>NC_072491.1:52894489-54241733 GCF_027574615.1 Eptesicus fuscus | reverse complement strand
CCTGAGGGATTAGGCACTTAAACTGGGTTTACTTTATTTTTATCAAAACCCCACAAGCATTCTAATGGACTGGTTCAGATGTCTTCAATTGTTAAAATTATTTTACAGAATGGAAGGAATGTTTGCGTTCTGACTGTCTGAGAAAAACAGCAGTTACATTAGAGTTCTGCTGAGACCGTCAAAACTGCATGTGCCTCCGAGGGAGAGACTTTCTTCAAAAATTCTGAACAGAGAAAATTGTGTTTCATTCCAATAAAGCTGTTACGGTGGAAGTGGTGTTTTTGAGGTGCCACTGGAATAAACATTTCCAGAGGCCCCACCGGCGGAGGAGGTGTGGGTGAAAGCTTTATTTTTGTGGAATTATACCCCTGGGCTTCCAAAGTCCCGTTTCTCTTCATCCAGTCCCGGAAGAAGCGTAGCTGGGGCTTCGGTCCAGCCAGTGTCCAGGTTCCCTTCCAGGTTGAGCTGGATCCAGTCAGCGTCCGGCTAGTTAGTCATTGGTCCACTGTGGGACCACAGGGCCTCGGGCCACATGGGAGAATGCAGGGCCCTCCCCAAGCAACAAGAGTCCCAAGGGTCTCAAAAGCGCAAGAGATGGAATTCCTTTGCTTAGGGGATTCAGTGTCCCAGATTTCCCAGCACTTGTTGTGGCCACGCCCAGTCTGGCCATCCACCTCTGTCCCCAGGTGTGGTAGACAGGCAAGTACCTTCCCCAGTCCCCCAGCTTTCCTGGGCAGGAGCCCCCCTTCCCTTTGGGGTCCCTGGGGAGTGTAAAGGTGTAGCTTTCTGATGCAGCTGCCCAAATGGCTTGCCTCTAACATCTGGCCTTCCCTTTGCTTCTTTCCTGTCATTAATGACTCCTTGTCATAACGGAGCCAGACTAAGCACAGCTACCTGCATCTGTAGCTCTGAAGTTGTGTTAATTTGGCTTTGTGGCCTCATAAATTTAAAATTATTTTTAAAATCTTCTCTGAAAGAGATGGTGCCTATCAAAGACCCCTATGTTCTTTTAAAATACTGAAATAAGAAAGCTGCAGAAATCCTTTAGGTGTATCCTTTCTCAGCAGGTTTCTCAGGCATCAGCCGATGTTTTTGAAAAAAGGAAGTTTTAAGAAAAAAATCTGTGGGGACAGAGATGCCATAGGAAACGGGACTGTTGGCACCGAGCTGCGTGGGATCGGTGCTCCGAGCTCGTGTGCTCTGTGTGACGGGGTGTCCCCAGGAGTGCCCGTGTGGGAGGGAGTTCCGAAGCTCGAGCTGAGGTGTCCGGCGCAGCCAGTGGCTGCTGACTCAGAGTCCATGTTAACACATTCCGTTGCCTCTGAGCTTATACTGCCCAAGTATAACAAATTTTGTAAGTAGGCCTATTATTGAAATCCTAAACAAAACAATTACTTAATATTTAGCATTATAATTTGGAGAAAAATATTGCTTTACTGGTCAAATAGGAATATTTTTTTTCCTGTGAGTTTAAAGGAAATGCCTTTGCAAAATAATAGCGTTTCACATTGTAGGATTAGGGGGAAGTTAACTGACTGTTCAAGATGCAGTCCCATCGAGATTGATGCTAATTGGGATTCCAGCCTTCACCTGACACCAGCATGGCAGGAAGGGTGGGTCTGGGGAGTACCGGCTGTTTATCAGAGGGCCGCCTCTGGCTCAGCGTGGGTGCGGGGGAGTGTGGGAGCGTCAGTGTCTGTCTACGCGGATCCCAGCTCTGAGATTGTCTTTGACCACGAAAACAGGAGGCACGATTCCGACGTCTTCATTGATAAGCGTCTCCTCGTGTAGTCCCCGTGCTCCTGGCTTACTTCCCTGGAACGCAGTTTTCTCTCCTGTCACCGCGGCTAAGCACTTGTCTTAGAAAGCAGAGCAGCCGCAATTTAGCAGAAAAGCCAACGGGAGAGCCTCTGGGTAAGTGCAGGCTCGTTTCCACAGCATATTGTTCAGCTAAAGACAGCAGTTTGAGTCCCATCAACCTCAAACGAGATAAACAGTGTCTTAAGCTGCCGGTAACTCTTCATTCATTGCTATCCCCCTTACCATCAGTTTGCTCATAGTCATGATACCTTTTGAAAACCCAACCTAAAGCCCATTAAGTAAATTATGCAATTGTTACATTAAAAACCCTATATAATAAAGAGGTAATATGCAAATTGACCATAACACCCTCACAAGATGGCTGCCTAAGACCAGGCCGGCAGGGGGGTTAGTGAGGGACGACCAAAAACTGAACAAACATGCTGTGTGGGGCGACCATGCTGGCAGGGGGGGCAGTAAAGGGTGACCAGGCTGGCGGGGGGGGCAGTAAGGGGTGACCATGCTGGCGGGGGGGGCAGTAAGGGGTGACCAGGCTGGCGGGGGGGCAGTAAGGGGTGACCAGGCTGGCGGGGGGGCAGTAAAGGGTGACCAGGCTGGCGGGGGGGCAGTAAGGGGTGACCAGACTGGCAGGGGGGGCAGTAAGGGGTGACCAGGCTGGCAGGGGGGGCAGTAATGGGTGACCATGCTGGCGGGGGGGGCAGTAAGGGGTGACCAGGCTGGCGGGGGGGGCAGTAAAGGGTGACCAGGCTGGCGGGGGGGGGCAGTAAAGGGTGACCAGGCTGGCAGGGGGGGCAATAAGGGGTGACCAGGCTGGCAGGGGGGGCAGTAAGGGGTGACCATGCTGGCGGGGGGGCAGTAAGGGGTGACCAGGCTGGCGGGGGGGGGGCAGTAAAGGGTGACCAGGCTGGTGGGGGGGGCAGTAAAGGGTGACCAGGCTGGCGGGGGGGCAGTAAGGGGTGACCAGGCTGGCAGGGGGGGCAGTAAGGGGTGACCAGGCTGGCGGGGGGGGGCAGTAAGGGGTGACCAGGCTGGCGGGGGGGGGCAGTAAAGGGTGACCAGGCTGGCAGGGGGGGCAGTTAGGGGCATGTAGGCAGGTGAGCTATTAGGAGCCAGTGGTGCAGGATTGTGAGAGGGATGTCCCCCGAGGGGTCCCGGATTTGAGAGGGTGCAGGCTGGGCTGAGGGGGACCTCCCCCCGTGCACGAATTTCGTGCACCGGGCCTCTAGTAAATAAATAAACACACACACAGTCCTACTAAAAATGCCTTTTCTAAAAGAGTTTTTTTTTTTTTTTTAATCTTTCATGGAGTGGATAAGCAAAGCAGGCACAGTAAATCCCAGCAGGAAATGTTGCTGTGATGTGATTTTTGAAAAGTATCCATTGCCTGAATGTGAGATGGAAATTTTACCTCTGGCGAAATGTTAAGATTCCTTCTGCGAGTCATTATCATATTGTTTCCTTGGTGACAGTATGAAGTTTAAAGGGCGCTATCCATGTAAACAGGCTTGTCACAAAGCCCCTTCCCAATCAGACAGGCATCTTCCCCATCCTAGGACCTCATGGGTAATTCTCAGCAGAAGCCTCCCTATGGAAATGACATAGAGCTGTGGCAGAGAAGCGTCTAGAGGCAGATCTGATTTTACTGTGTTGCAGTTCTAGCGACAAAAAGAATGCATGCCTTTGGCTGTGTTTGTTGTCAGAAAAGTCCCTGCCAAAGACGTGCTCTGATGGTGTCTGTTTAAACACAAGGAAAAGAGAAACGATGATCTGGATTTCCTCTGAGCTGTCAAAGCCCGAGAACCTACTACCTCGGTGTGAGGGTTACGTTTACTTGTGACTGGGCTGGGCTAAGGGACACCCTGGAACCTGGTAAATACCTCTGGGTGTGTCTGTGTGGGTTTCTGGGAGAGATTCGCATTTGAATCAGGAGATGGAATAAAGAAGATTGACCCTGGCCAATGAGGGGGCATCAGCCTGCCAGCGGGGCCCCGTTGAAACTCAAGAGAGAGGACAGGAGTGTCACCTCTCTTCTTTTTTCTTTTTTTATTGATTGATTGAGAGAGAGAGAGAGAGAGAGAGAGGGATCTATTTGTCGTTCCACTTATGCATTCATTGGTTGATTGCATAAATAACCAGGGATAGAATCGGCAACCTTTTGGTGCACAGGACGATGTTCTAACTGACTGAGCCACCGGGCCAGGGCTGAAACTTTATTTTCAAAGTTGCCACAGTGTCCCTCCTCCCCAGCTGGTGAGACCTGTCAGCAGGAGCAGCCCTGTGCAGCCCACGTGGACTGCAGCTGCCAGCTATCGACACCCCGGAGAACAGGAGGCTGGGCCTCAGGACGGCCCCGCACTGTGAGCCCTGTGGTTCCAGAGGCGTGTCCTGGCCGGAAGTGGGCCTGAGAGCATGGCCCCTTAGCCTGCACTCCACGTTTTTCATTGAAAGGTCATTTGACCAGACGCAAGAGAAAAGGAGGCAAGTCCAGAGACCAGAAAAAGCATCACTGCTGGTTGTCGTCACCTCATTCGAAGCTGTGAAAGGAGAAAACAGTAAAATGCAAATAGCATGAGGGCCCAGATGTAATGGGGCATTTAGTATGTCCCCGGTGCGATGTGAATTCATTTTATGTATTTAACTCATGTGTTACAACAGACTTATAAAGCAGAAAGTACAATTACTTTCATTTCGCAAGGAAATTGAGGCCCCAAAAGGTTGGTGACTTGCCCAAGTTTACCTAGTTAGCAACAATAACAGCAAATGAAGCCATTACGGATCCTAAAGAGTCAGGGAAATGGAATATTACTTTCATTTTCAGGAGAAAAGTGTATCGTTGAAAATATCTTCTCAAGTGAACCAAGGAAACAATATTGGAAACAACTCAGAATGCCTGTAAAGACTCGCTGGGAGCAGGAAAAGAAAGGACATTATACTCTAAAACCAGGCCCTGTCGTGTGGAAAGAAAGCTGGGTAAGCGTTTTCAGGAGAGCACGAGAAGGTAAAATGACGTGAAGTTCAAGACTATGTACAGAAGGCACAGGGATCAACCCAACTTATGAATTATGGGTTCTCCTGAAGGAGAGAGCGGAGAATGGAAAAATTAAAGTGACAGAGATAAGCCACCATAGAAGAGCAAAAATGCCTTGTTCTAAATTCAGACCAGTAGAATGCAGTTCAAAAGAGTCATTGCATTCATTGTAAAATTAATACAATCAGATTCATAAATAAATATTGACACATGCTGGTTGTCATGTGCCCTGAGTTGGCTCTGACTCCTGGGGACCCTGGGAATGGTGAATGGGTGAGCTGGTAGATGAGACAGGTTAGGAAAGATAAAGATCAAGGATGACTCTTCACCTACAGCCACACAGAAAACTACCAAACAACACAGATGCCAGGAGACAGTGCAATATTTTGAAATGCTAAGAGAAAATAACTAGAATTACCAGACAAAACTATAATTCAAGGATTAGGATAAAAAGAATAAAAAATGAGAAAACTGACCATTTGTTTAACATGCATAAGAGGCTTTCTAAGAAGAGTAGTACAGGATGAGAAGGAGCCTATAAGAAGAATCTTCGATGAAAGGAAGAATTTTGATCAAAGAAATTAATAAATATTCTATCTACTAGTAGCCCTGCGCATGAATCCATGCGCCAGTAGCTCCCTGTGGGGCCTGGTCACTCTGCGCCCACTGCCCAGAGGCTCTCCACGGGCCAGAGGCCCATCCGCGACCGGGTGTGGAACGCTTGCCTCGTCATCAAGGCAAGGACGCAAGCGTTCCACGCTCCAGCCTGGCCAGAGGTATATCTGCAGCCGGCGTGAAACGGTTTCCTCGTCACTGCAGTAATGAAGCAAGCATTCTGCCAGGCCGCTCACGCTAGGACTGGGGGACTCCTGCGGGGCTGAGAAGACTGGGTGCCGCCATCTTGTGGCTATGGGCACTGCCATCTTTGTGATGGAGTGACAGTTAATTTTACCCTTTTATTAGATAGGATAAGATAATAATGCGTAATCTGTGCAGTTAAAAAGAGACAGAAGCTCATTGTACAGTGATAGCAGGTAAACCAGGGAAGGAACGGACAGCATTACATTATTCTTAAAGTCTTATATTGTTCAGCAGTAAGGTTAAGGAATAAATCTCAGATGTTTTTAAGTGGACGTAGTCAATCTTTAAGGATAACCAATAAAAAATACGTTTTAAGGAGAGTATAAATTTAAAATGTCAATAAAGGAAAAATAATGGTATAAAACAGAACAAGTTAAAAAATCAGAATAAAATAATTTTAAAATTCCAAATAGATCATTAACCTCCATGAATGTAAATAGACTGAACAGGCCAGTTCCAAAGCAAAGTTCCTAAATCAATAAAAACAAAATCCCACATACACATCCCCATCACAGCGAGTGTCGCTGAGGCTCAAGGTCAGAGGAGCTGGCGCATGTGCGCACCCTGGGGGACGAGGAGGCAGAGCCCAGGATTCGCGGTTTTCATTTCTGACACATTGGTAGTCTGACCAGAGTCTTTTCACACTGGCATTGTTTCCAACAGCAAAGGAAGCAGAACCACCCACAGGTCCGTGTTAGGAGGCTAATGTGCACTGATTGTTTATAGGAAAACACGGAATGCTGAATGGCAGGACAACGTATCACAACTGCTACCAGCAACAACATAAACCATTCTGAGAGAAAGATGGTGAATAAGAAAAATTACAGGAGACAAGACACCATGATTCCATTTGGTCTGAGGTTCAAAAACTAGGGCAATGGAAGATATAGGCACAGAAACGCGCTCTCGCAGCCAGGGGGAGGGTCACAGCTGCAGGGTAATGACCAGCCCTCAGGAGGCGGGAGCATGGGCTAGGGACCAGCGGAGAAGGAGATGGGCAAGGGGACGGGGGTTCCCAAAGTGAGATGATTTTTAGGACTGTGTTAGTATTATGCTTCATAATTTGCATAGATGCAAGGAATGTCGTCTTCCATGTATCAAAAAGCACATAACTAGTGTCCATCCTCAGAAATGGGTCTTGCAAAGAGTACAGAAGCCCAAAATACTATTTGATCTTAATCAAATCTTACCCGTCAGGAAGTTTCCATGCAAAAAACAAAAAGGCATGTGAATTAAGAATTGAAGGAAAAGTATAACTTTGGCCAAGTGACATAGGAAGAGGGGAATGTTAAAGCGACCATGGAGATGTCAGCCTGTGAACACACGAGGACATGCTCGTCGGGGACAGGGCTCTGGACCTCAGCACTAGCCACCAGGCGGTAGGCTCTGCCGGGGGCAGCCCCCCGTCTCTGAAGCCTCTATCCAGGCTATGAGGTATTTAACTTTGATGACTTTTCAAACGGTATATCCACACTTTTGTCTTTTCAGAGTTTAAAATTTTCTCTATTAAAGTATGCAAATGTGTTCTTTAATTTATTCAAACACTGAATGTGGTTTAGCAGGCAGCATTTTATCCCTTTTCTTCTTCAAAGTTTTTGATGTGAAATAATTGGTTTTCTGAGTTCTTGCAGGCAGCAGTGCCTTATCAAAATGTTAGGAAATGCACTCAGTAAGGTTATTAAGCCTTTTGAATAATATATAAAACTAGAGGCTCAGTGCACGAATTCGTGCATGGGTGGGGTCCGGCAGGCCTGCCCTGATGGGGGCTGATCGGCTGGGCCAGTGCCGGGGAGGGGCTGCAGGAGGTTAGGAGGGGGCATTCGGGGTCCCAATCGGGCCAGTTGTCCACCACAGTACATGTCATAGCAACTGACCGTTCCAGTAGTTCCACTCATTCCTCTTGTTCCATTGTTCCAATCACTTGGCTTTTATAAATATAGACTAGAGGCCTGGTGCATGAAATTTGTGCATGGGGAGGTCCCCTCAGCCCAGCCTGCACCTCTCCAATCCGGGACTCCTCAAGGGATGTCTGACTGCCGGTTTAGGCCCAATCCCCGGGATCGGGCCTAAACTGGCAGTCGGACATCCCTCTCACAATCCTGGACCAATGGCTCCTAATCACTCACCTGCCTGCCTGCCTGGTAGCCCCTAACTGCCCCCCGCTGCCGGCCAGGTTGCCCCCAACTACCCGCTCCCTGCTGGCCTGTTTGCCCCCAACTGCCCCCTCTCTGCTGGCCTGTTTGCCCCCAACTGTGCCCCCCTGCTGGCCTGGTCACCCCTAACTTCCCCCTCGCTGCTGGCTTGGTTGCCCCCAACAGCCCCCCCTGCTGGCCTGGTTGCCCCCAATGCCCCCCCGCCCCCGCCGGCCTGGTCACCCCACACAGCCTGCTGTTCAGTCGTTTGGTCGCCCCTCACTAACCCCCCTGCCAACCTGGTCGCCCCACGCAGCCTGCTTCTTCAGTTGTTTGGTCATCCCTCAATAACCCCCCTGCTGGCCTGGTCATAGGCAGCCATCTTGTGAGGGTGTGAGGGTTAATTTGCATATTACCTCTTTATTATATAGGCTACTATAAAGAACTTCATTATATTTCAGTATCTTACCACAAAAATCAAGTCAGTGGAATTATATTCACAGCAACAGTGGCAACCAGATTAACTTTATCTTCCTGGTTTCTGTAATTGAATAAATTACAGTTTGAGTCCAACTAAGGCACGTGTTGGCGTCGGTGCTTTTAATGGGTGTCCACACACTCAGGCACGGTCCCTTCATAGCCGTGTGATTCCTTCCTAGTGGCTGTGGGGCACTGAATTAACTGCTTCTAATGAGCAGAATGTGGCGGTGATGTTGGGTCGTACACAGAACTCATGATGGATCTCTCTCTCTCTCTCTCTCTTTCTCTCTCTCTCATCTTTCCTCCTCACTATATTTGCCTTAGAGCCCCGTCACTCTGTTCTGTAGAAGCCCAGGCCACATGGAGAGCCAGGAGCAGGGACTTCTCTAGTAACCAGCACGCGTTTGCCCCCGAGCCTCGCTGGAAGGGCACTCTGGCCTCAGGCCTCCCGGAGGCACACCCCAGCCTCCAAAGAGACGCCTCGCTCAGCCCCTGGTAGCAGTGAATAACTAGAATGTCATTCTTGAAGTTTTTTACAAAAAACAACTACAAAAATGTATTTTAGGGCTTTCAAGTATTGACACTCACTCTTATGGACATAGAAAATCTTTCGTTTTCTACTTTTTGAAAACTAAGGATGTGTGGCTGACTTCGGGGAATGTGCAGAAGTCTGCCTGCAGAGCTGGAGGTGGGCTGTGTAAGAGCAGTCGCTGCTAGGAAATCAAGAAGCCAAGCAGCATGGCCGGGGGAGGCTGTGGAAGGTCTGGGTGCTTCTGGGAAACAGTCCCTGAAGAAGTGCTTGCACAGGAAGTGATGGGCTGGGACAAAGGGTCACTCCTGTCAGTCACTGAGTGGGGCTGCAGGGCCATGACCGGGGCACTGCCCTGTGGCGGCCGGAAGGGAAGGAAGGGAAGCGGAGGGCATGCCTGCAGCTGTGTGGCAGGGGTTCGCAGGACCGTGGCCGAGGGCAGGCCATGAGCCGGGTGGGAAGGGAGAGCTGCAGGGAAGGTGGCTCTGGCGGCGGTGGCGGGGGGGAGCCTGGTTATGGAGGGCAGTTTGTAGCAGGTGACCGACTGTCCTTAGTAGGGACCCCTTTGGGGTGTCGCGGTGGTGAGGTTTCACACGCCCCAGGTAAGCCAATGGCAGGTGTCCTCGGCGGACATGGTTGGGCTCCTGGGAGACTTGGTCATGTGATGGCTTTGCTCCCGGCTGGACGTGCGGTGGACGGTAAACTCTTCCTATTTGCCGTGAAAGCGCATGGAAGTAACCACTCCTGCGCAAAGGCCGGAGGGTGTGGTGGCCTTAGGAGTCAGCACTGGTCTCCGCCTCGGTGTGGGCGATGACGCTTACTCCAGAGAAGTTTTTTTTGGGGGGTGGGGGTGGGGGGTAGTAATTCATGGAGGGTCATATTCAGCACAGAAACGGGACTTCGAGTTCAAACAGACCGAAATCCCGAGGTGCTGTGCCACTTCCCGGCTCGTCAAGTTTCTCCAGACCTTTGTTTCTTCGGCTGCTGTTTGGGGGTGACCACGCCACCTCAAGGGGTCACTGTGAGAACTGCCTTCTGGGCCGGGTGGTACCCAAGGTGCTCACTTCTCTCCCCTCTTTAAAAAGAGGCCTTCTCCTGGCAGCGGGCTCAGTTGGCGGGCGCTGTCCTGTGCACCGAAAGGCTGCGGGTGGTTCCCAGGAGGGCACATGCCTCGGTGATGGTTCCACTCCCAGTCAGGGTGCACCCGGAGGCAACCGACCGATGTCTCTCTCTCCCTTCCTCTCTCTCAACATCAATGGAAACATATCCTCCGGTGAGGATTGAAATTGAGGTTGCGTTACCGAAAAGTTGGATAAATCATGGCCAGGTAAAAGCATTCCTATTGCTAAAAAGGAAATTTTCTGGTTCTTTCACTCTTACTCCCTAGCGGCAGACGGAGAAGACACGGAAGAGGCTTAGTGACGCCCAGCCTTTTGCAGGACCCAACAGGCGTGTGTTCCCAATAGGCCGCGGCCGCCGGCACCCTCCGGCACCCTCCGGCACCCTCCGGCACCCTCCGGCTGGCTGTGGGTGCCGCGTGCCTGTGCTGTAAGCCCTCCCGACTGCACGAAGACGGGGTGTTGCTGCAATGTCCTGAGAGCCCTCCCCGTGGCGGACGGCACGGTAGATCACCAGGGCTGTGACTCTACGTGTTTAATCCCTTCCCCTTCCCCCTCCCCTCTGACAGGCGTCCATCTGTTCTCCACCTGTGAGTCTGTTCTAGTTTGTTCGTGAGTTTATCTTGCTCTTTAGATGAGAATCAGGAACTTTGAAGAATGGAAGTGGCAGTGGCTGAGGCCTGGACACCGGGTTGTCGCAGGCGCCTCTGATTATGGGGGCGAGCGCGGACTTAGTCCACGTGTGCAGGAGATGCGATGCCCGGCCACGTGTTACCCGTTACGTTTGTGTTCGTCAGTGAAATGGGTGTCTCTGTCCCAGCTGCAGAGGGAGGGAGGGGGGCTCCGTCCCCGGAGCGCGGGAGCACAGCACAGACTGACCCCCAACAGGTGGCGTGGCCCTGGCCAGCCGCGTCTCAGCCCCGGCTCAGCAGGAGGGGCAGCCCTGCGAACTGGCCCAGTGCGGTGAGCCACGGCCATGCGTGGTTTTGCTTCGCAAGACTTTCCTGCATTTGCGAAGACATGAGACGTGCCTGGCTCGCTGAAAAACGACTTCCTGTCAAACCAGAGCCTGAGGGAAGCGGCCGGTTCTCTGGTGTGGATCCGGAGCTTTCCCGGGTGCCCCTTCCTTGCGTGCAGGCCTGGCTGAGCACTGTGCTGACTTACATGAGTGCTTGTGAATTAAAACTGTGAATGCCCCATGGTGGCATACCTTTGAAAAACGTAATGATTTTTGGAAGACCTATTAGACGGGTATTTGATTTCCTTATATTTTAAATGCCAGAAAATGTCAAGATATTAGTAAGGAAATGAGAAATTCAGCTCAGGTTGGCAGTGAGCTGAGGGGGCTGGGGCGCCAGAGGACTGAGGGGAGAGAAAGCAGACACGGCGTCGGCGGGGCGCTGAGAGGCCGGCGTTTGAGCAGGCTATGGGATAACACCTTTAGGATTACTCACAACAGATTTAATCTCACCCGAGGACATGCTTCGGGAGAGGAAGGGAGAGAGCGAAACGTTACTGGTTGCCTTCTCTGCGCTCCCGACCAGGCATCAAACCACAGCCCAGGTACCTGCCCTGACCCGGGATGGAACGGGCAGCCCTCAGCACGTCGGACAATGTTCCAACGACTGAGCCACTCGGCCGGGCTGCACCGTCCTTTCCTAATACTTGGGGTGTGTGTGCTCCCAGGGAACAGCGTGTGGACATGCGTGGATGGGCGAAGGAACATTGGATGAACGTAGACGTAATTATGACAGGAAAGTGGTGGTGAATGCGTGATCGTTCATTGGACGCTGTGGGGGTTCTGAGACGGGAGCACACCGAGACCCGGAGATCAGAGACGCCGTGAGCTCCCAGCCCGGCCGGGCGGCAGCGCCTCCTGTGGGAGCCGGAGGCGGACCCTGGCCTGGGTGCCCCCGGGTCAGCGCGTGCAGAACCGCGGCCGGGGCGGGCGTGGGCTGGCGCTCTTTAATTCTCTAAAGCTCATCATGCGACAGCAGCTTTTGTTTCTAGTGGAATTCGAACCACAGGGCGGTGCTTCATTGACAGTGCTCCTTTAGACCCCGTGCAGGGTCAATTAGGATTGCCCGGCTTCTGAAGAATGATGATGCCTGGAGCTCTCCGCGGCCAGTGCTTCCCATTGACAGTGCGGTGGCAAGCCCCGTGGGCTCCGTCCGATCTGTCAGTGCCGTGGCCTCACCTTCCCTAGGCGAGCAGGACCCGGCCGAGCACCGGCTGGACCGGAGGGGGCAGGTCCCCGAAACGAAGGGCCGGCTGCGGTGACCTGTTTCACCCGTTGGTCTCCTGCGGTTCCCTGATTGGTCCAAACATGCAGACCGTGTGTGGCTGAGAGACTGTGGTCCGGTGAGAACGGGCGCGCTCTCACAGAGCCCCGGGCCCACACGCACCCGCCGGGGCAGCGCGTCCTGAGGCCGGCCCAGGGCCAGGCTCCGCGCACCTGCTCGCTGGGGCAGGAGCGGGGCGCACAGGCTGGAGGCTGGGCAGGTGAAGAGAGAAACAAGATGTCACCCCGGCACAGGCCCCTGGGACTCCGACCCAAAGCAGCAGGAGCGCCCTCAGGTGTTTGGGAGCCAGCACTGAGCTCAGGTGTCACCGGGCTCGTCCTGGTCCCGGGAGCCACGGCTGTGCTTGGGTCCCCGGCGGGTCCGCTTGGAGCGCCTGGTGGAGGCCGGCCCTGACCTTGAGCCCACGGGAGCAGCTGCCAGCCACACTCCCTGACGGCCTGGTGGGCCGCTCTGCCCTAATGTCTTGTGATGTCAGATGTGTGTCTTAGCAAAGGCATCCGGTTTGAAACCCAGAGGTGCTCATGCTGGAGTCTGTGTTCTGTATCCGGCATCTGAAAACGCCGGTCCCTCCTTTTCTCCCGCCGCCTTCTCAGCTGCGCAGGCCTGTGGACACGCCGGAGGTCTGCTCCCCATGTTGCACGCATGCACACACGCCTCGTGCCCCACCTTCCTAAGTGCCCCTCCTTCCTCGTGTGTGTATCTCCACCTGTGACTGTGTGACCTCAGTAGCCACGTTGCATTTGTTTCTTTTTTCTTTTTTTTTCCAATTTTTTTATTAAGGTTTTATATATGCATTTGTTTCTTATTCAGAGTAGCATCTTTAGAAAAAAATTCTTGTTTTCCTGTAATTGCAGTCCCGTGCCTTTAAAAATACATATTTTTATTGATTTCAGAGAGGAGGGTAGAAGGAGAGAGAGAGAGAGAGAGAGAGATCAATGATGAGAGAGAATCATTGATCGGCTACCTCTTACACAACCCCCCACTGGGGATCAAGCCCGAAACCCAGGCATGTGCCCTGACCAAAATCAAACCGTGACCTCCTGGTTCATAGGTCGATGCTCAACCACTGAGCCGCCAGTCCTGTGCCTTTTCATTTTCCCCTGCCTGACCTTTGACCTCCCGATCTTTGTAACTCCTCCACAATAGTCCATGAAAGCGAACCAGTTCTCATCCCCCCAGGCATTTCCTCTGGACCATGTCCCCTTTGTTACCTGTGACCACAGGTACTTGCTCACACTTGTCAGGCACCGTAGTTCCGTTATCTGAAGCCATGCGGGTAGCTGCCTCTTTGGTCTCCCGCATCCTTCTTTTCCATCCCAGTCCTCTGCAGGGGGCGGAGAGTCCTGGGTGGGGGGAGGGGGAGGCTGGCGAAGGGCACACATTCCGCTGTGGGACGGGAGGCGTGAGGCCCCGGCGAAGAGTCCATGGCGGCCTGACCACACTGCGGGGTAAGTGAAACGTCGTGAGAGTAGAAACGAGGTTCTCACGGAAGTGGATGTGTGAGGCGACGGGCGTGTGCATTTGCTCCGTGAAGGGACCCTTTCGAAGCACACGTGCATTAAATGGCCACTCTGCGTTTTTAAGATGGCAGCTCATTGTCAGGTGCACCTCAGAAGCTGGGGTGTGCGGCCCGGCTCAGGGGGAAATCGAATTCTACCTGCACTCTCAATTCTGAGGAACCGCCCTCCGCAGGAACTACCCGCTCATGCCTCGTGGGGACTGACCCTCGCTCTGTGCGGGGCAGGTCTGAATGCGCACTCTGCCCTTGGTAACAGCGCAACATCTCGGTCTCTAAAGAACTCGACGTAGGTTGGGAGATTTGCCAAAGAAGGTGCAGTCCGCGCTCACACTGAGAGGAGGCGCAGCGGGAGGCGCGGTGGCCATCGCGGGCGGGCCGTGCACCGGGAGGCTCCGCAGAGGGGGACGTTGGCGCATCTCATCGCCTGCTCCACCTGCCTCCCGCACACCGGAAGGGGGTGCCCCCAGGAAGACAGCTCAGAGACCTGCACACTGAACCAGCACATGCCCTGTGCTGGAGAGACGCTGCACAGGACAGAGGTGGAGGTGACGCTGGGAGGAGGCCGGCAGGAGGAGGCGGTCACGGTCGCGCGCTGAGGCTTGTGGACTCACCTGGCGGGCAGCGGGAGCGCAGCCCTCACCCTAGTCCCCACACCCTTTCAGGGCCCCCTCTCGGGGTGCTCATCTGGAGCTGGCCCCTCGGTCACGGGCATCCTCACCCGGAGCCCCTGGCATTGCTCTAACCAACCTCGGCCCCCAGTCTGCTCTGACGGCCGCGCAGCGTCTTTCCGCTCCCGCCCTTGCTCCGTGACTGCACGTGTTCCGGGCCACATCAGGGTGTGGGAGCTGATCTAGACTGAGGTCATCACCTTGCCTCGGCCCACAGAGTCCGCGCTTCTGCCTTATGGGACGGAAATGCCCCGGCGAGTCAGTCACACCCTCACCTGCCTGCAGCCCTTGCTGTCCTCTCCCGCTCCTGTTCACCTTGACACCAAAACTGTGCAGTCATCGCCCAACGTCGCGGGCTGAGGCTGGGGAGACACTCCGTACAGCGACACCATCTGCCTTCAGTCCCTGGGCAGCCATGCGGCTGACAGCTCTCCGCAGACCCCGAGCCCCTGGGCGCCAGCCTGTTGGCATGCCCCCTCCTCTCTCCTGCCCCCCATCGTCTGCTCTCAGCCCGTGACCTTCTGCCTCAGCACGTGAAGCCTCAGAGTCTTTCTTAAGGCCCACGGGCTCCCACACCCGCAGCCCTGTGCTTGCAGCTGCCCTCCTTCCCTGTGCAGGGGCGAGCTGCCGTCAGCCAGTTAGATGGTTTATTAATATTCGTAACAGGAAGAGAGCAAAAGGGGAGCTGGGGCAGGACGCGAAGTCCAGCGAGCTGGGAGGGCGCTCCTGTCTGTCTAACTTGGAAGAAGAATGGGCTGCAGAGGGGCAGGCAGGGCTCAGGGGAAGCCCCGGGCAGGGCGCCCGCCCGGGGAAGTGCTCTCTGCTCCTGCTCCCCGCACTCGCTCTGTGGCCTGCACTCACCTGCGCCTCCACAGCCCTGAGGCTTAGCAGCTGCACGGCCAGGGCCCCGGGGGGGCCCGCACTTGATGCCCGCAGCAGGGAGCACAGCTGAGCCAGCATGCGGGGCTGGACGGCTTTCACATGGACAGACTGAGGCCGTGGCCTCATCCCGGCCCAGCCCCGGACGGCTGGACTCTTCATGGCGAGACGGCGCATGGGGCGTTGGACGGCGGGCCGAGTCCATGGAAACGAAGAGCACTCACCCTCTGAGAGACACGGGAAGTGGCTTTCCTTGCATCTCCCAGAATTCCACTGCACGGCATCTCGGACTGAACACTCATGGGATGAGCTGCTGGTGATGCTGCCCATGCTCACCTCCACCAAACAAGCCAACATGCACACACACGCGCACACACACACATGCACATGCACACACATGCGCGCACACACACATGCACACACACGTGTGCACACACGCACACACATGTGCACGGGAGCAGCTCGCCAGGGCCATTTCCGTTTTCTCTCCTCACACCTGCACTCTTCTCTAAGCAGCACTGTCTTCGTCCTTTCTAAATACACCCAGGAAGTCACTGCTTCCCTCGGCCTCCGCCGCTCCTGCTTCAGGCCAGGTCGCCTGTATCTTGGCACCGACTTCCCAGGTTGGCACACACTGCTCCTGGTTCCCAAGGGAACACGCAGGGTCCTGGTCACTGTCCGTCCCAGCGGGTCCCTGCTTTGCTCAGAGCGTGCAGGGACCCAACCTCAGACTGGAAGCCACCCGTCACCATTGTCCAAAGTTCTGCGTGTCCTGGCTGCAGGTGCCCTCCGGCTTCCCCGCCTCTGCCTGTCTCCCATTACCATGTCACTGTGTAACACCTGTACGTATCCCCTTACCATGTCACTGTGTAACACCTGTACGTATCCCCTCATCATGTCACTGTGTAACACCTGTACGTATCCCCTTACCATGTCACTGTGTAACACCTGTACATATCCCCTTACCATGTCACTGTGTAACACCTGTACGTATCCCCTTACCATGTCACTGTGTAACACCTGTACGTCTCCCCTCATCATGTCACTGTGTAACACCTGTACGTCTCCCCTCATCATGTCACTGTGTAACACCTGTACGTCTCCCCTTATCATGTCACTGTGTAACACCTGTACGTCTCCCCTTACCATGTCACTGTGTAACACCTGTACGTATCCCCTTACCATGTCACTGTGTAACACCTGTACATATCCCCTTACCATGTCCTGTGTAACACCTGTACATCTCCCCTCATCATGTCACTGTGTAACACCTGTACGTCTCCCCTCATCATGTCACTGTGTAACACCTGTACGTCTCCCCTCATCATGTCACTGTGTAACACCTGTACGTATCCCCTTACCATGTCACTGTGTAACACCTGTACGTCTCCCCTCATCATGTCACTGTGTAACACCTGTACGTCTCCCCTCATCATGTCACTGTGTAACACCTGTACGTCTCCCCTCACCATGTCACTGTGTAACACCTGTACGTCTCCCCTCATCATGTCACTGTGTAACACCTGTACGTCTCCCCTTACCATGTCACCGTGTAACACCTGTACGTCTCCCCTCATCATGTCACCGTGTAACACCTGTACGTCTCCCCTCATCATGTCACTGTGTAACACCTGTACGTCTCCCCTCATCATGTCACTGTGTAACACCTGTACGTCTCCCCTCATCATGTCACTGTGTAACACCTGTACGTCTCCCCGCATCATGTCACTGTGTAACACCTGTATGTCTTACTTTTCTATCTTGTTTTTTTCCAGTCTCCCCCATTAGAATGTAACTTCTGTTAGGCTGGGTATTGTTGCATGACGTGTTCTCACCTGTGTCATCTGGGCCTAGAGCTGTGCCTGCAGAGTGTAGGCATGCAGTGAACAGTGAGGAGGCCATGGACCAGGGATGGGTGAACCCCACAGGCTGCTCCGTGGAGTCTGTGTGCCCTCAGCACTGAAGCTGGGCTGAGATGTGCTCTGAATTCAAAGGATGGAATCAGCTCGTCTATGAATTGATTAGAATTTGTAGTTATAGAGCAAATGTAGTTACCATGACTGTGAGGCTACACAACTGAGTCCCACATTCTAGGTCAGTAAGGTAAATAAGTGTTCCTATAACAGCCTGAGTTCTCATAGGAATATACTCAGTAATATTGTGCTAACTCCGTATGGTACCACGTGGGTACTAGACTTAGTGGCTTATCACTTAGTAAATTATATGTCAGTTTACTGTGCTGTACACCTGAAACTAATGTAATAGTATATGTCAACTGGAACAGAAGTTTTTTTTAATTTTAAAAAATAATGTAAGCAGAAAAAATCTGTATATATAATAGAGAAATATGCTAATTAACAGGATGCCGTAACGGGTCGACTGGACAGGAGGAGGTTGCGTGTGCAGCGTCGGGGACAGGGTGGCCCGGCCTCCACGTGCCTGCACTGGGGGACGGCCTGATCAGCAGCAGCAGCCGCGGCTGCTTCAAGGGCCGGAGAAGGAGGCAGGGCTAGATGGCGACTCGAGGGTGGGTGGTGCCGTGCGATTTTGAATGCGATGCAGGAGCGCTGGACTCCTAGGATATAAATAATGACCCGAGTTCTAGGTGCAGCTCCATAAACACAGGGTGAGTGGGCACACGGCAGCCGGCAGCCTGTCCCCAGGCCGTCCTCACTCCTCTGCTGCCGTGGGCGTGGCTGCCCACTGGCACGTGTGGCAGTTAGAACCGCCTCCAGGGCCTCACAAAGGGCTCCTGCATCGCAGGCTGTCCAAGCAGACAGCAGACGGACCTCTGTGCGCAGGAGCGGCCATTTCTGATGCTGCTGCTCGTGCCTCAGCTCTCCTTCCTTGTCCATCCCTTCCCGCGTCTACATGCATGTGGCGTCCGGCGCGCCTCCCCACCCACCCCACCCCGTGTGACGTAGCACAGGCAGGACATCCAGGGGGAAGCAGGTTGAAGTCCGGATGCCCCGTTTCTCTCGGGTGCAGCGTGGAGGACTCCGAGCTGTCCGGCTCGGCCCGGCTCTGGGTGCGCCTCACAGTCAGCCTTGTCTTCTCGCCGCACAGGAAACGACCTGTTCCTCGTGGCCGTGCACGAGCTGGGCCACGCGCTGGGCCTGGAGCACTCCAACGACCCCACGGCCATCATGGCCCCGTTCTACCAGTACATGGAGACCGACAGCTTCCAGCTCCCCAGCGACGACCTGCAGGGCATCCAGAAGATCTACGGTGGGTACCGCTGCCTCTGCGCTGTTGTTTCTGACGTGTAGACTTTAGAGAGAGGAAGGAGGACGTAGAGAGAGACCAGCTCCTTGCTCCCCTCACTGACGCGTCCTTTGGTTGCTTCTGCCTGGAGATCGAACCTGCTTCCGTGGACTATCAGGGTGATGTTCTAACCAACCCAGCTACCTGGCAGGACTTTTATACATTTTAAGAAACTAATTTATTTGAGTTACTTTTTGAAGTATAAAAATTGGTTGTATTTTTAAAACCACTGCTTCTGTTTGCTTAACCCTGCAGAGGAGTCCAGAAATTCCTGCTGTGCCTGCTCCTTTGAAATAGGTGCTCTCAGTACATTGGAGAGGGAAATGCTAGGGAAACAGTCTTACCTATTGGCAAAAGTCTTCAATCCATCAAGTTTTGTTGGCAGTAATCCAAGATGCCTGGATAGACAGATTATGAGGAATTCTTAAACACGGATAAGAGTTTCTCACTGACTTTTGTTGAGACCTGTAGTTATAGTAAAGCGCTGATAACATTTAGTGTTTAAGTTCAGGTAAAAATATGTGATAAATGACTATAACCAATAAAAACGGTGAGAAATACAAGATTTTCCTCCAACATACCTGAGGCTTTGGTGCAGACTCACAGGTCGTCTCTCGGGTTACGATGCTGCTGTTAGATATTTCATAGACAGATCACCTTTGAAGTTGCAGAAAATACCCTTGCTGGTTGGACATAATGAAATTACCTCATAGGCCTATAATTAATTACTAAGAATGAAAGTTAATGAACAGGGGCGTCCAAGTTAACACATGGCTACGCTGACGCACATGTAATCCTAAGTGAATGTCTAGTGCAGTGCAGTCGCTTTTGTTTATGGGGCTCAGTCTAGAGTGCAGAATAAGATGAAGGGAAAAGGACTGTTACACATGTCGACTATCACCCCAACTCCCGCACCGGAGCCTTGGCCTGGGAGGATGTTGCTGCCACAGGGCTGTTAAGTTCTTGGCACTCATCGTGCAGACAGAGGATGTGCTGTGCTAAACTGGCGCATGCGCCTCCCGTTTCCACTGCTCGCCACGGGCTGTGCAGGCGTAACGCCCAGTGCCCAGGAGACGCTGCCTGCAGTTTTTAAGTGGCGTCATTTCAGTTCATTAATCTTGTGTGCATTCGTTAGTTCGTCCACTGCAATTCTCTGGTAGGCATTCTCACCGGGTTGAAACAGATTTGAAAAACACAGGTCCACTTGTGTGGCTCTTGATTTTTGGGGAGACTCACAAGGTGATGTTTCTGGGACACTGGACATGCTGAGTATCCAAGGGAACTAGCAGGTCCTTCTTGGGGCCGAGTCAGGGGTCTGGACAGAAGGTCTGCAGATTATGCAAGCAGGTCATTGCTTCTTTCTCCCCTTTTTTTAATCTTGGAATACTCTTCATTTATTTATTTATTTTTAAAATCTTCATTGTTCAAAGTATTACATATGTCCCCCTTTCCCCCCATTCACACCCTCCAGCCCGCCCATGCACCCTGTCCCAGGCTCTCATCACCTAACTGTCCGTGTCCATGGGTTATGCATATATACATATAAGGTCTTTGGCTAATTACCTTCCACCCACCCACCCTCCCCCACCTTCCTTCTGAGTGTCCACAGTCTTTTCCAGGCTTCCATGTCTCTGGATCCTCTCTGTTCATCAGTTTATTTTGCTAATTAGATTTCATATCTGAGTGAGATCATGTGATCTTACCTAGCATGATACTCTCTAGGTCCATCCATGCTCCAGAGGGTAAGAGATCCTTCCTTTTCACTGCTGCATAGTATTCCAGGGTGTACTAATAAATGTACCACAACTTTTTCATCCACTCATCTACTGATGGGCACTTTTCAGATCTTAAATTGTGCTGCTACGAACATAGGGGTGCATACATTCTTTCTGATTGGTGTTTTAGGTTTCTTAGGATATATTCCTGGAAGTGGGAACACTGGGTCAAATGACAGTTCCATATTTAATTTTTTGAGAAAACTCCATACTGTTTTCCACAGTGGCTGCACCAGTCTGCATTCCCACCAGCAGTGCACAAGGGTTCTCTTTTCTCCACATCCTCGCCAGCACTTGTCATTTGTTGATTTGTTGATGGTGGTCATTCTGACAGATGTGAGATGATACCTTATTGTCATTTTAATTTGCATCTCTTAGATGATTAGTGACTTTGAGCATTTTTTCTTATGTCCTTTGGCCATCCATATATCCACTTTGGAGAAGTGTCTATTTAGGTCCTTTGCCCATTTTTTAATTGGATTGTTTGTCTTCCTTTTGTTAAGTTGTATGAGTTCCTTATATAGTTTGGGTATTAACCCTTTATCAGGTGTATCACTGCCAAATATGTTCTCCCATGCAGTGGGCTCCCTTTTCACTTTGTTGATGGTTTCTTTTGCTGTGCAGAAGCTTTTTATTTTGATGTAGTCCTATTTGTTTATTTCCTCCTTAGTTTCCTTTGCCCTAGGAGATGTAACCATAAACATATTGTTACGAGTGATGTCCTAGATTTGCTGCCTATGGATTCTTCTAAGATTTTTATGGTTTCTCAACTTACATTTAAGTCCTTTATCCATTTTGAGTTTATTCTTGTGTATGGTGTAAGTTGGTGGCCTAGTTTCATTTTTATTTTATTTTTTTGCATTATCTGTCCAATTTTCCCAACACCATTTATTAAAGAGACTGTCTTGACTCCATTGTATGCTCTTGCCTCCTTTCTTAAATATTAATTGAGTGTAATGGCTTGGGTGGATTTCTGGGGCCTCTGTTCTGTTCCATTGATCTATATGCCTAATCTTGAGCCATTACCAGGCTGTTTTGATTAAGTGGCTTGGTAGTATAACTTGAAATCAGGTGTTGTAATTTCTCCAACTTTGTTTTTCTTTCTCAGCTGCATTGCTGCAGCTATACAGGGTCTTTTATGATTCCATATAAATTTCTGGAGTATTTGTTTTAAATCTGTGAAATATGCTGTTGGTACTTTGATAGGGATTGCATTGAATCTGTAGATTGCTTTGGGTAGTATGGACATTTTCATGATGTGGATTCTACCAATCCATGAACACGGTATATTCTTTCACTTGTTTATGTCATCTTCTATCTCTCTTTTCAATGTCCTATAGTTTTCTGAGTACAAGTCTTTTGCCTCCTTGGTTAAGTTTATTCCTCGGTATCTTATTATTTTTGTTGCAATGGAAAATGGGATTGTTTGTTTAGTTTCTCTTTCTGAGAATTCATTATTGGTGTATAAAAACGCTATTGATTTTTGGGTGTTGATTTTGTATCCTGCTACATTGCCAAATTTATTTATTAAATCTAGTTGTTTTTTGGTGGAGTCTTTAGGTTTTTCTCTGTACAATATCATGTCATCTGCAAATAATGAGAGATTTGCTTACTCCTTTCCAATTTGCATGCCTTTTATTTCTTCTTCTTGTCTGATTGCTGTGGCTGGGACTTCCAGTACTATGTCGAATAAGAGTGATGAAAGCGGACATCCCTGTCTTGTTCTTTTTCTTAGGGGAAATGGTTGTAGTTTTTGCCCATTGAGTATAATGTTGGCTGTAGGTTTGTCATATATGGCCTTTATTATGTTGAGTATGCTCCCTCTATTCCCACTTCGCTAAGGGATTTTATAAAAAATGGATGTTGGATTTTGTTGAATGCTTTTTCTGCATCTATTGATATGCTCATGTGGTTTTTGTCTTTCAGTTTGTTTATGTGATGTATCACATTTATTGATTTATAAATATTGTACCAGCCTTGCATCCCTAGAATAAATCCCACTTGGTCATGGTGGACTTTTTAATATATTGCTGGATCTGATTTGCTAATATTTTGTTGAGGATTTTAGCACCTATATTCATCAGGTATATTGGTCTGTAATTCTCTTTCTTTGTAGTGTCTTTATCTGGTTTTGGAATTAGGATAATGTTGGTCTCATAAAAGAGCTTTGAAGTATTCCCTCCTCTTGGACTTTTTGGAATAGTTTGAGGAGTATAGGTGTTAATTCTTCTTTGAATGTTTGGTAAAACTCTCCAGTGAAGCCATCTAATCCAGGGCTTTTGTTTACTGGGAGTTTTTATTTTTTATTATTATTACTGCTTCAATTTCATCAGTAGTTATTGGCCTATTCAGGTTTTCTGATTCTTCCTGATTCAGTTTGGAACATTGTATTTTTCAAGGAATTTTTCCATTTCATCTATGTTGTCCAGCTTGTTGGCGTATGGTTGTTCATAGGATTTTCTTACAATCCTTTGTATTTCTGTGGTGTCAGTGGTTACTTCTCCACTTTCATTGATTTTATTTATTTGGGTCCTCTCTCTTTGTTTTTTGATGAGTCTGGCTAATGGTTCATCAATCTTGTTTATCCTTTCAAAGAACCAGCTCTTGGTTTCACTGATTTTTTGTTTTGTTTTGTTTGTCTCTATGTCATTTATTTCTGCTCTAATCTTTATTATTTCCTTCCTTCTACTTGCTCTGGGCTTTTCTTGTTGTTCTCTTTCTAGTTCTTTAAGTTGTAGGGTTAAATAGTTTATTATTAATTTTCTTGTTTTTTTAAGGTAGGCCTCTAGTGCTATGAACTTCCCTTTTGGGACTGCTTTTGCTATGTCCCATAGATTTTGGGTTGTTGTGTGTTCATTTTCATTTATTTGTAGGAAGTTTTTTTATTTATTTCTTGATCTCATTGGTAACCCATTCATTGTTTAATAACATGCTATTTAGCTTCCAGGTGTTTGAATGTTTTGGGTGTTTTTACTGTAGTTGATTTCTAATTTCATTACACTGTGATCTCTCTAGATGCTTGACAAGATTTCAATCTTCTTGAACTTGTAGAGACTTATTTTATGTCCTAACATGTGGTCTATCTTGGTGAATGACCCATGTGCACTTGAGAAGGATGTATATTCTGCAGCTTTGGGGTGAAATGTTCTATAAATTTCAATTAAACACATTTGATCCTGGTGTGTCCTTTAGGGTCACTGTTTCCTTGTTAATTTTTTTGTCAAGAAGATCTATCCAGTGAAGTCAGAACGGTGTTAAAATTCCCTATTATGACTGGAATGTTGTCTATATCTTTCTCAAAGGCCCCTAGAAGTATTTTTTATATATTGAGGTGCTCCTATATTGGGTGCATATATGTTTACCAAGGTTATATCCTCTTGTTGGATTGATTCATTTAGTATGATGTAGTGACTTTGTTGTCTCTTGTGATGGCCTTCCTTTTGAAGTCTCTTTTGTCAGATAAGAGTATTGCTATACCAGCCTTTTATTTTATTTTCCCTTTGCATGAAAAATTTTTTCCCATCCCTTCACTCTCATTCTGTGTGAGTGTTTTGTTATGAGGTGGGTCTCTTGTAGATAGCATATAGTTGGGTCATGTTTCCATATACATTCAGCTACCCTATGCCTTTTGATTGGAGTATTTAATCCATTTACATTTAAGGTTATTATTGATAGTACTTATTTATTGCTATTTTAATTCTTTTTTTTTCTTTTCTTCTTTCTTGCCTTTTTAATTCTGTATGCCTAGTTTTCTCTCTCTCTTTCTTCTCATTACAGCATTCCCTTTACCATTTCTTGTAATGCTGGCTTGGTTGTGATTTGTGATAAACTACTTTAGCTTTTTTTTTGGTCTGGGAAGCTCTTTATTTGACTATTCATTTTGAATAGTAGCCTTGCTGGATATAGTAATCTTGGTTTCAGATCCTTGCTTTCCATTTTCCTGAGTACTTCATGTTTCTGGCCTGTAGAGTTTCTGATGAGAAATCAGGTGTCAGCCTTATGGGAGCTCCTTTGTAGGTAACAGTTTGCTTTACTCTTGCTGCCTTTAAGATTCTCTTTGTCTTTAATTTTTGGCATTTTACTTATGATGTGTCTGGGCGTGGGCCTGTTTGGATTCTTCTTGCTTGGGACTCTCTGTGCCTCCTGAACTTGTGTGACTTTTTCCTTCACCAGGTTAAGGAAGCTTTCTGCCATTATTTCTTCAAACACATTCTCTATCCTTTTCTGCATCACCTGGCACACCTGCTATGCAGATATTGTTACATTTCACATTGCCCCACAATTCCCTTGAGCTGTCCACCTGTTTTTTTAATTGTTATTTTCTTTCTTTTTGGTTCTCTGATTGAGTGATTTTTGCTACCCTGTTTTCAAATTCACTGTCTTCAAATTCACTGATCCAATCCTCAGCTTCCCCTAATCTGCTGTGTATTCCTTCCAACATGTTCTTTATTTTGCCATCTCATTCTTTATTTCTGTTTTCATAGCTACTATATATTTTCTCATGCTGTTGAACATCTTACCATCATTATTCTGAACTCTACATCAGATAAATTTCCTATCTCACTTCATTTATGTCTTCTTCTGGAGAGTTCTCTTGGTCTTGCATTTGGAGGTTATTTCTTTGTCTCCTCATTTTGGATGCCTGTTTGGGTTTGTGACTATTAGGTAGATGTGCTACACCTTTCAAGCTCTAGTTAGGACAGTGTCAATCGCTGTTTCTTTTTTTTTTTTGCTCCCCACCCCCCTCCCGCGCCTGTTTCTTTTTTTTTTTTTTTTAATATATTTGTATTTATTTCAGAGAGGAAGGGAAGGGAGGGGAAGAGAGAGATAGACACATCAATGATGAGAGAGAATCATTGATCAGCTGCTGCTTCCCACATGCCCCCTACTGGGAATTGAGCCTGCAACCTGGGCATGCACCCTTGACCAGAATCACACCTGGGACCTTCCAGTCCACAGACCAACACTCTATCCACTGAGCCAAACCTGCTAGGGCTCAATTGCTGTTTCTGACAAAGACTCAAAGTCTTCAGAGACCGCCTCCTCTTGCAGATTGATTGAATTTAGTCTGGAATAGCCCTCAGGCAATTGTCCACAGGTGTGAGAGTTTTTCCCATCAGGGTGGGGCACTTGGTTCTGCTTGGAGGCAAATTTTTATTCTCAGTCTCTTAATGGGCCTTAGCACCTCCACACCATGGGACAAGGTGTTTTCCAAGGTGGGTAACCTGTCTTCCCCCAGGCAAAACTGCCTAGGTAGCAATTGTCTGCATGAGAAAGATGACCTCCACAGTGTGAGGGAATGACTCAGCATCTGAAACCAAGGTGTCTGCCTTCTGAGGTTTAATCCCAGAGCCTCCAATACTGGCTTCTGCTCGCACAGCTCCAGTGCACTCTGCCTTCCTTCTGCTGAAGCACAAGGTGGGTGGCTCCACAGGGAATTTTATACATTGGCCCTTTAAGAGGGTGCCTGCATTAATAGCCATCTCTTCCTGGCAGACTACAACCCTGCTGCTTTTTACAGCCAGATGTTATGTGCATACCCTTCTCAGTTCTGGTGCTCTCTCATGGGGAGCCCAGCTTGGGGATTAGTCCCAGAGTTCTCAGTGGCACCCCCACAGCTGAGATATCCCTCTGGAACTTCAGTTGCTGTCTGTGGGCCCCTGGCTAGCCCTTTCGTGCCTCCGCCCCTCCTACCAGTCTCTATGTGGTCTCCACTTTCCAGCCTTGAGTATCAGGGTTCTCTCCAGGGAGTCTTCAGTTGATTATTCAGGGAGTTTTCCTATATTTAGTTGTAATTCCATTTTTGTCCTGGGAGCATGTCTGTGCAGCATCCACTTACTCCACTGCCATTTTTTTAAAATATAGTTTTATTGATTTTAGAGAGGAAGGGAGAGGGCAAGAGAGAGATAGAAACATCACTGATGATGAGATAGGACGATGGTGGCTGGCAGAATGACAATGACGGAGGAGTGTGAGTGAGTGAGGGAGTGAAAGGGGAGTGTGGTGTGTGTGTGTGTGTGTGTGTGTGTGTGTGTGTGTGAGTGATGGACAGTTAGATCCTGCAGGACGTTCAGGGGCTGGAAGACCAGGCTCTCCTAGATGGAGGGCCTCTGCTACTGCTGAAATCACTGCCAGGGTGGCCGGCTTGACAGAAACCATGCCATCTTAAAGGGGAGAGCTGCTGTGACTAGGAGCCCAGCCTCACCACCACCCAGACTAGCCTCAGACACCATCCTGGGCCCTACAGGCACTCTGGCCAAAGACCTGCTACCTCAGCTGTAGACCCACAGACACCAGAATTCCAGCCTCCCTGGATGCGGGCTCCTGTGGGTCCTGGAGTACACTCGTCTCCCACCAGTCCATCGTGTATTTCCCAAGCATCCTACTGGTGACTCTTGAACTGTGTCCTTTCCCGCCAAGCCTGCAGTGTTGCCCTTGGCCCCCACGGTCCCTCTGGTGAGTTTCTGCCTGAGTTTCTTATCTCTAAGATCAAGTAGTCAGCTCCTGCCCTGTGAGTTTCACAAGCAAGCCTCTGTCTGCATTCCCTGCCCACCAAGACCAAGGTGTCAGCCCAGCTTTGCACATCCAGCCAGCAAACTTTGGACCAGTGTTAGCAAGAATGGGAAGACAAAAAACAACCCCCAAATTCAAGAAGTTTGAAATCATATCAAGCATCTTCTCAGACCACAATGGCGTAATATTAGAAATCAACTACAATAAAAACAATAAAAAAATTCAAGCACTTGGAGGCTAAATATCGTGCTATTAAACAATGATTGGGTTACCAAAGAGATAAAAGAAGAAATTAAAAACGTCCTGTAAACAAATGACAATGAAAACACAACATTCCAAAATCTTTGGGACACAATGAAAGCAGTCCTGAGAGGGAAGTTCATAGCACTACAGGACTATCTCAAAAACAAGAAAAACTTGTTTACCTAACCCTACAACTTAAAGAATTAGAAAGAGAGCAGCAAGAAAAGCCCAGAGTGAACAGAAGGAAGGAAATAATAAAGATCAGAGAGGAAATAAATGACATAGAGACCAAAAAAATTTTTATATATATATATGTGTGTGTATATATATATATATATATATATATATATATATATATATATATGTATATATAAAAGATCAATGAAACCAAGAGCTGGTTCTTTGATAGGATAGACAAGAATGATGAATTTCTAGCCAAGCTCACCAAGAAGTAAAGAGAGAGGACCCAAATAAACAAAATCAGAAATGAAAGAGACGAAATAACCACAGATCCCACAGAAATACAAAGGATTGTTAAAAAAAATACGATGAACAACTCTATTTCAACAAACTGGACAACCTAGAAGAAATGGACATATTCCTAGAAATATATGACCTTCCAAAATTCAATCAGGAATAATAAAAAAATCTGAATAGGCCAATAACTATGGAGGAAATTGAAGCAGTCATCAAAAAACTTCCAGCAGCCCTAACCGGTTTAGCTCAGTGGATAGAGCATTGGCCTGTGAACTGAAAGGTCCCAGATTCGATTCCAGTCAAGGTCATGTACCTTAGTTGCGGGCACATCCTCAGTAGGAGGTGTGCAGGAGGCAGCTGATCGATGTTTCTCTCTCATTGATGTTTTTAACTCTATCCCTCTCCCATACCCTCTGTAAAAAATCAATAAAATATATATATATTTTTAAAAAACTTCCAGCAAACAAAAGCCCTGGGCCAGATGGCTTCATAGAGGAGTTTTACCTAACATTCAAAGAAGAACCAAAACCTATCCTTCTCAGACTATTCCAAAAAACTCAAGTGGAAGGAACTCTTCCAAGCTCTTTCTATGAAGCCAGCATTACCCTAATACCAAAACCAGATAAAGACACTACAAAGAAAAGACAATTATAGGCCAATATCTCTGATGAACATAGATGCTAAAATCCTCAACAAAATCCTAGCAAATTGGATCCAGCAATATATTAGAAAGATCATACACCATGACCAAGTGGGACTTATTCTGGGGATGCAACGATGATACAGTATCCGCAAATCAATAAACGTGATACATCACATAAATAAACTGAGAAATAAAAATCACATAGTCATATCAATTGATGCAAAAAAAGCATTTGACAAAATCCAACACCCTTTCTTGATAAAAACCCTCAGTAAAGTGGGAATAGAGGGGTCATACTTCAACATAATAAAAGCCTTATATAACAAACCTACAGGCAACATCATACTTAATGGACAAAATCTAAAACAATTTCCCCTAAGAACAAGATCAAGATAAGGTTGCCCACTCTCACCACTCCTGTTGGACATAGTACTGGAAGTGCTAGCCATAGCAATTAGACAAGAAGAAGAAATAAAGGGCATCCAAATTGGAAAAGAAGAAGTAAAACTGTAATTATTTACAGATGACATGATACTGTACATAAAAAACCCTAAAGACTTCATAAAAAAAAAAAACTATTAGACTTAATAAATTAATTCAGCATTGTAGCAGGATACAAAATTAACACCCAGAAATCTATGGCTTTTTTTATACATCAATAATGAGCTTACAGAAAGAGAACTTTAAAAAAGCAATCCCATTTACCATTGCAACAAAAAAATTAAGATACCTAGGAATAAACTTAACTAAGGAGGTAAAATACCTGTACTCAGAAAACTATAGGAAGTTTTAAAAAAAGATATAAGAGGACATAAACAAATGGAAGAATATACAATGTTCATGGATTAGAAGAATCAACATTAAAATGCCCATACTACCCAAAGCAATCTGTAGATGCAATGCAATCCACATTAAAATACCAGCAGCATATTTCATAGACCTAGAACAAACTCTCCAAAAATTCATCTAGAATAAAAAAAGACCCTGAATAGCTGCAGCAATCCTGAGAAAGAAGAACAAAGTTAGAAGGATCACAATACCAGATATCAAGCTGTATTACCAAGCCACGGTTCTCAAAACTGCCTGGTACTGGCACAAGAACAGACATATATAGACCACTGGAACAGAACAGAGAACCCAGAATTCGACCCAAGCCATTATGCTTAATTAATATTTGACAAAGGAGGCAAGATCATACAATGGAGTCAAGACAGTCTCTTCAATAAATGGTGTTGGGAAAACTGGACAGATACATGCAAAAAAACGACCACCAACTTACACCATACACAAAAATAAACTCAAAATGGATAAAGGACTTAAACGTAAGACAGGAAACCTTAGAGCAAACCACAGGCAGCAAAATATCAGACATTTGTTGTAGCAATATCTTTACCCACACAGCTCCTAGGGCAATGGAAATCAAGGAGAACATAAACAAATGGGACTACATCAAAATAAATGCTGCACAGCAAAAGAAACCATCAACAAAACGACAAGAAAACCCACTGCATGGGAGAACATATTTGCCAATGTTATCTCAGCTAAGGCTTTAATCTCCAAAATTTACAGGGAACTCAAAGAACTTAACAAAAGGAAGATAAAAAAACCCAATCAAAAAATGGGCAAAGGATCTAAATAGATACTTTCTGAAAGAGGACATAAGGAAGGCCAAGAGACATATGAAAACATGCTCTAAGTCGCTAATCATCTGAGAGATGCAAATCAAAATGACAATGAGGTACCGTCTCACACCTGTCAGAATGGCTATCATCAACAAATCAACAAAGGACAAGTTCTGGCGAGGATGTGGAGAAAAAGGAACCCTCTTGCACTGCTGGTGGGAATGCAGACTGGTGCAGCCACTGTGGAGAACAGTATGGAGTTTCCTCAAAAAAGTAAAAATGGAACTCCCATTTGACCCAGTGATCCCACTTCTAGGAATATATCCCAAGAAACTAGGAACACCAATCAGAAAGGATATATGCACCCCTATGTTCATAGCAGCACAATTTACAATGGCTAAGATTTGGAAACAGCCTAAGTGCCCATCTGCAGACGAATGGATTAATAAACTGGTACATCTACACAATGGAATACTACGCTGCTGTAAAAAGAAGGAACTCTTACCATTTGCAACAGCATGGATGGGTCTGGAGAGCATTATGCTGAGTGAAATAAGCCAATTAGAGAAAGATAAATATCACATGATCTCACTCATTTGTGGAATATAATGAACAACTTAAACCGATGAACAAAAATAGCACAGAGACACAGAAGCATGGAATAGACCGTCCAACCTCAGAGGGAAGGCAGGGGGTGAGGGTAAGAGATCAACCAAAGGACTTGTATGAGCTTTACACAGTCACAAGTGTCACTAGGGTGTGAGGGCATTTGCTGGGGGGTGGGAGTGGCAGGAGAGAGGTCAATGGAGGAAAAAAATACTATCGTAATAGTTATGTATGGGCCAGGGGGGTACTTGAAATATTAGGGGCTCCACTCTGTAAAGTATATGATTGTCTAACCACTATGTTGTGAACCTGAAACTAATACAGGATAATATTGAATGTGAACTATAATGGGGGAAAAAAGATGGAAAATTGTATGTTATGTTTTTCATCATAATAATAATAATAAAAAAAGAAACATCAATGATGAGAGAGAATCATTGATCGGCTGCCTCCTGCACACCCTCTACTGGCAGTTGGGCCTGCAACCCAGGCATGTGCCCTTGACCAGAATCGAATCTGGGACCCTTCAGTCTGCAGACCGATGCTCTATCCACTGAGCCAAACCAGCTAGGGCTCCATTTTTAATCTCCCGTCACTGTTTCTTTGTAGAAACACAAATCCCTTGAGGAATGATGATTTGCATCCGCACCGAGTTACCTGTGTGAACTTGGCTTGCTCAGAGCCTCCCTTTAGAACCCCTCCTGCACTGGTGTTGGCGGCGCCTTAATCAGAGGGAGTTCCGGTTCTGTGTTCACATGAAGCTGTTCTAGCAGTTGGTCCAGGCATTTCCTGACAAGAGGATGATGAGTCGGGAAAAGGTTGTAAACTGTAACTGGAGACATGGGACTAACTCGTTAATGTTAACTTTTAGAAATATTCGCTTAGAGACTTTGTCCCTCGAAATCCAGGACAAACGGTGGCACTCACATACATGTGAGGTTCCAGTATTCACTGTCATTTATTTATTATTTATGCACTACCTACTTCCAAAAGGGATTTGAAAGCAGCTTTTCCACAGAGATCTGTGGCAAAGCTCTAAACACTGTCATGAAAAATTAACGAGGAAAGCCTGGCTCTCTGGGCCCGGAGGGAGCATGTGCACCCGGTTTCTGAGCAACGCCCAGGGGTGTTGGCTCAGACGTTTGCTTCTCGGAAATGCACGATGTAGAGGCCTCTTGCCTGTGCCTCTGCGGACGGCGGGCTCTCGGGGCACGAAGTTCAGATCCCCGGCTTTAAATGAGCCAGTGCTGTCCCCTGTTCCCTCAGGTCCGCCGGACAAGACCCCTCCACCGACCAGGCCTCTGCCCACAGCGCCCCCGCACCGCTCCGTGCCCCCGGCCGACCCCCGCAGGAACGACAGGCCCAAGCCGCCCCGGCCGCCCACCGGCAGGCCTGCCTACCCCGGGGCCAAGCCCAGCATCTGCGAAGGCAACTTCAACACGCTGGCCGTTCTCCGCCGGGAGATGTTTGTGTTCAAGGTAGGAGCTGGGTTTCTCATTTCAAGGGCAGCTCCAGGGCCCACGGAGTTGCTTTGGAAAATCAGTTCTCATGCATTCTAAGGCCACCTTCCCAGACCGCTCACAACCCAAAGGTTCAGAAAAGCGTCTTAAAAATCTAAAGGCACCCACGGGCGTCAGTGTCCAGCAGAGACACGGCACCGGTCCATTGCCGGGCGCAATTACGACGGCGCCGAGGTGCTGGGGCTGAGGGTTAGGGAGTGCCGCCCTGGGAACAGATCGCCAGCCGGGGCACACCCGGCGAGGAGCTGCCCCAGGTCCCGGGAGGCCCCCTGTGGCCTGTCTGGAGGAGCTCCCGGTCCTCGCGTCCAGGAGAGTGCTCACCTGGTCCTGGGCCGCGGAGCTGATGGCTCTCCAGGAGACCGCCCTCTCACTTCACACACACCTGCTGGTCTCAGGCATCTGTACTCACCTAATTCACAGTATTTTTTTAAAGGTTAGAAGCTAAAACAGATTTTACGTTTTGATAAGTGTGCTTTTTAAGGCCATCGGTTCTCAGACAATCACACTAATACACACTGTATTAAGGGAAGTCACGTAATATTGAAAAGCGAAAATAGAATAATACTGAAAAGTCATTTTCTCCCTCAATATTTGTAAACTGATCTTAAAGACTAATGAAAAATATGTTTTATGTTAGCATTAGAGTATTAAAATAGCCACATTTTACCAATAGCATCCATTCAAAAATCAAGTAACGTGCCCTCATCTTTGGTGCTCAGAGATCAATAAATAATGAAATATTTTCCTGCTTACACAGGGTTTCCTATCTGCCTGGGGCTGTACGTAAAAACACAGATTTCATGTAATGTTTATAGACAAAGCGCTCTGCTCGCTTCCCTGGGTGCCAGGACGTGATTCGATCGACTGTGCACCAGGCCCGCCCCCCAGGGGCAGATTCCCGAGTTCTGTGAGGCCCTGCAACGCTCAGGCAGCTGTCTCCCACCCACTGTCACCAGATCGATAGATCACGATGCAGGGAGTCCGATAAAAAGCTTATGAGACCATTTCTGTTCTTTCTACACGTCGCCAGATGACAAGCGAAGGGTTTTTCTCCCACCGCTTTGCTGCCTTTTAACTCCTGTCTTTATCCTGTGGCGTCGTAGGGATGCCACCAATGTGTCCACCTTACCGTGACGGGAAACTGAGTCTGGCTCCTTGAGTCCCTGTGTGCCTGTCAGACCGTGCTCTCAGGGAGACGCGGGTCTTCATGTCTGGTGGTCATTTTCGCCGACTCCCTGCTCTGCACCCTGGGGGCTCAGTGAGCCCTTGACTGACCTGACGAGGTGCTGGTCCAGGGTCCGGTGAACGGAAGGTCCCTGGGCCACCTCTCGGGGAGCACGCAGGAGCCGCTCTTTCCATGAGCAAGACAGGTGTATGAGAATCACCCGTGTTTTAAAGCTTCTCGAAACCCCGTTACCTTCATCAAAGCTGCAGCAGCGGTCGCCAGCCTTTCGGACCTCATGGACATCTGTGGCCGCGGACCACCGGTTGGCGACCGCTGCTCGACAGGAAGGAGCTTCTCGACTCTCAGAAGTTAACTTCTGGTTTTCACTGGCCTCTGCTTTTTTCTAAGAATTACTTCTGTTGAAGATAACCTCTGGCAGGCATTCCATTCTTTTACGCTCCACCTGCTTGATGGATTTCTCGCGTCATTTCATAATTCCTGAGCTCATCGCCCGGTTCACTCGAGCAGCGGCATGTGCCGGCATGTCCCGGGCGCCGTGGCTGTGCCGCTCGGTGTGGCCCCGTCGGGAGCTCGTGCTGCAGGAGGGAGGCAGCGTGAGCTTCAGTTCCTGGAGGAGCAGGAGGAGCAGGTCGCACTGGCCCGAGAAGCTGCAGAGAAAAGGCTACGCCGAGAGTCTAATTCCCCGGGCGCGTTAGAGATTAGCATTTGGTGCACTGAGAAGTCCATGTATTGAGGGAGAAGAGAAATATGTTGATGGCAGTACAAAGTAATAAATGATATAACTCAGAAATGTGGAAGATTTGATCAAAGTGAAGAGAGCGTGACTGGGTGAGACCTGCTCCTAGCTCACAGCACCGTGGACTCTGGGTCATTCACATGTGCCCGGGTGTATGCTGGGCATTTTAATCTCAAAAACTTAGAGGAAAACTGCAAGATGGATGCTGGTCTCTGTCTTACAAATGAGAAAACGGAGACTCAGGAAAGCTGTCCCCTGTCCCTGTGACCAGGTTTGTAAGCAGTAGTGAACACAGCTCTCCTGATTCCAAACTGTGTTTTTCACACTCAGGTTCACCACTGAGAAGAGTTAAGGACAGTTTCCAAAGCAAGGGGGACTTCAGAGTCTGCTTTAGCTAGTGAGCATGCAGGAGAGCTGCACTGAGCGCCTGGGGGCCGAGGGCCCTGGCCACGCGGTGCAGACAGACACGTCTGGTTTACAGCGTGGATGGTCCCACGTCCACTGAGGACGGGAACGCCTGCCCAGGTCTGAGCCCCGGGTTCTGTTTGCCTTTGTCGCTGACTCTGGTCTGACTGCCCACTGGTACCCACACAGGCCCGACGACCTTGACCTCGAATGAGTCTCATCCCCCCCAAAACCTGGTCTTCCTGCTGGACCCCAGGGCCGCCCTGCTCCCCTGCCTTCCGCAGACGCAGCCTGACTGCTCACAGTTTGCTCCTGACTCAGGGCCCTTAATATTTTAGGATGTCCCACTATTGGATGTCACTCTTTCTCAGGTAGCTTGATTTTTCACTTTTTTTCACTCTAAATGCTCAGCGCAGATCAGAAGCCCATTATCTCCTCAGCCTGGTCCCTCCAGTGTTGGATGAGAAAACCCAAACATGGGACTTCATTAAAAGAAGTTCCAACCTCGCTCTCCTCCATGTGTATAGTATTTACTGAAACTGTATTCAGGAAAAAAGATACATCACCTTCTTAATCTGCCCTGTAGAAGGACAGAGCTTTTACTGAGAATTAATGGTGGTTGCTAAGCCACATCCCACCTGGAACAGTGTGTGCATTTCCTGGCTACACTACAGACTCATGAAGCACAGGTCTTCATGGTCAGAACATGAAGCAAAGACCATCTAAATCCTGGAACTGAAGCTCACAGAAGCTGATGTCAGAGCTGGCCCCTTGGGTGCCCTCAGCCATCAACTCCCCATTCAGAATCCTGAAGTCCCTTAGGACAGAGATAACCTTTATGTTGAATGCTGAAACTTTTCATGTAACTGGTTAAGATATCTTTATTGTGTATATCAACCTCACCCCCTACTAATCCAATAAACAAAAGATAAACAGAAGATCAAAAACACATTATAGGATTAGAATTCTGAATAAGTATCTATCGATTGGATATTGTGAACCATTCCGTAAGTTAGAGTTTGTGAAAATAATTCATTATGGATATATGCCTTATTTCAGTCTTTCTAAGAAAAAAAAAAAATCAATATTAAAACACAGGAAAATTTATTTTGATATAATTATGGTGACAAAGGTAAAGAAGTCATTCTGAAGAATCCACATTTGTTATTCATAGAATGAGAGCAGAATAGAAACATGCTCCCTTATCTGGTCTTCCTTCTTATCAGTGAACTAGAGGCCCGGTGCATGAAAATTCATGCACTGGAAGGGGGTCCCTCAGCCTGGCCTGCCCCCTCTCACAGTCCAGGAGCCCTCAGGGGTGGGAGGTGACCTGGCGATCAGGGGAAGGCGACGCCCCCATCACACCTCTGCTGCTGCCACTGCCAGCTGCGCAAGCCTCAGCCGGCCCTGGTTACCTGAGCCTCGGGCGACCCTGGGCAGCTGGGCAGCCAATATCTGAGGCTTGTCTGTGCCTCGGGCCGGCCCTGGGTGTCTGGGAAGCTGACATCTGAGGCTTGCCTGTGCCTCGGGCCAGCCCTGGGTGTCTGGGAAGCTGACATCTGAGGCTTGCCTGTGCCTCGGGCTGGCCCTGGGTGTCTGGGAAGCTGACATCTGAGGCTTGCCTGTGCCTCAGGCTGGCCCTGGGTGGCTGGGGGCCTGAGGGGACTTGGGGACTCCGGAGGCAGGTGCATAGAGCGGCCAGATGTGCCTGGGGGGGGGGGGGGGGCGGCTGTGCCGCATGCCTGCTGCCCCGGTGGGGCTGAGGGGACTGGGTGCCACCATCCTGTGGCTGTGGGCGCCGCCATCTTTGAGGGCAGGGCAGTCAATTAGCATAGTCCCTCCTTATTGGCTGTGGGTGCCACCATCTTTGTGAGGGGTGACAGTCAATTAGCATATTCCCTCTTTATTAGATGGGTTTGGTTTTCTTGTTGCAGTGGAGCTGCTGTGCTGTGTGCCTGGCCCAGCACTAGGCTGGTTTCTGCTGTGCTTCCCTCCTCTCGGCAGCAGTGGGGGGCACGCATCTGGACTGAGGGTGTGGTTTCAGTTGTTGTTTTTTGTTTGTTAATTACATGCTTGACATTGAAATCAGTGCTCGCTGTGATATGAAGAACTGGCTTCACCCAGAGGTGGTCTGGCCTGTGCCTTGGCTAGTGGCCTCCAGGTCACGCCTGAGAGGCGGCTGTGTGGCAGGAGGCTCACCAGGCAGTGGGGGCCTGGCATGTGCCCTGCGTGTGCCCTGCGTGTGCCTTGTCAGTGACCTGGATGCTGAGTCCCACCACGTGGGCAGGCAGTCAGTCAAACATCGCTAGGAAATAAAGCCCCAATAAAACTCTGGAGGCTCGGGTGTGAGTCCTGGTTGGCATACCTGTGGGTATTGTCACCATTGATGCCAGGACAGACTGCGCCGAGGGCATGGAGCTCCTCAGATGTTCCTTTGTAAATCCCTGTGGCTGGTTTGATCTGCATCCTCTTCTTGTGAGAAACTGTAACCCTAAGGATAATAGCTTTCATTGTGGTTTTGGGGTCTTTCAGATCCCAGAGTGGTGCTGGGGACCCTAGACTGCCGCTGGTCTGCAGGGCCTTCCCTCGAATGCTGCCGCCGGGCCTCCTGGCCGTGGTGAGACAGCTGGGGAGTGGGCGCAGCCCGGGCTGTGCCTTCACCGCACAGTTTGGCTAATTGTGGGGATTTGACAATATCCAAATCCCAAAAATGTCTTAAGATCAGTGAGAGCTGCACATTTCTTAGTTTAAATCTTCTTTCTTTTTTTTTAATTAAACAGCTTCTAATGTATGATGGGATGATCCTTGAGCTTGAACATGGCTGTCACCCTGCGCCTGCTGCCTGACAGCTGCCTGTAACTCACTCACCTTCAGAGGAACGGGCAGGGTCTTCTGCTCCCGTGGTTTGAAGAGAGTATTTGAGTAGCATGGGTCCTCATAGGAAGTGATGCTTGGCAAGTTATTTACTGAGGATCAATATCAAACAGATTCTGATTTGACTTAAAGATAAGGTTTTTTGTTTTTTTTTTCTTTCCAGTAGTAAAAATTTAAACTAAAATTATACAACATTTTCCCGGTCCCAGTACATCAAGACTCATATCAGGAAGTTAAAAGAGCAGATGTTTCAACAGAGGTCACCAAAGGGGCCCTGGAGGTGACCCCAAGTCCTGCAGCGGCCGTGAGGGAGACTGCCCTGTGTCCGGCAGAGGGGGATCCCCCAGCCCCGTGGGGGTGGGGAGCTGCCAGGTGTCACCTCAGGAGCTGGAACCCTCACTGCAGGGCCGTGGCCTCAAGTCTCAGAGACCGCGGTGAGATGGCCGCAGGTGAGCATGGTGAAGGCAGCCGCTCGCAGTGCTGGTTAAGTTAGGGTTCATCATGTTATGATGGTTTCTATGTTTCCAATGATGATGGGTAAGTCTGGCTGGAAAATTTAACAAGTAAGACTGCTCTCCCAGGCTCCCTAGGAAGGTGGTACCGTCAGGAAGGGGGCGTGGCTCCCTAGGAAGGTGACACCGGCAGGAAGGGGGCGTGGCTGCCAGGTGAGGGCCTGTGTGGGGTGGTCCCTCGGCCCCCGGGCCTGCAGGAGGGCCTGTCCTCCTGACTGGGCCGGGCTGTCTGTGGACAGAACCTCAGTCCACAGCCAGTTGTATACCCATGGCCTCCGACAAAGGACCGGGAGCTTCGACTTCTTGTTGAACTCGTTCTATTTATGTTGTGTATTTTGGAAAAAGCAAAAGACAGTGGTCCTCTAAGGAAACGAGAAAGCAGAAAATAAATGTTCAATTTCGTTCAAAATACCATTTCAAATGACACTTGAATTTGAAATACCAACATGCTGGTTCCATTTTAATACACTGTGGCCACGTATGGCTTTTTTTCAGTTATTTTATTGATAACTTAATGTATTAAACATTTCTCCCACAAACCCCCATTGGATCTAGGGACACAACCCCTAATCAACTCGTTAAACTTTCTTCACTGAAACGTATAACTAGTCCCAATAACAGGGGGAAGTCTCTAAAAACCCTCATGTCCCTTCAGGTCAGGTTCTCTCCAAATAAGCTTGTTCCAGACTCAGGAAACAACTTCCACTTCAAGTTGTCGGAATTTTAGAATTGTGGATGCGAGCGACCGACCTGTGCAATAGATACTGCACAGCGATGTAAATAAGCAGCGTTTTGGCTATTTTTCCCAGGGGCGTTATTTCAGGAAAGCATTACTTAGTGTTTCAGAATCTTGTGAGGTTCAAATAAGAAGTTGTCTGCCTGAAATAGGACAGTTACTGGCTTTTAAATCCCAGGCCTTGTCACTCATTGGCAGGGCCTGGCTGATGCCCAGCTTCGGGAGCTGGAAAGCGGGTCGTTGTTAACGGACTCGGTTCTAGATCACCGAGATTCGGGAAGCCCCTGGGGTCCCAGCAGGACCTCCATGGCGGTATTCAAGGAGGCACTTTCCGGGACGCTCCTGGGTTCCGTAGCCTCGTTGGGGAGCAGGCATAGAGCCACCGCAAGGTCTGCGCTCAGGTGTGAAGGGCATTTCGTGAGCGAGACTCTGCTTAGGAGCAACGCCCACTAATTCATCCGATGGCTTTCTGCGCTGACCTTTCACATACCAGCAAAGAGGACGGGTGCTCCCGGGAGTTTTCTAGGTGTTAGCATATTTGGAAACATGTCAACTCCCCCACTTTCCCAACTTCATGCTGAAAGGAAAGAGGGTGAGGGTGAGCCCCGAGGCCACAGGCACAGACACGGAAGCCGAGGCTGCACTCAGAGCCAGACCAGGCCCGTCTGCCCGCCGCCGCTGCGTGGTTTTGACTTTTGTGTCCAGCGGCAAAAAGAAATAAAAGAAAAAAGTTCTTGGGACATTGCAGTCTGTAGCTAATAAAAGGGTAATATGCTAATTAGACTGGGGGAGGGGGGGATGGAGCATTTGAACCTGCCCAGCCATAAAGGCCCTGAAAGAGGTCTCTTCTGCTGTGAGAGACACTATGGGGATAATTGCAAAGTGTCAACAATTTTTTGTGTTGTTTCCTTAACTTTTTTTTTTTTTTAACTTTGTGTCACATTTCATTTGTAAAAAGGATGCAAAGAATAACAAAAATGTGGCTATAAAAGGAAACTGAAGCCTGTGGGGCATAATCGCTCTGTGCACTGGGAGGCTGGGAGGGCGGGAGGTGGCCGAGCCGCGGGGCCTGGTGCCTGCTCAGGGCCCGGCTGCCGTAGGTCAGGCTGCAAAGGACTCAGTTCCCAAACTACCGTCACAAGGACTGGCAGACGCAGCACTGCGATGACATTGGTCAGTTCCGGTGCGGCAGCGTTCCCACGGAGGAAGAGGGCTTGTTGTGCCGAGGAAATGTCTGGGATGAGCTGCGGGAGCCGAAGGCGCCTCTGGAGCAGGTGCAGGCTTCAGGGTCCCTTAGAGCCTCGAGGCTTGACAGCTCGGTGCTCGGGGGCCTTGGCCGCGGTCCCCGAGTTTCGGACCAGGCTGTTCCCAGCTCAGGGCTGACATGCCCTGGAGAAACTGCCGTGTACCCCCTCCGCTAGACAGCGCCCCACTTCCGACACTTTCACGTGCAGATGTCTTTAGGGTGTTGAGGACCTGAGCTCACCCGCGCTTGGCATCCTTCAGTAGATTTGAATTTGTCCCCCGTGTCCCCAAGAGACGCCACCGTCTCTCGAGTGGGTCCCTGCCACGGACCCGACGGCCAGCCTCACCTCGCGCTGACACGGTGCCTCCTGAAGGTCAGCTACGGTACAGTCTGTCGCTTTGGGTGACTAATGTCAGAAATAAAGTTGGAGACGAAAAATGACCAAGACCAATGTTTCACTTGAACAAGTGCCCTTATATTCCACCGTGATGCCTTTAGTGGCCGTTTCCCGCCCAACACCCTGAGGCCCTGGTAACCCCCGGTTGTGGCAGCAGCCTCCTGACCCCGAACCCCTCCCTCAGGAACCCCAGCTCCTGCTGAGGAATTGCTGGGGCTTCTCGGCCAGCCCACCTCCTGTCAGGAGCGAACCTCTGGTCCCGCAGGCCCTCGCCTCCTTGGTTGCCCAGTCCCTGTGTGTCCCTGGCCCTTCCCCATGGCCCGCCTCTGCTCCGGCCTCGGCCGCTCCGAGCTGCAGGCGCAGAGGGTGCTGACTCGGCTTCTCTGCCTGTCTCACTGCCCCGGGCTCTCGCCCCGTTTCCTCAGCCCCGTGGGCACGTCTGGGGGAACGAATATGACCAAAGAGGAAGCTGAAAGCAGTGCTCCATCGCGCCACTGAACCTGACTCTGCCTGTGTCACGTGATTCTCCGCTGTCCACCAGCCACAGCATGACCCCGTCATGGCGCATCGGCCCGGGACACCACGGGACGCCCTGGGACAAACGGCAGGTCACCAGAGGGCGGGGCTTCCCGGCAATGTCCTGCCGCGGTGACGCCTGTGCTGAGTGTTTAAGGAAATGGAGGAAGAGAGGGGAGGATGAGCAGAGGGCGGTCACTGAGGGGTGGTGTCCTGCAGAGGGCAGGGCTCGGGGCACACGGCCTGGAAGGTTCCTGTGGGAACGGCCCTGCACCCGGCCACAGAGCCGTGGCTCCCGGTCCCTCGCCGGCTCTTCCTCTCTGTCTGGGGCTCGGCGCCGGCCAGGGCTGCCTGGGGTATGTCCCAATGGCACAGGGGCTCCAGCCCCTGCGAGGCAGGGAGTATAAGCAAATATTCAGCGAACAACAGGTCAGTGAAGAAAATAAAACATGATGAATTTATAGAAAAAGATCGAGGAGACTACTTGGATTCAATGTTTACAAAGTTAAGTTGGATACACTGCCCTGGGTACATCGAGTCAAAGAGCCTACACTTTATCCAGCAGGGACTTAGTTTTTATTGTAAATGACACATTTTTCTTTGGGTCAAAAACAAAGGGATGGGCCCTGGCGGGTATTGCTCAGTGGATATGGCGTTGGCTTGAGGACTGAAGGGTCCCAGATTCAATTCTGGTCAAGGGCACAGGCCCAGGTTGCAGGCTCGCTCCCCAGTGGGGGGCGTGCAGGAGGCAGTCAATCAATGATTCTTTCTCATCGCTGATGTTTCTCTTTCTTCCTCTCCCTTCCTCTCTGAAATCAATAAAAATATATACATAAAACACAAAGGGATGGGAATTTTTGGTAGGTGAGCTAAGGACTCCGCGGTCTCCCATCAGGACCGTCACTGAACGGGGACCCACTTTATTGTTTTAACATCCATCACCACACACAGTTACAGTTAATTGGTCTTTTTCTTTTCTGTTGAATTTACTGGGGTGTCATCCTATATAATAAAAGCCTAATATGCAAATTGTCTCCTCGACTGGGAGTTCAACCAGGAGCTCGACCAGGGGATGGGGACAGAGGTGGTGGTAGCAGGCAGCCGGCAGAAGGGAGGCCCCCCAGCCAGCAGTGACGGTAGGCAGCCAGGGGAAGGGAGACGCCCCGGCCGGCAGCCGGCAGCCACTAGGGACCCTACCCATGCATGAATTTCATGCACTGGGCCTCTAGTTGGTTAATAAGATTACGTAGTTTCCAGGGGTACAATTCGATATAAATCCTCTGCATATTGTATTGTGTGTTCACCACCCCCTTTACCCGCTCCCCCTCCCCAACCCCTTTCCGTCTGGCAGGTCATGACCACACTGTCTGCATCTGTGAGTTTTGCTTCTCTTTCCTGCTTAATCCCCTCACCCTTTCATCCAGCCCCCCAGCCTCCCTCCCCTCTGCCCGCTGTGAGTCTGTTCTCCGTATCTCTGAGTCTGTTTCTATTTTGTTTGTTAGTTTATTGTTCATTAGAGACATAAATGTTAGACTCACAGCCATAAAACTCTCAGACATTTCTCGTAACCATATTTTTTTCTGATATGTCTCCTTGGGAAGAGAAACAACAGGACAAGTAAGCAGATGGGAGCACATCTCGCTGACATGTGTTTGCCCGGCCTGGAAGCCATCAGCAAACGGCCCTCTACAGGGCACTGTGGGGGCAAGTGGATGGGTGGGCAGTGACCAAGACTGGGGGCCGCTCTCATGATTCTCAAGATCACTTTGTTCAATCTCCGTGACCTTGTAGCTTATCGGCCCCAGCAGGACGCATTGGAGGGTGACAGAGGACTCCATGACACCTCAGGGAGGATGGGTGCAGGTGGGGCAGGCGGCATCCCCGCCCCAGTGGTGCTCAGCGCCCCTACCTGCCTCCGACTGAGAAGCTGGTTCCCTCCACCTGGCAGGACCTGGGCTGCACCCCTCCCCCCGGGGGGGCCCTGGGTGTAACCTTGGTGCCGGGATGAGTGCTTCTACGTTACCTTTGGAGCCCCTGTGGGTCAGCGCTGGGAGGCACCCAGGAGCCCCCAGGGTGGTGGGGGCAGGTGTCTTGCTGCTCTGGGTGTGTGCGAGGCGGCGGCCTCGGTGCTGGCCCGGCGGGCCCAGGTGACGCGGACGCCTCCTGTGCTTGGCTTGCAGGACCAGTGGTTCTGGCGGGTGAGGAACAACAGGGTCATGGACGGGTACCCCATGCAGATCACTTACTTCTGGCGCGGCCTGCCTCCGGGGATCGACGCGGTGTACGAAAACAATGAGGGCAACTTCGTCTTCTTCAAAGGTGAGGCGTGCCCCGTCCTGCTCCACTGTACGGGGTCAAGGTGCAGGGCCCTGTCGCCCTCAGAGAGGTGACCCGGCAATCCTGCTGGGTGGGAGGAACCACTTAGGATTCCTAGAAACACAAATGAAGTGAAATTTTAATACTTTCATTTATGTTTTTCCATGTGGTATCCCATGTAGAAGTCAAATTTGTAGGCTTTTTAGATTTTGCTTAAAAGCACCAAAAAAAGTAAAATGGATGAATGAATGAATGATTTAAAAGCCATTTTTTCTGCCCTGGTCAGTGGTTCAGTGGTTAGAGCATCAACCGGCACGCAGAAGGGCCTCAGGTTCAGTTCTGGTCAAGAGTATGTACCTGGGTTGCAGGTTCAATCCCACGTGTGGGAGGCAACCAACTGATGTGTCTCTGTAACATCCATGCTTCTCTCTCTCTCTTCCCCTCTCCCTTCCCTCCCTCCCACTCGCTCTAAAATAAATGGAAAAATGCCCAGCCCATGTGGCTCAGTGATTGAGCATCAACCCATGCACCAAGAGGTCCCCAATTTGATTCCCAGTCATGGCAGGGGCCGAGTTTTGGGGCTCAATCCCCAGGATTGGGGGGGGAGGGTGTGCAGGAGGCAGCCAATTGATGTCTCTCTCATCAATGTTTCTATCTCCCTTCTCTCTCTCTCTCAAATCAATAAAAACGTTTAAAAGGAAAAAATCCTACTTTAAAAACAATGGAAGAAATACCCTCCAGTGAGGATTAACAACAACAACAACAAACCAACCAACAAAAAGCCGCTACACAAGCAACACCCACCACTCAGGTCAACAGCAAAGAATACATCCCACAGGACAGAGCAATCTCCTAGCTTATTACAAACTATCCTATATAATAAAGAGGTGATATACAAACTGACCGTCACACCCTCACACAAGATGGCCGCTCCCATGTGGTCACGAGATGGCCAGCAGGGGAGGGCAGTTGGGGGGGACCAGGCCTGCAGGGGAGGGCAGTTAGGGGTGACCAGGCCACAAGGGAGGGCAGTTGGGGGGAACCAGGCCTACAGGGGAGGGCAGTTAGGGGTGACCAGGCAGGCAGGGGAGGGCAGTTAGGCACGACCGGGTTTCTTCATGAAATAAGGGGTTTGGGTTTCTTTTTAAAAGATTTTTTGGGTCGCTTGCTGTTTTATGCAATGAAATCTATTTCACTTCTCAAACTTTGCTTGATTTAGTAGTCAGTTTATGTTAAACTAGAGGCCCAGTGCATGAAATTCGTGCACTGAGGGTGAGGGGGTGTCCCTCAGCCCAGCCTGCACCCTCTCCAATCTGGGACCCCTTGAGAGATGTCCAACTGCCCGTTTGGGTCTAATCCCACCGGGCAGTCAGACATCCCTCTCACAATCCAGGACTGCTAGCTCCTAACTGCTCGCCTGCCTGCCAGCCTGACCACTCCCTAACCATTCCCCTGCCAGCCTGATCAATGCCTAAATGCTCCCCTGCTGGCCCAGTCACCCTCAACTGCCCTCCCCTGCAGGCCTGGTTGTCCCCAACTGCCCTCTCCTGCAGGCCTGGGACCCCCCAACTGCCCTCCCCTGCTGGCCTGGTCACCCCTAACTGCCCTCCCCTGCCAGCCATCTTGTGGTGGCCATCTTGCAAACACATGGGGGTGGCCATCTTGTGTGAGGGTGTGATGGTCAACTTGCATATTACATCTTTATTATATAAGATACTTTACAATAAACTAGGACATCACTCATAAAAGATTCACTCTGTCCTGTGGGATGTATTTGCTGTTGACCTGAGTGGTGGGTGTTGCTTGTGTAGCGGCTCAGGGCCTGCATGCAGGGGTGAGCTCAGAGGACTGGCCTGCCATCGCCAGCACTTGCTCTGCTGAGAACAATAACACTCAGGTCTGTAGGGCCGGGCAGAGCCTGGCTGAGCCGCCGTGGGCTGTGCACAGCTTGGACTGAGCCAACCCCAGGAGCCAGGTCCAAACTGATGGGACTGCTGTGTTGCCAGGACCCAGAGGACAGAAATGAGCTTAAACAGACCAAGAAAAGAGTTCTGAACAGCAGCAGCAGCAGCTAGTCAGTATCCTCAGGGCCAGCGTGTGTAGTGAGGGCGGGGAACGAAATGTAGCCTTTGGGGACACTGGGGTTAAGTGAGCCTGAACTTCCAGGCAAAGGCAAGAGTCCTTACAATTTATTCTGTCTTTGCAGACTCTCCCTTAAGGAATGGGGGATGGTCCGGCCTCAGCTGTGAGGACATGCAGGGTCCAGCCTCGGCTGTAAGGACAGGGAGCTGCAGTCAGACACAGTTTCACACGCTGACTGGCCCTGTGAAGTGGCCGAGTTACTTGCTCCCTGTGCCTCGGTTTCTCCATTGGGAACCTAGTTGGCATTCTTCTCCAGGGATCAGTTGGAGCATCAGCTGGGACGTGTGCCTGCATGGTGCCTGTTTGGCTCATGAGTGCCCAGAAGCTCTGCCCTCCTGGCATCCAGGATGCTGTGTCCGTGATGGGGAGGCCCTCCCCCACTCTTATTTGTATCCTGAGCAGCAGGAGGAGGGGTACTCAGCCTGCTTCCTTGCTGGCGGCCGGCAGTGTCCCTGACCCTGTGCTGGCTCTCACGGCCTGTCCCCTTGATAAACATTTTTTAAACTCCATTTGACCCCTTTTCCATGTAGGAATAAGCACGTAATTTAAAAATTCTTTGTGGGATTCTTTGCTTAGTGTGTGCCGGTCCTTCAACTGCACTGGAGTGAGCACCTTGAGTATTTCCGTCATTTTGTCCACAGCTCCCTCAGTGACGGGCTGTACTAGGCTCTTAGTGGACAGATACCAGATGGGTGAGTGGGTGGATGGATGGATGGATGGATGGATGGATAGATGATGGGTGGATGGATAATGGATGGATGGATGATGGATGACTGGGTGGATGGATGGGCAGCTGGATAGATGAGTGGGTGGGTGGGTGGGTGGGTGGGTGGATGGATGGTGGATAGATGGGTGGGTGGATAGATGGATAATGGATGGATGAATGGATGGATGGATGATGGATGGATGGTGGATGGATGGATAGATGATGGATGGATGGATGGATGGATGGATGGATGATGGATGAATGGATGGATGGATGATGGATAGATAGATGATGGGTAGATGGATGTATGATGGATGAATGGATGGATGGATGGATGATAGATGGATGGTGGATGGATGGATAGATGGATGAATGGGTGGGTGGATGGATGGTGGATGGACGGGTGGGTGGGTGGATGGATGGTGGATGGATGGTTTGGGTGCGTGGATAGATGGTGGATGGATGGGTGGGTGAATGGATCTCACTAAATAATTACTAGAGTACATAATCTGTAATGTCCTCTCCAGCCCCAAACAATAAGCAAGGCTGTTTGTATTATTTATAACTTATCTGTCTTTAATCAGACCTGGCCTTTTCCTCTACTTTCTGCCCAGTACAGTGTTCCTAGGAGCAGCTTGTTCCACTTGCTCCTGACTATGGCAGCTCCTATGAATTCAGGAAATGCCTCCACCTGCCAAGGAGGCGATATTTCCCTAGAGAACCAGACTGTTCAGTGGCAAGGTGCTACAATCCACCGCTCCTGTGTTTAAAAAAGGAAAATAGTTGAGTATGAATCTCGAATACTCAAAACCTAAATAATAGAAATGAAGTCACTGCAACTTTGTAGTGCGAAAACCTTTCCTCATTAAGATGCAGAAGGAACTGCCTAACTGTATGTCCTTAGTAAAGACTGGAGAGTTAAATCTGTAACTCGTAATCATCATTGAGTTGTTTTCTTGAGTTCTGTGCCACAAATATGCAGGCAAGGTGTTTATTTTCCTAATTTTGTGTATAATTAGCTGCTGGGATCTCATCTTGCCACCTGACAAATGCTTGCCTGATCACCCCCTAACCACTCCCCTACCAGCCTGATCAATGCCTAACTGCTCCCCTGCCAGCCTGATTGCCCCAAACTGCCCTCCCCTGCTGGCCTGATCACCCCTAACTGCCCTCCCCTCCTGGCCTGGTCACCCCTAACTGCCCTCCCCTGCTGGCCCAATTGCCTCTAACTGCCCTCCCCTGCAGGCCTGGTCCCCCCCAACTGCTCTCCCCTGCAGGCCTGTTCACCCCAACTGCCTTCCACTGCTGGCCCAGTCACCCTTAACTTCCCTCCCTTGCCAGCCTGGTCACCCCTAACTGCCCTCCCCTGCTAGCCCGATTGCCCATAACTGCTCTCCCCTGCTGGCCTGATTGCCCACAACTGCCCTCCTCTGCAGGCCTGGTCCCTCCCAACTGCCCTCCCCTGCTGGCCTGGTCCCCCCCATCTCCCCTTCCCTGCAGGCCTGGTTGCCCCTAACTACCCTCCCCTACAGGCCTCATCGCCCCCAACTGCCCTCTCCTGCAGGCCTGGTCACCCCTAACTGCCCTCCCCTGCAGGCCTGGTCACTCCTAACTGCCCTCCCCTGCAGGCCTGGTTGCCCCTAACTGCCCTCCCTTACAAGCCTGGTCACCCCTAACTGCCCTCCCCTGCTGGCCTGATCATCCACAACTGCCCTCCCCTGCCGATATCTGGTGGCAGCCAAATTTGACCACATGGGGGCGGCCATATTGTGTGTTGGAGTGATGGTTAATTTGCATATTACCTCTTTATTAGATAGGATATATAGGATAAGAATTTCCTGGTGGAACTGTCACCATCTCCTTTCTCACACCCTGGCAGCTCCTGCGATGCCTGGACAGCAGGCCGATGGAGCTTCTGTGTTCTTTTTCTCATGCTCTCACCCCAAGGGACCTCGTGCTCCCTGGTGGCAGCCGTGACGGGAAACATGTGGAGGTTCCTCAGAAAATTAAAATAGAACTGCCTTACACCCCGCTGTTCACTTATTTATCCAAAGACTGTGAAACACTAATGTGAAAAGACATATGCACCCCCAATGTTCATTGCGGCATTATTTACAACTAGAGGCCCGATGCACAAAATTCGTGCACGGGCTTTAGCCCCAGCCTCCGCCCACCGCCATGGCCAGGGGCCTCTGCCGCCTCTGCCGCAGCCCCTGCCCACTGTGGCTTTGTCCAGAAGGAAGGACGTCTGGTCTAATTAGCATATTACACTTTTATTATAGACTAGAGGCCCAGTGCATGATTTAATCATGCACCTGGTGCACCAGCTGGCTGTCTCTCCGCTGGTGCACCGGCCTTTCGAACGCCTCCGGCGCAGCCATGGCGCAGACGCTGAGCAGACACTGAGCTCGCAGTGCCAGTGGCGCCACGAGCTCAGCGTCCTGCTGGCCCAATCAGCTACCCCGGCCACCCTGAGTCCCGCCCCCTGCGCCTCCCGCTGGCCCAATCGTGGGCATAGCGGAGTGATGGTAATTTACATATTACCATTTTATTATGTAGGATAGCTAAGGTGTACATACAAGCAAACTAAGTGTCCAATGATTGATAAATGGATAAGTAAATGCTACTCAACTATAAAAAAAAGAATGAAATCTTACCATTTGCAGCAACACTGATGGTCCTAGAGTGCGTTATGCTCAGTGAAATAAGTCAGAGAGAGAAAAGCAAAACACTGTATTATTCCACATATGTGTGCAATCTACTACCCAAAACAGAAAAAGTAATAGACACAGAGCGCAGGCTGGTGGCTGCCAGAGTGGAGGAGGGTTGGGAGCTGGCTACTGTGTGAAGAGGATCAAGGAGTCCAAACCGCCAGTGACAAGCCAGAGCGTCCTGGGTGCCGGGCAGCACGTGACTGCATTCCCGGCCCTGCTGCACACGTGGACGGGGCTCCGACAGCAGATGTTAGGAGGGCTCATCACGAGAAGGAGGAAGTTGTAATGTAACTGGACTTACTGTGGGGTCATTTCCCAGTTTATACAAATGTGCAATCATTACACTGTACACTGACACTAATGTGAAGTGCCATGTCAAATAGACCTCAGGACAAAAACGGGATGAGGTGGAGAATGGCTGCCCTGGAGGCGCTGGCGATCAGATCAGGCAGCGGTGTTAGCAGCGTGCAGGGAAGGCAACGGTGGGTCACGGGAGCGGAGCCGCAGCGGCAGTGTGGGCAGCCTCAGGGGTAGGGCCTGCAGGCTGTGTTGTCTGTAGATCATTCCAAAGCAGCAGTAGACAGACCGCCGTTTGCCTTCTCTCTAGTACTTTGCATGCTCCGCAATTCTGAACAAAGGTGAGTTACTGTTCTCCCCTCAGGAGCCCCTCACACGGGGGAGGGGACTGCTAGACACGGCGGATGAGGTTGTAAGACTGCGGGATTATGGATGCTGATCATGAAGGAAAGGGGTTGGCCTCAAGGAAGTGTTTTCTCAGAGAAGCGCGTATAATGGGCTCAGCGTCTGAGGGCGGCAGGATGCGGGAAACGTAGCCTTGGACCGAGCAGGGCCTTGGGTCCCTAGGCGGAGCGTCCGTGATCCTTGGTTCAGAACGGTGGCATGGTGGCAAGCTGTAGGTCTTTCTTTGTTTCTTAGATTAGTCCACCATGCTGATTGGGTTCTTAAATAGTTATTCACTATATCCACCTTCAGAAATAACAGGGATGTTTCAGAAATAATGTCCGGGTTCCAGCTGTGAGCGCCGCGAAGCCGCCTGTGGATTTCACGGGCCCATTTGAATGCATTGCCAGCGGGGTGCTCTGACTTCTGACCTCGAATCAGCGTGTTGTGCGTCTGCGCTTACTTCCCACAGGTAACAAGTACTGGGTGTTCAAGGACACGACGCTGCAGCCAGGCTACCCTCACGACCTGGTCACTCTCGGGAGCGGGATCCCCCCTCACGGCATTGACTCGGCCATTTGGTGGGAGGACGTTGGGAAAACCTATTTCTTCAAGGGGAACAGGTCAGTACACACTCGCCGAGGGAGGCGCTCAGTGGTTAGCGAGGCTGGCGTCTCTAGCCTACTGCAGGCATGTCCTGTGGGTGAAAGAGCTGGTGTGAGGAGATCAATTATTGAAATCTGGAATCGAAATGTTTTTAACATATTTTACCGTAACAGGCGACATCAGTCTTCCTCTACCAAAGGAGATGTATTTATGCACTTAAACGTATGGCATGTGTCTGTTTCTCTTCTCTGTGGCCTCTCCGGCCGGGAGCTGTGGAGGCCGAGCGACCTTGCCTCCCCTGGCAGTGCGTTTTCTTATCATTTTACTTCCCTTGGGTCCAAAGTTCTTTTTAGCAAAAGCTTTCTTCCTTATGGTGCATATTTACAATATCACCAGTTTTAACATTTTACATATTTTATATATTTTTTGAGGGAAATATTGAGACATTGAGAATGTATTTGTCTTTACTTATTTCTGCTTCCCATTGGCATCTTTCTGTGTAAAAACTGGGCGGAGGGACAGGCTCGAGATCCTGGACATGTAATCGTGTTGCAAGCAGGGATCTCGTGACTGCTCCGAAGCACAGAGAGAGGAGCCGAAAGGGAGGCTGTGAGCTGCTCCTCCAGTTCAGAGGGAGGCCTCCCGCTCCTCGGTCCCACGTGCTGCGGGAACTCGTCCACAGGTCCCTGCCTGCCCGGTCCATCCTGAGCTACAGCTGGGCCCTCGGACACACGCTGATCCTCATAGATCCAGCTCTCGGATGCTGTGTCCCCAGCTCACCGCTCAGCATCTCCTCACCACTATGTCCAAGGCTCAATGGCCATACTTCACGCTAAGCTTAACCTTGGAGAAACTCAAGATGCTTCCAAAGAAGGCAGTAAAATATAGGTCCGCTTTGTTTCTATTATTGTGGGTTACACTAGCATCACACAGAAAAGCACGTTCATTTTTTTTTTTGTGGTGAGAACCTGGGACACACCTGTCCCCTGCGGGACTCGCGGCCTGCCCTGTCCCGGGGCCCTTCCTGGAGCCACCTTCCCTCCGGCCCCTCTGAAGGGCCAAGGTGCCCCCTCGCCTGCGGAGGCTGGCAGGAATCACAGCCCGTGGACAAAGGACCCCCCCACCACCATCCTGGCCCAGGAAATATCCAGAAAAGACCAGAAAAAAATTTTTTCATGGTTTTAGCCAAAACAGTTAGTTCCAAGTTCATGCACAAAGTGTGTGATTTCCCAAGCCTGTTGGTCAAACACTAGCTTTAGCCGAAGGTCAGAGGTGTTTAGAAATGGTTGTCAGGTGAATTGGGGGAACGTTCATTGCATGTAGGGGAAAGGGAGGACTTTACAACCAGCCAGGACTGGCTGCAACCGGCCTGTTGGTGTCCTCCTCCCAGCACTCTCCTCTCACACAGGAACAGTGGATCCATCTGAGGGGTGTGCTGTGATCACCACGTCATGCCTAGAACATTCCGTCTGCCCTGAAATAGGCGAGTTTACTGTTGATCCTTAGAACATCCCAGGCATCAGCTTGTGAGGCTGAGAACATAGGGGTCGGGGGCCCGTCCGCCCCTCTGATGCCGCAGTTCTGTGAGGCACTGGGCGTCGGAAAGTCCCGACTTTGCCTCTCTGTTTTCCTGTCCGTCCACCCTGAGGACTCGCAGAACTGCTCCCTGATGTGCACCAGGCCCTGAACTCAGACACCAGGGCCAGACTCAGGGCCTCCGCCCCTCCCCCAGAGCCCCGCCCGATGGCCCTGCAGGGCCCTGCTCTCCCTCCCGATGGCCAGGCCCCAAACCCCTGAGCTGCCCTCACCTTCCCTCACACGCGCATTCCATCCACCAGTTAGTGCGGGGCTGCAGGAAACAGTACTCCGTCCCCCCAGCTACCAACAGCCCCCGGCGCGCAGCTGGCCCCTGGGATGCCTGACGGCCTCGCCATGCGCTGCGGCTCCTCAGCTGTGAGGCCCGCAGCAGCCGGTCCCTGTGACAGGGAAGCCCGGCCAACGCCCCTCTGCTGGCCTGTGGCTCCGCCTCCCGGCAGGGCCCCGGCTTGGCGGGGCTGGAGGGTCTGTGATCGTGGATGCTGGCCCACACGCCAACCTCAGCCCCCTCTGCTACCTGCATCGTGGCTGCTGGGCACTGGGCACCAGGCGTGTTCCTGCCACGGAACTTTCCGCAGCTCCCGATGCCACCTGGAATGCCTTCCCCCAAAGCAACCCCTGCCGCTGCTCACTTCTCCCCGGCTCAGGCGTCAGCCGGTCACAGACGCTGTCTGTCCAGGCACTGGGAGGGGCTGACCCGCGTTCCTGGATAACGTCCTCTGCTTTAGCGCCTCACTAGCTCCTTGCACCTGCCGGCATCGCACGAGGACGCTGTCCCTCCCCCCACCTGTGTCTCCAGCACCCACAACACTGCCAGGCAGCAGCGGGCGCTCAGCTTTGCTGAAGGAATAAGTGGACCAAGATTCTGCTTGAGATCATTTCCCAAAACAATGTACTGCTGCCTAAGGAAGATTTTTTAAAAATGCATAGGTTGATGCTACCCTTTTGAATTGAAATGTAGTTTTTATTAACTGTAGCATGCTGACTGAATACACAATAGCATACCCAGTTTTCACAGACACAGGGGAGGAAACAGAATTCGTGCTTTGGTCTCGCTGTCTTCCCAGGGGTTAAGTCAGCTCTGAAATCGCTGCAGGGTCGGGGGGAGCGGGGGGGGGGGGGGGCAGGCAGCGAGGGGTGGCTGTCTGCTGCCCCTGCGCACGCCACCTTCTCCCCGACCTTGCGTGTTGTTTCTCGTCGTTGCAGGTATTGGAGGTACAGTGAAGAAATGAAGACCATGGACCCCGGCTACCCCAAGCCCATCACCGTCTGGAAGGGCATCCCCGACTCTCCGCAGGGAGCCTTCGTGCACAAGGAGAGCGGTAGGCACAGGGCAGCAGGCCCCGCGGGTGCGCAGCCATCGCTGGCGCCGTCACTAGGAAGCTGCATCGCATCACCATGTGTGTGAGCGTCCCTTCCTCGAGTTACGTTTCACGTTCTGCTCCAGATGTTTTCTTAACCTTAACTTATTTTAGTTTATACAAGAAAAAGGGAAGTTCTGTTTTAAAAGGGGGGTGTGGATACCTTTGAAGTAGAGACACCGATTTTTCTATTAAAGTCCGTGTGAAGATAATAACACACCCGTGGGCAGGAGCTGGTCACGGAGAAGGTAGGTGTCAGTGGCTGAAGCACAGGGCACGTTGAGGGTGTTACTTCCACGTGTGTCGTTAGCTGAGATCCTCAGCAGACCAGGGCCCTGCTCAGACGCCAGGCCTGATCGATTACCAATGCGCAGCGGCCAGAGTGGCCCCGCCCCTGGGCTCCCTCAGGGTTTGAGATTCAGTGGGTCCTGAGGGAAGCCAGCCAGGCCACGGGCAGTCCACGCCCCCTGATGCACATGTCACGCTGAGCACTTCTCTCCTCACCCAGGGACACTAACTAGGACTAAACGGCAGCAACAATAATTCAAAATAACGTCAAACACAGTGTCCCGGAACAAGGGGAGGGAAAGAAATAGCACCCCAAAGTAGCAGAAAGAAACACGCATCACGTGATTTACCGTAGGAAATAGGAGGGAATGGTTCCCTGTGGCCCAGAATACCAGGGAAAGTCTGTGCTTTCCCACAGAACAAATGCCCGTCGCCTGAAGAACAGAGCTGCCTTCCCCCCAAGCTAACTTCATACGGAGAAAAGCCGCTCCCTTATATTCCGGAGTTAATGTTTTCACTCAGCAAAGAATAACTAAAATACTGACACACACAGGCGTGTTGGGAAAATCACTGCTTACGAATGAGCGAAAACTGCAGGTGCACCCTCACACACCTGTGTCTCCTGGACCGGCCCGATCCGCCCCGTGGCATCGCTCAACAGCTCGCTTTTCATCTCTAGGGAAACCCTCCTGGAATACCCGCTTTTGAGGCCTGATCCTTGCACTCAGTGCCCATGCCCGTATCACCTCTGCAAGGCGGTCCCCGGTGACCGGTCCATAGATGTGCGTGCCGTCACCCTAGAGCCGCGCTCTGGCGGGGAGGGTCTGAACCCTGGTGCTGTCGGCGGCAATATCCGAATCGGGGAGCTCTCAGTCTCATCTCCCACAGCCGACTCCGTTCTCATTCTCTGCTCAGTCTCATGCTGTGGCTTCTTAGCTTAAACGTTGCTTCCACTGTGTTTGTATGAAAGAGCAGCTCAGATGATGCAGTCAACATGTTTGCATTTACACTCAGACCCCAAGTGCCTCCCTGTAAGTCAGCCCATGTGGTGGCACTCGTTAGCCCTGAAATCAGAGATGATACTGTTCCGAGCTTTTGTCTCCTCCACCCGCTCCTTCCCATGTAGCCTTTCTCCCTCGGAATTCTCTCCTAATGATAATTACTTTAAAGCCCTTAAAATTCAGCTATACATTTTTGAAGGCTGTTTTTTGCATTAAAGTGGACTGTGCCATCCTGTCATACATCCTGACATCAGTTCTGCACCTTGACCAAAGAAATAGGACCGCTTGACGCCACTTGCTGAGTGCCTGCCTGCAAACATCGATGGTGCTTATGGATTCATTTTCTCATTAACTGTCCAACACAAACACCTCTTTCCCTCATTTGTGGCGCGTAAGTGAGGACAGCATCGCAGCTGGCTGAAGTGACTTGTCACGATCATAGAAGCGGTGAGACGAAACCGGAACATCAGCCTCAAGAAGGTGCTCGGATCACGGTCTCCGGGGAGGAGGGAAAGTTGGCCCTCTTTCCCTCTGTCGCAGCCTCACGATGTGGCCGGTGTGGGGCCCGTGCTCGCTGTGTGGCCCTGAACACGCCAGGCTGTCAGGACGGGGCCTGAGCCATCCCTCCTGTCCCACCGGTAACCGTCTGATGCAGCAGTTTGCTTATTGTCCTCCTCGCTCTCCGCCGCAGAAATAACCGCAGCAATCCAAACGGCACTGGGCTCACGCAGAGCGGAGTGGGAGGACTGGGCCCTCGCCTTCCACAGGGTGTAAGCAACAGCGAGTTTTCTCCACTTGCCATTGTTTTAGTCACAGTTGACATTCAAGGATGTACCTTACGGAGGGACCCCTGCATAAGTCTGCACCCCGGCCCCGTGCATGCTTCGTGCAGCAGTGTTGACTGATCCTACGCCGCACTCTCCATCCCGGGAGACTTTGCTCATAGAGAATTGGAGTAACGACTCTGTTTACCCCCTTCAAGTTGCTCCCTGGTTGACTGCTGTAAAGCCCCACCTCCTGGCTACTCCACGTTCTCTCCTTAGACAGTGCAGTGTTTTGTTTTGTTTTAATTCCTCACCTGAGAACATGTTTTTATTGATTTTAGAGAGAATGGAAGGGAAAGAGAGAGAGAGAAACTTCAGTGTGAGAGAAGCACTGATGGCTGCCTCTGTAGAGGCCTGGCGGGGGTGGAGCCCGCTGCCTGGCTGTGCTCCCTGACAGGGAGGGGAGCCCACAGGCTTTTGAGGTGCAGAATGACACTCCAGCGCACTGCACCACCCTGGCCAGGGCTCTCGGAAATGGGCTGCTAAGGGTACTGCAAGATGCTGCTTTTAACAGTGCTGCGTTCACGTGGCCAATCGCAGCCACGCCTAGCCTGTGAATGTCCCAAACGTGACAATGTAGGTTAATTCTTCTGAAGTAGCTACTCTTAGTAAGTAAGCAGATTACCTCAAATCCACCCTCAAAAGGAAAAATGGGTACATAAACATTTTCTCAACCAACTGACATTTCACAAACGGGAAAACTCCTGAATCATTGACTGAGGTGAACTTGAGGTGTAACAGATTTCTGTTACAAAGACTTTGGGCTGCTTCTCAAGCACATTTTCCCCTCTAACTGCTACCGACTGGACTTCTTCTCTCTAACACATGTCTTCAGTAAACTACAGTTCGGCTTCTGTGTTTGGAGTGTGTTACGTAAAATTGGCCTCAGATCGGATAAACATGAAAATGGAAACTTCTGCATTTCCGTAGGATACCCAGTGGCTCCTAGTAATTGGAAGCTGTTGGCTTCCAGTTCATCAGAAAGCCGTGTGGAGGGTCCGTGGAATCCTAGACCTGGGTCCGGTCCTCGCAGGCCCGCCCCGTTGCTGCATCCGCTTGCTGAGTGGTTGCATTGGGGTCACAGCGTCATCGAAGAGCAGCTCCCGCAGACACATCTGGATTGACACTCGTGCTTTCGCTGGCGAGCTGTCCTGATGGAGAAACGCCCGTCGCCACGGAGGCAGCAGCACGCTCTCTGGCGTCGGCATTGAACAGAGCGACTTCCTCGGCGGAGGGCCCGCAGCAGCGGTGGCCGGGCCTGGTCTTCTGAGCCATGTCCAGAGTGTTCGGTCCGCTTGTCTGTCTCAGGGTGCTGTCTGTCACAGCCTGTGCTGTTTAGCCGAGGCGTGTTTGTTCAGAGACAGGCGCTCTGCCAAGGGCCCCGGTCTTAGAAAAAGCATTCGTGTTCAGGACTTGGGAGGCCTGAACTTTATCCCTGAGCCTCTTATCTTTGCCTGGAAAGTACAGGTAATTAGTTCCACTTGACAGAGTAGTTATAAGGGTTAAAGGTGTCATTTTTCTAGTTTTTTAGCACAGACTTCTTCCATAGTAAGTGCTCAATAACAGAGGAAAAAGAAACGCCATTAATGAGCATTAAGTCTAAAGTAGGCATACTGTTCAAAACACACAGCTCCTCGAGTATCGTTTTTAAGTAATTATGACATTAAAACATTTCTCTTGGCCTCTTGAATTTTATCTCAAAGCAAGAATTAAATGCAGCCCTGGCCGGTGTGGCTCAGTGGGTTGGGCGTCATCCCATACACGGAGAAGTTGCTGGTTGGATTCCCCATCTGGGCTCATGGCCAGGTTTCAGGCTCATCCCCAGTAGGGGACCATGCAGGAGGCAGCTGATGGATATTACTCTCTCACATTGATGTTTCTCTGTTCTTCCTTCCTCTCTCTTTAAAAAAAAAAAAAATCAATAAACTATTCTTAAAAATAAAAACACGAATTAAATCCAAGAAAGATAGTCACAAAGAAACTTGATTTGAAGGTGCTGTGGACAGGAAGAAAATCTGGACGTGTGCTAACAAAACCAACAGAAATTCAGAGGCAGTCCTCTGAGACACACATGTCTGTAGTCGAATTGCCACCCGCTGGGAAAGGCTATCTTCGCACCCTCATGGTCTGGAACATAGTCACATGCACTGCCAGACCCCAGGGCTCCCCATGCCACCTCCTCCCCATGAAATATATGTTAGTTATTAAAGATAGAATTGTAGATCTACCCATACTCCACATTTCTTTACTCTAAAAGGATTAATAATGGCTTTGGAAGTTCTGTAAAATATGTTAAGTGACATGAATTTAACAGAGGCGAAGTGGCTAAGAAAGTTATATAGTGAGGGCAAAAACAGGAGATGCAGTGGGGAGCCTAGAGCCAAAAATGAAGTCTGTCACCAAGCACTAGGATGCCTATGGTTTGTTAATATTTCTGGTTCCAATGAGGAAAGGCAGCCTTGTCTGGGAGGCCCAGATGGTGAGGAGTCCCCTGAGGGGTTTCCTGGAGGGGCCGCTCACCAGGGGTCCTGTCCAGCCACAGCCTGAGGCGGACAGAGCTTCAGGTTATCAGGTGCGGCCGCCTCTTCCATGAAGATGGATGTGGTCACGTGGGATGCCCTGTGCCCTCAGTCCCGTGAGCCTCCCTCCAGGGCAGACGTGTGGACGGGGTAGAGGTGCTTGGCCTGGTCTCTCTACACCCTTGGCAGCGAGCCCTGCTCCCGGGCTGAGCCTCCCGCTCCGAGTGCACAGTCCTGGGCACACGGGCCTGGGCACACGGTCCTGGGCACATGGCTCGTTGCTCCGTTCATGCATTCAGTGCCTGGTTCTTGTATGTGCCCTGACTGGGGATCGAACCACAACCTTGGCGAATCGGGACGGCGCTCTAACTACTGAGCCACCCAGCCAGGGCTTAGTCTGTTTGATTGTCTACACTCATCCGCTTCCACAAGTAAGTGTTTCCTCTGTGTGCTGTTTCCTCCCCACCCAGGCTTCACATATTTCTACAAAGGAAAGGAGTATTGGAAATTCAACAACCAGATACTCAAGGTGGAGCCCGGATACCCCAGATCCATCCTGAAGGACTTTATGGGCTGTGACGGACCCACAGACAGACACACAGAAGGACACAGCCCGCCCGACGACGTGGACATTGTCATCAAGCTGGACAACACGGCGGGCACGGTGCGGGCCGTGGCCATCGTCATCCCCTGCATCTTGGCGCTGTGCCTGCTGGTGCTGGCCTACACCGTGCTCCAGTTCAAGCGCAAAGGGACGCCGCGCCACATACTGTACTGCAAGCGCTCCATGCAGGAGTGGGTGTGACGGCCTGTGCCTGCGGTCACTGCGGATGCCAGACACGGCTGTGATGTGGCTCCTCGCTCAGAGCGGGCGGCGCGGCCTGGCCGGGGCTGACCTTGCACCACAGGCTGCTGGTCCTGCGCGGGCGGAATTCGGTCTCGGCGACGGTCCCCTGATGCAGGTCCCTGCGCCCGCGTCTTTGTCTTTCTTTGTTCTTCCTTCTAGGCCTTTCCTCTGCACGCTGGTGCCGGCACATCTTCAGGACGGAAACCGGGGGAGATTCTTCCTACGCGTGCGAACAGGATGCCCTTCCGCAGTCTGAGCCCATTCCTGGGGGAGAAAAGCAAATCGGAAAACTCACGCATTTTTGCTTTGCAACCAAGAAATCCGTAAGAGGTTGAGCTGAACTTGCAGGAGAGCATGAGACCAGAACAGCTTTGTCTCCAAAGAAGAGCGCTCCGACCCTCGGCGCCCGCGCCAGCCAGACGGGCCGGACGGCCATTTCCAGCCAGAATCTCCGCAATATAGTAACAGCCTTAACGACACCCCTTCCCGCCCACCCCGTCTCACAGCCCTCGCCCGTCCCCTCGTGCTCAGAGCCCCACTCAGACAGGGCTCGGATTGTGGGGAGTGTCCCAGACCCTCCAGCCACCTCGCCTTCGTCCTTGTGGGACCTCCCAGGCTGTTTTAGGCCATTGCCCTGGGCCCCCGGGTCTGTCAGGAAGATCATTCTAGCGAAGTGAGAAGCAGTGTGTGCTGAGGCGGCGGGAGGGACAGCTGTGCGCTAGCCGTCAGTGCGGAGCGCGAGCTTGGAGAACCGCCTGTCAGCTCCCTGCGCCGGCTGCTTTCTTGCTCGTTGATGAATCTGATCAACTAGGCTCTGGTGACGGCAGGTTCTGGAAGGTCAGCTGTTCAAAGCAGATGTTCTAACCCCATGTAATTTTTAAGTGACTTACAGTACCACGGACATGCATTCACGGCAGACGCAGACCATGTGACTGGCCAAAAGGTTTCCTGGCAAATAAAAAGGTATTTTATTATGTATCTTGTAAGAGTGAAACTTTATTTGAACAGCTGATGCTAACAGCCCAAGTCTTTTCTCCCTTTGGTCAGACATCGGGAGTTTCTGTTTTAAAATCCGCTGCCTGGAGTTTGCAGGGGACGCGCAGTGTGTGGGGCCCCGGGAGGGCGTTGCCACGCCGACTTGGGGATGAGGACGCCCTGCATGGCGCCGCAGTCCTCCCCGGGCTCCTGCGGCCTCCGGCGTCCTGCACCACGCACTGGCGATGTCACCAGCAGAGCCAGGACCCCCAAAGCCTCCCACTGCTGAGTGTCATGTGTCTAACCACAGTGGCGCCATTCCCGCGAGCGGAGCAGGTTCATGCCTTTGCTTGGAAGGCGGCCCTGGCAGGCCTCTTGCTGACCTCAGAGCCCGCTGCTCCAGGGGGGGCGGCCGCCGGCGGGGCTGCGGCGGAGAAGGTCAGAGGGGCACCCCTGGACTCCGGCACGGGGTTCGGGAAAGCCAGCCTCCGGGGGCGAGCTTTGTGACGGTGGACAGTGTGCCTTGGACTTGATTACTGACCTGTTGACTGTCGTTCACAATAACGTAAGCGTTGTCTGATGTAAAAAAGTCCTGGTCTATGTCTTTGCCCTTTGACCTTTAACTTGCAAACTGGCCTAAAAGGAAGGAAGTGAGGATGGCTCCCCAGGGAGGGTCAGTTCTCTCTCAGCCCAGGGAGGCGGAGCTGCTGCGCGTGGAGAGGCTGGCGGAGGGTCCAGTGTGTGGACGGACAATGGCTCTTACACTCGGGAAATGCCCTGGAGGTAGAAGTGACTTTTCGTTTCCCTTTAATATCCTTCCTTTCAAGTCTAAATTCATCGTTTAGTACAAATATAAAATAAGAGGTGGAAAAACAAACTTGAGAATACTTTAATGGCCAGTGTGGCTTTTATATAAAGCAGGAATTTTATACTAGTAAGGATTTCTCATTCATTTGCTAGTAACACCCACTTCCAGGTGGTTTTTAATAAGTGTAGGGATACAGTCTTATTTGGAAATGGGTGGTTTGGCTGCCTTGACTTCATACGTGTCCTGCATGTAGCATGAGGCATGGAGTGCCTTTCGGGTCCACGTTTCTGAGGGGGCTGGACCGTGGTGGCGTGCTGCAGGGCCGTGCGCTGTTATTTCTGATAACCTAGACGCACCCCGCGTCAGGCTGAGGAAAAGACCAGTTCAAACAGAGGAGTGGCCTCACCGCAGACGACAGGCTGAGCAGGTGGACTGAGGAGGTGTGGGAGGTGCTGTGTGCGGGCCAGCGCCCGCTGCGGGCCACTCTGCTTCTGCTGTAGCTGATGCTGGCGCTCCCAGGTTCACTCCACTCAGCTCGGAGGGCTGTCTGCACACCAAGCTCCGTCAGTGTGTAGACAGCGGGAGGCTCACTCCCTTCAGGCTTGGTGTCCAGGAAGAAGTGTGATGGGGAATTACACATACTGCTAAAGACTGAAATGAGGAACTATGTCATTTGAGGACGTGTGTGAATCATGGAGGAATTCCATTAACCTACATGGAAAATTGATTTTTTTTTTTTAATGAGAAAGAAACCGAAGAAGCAATCTTCTGCCTCTTTGCTCCTAGGTCACAATATCCTGGTTCCCCCTAAGACTAAGTGCATGAGGCTAGAAAATAATGATGCCTCGGGCGGGCGGGGGCGGGGGGCGGGGATACACACCTGGATTCTGGGACGGCACAGGCAAGTGTGGGTTCGTCCTCACCTCAACGTGAGCGGCGCGGAGGTGGGAGACACGGCGCGCACGTCTCTTCCCGGGACCTTCGCCTCTCCAGCTGCGCCGTCGGGGATAAGAGGGCCTGGAGCACCACGCAGGCGGAGCACGGATCCTGGTGTTCACTGCACGCTGCTGCGTGGGGGCTGACGCCTCTCCCACGGGGCGTGGGGAAAAGAAGCTCAACCCTAATGGCAGCGGCAGCGGCAGCGGGACTAAGTGACCGGCACATCAGGGGAGGGGTCCCATGGGTCAGCCATGCAGTGCGCCAGTTCAGTGCCAACAGACACACAGTCTGTTACATACTTTCCTCATCCCAACACTCGTGTATGAAAAGGCCATCCTAGGGTTTCCCAAGTTGAAATGAAGACACGCTCACAAGCACAACAAATGCTTCTCTTCTGGTTCATGATTTTTTATTACTTGTTACAAACAAGGTAATGTTCTTTACATAAATAACTACATAGTTTATAATGTTAGCCAAACGCTGCTGTTCTATATAATCTTAACAGGACTGAATGAAGAATTAAAACAGCCAATCGGTCTTTATCCTCCATAAGCGGTAAGTCCACGTCGGACCGGAGCGCCGCTGGCGAGCTGAGCCATGGCCCTGTCAGAGCGCAGTGTCTGCGGGCCGGGTCAGAGCAGGTGGGCGCGGTGCCCGTAGGGAGACACAGTGCCAGATCAGGTAGAGGAGTCTGTGAGGACATTTCTGTCATCGACCAGAGGGTGCGGCTTTCTGGATCAGATGTAATAAATTTCTAAGTAATAACTTGCAAAAATAATTACTAATAAAGGAAAAAGACCAACTTACTGAATTAAGCAAATAGAACTTTCTCTAGTCAGATGGCTTGTGAGCCTCTTCTCCTGACATGCAGTTTGTTTGTTTCATGGCTTATCTACTTGTTTCATCCCCTTTCTGTGTGTGATCTAAAAATGCGAGGACATTGCCCAACCTCCCGGGGAGTCCACACGTGGCTGATGTGTGGACTGGGTCCTAGGAGCAACATTCCAAAATATGACAGATGTCAAACAGAGACTTCTGTCTGACCAGAACTGTGACATCCAGGTGAGCGATCACCAATGGCTACATGTGCAGCTCAGCCAGCGGTGATCTCGGGAGAGGCGGTGAGAGAGCAGTGTGCGGATCTCACGTCTCCTTGCACCTCACGAGACAGACCTGCACGGCCGCAGCTCAGGCGGCAGAGCGGGGCCTCCATGCCATTGGTTCCACGCCGCCTGGGAGGAACCACAGCTACATCAGAAAAGTTTCATCAGATCTGCTCTAAAAACTAGAACTTTATATAATAAAGAGGCCTGGTCCACACCATACACATGAAACTGAAATATGGTGTTGATTAGACATCAGGGAAATGGAGGAGGAAAAATGAGTCTTTTGTAAAATATAGAAAGTACTATAGCACACACCTTAATACAACTGGAAATCTTATTTCCAAGGAAAACCTGCCAGAGAAAGTGCGGTTCCACTCTCTTCGCCCCAGAGATGGGCAGTGACCTGCCAACGTGCAGAATGAGCCACTGGGTAAGCACCCCTGACTCAGGCCGCCTTCCAGGCTGCAGCTGTCAGCACCCGTCAGTCACCTCCCCCGGAAGGACAGGCGCAGCCGGCGCCCCCAGAGAAGCCGTCCCCGGGGCGGAAATCTGCCTCCGCGACCCACAGACACCAAGCGCGTGGCCAGCGGCGGAGCTGCCGGAGCCTCCTGGCCTCCAGGCCGTGGCCGTGGCCGTGGCCTTCCCTGTGCCGCTCAGATCACCGCTCGTCTGTCTCCACGGCGTCATTTTGAAATGACGCTGGGTACTTCAGGTCAGATAATAACATCACTTGCAAATGTCTCCCAACATTTCACACATCTGTCTACTTTGAAGTTTACACCAACAGCACAGAAAGCTTAAGAACGAAGACTGAGTTGGAAATTCACAGAAATCGAAGGAAAAACCTTCCTGATATTGTAAAATTTCCTTCCATTTTCTGGTCGAGTTCCGAGGTGGCAGCCTTCGGTTTGGAAACACAGCTGTGCGCTTGTCCCGGAACACGAGCCGCGCAGATTTGTGAACATGACGGGACCACTCTGACACTGAGGCCTGGGGTCCCGGCGCTGTGCTCCGCGGGCCCCAGCGCCTGCCCTTGAAGGTGAGGACCAAGGTGGTCGCGGTGGGCGCATCATCAGTATAACGCGTTCCGTGGGGAGGAAGTCGCCTGAGAAGGTAGCGGAGGTTCCGTGCCTCTTCGGTCCAAAGGGCAGCATGTGCGCGCCCCTGTGCTGACTGCCCCAGGGAAGGGTGCCCTCGCCTTCACCGTGGCCTTAGTGCAAGGGCGCACGGGCCGTGGAGGACGAGACATGGTCAGCTGGAATGGCGCTGACCATGCCCCTGCCGTGTGTCTGCTGCAGAGCTGGGTTCTCCGCCTTAAGGAGGGGAAGAAAAGCAATAAAATAAAGAGGCAGATGAGACCCTTGTATCCTGTTCGGCGGCCACTCGGCGCCAGAGCAAGAGGTCATTAACCCTGACTTCACTTACGGAACCGGAGAGAGCAGGTAACGTGAATAAAATGATGGCCTTTTTGACCTATAAGATGCTTCTTGAGTATTTTATCCACTTGTTTTTCTCCACGAAACAATACCATTCGGAATAGAACATTTTGGTAGCGCTTGGTCCTCGTGACGGGCAGGCGGGATGCTGCATGGAGGGGTCCCAGATTGCAAGAGGGCACCTGCCAGGCTGAGGGACCCCACGGGTGCACGATCAGGGCAGGGAGGGACCTCAGGAGGGCTCCAGGGCGTGCTCATCCCGTCTCGTCCAGTCCCAATTGGCCGGACCCCAGCAGCAAGCTAACCTACTAGTACAGGTCAGAGCAGCTGCCCCCTGGTGGTCAGTGCGTTTCATAGCAACTGGTTGAACAGTTAAATGGTCGGACATTTAGCATATTAGGCTTTTATTATATAGGATTACATTTATATTAAAAAGAGAGGAAATGGAGGATGGGGTTGGGACAGCTTTGTGCTGTATAGCTGAAATGCTGTTATCAGCATTTCTTAAAAAACCTCTCTTTTCAGGGGTTCAACCAACTCGTCCATAAAAATTTGCTTCAGGCTTGAAAGATTGTTTTAGTTATGTAATTTTAAACAAATATATCTTGTTTTTATATTATAAGAGGGAAATAAATGGAGTTTACTAGGTCAATTTGGCAGTAATATGACTTTTTGACAACCTAAAATCTACTTATTACATAGTCTATTGATGTTTTTTTAAAAGAATCAATTATTGACATTGAGAAAATTGCCTGCCTCATGGGAGTAGCAATCTACCTTCAAGAGATTTTAACACTTGTATATCTGTATCACATTCTCTCGGTTCCATAGAGGACCACATGGTAATGATTGTGATTATCGCCATCCTATGGGCTATCAGGTAATATAGGTTTGGAATATATATAATATATTACTAGGTAGATTAAAGGGGGAAACTCCCATAAATTTAGTTTGTCAACTAAATGCTATATATATTTTAAGTATTGCACAGACATTTCTCCTTCAGAATGAGAATAAGCAAGCAGTTAAAAAGGAAGTTGTCTCCTGAATAAACAATACACATTTTATAGCATCTTAAGAAAGTCATTTTTCCATTCTCTATTGTGGTTATGGGAAGTTAAAAGAATTTAATGCATAAAATGAATGCTGACTTCATTTAAATAGCATAAAGCTGTGAAGCAGAGGGGAACACTGGGATATTTACTATTTAGGCCGTTACCTGTAGCTGTTTGACAACACTTGCCTTCATTTGAATCCCATGCTGTTTCAGTTATGGAGAGATTATCAAATCCAACTTGAAGCTTCTGCATTGCTCCCATCCCACTCAGCGTGACTCCATGGCGTTGTTGATAATGAGTAGGTTCCCCTGTGAAGGAAAATAAAGAAGGAACACATTTATTAATTGAGTGGGTTTCCAGGATTCGAGTTGCCAGTGGTTCTTGCTCACACAGGGTTCTATACATTTATACCATCTTAAATCTGGCATGTATGTGTGTTTTCTCAGATAGCTTTTGCTGACAAACCCAAAACTCATTTGTGTGCAAATATATAGCTAAATAAATGGTGCTAACATGTATTATGACTGTCAAATATAACCCGGCAATCTTGTGGTGCTTACATAATTTTTTCCATTGGTTTTATTGATCAATGCATTGAACAGTGTTTATTATTTACACGTCTTTATTGGTAAATCAAGACAGCATAGCACATTGTTAAATAAAATGTTGGCCAATCTGTGTAACAGCTCACCAACCTACCTCTCTAACTCCTTTCGTGTTGCCTCCTTAAAGGTCGAGGGTCCATGCTGTTACTCTCATCACCGCAGACCATTAACATGACTGGCCTTCTCCACACACACTTATGTTACAATGCTGTAACCCTCTGACTGCTGTGCGACCCTGACCACAAGCAGGTCACCAGCTGAAATCATCGACGGGGTTCCCGCCACAGCAATCCAAGTGTGAAAGGCTGTGCAGTGATGGGTTTTTGTATTTATTAATTTCTGTTTATTTTGTGTCTATTCAAGGAGGGATCTGGGCGGGGCATTTTGTCTGCTGTGCTTTACCCTCGGGAAGGGTTACATGGCTTTGCATACTGTGGCCTCTTCTGTAGTTACCACCCGTTCATGTGTTGTAATTAAACCACTGTTAATAAACAGGAGGACAGAGAATGGCTCCCAGATACTGTGGTCTCACTGGGTGAATGGCGTGCGTACATTTGTGATAAACGTTTAGGCTGTGATTTATAGAGGTCGCCTTTCCTATCTGTGTCTTCCTAATCAATAGGAAACAGAAAAGGAAAACTCTTGAGAAATTCAAGCCCAAATCTCCTGTGTGTTTGTCTGAATTGGCAACAGAAGAATCGTTTAACTACTAACTTGATGGCATGCGTGACCAGGGATGGGGGCAGGAAGCGGGTTCCTGTGAGCCTGCGATAAGTTGGGAGTGCATCACCACTTGAAAAGGACAGAGGTAACTCAGATGCGTGAGTGTAACTGATTGTTAAAGCCATGCATCATGGCCGGCTAGGTAAATTTAATGGAAGGGCCTACTTTTTATATCAAGCCTTTGTCCGCATCTCCTGTAAGGACACTTTCCCCTCGCATTCTCTGTAGGATAGGCTGTGGCCATGGAACCGCCTCGGAGAACAGAGAGGAAAACACTCCAACTTAACATTTTCATGTTCATCTTCTTAGAATACCAAGTAGTGGCGGATAGCCACGCGCCCAACCACGATTTCCTGATAATCAGAAGGATGGCTCAGGAGTCCCCCAGGTGCATCTAAGTTTTAGGAAGACTTCGGAATGGTATTGGGAAAGAAACAAAGTGAGCCTTACTTTCCCGGGCAAAGTCAGGGCACATCTGGGAACCAAGAAATGAATCTCATAAATGGCGAACCCCACAGAGGAGGAATTTGGGCAAAGGGCGATGGTCCCAGGGGACTGTCCAAAGCTGTGGATCAGAGGCCCAGGGAACTGTAGTGTGGAGTCTGCATCCAGGGTGAGACCCCAGGAGCTTGTAGATCCATCTCAGAGAGTTGAAAGGAAGACTCACAGATCAGCATATCAGAACCTATATGCTTAGCCAGCTAACTTAATATGATTCCAGAGGCTTTCAAACAGAAGATAACCTTTATTTTTATAAGGCTATTACAGATGTGAAACCGTCAATATCAGTCTGAATCCAAGAAATGAATATCCCTTGTTGTTGGTTGTGTGTGTGTGTGTGTGTGTGTGTGTGTGTGTGTGTGTGTTTATCAAAGAGGAAAAAATAAGTTAGAATTATCCATCTGAGCATCTTTTGTTCTTAGGTACTTGAGTTATTTATTTGATCTAAAAATATATGATGATATGACCCTCCTCGCATGACTTTTGCCACAGTCAGGGACCAAATTAGAACCACCTTCTATGTAGAAAAAAGAAAGCCCAGGTAGAGCTATTGAGACTAATAACACCCCAAGCACATGATGGACAATAAATGTGATGTTTTGAGGGGAGTGATAACGCTTGCCTATTGTAAGCCTTTTGCAGGGAGTATTTGAATGGTGTAGCTCCACACCAGTTCCATGTCCTCAGCCACCCTCCAGGGTGTCCTGGGCTGTCCCCCTCCTTCCTGTTTCCTGCACTCCTTGCCGCTCCTCTTGACTTGTTTCCTCAAATAGTATGTTTATTACTAAATCCAGCCTTTCTAACTTCCTGTCTTACTTGGCACAGGATTTGATGCCGATGGGGCCTCAGCCCTTCATGCTTTTTTGGACAGCCCACAGTGGGGGTCCTCCTCCCCTCCCCGTCCGCACCAGAGCTCATTCCGAACCCACCGCCCCGCAGCCCACAGTGAAACACTGGCTCCTGGACGTGACAGTTCAGCTCTTTCCCCTTCCACATGGAATTTCCTAAATAGTTGTTGAGAATTTAGGGAAGTTCCCTATATGTTCTTTACCTCCATCCTGGGATCACTGGTGCAAACCACATCTACAAACCAAGATCCCGCCTGACCTACCTGTGGTCTCAGCTCCTCCTTGAGTGCACCTCACCCCAGTCCCCTGGAGTTTCCTGGTGAGCACAGTGAGGTAGCCCTTCTGTCCCCCTCAGGCGGGTGACTCTGAACCAACCCAGGCTCTCCCCCGTCTGCCGAGAGAGCCTTCTTCGCACAAAGATATGCTCCCCTAAGTGATGGAAAGCCAAGAGAACCTTGAATTCAGAGACACAGAAGTTCCATCAAAAGGAAGAAAGAAGCAAAGGGGTCCTGCAAAGGGCTGGTGAGAGGTGCTTCCAAGGTTGCGACATGCACCTGCCCCAGAGACACCCAGACAGACTGAGGCTGTGACATGCACCTGCCCCAGAGACACCCAGACAGACTGAGGCTGTGACATGCACCTGCCCCAGAGACACCCAGACAGACTGAGGCTGTGACATGGACCTGCCCCAGAGACACCCAGACACACTGAGGCTGTGACATGGACCTGACCCAGAGACACCCAGACAGACTGAGGCTGTGACATGCACCTGCCCCAGAGACACCCAGACAGACTGAGGCTGTGACATGCACCAGCCACAGAGTCAGCAGGATGGCAGCATGCCCAAGGTGGCACCATCAGGACTGCCCTTCCCTGACTCAGGCTGTTGGGTGTTCTTCTCAAACCTAGGAAGCTACTGTGGGACATGCTCCTGAAAACTGCACAATAAATGAAGAATAATAGCACGTGAGGTCTGAGGAACAGAGCATCCATTTCTTCGGAAATCCAAAGAAATTTCCTGTTATGCTAGCAACGACAAATCCTAAGGTAAAAGCTCCGGAGAGCAACTAGTCCAAATAGAAGTAGAGTGGGTGACTCCTGTACAGGTGTGTGCCTGTGTGTGTACATGTACATGTGTGTCCATGTGTGCATGTTTGTGTGTGTGTATATGTACATGACTATGAGCACATCTGCATGTATGTGTGAGTATGCATGTGTGTGCACATGCCATTCCTACATGCACACAGAGTGAAACTAATAAATTACATGATGCGAATAACCTAGTGGGAATTCTCCTGGGAGGCTTTGGAAGGTGTAGGGAGACTTGGTAATAAATAAAATAAAAAGAAAGTGAGTCTAAAAGCAAGACAATTGTTCATTTAAGAAACTGCTTTGAAAATTTGTAAGAAAGGTCCACCTCAGCGCTCAGTCCTGAACACTGTTGTAGGCTTGACAGTGAACTCTTCAAGGGTGGGGAGGATAGAGAGGAAACCAAGTTGGAAATCAAGAGACGAGGCCTCAAATGGATTGATTTAAAGATAAAAGTATATGTATAGTTACAATTCCTAAGATGCTCAATTCCAGGAGGGGTGAGGGGAAGATTAGACAAAAATATCAATAGAGGTTTGGGAGCAGAGGACTGTGGGAAGGGAGAGGGTGGGCATGGTGATATTTTTTCATAGCATCATCCTATATAATAAAAGGCCAGGACCATAAGCGTAAAGACCAGAATGACCACTCGACCAGTCGCCATGAGGTGCATTGACTACCTTTCAGTTCCTTCCCCCCCCTCCCCACAGGCTCCAATCGCAGCATGGCGAACAGGGAACCACTGCGAATGGGGGTGGTTGTGTTTGGGTGGGTCCCGGGACTGTTGAGTGGCGACGGGCTGTGGTGAGTGTTTGGCGGTGAGCAGCGGTGAGCATCATGGGGTGGCGGCAGTGAGCACTGAGGAGCGTCGTAGGACGGGGCGAGTCGGGAGCATCGCGGGGCGGCGTGGGACGTTGTGGGGTGTCAGACATGGCCCTAATCACAGGCTAGGCCTAGGGACCCTACTCACACACAATTTCGTGCACTGGGCCTCCAGTTTTAGAATAATGTGTTCTAAACGATGTAACTGCATTAATCTGACCCTAGAAAGTCTACATTAAAGCACAAAAACAAGGGTCAGCATGCCCACATTTTCATGGACACAGGTGCTGACTGTCATTGTTTTGTCTCTGCCCTTGGGCAGTCCCCATACTCAGTGGGACACTGTTTTTCTTTCGCCCACTTCCTGCATGTTCCCCTGTGTCTCTGACCCCACGCACCCCTTACAGCGCCTGTGGCCCATCCTTCAGCAGAGAGAAAGGGGTCATGTGACTACTGGCCACTGCTTCCCTAGGACACTTGACCCGTTCCTTAGGGAGACGTTTGGTCAATCGTTTTGGCTGATAACAGCCTGGGAAAGAGAGGCCTTTGAATCTCACTGACTGTGAGCAATAGTCTTCAAAGGAAGGTCACGGTGAGAAACAGCAGAGTTACCCAGGGACAGATGCCAGCCACCTCCAGGTCATGCTCCCTCCCAGAAAGAGGGCGCATAGAAACAGGGAGGGCTGAGAGCTGGTAGAGAAGTATTTGTAAGGAATAAGAAAATACTTATAATATTGACATGTCACATGTCAAATTAATGGAGTTACAGTGAAATTATATTCTTTCCAAAAAAACATATGAAGCTGCTTCATTTGCCTAATCATTTGCTATTAATTGAATATCTATTACATTTCAAATATTAGCAACAACAGGGGATAGGATATAGCACCATGTAATATAACCTATAATGGAGTATGAGGAATATTATAGGATTACAGGTGCAACCAGATCATGAGAGAATTCGCATGGTAACTACCCGGGTTATCAGGAAAGACGTTATAAAGTAAAAAACAAAAGTAAAGGTTGACAATTGAACAGCAGAAAATGATTGTTTTAGGCAAAAGTGCAGCTTATAAAGAGGCGTGCGAGTGAGAGTGCACAGCACACTCGGGAAAACGAATTATTCCAGAACAGGAGCCCATGCACATGGAGGAGACTTGTGCAAGGCAAGTTCAAAGACACAGGCACAGGCGAGGTCGTGAAGGGACTTGATGTCTCCACCTTTGCCACCAGCCCACCTGTGATTCTGTGAGCGACCAGCCGCCCTTAGCCTTTGTTCTTGGCTCGTCAGGCAGGGCCGCTGTCCTGGGCAGGCACCCAAGGCCTTGACCAAGTTGGACGGGAGGACCAGGAATGCTCTGTCTGACCTGGTGAGAAGAGAATGGTGAAAACTCACCTATTTCACATGGGGACATAATCCATAGGCCCCGGCAGGCAGGGGAATAGCTCATCTCCCACACCCCCTGGAGTAGGAGTGCTGGAGGCCTGGTTTTAGAGGGTCTGGGGGCTGCTTGCACACGGCGAGGGGAAGACACAGGACCCAAGGCTCTGGGGCGAAGGCAACACTAATAGCACGTGAAAGCTTAAGGAAAGAAAACCATAAGTTAAATTCCTATTTGCTTGGCTTGGGCATTTGCTGAAAACCAAGGACTATGAATTTCTTCTTTTTGCAGCCACGGTTCTGAACGAGCCAGGAACTGGCCCTCTCTGACCCAGCACTGCTGGGTTTCAGTGTTCCACAGTTCACAGGTCCTTCGATCTCGGGAGTGAAGCTCTTTGGGCTGAGCAAGAGAAGAAATGCAGTCTTTGAAGTGAGAAGGTTATAGGCTCCGAGTCCCTGGTCCACTCGGAGCTTCGGTGTGCCTCCCCCCAATCTGATGTGGCTGCTTCTGCCTTGTGTGCAGACCCTGCGGTCCCTTCCTCAGTGGAGCTGCCTCGAGAAAGAGAAGCTAGTACAATTCTTGCCTCATTCTTAACGCATTAAATTGTCTCCAGGCCTAAAAACTACAGTCATATTCCAACACACCTGCAAAGGACATAATTACCATGTCAAACACTGGCGGAAACAGCTTCCATACCCAAGTTACAAAGTCTCGCCAGTTTCCATCACCCAGGCTCTGGGGACGGGGGAGCAGGGACCCCAAGCTGCTGCACCACAGGAGGAGCATGGTTTTAATGGGCTAATGTGCCAGCCTGGGCTCAACGACCAGATTCTGCAGCAAATGAGTGAGGTCGTGCAGTGAGCCTGCAGGAAAACAAATTGCAGTGGGCTGGGGAAGTTGGAGATGAGATACAAACATTCCTGGTAGAATGAGAAGAACCCAAACTTGTAGGGAGACAGAATGCAGGGCTCACCGCACCTGCTCCCAAGCCCGATGAGGCCAGGCCAGGCCCCTGCCGGGAGGTGGGGGTCCCCCACCGGAAAGAACCCTTTACTGCTTGTCTTCAAGAAGCAGGGGTGCCGGGGGAGGAGGGACAAGCAGGTGAAACAAGTTTCCAACACCCGACAAGGACTCTAACACCATTTCCATGATCAACTCCAAGAACAGGAAAGCTCAAGTCGCTATAATTAAGCCACAAAGGCAGGGGGGTGGGGGGGATAGTGACCGTGACGCCCTGGCATTCGGAGACAGGGAGTTCGTCATTAATGCCCGAGACCATTAACGCCTGTACCTGCGCGGTGCACCCATCCACACGTCCACCCTCGCAGCCACCCGAGGGCCCTGGGCAGACCTGAACCTGACTCAGACCTGAAGGTGCGGAGACTGGGCGTCTATGGACAGAAAAGCTGCCTCCAGGTGGCGCTGAGGAAAAGCCTCCAGCGTTACGGCAGCTGGGACTCTGCCTTCCCCTCCACCTTCCCCAAGCACCTGTGGCGTTGCTCAGCGTGATCTTGTTCGAGGGCGAGGTGGGACCAGACTTCCAGGGCACGTTGCTCTAACTCACTCTGAGGGACCTAAGCAGCACTCTGGCCTTGCATGGGTGTCTTATGGGGCAGGTAACCTTAGGGGCCCACAACCCCCTGGTGCTTCCCTACGGAGTTCACCTGGCGGGGCCTCTGTGCTGCTGGGCGCAGAGCGACATGATGAGTAGAATCCAGGGCCCGGGAACGACATGGGAAAATGAGGCCACTGTCAAAGACTCAAAACGTCAAGCTTGTTGAGCTGCCCCAGGCATGAACGCCAGGCTGGCCAGCCAGGCAGAGTGGGGAGGGCCTGGGAGCGGTGTGGATGTCGTGCTGGTTCACCAGGCGGGACTCGACGCATCAAAGGTGTTCTAGGCGTGGCTTCTGCCCCGAAATACACGGCGCAGCCCTGCCCCCTGACCTGCAGCACTGAGCCGGGGGGGGGGGGGGGTATGATTTGGAAATCCGTATCCGATTTAGTGGAGAATGTCACAGGCAGTGGCCTCCCCAGTGGGTCAGGTCCACCTTTGCTATGTGGCCTCCTGTGAGGCCAGATCCTCCTTATGGTTTAGTTTGAGGGGAAATGAACCATTATTACCCCACAGGGAGTCCTCCTCCCAGGACACGGAGGCCAGCCTGGTGACAGAACCGGCCCGCTGAGCTGGGCGAGGCGGGGCCAGCGGCCGGCGTGCGGATGCCTGTCACAGGACCTCTGCCCTGTCCACAGAAAGCTCTTCTTGCTTCGGGCGGGCAGAGCGTCCTCCGTGAGCTGACACTGCGGAGGGTCAGTGGCTGCACTTCGCCGACGCCACCATCAAGGAGGAGGCACGGGTCCCACCTTGGGACACGCCCCGTAACTGGCTTCCTGGACAGTCAAGGCTGCTGCTCAGCAGGGGCCCCCAGAAGAGGCGTTCGTCGCTGGCGCAAGGAGTTTGCTCTCGGCCATCGCTGCCCAGAGCATCTACTCACGTCCGCACTCGTCTTTGGCAGACTGGACAGAGCCGACTTCAGAGCTCCGGGCATGAAGCGCCTCTTATCAAGGGACTGTTCTCACCTTGCAAGGTCATTCCTGGCTTGCTGCTTGCCTCTGGGATGCTGGACCTTCAGCCACAGGCTGCTGGCACTTGCTGTGAGCTGAGTGAAGAGCTCACCGCGTCCCCGGGGGGCGCATGCCACGGGCTCCCTCCTGGTGAGGTCTCCAGGCACCCGGAGCGGACAGGTTGCAGGAAAGCGCAGTGCAGGTATCTGTGCGCCTGCCGGGCACCCCCTCAAGCTGCACAGCCGCCTGCGTCATGTCACCTGAGATGCTGAGTGGCTCCTCGAGCGGCCCTGGAGGAGAGCAGGCGGGAGAGACTCCTCTGGGCCGACTCCCCCCGCTGTGGCTGGACGGGTCTGGAGTGTCCACGGGAGGCACAGGCTCCACGTGAGTCTCACCGGAGGCCTGGGAGCCGCCGGATGGGACTGGAATCAGTCAGCAATGTGCCGAGGGCAGGCCCCCTTGTCTCCGTTCTTGGAATCAGGGCCATCACTTGTCACAGCAATGCTTTCCCACAGCGAGAGCCACCGTCTACTCAGCAATGGCGTTGCTCATGGTTCGAATTTTCTGGCTATAAAATATCAGGAGGCTTTCGATGTGAGAACTTTTTTTTTTTTTCTGAAAATATTAGCAATGTGACATTGTCAGCTGGCTTGTCAGTAGATAGTCAAGTATTTAAACTAGAAGCAAAGCTCCTGAAATGTTTGTCTAAGAAGCCTCTTTCACTGGGGGCAGGTGTGGTGAGGAGCCCAGCAAACCACTAAGTGAGCTGTGGGAACGGCAAGCCCCTGGTCCTTGGTCCAAAGCTCCTGAAATGACTGCGTTCCTGGCAGTTCTGTCCCAGGATTCCACAGGTGCCGGGCTGCGGGAATCAGTATGATGGCGAGGTTCCCACAGCTTAGTGGTTCCATTGGAAATCCATGTGAAGATGTGGACACGGTGTTACTAGGACAGTTCGTGAGCTGATAGGACTCTTTGGGGTAAATAGTTTCATCTCCTAGCTCCCGCGTTTCGGATATTGATTGTAGAGCGTCTGCCCTTAAACACGGCGCTGGGCGGCTTCTCCAGGGTGCTGACCACAGGGAACGTTTAAGGACGGGGCGGCCCACCTGGATCCCCGAGCCCCCTCCGCCTGCTGAATTCCTTCACAAATGCTTCAGCTATTCTTGGTGTCTGGCCAAGGTTTGGAAACAGCCTGGCCATTGCTGGGCAATTATTTCCTGAGAACATTCTTTGCTTAGCCAGCAGAGTTAACTGTCATTTCCCGTGCTGCCAAGCCAACACCGGGACGCGGACAGTGGGGAGGATGTGTCACTTGTCAGGTGCTTTTAACGTAATGGACAGGGTGTCAGAATGAAGAGGTGATGCCGAGTGTCTTCTCTCCTAAGTAAAAGGCTTTTTGTGGATTTGGCTCTAGAAATGCTCCCCTTTGAACTTGCTGTGGCTGTGAATTAGTCAGTCTCCTGACAGTGCTGTTCGACTTGCACCTCAGCCATGCCTTGGCTGCTCAGGAGGCGGCCCTCCTCAGGAGCATGCTCAGCTGCCCAGGTGAGTGTGTGCAGTCCCCCCATCAGTCACGGCCTCGCCTGCTCCCCTCCCTGGTGGTTCCTATGGAAACAGCACCCTGAGTGACGGGCGGGGCAGCCTCATCTGCCGTGACTTTCTAGTTTGTAACCTAATTGAGGGATGAGAAGTTCATTGTGTGCCATTGAGACCCGCTGCTGTTGTTGAAAAGGTCGCTGTTTTTGTCATCTCCTGTTTGCCACAAAGCACGTCCCGTGCTGCAGCTCCAACAGCTGGCCCCTCTCCAGCGGGCGAGTCCCTGCATCTGGGCCAATGGGCAAGGCTCTGGCTGGCCCGGCTCAGGTGGCAGCCTCCCGTCCCTGTACCAACCTCCTGCCTTCTAAGCTCTAGGCTTCTGGACTGGGCTCAGTTTCCAAGATCTCAGCTGTCAACCAACTGAGCTTAAAAGGCACAGCCGTGTCTCGGAGACGAGGTGGATCTCTGTGTGGGCCCGCATCCTTGACAATCATTCCACATTCACCCTCAGCCCTGAACACCTTTGTGGTAAAAAGACTTAAAGAGCCTGTTTTAAAACTCTAGCACTTCCTAAGAGCTTCCTACCTTTTAGACCAAGTGACTGACTTTTGTCCTGATGTAGTTGAGGCTATGGGTCATGCGTCCTCCCAGCCAGATGCTCTGCCCTTTCTTTCTTGCTGGAGTTTTGCAATTTAAAAACTCCGAGGCCACTTCAGTGATTACACTTATAAATTAAACGCTGCTGTGGTGTCACTGTTAATGAAATTAAATTATCATCTCCTCTGATCTTACTGTCTGCCCAGAACACACATATTCCTTCCTAAGGAAAAATAATGAGTGCATTCTGTGGAGGAACAGAATATTTTAAGCACCTAATTAAGGAAAAACTAGCCTGATCTCTAACTCTCACCCCCAGTCAGAACCAGCTCTTATTTTTAAAATTAAGTTCCTTAAAATAACTTAAAAATATCAATCAAAATGAAAAAAAGGAAACAAATTAGTATTTAAAAAGGATGACATTTTGTAAAATCATAATTACAGAAATAGAAACTAGTATAGCAGGAACTATTTTGGCTTACATTTTCACAGTGTCATTATCATACAGTATTGTAATTAATGTGAATAATAAAAGCTATTCATATTCCAATCACATGGACTGTCTAACAGTAAGGAGGCTCCATACTTTAGTGTCTGATACTGCAGATGTCAGGTCATTCTCTCCCTATTCCTCACTAAGGGTATACAGGAATTCCTTAAATTCTTCTTGATTTTGCTCTGTAAGTCTGAAATTACACTAAAACATAAAGGGAAGAAAGGAGAAAAGAGAGGGAGGAAAGGAAGGAAGAATGAATGGAGGAAGGAAGGGAGCAAGGAAGGGAGGGAGAGAGGGTTGGCGGAGGAAGGGAGGTTGCCATGGCCTTGAGGTAGAGGATCTCTCTTAGTTGGTGGTTTTCAGTATCTGAATGTCTGCAAAAAGGATGCATGTGTGGGACCCATATCACAACACCTGCGTTTATTCCCATGGGGCTAGTTACCAGGTTTGGGGTCTTTGCTGCTGTGCTATTCCTCACTTAGAATGCAAATAGCATGCAGGTGACCTCTTCAGTCTCCATGCAATGCCAATTGGACCCAGTGGTCTCTACTTACTATTTGCTACTCTCTTTATTGAATTGGAATGTCTTCTTGTTGCAATATAATGTCTCTTCATGTCTCAAGCAAAAGGTGAGGGTAGATTTCAGAGCTGAAATGGTTATGAAATATCTCCACCCACCACTCACTTAGCAACTGCTAATTTTGTGACCAGCTCTGTGTTGTGACTTGTACGTTGAAACAATAACTATTAATTTAAGAAGAAAATTGCTTTTCACTGTTGAGAAAATTAAGTGATGACTCTTTAAACATGATAACATGATGGGGATGTAATAGAACAAAACCCCCAATGGCCTCTGAAAGTCTAAATTGGAAAATGCATTCTCAGTGCAATTTTAATTAAAGTAATTGAATTTAAGCAGTTGAGATAAAGAAGGAATTGGGAGCCCTAAGCCTTAATTTATCACTGTGATAGGGCAGATTATGGAAACAGCATTTTACATATAGGTCTCTGTTGGTTTGAGCTACAGGAGCTCCATTAGATACATTGCTGTGAGGCACATTCCTGTCTTTCTTTCAGTTAATTGTCCTCTTGCCTAGTTGACTAAGTAAAGATTAGTGTTTATCATCTTCACAGCATTTTAGAAGCCTTAACAGCTGAGGTTAAATGGTCCCTTCTGAGGTGGGCAAGCCATTGCTTTCCCCTCATTTACAGCCAGGTGGAGAGACACCAAGATGCAAGGTCTCAGCATCCTAACAACAGGAGGAGTAGGTCAGGCATCTTACTTCCGCCCTGTCCTGAGCCACTTTCAGGACGTTCCGTCTATTGCTCATGGAGCATTTGAGGCCGTTTTCTAGTGGACTGGTAGGAAGCTTTGGAGAGAGGAACGAAGCTGAGAGCATTGTCTTCCAACAGCTCCAGGAAGGGGCTGCTTTGTGGGGGTGACTCATATCGGTCTCCTGCTGCCACTGCAGTGCCTAACACAACACAAAGGTGTTCTCATGCTGTCTCTTCCGGAGGCCAGATTCCTCGCATCAAGGTGTTGGCAGGCGGTTCCTCCTGGAGGCTAAGATGGGATTGGCCTCTTTGCTTTGGGTGCGTCTAGAAGCCACTGGCCTTCCTCGGCTCCTGGCCCTTCCCCACCTGTAGTGCCAGGCTCTTCACAGGGACACCTCTCTTCAGGCACGTGGACCCTACTGCCCTCTTATTATCATCTGGCCCATTGGGTCGTGTGGGATAATCTCCCTAATCTCAAAACCCTTGCCTGATCACATTAGCAAAGACCCCTTTGCTATATAAGGTAACATATTCCCAGGTGCAGGGAGAGGTGTGGGTGTCTTTGGGTGGCCACCTCTCAAAACATGTGTATGGAGCAAGATAACTGATGTCCACTCTCTCTTCCCTTTATGCTCTTTGGATGAAAGTTTCTGAGGTCCAGGAGTCACTGGAGATGGAAAGTGAACCGCAGGGACCCAGCTCCATTGGAATGGAGTGCTGGGGAACATCCCAGTGCATCCACTGTGGGGCTTACAGGTGGAAGGACATGGGTTCCAGCCCCATGTGGTGCTGGGTGAGCCCTTGTGGGGAGGGCTCATGTCTCTGCTGATGAGTGAGCACCTGTGAACCCAAAACAGCAGCCAGAAGGCACCATGATTACAGAAGCCAGAGGCGCCATGATGACATCAGCCAGAAGGCACCATGATGGCGTCAGCTCTTTAAATATCCTGCACCCGGTTCTTCAAGAGCATTTCATCCTCGGGCCTTGGAAACTTCCTCCAGACCTGCTACCGCAGCCTATCGAAGTCAGCGGATGGGCGGGTGTATCCAGAGGAGGAAAATGCAGCCTCCTCTCTCCTGCTTCCAGGACTAGTCCTGACTTGGCCATGCCTAATAGAAAGGCTGTTGGCCCGGCACACAGTCATCCCCTGAGCATCGATTTCCATGTCCCTGTAATGGACACATCATCGCTGATGCCCAGCATTCTGTGGACTTTTAGGAGATCATGCCTGAAGACCATCTGGCACATATTAATTGGCCAATAAGAAAACAAACCTGGAAACCTCAGGGTCATTCCTCTCATGGAACTCAATCCTCAAATCCCACTCTACTGTGCACAAGCCAGCTGAGGTCATATCAACAGATTCTCCCAGCAACCTTGCATGAATGCCAATGAATTAAAACATATCAGCTAATTCTATGAAAGAAAATGTGATCATTATAATTTATACTAGAGGCCCGGTGCACAAAATTCGTGCACTGAGGAGGGTGTCCCTCAGCCCAGCTTGCACCCTCTCTAATATGGGACCCCTCGGGGGATGTCCAATTGCAAGTTTAGGCCCAATTCCACAATCGGACCTAATCCTGCAGTTGGACATCCCTCTCACAATCAGGGACCACTGGGTCCTAACCACTCACCTACCTGCCTGATTGCCCCCTAACTGCTTCCTTGCTGGCCTGATTGCCCCCTAACTGCTCCTCTGTGGGCCTGATTGCCCCCAAATACCCTCCCCTGCTGGCCTGATCACCCCCAAGGCTTTTTTTTTTAAATATATTTTATTGAGTTTTTACAGAGAGGAAGAGAGAGGGATAGACAGTTAGAAACATCGATGATAGAGATACATCGATCAGCTGCCTCCTGCACACCTCCTACTGGGGATGTGCCTGCAACCAAGGTACATGCCCTTGACCGGAATCGAACCCGGGACCTTTGAGTCCGCAGGCCGATGCTCTATCCACTGAGCCAAACCGGTTTCGGCGCCAAGGCTTTTATTAGTATAGATATGACCCTGCACAGAAAATTTTACTAACCCTGCTTTACAATAAGGGCTTGACGATTGAATCATTAGGACCAGACACCAAGATTTCCTTTCTTTGAATAGTGGAGGGAATACTTATCTTGTCTTTAAGTTGCCTGGAAATTAAAATGAGATAATGACTTAGAAAAGTATAAAAGCACCATATAAAGACAACTGTCTTTTTAATGAAGTGGCAAAATGAAAAACACTTTTTAATCTCCCCTTCCTTCCTTTACAGCTTTTATTTAAACTTTGAAATTTATAAAAATTTCACTCCAATTTTCATTTCTTTACATTCAACATTATTTTGTATTGGTTTCAGGTTTTATATTAGTTACAGAATAGTGGTTAGACAATCATATACTTTACAAAGTGTTCCCCGATATTTCTAGTACCCACCTGGCATCATACCATCATTACAACACTACTGACTATATTCCCTATTTAAGTGACAATGGGTTCAGTCTTTCTTTTTGTGTTTCTTGTCCTTCCTTTTCTTTCTCACTTCTTCCCTCATTTTCTTTATATAGTATCTCAATTGGCCATCAAAGCTCAGTGAAGGCACTGGGACATGCTTCATCTATTTTATAGACCAGGAAACTGAGGCCAATTCCAGTTGGCTGTGGAACTTGACTCAGCACACAGGAAGCCCTCAGAGCCATGCTCTTTGCGCTTCCTAAGAGGCAGCGGCCCAGCAAACAGAACAAACCTTCCAGTCAGGCTTCCGAGCCTCTTTCTCAAGCACCTCTTCATTGCGGATGCTCCACATTCTTTCCTCTTCCCCCCATTCTTTACTGCCCCCCCCCCTTCTCCGAAGCAGGTGGAAGGCTTCCCACTCACTGCCTAGGCATGCTCTGCCATGGGGCAGGGTGTAGCAAGCTTGCTTTTGGGTCAAGGCAGGAGCAGGAGTCACTGCCTCTGAAGTGTGAAGGCCGCCTGAGCGAGGCCCATTAGCACTGGGAGCTTCTCTGAATCACGTCAGTCAGTCCAGTACCCTGCAGTGCAGCACCCCTTCACTGAGGTGGCTCCACCCCTCAACCCCCGCCTCAGGGGTGAGGGTCCTTGCCCCTCTGCCAGGAGTCCTTCCATGCCCCTTGATCCCTGGCTGGGCCCACCCACGTCTTGGGGGCACTGCAGAACCTCTGTCTCTCTGCAGATGAGGCAGATCCCTGCCCTAGGTCTCTGCAAAGCTATGAATCTGTGGCCAGAGGCCTGGTCTGGGTCTCAGCAACCACATGCCTGCAATGTTCCCAGGGACCCTGGGAGCTGCTGGGAGGGTCCTGCCACGCCCCCCCAGGGTGGCGATTGCCCCCGACCCCTGGGGAGCGGTTGGCTCGGCCCGGCCACACACCCCCAGGGTGGCGATCGCCCCCGGGACCCCGGGGAGTGGCTGCCTGGGCCCAGCCATGCCCCCCCAGGGTGGCAATTGCCCCCGGGACGCCGGGTGCTGCTGGCTGGGCCCGGCCATGCCCCCCCAGGGTGGCAATCGCCCCCAGGACCCCCGGGACCCCCGGAACTAAGAGGATTGGGTGCCACCATCTTGGTCTTCTCAACGGCCGGATAGGCCACCCGGAGTCCCGCCCCCAGCCTCTCGCAGGCCCAATCATGGGCATAGCGGAGGTGCGGTCAATTTGTATGTTTCTCTATTATAAGGTAGGATTACGGATATTGATCTTTTACTGAAAACACCTTCTAAATTCCAATCCCCACATCGGAAGGATGGCTGAGAACCCTCGCACGCCTGGGGGTTGAGGGAAGTGCTTCCAGTCCTCCTCTGAGGAAAGGTGACGGGAGCTCCTTGCTGGCTTGGCCTGCCCGTCATTCACGTGTCATGCAGAGGTGACGAGAGCACCCTAAGCTCGAGGCCTCAGATTGAGCAGTGCAGGCTCCCTGCTCTCACGTAGCTTCATTCTTAGGGGAATTTTAAAAAAAGAAGCTAAAATCCCAGTAGGCAAAACACTGTGGGAACAGTAAGCTTGCCCAGTATGTAGATCGCATGAGAGCAGAGGTGGTGATTGTTTTTGTTGCCTGCACAGCACGTGTCTCAGGGAGTGTGGGCATTCCTAGACCTGGGAGAGGCTCCATGCCTGTGTGATGAGAGCAGACACGTGGTCCCATGAGAACTGGAGAGGAGGACGAGGGGACGAGGCCTCAGGAGGAGGAAGGGCATGGACCATGAAGGTTGCAGGCATTTGGTCTGAGTGGCAGGATTAAATTGCATTTTAGGAGGGATCACCCCTTGTTCTGCATTCTGGAGCTGTCGCTGGGGCCAGAGCTGTCGCTGGAGTGTCCACCTGAGGGGACAGTCACATGATTCTTCTGTGGGAAGGATGGCTGGGACAGAGGGAACTGTGAACACGGCCGAGGTGGCCCTTGGCTGCAGTCTGAGGACAGAGCTGACGGAACCGGTGGGCGCAGGCCAGGCAGAGGGAGCCTCCGTCCTGGTGGGCCCGGGACTGTGGCCGAGCACCAAGGCAACAGCGGTCCTCCACTGGGAAGGAAAGCATGAGGGAACCGCTTCCTTCAAACAGGAACTAGGCCTGGTTGTCTCCGAGGCTTAAATTAGTTTGAACAACTTTGCATATAAATAAGCAGTATTTCATATTATTGAAAATGTTTAAAACAAACCACCTAAAATTCTTCAAGTAGGAATGAAGGTGAGGAAGGTGTTTTTAAATATGCTGTTTCATTAGAACTCAGTCAGAGCAGCTGTGTGTGGAGCTCTCAGACTCAGGTGGGCTGTGGGCGCGGCAGGCTCCTTGGTGGGAGCAGATGTGTGGTGTGGGCATCGCGATGGCCTCGGGGTGGTGTGGCCTGGCTGCCTGGTGCTGTCAGCACGCAGGAACACTTGGCTGTCTGCTGGCAGCACCTGGCAGGAGGGTGTCCCGTGCGCCCGGGGAATACACGGAGTTATTGCCGCGAGTCTGACTTTGTCTTTTATCCACAGACGAGTAAGTGCTTGAAAATACGAGTCTCCGCGTTGTTTTTCAGGGCTGTAAATGGACATGTGAGTAATTTTAATTCTTACTATAAATCGCGCCGTCCACTGAAATTGGTTGTATGACTACCTTTAGACCTTGGAATAATTTCACTTTGAAATTTACTGGTAAATTTAATGCTTAACAAATAATGTTGTAAGCATTCTGCAAAACAGCCTCCCTCGCTGCCCTGCAGCAGTGGAGATGCAGTGCTCACAGAGGGACCCACGGTCTGAGCTATAAGGCGCCTGCGTGTGGTTGTAGATTTTTCTCCCGGTTTCTTGAACCATCTGCAACTCTTCACTAAAAGCAACTTCACCAGAAGACACCAGGATGAGGGTTGGAAGTGATTGTAGGGTAACATTTTGAGGCCACATGGTGGACGCAAAGAACTCCAGCAGGAGGGGAGGGTCAAGTTCAGTTAGAAAAAGAATTCGTCTGAGATTGGTAGCAAATATATTTGCCTTCCCCCACTCCCCCAGCCTCCTCCCAGGATTTACTTATAATAAGTGACTAAACCACGGGCTCATTCTCATAAAGAAACAGCACGTTTCATTTTGAGAAAACTCAACTCCACATTAATTCAAAGGCTCCTGCAGTCACACCATCATGTGGCTCAAGCTCGAGCTTTTCCCTCTGAACCTTCTCAGTTAATGGGGCCTCACATAGGTGCCCTGGTGGGTCCCCAGCTCCCTTTTCAGGGCCTCCTGTGCGCACCAGCCGCCGGCTCCCTGGAGCCCACACCCCACTGGTTACAGAGCCAGCGCTTCAGCAGGCCATCCATCGAGGCCACCTGCCCCCCAGCTGGGGCTGCCAGTTCCACCTCCCTGTGCCCTGGCGCTAAGAGAGGCTCTCGGGAGCCCACGGTCTGCGCTCTTGGGTGGCAGACACCGAGTTCTACGAGGTGCCCTTCGTGTCTCTGGCTGAGACTGTCGGGGTTCAGTCAGGAAGCAGACGCCCCATCCATATTTCAGTCTTCTTTCTGAACTGACGTTGGGTTACAGTATCAGGAACGGCCCCAGGGTCCCAGCTCCCTGGGTCTCACTTCCACACCCAAGGACATGGTGGAGAACGGGCTCCAGCGCCAAGGGAATGCCTCAGTCCTATTCGCCTGGCAACCTTTCAGCTGCAAACGAGCGAGCTTCCAGCCTGTGGCCACCCCTCCCATATGCACCAGGGCCCTCAGGTACACACCAGGGCCCGCAGGTATGCGCCAGGGCCCTCAGGTATACACCAGGGCCCTCAGGTATACGCCAGGGCCTGCAGGTACGCACCAGGGCCCGCAGGTAAACACCAGGTCCCTCAGGTAAACACCAGGTCCCTCAGGTACACACCAGGGCCCGCAGGTACACACCAGGGCCCGCAGGTACACACCAGGGCCTGTAGGTACACACCAGGGCCCTCAGATACACACCAGGGCCCGCAGGTACACACCAGGGCCTGTAGGTACACACCGGGGCCCGCAGGTACACACCAGGGCTTGTAGGTACACACCAGGGCCCTCATGTACACACCAGGGCCCGCAGGGACACACCAGGGCCCACATGTTGGCGCCAGGGCCCGCAGGTACACACCAGGTCCCGCAGGTACACACCAGGTCCCTCAGGTACACACCAGGGCCTGTAGGTACACACCAGGGCCTGTAGGTACACACCAGGGCCTGTAGGTACACACCAGGGCCCTCAGATACACACCAGGGCCCGCAGGTACACCCCAGGGCCTGTAGGTACACACCAGGGCCCTCATGTACACACCAGGGCCCTCATGTACACACCAGGGCCCGCAGGTACACACCAGGGCCCACATGTTGGCGCCACGGCCTGCAGGTACACACCAGGGCCTGCAGGTACACACCAGGGCCTGCAGGTACACACCAGGGCCCTCAGGTACACAGCAGAGCCCGCAAGTATGTGTCAGGGCCCGCAGGTACACACCAGGGCCCGCAGGTACACACCAGGGCCCTCAAGTACACAGCAGAGCCCGCAAGTATGTGCCAGGGCCTGCAGGTACACACCAGGGCCTGCAGGTACACACCAGGGCCTGCAGGTACACACCAGGGCCTGCAGGTACACACCAGGGCCCACGTGTAGGCGCCAGGGCCCACAGGTACACACCAGGCCCTGCCGGCCCACACTCATCTGTCTGTCGTTTCCAAAACGAGCAACAGATCTAAACAGATACTTTTCGAAGGAGGACATAAAGAAGGCCAAGAGACATATGAAAACATGCTCAAAGCAACTAATCATCTGAGAGATGCAAATCAAAATGACAATGCAGTACCATCTCACACCTGTCAGAAGGGCTATCATCAACAAATGAACAAACGACAAGTGTTGGCGAGGATGTGGAGAAAAAGGAACCCTCGTGCACTGCTGGTGGGAATGCAGACTGGTGCAGCCACTGTGGAGAACAGTATGGAGTTTCCTCAAAAATCTAAAAATGGAACTCCCATTTGACCCAGTGTTCCCACTTCTAGGAATATATCCCAAGAAACTAGAAACACCAATCAGAAAGGATATATGCACCCCTATGTTCATAGCAGCACAATTTACAATAGCTAAGATTTGGAAACTGCCTAAGTGCCCATCAGCAGATAAGAGGATTAATAAACTGTGGTACATCTACACAATGGAATACTATGCTGCGATAAAAAAGAAGGAATTCTTACCATTTGCAACAGCATGGATGGAACTGGAGAGCATTATGCTAAGCGAAATAAGCCAGTCAGAGAAAGATAAATATCACATGATCTCACTTATTTATGGAATATAATGAACAACATAAACTGATGAACAAAAACAGATCCAGAGACAGAGAAGCATCGATCAGACCATCAAACCTCAGAGGGAAGGTAGGGGAGGGTGGGGGTAAGGGGGAGAGATGAACCAAAGGACTTGTATGCATGTATATAAGACTAACCAATGGACACAGACAACAGGGGGGTGAGGGCAAAAGTGAGGGAGTGGGGGGGGGGCAATGAGGGATAAGGACACATATGTAATACCTTAATCAATAAAGGAAAAAAAATAAGCTCCAGATAGGCGATCAACTGTGTGTGAAACCAATATTACATTCAAATTATTTAATAAATCCTATATAATAAAGAGTTAATATGCAAATTGACCATCACTCCAACAGACAAGATGGGCGACCCCATCTGGTCAAATTTGGCCTCCACAAGATGGGCGGCAGGGGAGGGCAGTTGGGGGTGACTGGGCCTGCAATAGAGGACAGTTGGGAGGGTCCCAGGCCTGCAGGGGAGGACAGTTAGGAGGACCCAGGCCTACAGGGGAAGGCAGTTGTGGGGGGAACAGGCCTGCAGGGGTGGGCAGTTGAGGGCAACCAATCCAGCAGGGGAGGGCAGTTGGGGGGAACCAGGCCTGCAGGAGAGGGCAGTTGGGGGAACTAGGCATGCAGGGGAGGGCAGTTAGGGGCAACCAGGCTGGCAAAGGAGAGCAGTTAGGGGTGACCAGGCCAGCAAGAGAGGGCAGTTGGGGGTGACCAGGCCTGCATGGGAGGACAGTTAGGGGTGAACAGGCCAGCAGGGAAGGGCAGTTAGGGGCAATTGGGCCAGCAGGGGAGCAGTTAGGTGTTGATCAGGCTGGCAGGGGAGTGACTAGGGGGTGATCAGGCTGGCAGGCAGAAGTGGTTAGGGCAGTGGTTCGCAACCTTCCTAATGCCACGACCCTTTAATACAGTTCCTCATGTTGTGCTGACCCCCAACCATAAAGTTATTTTCATTGCTACCTCATAACTGTAATTTTGCTACTGTTATGAATCATAATGTAAATATCTGTGTTTTCTGATGGTCTTTGTAGAGCCTAAGACCATCGGAAAACACAGATATTTAATACATTACGATTCATAACAGTAGCAAAATTACAGTTATGAAGTAGCAACGAAAATAACTTTATGGTTGGGGGTCACCAAAACATGAGGAACTGTATTAAAGGGTCGCGGTATTAGAAAGGTTGAGAACCACTGGGTTAGGACAATCAGGCAGGTAGGCAGGCGAGTGGTTAGGAACCAGCAGTTCTGGATTGTGAGAAGGATCCCAGATTGGAGAGGGTGCAAGCTGAGCTGAGGGACACACCCCACCCCATGCACAAATTTTGTGCACTGGGCCTCTAGTATATTAATAAAAAATAAAATAAAGAAAAAGGAAAGTTGGATGATTCTAACTGCTGTGCTTTTTATGTTAATTCAGATTACACTAGTTTAAAATAGCACCATGTAAAATGTTAATGAAATCTCATTTTATGAACCAAATTTTAAAAAATGCTGTAAGTGCTTATATGCATTTACATCCATGGGAAACTTCGTCTTGGATCAGGTGCAATTTGAATCATGCAAAGCCTTCAGGATGCAGGCTTTCACGGAGCTCCTGCTGCTCGAGTGGTTTCTCGTGCTGGGAAGTCCGCCCACTCATTCTGATGACAGACTGAGGAGTTCTGGTCTGTGGTCTCCCGCGTCTGCAGAAAGTCCCCAAATTTCTTTTCATTAAAGTATAGCATAGGCATAGAATAGGTCACAAGACCACAGCGCGATGCATTTTTACAAACTAGCACAACTTCCAGAAAGTTCCGAAACCTCCCTCTGCTCCCTGCAGTCACCCCTGGCACGGGTGCCTCCATGTTCACTGTGACACCACCGATTTATTGGCTTGCCAGTTTCTGAACGACACAGAGAGAGTCGCCTGGTGTGTATTCTGTGTCTAGCTCATCGCATGCAGTGTTTGGCTTGGAAAGTTTTTCTCCACAAAGTTTATCTGGGGCGGCCGGGTTCCAGCTGAGAGCTGCGTGTTCCCTCACCTCGCGGCCGGGCAGTGCACTTGTGCATCAGCTCAGGCGAGCGGGCAGCACTGGCCCCTGCACTGGGGGACTGTCTGGCCAGGAGGGGCCCCGGGGGATGAGGACGGGAGGCAGCGTCCCCCCGACCGCCCTTGGGAAAGCAAGACAATCCCGTCTCAGGTCGTGCTTCTGTTTGGAGTTTGTGTTATAAACATGAACTGCATCCCATGACCACAAAACCCAGCCCAGGAAAGTGATGTTTTCCCATCACACATGTGGAAGTCCGTGCTTTCCGGGCCCGAGCCTGGAGCCGGCCCCAGGCCCAGACATTCCTGGCTGGAAAGCCATGAGGCTGTGGCAGGGCCGTTGGTAAAACTGCTCAGCATGCCCTGGCGGCCAGCCCATGCCGACCTGCACCGCGGCTCCGGGCAGCGTGGCGAGGCCTGGGCAGCAGTGGGCAGGGCGAGGTGATGCTGCTGACCCGAGGAAGCTGAGCTCAGGCCCTGCGCCCCGCAGAGAGGGAGGCCGCCAGCCCCACCCACTCTCACTGCTGCACCCGCTCCAAGCTGGCTGAGTGGCTGTAACTAAGAGCCTGAAAAGTCAAAACAAAACACAAAAATGGCTTTTGTATGCAATTAAACTTCGATGTTTCTGCCTTCTGGCTGTGAGCGGTGCCTCGGGTAGCTCCACCCCATCCAACTTCAGTGTCTCAGCGGAGACGGGGCGCGTCCAGGTGGCAGAATCGTATTAAGGGATCGTCTCTCTCACCTAAACCCGTTGTCTTGATCCCATTAGGCCTCTATTCAGTTAGGAGAGAGGAGTGAGCAGAGAGAGTAGTAAATAGACAAAAAAGGCTGCAGGCTTCAGAACAGAAGTGCACGAGCCCTTGGTGGTGGGGCCACACGCAGAGGGCTGGTTGGAGGCAAATGTACCAGGAACCCGTTGTTTCCAGGGGCTGCGTTCCCAGGCACGTCACGCTGGTGCCAGGGCCCGGGAGGCCCGCCCTCGATGCTGTGCCCTCCGAGGGGCGGCAGGGGTCCGCCGGCCACCAATGGGGGACTCTCCTCCGTCCCCTCGGGTGGTCGTGACAGTGATGGGCAGGAAGAACTTCCCGGGAAATGCAGAGGCCGGCGGTCTGAGCCGGTCCATGGCCCAGGCCGGTGTGCCTGCCACGTCCACGCCGCGACCTGATGGCTACAGGGGACCCGGGATGACTGTGACCGTCTCCCTCTTTCTGAACATGCTTTCTAGTGACGCCCTCCTGCTCGGACTCCAGGATTGTGTACAGGTCATTTCCTGGCCAGGGAAGCAGGGTGCCCTGTTTCTGTCGAGCCTCTGAGACCTCCCCCGGGCTCTGGGGTCTCAGGCGCCTGTGCCATCAGGAGCCTGCACTGAGCCGAGCACACGAGCTGACTGGTCCGCCTGCACCGCTGGGGAGGAGTGCCTACAGGAGCAGCGATGTGTGGGCAACGCGGGCGATCGCAGGGCACACCATGGAGCCACTGCCTGCCCCCCACTACCCAAGGGCCCTTCCATAGCGCCATGTTTTATAGAAGCTAAAGGATTTCCTCAAAGACAGCCCTCCCCAGGCTCCCTGCTCCTTCCCTAAGTGTAGTGGTGGGGACACCTCCGTGATGTGGGACTCCCCCAACCCCCATCCGGCCTCCTGAAGTCCACAGGTGGAGGCGAGCCAGCGGGGCCACGTGGACAGGAGCCGAGGCTGGGGAGACAGAGTAGAGCCAGAGCGGCAAAGTGCCCAGCTGCCGCCAATGCCGGGCCACCGTCCAGTCTCAGGGAAACGAGCTGCTTTCTTGTTTAATTTGATTGAGTCGGGGCTGCACCGCCCACATGGGTGCCACGGGCAGGCTTCACCTGTGCCCAATGCTGACCTCCTGGCCCCGGGGGCCGGGAGAGCCGGGGCTGCTGGAACCTGTAGGCTAGGCCCCACCTCCTCAAGAGCTGTTTGCTCCCCCTTTTCTGTGTATGTGATGATGCTGACACACTGGGAAATACCGCCCGCATCCATCTAGGAGCCCGCCAAGTTCAGGGCTGGGAGCCTGCGGCACTGAAACCTCCAGAAAGCCCAACGGAGCAGCAAGAGGGAGCAGCCGTGGCCAGGGGTGCGGACAGTGGGAGCACAGGTGCCTCTCACGGTAATGACCCCCCCGGCCCCCGAGTGTGAGGGCAGCCGCAGCAGCAGGGCCGGAGCAGGAAGCAGGAGAGCCAGGATCGGCGCACACTGGCTCCCCCAGAAAGCGCTTTGCTGGGTTCTCGGCCCAACTTCCCAGCAAAGCAACAGATCCCCATGGGAGAGTCACCCTGGCCAAGTCCATGCTGTCCTTAAACACAGATGTTGCAGCGGGGGTCAGGCCCAGAATCCCGGTTATTCTTTGGAATAAGCCCAGACTGGCTTAAGGTAAAAAACGCACCCATGCCCTTACCAAGAAGAAGAGCGGTAGATGAAAAGGCCATCACAAAAAATATCTAATGTAACTCCTGGACCAGGAACATGCGGAAGTTTCCAGAGGCCTTTGTCCAGGGTCAGAGGCTGACTAATGACTCCTGTTGGGAGCACGGACGATGCACACACATTAAGGAATGTGGTAAGAGTGGATTGGCCAACGGGACGAAGAGACCCCAGGACCTCGCCCACCAAGTTGTCCCCCAAGGAAATAACTCGGGCAGGTGCCTGGTCAGGAAGGTCTGTACACATCTATAACTAACGCTCTTGGCTGTCGTGAAATTAAGTGTGAAACAATTTGAATGGGACCACACCTTCCCTCAGGCCCCTATTAATCTTGAGGAAGAAAGTCCTTCCAGCGGGGTGGTGAGGGTGGAGTGCAGAAGGAAGTCACTGTGCGACACATGAAGTAATAGTGGGACATAGAGCCGGAGGCCCCCTTTCTGTGGCTGGTCGTGTCTGACCAGCAAGGTGTCTGTTCCCATCTCAATGACATCCTGACTGGGTTTTGCTCTTGACACGTGATGTAAGAGAGACCCACCCACTGCCAGTGGCCAGGGCCTGCGGCCTAGACTGGGAAGGACAAGATAGGTCAGTGAGGTCTCTGCTCCAAGAACAGCAGGAAGAAATGGAAGGCAAACGAGCCAATAGGAGTCGAAGAAGCAAAGTGGCTATAGAGCGAGACCGTGTTTGGCTAACGAACTCCCCTGTTATATACAAATTTCAGCACAAAGCGAACTTTCTCCAGAAGGTCTTCCTTCACATTTACCCACATGAAGTCCCTGCTGGTAATGAACTTGCCCTTCTTGTGTTGTGGGCAGTGGGAATGGCCCCAGGTGTCTGCCCAGTGGGTCAGACCAGATTGGGTTCAGCAACCTCAGTATTTGGATTCTGGCTGGGAAAGAATTCAGAGCAAGACCCAGACTATAAGAAAAAAATCTCTATATATAAAAAGACAGAGACTGTAACGCCATCAGGACCATAACCACCTAACGACCAGTTGCTATGACACCCACTGTGGCCAGCGAACTGGCCTGATCCAGGCCAGATTGCCCCCAACATCCCGATTAGGGTGGGGCCAGCCAGCCAACCGCCTTGGCTGGCAGAAATTTGGGGTTCAGGGACCTTGGAGTTGCTCAGTCTCAGTCTCGGGCAAAGCTCTCCTTTGGCAGAAGTGGACCCGGGACCAGGGCGCTGGAGTCAGGGATGGGGTGGGGAGGCTTTCCTGGTGGCCACAGCAGTCCCCGTGGGCTGCACAGCACCTGGGCATCTGGCCCCGGTCAGAACAGCAGCAGGAATAGAGCCAGGCCCCTCGCGCGCTCTTACCCTGCCCTCTGGGCCCAGCAGCACCAGCAGGTGGGCCATGATGTGCAGCGAGGTGCTGGGCCACAGACGGGAAGAGAAGTGAGCCAGGAGGGCAAGGCCCTGTGCCAGACAGAGCTCCGAGTGGCGTGGGTGGGGCCGGACCTGGAAACCCTGGCGGGGTGGGCGGAGCTGCAGCACCAGGCCTTTTCGGCCTTGGCCTTGGATTCAGAGGTCAGCCCCACTTCAAGAGAGAGGACGTGGCAGGAAGTGGCACGGCCACAGGAGGGATGGGAAATTCTGTGGCCGTCTTTGGGAAACACAGCTGCCACGGTCTTCAGTAACTATGAACAGATAATCTTTGGTCTCGGTGCCACAGAAGAGGAAGCTGAGACCCAAAGAAGGGAGCCTTCCACAGCACCTCACCCCCTTCTCAGACCTGACCCTGTGCAGCATTGTTTTCATTGAAAGTAGAGGATCCAAAATGTTTTTAGATCTTTGCTATTTTAGGCAGGAAAGAATTTAGCACAGGGAATCGGTGCTTGGGAAATCATCAGAAAGCTGGAGGAGTGGGTATTAGGCTGGGCCCCCCAGGAAAGACTCCCTGCCCAGCGGGAGGAGCTGACCCCTCAGCCACAGCTGAATTCTAGGACACTCTGGCACAGCTGTGACCTGGAGATCAGGAAACTGCTGCCCCTGCAAGTGCCCTCCAGCTCCCACAAAACAGGTCACTGGGCACTGCCTCTGCCACAACTGCCTGTGCACAGCCTGTATTCCGCTGCAGGAAACCTCCACATCTCTGCAAACATGATCACCAGCAGCAAACAGCCCAAACCGCGGGAAGATGCCTCTGCCACACTTCGGGCATCAAAATATTGTGCAAGCGCATCCAATCGGCAGACACGAATTCATATCCAGAAACCTAGCTGCAAAGGAGTTTGGGCAATTTCATACTTTCCTCTGGGAGTGAGATCTTGCCAATGTACCTCATGTGCCTGGTATTAATAAAAAATGAGGCCCGGCTGGTGGGGCTCAGTGGTTGAGCATCGATCTATGAACCAGGAGGTCACGATATGATTCCTGGTCAAGTTTCGGGCTTGATCCTCAGTAGGGGCGTGCAGGAGGCAGCTGATCAATGATTCTCATCATTGATGTTTCTATCTATCTCTCCTTCTCCCTTCCTTTGAAATTAATAAATATTTTTAAATGGGGTCATGCTGTATATAAGTGTTATAATGAGTTTTTCACTTCATAGATCACTAATGTCTTTCCTGTTAAAACCATACTTAGAGAACATTATTTATTTATCATTCATTTTAATTGATCTTAGAGAGAAGAAGGGAGAGAGAGAGAAACATTGTTCCATTATTTCCTGCACTCACTGGACTGGGTATTGAATCTGTAACCTGGGCATGTGCCCTGACTAGCAATCAATCCACCACTTTCTGGTGTATGGGATGATGCTAAGGTGGTACCCTGACCCCAAATTCCAGCCTTCAGAACTATGAGAAAAATACAGTTCTGTTGTTTAAGCCACACAAATTTGGTATTTTGTTATGGCTGTCTGAGCTGACTAACCTATACTAATAAAAGGGTAATATGCTAATTAGAACAGGTCACTCAGACATCTTCCAGTCATCCTTCTGGAAAAAGCCACAGTGACGGGGGCTGAGGCAGAGGTGGTTAGTGGTGATCAGGCTGGCAGGGGAGCAGTTAGGGGCAATCAGGTTGGCAGGGGAGAGCAGTTAGGGGTGATCAGGCAGGCAGGCAGAGTGGTTAGGGGCGATCAGGCAGGCAGGCAGGTGAGCAGTTAGGAGCCATCGGTCCAGGATTGTGGGACAGATGTCCAACTGCTGGTTTAGGCCTGATCCCTGCAGGATCAAGCCTAAACCGACAGTTGAACATCCACCGAGGGGTCCCAGATTGGAGAGGATGCAGGCTGGGCTGAGGGCACCCCCTCTCTTTCCCGTGCACAAATTTTGTGCACCAGGCCTCTAGTTTATTTATAAAATCACAGAGGTAGAAGAAGTAATTTCCAGAAGAAATGGGCTTGGCAAACAAGTTCTAGAGGTACAGTGATCACGTGCTGATCATTCACCAAATACCGTTTATGAGCAGTGACTCTCAGAATTAAATACCTAGACTATAGTTGTAGATATGTAATATTTATTTACCGTATGTCAGCAAAATTACTACAGCGTTTTTCCAACATATGGCCTATTCGCCAAAATTTGTTAAAATAACAGTGAATTGGTAAGCAAATCTTGGTTAAAAGCATTTTATAATTACTAGGAATTTTCACATATGACATACAGGTAAAGGAAGGGGTCTAGGGGATGGGGAAGGGGGGAGGAAGGAAAGGGGAGGGAGAGTGGGAGGGAGGAAGGAAAGGGGAAGGCCTGGGCATGCTCCCCAGAGGGAGAGCTCACTGGGTCCTCCGTCCTACGGGCTTTACAGGTGGGGACGTTAGGGACCGTCCCAGGGAAGACCTCAATAGAACACTCAGCAGCTTTCCCGTGTGTCCTTTCAGGGTGTGGTCTCCACTGATGGACTGGCCGGCACCTGGGCAGGGGGTCACTGTCCAATGCGGCTGGTCCTGACGTCAGCCGTGGCTGGTGTTGCTGCTTCTCTGGGCCTGGAGCTGACATACAACTGAGGCCTAGGTGTTATCTCTAGGGAGGGAAGGTCAGGGGGACCGAACCACATGACCTGCCATATGGTAGGGGAGGAAAGGTCACCCTGGGGGTGAGGTCCCCCCTACAATTGTCCTTTGCTAGGTACATGGGGCCTTCCACCCTGGTGATTCTTGCTCTGCTCATGTCTAACTGCCCACCACATGTGCACTTTTCATAACATCATGTTTGAGGTGTTTGTCTTCTCCATACGTAAGTACCTGTGATTGCGCAAGTGAAAAACTCTCCCCCTCCACTCTCTAGCCCCCCAAGTCCAGAGATAGATAGATGATAGATAGATAGATAGATAGATAGATAGATAGATGATAGATAGATAGGTAGATAGATGATAGATACATAGATAGATAACAGATAGATGTTAGATAGATGATGAATAGATGACAGATAAATGATTGATAGATAGATGATGGATGGGTAGATGATAGATGATAGATAGGTAGGTAGATAGATAGATAGATAGATAGATGATGGATCATGAGCACTCCCACAGGGACAAAAAAAGTTGATTCTTAGAATTTCATTGATTTGCAAGAGTTCCACTTTTGTTCAACTTGTATCTTTTCAGAGGGATGAAAACAACAGCAACATATGCTCTTTAATAATAAAAAAAAGCTAGCTATATTAAACATTTTCATGATGAAGTGGATCTATTTAATGGTACCCAAAAAGGAAAGAAGGTACATGTTGAAAATACAGTGAAACCTCAATAAAACGGACTGATTTGGGTGAGGAGCTGTCCTTTAAATTCCAAAGTCCATTATATAAGGCAGTAGGTTTTCCGAATGCATGTACTAAAATTTGACAAATTAGTTTACCTGTTTCTACTTATGTAGACACACTTGTGTAATAAAAGTTAGGTATGAAGTTCAATTTCACAGAAAAGTTTCTATATTATCACAGTACTTTTACGTTTATATGAATGGGCCCAGTAGATGTGCGCGCTCACCAGCACATGTGTGAGTAAGTGCACAGCTGGGCCGGGGCTTAGCGCACAGAACGTCACGCCATGGAGTCCCAGCAGAACCAGCTACCCCACGAAGGGCAGTGATCACGTGCTGATCATTCACCAAATACCGTTTATGAGCAGTGACTCTCAGAATTAAATACCTAGACTATAGTTGTAGATATGTAATATTTATTTACCGTATGTCAGCAAAATTACTACATCGTTTTTCCAACATATGGCCTATTCGCCAAAATTTGTTAAAATAACAGTGAATTGGTAAGCAAATCTTGGTTAAAAGCATTTTATAATTACTAGGAATTTTCACATATGACATACAGACTGGAAGTTTTGTTCATTAAACCCGAAGTCCATCAATCAAGGCCTGCAAAGTCGAGGGTGTACTGTATAAGCATTTGGTTTCCGAAGGAGAAAGGGACTCCGCTGTCTTCAGCTGGATGGCTGTTAGATCAGTGCACTCACTGGCGGGTGGTTAGCTGGCGAACTATCCCGCGTCCCCAGTTCAGTGTCAGCTTCCTGACGGCGGGCGCGTCCATGCTGTCCTCAGCTGTCTGTCCAGCACCCGGAACGTAATGGCTTTAAAGAATGGACACAGATCACCCGGGTCTCAGTTACTGTTGGAGAGTTCGGAGGATGGCGCTGTGTGGAGAAACACCAATGGCACTTAGGAACACGCCCGAGAAGTCGGAAGATGTTCCTCTTGGGTTCGTCTGGGCCCCTGACGTCTGTGCGGTTACAACCGGGTGAAGTGAGGCCTGGGACCTCGCACTGTGAGTGAAGCCCGTGGAGTCCACCAGTGGAGAAGAGAGGCGGCAAGCACCTGCCTCCCAAAGGCACACTGAGGAACGCCGCAATGGAAGCCTTGTGTTTTGAGAAGAATAATGCCATCGAGGGTATCTTTCCATCGATCTCTAGAGAGAGTGGGAGGGAGGTGGAGAGACAGAGAGTGGGAAACATCAATGTGAGAGAGACACATGGATTGCACGTGCCCGGATTGGAGCTGGGGATCGAGCCTGCAACAGAGGTACGTGCCCTTGACCAGAATCAAACCTGGAACCCAGCGCTCCAACCACTGCGCCAAACTGGCCAGGGCTCGGGGAGGTTTGTACCTGAAAGCGGGCTTACAGGAGCGAGCTGGTGTCCCCCGAGCATAGAACATGCACTCATTTTTGGTTCTGAGGTGCACACGGAAGGCATGTCTCCTAGAAGGCTGAGGGTAATCTGTCTCTAACTCAAAGGGTCTAACCAGCGGCTGCCCAGCTCTGCAGACAGGATGCTGTCATCTGCATGCGGCCGTTTAAGGAAGACTCCACACAGGGTTTCCAAAAACACAGCTCCCCCAGGACCGCCGCCCCCCCCTCCACGCAGCCGTTCCTTCGCACAGACCTGGCACCAGTGCTAGGGAGAGTGTGCACCGTGGGCAGCTACCAACTGAAACAGTGGCCAGCCCCGCGGTCCAGTGAACGCCTGGACTTGCTCTGCTTCTCAGCCTGCCCCGCCCCCCCCCCCCGCCCCCGACTGAGCAGCTTTGCAATGGTCCGCACCTCAGTGCACAGAGGAAGGCTCCTTCCGATTAAACTTGAATTTCTGGGATAGGCCTCCCAGTGTGGACTTTTCACCGCTCCCCGCGAGTAGTGGGGCTGCGGGAGGAGTTCCTGCCATCTGTTACAAAGCAGTTCTCTCCTCACGCTCCTCGGAGCTGAGCCAATGCTCCCTGCCACAAACGGCCCCACAGGCGCGTCTCTTCCCAATTTCTTCATTCCAGGCCACGCTGGCGGGGAGCCGGGCCTTTCAGGACTCTCCCATCAGCACCGTCTCTGCGGGTTGTGAATGCCCTTTCTACAGAGGACCTGCAACGGGATGGCTGTCCAGTCCCCACAGCCGCTGGACCTCAGGAGCGTCCCCAGGCTCCTGCAGAGGGAACCAGGAATCGCTCCATCCAGCCTCACACGTCACTTGCATTGTGCATAGCATTTCACCTGAGTCCCCAGGTACAATAGCCTCAGGAAGGGAATGCCTTTCGTTTACAAAGCAGTCTGCCCCGGCCTGTGTGACTCAGTGGGTTGGAGCGCTGTCCCATGCACAGAAAGGTTGCAGGTTCGATTCCCAGTCAGGGCACATAACTAGGTTTTGGGTTCGCACCTGGTCCGGACACAAGAGGCAACCAATCTATCTTCTCTCTCTCTCTCTCACACACACACACATCCTCTCTCTAAAATCAATAAACACATCCTCTCTCTAAAATCAGTAAACATATCCTCTCTCTAAAATCAATAAACATATCCTTTTTTAATAAAAGCAAGTCTGCCAAATTAAACTTTAGTGGTTTACAGGGTGACAGAGTGTTGGGGCTGGGAAACAGGCGGAGCAGCGTGTTTCCTTCCATCAGACAGTGCGAGTGCCCCGGTCTTTGTAAGATAATAGGCATCAGGGTGTGACTGTTCAGCTGAAGTGTGGCAGAAAGACAGAAACGTCTCTCCCGCAGTGTGAGTGGAGCGTGTTGGGGGAAGACCAGACCGAGATGGCCAGGTGAGCCCTGCCCTGAGCGGCTGGGCCCGGGCCCGCATGCCTGCGCCACGGGAGCTCTGGGGAAGCTGAGCGCAATGCACTGCTCATCCGTTCATTCATCCAGCACATGTCCCTCACCCACGGGCAAAGCAGCAGAGCAGCAGCCGGAGGCTCACATTGGCCGCGCCGTCCCTGCAGGTGCTCCCTGTCCCAGGCCGAAGCGCTGAGCCAGCTGAGTGCAGTGGGCGAAACATCGCTGATCATACTCATAGTGTCAGGATTCTCGCTTGATCTTTACCAGTTCATGATTCATTTCTTATAATTGAGCATCATATCCAAGATGTTTAGTTCCTTTTTTCTAGCAAAAACCCTGGGTGAGCAATCAGCACAGGCCTGGATCAGAGATGGATGAGGGAGCAGTGAGAGAGGCTGAGGGGGCCTGGGCCCGGGGCAGATGCAGTTAGAGAGGCTGAGGGGGCCTGGGCCCGGGGCAGATGCAGTGAGAGAGGCTGAGGGGGTATGGGCCCGGGGCAGCTGCAGTGAGAGAGGCTGAGGGGGCCTGGGCCTGGGGCAGATGCAGTGAGAGAGGCTGAGGGGGTATGGGCCCGGGGCAGCTGCAGTGAGAGAGGCTGAGGGGCCTGGACCCGGGGCACATGCAGTGAGAGAGGCTGAGGGGGCCTGAGCCCGGGGCAGCTGCAGTGAGAGAGGCTGAGGGGGCCTGGGCCCGGGGCAGCTGCAGTGAGAGAGGCTGAGGGGGCCTGGACCCGGGGCAGATGCAGTTAGAGAGGCTGAGGGGGCCTGGGCCCAGGGCAGATGCAGTGAGAGAGGCTGAGGGGGCCTGGGCCCAGGACAGATGGAACATCTGCTCCAGGAGGTGGGAGGAGGGGGGCTTACTGTGCTGGCAGCAGCATTGCCTTGAGGATCAGGGCTCCTGGGTGAGTACACATCACTCTGCAAAGAGCATGGACCTCAGGTGGCTTAGCCCTGCCCACCTTCCCTGCAACTCAGGGGGAGTCAGCATATACAATACAACCAGCACTCAGAGGTTAAAAAACTGCCTGGTTTTAAGGCTCCTGCTGCTGCTGCTGATATTAATGAGGAGGAGGAGGAGGAGGGAGGAGAAGGGGGAGGAGGAGAAGGAGGGGGAGGGAGAGGAACAGGGGGAGTGGGGGGAGGGGAGTGGAGGAGGAGGGGGAGGGAGGAGAAGGGGAAGAGGAGAAGGAGGGAGAGGGAGAGGAACAGGGGGAGTGGGGGGAGGGGGAGTGCAGGGGGAGGGGGAGGGGAGGAAGACAATGATATACTCCGAGAGGTAGGAAGCACTCAGGGTTGACCTGGGGCCAGGAGGACTTCCTGTCTCCTTAAAGGTGACCCCTCTGCCTGCTCTCACCAGGATTGCTCTCTGGCTGTGATATGCTTTCCCTCTTTGTCTCTGAAATGGCATCTATTGAAACTATTGAACGCACTTCTTTCTTCTCTTTCTAATGTAACCACTCCCACGGCAGGGAGGGGCTCAGGCTGCCAAGTGTTCACATTCATCAGTTCAATTAGTGAATTCCTTTCTGGAAACTTCGGGGAAACCACCTCCTAGAGAGGATGGAGCTCCCCTTGGAAGAAGTCACGAGGACGGGGGCCTCAGGGGAGCCTAGGAGGCGCGGAGGAGGCGCGGAGGCTGCTCTGCAGCCCGTGTCCACTGCCTGCCCGGCCCGCAGGCCCTCCCTGTGCAGGGGCCCAGCTGCGGGGATGGTGCTCGGTCCAGGGTCCGTTTCTGAGTATCCCCGCTGCTCTACGGGGAGCAGCTTCCTGTTACTCTTCCTCGGAGCCGCTCCCTTTCTGCTCTTGCAAAGGCCGGTCCTCCGACGCCGTGTGCTCCGCAGCAGGCTCCATTGTGGCACAGGGCTGGGCGAGCGGGCCCTCCTGGTGGGTGTCCAGGGGTCACGCTGATGCTACTTGTGGCTCTGTTCACCCTGGACCTGCGAGGACCGAGGAGCACCCTCAGGCTATCGGGCAGAGCTCTGTTATCAGCAACCAGGAAATAGTTCCCTCAAGTGCATGGGGCACTGAAACAGAACAGCAGAAAGGGGTGATGGGACAATCCAAGGTACTCAGACACATCAGCAAAAGCCAGAGCACTTTAACAGGAGCTGGAGGTGAGCAAAGGGTGGGCAGGATGCTCAGGCTGCTCCTGCCCACAGAGCAGGGCCCGCGCTGCTGGTGAGGCCTGGGGGGTGGGAGCGGCCTCGGGGGTAGATGCAGACAAGCTGCCATTGAAGGGCTGCACCTGGGCCTGAGGGCATCCTCGGGGAGCTGTGCTGAGCTGTGATGTCAATGCAGTGCAGGCGGGTACTTGGGTGAACTGGTTTGGTTTTAAGGAGCTTAAGGCCCCTGCTTCTATTACTTATACTAGAGGCCCGATGCACGAAGATTCATGCAAGAATGGGCCTTCCTTCCCCGGCTGCCAACAGTGCCTTCGCTCTGGCCAGAGCTGCCTTTCTGCCTTCCCACGCTGCCCAGAGGCCCGAAGCGGCTGGGGTGGTGCGGAACATCTGCGTCGTCGCCATAGCGTCCCACCCTGCCTCCAGCCACTAGGTACCTGTGTTTGCAAATTAACCCACCATCTTTGTTGGGTTAATTTGCATACTCACTCCTGATTGGCTGGTGGGCGTTGCGAAGGTACGGTCAATTAGCATGTTGTTATTTTATTATGTATATAAACATTTTCTCTTTGTAGCAATGAAAGTCCTTCCTTAAAGTAATAAGAAACAGCAAATAAACAGAATATATTACCCACTGAGGAAAAGTATTTGAGCATCATAAAGTGAATGAAAAAACCTCAAAATATAGACCTCTGCTTTACTTAAATAAGTGAACATCGGTTCTGTTTCCAAGGCCGTAATAAACATTACAGCTAATAAACAGAGACGCTCTGTGACTGCTGGAGTGAAGACAAATCAGCAATTAAGGTGAGGCTACACAGCCCACTCGAGGCTGTGGATTAATACTAACTTTCAAATACACAGGGGATTGCTCATTGCAAGGAACGCTGTAAGACGTAAGCATCTGAGGAAAGCAGAAAGTAATTGGGCTTTTTCTTCTGCAAAACATTTTGTAAGTACAGTTTCGAGAAGTCATTTTACAGAAAGTGTTAGAACTATTCAAATATTTTAATCGGTAAATGGCTTATCAGAATTGGCATAGAATTAAATTTGTACATATACAATGCATTCAAGAGTAATACAATTGAATGTTTTAAATATAAATGTAATTACAAGTGAATGTTTTACATATAAATCTAATTTTTGGGACAACCAAAATTATAACAGCTATCAGTTGTAAATGTACACACACTGTAACAGCGGACAGCTCCATTTTGAAAATGCACTGTATTTAATAAACCTGCCTTTGTAACTGTTCAGAGTGTGTGCACATATCTGGGGGACAGCCTGCATCTACGATTTGTTTGGCTTTTGTTTTCAGAGAGCTCCAGTCATCTGAGCCACACTCCATGCAGGTCACCATGAGTCATCAGGGCTAAACTCCACTTTCTGGGTCTCAGCTGTGATGAGCGACAGCTCTCCTGAGCCTCCATCTGCCCCACTGTGCGCGGGGCTCGTCCGGGAAGCTGCTGTGCTGCCTGCGTGAGAGGCTGCCTCACACCCCACAGCAGAGGCGGGGAACGCTGCACCTCCACTGCCTGGAATTCCATTTCCAGTAAATGGGAGGCTGCATGAACGCTGCAGAGCCGCTCCGGTGGCTGCATTTTATAACACTCGCAGCCTCCCAGGAGGTATGCACAGAACATGTTTTTATGGATTTTTAGAGAGAGGAAGGGAGAGAAAGAGAGAAACATAGACTGGCTGCCTCCTGTACTTGCCGGACCAGGGATAAACCCGAAACCTAAGTATCAAGCCAGAAATCTTTTTGGTGCATAGGACGGTGCTCCAACCAACTGAGGCACCAGCCAGGCCCATGGGCGTTTCTTCCAAATGGAATAAGAGCTGTCTCCTGGGATGAGGTCTGCGAGGCCTCAGGCAGGAGGCAGTGGGGGTTGATTAGACTCCAAAGCCCGTGTTGACCGCCACAGCACGTAACTTCATGTTGATATCGCATCTTTGTGGAGGGAGGTCCCTGTAAGATAGGCTCACTTGGATTCTTCCACAAGGACTTTGGTTGGAAGGCGCGGAAGGGCAGAGCTGCAGGCCACGCAGTGGAAGTGCCCGCTGTCACAGTAGGAGCAGCAGCAGCATCTGTCCCGCACATGGTGCAGGGGCGGGGCCTGAAGTGCATGAGGGGTGGAAGGGCTTGGGAAGTTCTGGGTGGCCGTGGAGAGAGCTGACATAAGAATTTGAAATGTTAAAAAGGCAGGAAAAAGAATTGCAATCAACTTGGGTAGGAAGATGGTGCTCAGATCAGGACTCCGGCGGGCGGCCCTGGAAGTGATCCCGTTTCAACTAGGGCTGCTGTGGCCTGAGCCACAGGTGCTAAGTGCGGCCATAAGGCCGGGACTCTTCACCTTTGGCTGCCTTTGTCTCCTGGCTCCAGCTGGTGCCCATTGTGTTTTGGGGGCCAAATTACTCTACCTGTGCATGTTGAGCACTGCTTTCTCTCTGTAAATGGGGTACAGTAACACTTCCCCCGGGGCCAGACAGAGGCCTGTGTGCCTGCACAATGAAGCTCAAGCAGACAGGGATAGTCCTGCAGCAAAGACAGTGAGGGTTTTAGGAAGTGGCCCCCGCCTGGGCCACAGGGGAGCTAGTGTTCAGACCTGGCTCCCCCATGGCTTCCAGGGGACGGGTTATACAGGGAAAACTAGTCGTGGTGACGGAGGGACTTAGGGTCGTGGTCTCTACTGATTGGTCAGTGCTAGGGGGGGGGTCAATCGTCATTGCATTGATGCCAGCCATGGCATTGCCGCCCCGGCATCGCCACTTCCCAGGCCTGGAGCTGAAACACTGAGATGTTGTCTCTAGTGGGACGAACGCGCTCTGTGGCCCACAGACCCGAGGTGCTGCTGCTCTCGCTGTCCATCACATTATGAGATGCTTAAAGCAGCCACCTCCCATGTGCTTCTCCTCTTCGTGTCAGCCCTGGACCCAGCAGCCATGTCGGTTAGGAGGCTGAGGTAGGATATTGCTAAACAAATACCCCTCATTTTAAAAAGTCATATAATCTGTGAGTCCCTAACCAAAATTTCATCTCTAAGTCATCCTGCATCTTTTGATTAATTTTGTACGGATTATAAACATGTGGACGAAAGGGGCCACATGCTAACCTGACAGCTCAGGGGAGGCCTGCATGGTGGTCTTGCAAACTCAGACCTAAAGTCAACACAAGGATGGTCTGAAATTAAACTGTAACTAAAGGCAGTGATGGTGAGTGGTCACCTCCTAGGCTGGTATCTTCAATGACAAGGTCAACCTATACCTTAACTGAGCCTGTCTGTCTTTTTGCATCTATAATAACGGACCCTTGAAATGTCTGGGTAACTTGTAGCTTCCCTTTTTCTGGACCCCTTGGGGCACAACCTAATGTGGTGGGTGCCAGGACAGAGACCCCAAATTCCTTCATTATCATGTTAATTGTTCCTACGCCCACCTAAGTATGTGTCCATCATTTTACTTTTTATCCAATCCCAGGGGTTTCCCTGCTTTGCTTTCTCCCACCTCTCTAGTCTATCACCAATGGATTTCATATAACCCATCTACATCCTTCCTTTGATGGCAATGTATAAATACAGATGTAACCCGCCATTCTCCGGAGCATCATCTCAATTCATTAAGGTTCTGCTTCCCAGCATATGTCGACAGTTTGGCTCAAATAAACTCACAAAAATTCTTAACAGGTTTCAATGTTTTTTTATGTTAACAAACTTAAGGAAAAATACTTGTACAGACAGATCCACTAACTGGAGCCTAACCCTCCAGCCCCTGGAGCCCAGGCCTCGGACCACTCATGGGAACCTGCTCAGACACGTGGCCTCGGGGCGCTGAGCCCACAGCTGAGCAGTGTGCAGGCCCTGCAGGCGCTGCTTCACGGAGATGCCGTCCTGTGGTCTCAGGGACGTGCTGACCCCGTTCCCACCGGACATCAGTGTTTGCACAGCCCACAAGGCAGCAGTGTTCATTCAGGCTGCACACTGGGGCCCTTCATCCACGGCCGGCGGCGGCCTCAGCCGGAGTCCCCGCCCTTCTCCCCGAGGGCCGGCCCTGCCACACGTCCTGTCCGTGCCTCCCTGGTCCCTGGAGCCAAGCCTGAGCCCGGGCCATCCAGGGAGAGCACAGGGCAGTGAATCGTTTCGTGCAGCTGCTGCCTGGCTATTCAGCCCCATGAATGTAGCCGTTGATGTGATCCTGGGTGAGAAGTCTTTCAAAACACAAAATATGGTGGGGTGTTTGCAATGCATCCTTTGGGGGGCGGGGGTTTCATGGGAAAGAATTCAAACATCGAGCTTTTCACTCACTGTTTACTCATCGCTCCTTCTCTCATGAAACAGTGCTGAGAGCTGTGCTCATGTGCTCAGCTTGGCGGGGGGGGGCGGGGGGGGAGGGGGGCGGGGATGGCAGATAGAGAGCTTCTCTCAAAGGTGTGAGCTGTGGGTGCTTGTGTGTGTGGTTCTGTTGTTTCCGGTACATTTGCACATGCATACATACTACATGCCACATTAACTGCACATCGTGAAGGGTGTCCCAACTCAAACTGCCTCACCTGCCATTTCTTGTGCTGCTGTAACCAAGACACGGAGTTCAGAGATGAGATTTTCAAACGCTCAGAATCCTCGGGAAACCCCAAGAGACGTGATTGACTACTTTCTGGAAAGAGCATTTTTAACGACAATAAAACATGTACAAATAATAGATTGGCCACCTCTCATTGTTCTAGGGCCTCGAATGGGTTTTGATTAGGACATGCCGCGTTAGTTGCCACCCCAGGGCAGTCTGGGTCTATAGAGTCCGGCCCGAGGTGAAGATCCATTACTGGCTCACGTCCGGCCTCGCTTTGTGTCTCTGAGAGAGACTGTCCCCGTTTGAAGACCCCTCGCCTCACTGGGAAGGCATCTCCTCGTGCAAGCACAAACCAGTACGGAACCGGAAGTGGGATTCTCAAAGGTGCACATTGAAATAGAGAATGCTCTTGCTATGAATCGGAATTGTATCCTTTCTTCACATGTTCAGAATTGGGTCAGGAGATTTTAGTGATAATGGTGCGACAGTTAAGTAAATAATGAATCTTATTAGGATGTCTATGGGCTCTTGTTTTGTTTATTGTACATCCATATTTTACATTTTTCTCTTAAAGATGAAATTATATGGTAATATATGGCAAATTTCAGCAACTACATAACAAACATTTAAGATTTCAAAAATAATTTACTTTTATTTCCTTTCAAACAATTCCTGAAATAAATCATAGTAATCAGTGAATGAGGAACACCTAAAGTAGTATCTACTTTGGCTATGCAAACAGCACTTAATTTTGAATGCTACAGTATTTTATCTGTCCTTGTCACAGAAGCTGCCACGTAGCACGTTCCCACCTGTGTTCGATGACGGACCCAGGTGGGTCTGGCACTTGTCCAGGAACGTCTGGTGTGTTCAGAATTGAAAAGCTTTCTTCTGATCAAATGTTGCTTTTGCCCTTTTTGTGCCCTCGATAACCTAATGAAATCCATCCTTGAGAGCAGGAAAAGCTACCTCCCTTTACTGACAAGGGCCCCAGAGAACAGATTACACATGGAAAAAAACTCGAAGAATGGAATCTAAGCCTAATCTGTGAGTTGAATAAGAATCCAAGATTGGGTTTCTGTCTAGTTTTTCAAATGTCTGAATTCGATGCTCAGATTACAGGTAAATGGCTTTCTGGGGAGAAAAACAAAAACAAAAACAGCCATCACAACCAAACTCAAGTGCTTATTTGTGTTGCCAAGGTGTGAATATGCCCGCTGTGGCAGACTTGGTGTAGATAGCGCTTCCGAGGTCCCCCACATAATCCCTGGCTCTTAGCAATTGCCTCTGTGCATCAGCAGGAGCCCACACCATTGCCACTCAGCCTGGTGGGAACTGCTCACCAACTTCCGATGGCACCTCCTGTCCAGCCAGCTCAGGACACAACCTGTGCCCCTTGACCTGTCATCTCAGGCACCACTTTTCATCACCCGAGAGCCTGCTATGGATGCAACATGTGCATGAGTCACACAGTTCCCAATTCTCCCTCCTCTCCATATTCTCCTAATGATTTTTTACATATCCTATCTAATAAAAGAGTAATATGCAAATTAACCATCACTCCGATACACCCATAAGCCACACACACACAAGCCATGCCCACCAGCCAATCAGAGCGAGTATGCAAATTAACCCAACCAAGATGGCTGCAGCCACGGAGAAAGCAGGAGGGAGGCTTGGGTTTCCCAGGTGATGGAGGAAGCCAAGCTTTCCGCACACCCTGGCCAGCACAGGCCTCCACTTAAGGCTACAAAGTTTCAATTATAAAAGGTAAATAAATCCCCTGACACCACAGAGGGAGCAGAAGGCTTGGCTTCTACAATTGAAACTACAAAGTTTCAATTGTAGAAGATAAACAAACCCCAGATACCAGGACCTCCGCTTGGGTCACCGGGGGGCGTGGCTGGCCTGCAAACCACAACAGGCCCCTCGCCCAGGCTGCCCTACACCCCAAGGGAACCCCCACCCTGATACGGGACACCCTTCAAGGCAAACCAGCCAGCCCCCACCCATTCACCAGGCCTCTATCCTATCTAATAAAAGAGTAATATGCAGATTGACCATCACTCCAACACACAAGATGGCTGCCCCCATGTGGTCAAAGATCCTGTCCCCATGTGGACACAAGATGACCACCACAAGATGGCCAGCAGGGGAGGGCAGTTGGGAGGGGCCAGGCCTGCAAGGGAGGGAAGTTGGGGGCAATCAAGCCTGCACGGGAGGGCAGTTAGGGGTGACCAGGCTGGCAGAGGAGGGAAGTTGGGGGCAAACAAGCTGGCAGGGGAGCAGTTAGACATCAATCAGGCTGGCAGGGGAGTGGTTAGGGGGTGATCAGGCTGGCAGGCAGAAGTGGTTAGGGGCAATCAAGAAGGCAGGCAGGCCAGCAGTTGGGAGCCAGGAGTCCTGGATTGTGAGAGGGATGTCTGACTGCCCGTTTAGGCCTGATTCTACCGGGATCGGGCCTAAACGGGCTGTCAGACATCCCTCGAGGGGTCCCAGATTGAAGAGGGTGCAGGCTGGGCTGAGGGACACCCTCCCCCCAGTGCACAAATTTCGTGCACTGGGCCTCTAGTGTATGTATGTGTGTGTGTATATATATATATATATATATATATATATATATCCTATCTAATAAAAGAGTAATATGCAAATTGACTGTCACTCCAATACACAAGATGATTGCTCCCATGTGGTCAAAGATGGCTGCCACCATATGGACACAAGATGGCCACCACAAGATGGCTGGCAGGGGAGGGCAGTTGGAGGGGGTACCCAAGCTGGGAGGGATCAGGCTAGCAAGGGTGGGCAGTTGGGGGGGACCAGGCCTGCAGGGGAGGGCAGTTAGGGGCAATTGGGCCAACAGGGGAGCAGTTAGGCATTGATCAGGCTGGCAGGGGAGTGGTTAGGGGGTGATCAGGCTGGCAGGCAGAAGCAATTACGGGTAATCAGGCAGGCAGGCAGGCGAGTGGTTGGGAGCCAGCAGTCCTGGATTGTGAGAGGGATGTCTGACTGCCCGTTTAGGTGGGATCAGGCCTAAATGGGCAGTCAGACATCCCTTAAGAGATCTCAGATTGGAGAGGGTGCAGGCTGCACTGAGGGAGACCCCCCCCATGCACGAATTTTGTGCACCGGGCCTCTCATATATATATATATATATATATATATATATATATATATTGCTTTCAGAGAGGGAGAGAGAAATAGAAACATCAGTGATGAGAATCACTGATTGGTTGCCTCCTGCACGCCCCACAATGTCTATTGAGCCCCCAACCCAGGCACGTGCCCTTTGCTGGAATTGAACCCGAGACCCTTTGGTCCACAGACCAATGCTCTATCCATTGAGCCAAACCACTAGGGATCCTAATAAATTGTTATTGCTCATTGTGGGGTGTGGGGGCTGGCATGCTTGGCAGTTGAATTTAAAGATTATAAAAAAAAAAAAACGCTGCAAAATCAAGGCACCACTTGACCTATAGAATCAGTACTTCAGCTCACCTTTTATGAACTTGTACTAAAACATGACATATAGGCCCATAAATCATCTCACTATTCTGTGATTCAAACCAGCCACTTTATTATGTCAAGGCCATGCTATTATGGAAGGTTCAATTTTTAAAAATCCACCAGACAAGACAATATTGGCCCTGGCTGGGTGGCTCGGTTGGTTGGAGTATCATCCCATGCACCAAAGGACTGTGTGTTAGATCAGGGCACATACCCAAGTGCAGGTTCAATCTCAGGTCAGGAAGTGTACAAGAGGCAACTGATCAACGTTTCTTTCTCACCTCTCTCTCTCTCTCTCTCTCTCTCTCTCTCTCTCTCTCTCTCTTTCTCTCTTCCCCCTCTCTCTTTCTGTCCTCCCCCCCCCTAAAATCAATAACTATATCCTTGGGTGAGGATTAAAAAAACAAAACAAAAAACTACACAATATTGTGAGTAGTGAGTTTTCAGCATAGTTTAAAAGGACTTTCTTCTGCACACCTTAATCCCTGTTTACTTTATTTTGTGAGGGGTTAGCTCTTGGCTGTCCAATAACCGATAGGGGCCTTGTTATCACTATTATTATTATTACTGATCAAATGAATGTATTAGTTAAGAAATTCAGCAGCTTACACCAGCAATTTTCAACCAGTGTGCCGCAAGAGCTTTTAACACCTGCAGCGCCTGGCTGTGTAGTCAGGGGCGCTGACCTCTTTTCCCTTAGATTGTCGGATAAAAAATGACAACGGCCAACACAGTGATAGCTGTCTGTCCGGTGTGAATGAATCAGATTACACCTGGTGTGCTGCAGAATGTTAGTGATTAGTTTATAGGTGCTATGAGACGAGAAAGGTTGAACATCACTGGCTTATTGATAACCATCTATTAGCTCCATGGTTCCTATGGGTCTCACACTTGGAAGAGGCTTAGCAGGGTGGCTCTAATGCGGGCTCTGCCTGGCCGTTGCCGTGGAGATGTCCCCTGGGGCTGCGGCCACCAGCCAGGGTGCTGGCAGTTTGTGGAATCATGGTCCCTGCCACCACCGCTCACAGCAGAGGAGTGGGCTGTCATGATCTGTGCTTGGAATGCAAACACGGCCTTTGCACAGTGCCCGGGGCTGCAGGCCAGCCATGCGAGGGCTGGGGTCCCTCGGGGCTCCTTGGTGGCAGCGACCACACAGGGGGTCTCTCCACTCAGGGCGACAGGTGTTCAGAGGCACGACCTAGAAGCCGGTTTCCTGACAGCTGAGCCAGTGGCAGGGGAGGCACCATCCAATCTGCGTCCCTCCTGAAATACAGCATTGTCACCGAGTCCCCTTGCTTTGCCTGGATGCTCGTTCCTTCCTCAGTGAGCAAAGGAAGATGGAAGATTGACTCTGAGGAAGTGGGGTCTGCCCCCTCGATGCAATAAGGCAGCAAACAGGTGACCCCCGGCACACAGACACGCCCCCCCGCCCCGAGTTCAGAGCCCCAAACCTCCATGTGCCAGCTGGGGCATCGGGCAATGCAGTAGCTCCCTGCCTCAGTTTCCCCATCTGCAAAATCATGATAATCAAACCTACATTACAAGATGTTTTGTAGGATTGAGCTAGTTAACATGTGGAGTGTTCAGAAGAGTGAGCGCCAGGCAGTTACTACGTGCTCTGTGGATTTTGACTTTTCTCTTGTTGCTTTGCTGCTGTTAGACTGTAACACTATTGAAGGAGAGGGACACGTGATATGTCAGGAGTTGTACGATGTGGACTCCTCTCCACAAATGTGCAGTGGACTGTCAGGAAGCACAGGGAGGAGCTGAGAGGAGTCCAGGCCGAGAAGCTAGCTTCCCAGCAGCTGTAAGCATCACCTCGGTCTCCCATCACCTCGGTCTCGCATCACCTCGGTCTCCCATCACCTCGGTCTCGCATCACCTCGGTCTCGCATCATCTCTGTCTCCCAACACCTTGATCTCGCATCATCTCTGTCTCCCATCACCTCGGTCTTCCATCACCTCTGTCTCCCATCATCTCGGTCTCCCATCACCTCGGTCTCCCATCACCTCTGTCTCCCATCACCTCGGTCTCGCATCATCTCTGTCTCCCATCACCTCGGTCTCGCATCATCTCTGTCTCCCATCACCTCGGTCTCCCATCACCTCGGTCTCCCATCACCTCTGTCTCCCATCACCTCTGTCTCCCATCACCTCTGTCTCCCATCACCTCGGTCTCCCATCTCCTCGGTCTCCCATCACCTCGGTCTCGCATCACCTCGGTCTCTCATCACCTCGGTCTCGCATCACCTTGGTCTCGCAGCACCTCGGTCTCCCATCACCTCTGTCTCCCATCACCTCGGTCTCGCAGCACCTCGGTCTCCCATCACCTCTGTTTCCCATCACCTTGGTCTCGCATCACCTCGGTCTCGCATCATCTCTGTCTCCCATCACCTCGGTCTCCCATCACCTCGGTCTCGCTTTAGGGCACAGGTGTGCTGGCCTCTGCTGCCTGTGCTGCTGCTGGCTCTGCCTGTGAACGGACCCTGCAGTGCCCTACCTCTGAGAAAGGGGTGGGCATGTGGGATTCTAAGAGCCGGATAAGAGGGGCACAATGGGCAAACCAGCCTGATTCCATCAGAAAGCGAGTTCTCTCTGTAACTGAACTGGGACACCGTTGCCCTATGTCCCTCAAGATTGAGGGTTGAACAACACAAAAGGTGCAAATTATAACCTCAGAACCAGCTCCCAGGGCCCTGTCCTGACGAATCCGCAGGTCATACAGCCGGGCCTGTGCAGAGGGGAGCCCTGGACCTCCAGCGGCACTGGCACCCCAATCTCGCCCCTCCCCACACAGCCCAAGGAAAGGACAGGATTGGGACTTGAACTCCAGAACCTTTCAGCACCAAGGGTCTGCTGTCCAGGAAGATCTGTGCTGACACCCCTTTACCATAAATTTCCAAGCTCCAAGGTCTCCCAATTAGAACTAGCAGCCAGCACCTCCCCATCCCCATCCCTCCAGCCTCTTAAAACCCTCAATGAGTCCAGCGAGGGAGAGAGACCTGAGGCACATGAGTCTTCACCTTATCGGTGGCAACTTCTCAATCGAGAATCCTTTCCTTACAGCCAGAGTGGGGAGGACAGTCGTGACGGAGAAGAATCTACTAGTAACTGCCACCGAGATGGCGGTTAAAGCTTGTGGCGCTCTGCAGCATCAGACCAGGCAGTGGGTGGGGCTGCATGTGGGAAGCAGGAGAACGTCAGGGAACAAATAAAGCGCATGGAGGCATGTGCTCCGAATCAGAAACCAGCAGGGATGAGCACCAGGGAGCATCTTCAGGACAGTGATCTAGAGGTGAGTCCAGGCCTTGGAAGGAGGAGCAGGAATTTGAATCACAGTCCTGGAGCGGGTACCAGTGGGTGTGGGTTGCAGGGAAATAGAAAAATGAATAAGAAGAAAGAAGAAAAGCCACTCAGGACGACGACAACAACAACAGGAAAGCAGAAACATGGCCTGTAAAAGGCCCAGAAACAACGGAGGGAGCGGAGACAAGGAAGAAGCCGTGCGGCCACCTGAGAGCTGAGGCCAGAGGGTGTAGCGGAGCCACAGTGCTGGGCTTGCAGCAATCGGTCTGCAGAGAGTAGCGGCTAAAGTTACCAAATTTTTTTTTTTTTTTTCAGGGCTGAGCTAGATCTCGAGCCTGCATATTTATTTATTTTTATGTTTTAAATTGTGATTGTTAAGAGTATTACAGATATCCTCTTTCCCTCCCCCTCAACCCCTCTCCAGCAGGTTCCCACCCCACCCCAGGCCTTTACCACCTTGTTGTTGTGTCCACAGGTCATGCATACATGCATATGTTCTTTGGTTAATCTCCTCCCACCCACCCCCCCCCCCCCCCCCGCCTTCCCATTGAGATTCCTCAGTCTGTTCCATGTTTCCATGCCTCTGGTTCTATTTTATTCATAAGTTTATTTTGTTCATTAGGTTCCTTTTCATTTATTTTGATTTTTATATTCAATTGTTGATAAATAGGTATTTATTGTCATTTTATTGTTTATGTTTTTTATCTTTTCCTCTTCTTCTTCTTAAAGAACATTTCATTAGTATTGGCTTGGTGGTGATGAATTCCTTTAGCTTTTTCTTGTCTGTGAAGCTCTTTATCTGACCTTCAATTCTGAATGATAGCTTCACTGGGTAGAGTAATCTTGGTTGTAGGTCCTAGCTTTTCATCACTTTGAATATTTCTTGCCACTTCCTTCTGGCCTGCAAAGTTTCTGTTGAGAAATCAGCTGACAGTCATATGGGCACTCCCTTGTAGGTAACTAACTGCTTTTCTCTTGCTGCTTTTAAGATTCTTTCTTTGTTTTTCACCTTTGGCACTTTAATTATGATGTGTCTTGTTCTGGGCCTCTTATATTTATAAATATCCTTCCAGATTACATACGTGGCACACATGGGTGTCGGACCAGCCTGTTCTATGCCTCCACCCCTCCGACTCATCTCAATCTGCTGTCTTTACTTCTCTAGTTGTAGGACTCCCATTAAGCCAGATTTCAGGCTGCTCTGAATGATGATTGTTTTGTATTTTAGTTGTAATTTTGATGTGGTTGTGAGAGGCAGTGAGTACCAGCATTTACCTACTCTGCTATCTTGGTTCTCCTAGTAAATGTCTTTTAAAGCTGCAACTGTCTATCCCTCAGCAGCATATAAAGTAGTTTGGCCCCTTCTTGATGCCTGAAGCTAATTCCAGCATGTCAGCAGGGCTGAATCATCTGGAAATGGCTGAGGGCACTTCCCCAAACCTAAAAGGGATACAGGAATGATTGCTTACTGCCAGACAGCTGATGGCATTTCAATCTACATGTTATTGCCTCCTCCTGGCTAAACTCCTGAACAGCTAGAGGTAATTCTTCCAATCTGACAATGGATTCTGTGTATTAAACCCTGGCCTTTGAAGTGCATATCTACCTTGCCTTAGGACAATTTTTGTTAATAAAAAGCAAGAGGTCCTGAGACAAGGGAGAACTTAGTTCCTTTAGCTAAATCTTCTCTGGTTGCCCATAATGCCTTCCAAAATTATGTTTCGTCTCTGGACTCTTGATTAATTTACACACAGCACTTCTCCAGATTCCTGAACACTTCTAGATGCTGGATCAATACCACTGGCAGGTTCTCATACTAAATATCTTTTAAAGCTGCCACTGTCTATCCCTCGGCAGCATATAAAGTAGTTTGCCCCCTTCTTGAGCCCTAAAAGTCTCATCCTAGTGACAGCCTCCAGCTCAGTCTCATGGTACTGGGCCTCCTCATCTGGTCCAGGCATGGACAAAGCTGTGTAGATGTGGTTCCATCAGTTCCTTTCAGTCTGAAGGACCTAGAGGCAAGTTATCTGCCACTCCACACTTCAAAATGCACAATAGTAGGAGAGTCCTAGGATGTTGGCATGATGTGTAGGTTACAATGCAAAATTAAAATGTAAAGCTCCTTATTCAAACATTAGGAATTTTGATCCTGGCTGGTGATGCTCAGTGGTTGAGTATCGACCTATGAACCAGGAGGTCATGGTTTGATTCCTCATCAGGGCACATGCCAGGGTTGTAGGTTTGATCCCCAATAGGTGGTGTGCAGGAGTCAGCTTATCAATGATTCTCTCTCATCATTGATGTTTCTCTCTCTCCCTCTCTCTCTCTCTGAAATCAATAAAATAACACTTTTAAAAAGGAAAGAAAAGAAAGTATCCAAGATGGTGACAACAGAGAATTAAACAGAGCCTAGGACCCTTCTAACCACACAGCCTGTAGCACATGCTCAATTCACACCCCCATTGAGGGCAGCCCTCCTGCCCTGTGGGAAGTGGGAGAGAGAATGTTACTAAACCAAGCACTGTGTTCAATGCTTCAAAAGGCCAAACCTCAAAATGTCAGTTTGGGGTAAGGAAAGACTAATCGAGAAGTTGTCAACCAAGGAAATAAGAGACCTACTGATGCTGCAAATCCATCTCACTGTCTGGACCAGTGAAGGGTTTTAAGGAGCTGGAGGGACAGGAATGTGTGCTGTTGGACTAAGTTCTAATGAGGGGCCTTGGAGCTCGGCCATTTAAACTAGAGGGGCGTCAACGTGCGACCTTCCTGAGCAGCCAGCCCTTGGCGTCTGAAAGTTTCTGGAGTTCATGTTCCCATCACATCCCAGTCCTTTGGCGCCAGTGCAGCTGCACATGCTCTGGCTGCGTGACCTGCGGATTTGGTCTGTGGTCTCTGAAAAGCAAGTCAGTATTGCCTTAAACAGGACAAGGCCTCCTGGAGCTGATCTATAGTCACGAGAAGAGAAAAGTCACTGGTTTACAGAGATTCCATCTCCAAGCAGGGTCCATGGCATGCTTCCCTCGTGTGGAGCCTGAGCTCTGCCCTGTGATCTCTGAGTTCTAGTCTGAGCCATTCTTCCTGTGCCATGCATGCAGCCCTGCTGGAGCAGGTCACAACGTCTCCGTTCCTGAGATCAGTCTTCTCAGTTTACTCCTGTCTAGGGAAATTTGGGGTTCTAAAATTTGCACCTTGTTTTGTGCTGCCTCTGAACCTTTCAGTTCAAGATAATAGAATTCCTTTAAAACTTTATTCTTTTTAATTTTACACTCCATTAGGCAAAATCCACACTTACAGGAGTTCTTGGAGTCAGCCTTTCTCTTCTCAGACGAGGCTGCAGTGGGGAGCATGCCCTTCAGAGCTGTGGGAGCCGTGGGACTCAGTGGAGACCTGCTCATCCCTAAGACCCTCGTCTTCTATCTCGCAGGGGCTGTGAGCTGCGAATTTAAATCTTCCTGAAGTCCTAACAAAGAGTCTCCAGTGTACCTTGACCTCTTCTCTGACCTGCCCCAAGGCCACACTTCCTGGCCACTTCTTGCACTTGACCTTTGCCTCTTGAGTGGAGAACAGTTTGCTTGGGAGAGGCAGGCAGGATAGGAAATAGTTTTATTATCAACTTCAGCAAGTCTCATATCCTTAGATATTTCCCAATTTCTGCTTAGACTCCATGTCCTTCCTTAGCCCATCTTTCTCTCTGTGTGGCTTATGAGATGCAACAGAAATGAAAAGCTAGTTGACACAACCTTCTGCGGGGAAGGGCCCTCTTCAGCCCCACGCTCCCTTGGGGGTATTCTCTATGCTCTTCATTGCAGCAGGCAGCACTCGCACTAACACTTCTCCCAACACATGACAAAGGCCTTTCCTCCAAGGTCAAACTAGTGTTGCCCTCCTCGCCTGTAAGCCTCAACCACAATGTCCTGGCTGCCAGGTTCTGCGAAATGACCTGGTGCCCTCTCACACCCTCCCGTGGCCTCAGTCCAGAGTGAAGCTATGAATTTTAGGGCCTGGTTATAGAGACACCCCATTTCTGGTAACAGCTTCTGTACCTGCCTGGTCTTGACAGAAAAAGCAGAGTCACTGTGAGTGACACTGACTGAGAGTTCCAGTTAAAATTAAACTACAGGAATCTAGTTATGGGCAGAAAAGTCTTTGCAAGAGTTTGCCTCTGTGGTTGGTTAGTGTTGGGTCAGCCATGGCTACACCAAGGCTGTGATTCAGGAAAGAAAGAGGGACTTAGATGAGGAGGCCAGGGCAGCTGGACCCACAGAGCAAGACAGACTTGTGGGAGCAAACCGCACCCCGGGAGGAGGAGGGATGGAACCACGGCCACCCTCCGTGACGCAGGAGGTGCGCCAGGAGCTGGCACCTCTGTCACAGAGAGGCTCACACCAGGCTTGAGGTGCTGGGCCAGGACAGCAGTGGGAACTGCTGGTCCTGCTTGGACCTTCAGAGCCCGAGGCGCCCACACCGACCTTCGGAGCCTAAACACAGCTGCTGCTTCATCTCCGCCATCCAGACCCCACATCACCCCCGTGCTCACCTCATTGGAACAATACAGGGAGGGAAATCTAAAGCCACAGTCCAGCGCAGTTCATGGGCACAGAGCAGAGCCACCAGCAAAGCCCCGGAAGACACGTGTTCCAGTTGGATCTTTAAACACGTGAAGGACTTGAGGGCAAAACCGTTACCGAAGTCGAAGCCCAGGGCTCAAGAGAAAGATCGGACAGGAGGAGGGGGCCACACAGGCAGATCTTTCTTGCACCTCCTCCCAATTTAGTTGGAAACACAACTAAATTGGGGGATGGTCACCCGAAATTACCACCTGAGGTCCAGCTGAGGAAGAGACTTAGGTCAGGGAAGGACAGAAAACACCGGAGCCCGTTGGAAGGGCAAGGTTGAGAGAAGAACTGGCCCCACTCCCAGGGGCTCCAGGCAGAGAGTGAGGAGGGAGCTCTCGGCGACAGGAGGTCTGTTCCCTGAGAAGATTGAGGCCCAGAACCCAGGCTGGGCTCAAGGCCAGGCCCCAGGGCTGACACCAGGGCCCACGTAACATCCACTGTGAAAGGAGGCAGGGCTGCTGGCCACTGGGGAGCCTGCAGTGGGTCAGACTTACAGCTGCGGGGGTTTTATTTTGTTCTCTTTTGTTTGTGTTTGTTTTGTTTTAAAAACCCCAGAGCACAGGGTTTTCATTTGCAGTGACTCACCCAAGGCTTCAGAGGAGAGAGGGTGGAGCAGACTGAAGGTGCCTGAGGAGGGGCCATAGTAGGAAGCATGGGGGGGGGGCAAGTAAAAGAGGTGGCCGGGAAGCCTGCATTCAGTTGCACCCCCGAAACTCAAATAGCCATGTTTCCTGAGAGGCACTGCTCCTTCTAGTAGCCACAGCTACTGAAAATGGAAATGTTAACGGAAAAAAAAACAAAACATTGAAACCTGTAAAGAATTTTTATGAGTTTATTTGAGCCAAACTGTCGACGTATGCTGGGGAAGCAGAACCTCAATGAATTGACATAATGCTCTGGAGAATGGCGGTTACATCTGTATTTATACATTGCCATCAAAGGAAAGATGTAGGTGGGTTACATGAAATCCATTGGTGATAGATTAAGGAGATGGGATAAAGCAAAGCGGGGGAAACCCCTGGGATTAGATAAAAATGGACACATACTTAGGTGGGTGCAGGAACAATTAACATGATAATGAAAAAATTTGTGGTATCTGTCCTGGTGCCCAGCACATTAGGTTGTGCCCCAGGGGCTCCAGAAAAAGCGAAGTTACAAGTTACCCAGACACTTCAAGGGTGTGTTATTATAGATGCAAAAAGACAGATGGGCTCAGTTAAGGTAAAGGTTGACCTTGTCAGTGAAGATACCAGCCTAGGATATAACTACCACCATAACTGCTTTTAGTTAAAGTTTAATTTCCCACCATCCTTTGTGGTTACTTTAGGTCTCTGAGTTTGCAAGACTGCCAAGCAGGCCTCCCCTGAGCTGTCAGGTTAGCATGTGGACCCTTTCGTCCACACATCCCCCTTTTGGTCATAAATCAATCCAAAGGATGCATTGATGACCAACCTTCTGGTTGGATAATGGAGTCCCATGGTGCTAGGAAGGCTCATTCCTAGGATGTCTCAGTGTCAGCATGTCTTGCTGAACAGGGTGGACCACTGGGGATAGGACAAGACCATAACCTTAGATTGCATTTAAGATCGAATTATTATTATTCAAAAAGGGCAGGTAAGTGGAAGGCAGTCAGATCATATGTCCTTAATAAAAAGTATTCTGGATCATTTCTAATTTTTGAGCCACCATGATCCCAGTCTTTTTGCTGTTTGTCAAGTTTTGTTTTACTGCATCTAGTACAACATTTACATACCAGGAACAAAAGTAATAGTAATAAACCAGTAACATTGATTAGGAACAGAAAATGTCTATTATTAGATAAGGAACGATCTGAGGGGAACAAGTATCTGCTATTAACCAGAAGTTCCAATTTTTATTCTGGGCAGTTAATTTCATCCATTCCTATATTTAAAAAATAATCATCTAAAATACTCATCTAGATTAGATCTATATATAATTCTACCAGGGGAGTTATTAGGGAGGTGTTCTTGGAGAGGTTTGTCCAAGGTAGGTCCTTTATAATAGATACAGCCTAAAAATGTACCAAAGCTTATATTGATAGTGGCAAAAAACAAACAAACAAACAAACAAAAAAAACCCCAAAACCCCAAAACATTAACTTCATTATCATAGGTGATAATCAGAACATCACTGTCTAGTAGGTGGGAAATTTTTCATGTCTAATAGGGAAAGGGTCTAGGGAGACACATATTGTTTCCACTAGGAAACCATAAGGAGGATAATGAAAGTATAAAAATCACTTTACATTCAATCAGTAACAATTAGGCGATATAAGAACAAAGTCTGAGCAGCATCAATTTGTGAGCATGCAGGTCTTATTGATGTCTTGGGATGGCTGTCTACCTCCTCCGTAGTCGGCAGCTTCTCATCCTTGAGATGAAGGCCAGGGTCAGACAGGGGCAGATGTCCATTCATGATTAGGTACCTGATAAGGTAAGATTCCTTTAACACTGTTGGAGAGAGTCTTTCATTAATGCATTTCCCAAAGGAAAAAATCTCCGGGTTGTCGTAGTCCTTGAATCTTTGTCTCCTGTGAAATGAATATTACTAATTTGTTAGTTCCAACAATGCAGAATGTCTGCTTTTTACTTTTCTTTATATTTGTGAAACAAAAGATTTAAAAGTCAACAATATTTTAAACAGGGTCATAAGAATAATTATTCTCAATTAATTTAGTCCCATAGTTATTTTTGTTTACCCTGATTATTTGCCAGTAGTTTTTTGAATTCAGTTATTCCTTGAAGTCCTATAAGTCTTCATTCAGTTCAAAGAAATGACCTGCTTAGAAGCCTGCAATTTAAAGCCAGAGTCCTTTTCATGGATGTTTCTAAAGATACAATATACCTACAAATGCATCAGAGTAAAGCAACGGCTGTCCATGAATGACAAAATTTAAAAGTGGCATGGTTATAAATTTGATTAAAAACTTTGCTTCTCTATAAAATATAACATTCCAAGACAACAATTTATTGGTAAATAATAATTCCTGTAAAATGACATAGAGAATGTTATAAAACTTGTATACTTTCAGATTCAATTATAATTTCAGCATATGAAGAATAAATAATAGGTAAGATTTTAAAATGAGGCACATGGCTTATTGCAAGCAGTGTATTGATAATTGAAAATAATCCATAAATTCTCAACATGTGAAATGCAAATACCCAGAGTATCACTGGCAGATGCCCCCACAGGGGATCATCACTCTTGGCTTGCCTGGTGTCCCCGACTGGACACATACTACCCTCCTGAAAGTTTCTTGTTTGAACTAGGCCCTGAATCTTTGTTCCTTTCTGAAGCAGACCGAAATTCCTATAACATTCATTTTAACAAAATAAATGTATATAAGTAGAACATAGTTATTAATTTCTATTTGACAAAGCTTCCCATGTAATATCAAGTATATTAAATCAGCCTAATTTCATTCAAAAATATTTCTTTTAAGAAGAGAGAATAAATTCTTGAGTCATTCCAGGGCCCTTGGAATGTCCCAAAGCTATCTCTTGGTTAAAGTCATGAAATTTAACTTGGAAAGACCTTCAAATAAACACAACCCAAAGGTTATATCACACACTCTTTGTAATTATTCTAAAGACATAAATTAAGCTTAAATCAGTTTTAATATTAAAAATTTGGTTTGGACTATAGAATTAATCTCCCCCCTTCTTTTCTCATGCCAATAAAATGTTATATCCTAGGCTGAAATTTTACCACACACAGTACACAGACACACATAAACATAAAGACTATAATATATTTTGAACTACCAATTTTTTTAGAGAGAACACAAGAATTATTTTCCTCAAAAATGAATTTCCAGACTTTATGCATTCTATTATCACAACCATATAATTTCTCCCAACTTAGTTTGAACTTTTAACTCTTAGAAGCCTCAGATTTTTAGGTGGCAAGTTAAATACTTAGCATTTCTCAGATTAATAATACTTTCACATTTTTAAGGATATATTTCAAATAAAATACAAGACTTATTTAATTAATAGATTCAAATCTATCCTCTAGATTTTTCATACAAGGTAAACTCAGATTAACATTTCAGTATTCTGTTATTCAAAATACCTAGATATTTAATAAATTTTATTATTTAATTCAGCAACTTCAAAGTTTAAGTTACCAAAGACTTTGGAAAACTATGTTTAGGCATATATAATTTAGGCACTGAAAAACATATATTTTTTTACCATATACTTTTCATTTTACTTATATATATTTTGCCTTAACAACTTTGAGATTTTAAAGCCAATTATTACCTAAAGCATTTTCTTGACCAATTTTGTAACAGGGATTGTTGTATCGTAAATCAGCAAGCTAGATACAAGATGCCTTAACAAGCCAATTAATTAGGAGTCATCTTTATTATGTGCAGGCTCAGAGCAGAACATATCTGTCAAATTCTGAGCAAACTAAGGAAGGAGCATTCCCTTTTTATTTCCTTCAAGTTCTTTGTGTAAGTTATTTTTGCAGACAGCTTGTAACCTTGAGTATATATCATATCCAACAAACACCTGTCAAGGTTACAGACAACTTGTAACCTTGAGTATCATATCATATCTATACAGAAACCTGTAACCTTGAGTATCATATCTATACAGGCACCTGGCATCACTATTAGCATATCAGTCCCTTATGTTAGATGGCTAGCTTGCAAAGTCAGACAGTTAAGTTTATCTTTTCTATTATTCAAGCTAAAAGACAAAGTTATATTTTACAGAATAAGAGACTGTCTAAAAATAACATAGTTGACTTACAGAGCAAGGGACTATCTAAAAAGAGCAGAGAATTTCAAACAGCAGTTTCAAACAGCAGTTTTTCCAAAGGAGGGATTATTATGCTTCAGGTTAACTCATCAGCCTTCAGTGGCTTTAATGTGAAAGTACTATTTTTATTTTCCTTTATAAAATAGGAGTGCTCCCTCCCCCCCCTACCCCCACTTTCACTGCAACAGGGTACTTCTATAGATCTGTTCCTCTCAGTGTTATGGGGAAAAAATAGAACATTGGGGACTAGTTATGGTTATGGAAAATATTAATTATGCTGTTAACCATGATTGCCCTTTTTGTTCAAAGAAAGGACATGCTAACCTAGCTGGGAGTCATATGCTCCAGGGACCTGGGAGTCAACCTTGGAATGCGGTCCATTCTTATTCAAGAACTGTACATTATCATGGAAGCATTAACCTTGCTGCCCAACCCAGCCTGTATTGTTTACTTCCCCATGCCTGTAATCCCTACTTCCCCCTGTAATCTTTGTCCCCGTATTCATAAACAAGGGAAGAGCAAACCAAAATCTCTAAAAGATAGAAAGCCAAAATTATATTGCAAACAAACAGACAGAAATCTCACTAGCTGTCTGGTGGCTGAACCCTGAGAGGGAGAGAAAGAAAAGCCCCCAAGATTAAGAATTCTTGGCAGCTGCTGGGACATTCTTGCAATCTCTCTCACGTTTTCAACACCACCACACATAACTAGGCTTCCCCAAAGCGGGACTTGCCTCTTCTTTAAACAAATTAAACAACAATAAAGAGACACAAAACATCAACAGTCTTATACAGGCGCACAGAATAAACGAAAAGTTTACACCAGAGAATGTCCAGCATTGTAATTTACCAAACCAATGTCTTTTGTCCCTGGTTCGGGAACTGCCCCTCTCTAGAACCTCAGCATTCTCCCAAATGGACTATTCTAAAAATTGGGCTGGGGCCTTTTCTAATTGCCTCTACCTCCCTTTGTCTGGGGGAATCTTCCTAGGACATGTGCCATTGGTCACGTGTCTCCCCACCCCCACATCCTGTTTTCTCTGGGGAAATTCAGTAATGGCCTAGCCACCTACTATTTCTTTTCTATGGAGATAAATCAGAGGCATGTTTCCTACAGGGAGGAAAATGGTGTGTAGGCACTTATTAACTTCAGAATAGTTCTGAGACAGTCTCTAAAATTTCTTATTAATTTCCTCTTTTTGGAAGAATTTTTTTTCTATGCTTTTCCTTAGAAGCTTCTAATTTCCAAATCGAGATATGCTTCCCATATACTCATTCAGTTTAATTTCAGAGCTGGCATTTTCTAATTTCTGCATGCAAAATGTTAATGTAGGTACCCAAAACAAACTGCAATTTAAAATATGGGCAGAAGACCTGAATAGACACTTCTCCAAAGTGGACATACAAATGGCCAAGATACATGAAAAAATGCTCAACATCAGAGAGATGCAAATTAAAATGACAATGAGGTACCACCTCACACCTGCCAGAATGGCTACCATCAACAAATCAACAAAGAAGTGCTGGTGAGGATGTGGAGAAAAGGGAACCCTAGTACACTGCTGGTGGGAATGCAGACTGGTGCAGCCACTGTGGAGAACAGTATGGAGTTTCCTCAAAAAATTAAAAGTGGAACTCCCATTTGACCCAGTGATCCCACTTCTAGGAATATATCCTAAGAAACCCAAAACACCAATCAGAAAGAATGTGTGCACCTCTATGTTCATAGTAGAGTTATTCGCAATTGCTATGGTCTGGACCCAGACCAAGTGCCCATCAGTAAGTAGATGAGTAGGTAAAAAGCTGTGGTACATTTGCACATGGAATACTATGCAGCAGTAAAAAAGAAGGATCTCTTACCCTTTGAGACAGCATGGAGGGACCTGGAGAGTATCGTGCTAAGTGAAATAAATCAGTCAGAAAAAGACAAGTATCACATGATCTCATGTATATGTGGGATGTAATGAGCAATATGAATCGATCAAGGAAATAGAACCAGAAGCACTGAATCATAGAACAGACTGTGGAATCTCATAGGGAAGGGGGAAGCAGGAAGAGATGAACCAAAAAACATACATGCATAACCCATGGACAAAGACAAGTGTGGTGAAGGCCTGGGGAGGGGGCTGGAGCGGGATGGAGGGTGATTAAGGGGGGAAATGGGGACACCTGTAATACTTTCAACAGTACATATAAATTAAAAATGAATAAAAATAACTTGCCAAAAAAAAGAAGGAAAACACTATGGTCCCAGGAAAAGACCAGGCTTTGAGGGAAAGACCAGGCTTCGAGGAAAGGACCATGATTTGAGGAAAAGACCAGGCTTTGAGGAAAAGACCAGGATTTGAGGAAAAGACCAGGCTTTGAGGGAAAGACCAGGTTTCGAGGAAAGGACCAGGATTTGAGGAAAAGACCAGGCTTCGAGGAAAAGACCAGGCTTCGAGGAAAGGACCAGGATTTGAGGAAAAGACCAGGCTTTGAGGGAAAGACCAGGCTTCGAGGAAAGGACCGGGGTTCAAGCACAATGAGCTCAGACAGGGGCCTGGGAACACGAGCTCCATGGGGCATTGCGGCCGGTGAGGAAGAGAATCCCGCCTGTGGGGGTGTGATAACAGCCCCTTGAATAAGGAGCTGTACAGACTGAGCAAAACGTGTGAGACAGAGAACGGCAACATGGGAAACCCAAGCTGGGCCTCGACTGAAGGAGGTGGGATGTGGTGTGAGGAAGCTCTCTGAGACAGGCGGCTGCTCCCAGGCCGCAGTCTCCAGGAGGCTGTGGGTGGGACGAAGCCTGGGAGGCTTGCTCATCAGCCCAGAAAAGCTAAAAACTAGCACAAGGTCACACTGGTCACACTGGTCACACTGGTCACACTGGTCACACTGTGGCAGGCATGGGGAGGCTTCGCGTCGGCTGGGGAAGGGTGAGAACGCCGTGGTTGAAGCGAAGTTTTAACAGATGTTCCAAACGCCCTTCACAAAGAATTTTCCCACAACTGCTTAAACATTTCTTGTCACATTTAATGGACAAAAACGAATCATTGGGATCATTTATTCTGAGAAAACGTGTTCCATGTAATGCTGACCACAACCTGTCTATTTAGCTCTCTCATCCTATTTCTCAGACATTTTCCCCCTCCCAGGTCTTTCATTTGTAAAACAAAACAGATTCCCAGCCTTGGGAGCTTAGCAGAGGCCAGAGGGAGTGCTTTTTCCTGAGAGTCTTAACTCCAGGGCAGTGCTGAGCTGCTCCTGTGGTTGGAGGACAGGAAGACATTTGCCAGGAAACCAGGAACATCAGAGCACATCAGATTACTGGGCCTTTGCTTGCAGGCTCCAAAGCCATGCTGATTTCCTAACAGCAGACAGTGCAGGGACCAGACCTCTGCTCCCAGTCCCCCCAACCCCACCCCAGGGGCTCTGTACAACTTAACCCTTTCCAGTCCCCAGTGGAGAAGGCCAGGAATCCCCGTGGTCAGGAGGAAATGGCTCTGGGTGCTCCCTGGCAGGTACAGAATGCTCCCTCCTCATGGCCTGTGGCCTGGTGGGCCCCCCGCCCCGGGTGCATCCCAGGGCAGCTCCTGCCACTGTTTCCTGGAGAAGTTTTCGGAGAGAGGCCCTCTGCACGGGCTCCCTGTCTGGGGCGTGAAGGGATGTGATGAGCCCTGGAGGGCGGCTTCTCCCTGTGCCCTCAGTGTCTCTCCTCCTGTGCGACAAGGTCCAGGTCCCTGTGGGGACTCCTGCTCCCCAGGCTTCAGCCACACCTGTAGGTTTGAGCAGCTGCATCTCTGTCACAGACTGGCGCCAGCACAGGGCCCTGAGCGTGCACCGGGTCAGGTGCTGAGCGTGGACCAGGTCAGGCCCTGAGCGTGGACCGGGTCAGGCCCTGAGCGTGGACCGGGTCAGGCACTGAGCGTGGACCAGGTCAGGCCCTGAGCGTGGACCGGGTCAGGCCCTGAGCGTGGACTGGGTCAGGTGCTGAGCGTGCACTGGGTCAGGTGCTGAGCATGGACCGGGTCAGGCCCTGAGTGTGCTCTGGGTCAGGCCCTGAGTGTGCACTGGGTCAGGTGCTGAGCATGGACCGGGTCAGGCACTGAGCGTGCACTGGGTCAGGCCCTGAGCGTGCACTGGGTCAGGCGCTGAGCATGCACTGGGTCAGGTGCTGAGCGTGGACCGGGTCAGGCCCTGAGCATGGACTGGGTCAGGCCCTGAGTGTGCACTGGGTCACAGCACTGAGTGAGCCATATCTGCACCCATGGAGTGTGCTCTGCCTTAGCTCCGTCTTCAAGACTGAGCTCCAGGCTTGCTCCTCCTGAAGCTGGAGCTCATTGCTGGCGTCCTTGTCAGGAGGTTCCACAGCTCTGTTCCCTCATCATAGCCTGTGTAGCCCGAGCATCCCTAACCTCCTTTTAAAAGGGTGCATGCATGTGTGTGTGCATGTGTGTGCCTGCATGTATGCATGTGCATGCCTGAATGTGTGTGCATGTGTGCGTGCCGGCATATAGGTGTGTCTGCATGTGTATGTGTGTGCGCATGTGTGCATGCCTGGATGTGTGTGTCTGTATGTGTGTGTGCCTGCATGTGTGTGCATGTGTGCCTGCATTGCCACTACTCGGCCAGGTTAGCGTTAAGCACAGGCCACTCACGTGTGCCCAGACCTTCAGACTGACTCGACCCGCTCTGTTACGGGTGTGCAGCTGGAGTCGTGAGGGAAGACCAGGAATGCCTCTCTGCAGTCTCTCCACGCATCCTTCCCTCCGGCCCAGGAAGCTGGCTCAGCACACGTGTCCCTTAGACCTCCAGGTGGCCTGGCAGGTGAGTGATGGAGGAGTGGGTGTCACTTAGACCTCCAGGTGGCCTGGCAGGTGAGTGATGGAGGAGTGGGTGTCACTTAGACCTCCAGGTGGCCTGGCAGGTGAGTGATGGGGAGGGAGTGTCACTTAGACCTCCGACTGCCACACAGCCTCCCTGACTCACAGAGACAACTCTGAACTAGTGATTGATTCCATGCAGGATGCTGTGTTTCCCTTGTTTCCACCTTTTCCACAAAGGAAGGTAGAAACCTGCATTTTAATGGGAAATGTGAATTTTAAGTAAAAATGTGTGCTGGAAAGAGTTGGCTGTGTTGGGAGCTGTCATGGAGGAAAGAGGCGGAGATCTCCGCTCCCAGGCTGGCAGGGTGTCCAGGGCCCAGACTCTCGTGTCCCCGTCTTGGAGGACTGTCCTGGGACCCAGCTCAGCATGACACATGCGTGCTCAGGCTCCTGCTGCTGCTGTGAGGAAGGAACACAGGCCGGGCTGGCGGCTGGCGGTCTGCAAGGGGCTTCCCTGCTGACAGCGGCGGGCCAGCAGGGCTGGTTCATGGGAGGCTCTAGGCGCATCCAGCGGCCGCCTCGGGCTTAGGGGACTTGGGCCAGCTCTTCCGGAAATCATTCCCAGCTCTTGCTGCCATCATCCCGTCTGCTGCTTCCGCCTTTGACCTCTTATGAGGGCACTTATGGTTGCAGGGCGGGTCCACCTGGATAATACAGGACAACTTCCCATCTCAGGGTCCTCAACACCTGCCCCCCCAGGCCCCCTTTGCCAGGTACACTAACACCCACAAGTCCCAGCATGGGGGGGCCATTACTGGCCCCCACAAAACATCTGATTGGCAAACAGAGTTGTGTGGTTTGGACGATGATGGGTAATGCCCGTCTCATCTGCAGCGGGTGGCAGAGGGGCCTGTGGGCGCCGGGGCAGGCCCAGGCCCAGTGAGCCCTGAGGCGGCCTTGCCTCCTGCAGTGGAGAGGCGCGAGGGGGCCCGCACACGGAGTGTTACTTTCCTGCGTTCTCAGTTATTTTAAAGGATGTCTTTAAAGAGGGAGGAGTAGGAGAGAGAGAGAAACAAGGATGGGAGAGAAATACATTGATCACGTGCCTCCCCCACTCGCCCTGACTGGATGGAAACAGAAACCTGGGGATGTGGCCTGACTTGACCCCGCGACCTTCGACCTTCAGTGCCCAGGACGATGCTTCAGCCAGCTAAGCCCCAGCGGCCAGGGCCCCTCTGTGCTCCTCAAAACCATGTGCACACCCGCCTCGCAGTGCAGCTCCCAGGGGCCAGGCTGGGGCTGGCGGGGCGTCTATGTCCTGGACTAAGAGTGTCCCTCATTTCTGTATTAACAGCCCTTCCCCAGGGCCAAGCACACTAACAAATATTGAACTGGGGGAGAAGTAATAGATAAGATGCAACACAGGCTGTAAGCAGTATTTTTGTTCCTCACGTCTGCGTCTCACCGAGGGAACATGTGGGGAGAAAGACTGACGGGCAGAAACCATCCCTGGAAGGACTTGTCCGTCAGATGGCATTTGAATTTCACAAAATATAGGCTCGGAGCCAGGCACTTACCCACGTCATGCGGTGGCTCAGTTGACGTTGGCTTAGAGCGAACTGTCTACATCCATGACCTGGCTCCCCCCATTCACTGAAAATTCCGCTCCCCCCTTTCCTCCTCCTGCTGCCCTCCCACACCACCCCTGCCTCCCCCTTCCCCTCTCCCCATTAATCCCCCTACTTCCCCTCCCCTCCCCCTTCTCCTCCCCCTGCTGCGCCACCCCACCCCCCCCTGCAACAGCCTCCCCCTCTCCCTACTTCCCTCAGGTTAGCAGCTCTGAGTGTTAATTCAGGCAAGCTCTCCACTCCCTGGAGGAAACCCGGATTATTAAATCCTGACTACACTTAGTATTGCTTGGATACAATTTTTAAAAAAATATATTTTATTGATTTTTTACAGAGAGGAAGGGAGATGGACAGAGAGTCAGAAACATGGATGAGAGAGAAACATCGATCAGCTGCCTCCTGCACCCTCTCCACTGGGGATGTGCCCGCAACCGAGGTGCATGCCCTTGACCGGAATCGAACCTGGGACCCTTGAGTCCACAGGCCAACGCTCTATCCACTGAGCCAAACCGGCCAGGGCTAAACCTACAATTTGTTAAAAGAGAATTTATTCTTGAATCTAAGGAAAAAGTGTGTGTACTGGAAGATGAAATGATCCCACCACGGAAGTGTTGAGGTCGCTATCATCTGAGTCACAGGTTTTAGGGAGCAGGTGCTGGCTGTGGAATGAAGTCATCCCAAACAGGATCCATCCAGTCCTGGCGATGTATAACCTGCCCCTACCTTCCGACCCTGAAGACTCTCGGCGGCCTCCTCCCCAGTCTTTGGTAATTGTTCTTGGACGCCCGGCCTGTCTTCACGTGAGGAGCATGAGTTTCCCGTCACCACGAGATGACACGCTGCTCACAGACACATCCAGGGACTCATTCTAGTTACTCCATTGGGAAGTCATGTGCTTTCCTATCATCCTGTCCATAACCTGGTGCCGCATGCGGCCACTGGTGTCCTGGCGCTGGGGGCAGAATAAATGCACAGAACCAGCCTGGACACCCCACCCTCCACTTAGAACCACTGAGGTGTTGCCAGTCAGCGGCCACTATTTCAACAAGATTTGGTTTGGATTTCTGATGTTTACAGTTTCAAATATCTAAAAAAGTTTCCCCAAAGTCCACTTTTTAATGCTTCCTAAGAACAAATATATCAGGGGGCATTTTTTTCTCTAATATGTCCTTGTTTTCTTTCAACTTTTATGTGGGCCATCTGGCTGCATTGTGACTGTAGTAGTCACACATGACTGGGGAGTTTTTCTTGTTCATTAATTTTTAGGTGATTTTCAATTCATCTTGACAAGAGATGAAGAATTCTCCAATAGAACTATTTTACTGGAAAGACTCGTGGCCTAAATGAGATTAAAAAATTAAAAAACTAAAGACTGCCTTTTCTTTTTTTTTTTAATATATTTTTTAATTGATTTTTTACAGAGAGGAAGGGAGAGGGATAGAGTTAGAAACATTGAAGAGAGGGAAACATCGATCAGCTGCCTCCTGCACACTCCCTACTGGGGATGTGCCCGCAACCAAGGTACATGCCCTTGACTGGAATCGAACCTAGGACCCTTCAGTCCGTAGGCTGACGCTCTATCCACTGAGCCAAATTGGTTAGGGCTGCCTTGTCTTTTTGTTTAGCATTATGAATGCTAGTCATTGTTTAATGCTTAATAGACATATGGTTCATAAACAACCCCATAAATATTAAAATTATACTAACATCTCATTTCTATTTTTCTGCTCAAATTATTATTTAACATTTATAAACATGTTGGCTCAACAATATTTTTCATACATTATTGAACTAATAGACTCTTATGAAAATTATTAACTGTGAGTGTTTTTCCCTCTTTGTTTTGAAGCTTATTCACAAGAGTTTTCATACATAAAGTTAGAATTTTTCACAATCTTGCAATAATAAATATAATATATATTTTATACAGTGGATAGAATTTCACCATATAAACACACAAAGATGATTTCACTCTGGGCTATTTCTAGAAGGCTAACCATTGTTTGAAAGTGAGTATTCAGCTATTAAAAATGAATGTAAATGGCCCATAGGCCCCTGGTCAATTTCCATTGATCTAATTCTGATTTGTTGTCGGCCTGTGCAATCACATGAGCAGTTATGTGCAGGTTCAGTTTCCAGGAAAATAGCTCTGAAGTAGGCATTTGGTTGTTTGACGTTCCAAATATGGAACTTGCAGCAGAAAAGCAGGTTTTTGCCAGAAAATAGATGGCAGATTCATGGCCGAATCCAACATTTGGCTCATCCTAAGTTATTCTGATTAATCAATAAGATAGGGCAGTTAAAATTGGAGTTCTAATGTGTCAACTATTGACAAAACCTTTAAATATCTTTAGTGATAAACCCCAGAAATCCCCTCACTTGCTGACAGCCACATACACCTGGCCATGTCCTCCTTCCCGCTTAGTCTTTCATCTCGCTGTATTTTTAGGAAGGCCAGGTCTATCGAGCTACAAGGCCCAACGCAGACGATGGGAGACATAGTGGGCCTCAGATCCGTCATGCTGGCTGCACTGGGTTAGGGATTTTTAAGAGTTTAGGGGAACAGTTGTGGGAGGCCTGGCAGCTAGTTCTGATTGGGGGACCTTGGAGCTTGGCCCTTTATGCTAAAGGGATGTCAGCACAGATCTGCCTGGACAGATGAACCTGAGCTGTGAAAGGTCCCTGAATTCCCTTTCATCCTGTCCTTTTCTCTGGTTCATGGTGGGGGGAGGGGGGGATGAGGGCGGGGCGGGGGAGGGCCTTGGTTCCAGTGCAGCTGGAGGTCCAAGTGCTCCCCTCTGCGCAGGTCCCGCTGCATGGTTTCGGTCTGTGGTCTCTGAAAGCAACTCGGTATCTCCTTAAACAAGACAGGACCCTTTGGAGCTGGTTCTGCGGTTATAGGCCAGGACTGTTCTAAACAAAGGGAGGAGGACTGGGCTGGGGGAAGGGAGGAAAAGTAAACCCAGGGTTTGTGGGAAACAGGGGCCCGGTAGAGACTGTGGGAGTGGGACTAAGAGGAAGATAAATAATAGAGATGAAATACAGTGACAGCAGAAGCAGAGAGGCATGAAGGAACATGAGACAACCACCATCCCAGGGGCCACTGCCACCATTAGAACAGGAAGTTGGGGAAAAGGGGTGATTTGATTCATTGCGGCAGGTAGCTATTGAGGACATGGCAGAAGAACTCATAGAACCTTCTAGTGAGAAGCTGGAGATAGAATACATTATTAGAACTCATAGAACGACTCAGGGCAGGCTCTGAATGGTTGAATCCATCAGCAAGCACATCAGCAGACTGGAGGCTGTGGGGTGAATGAACTGGGTTTGCTAGAAGGTGAGTGTGCAGGTGGCCTACACACCTGAGAGGAGCCGGAGATAATGACCCAATGGAAGCACCACATCGGCACCTGCTGACGTGGGAAGGAGAGCAAGGGCAGTGTTTCGGGAGGGTCTCAGGAAGAATGGACAGTCCTCAATAAAGAAAGGGCAGGAGGAGGGTGTGGAACAGCAACTACTGAACTAAACGTCCTCAGTGTCTGTTTCACACACCCCTGCTGCAGGGGAGCCAGCTCTCCTGTGATTAGGGAGGCTGGTGACTCTTACTGGTAGACAGTAGATCCGGTGTCTCCAGGGCTGAATCATCAATCTTTTTTAATCCTCACCCAAGGATATTTTTCATTGATTTTTAGAGAGAGTGGAAGGGATAGGGGGAGACAGGAAAGAGAGAAACATCGATATGAGAGAGACACATCGATTGGTTGCCTCCCGTATGCACCCTGAACAGGGCTGGGGATTGAGCCTGCAACTGAGGTCCATGCCTTGACTGGAATCGAACCCAGGATCCTTTAGTTCTCAGCCCAACGCTCTATTCACTGAGCCAAACTGGCTAGGGCTGAATCATCAATCTCAACGCACCCACAGCCACTGCATCCTGAGTGGCTGGACACCGTCTCGACCTCATGGTTCAACAACTCAGAGTTCAAGTCTGGGGACTTGATTACGAAGTGTAATTTAACTTCAAGGGCCTTTGGGGAACTCACTGTCTCAGGAGATAATCTATTCTTTGGTTAAAGGTCCTGTTCACCATCATGATGACGGTGACGGGTGTAGACACGTGTTCTCTGGGCGTGCCTCACCCTGTGTGCTCTGGTGTGTTTATGGCCAAGGTTCTTTGGGTGCAGACAGAGACTTCTGTTGTTATTTTTTTCTTACGATCCCATGACAAAGGCTTTATCAGTGCTGTTTTCAAAATAAATATCCAAAATGCTATGATTGCCCTAACCGGTTTGGCTCAGTGAATTGAGCGTCGGCCTGTGGACTGAAAGGTCCCAGGTTCGATTCTGGTCAAGGGCATGTACCTTGGTTGTGGGCACATCCCCAGTAGGGGGTGTGCAGGAGGCAGCTGATCGATGTTTCTCTCTCATCAATGTTTCTGACTCTCTATCCCTCTCCCTTCCTCTCTGTAAAAAATCAATAAAATAAATTTAAAAAACATGCTATGTTGATGGGCCTTATAGCCACTCCCCACCTACATCCATAGACATTAGCAGAGCTTTTATCTACAAATAGAACAACAAGCGACGTGGACAATGGAGGAGATGCTGCCAGCCAACTTGTGTCCCATCTCATTTTCCCATAAATATCCAATTTTCAAAGAGTAGGTGAGATTCCTATAACTTGATAACCTGATGCCATTGAAATATTTCATGATGCTTTGTTTCGGTCTTTTGGAAAACTAAGGGATTTTGTTGTTAAATAGCAGAGGTGAATGTAATTCATGTTCTTGCAGCTGACGTCTCAACATGCTGTGTTTTTGTTTATTTGCGGTCACACTGCCATTTATCTAGAGAAAAGTAAATGGGATCAGGTGTTATTTCCAGGCTCAAAGTCTAACATTCACACCTGTTTGCGAGATGAGGTTTTCGTTGACCTGGGAGAGAACCTGACATTTTCACAATTCATAGCCTCGGAATCCACTGGCGAGAGAAATATTTATTCCTGTCTGGTGACCTCACCAGGATTGTTAGGGAGAGGACTTATATATAAAAATGTCCCTGTAGTTTTAGATATTGGGGTACCTACCTTCATGAGAACACACTGCCCCAAGCAGTTCATGAGACACAGCAGAAGCCATTATGAAGAGGCAGACAGAAGCGGACGGCTGGGAGCAGCATGCAGTGGCTGCTGTTTAGAAGTAGAGGTGTCGCCGTGAGTAAAATGGCAAAACTGCCTTTCTGGTCTAATTTGGGAGACATTTCCTCACACGTCCTGCAGAGCTTCTTGACCCACATGCAGGAGGGTTACTGTGTCTTTCCAAACAGCTATGTAGCCCTCCAAATATAACCCCCATTCTTCTTTGGGGTTACTGTGTGGGGCTGGAGTGGGGACTACCTAAGGTTGTTATCATTTAGAAAGAATTTAATAGGATTTATGACATTCCTTCTATGGCTCAGGATCAACAGGAGGCTCTCCCCGGGTCAGGAGAACTGGTATGGCCATGCTACAAGGCCCTTTGGGCAGTTTCAAGCAAGATAATCATTGCACTTCCCGTTTCTTACCCTTTCCACGTCTGAATCTGACTGTGTTACCCTGCACCTCGGTGGTCATCTGTGCTAAACTAATGTGTCCTGTGGCCTGGAGGGTGAGACGCCACCAGGTTTGAGAGGCCTTGGCACCGAGCTGCAGCTCAGGAAGGACAGTGCAGATTAACTGCCAGGGTCCCAGGCCCTGCTGAAATGCAGCACCAACTGCAGCGATTTGTTTCACTGTCTTACTCTCTTGTTTAGCAGGATGGACCCATTCTTCGTCATTTATACTTTTTTTTTTTGCTGTTTGTTTGTTTTTAATTTAATTTATCTTTATTGTTGAAAGTATTACATATGTCCCCCTTTTTCCCCCATTGACCCCTCCTAGCCTGCCCCTGCCCCCCCAGGCCTTCACCACCCTATTGTCTGTGTCCGTGGGTGATGCATATATGCTTACAAGGCTTTTGGTTGATCACTTCCCACCCACCCACACTCCACCACCTTCCTCTGAGATTCTGCACTCTGTTCCATGCTTCCCTGTTTCTGGATCTATTTTGTTTGTCAGTTTATTTTGTTCATTAGATTCCACATATGAGTGAGATCATGTGGTACTTGTCTTTCTCTGACTGGCTCATTTCACTTAGCATAAAGCTCTCCAGGTCCCTCCATGCTACCGCAAAGGGTTGTACCATTTTTACATGTCCTTGTCACTCCTGGGTGTGAGGAAGTTCACAAACCCTCTGTCTACATACTAGTAATTACGAAGGTTGGAGGGATGGCCTTCGCAGAATTTGCCCATGTTTCTCTCTTTTTTTAAGTTTAAATTCTACTGTATGTTCTGTAAAGGAACTAATAGCTACAGGCATAGGGTATGTACTCTGGTGACAGGACCAGCAGCCATGAACCGTCTGTGAGCTCTGTTCTCCGGAGCACGCTGCATGCGACAGTCCAGCCCCACAGATAGAGGAGGGGATGCACAGACTGGTGCCTCCATTAGGTGGATGTCAGCAGCAGCGAGAAGGAATGACAGCCTGACAGGTGCTGCCACCTGCGTGACCTTCACAGGCGTGCTGCTGGGTGAAAGGCTGCCTGCTGTATGGTCCCATTTACATGAAATGTCCCAGATGGGTATGTCCAGTGGGAACACAGGTGGATGGGTACTTGCCAGAGCTGGGGGGGCAGTGGGAGAGAGGACACAGGAGTGCCTCCTCCACAGGCAGATGGCACTGGAATGAAGGATGGGACTGTTTGGGACTGGATAGAGATTGTGGGTGCTCAGTCTTGTGAATGAGTAAATGCCACTGAATTGTTCCCTTTGAAATGGTTTGTTATAGGGGGGTGGGAAGAGATGAACCAAAGAATTTATATGCACACTAGTGGCCTGGTGCATGAAATTTGTGCACGGAGGGGGGGTCCCTCAGCCCAGCCTGCACCTTCTCCAATCGGGGATCCCTTGGGGGATGTCTGACTGCCGGTTTAGGCCTGATACCTGTGGGCCTAAACTGGCAGTCAGACATCCCTCTCACAATCTGGGACTGCTGGCTCCTAACCGCTCACCTGCCTCTGCCTGCCTGCCTCGTTGCCCCTATCCCTCTGCCTGCCTGCCTGATCACTCCTAACTGCCCTTCCCTTGCCAGCCTGATCTCGCCCCCAATGGCCCTCCCCTGCCAGCCTGATCTCGTCCCCAACTATCCTCCCCTGCCGGCCTGGTTGCCCCCAACTGCCTTCTCCTGCTGCACTGATCTCACCCCTAATTGCTCTCCCCTGTTGGCCTGATCACCCCTAACTGCCTCTGCCTGCCTGATCGCCCCCTACTGCCCTCCCCTGCCTGCTTGGTTGCCCCCAATGGCCCTCCCCTGCTGGCCAATTTGGTTTTGATTGGTAGGTTTCTATGCCAGTCAGCATCAAAAGCTCTGCCTCTTAGGCAGCCATTGGCTCCTCATAGTTCACCCAGATTTGGTTCTGATTGGTCGATTTCTGTGCCAGTTAGCATCTCTGGGCTTATCTCTAGGCCTAATCAGAGAGGTGGGGCTGATCAGCAGCTCCCACAGAGGCCTGGAGAGAAACAGAGGCGTGGCTGCTGGCGAAGACCAGAGAGAAAGGGAGAGGCAAGGGCTGATCAATAGCTTCCATGGAGGCTGCGGATCAGATCCTGCCTCTCTCTTAGGGCCTCTTTCTTGGCCCAATACACAGCCCCCTCGGTAGTCAGTGCTGGGTTGCAGCACCTGCACCGGTGGCAGTCAGTGTTGGGTTGCCATGGCAACCCTGCACTGACTGCAGGACTGACTTCTGGTTGAGTGAGCCTTTGGTCGTTTTGGATGTTACGGACCCTGGGTTTTTATATATTAGGATATGTATGACCCATGGACCCAGATTGTAGTGCCATAGGCCTTGGGTGGGGAAAGTGGGGTGAAAGGGCTAATGGGGGGAAAAGGGCATCTATGATACTTTCAACAATAAAGATAAATTTCAAAAACAAAGATAACACATATTAACTGAAATTACTCAGAAAAGCTAAAGATAAAATTGATAAAGATTTACCCATAAAATGACACTCAAAAAAAGATGAGTGAAATATTTATATTAAAGTAAAATAAAAAGCACAATATTTTACACAGAAAAAAAATAGTTAATTTTACATCACGTGAACTTTACCTCCATAAAACTTTTGTATTTATATAAATAACCGTTTAAATTCAAGGTTTTGGCAATTTTTCTCAGCCTATTAGTTTTAGTTACAATTTTCCTCGGCATAGTATGTAGTTTTATTTGTATGTCATGGTTACCCAGGACTCTACCTCACAAACCTCCACAACAATTAGAAGTCAAGGTTTCCAGTTCCTACATTTGGAATTTCCTTCATAGAGATGCCCAGCTCTAAATCATACCCCATAATTAAAACATAAGATGGAGAACAGATTACTGGGGACTTACTTTCCAACATACTTTATAAACTTTAAATTTTACTTGCCTCAGTATAATTTTAAATATTGGATTGCTCCATTATTTAAAGTTGGAATTTATTTTCTAAAATGTAATTTACAGACATTGCTACAGACATTTCAGAAACATAACTTTGTCAACAAAATTTCACAACACTTCCAAAAAAATGTGATTGCTTCTTTATCATCAGACTGGGGCATGGCTCAGTGAAGGATATGGCTCTGTGAGGGCGTGGCTCCCTGATGGCACAAGACTCCAGGAGGGGCGTGGCCCCTGGAGGGGCGTGGTTCTGCGGTGCCTGGGGTAGGGCCCTGGTTGCCCTGGTGGCCTGAGGCTAAGAGGACACAGAGCACAGGGCTTCCCAGCACTGCTCCCCGGCTGCTGTTGTAAAGGCAGAACATTTCTGAGTTTGCCCTGCCCAGTGCCGGCCCCTGTAAAGCGTAATAATTTGGCTTCCTCTTTGGGGTATTTCTTCCTGAGGCCACAATCTTCGGTAATGAGATTGGACTGGGACCGAGGGACAAATACAGACTGGTTTTCTCCCATTCCTTGTTTCCAGCAGCACGGGTAAATCCTTCATGTGTTTAATTTTAATCCTTCCATCGGGGAGACATTGGTAGAATGAAAATAATCACTACCAATGGCCCCATGATATAAAATGTACTTGGTCAAGGAAGAAATTGTTTGTTCCTCTGACTCAGGATTTTAACCTCTGGGCCATAGAAATCCTTAGTTAAGTATTTCAGGATGTCTTAAAAGATTGAAAATATGGACAGATATATGTTATGTTGATGTCACTTTTGCTCATCAAAATTAATTTCCTTTGCACCCTAGGGAAGCAGGCGCTGCCCACTGGTTGCTGGACATGGAACCTGCCATCGCTACCAGCATGAGTCCATCTGTTGAACCGTAAAATAAGACCATGGTCTTAGTAAGCATAGTTAGGCTTATGCTCTTCTATTAAAAAAGAAGTCACTTCATATGTTTTTGTTTGTACACTCAGCAAAAGGCCCATCATTCCATCCACTTCAGTTATAACCTAGTTTCCCAATATGATACTATTTCTATAGGACAATATGTTAATTCTGAAGTCACAAATGCAGCACAGTTTTCAAAGAGTGGCAGCAAGTCATACATAAGTTGGAAGTGCAAAACCATAACCAAAATCTGTTTACAATTTGGATAGCAACCATTTCCTTGGAGACAGAACAGAACAGAAATACATTTAGGCAACTCCAAACTTTTAGCTGCTGAGACATAGTGAGCACCAGACAGAGATGTGCAGATCTGAGGGTCTGGATAAGCAGAAGCTGACCTAACGCTGAGATGCTGTTCTCCATGGACGCACAGTGTGTGCGGCCGTGATAATGCCGGCGGGCCAGTCTCCCCTGCCACGGGCCCCGCCCAGAGTAACTTCAGTGTGTGTTTGTCTCACGGTGGACACCACATGTTCCTGATCTCGTGCAAAGGTGAGAGGATCTGAGATAATTTAAAAATGTATTCTGTTGGGAAAAAAGGAAGGAATTAATGTGATCTCATTTGGAAGAGAGAAAGAAGAGAGGAGTTGATCACTTTCATTTTCATTTTTTTAATTCATCCAATGTCTGCTGCAGGGAAGGGCTGTACATCCTTCAGGGAGGGTGGCCTTTTTCTCAGTGCGTGTGCGTGTGTGTGTGAGTGCATGAGCATGAGTGCTTGTGCGCGTGCACGCGTATGTGTAAGGGAATGACTCAGGTGCAAAACATAGCTGGCACAAGATGGATTGCATCTAAGGAGACCAGGGCAGTTACAGCGGCCCAGGACAATGTTTGTGGAGGACGAGGCGTGAGCTTGGCGAGTGACAGCTGAAGGCAAGTGGTGGGTGCAAAGCCTGGTCTGTGCGGTGACGCTGGGGCCCGAACGACAGCAAGTCCCTGGAACATGACTGTTTAATAAAAGAGCCAGGGGTAGGAATGGGGGGGAGGGGTGTGAGGCTGCTGTGGGCGGGAGGAACAGCCTGGGAAGGCTGAGGAGAGTAGAAGAGGAATTGGGGACAGTGGGCCATCCCATGCTTCCTGGAGTTCCTGGATGTAATAGCAATGGGAGCAGCACCTCCGACCTCCTGTCTTCCAGGTTTCCCATGGGGCTCCACTCCTCATTTTATAGATGAGGAGCCTGGGGTTAGGTGACTCCTGGTTACAACTTGGAAAGTGTTAAGACTGGGTGCCATTCAGGTGCAGGTCCAGTGAACAGCTGCCGGGCCAACCGCTCCACAGCAGCAGTTATGAACTTGGAATAAAGCGTGAAACACATGCACACGTATGTGCGCACACACACACACATGCATGCACACACACACAGCATTAAACAAAAGCAGGACCAGCGTTCACACTTAGAAAAAGGGGAGAAACTGGGTAAATCTCTGTTTTTATGTTTAGAACTCCAGGAAGTGAAAACAAAAGCACTGGGCGTGTGGTAGGCAGTTAGACATGAGCAGAGCAGGGATCACCAGGCCCCAGGTGCCTAGCAAAGGACAATTGTAGGGGGGACCTCACCCCCAGGGTGACCTTTCCTCCCCTACCATATGGCAGGTCATGCGGTTTGGACCCCTGACCTTCCCTACCTAGAGATAACACCTAGGCCTCAGTTGTATGTCAGCTCCAGGCCCAGAGAAGCAGCAACACCAGCCACGGCTGACGTCAGGACCAGCCGCATTGGACAGTGACCCCCTGCCCAGGTGCCGGCCAATCCATCAGTGGAGACCACACCCTGAAAGGACACACGGGAAAGCTGCTGACTGTTCTATTGAGGTCTTCCCTGGACGGTCCCTAACGTCCCCACCCTTAAAGCCCGTAGGACGGAGGACCCAGTGAGCTCTCCCTCTGGGAGCACGCCCAGGCCTTTCCCTCTCCTTCCCCCTGCCCCCAGGCACATCACCATCAGCTTCCTCACTCCCAAGCTCCAAGGGCCGTTGCCTCTATAACTTGTTTCCTCAGCCCATTTCTTCTAGGAATTACTTCCACCTCTGAAATTTACCCAATAAATGTTCTCTATAGTTTGAGTCTTGGCACTGAATTCTTTCCTAGCCAGAACCCAAGTACCCAGGTTGCTAAACCAAGGTCTGGTCTGACCCCAGCAGTCTACATGGGAAAATATTAAAGTCAACATTTTTCTATTATGTTCTTTGAAATATATGACATTTAAAGCAGGGGTGGGGAGCTGTTTTTCTGCCCAGGGCCATTTGGATAGTTATAACATCATTCACAGGCCATACAAAGTTATCAACATAAAAATTAGCCTGCTATATTTGGTCAAAAATTTAATTAACTCACCCCTAATGCCTTGGCAGGGCCAGACCAAATGATTTCTCCAGCCTTACACGGCCCAAAGTCTGGATGTTCCCCACCCCTGATTTAAAGCAAAAATTGTAACATGGCAGTGGAGTTTATAAAGTCTTGTCAATTTAAGGAACATACAAACCTATAAAGAATTTTTTTTTTTTCCCTTTCGTTTACTTGAGCCAAACTGTCTACAACTGCCGGGAAGCAAAATTTCAACACATTGAGATAATGCTCCAGAGAATGGCAGTTTTATACCTTAATTTATATGTTATAATTTAAAAGAAAAGATGTAAGTGGGTTACACGAAATTCACTGGTGGTAGTTTAGGGAGGCTGGAGAAAGCAAAGGGGAAACCTCTGGGGTCTGGTAAAGAGTAAAGGGATACAACTTTTCCACAGCTGAAGGCGGGGTAGTTAACAGCAACAATTAGCACCACCACAATAAGGTGGTCTCTGCCCTGGCCGTGGCTGTGCCTGAGGGGTCTGGGAAAGGAGAGTTAGCCTACATTTTGACTTTTGTCAGGGAAGATTCTAGCTTAGGACATGACTACCTGCCATGAACTGCTTTTTAGTTAAAAAGTTTGCTTTCAGACCATTTTTTGTGGTTGGCTCCTTTGGGTCTCCGGGTTTGCAAGGCCGCCACACAGGCTTTCTCTGAGCTGGTCAGGTTAGCACGTGGCCCCTTTTCATCCACTGTCTGTAGGTGTGAGTCACACTGCTGATATGGGAGTTTTGGACTGGACCACATGGTGTCCCCGGGCAGGATGCTTCCCAGCTCTTCATCCATCGGAGTTGAAGAATGAATCCATGGATGGAAGGTGGTATAAATATTTCTCTGTTTTGCGGGACCAGTACGGCTAGCGAGCGGACAGGAGTCCTGAGTAGGGGCGACGGGGCATTGAGAACATGAAAGAGACAGACACAAAGACAGTAGGGAAAGCTGGGACCAGGTGGGACAGCTTCCCTCTGATGGAGAGACAGGGACCCAGAGCCAATACAGTGCATTTATTTTATACAGTAAGATACCAGGAAGTTTTACTAAAGTTTAAGATAAAGAAAATATATGCATTCTTGTGGCTTCTTTGTAATCGTCACTTCTGGGTGGGCCTGGATAATTGTGTTTGTTCCTGGTGCCTGGCTGAATTTAGATAATGAAATCCACCCCCTGGCACCTGAGCTAAAGGTCAGACTGACAACACAGCTGCCTCTGGCAAGTTATGTTTCCAGGGCATGGCTCTGCCAGATGTCACTGGATTCAGACTATAATCAGCTCAGGGGCCTTTCCCAGGTGCTCTCTACATTCCCCACTTCTTTACATTTTAAATGTAGCTTATGGACATATAATTGGAGCCTTTGGACTTGAGATCGAAGGAGCTTGCTGCTGACTAAAAGAAAGCAGGATAAAATTCGTGGTACACAAAGGAATCCTATTAGGTACCAGGTGGTGTGTTTTAACATTTTCCATGGATTAAATCCTTTTAAATCATCCAGCAATTCTTTTTCCAATTTTGCTGGAGATATAATTTCATCATGATTATTCTGAATGGCTTGCACATGTTTGTATAGCTGTACTAGGTCTATACTGATATTATTATGAATGCTGCATTCCCTGTAGGTGCATCTTGATTTTACTCCAGTCCCATAGAGAACTGTTATAGCGGGCTGAAGTCACACAAATACATGTAAAAGCAGCGTGGCATTGCAGCTCCTGTCTAATCTTGACACTTTCTAATTGATTGCCTAGTCCTATTACTACAGCTTCCAAAGCATTTAACTTTGTTTCTAGCTTTTTGTCTATTTCTTCTTGATCATGAAATGTAGTTGAGGTGTTCTGAGCCAACTCATTGACAAACTTTGCGTTCTGGATGCTTTGGGTCAATGCAAGAGAAGCAGTCACAGCAGATGCGATAACAGTAACTAGGGTAACGATACCAAAAAATAATAAGTCCCAAAGCATGCTTTCCTGGAATAAATGATGGTGTAGTTCCTGTAATGCCTAGAGGCCCGCATCATGATACCATTTTCCTGTTATGTTGGTAGGAAGCATAATAAAAGAAGGCTGCTCTAAAATTAATATATCTTCCTTCAGATTATGCCTGGAAACACAGCTGGTAAGGTTACAGTGATGGCATTGGACAGCATAATGGGTGTCCAATCTGGTGATGTTCACATTTCCAGTCACCAATACATATGGAGGCTAGACACAGGCTTGTAAGCCATAGCAAGGGTCCAATGAACACGCTCCTTTAATATTAGCTAAGAAAGAGCCAGTAAAATTAAGAAAGTCAAGGGCAGCAGCTAGACTCCAAACATCTTTTGGTAAACCTCCTATTTCCATGGTCAGGGCATTAACCACAAACCCTCCTGGTGACATAGGCTCATGATGGGGACGTTTAGCATCAAGCCTGTGAGACCAATCCAATACATACAAGTCAGAGCCAGAAATATTATGTCTCACTGGTACAGGGTTGGCACAATCTTGCCATTGAGGAAATGCTCCATTCTCAGTAGTGGTGCTATTAGGACAGTAGGGGGGCGGGGGATGCTTATCAGACAGCCATTGGGTGGCTTTAGGAAACCCCAGTTTAGTAACTGTCTGAAGATATTTTCCCAAATCCCAGGGGCCTGCGACATTAGCAACGTCTGCGCCCCCATAGGACGTCTGATTTTCTTGGCCAAGCCACAAACATCCTGAAGTCCCCTTTTCAGATAAACAAAAGGGAGCTCTCCACTAAAGCCATTATAAGTATAATCACCCTGGGAAGAAGGAGTTCTGTGTTGGTCGGAGCTACCCCCGACCACATTGGTGTTGTTAGTAAACACTGGCACTGGTTCCCTGGTCCAGGTGGCTGGATTGACCACAGGGGGTCTAGAACGTGTGTCCAGTAAGTTTCTGCTGCAGCCATACTTACCTGGCAGCTGACAAGTGCCATCATAGCAACAAAAAGGGTGGAGGGGGTTACCTGAACCCCCTGTTCTTTCACCACTTGCTGGACATCGGTGGTCAGCTTCTTCAGTTGACCCCATGTGGGGATATTAGCTTCTCGGGTGGCCTTGGTCACCTGCCTTCTGCTCTCCTTCTTCCGGGTTGGTGGATGAGCTGGCATCATCACAGGAGGTGTGATCTTCAGCTTCTTGAATGGCGGGATGAGCTGTTCTCCCAGGTCCATGGTCGTGACATACCACTCGCTCTGGAACCCAGATGGGGTTAGAGGCACCTTCTGGAAAGATACAAACGTGGCCTCTTCCATACATCATTACTGGATCCAGCCCTCTCCATTGCCCTGTTTGTAAATCCTTCCATCGTGCCATACTGGCAGATGCCATGGCACCAGGACCTTGATGCCTCTTGACTGCTGTGTGACCTTCATCGTCACAATTTTAAAAATTTAAAGTATAAAGGGCATGATTTAACTGATTCTGTGGAGTAAGATAATACCCTTCTCCCCCTTTCTGATTTTGTAATTGAGTCTTTAAGGTTTGATTAGCTCTTTCTACAATTGCCTGTCCCTGGGGATTATAGGGAATTCCTGTTTTATGCATAATTTGGTATTGCTTGAAAAACTGCTGAAAGGAAGAGCTAGTATAGGCAGGTCCATTATCTGTTTTTATCTCTAGGGGCCATCCCATGACGGGAAAAGCTGGTAAGCAGTGGTTAATTACATGCTTTGCACTTTCCTATTTGGGGAGTAGCGAAAATAAAGCGTGAGCATGTATCTATGGAGACATGGACCCATCGAAATCTGCCAAATTCAGGTATATGAGTGACATCCATTTGCCAGATCTGATTAGGTTTAAGTCCTCGGGGATTTACCCCTAATGCTGGCACAGGGAGGTAGATAACACACTGAGGGCATTGCTTGACAACTTGGTGAGCCTGCTCTTGGGAAATATGGAATTCCTTGTGCAAGACAGAGGCATTTTGATGATGCAGGGCATGTGAGGGCTGTGCCATGGACAATGGAGTGACCTCCTCTACTGAGGCAACGAGGCGATCTACTTCCTCATTACCTGCAGCCAAGGGACCTGGAAGGCCAGAATGGGATCTAATATGGCCAATAAAACATGGAAACTGCCGTTTTTGAATAACTCTTTGCAAGGTGATAAACAGGTGGAAGAGCTCTTCAGAGTTCGTATGCCCAATGGTAGCAGTTTCAATAATAGTAGCCATTCTAACTACATAAGCACTGTCACTGTAGATGTTGACGGGCTCAGAGGTAAAATTTTCTAAAGCATAAATGAGAGCTTGGATTTCTACTCATAGTGCAGAGGAGTAATTTGTCTGAAATACTTTAGAATCCTTTATACTATGAAATCCGGCTTTCCCTGAGCTGGACCCTTCATTAAGGACAGTCAGTGCTTGAGGGAGAGGTTGTTGCTTAACTATTTTTTGGAAAGGTAAAAGTTGTAACAGACAAAAACTGTAAAATCTTATTAGCAGGATAATGACTTCCAATTTGACCAGGATAGTTAGCAAGAGCTGTTTGCCAATTAATAGAGTGTTGCCATAGCCAACTTTGCTGTGCTGTGGTAAATGGCACTATAATGAGGGAAGGTTCTTGCCCTACTAATTGAGCTAATCTGTACTGTGCTTTCACTATGAGTTGAGAAACTAAATCATGAAATGATGTTAGCACCTTAGTCGGAGAATGAGCTAGATGGAGCTATTCTATTACTCCTGGGTCCTGCCAAATGACTCCCGTGGGAGTGTGAGTAGTAGGGAAGATTAACACCTGACGGGGTGCAGTGAAGTCTACCAGTGTAAGCTGAGCAGCTTGAAGGGTGGCTTCTACTTTGGTTAAAGCAGTATTAATTTCAGCAGTTAATTGTCTGGGAGAAGATGGCGAGGGATCTCCTCGAAGAATATCAAATAAAGGAGCTAAATCTGCAGTAGTCAATTTCAATGAGGGATGGATCCAATGAATGTCCCGAGTAATTTTTGAAAATCATTTAAAGTTACTAATGTATCTGTCTGAATTTGTAAGTGTTGAGGACGCACAGTACGTCCCTCAATTATACTGCCTAGATATTGAAAAGGAGAAATTTTCTGCACCTTTCTGGCACATTACACAGCCCCATTGTTAAAAGAGAGTGTTGTAAGTCTGCAAAAACTTTATGAAGAATGTTTACATTCTCATGAGCCAATAGGATGTCATCCATATAATGGATGACGTATGCCTGGGGGTGTTGCTGCCCTATGGGGTGGATAGCTGCATCCACAAAGTCTTGGCATAGCATAGGACTGTTAGCCATTCCCTACGGCAACACTTTCCAGCAGTATCTCTTCGCTGGCTTCTTAAAGTTTGCTGCAGGGACATTAAATGCAAATCGTTTACAATCATCTGGATGCAAAGGTATAGTGAAAAAATAATCCTTCAAATCTAGAATGAATAACTCATAATTAAGAAGAATAGCAGTAGGTGAGGGTAGCCCCAGTTGAAGGGGCCCATAACCTCCATGGTCTTATTTATTGCTCAGAGATCTTGCAAAAGCTTCCACCTACCTGATTTTTTCTTAATTACGAAATAGGTGTATTCTAAGGACTATAAGTAGGTCCAATATGACCAGCTCCAAGCTGTTCTTGTACTAGAAGCTGTGCTGCTTGAAGCTTCTCTCCAGTTAAGGGCCATTGGTCAACCCAAACAGGGTTGTTAGAGAGCCCAGTAATTTTTGTAGCAGTCTTTTGGGTCGGAGAGATGATCAAGGCCCCTAATGAAAAGGCTGTGGCTCCTTGTATCCTAGCCCTCTTCTCCCTTGCTAAGTGGACGTGGGCATAGGAGATAATCTGCCTTGCTGCCTTTTGCCTAATCCTTTAACATGATAAAATCCTTGATTTAACATTTGAGCTGTAACCACAGCATTAGGACTCATGAGCAATACCCCCATTTGTTCTAGGATGTCCCTTCCCCAGAGGTTAACAGGTAGATGATCAAGCACATAAGGTGTAAAATATCCTGTATTCCCCTCTGGATCCTACCATCTGATGAGCTGAGAGACTTGCCCAATGCCTTGTAGATCGGCAGTGGCTGTGCTAAGAGGCCATGCAGGGAGCCAGTGCCTGGAGGCAATGACTTAAACATGTGCCCCCATATCTATTATTCCTAGGAAGGCTTTCCCATTCAATTTCAATTCTAGCTCAGGGTGCACTTGTTTAACTAGCTGTGCCCAGTATATTTGATTAGAGGATCCCAATCCTCCCTCTCCCCGAGGCTCTGTGGAGAGAAGTTCTCCTGCTGTATGATAGGGCAAAAATATAATTTGAGCTATTCTAGTTCTGGAAGAACTTGAATTATGGTATTTGTTGTCTATGCTATAACTTTAATTTCTCCAGTATAGTCTTGATCTATTACACCTGGTAAAACTTGAAATCCTTTCATGGTTAAATTACTTCTCCCTAAAATAAGTCCCATGGTGCCCTTAGGTAATGGTCCATAAATCCCTGTAGGTTGCCTGTGGCCCAATGTTGGGAGTTAGTACATATTCAGTGGTGGGGCAGAGGTCCAATCCTGAGCTCCCTGGGGTTGCACGGTAGAGGTCCCTGATAGTGGGTCGATTGGCTGGCCAGGACAGTACGGCTATGCCAGGGTGAGTGACAGTGTCCCCACAGTTTGGTGGGGCTGGGCTGGCCCCACTTGCCATTTCCCTGATGTGGGTTAAGAGGCTGACCATTGCCGAAACCGGTTTGGCTCAGTGGATAGAGCGGCGGCCTGCGGACTCAAGGGTCCCAGGTTCGATTCCGGTCAAGGGCATGTACCTTGGTTGCGGGCACATCCCCAGTAGTGGGTGTGCAAGAGGCAGCTGATCGATGTTTCTCTCTCATCGATGTTTCTAACTCTCTATCCCTCTCTCTTCCTCTCTGTAAAAAATCAATAAAATATATTTAAAAAAAAAAAAAAAAAAAAAAAGAGGCTGACCATTAATGTCTGTCTGGGAGAGGCATTTACTGGCCCAGTGCTTCCCTCTGTGGCAGCGAGGACAAAGACCTGGCTTGCCAGTGGTCTTGATCCAGCATCTAGAAGGGTTTAGGAATCTGGAGAAGTGCTGTGTGTAAATTAATCAAGAGTCCAGAAACAAAACATAATTTTGGAAGGCATTTGGGGGGCCAGAGGAGCTTGGCTAAAGAAACCTAGTTCTCCCTTGTCTCAGGACCCCTTGCTTTTCATTCACACAAATTATCCTAAGTCAAGGTAGATATACACTTCAAAGGCCAGGGTTTAATACACAGAATCCATTGTCAGATTGGAGAATTGTCCACAGCTGTTCAGGTGTTTGGCCAGGAGGAGGCAATAACATGTAGATTGAAATGCCCTCAGCTGTCTCCAGATGATTCAGCCCTGCTGACATGCTGGAATTGGCTTCTGGCACTGGCTGCCAAGCAGGGGGGCTAGGAGTGAGACTTCCTTGCCCCCCTGAGGTGGCTTGTTGCCTGCATTGTTTGCAAAGTGACCAGGCTTCCCACAAGTGAAACAAGTCCCCTTTCCTTTGCCTCCTGAACGGTCGCTCTGTAGAGCCTCCTTTAATGCAGCAGCCAAAGTCACTCCCTGAACATAGGTGGGCCCAATATCAGCACAAATATGGATGAAATCAGAAACCGACCCCCTTTTCTTGTAGGGGCGCAAAGCCTCCTGACATGTTCTATTGGCATTCTCAAAAGGCAGTTGCTCCACTAGCAGAGATCTTGCGTCAGGATTTCCCATCATTCTGTCTACTGCCTGAAGCAACCGCACCACAATGTCTTGATAGGGCTCCTCTGACCCCTGTATAATTTTAGCAATGTCCATGGTCTTTTCTCCCTTACTGGGCAACTCCCTCCAAGCCTTAGTGCCACAAATATTTATCTGCTGATAAGCTTGCAAAGGAAATGTCATCGGAGCCTGTAAGCCTTGACACGCCCTTGTTCCTACTAACATTTTGAGAGTGATAGGCATGCATGTTGTTGATTTCTAGCTGCTTGTTCTGCACTAAGTTCAGTCCAATTGGATTTCCACATTAAATAATCTCCAGGGGGAAGACAAGCCTTAGCCAGTGTTTGCCAGTCAAGAGGAGGTAGAACTTCACTAGCTACAGAGCCAAGCAAGCCCAAGACAAAAGGAGAAGTTGGGTCATACATGGAAACAGAGGTTTTAAACTCCTTGAGGGTTTTAAAAGGAATAGGCTCATGCACTCTCAGCATCTGCCCTGGGTTGGTAGGGTCTGGCCTTTCTACAACAGGATACACTGAAAATACTGTAACAGCCTCTCCAGCTCATCTTGCCTCCCGTAAGGTCTGCTGTAACGGAGACAGTATTGGTGCGGAAGTTACTTTTACTTTCAGCTGGGCGCCTGCTTCTAGCCTTAAAGGCTGGGTGGCTAGGGTCATTTTCACAAAACTGCAAGCAAGATCTTCCTCACTATCTGAATCATCCTGCTCACAGTGATGCTTGTCTCTCTCTTCCTCAAACTCTAACTCCCGCTCATATTTAGGAGGTAAATCTTTATCAGGTGGGCTTTTGACTGTGGTCATAGGAGCAGGAATGTGCCCGCAACCAAGGTACATGCCCTTGACCAGAATAGAATCTGGGACCCTCAGTCCACAGGTCAGTGCTCTATCCACTGAGCCAAACCAGTTAGGGCTGCTTAGACATTCTTAAACTCTCCTCTTCTGGATCAAGGCAATCATGAATTAAAGACCATAGTGTGAATGTAGGAATAGGAATCTTCTCTGGACCTTCTGCTGTGTATCGGTCATGCAACTGCTTTCTGACCTTCTCCCACGTTTGAAAGTTGACGGTTCCCTCTTCAGGAAACCAAGGGCAAGTTTCATTAACAAAACTTAAGAAATCAAGAATCTGACTATGCTTAACAGAGCATCCTCTAGTTTTAAGCATTTGAGAGTAGAGACCTCTTTCCTGAGACCCTGAATTTCCCATGTTTTACACCCAGTTCTTACCTTACACTCCTTACCTTACTTCTTGAGTTCCTTGTGTGCACATTCCCAGAGCGTTCCCCTCGCCTGACTTTTGAGAGTTCCCCAGTATTCAGGTCCCTGGATCCGGGTGCCAGATATAAATATGTCTCTCTTTTCTGAGGCCAGCATGGCTAGAGAGTGGACAGGAGTCCTGAGTAGGCGACAGGGGATTGAGAAAATGAAAGAGACAGACACAAAGATGGTAGGGAAAGCTGGGACCAGGTGGGACAGCTGTCCTCTGATGGAGAGACAGGGACCCAGAGCCAATATAGCACATTTACTTTATACAGTAAGATACCAGGAAGTTTTACTAAAGTTTAAGAAAATATGTGCATTCTTGTGGCTTCTTTATAATCATTGCTTCTGGGCGGGCCAGGATAATTGTGTTTGTTCCTGGTGCCTGGCTGGATTTAGATAATGAAATCCACCCTCTGGTGCCTGAGCTAAAGGTCAGACTGACAACACACCTGCCTCTGGCAAGTTATGTTGTTTCCAGGGCATGGCTCTGCCAGGTGCCACTGGATTCAGACAATAATCAGCTCAGGGGTATTTCCCAGGCACTCTCTACAAGGTGGTATAGTTAAGGTGGAAATTTATTGAAGAACAAGCACAGACTCCCACATGGGGAGGGGGAAAGAGTTCCTTTTTCCCCAGTTTATAAAGTCTGCAGATCTTTGTGCCTATATATCCCCTCTGGTTGGACACTATCCCCTTCTGATTTGGTCATTATTCTCCTTTGACTTGGTCATTATAGCAACTCCTGAGCTCAAAGGTCAAACCTCACAGGGAAATGTTGAGGCCCTCCTCCCTCATTATTCTCCCATTCCCTCCAAGCTTTCTTTCTCCTTCTTTATTTTGTAAATATAGATCTTTTGCTACTCCCACTTCCCTTATCTTGTGGAAATGTAACTTCTGCCAGTATCCCTTGTCTTATGGAAATGTAACTTCTGCATCTCCCAACTCCCTTGTCTTATAGAAATGTACCCTTTTGCACCTGTGTAGCCCTGCGTTTTTTCCATGGACCCCCTTAATTTAAAAAATTCTCTAAACCTGCCTATTTCACCCCTGAAAATTCCTATTTCACTACAACTTAAATGGTCTCTACATGTCACATGTGTCAGGGCAATATTATTTTCTGTGTGAAGATCCTAACTCTTTTTATATGGAGATATTTGTGGATTCATATAATACAGAGAGAGTTCATGCACACCTTATCTGCTTTCCCCAGAGGGGACATGGGACAGACAGCAGCACCAAGTCACAGGGAGGATAGGGAGGAAACTCCTTCCTGCCCTTTTAGCTCTGCTGAGCTGATCCTGTGGGTCCCCCACCTCGTTAACTCCTGGCAACGGTCAATCCCTCCTCCATTTCCAGAATTTTGTCACGGCAACAATGTCACACAAATGAAATCACACGCTGGGTAATCTTTTAAGACTGGCTCTTCCCAGCATTTTCTGGAGTCTCTCCGAGTGTGTGTGAGCACGGGCTCTGCCCTTGTACTGCTGAGCAGCATTCGGCAGAATGGTGTTCCTTCCTGCCCATTCGCCTTCGTGGGAAAGCTGGATGGATTCCAGCTTGGGGCAATAGGCATGAAGCTAGAATAATCACTCTTAAAGGTATTGTATGATCATAACTCTTCATTTCTCAGAGACAAATGCCCCGAGCTCTAAGTCACATAGTAGTTACAGATTTCATTTTTATTTATTTTTTAAAATTTAATAAATCTTTTTTGTTCAGATTATTACAATTGTTTCTCCTTTTTCCCCCCATAGCGCCCCTCCACCTGGTTCCCACTCCACCCTCTGCCCTTATCTCCCCACCCCACTGTCCTCATCCATAGGTGTACCATTTTTGTCCAGTCTCTTCCCATACCCCTTTCCCCCTGATAATTATCAATCCCCTCCCATTCTATGCGCCTGATTCTATTATATTCACCAGTTTATTCTATTCCTTAGATTTTTAATTCACTTGATTTTTAGATTCACTTGTTGATAGATATGTATTTGTTGTTCATAATTTTTATCTTTACTTTTTTCTTCTTCTTCCTCTTCTTAAAGAATACCTTTCAGCATTTCATATAATACTGGTTTGGTGGTGATGAATTCCTTTAGCTTTTTCTTATCTGTGAAGCTCTTTATCTGACCTTCCATTCTGAATGATAACTTTGCTGGGTAGAGTAATCTTGTAATCTTGGTTGTAGGTTCTTGCTATTCATCACTTTGAATATTTCTTGCCACTCCCATCTGGCATGCATAGTTTCTGTTGAGAAATCAGCTGACAATCATATGGGTGTTCCCTTGTAGGTAACTGTTTTTCTTTTGCTGCTTTTAATATTCTCTCTTTGTCTTTTGCCCTTGCATTTTAATTATGTGTCTTGGTGTGGTCCTCTTTGGATTCCTTTTGTTTGGGGTTCTGTGCACTTCCTGGACTTGTAAGTCTATTTCTTTCACCAGGTGGGGGAAGATTGTGGTCATTATTTCTTCAAATAGGTTTTCAGTATCTTGCTCTCTCTCTTCTTCTGGCACCCCCATAATTCTGATGTTGGTACGCTTGAAGTTATCCCAGAGGCTTCTTACACTATCTTCAACTTTTTGGATTCTTTTTTCTTTTTGCTTTCCCAGGTGAGTGTTTTTTGCTTCTTTGTATTTCAAATCTTTGACTTGATTCTTGCATTCCTCTAGTCTGCTGTTGGGTCTCTGTATAATATTTTTTATTTCAGTCAGTGTATGTTTAATTTCTTCTTGGTCCTTTTTCATATCTTCAAGGGTCTTGTTAAATTTATCGGCCTTTTCTAGGAAATTCTTGAAAAACCCTATAACCGTGGTTTTGAACTCTATACCCAGTCTTTTTTTCCCCTCCATTTCTTTCATTTGTGATCTGTTTCCTTGTCTCCTTATTTTTGCTGCTTCCCTGAGTTGGTAGGGCGGCTTTGTGTGCTAGGTGTCCTATATGGTCCAATTGATCAGCCTCCCAGTTACCTGAGGTGGACACTCTTGGTTCACCCCTTTGTGTGTACAGCCTTATTGTAGTTAAGTCTTGATTGTTGTTGGTGTCACTGGGAGGAATTGACCTCCAGGCCAATTGGCTGTGAGGACCCGCTGTGTCTATAATGGAAGAATTGCTGTGCTGGAGACACGCTTATGGGACATGACTTGTTTCAGTGGGGCTTTGGTGCTCACTGAGTCTGCCTCTTGAATGTGTCCCTTATGAGAGTTGTTGAAATCTGGTGTTGTCTCACACAGATCACTAGGTACACTAGCTCCTGGATCTCCAATGGGGTGCAGGTCAGCTACTGTCTGAGGACACACAGCAGGAGCTATAGCGAGAACTACAGTTTTCTCCTCTTTGCTTGGGGTTTGGAGGTTTGGAGCAGTCTGACCAGAGCTGCAGTTTGTTTGGTGAAGCTGCGATAGGGCAGGCCATTTATATGCAAAAGCTGTTGCGCAGAGCTTGGGTGGGTTTGTAGATTGTGCGGGATGGAGTCTCAGGGACTCACTAGGCTAGGGTGTGGCAAACAGTGATGGCTGCCAGTCAGCCTTTTCTGCATTTCTGTGTTTCCAAGTCCCCGCGTCCAGTGCCCCAGTGCAGTAAACAATGATAGCTAGGTGCTCCTCTGCAAGAAAGTCACCCTCACTTTCCGACCCGATGGCCGGCAGTCCAGCCTCTCCCCATAAGAGTTTGGGTCACCAGAGTCTCCCCAGAAACTAGATTTCAGAGTAATCAGGAGCTTGTCTCCCTTCAGGTTGAAATAAAGCAGCACATCCAATCGCCTGCAACCAGCCCAATTCGCACGCCTCCTTACCTCAGCTTTTCAGCGCTTATGCACATCTCAATGCTCTTTCCTTCTAGTTGTAGAACTTCCATTCAGCCAGCTTTCCCATGGTTCTGGGTGATAGACGTATTGTCTTTTAGTTGTAGTTTTGAAATTGTTTTGCGAGGCAGCAGTTTAGTTGTTTACCTATGCCGCCATCTTGGTTTCTCCAGATTTCATTTTTAAAGATAACACCACGTACATTTCCAGGTCGGCTGTACAGTTTAACATTCCAACCAGCCATGTCAGTGAGGGACCCAATTGCTCCTGTCCCGGCCAGCGCTGTGTTAGTTCGGCCATCCCGAGAGGTGTGAGATACCCCCTGTGGGATCTAATTTGCATTTCTGGGTGGTGAGTGAAGACATCTTCCAAGTGCACACTTGCCACCTGTGTCTGCTCTTCTCTGGTGAAATGTCGCTTCCTGTCTTCTGCATATTTTCTGCTTGAAATTTTGTTTTTTTTTACTATTGAGTTTTGAAAGCATGTCTATTCCCTTGCCCTGCAGGTGAAACCCTACACTATTTAAGAACACCATCAGGTGCAAAACACTGCACATGCTTAAAGCATAGTTTGATGAGTTTTTACTTATACTTCATATACCTATAAATTGGACAATTGTTCCTAAATGTACATGGACATGGCAAGAACCTCACATAGCTAGAACAATTTTGACAAATAACAGTTGGTGGACTTCCTGTCTTCAACATTGAATGTAAAGATTTAGGAGTCAAAATTCCATTAGTGCATATTGTGGTGTTGAAGTCAGAATGGAGGAGTAGTAGTGAGGCCCAGAAATGCTCATGGCACTGCCCGGCACTGCAATGAGAACAGGGCAACCCCTCGGAAAAGCAGTCTTTTCAATAAACTGCCGACCAGCTGATGGCCCTATGGAGAATAGTTTCCTCAGCTTCCACCTTCCACCGCACCTGTGAAATAGGAATTTTAGGGGTAAGATAGGACAGGTTTAGGAAATTTTAGAAAATTTGGAAATTAAGAGGACCATGGAGAAAGCACAGGGCTGCAGAGCAGCAGAAGTTATATTTCCATAAAATGGGGAAGCTGAAAAGCTGCAGCAGGTACATTTCCATAGAATGAGGGAGCTGGAAACAGCAAGGTCTATATTTACAAAATAAAGGGAAGGAAGCCCCTCATCCAGAAGGAGAAGAAGAAAACCCAAAGGGAATAGTAAAACAATAAGGAAGGAGGGGGATGGGGAGAACTTCACATGTCCCATGTGAGGTTCAACCTTTGAGCCCAGGAGTTACTATAGTAACCAGTCCAAGGGAATAGTGACCAATCAGAGGGGATATCAAGGCACCAGGATCTGCAGCCTTTATAAACCACAGGGAAAAGGAAGTCAGTGGGACCCTTTCCCTCTCCCTACTTGGGAATCCATTCTGTGGGACTCTTTCCCTCTCCCCATGTGGGAGTCTATACTTATCTATACTAATGAAAGCCTAGACCCATGGTCAGCAAACTGCAGCTTGATAGCCATATGCGGCTCTTTGGCCCCTTGAGTGTGGCTCTTCCACAAAATACCATGGCCTGGGCGAGTCTATTTTGAAGAAGTGGTGTTAGAAGAAGTTTAAGTTTAAAAAATTTGGCTCTCAAAAGAAATTTCAATCATTGTACTGTTGATATTTGGCTCTGTTGACTAATGAGTTTGCTGACCACTGGCCTAGATAGTCTCAGGCCCTCATGCATGACATCATCACAAGCTGGCCACCGCAAGATGGCTGCCGCAAAGATGGCCACCACAAGATGGCTGCCACAAGATGACCCTGTGCACAGCGGAGGTGGGGCCCAGCAGCCTCTCCACGTGGTGAGGCCTGGGGGTCCCATGGCTCTGTGAGGTGCAGAGGAGGCGGGTCCTGGCAGAGGAGGTGGGTTGCGGTAGGGGAGGGCAGTTGTGGGTGATCAGGCTGGCAGGGGAGCAGTTAGGCATCAATCAGGCTGGCAGGGGAGTGGTTAGGGGGCAATCAGATAGGCAGGCAGGCGAGTGGTTAGGAACCAGCAGTCCCAGATTGTGAAAGAGATGTTGGAATTGGGCCTAAACCAGCAGTTGGACATCTCCCAAGGGGTCCCAGATTGGAGAGGGTGAAGGCTGGGCTGAGGACACAAATTTCATGCACTGGGCCTCTAGTTCTTCAATAAATCTCCACCTTTGCTATACCACTTTCTGTCCATGGATTCATTCTGTGATTCCGGCAGACAAAGGATCTGGGTTCCAGTCCCAAAATTCTGTTTCCCCTGCATTTTAATTCCATAGGTACCTGGAACTCCATGGAACAAAGAAACAAAATGAACCCAGAGATACTGTTGTAGAAAGAGTACTTATCAGAGGTCTCTCTCAGCAGCTCAGGTGAACATAATTCCTACCTCATTGTGACAGGGAGGCACCTGAGCTTCCATAGCCGGGTGATGGAGAGGACTCCACCATTGGCTGCGGGAACCACGAAGGTGAAATACCCATGCGACTGGGACTTTGCCCCGGGGCAGAGAAGGCACTGTGAACACAACAGAAATGAGAGAAGTAGGAATGGAACCATGTGTTCCCAATCGCACAGGTGATCATCACCTGCGAGTCCAGAAGGTGTGAGCATTTCCTCAGAGCACGGAGGAGATGCACAGGTGCCCCAGCAGGTGTGGGGCAGCTCCAGGGGCTTCCTCCGGGACAGCTGCTGACCGCTCAGAAACGGCTGAGGCTGGGCACTGGCCTCTTGGGCCCGAGACATGATGTCTGGGAGTGAGTGATGGCCAACATCTGGCGAATTTTAGTCAAGACACTTCTCCATAAACAAAGTCATCCATTGCCTGTGTCCGTTTCACATGGGATGGCAGGTGGATACATCAGTGAGGTTACTGGATTAGTAATGTCTGATTTTTTTAATCTTCTACGGGTCAGTCTTCATCTGGGTTGATGAAAGCACATTTCTGAGGTCAGGCTGCCCCTGCTCAGTCCGTACTATTTCACAGCCATTGTTAAAGGCAAACCTCACATCCCCAGTATACGCATCAGCAACACACAACTACTTAACTATTAGGGGGACAGATGAGAGGAAAATATATTTCTATCACAAACTTTTCTGAAGAAGACTTTAAAACAAAAATAGAAGGAAGATGGAAAACATCAATTAAAATGTTTTGAATTTGTATATTCCAAAGGAAAATATGGTTTCATTTTTACAAAAATCCCAAACCACTGTTTTACAATACAAAACTGAAATTATTTGTCATTTTACTAATTAAATTTTCTTTGCTAATTTATTCCCTACGTGGATGAGACAATTCTTTCATGAGACAATGACATTTCTCTTTCATTCATTTAAAATTACCGATCCTTCTGATATTTTTAACTTAATATTATTTCATTGGAAATATATTTTCATTTGGAGAATAGACCAAACTTTACTCGCGGCTCATATGTCCACTCAGAAAACAAAAGGTCAGGACACCAGAAGCGGGGCCGCTGCTGGCAGCCAGTTTCAATTCGGTTTGGGCACAACTTCATCAGGGCCTGTGGCGACCAGGGGTCCTTGATGGGACTGACCAAGAAAAATAATGTCCAGAAAGAACGCCAACTCAGCTCTTCCCCAGGAGGCGTGGCCAGGTGGGGAGCAGTCCCCAGCACAAACCTGAAATGAATATAATTTTTAGGGATAATTTGTACTTCAGCGAATAAAGGAACTTTTACACATTCTGTAATAAACCAAGATATTAAAAACAAAACATACCTCATTATCAGCATTTTTAAACAAAATCAGTTTTTTAATTACTTTGTAGATAATTAACATTCAATGAATTTTAATCTGAATAGGATGTCTGCTGTCATATTATATGTAAATGATGACATCATACGTAGGCTGCTCAAGCCAGGAACAGTGACGCTGCCCCTCAATCGGTCATGTCCCATCAGCAACAGGCGGATGAAACCTCTGCTCCAACATCTGTGTCCCTTTGTTCATTTCACACGAATTTTTTTTTTATATGTAAAGGGTTATTTTACCTTCAAACTCTGTTTTTAATGAATATTTCTTCAAGAAATAATACACAAGCATACCCCCGCAAGCTCTAAATTATAGTTGATGCTCACAGGTGGGCTCAAGTACACTTTCGGACTATGTGATTAGATGGTTAATAGTACAGCCAACCGCAACCTGTCACAATTACAGTCTTGTTTACTGAACTATGCGTCTTTATCTCCACTTCTGCTCTATTGCCTTCTTATTGTTAACCCTGAAATAGAAAGTAATTAATTTCATACTCTCCGTAGAGAACAGCAAATGACCTTGAAATTCCGATAACAAATGGAAGTCTCTGTTGAGACTTCCTTGCTGCTGCCTGTGCTCTTCTCGGCTCCAACACGCAGCCCTCGGCCGCATCCACAGAGAACTTGGACCCTGAGATTTTATTCCACATCGTCCTGGCTTCTCAACAGAGTGTTTTATCTCAACTCCCCTAGACAAGCATGGTGAGTTACATTGCTGCACCCCACACACTTGAACATTTAAACGTTTGAAAAAGAGAACTAACTTTTCATATAAATCTTTATTGCAGGGAATTCTACTTTTAATAGGTGCTAGAGCACCTCAAGTTTAATGTCATTTTACTGCAGGTTTGGAAGGGAGATGAAATAAACCCTCGTGGTCAGGAAGAATTTATTGTAGAATCATTATCCTTTTTAAGTCAGAAAAATTCTTGAAAGGATTTTGATGGTGCTAATAGCTTAGTGACTACAGTCTGAGCCTGAAGCAGGGATCATTCTAAAACTGAGTCCATGGAAATGGTACTATAACAGTGGATTGGGTCAATTCTTCTAAGCACCTGGCCAATAAAGAAAAGGAAATAAAATAAATAACCGGACGAATCAGATTTTTGACTGCGTAATTGGCTGGATATTTTACTCTGAAGTGGAACTCTTTGTAGACATAGCCCCAGGCACATGTGGAGGCTCAGCTTCCTTTATTTTTGCTTTGACTCAAAGCTCCAATCTAAGATTTCCACAGCTTTTGTCTCGCACCATGTTGGGTCATGTCTCACAGAGCCCTGCCACCTTTGAGTTTGTCTGAAATACAACATTCTATTTTCCTCGAGGAAATGATGGCCTTGTGAGAAGCTCTTAGGGTAATGAGATGTTCCTCCTATTTCTTGTCAATCGGCAGTGGAGTTAATTCCAAAGAGCGTGGTGAGTAACGGGGGCTTTGCTGGGCCACCCACCTCCGGGCGTGACCGTCCCAAGAACAATCCCGTTTGTTATCAAAGTCCTGGCGTCTCCCTGTTGCAGCGCAGCAGGACATACGAAGTCCGGCACATCATTCTAGTCTCCCTGTCTAGAACGGGGTCACAGGAACTGAAGCTGTGGTCTCTGCAAGCTGCTTTGATTCCAGTGTTTGAGCGACTTGGGCCTGTTCATTCTCATCTAGGCCACTTGGGAGATGAACCCACAGTGACCGAGAGGGACGGTGACCTGGGGGATCGAGGGGGCTGCACCAGAGAATGAGAGAAAAACCAGGGCCCTGGTGCCTCCAGTCGGCCTCTAGCCTGAGTTTATGGGGTGAAGTTAGAATGTGGGTCCCCAAGAGAACCTCTGTGGTCCACAAGCTTGGGAAGGCAGGGGCGGGGATGAGCTGTGGGCAGGAGCACTGAGAAATGAAGAAGGGGCTGTCCCGGCAATCCCAGGGACGGGCCACCAGTGAGGGCACCAGCCCAGCAGCCAGTGTGGGCCGAGCATGTAACTGTGCAATGTCTGGTCATGGTTACTCCTTCAAGGTCATTTCAAATCCTCTGCTCTTTCTCTTTTTCTTTACATCACAGGAGGGGAGAAGAATGACCAACTTCCACCGGGAGTCAGTGAGGAAGAACTGGGCAGTTGGGAGACGTCAATCACATCAATCTGCCCTTGCCCAACGCCCTTGTCCTCAGGCTGACCCCATCTTCCCTGTGTGCAGGGAGCACGCCCACAGAACCCAGGCGTGCCTGCTCCTCCCTGTCCTTCCTCTCTGAGCACTGGCCCTCAGCCCAGCAGGCTCTGTGGGATGGAGTTCACCTGCTGCCCTGTGTGCATCTGGGAAGAAGGTTGTGGGATGAAGGAAGGGCTTGACTCTAAGGTTGCTGAGTGGCTTCCCCGCACAGGCGCAAAGTCCCTAGCTCTCTTTCCTGCCCTAATTAGCACGTTGCCAGTTTCCTTCTTTTGCAAATTGCACCCGGGTCTGGTGAGGAGCCAGGAGAGACTGCCCCTGGGCCTGGCCGTGCAGGAGGCAAGCGTCTTCAGCGTGGACGTCTCAGAAAGCAGCTGGCCTCATGTCTCGAATCCTCTTTATTTTTTCAACAAGTGGTTCAGTGGACATATTAACTAGGACTTGGGACTCTTCTTAGAGAAATGGTACTAAAACCCATCTTGGAGGGAACGGCGTGGTCCCACACGCTGGGGTCCATGTGGGGCCCCTGACTGTGCTGAGCTCCTACATGGGGGCAGAGGCCCCATGTGCGTCGGAGACTGAGGGGCGGTCAGATGACAAACATGGGGCCACTGGGGGTAGCGTGGGACGGAGTGGAAACAAACTGCACACAAGACTGGTGTGGAGTGTGAGCCAGCTCTGCCTCATCCACAGAATCTGTGAACTAAGATCCAGAAGCTTCTTAGGACAGTTGGGCTTCATGCACTTGCTTGAAATCTTTTATTTTTACTCATACACCCACATTCATAGCAGCAGCTTCCACAATCGCCAGGAGGTGGGGAGAACCCAGTGCTCACCAACAGATGAATGGCGATGCACAATGAGCCATCTGCAGACATTGGGAAATCGTTCAGGTTTAAGAGAAGGAACTTCTGTCACGTCACAACATGGATGAACCTCGAGGACATGCTGAGTAGCCAGTCACCAAAAAGACAAGAACCCTATGATGCCCCTTACATGAGGGTCCCAGAGTGGTCAGATTCCCAGACTTTCTATTCAGGAGAATGAAAAAGTCGTAGACATGGAGGGTGTGATGCCCGCACAACAATGTGCATGTGCTTGATGCCACTGAATGATGCCTTTAAACCTTTCAAGATGGTTAGAATGGCCCACCTTACCAAATGGTCCCCACACACCATGGGCCCCAAGGAGGAGACTTGCAACAGATCCCGCTGGTTGGCCTCCTGAGTGACTTCCTGCAATTGTGAGTAGACAGAACAGACCTGGTCAACTTGAACCCGAACATGGGAGACATCCATGCGTTGAGGCTCTGTGGGATGGAGCTCACCGGGGGTCATTGTCACTTTATGTTAAATTCAATGTTAAATCAGTTGCTGTTGTTGGGAGCACACAGGGAGGCCGCATGTCTGAGCTTTAGGATCCAGGTTTCCTCAGGGAAGCGGCTGAGGCTGCCAGCCCAGGTCCGTGCTCTGACTGTTACTGGAGTCTGTTGGACATCCTTGACCTACTCATTCAACCTTGATTCTTGTTGCTAAGCAACGCCCTCTATCTGCAGCCAAGGGAAACACTTGCCCCTTCTGTGGCTCCACAGAACCCAGGGACCATGGTGCCTGGATTTGCTGTGATGGTTATTCATTCAGTTTGGGAGGCAACTAGACTATTTCTCCACTATAGACCCACCTGGGTAACGTCGGATCCTTTTCTGCAGCACAATTAACCCATTTGGAGAACAGGCCATTTTCACGCTGCGCTCACTGATGGCAGCATTTGAGGAAGTGAGCAGAGATGGACGACTTTGAAGCAGACCAGAGGCTGAGCGCTCAAAGAGCAAAGGCCTCCAGTGTCCCACAGTGGTCGTGCCCCAGGCTACGCGCTGCTCACTTGAACATGGCTCCTTGCGTGCAGCTCAGTAGGGGGACTGCTCTGTGTCAAGCCAAGCCTCATGTTATGTCCCCGTTTATAGGAGGACCCACCTCTTGAGTAGGATACCGAGAAAGGAAAATACGGTGTGAAAAGGTCCCAGTGGTAGCCTGGCAACTGGGGTCTCAGAAACTGGGTCTGTGCACTGAATTCATCCCAGGAATCTGTAGCACCAGCCAGTGTCAAGGGGGGCGAGAGGTGATTATTATCACCTGCCAGGCGAGGTGGGTGTCAGGGGCTTATCTCTTGACTTGGCTTCCTCCAATGAACTTAAGATTAGCAGACTTTTGGTCAATGCTGTTTCCACCAAAAATTAAGAAAGAGTTGACAAATGCATAGTGAATATTTACCACAAAGCCAGAGCAGTTACATAAGTCATAGTGTTTAAACCTTCCTGTACTCTTTAAAATAGAGACTATTCATGACATTTTAGGGAATGGGTGCTCGTGGAGACAAAAGCATTTGCCCCAAATGTGTATCCAGTCGCAGCCTAATGGAGATTGGAGCCAGAATCTGTGGGATGTTTCAGAGCAAAGAGGAATGTGGTTTTTAAAAAACAAAGCCAGGCCTGTTCCTGGCTGGGCTGGACTCTGCACTTCCTGTCTGGGCTGGACTGTTCCTGTCTGGGCTTGACTGTCCCTGTCTGGGCTGGACTGTTCCTGTCTGGGCTGGACTGTCCCTGTCTGGGCTGGACTGTTCCTGTCTGGGCTGGATCGTCCCTGTCTGGGCTGGATCGTCCCTGTCTGGGCTGGACTGTCCCTGTCTGGGCTGGATCGTTCCTGTCTGGGCTGGACTGTCCCTGTCTGGGCTGGACTGTTCCTGTCTGGGCTTGACTGTCCCTGTCTGGGCTGGACTGTTCCTGTCTGGGCTGGACTGTCCCTGTCTGGGCTGGACTGTTCCTGTATGGGCTGGACTGTTCCTGTCTGGGCTGGATCGTCCCGGTCTGGGCTGGATCGTTCCTGTCTGGGCTGGACTGTCCTTGTCTGGTCTGGACTGTTCCTGTCTGGGCTAGACTGTCCTTGTCTGGGCTGGACTGTCCCTGTCTGGGCTGGACTGTTCCTGTCTGGGCTGGACTGTCCCTGTCTGGGCTGGACTGTTCCTGTCTGGGCTGGACTGTCCCTGTCTGGGCTGGACTGTCCTTGTCTGGGCTGGACTGTCCCTGTCTGGGCTGGACTGTTCCTGTCTGGGCTGGATCGTCCTTGTCTGGGCTGGACTGTCCCTGTCTGGGCTGGACTGTTCCTGTCTGGGCTGGATCGTCCTTGTCTGGGCTGGACTGTTCCTGGCTGGGCTGGACTCTGCACTTCCTGTCTGGGCTGGACTGTCCTTGTCTGGGCTGGACTGTTCCTGTCTGGGCTAGACTATCCTTGTCTGGGCTGGACTGTTCCTGTCTGGGCTGGGCTGGACTGTGTCCCTGTCTGGGCTGGATTGTCCCTGTCTGGGCTGGACTGTCCCTGTCTGGGCTGCACTGTTCCTTTCTGGGCTGGATCGTCCTTGTCTGGGCTGGACTGTCCCTGTCTGGGCTGGACTGTCCCTGTCTGGGCTGGACTGTCCCTGTCTGGGCTGGACTATTCCTGTCTGGGCTCCACTGTCCCTGTCTGGGCTGGACTGTCCCTGTCTGGGCTGCACTGTCCCTGTCTGGGCTGGACTGTCCCTGTCTGGGCTGGACTGTCCCTGTCTGGGCTGGACTGTTCCTGTCTGGGCTGGATTGTCCCTGTCTGGGCTGGACTGTTCCTGTCTGGGCTGGACTGTTCCTGTCTGGGCTGGACTGTTCCTGTCTGGGCTGGATTGTCCCTGTCTGGGCTGGACTGTCCCTGTCTGGGCTGGACTGTCCCTGACTGGGCTGGACTCAGCACTTCCTGTCTGGGCTGGACTCTGGACTTCCTGTCTGGGCTGGATCATTCCTGTCTGGGCCGGACTTCCTGTCTGGGCTGGACTTCCTGTCTGGGCTGGACTCTGTACTTCCTCTCTGGGCTGGACTCTGGACTTCCTGTCTGGGCTGGATTCTGCACTTCCTGTCTGTGCTGGACTCTGCACTTCCTCTCTGGGCTAGTCTCAGCACTTCCTGTCTGGGCTGGACTCTGGACTTCCTGTCTGGGCTGGACTCTGGACTTCCTGTCTGGGCTGGACTTCCTGTCTGGGCTGGACTCTGTACTTCCTCTCTGGGCTGGACTCTGAACTTCCTGTCTGGACTGGATCATCCCTGTCTGGGTTGGACTGTCCCTGTCTGGGCTGGACTTCCTGTCTGGGCTGGACTCTGGACTTCCTGTCTGTGCTGGACTTCCTGTCTGGGCTGGATCGTCCTGTCTGGGTTGGACTTTCCTGGCTGGGTGTGCAGGGAATTCTGGGTTATTGGCACACACAGTGCCTCCTCTAAGCTGAAGGCTGCATGACAGTTGCTCAAACCTGGTGTATTTCACTTCTCAAGGTGGCCTTGACCGGTCCTGTCGTGTTACTGGAATAGTGTCCCCTCCTCCCGTTACTTCCTGCCACAGCTTAGGTTGCTACTGTGACCTCTGAACACATTTCTCCAGGTCCTCTCTGCTCTGCTCACCTTCCCCCCACCCCCCACCCCCCAACATCAAGGGCATTCCTGGCAGAAATAGTCTCTCCTGAGTGTTTGTATTGAAATGAACTGGTGTCAAGATTTAATCTTTGAGAATAACAGCTGGTGGCCACGATTTCACACTGTTTACTGAAACATACAGACACTGTCTCCTACAATCCGGTCCAGGCCAGCATGTCCCTATAACCTACACATCACACCGCAGGGTCCCGCATCAGAGCAGCACTGCCTTTGTCTCCCAATTAGGGTCTCTCGCACCCGGGGGTTTGCAGCGGATTTATGCCAACCAAGGCTTTAGCCAGAAGTGATTTAGCTTCTGCCGGACTGACTTCCATCAGCATCTCTTAAAGGGGTGGAGAAGCTCCATGACAATTACTCCGGGTTGGTTGTTTGTTTTCAAGATTAATTTGAAAAGCACTAGAGGAGACCTCAGCTAAAGATGTAAATTATAGTGAACAAATTTCAAGAGAATCAATATCTCTGAAAATGGGGCTTTTCTATACTCTGACCCACAAGGATGGTCCCAGCCATCGCCTCCTCTCAGAGTTTGGTTTCCATCAAGGGGTAACGCAAATTGTTGATGAAAACCCAGATGTGCTCATATCTTTTATTTGCCACATTCCTTTCCCTGGAGTCCACTCTTCTGAACAAAACAAAATACAGTGATATGGTACTTTCCACATGAATGCTTTTCCCAAATGCATCTTTAGTGTGTTTTCCAAAGCAGATGAGCAGAGAGGCGAGCAAAAGCCACAAATTATGCAAACCATCCCGCTGCGATTGGAAAATTAGGCTGCATATAGAAACTGTACTGTAATCGCAGAGTCAGAATGGATGTGGCCAAGGGTCTGGAACTGAAGGTATAACGAACCTTCGAGGCTCACAGAGTGGCATCACGTGCGGCCGTCAGGTTCAAGATAAAGCATGTGCAGCTCGCCACCACAGGGCCACAGCAGTCGGGGGCGGTGGCCATGATGTTTCAGGCCCCATGTGCCACTTCGTGCCACAGCCACAGTGAACTTAGAAAGGAGAGCAGCCAATAGCCGCTGAGCTCCTGTGTGCACCTGAGAACACACCCCTGCATCTGCTCTTCTGAAATGTCAATTTTATTTTAAACCATGTGAAAATTTTGACTTCAATGTAACATTTTTCTTATGTAGCCTGTCATGGTGCCGATTCTGTTACATGCACACGGAACCCAGATTCAAGTTCACATCGTCGTTTCACCCACCCCCACAGTCAGGACCCCAAGAGCCACGGAATCAAGGTTTACGCCCCGGGGAGAAAGCTGGCTTTGGGGCGGGGAGGGGAGGCACAGCAAACCTGGTGGAAATGTCTTCTTTATTTAGCTAGACTAAAGCACCAAGCAAATAACAGTTGTGATGGAACAGAACACGTCTCTGCCTTAGCATTCGCCCTGCTGGAAACGTGTTGCCAAGAACATTTCTACCGACATTCTCATTTTCTACTTAGAAAAGGGAGAAATAGACACCCTAAAAGAGTACTGCTTTTTTGTTTTGTTTTGTTTTATTTATTTTTTATTTTTTTTAATTGATTTTCAGAGAGAGATGAAGGGAAAGGGAGAGAGAGAAAAACATCACTGTGATGTGAGAGCAACACATCCATTGGCTGCCTCCTGCATGGCCCCACTGGGGACCTGAGTTCACAACATGGGCATGTGCCTTGACTGGAATCAAACCAGCAGCCCCTGGTGCATGAGCAACGCCCAACCCACTGAGCCACACCAGCCAGGGCAAGTACTCTTTCTGCAGACTGGATGGAGGGGATGTCTAAAATGTTCTAAATAATAATAATAAAATAATAAAGTAAAAATGAAAAGTAAATAAAATGTGTGCTGTTCTTCTCATTGCAGAGATCAGCCAGGTCTACAAAGGTAACCATTACAGACCAAACCCGAGAGAGAGAGAAAGAAGTGAACATGGTGTAAAGGTACTATTGCATAGGTTGAAAATCTCCCTTATTCATACAGTATTTTTAGTGTCTTTTTAAGCTTGATTCATTGTGTTGAAAAAAAAAAAACACAACTTACAGCTCATCAGAAAATATTTATAAATTCTCAGTGAACTAAACCACAAACAGGTGAAAAGACAAGGGATTCATGCTCATTATAGTAGAATTTAACATTAGCAGCAGTTTCTAGGAACTGAGATCCTTACTGCTTAAAATAAAAACTCTAATTACAATTTCTTCTTTGCTGTTAGGGCTAGATATGAAGAATGGTGGGATCACGTGCGGTTTGGCAAGGACCTTCGAGTCTGAAAGGACTGAGTGAGTGTGGCTTGGCTGGCTTAGCTGTGCTGTGCCTCATTCCATTCAAATCATCTCCTTCCGGGGTGTTCAATTAAAGTATTATTGTGAAGTATGGATTTAACAAGCCTTTTGAAATGATAGCTTGTGGTAACTCTGTTTTATTTCATGTTATAGTTTGTTTTGCCAATGGAATGTTAGTGAACTTGAAGCCTGGATAGTCCTGGAGGATGAAGGCTGGATGAGGACATTAGCACATCAAAGTGCTGTCAGTTTTGCACAGAAATGGGGACATTGTGTGTGGTATTTTACCTAGGAGGACACTACACTGTTTAAAGAGGCACTATTAGGGTGGGGCTCCAGGTTCCTGTATGAAAAGTTCAGATCAGCAGGAATGCAGGGAAATGAGGGCTCCGGCACCTGAGAGAACAGGCAGCCAGGCAAAGGGAGCAGCAGTCTTTCCTCTCAAGGCTGCAGGGATCTTTCTGTGGAAGGACTGCCATCTGTAACAGATGATGTCAGGATGCCACATCACCCACGTGCCCACGGCGGGTCCCCTCTCCATTCATCTCCACACAGGCTCTGCTCTTCCAAGAACATGCACTAGAGATGGTAATTTCATCTCTTCTACTAAAAATAAGTCAAAAAACACCACCCTGACATGTATTGTTTCTACGGCTGAAGAGATTCTAATGTGAGAGCTTCCTTAACATGCATAGACATGCCAGGTCCCAAACAGGAATAGTCGCCACCTGTAAACCCCAAGTAACTGACAAATTAAGTGAGTAGCACAGAACCTTTTTCTGAGGACCCACACTGGTGACAGGTGGGGCACTTTTGATAGGTGGCCCCTGCCTAGAGGGTCCCATCAGAGTCCCTAGCATGGAACAATGGGCCAGAACTTTAAAATAATGGGACATGGTTCTTTTATTTTTACAGCCTTATCTTCCTGCATGCCCCTGAAAGTATCTCACTCCATCCAGAGTCACAGAGAGGCCAGGCAGTGAGGGCTCTGAGCCTCTCAGGTGCGGAGTGCACACATCTACCAGGCAGCTCTGTCTACCTGGCAAATGCAGCTTTCACGTCCAGCCACATTCTCCAGGCTGCAGGACTGCACTGTTTATCGGCTAGCAGAAGTCCATGTAAACAATGTGGGATGGATTCCAAAATGGCAGCGGAGTAAGTGGAGGCTACACTGACACTGTCCCAGGGCCAAACTGGAAATACAACTAAAATACAGAAAAACCACCCTGAAGAATCAACTGAGGACTTGCTGGAGAGAACCCTGATAACCAAGGACAGAAAGTGGAGACCACACAGAGACTGGTAGGAAGTGCAGAGATGAGAAAAGACTGGCTGGGCTCCCACAGACCTCAGTTGAAGTTCCGGAAGGATATCTAAGCTCTGGGGGTTCCCACTGAGAGCTCTGGGGTCCAAACCCCAAGCTGGGCTCCCCAGCCTAGAGCATCAGAACTGAGAAAGGTGCCCACATAACATCTGGCTGTGAAAAGCAGCAGGTTGATATCTGCCAGGGAGAGACAACTCGAAATTCAGGCACCTTTTAAAGAGCCAACACACAAAATTCCCTGTGGAGCTACCCACCTTGTACTCTGACAGAGGGAGAGCAGAGTGGACTGGAGCTGCATGAGGAGAGTCCAGGGTTGGGAATCTGGGGTTGGAACTCAGAGGGCAACTACCCCAGTTTCCTGTGCTGAGTCATTCCCTCACGCTGCAGAGGACATCTTTCTCTGGGGGACCTATGCCATCCAGGCAGATTTTGCCTGGGGGAAGGCAGGTGCCTCATCTGTTGGAAGATCTCTTGCCCTACCCTGAGGTCAATAGTCTGAGACTAATGAAGATCAATCAGCCTGCAGGCGGAAGTGGATCTCTGGAGGCTTTGAGTCTTTGCCTCATCTCCTTCCAGGCCCAGGGCTAGGAAAAGTAGACCTTGGTGGACATCTTGGTCCTTTCCAAAGGCACACAGCCCCAGCAAAGGGAGCCGCAAGCTGTGGATTGCTGATAGCACCAAAGAGGATCCTTAGGGCCAGCCACAAACAGCATTTGACACTGCCCTGCACTAGAGATTGAGAGTCATAGCAGATCTCCATAATACATAGGTACAAAGACAAACAGGCAGCCAAAATTGGGAGACAAAAACAAAGCCCCAAATGAAAGAACAAGAGAATTCTCTAGAAAAAGAGTTAAACAAAACGGGGATAGGAAATTTATCAGATATAGAGTTCAGAATAATTATGTCAAGGATGCTCAACAGCATGAGAAAAGATATAGTAACTATGAAAAAAGACACAAATGGAAATGAAGAATGACATAGCACTAATAAAGAACACATCAGAAATAATACACAGAAGATTAGGGGAAGCCGAGAACCAGGTCAGTGAATTAGAAGACAGGGTAGATAAAAATAACTCAATCATAGAACCAAAAAAAAAAAAAGTAAAATAAACAATTAAAATACAGGAGCACAACATAAGGGAGCTGTGGGACAATATGAAATGTAATAATATTTGCATCATAGGAGTGCCAGAAGGGGAAGAAAGTGCACAAGGAATAGAGAATGTGTTTGAAGAAATAATGGCAGAAAACTTCCCTAACCTGGTGAAGGAAAAAAGTCACACAAGTTCAGGAGGCACAGAGAGCTGCAAGAAAGAAGATCCCAAACAGGCCCACACCCAGACACATCATAATTAAAATGCCAAGAATTAGATACAAAGAGAGAATCTTAAAGGCAGCAAGAGAAAAGCAATCTGTTACCTACAAAGGAGCTCCCATAAGGCTGACACCTGATTTCTCATCAGAAACTCTATGAGCTAGAATGAAATGGCATGAAGTACTTAAGGTAATGAAAAGCAAAGATCTGAAACTAAGATTACTATATCATTCAAAAATAGATGGTGAAATAAAGAGCTTCCCAGACAAAAAAAAAAAAAGTTAAAGGAGTTTATCACCACCAAACCAGCACTGCAAGAAATGCTAAAAGGACTGCTGTAATAAAAAAATATTGAGAGAAAGAGAGCATAGGCATAAAGAATGAAAATGGCAATAAATAAGTACCTACTAATAAGTACCTTAAATGTAAATGGATTAAGTGCTGCAGTCAATTAAATGCAGACATAGGGTAGCTGAATGGATATGAAAACATGATCCAATTATATGCTGTCTATAAGAGACCCACCTTAGAACAAAAGATTCACACAGGATGAGAGTGAATTGATGAAAAACAATTCTCTATGCAAATGGAAATAAAAAAATATAGCTGGAGTAGCAATACTCATATCTGACAAAATTGATTTCACAATGAAGGCCATCACAAGAGATAATAAAGGTCACTACATAATACTAAAAGAATCAACCCAACAAGAGGATATAACCTTGGTAAACATATATACACCCAATATAGGAACCCCTAAATAAATTTAAAACAAAACAAAACAAAAAACAAACAAACAAAAAACAACTTCTGGCCCGGCTGGCATGGCTCAGTGGTTGAGCATTGACCTATGAACCAGAGGTCACGGTTCAATTCCCAGTCAGGGCACATGCCCGGGTTGTAGGCTCAATCCCCAGTGTGGGGTGTGTGGGAAGCGGCCAATCAATGATTTTCTCTCATCATTGATGTTTCTATCTCTCTCTCACTCTCCCTTCCTCTCTGAAATCAATAAAAACATACAAAAAAAAAAAAAAAACTTCTGGAAGCCTTTAGAGAGATATCAACAGCAATACAGTCATAGTAGGGGACCTTAACACCCTACTGACTTCACAGGATATAACTTCTAGACAAAAAATTAACAAAGAAACAGTGACTCTAAGTTACACACTGGATCAGATGGATTTAATGGACATTTATAGAAAATTTCACTCCAAAGCTACAGAATATATTTTCTTTTCAAGTGCTCATGGGTTATTCTCAAAGATAGACCACATGTTGGGACACAAAACAAGTATCTACAAGTTCAAGAAGATTGAAATCATATGAAGCGTCTGCTCAGATCACAATGGAATGAAATTCGAAGTCAACTACAGTAAAAATACTCAAAAACACTCAAATGCATGGAAGATAAGTAGCATGGTGTTAAACAATGAATGGGTTACCAGTGATATCAAGAAAGAAAGAAAAAACTTCCTGGAAACAAATGAAAATGAACACACAAGAACCCAAAATCTCTGGGACACAGCAAAAGCAGTCCTGAGAGGTAAGTTCATAATACTACAGGCCTACCTTGAAAAATAAGAAAAATTGCCTGGTCAGTGTGGCTCTGTGATTGAGAGCCCGCCTGTGAACCGGAGGTCAAGGTTTGATTCCCATCTGGGCACATGCCTGGTTTGTAGGCTTGATCTCCAGTAGGCGTTAGACAGGAGGCAGCCAATCTATGATTCTTTCTCATCATTGATGTTTCTATTTCATTTTTTTCCTTTCCTTCATCTCTGAAATCAATAAAAAATATTTTTTAAAATTAATAATAAACTATTTAACCATACTATTTAAAGAATTAGAAAGAAAACAACAAGAAAAGCCAGGAAAAGAAATAATAAAGATTAGAGTAGAAATAAATGACATAGAGATGGAAAAAAAAAAAATCAATGAAACCAAGGGGTGGCTATTTGAAAAGATAAACAAGACTGATGAACCTTTAGCCGAACTCATCAAGAAACAAAGCGAGAGGACACAAATAAGCAAAATCAGAAACAAAAGCAGTGAAGTAACAAATGATACTACAGAAATACAAAAATTGTAAGAAAATTTAATGAACAACTAAATGCCAACAACTTGGACAATGGAGATGAAATGGGAAAATGCTTACAGAAATATCATCTTCCAAAACTGAATCTTGGAGAATCAGAAAACCCGAATAAGCCAATTTCTGGAAGCTAATTCCAGCATGTCCTAATAAATGCAAGAAGTCCTCAAAAGGTTAATGGGCTTCTATATTCAGCAGGGCTGAATCATATTGTTGCCTGCTGGAATGGCTGAAAGCATTTCCCCAAACCTAAAGATTTGCATATATTATTGCCTGTTGCCAGACAGCTTAGGGCATTTCAATCCACATGTTATTACCTGCTGCTGGCCAAACAGGTGAGAAAACCCTAAAGACTCCACCAAAAAATTACCAGATGTAATAAATGAATTTGGTAACATATCAGGATACAAAATACCCAGAAATCAATGGCATTTTTATACACCAATAATGAAGTCTCAGAAAGAGCAACTAAACAATCCCATTTACCATTGCAACAAAAGTAATAAGATACTTAGGAATAAACTTAACCAAGAAGGTAAAAGACTCAGAAAACTACAGGATATTGAAAAAAAGAGATAGAGGAAGATGTAAACAAGTGGAAGAATACACTGTGCTCATGGATTGGTAGAACTAATATCTTTAAACTGTCCATACTATCCAAAGCAATCTACAGATTTAATGCAATCCGTATTAAAATACCAATGGCATATTTCACAGATCTGGAACAAATATTCCAAAAATTTATATGGAACCAAAATAATACCCTGAATAGCCACAGCAATCTTGAGAAAGAACAAAGTTGGAGGGATCACAATACTAGATATGAAGTTATACTACAAAGCCACTGTAATCAAAACAGCCTGGTACTGGCACAGAACAGAACAGAGACCCCAGCCATGACGCTCAATATTTGACAAAGGAGGCAAGAGCACACAGTGCAGTCAAGACAGTCTCTTCAGTAAACGGTGTGGGGGAAATGGAAGGTACATGCAAAAAAATGAAGTTAGACCACCCACTCACACCACACACAAGAATAAACTCAAAATGGATAAAAGACTTAGATGTAAGTTATGAAAGCATAAAAATCCTAGAAAAAAACCCATAGGCAGCAAAATCTCAGACATCTCTCATAGCAATATATTTGCAGATACATTTCCTAGTATAATTAAAGCTAAGAAGAAAATAAACAAATGGGACTACATCAAAATAAAAAGCTTCTGCACAGCAAAAGAAACCATCAACAAAGTGAAAAGGGAGCCCACTGCGTGGGAGAACATACTTGGCAATGATACACCTGATAAAGGGTTAATGTCCAAAGTATATAAGGAACTCATACAACTTAACAAAAGGAAGACAAACAATCCAATTAAAAAATGGGCAAAAGATCTAAAGAGACATTACTCCAAAGTGGATATACAGATGGCCAAGAAACATATGAAAAAATCCTCAAAGTCACTGATCATCAGAGATGCAAATTAAAATGACAATGAGGTGTCACCTCACACCTGTCAGAATAGTTACCATCAACAAATCAACAAATGACAAGTGCTGGTGAGGATGTGGAGAAAAGGGAACCCTCCTGCACTGCTGGTGGGAATGCAGACTGGTGCAGCCACTGTGGAGAACAGTATGGAGGTTCCTCAGAAAATTAAAAATGGAACTGCCATTTGACCCAGTGATCCCACTCCTAGGAATATATCCTAAGAAACCTGAAACACCAATCAGAAAGAATATATGCACCCCTATGTTCATAGCAGCACAATTTACAATAGCTAAGATCTAGAAACAGCCCAAGTGCCCATCTGTAGATGAGTGGATAAAAATCTGTGGTACATTTATAACATGGAATACTATGCAGCTGTGAAAAAGGAGAATCTCTTACCCTTTGAGACAGCATGGATGAACCTGGGGAGCATTATGCTAAGTGAAATAAGTCAGTCAGAGAAAGACAAGTAGCACATGATCTCACTTATATGTGGAATCTAACGAACAAAATAAACTGATGAACAAATTAGATCCAGAGACATAGAAGCATAGAACAGACTGTAGAATCTCAGAGCAAAGGTAGGGGAGAGTGGTTGGTTGGGAAGATCAATGAAAGAACTTGTATGCATGTGTGCATGACCCATGGACACAGACAATAGGGTGGTGAAGGCCTGGGGCAGGTGGTGGGGGCGGACTAGAAGAGGTCAATGGGGAAAAAGAGGGGACATATGTAATACTTTCAACAATAAATATTTATTAAATAAATAAATAAATAAATAAAAATGTGGGCAATCGTGTGTAGCTAAAGTTTTATTTTGTAGAGTAAAGATATTAACATCAAATTAAAAGGACGTAACAAACAACCCACCATCTACAATCTCATCATTTCATAAAAATGAAAATTTTAACATTGAAAAGGAATAAAGAATAATTTCAATAAAGTAATACATTGGCCGTTCAGGAATGTCAGCCAGTACTTCCTGCTGATCTCATTTTCTTCCAGATAAGCACACGTTTTGTTAGCCAAGTCCTGTTCTCAAAGGAAGGGTTTTAGGAGATTTTTCAACTAGGCCAGTGACTGTTCTGAAGGTATTTTTTGCTTGCTGTTTCCCTTTCTCGAAAGTAAATTATTAATGACATGAATGAGGTCTTATTGGTCCCAGTATCTGCCACAGTGAGGGGATGCCCAGCTTAGAATGTGAACAGGATGCTGCGTGAACGGGAGATTTACACGTGACGACAACGCTGCAGACGGATAGGGCTGTTAGGATTTCTTAGGCTGAATTGAAATTCCTCCCAGATCTCCCCATTCTGCTGCAGAGAACAACTCTTTCTATTCTCAAAGCGCAAGCTTGCCAACGCTCAGCCCGTCCTTTCCCTCAGGCACCAGCCTCAGCTCTGCACACTGCTCCTGTGAGGAAGATGCTGGGACACGGTCCACTTCCTGGTCCCTCCCTGGGCTCAGCCAAGCTGCTCTGAGTCCCCGCAGTGAGGCAGCTCCGCGGGGCTTCCTGTCAGGGGCCTGGGTCAGGTGCGGCCCATCCCTAGCCTTCCTCAGCTGGAAATCAATTGACGTGACTGCTACCATTTCCTCGTTTTTACCACCATTTTCTGTGTTCTGTTTTTTTATGTGTTCACCACTTGGAAATACTAAACTTCACCCTGCACTACAGAGTTTAAAAATTAACTTAAAATACTGTTTTAATGAAATACTAATTTAAATAATAACTACATCACATTTATCACACCCCCAACAAAAATGGTCACATTATTTTGAAATGCCTTCTTGTGTTCAATTCCACGGGACTTGGCAGGAAAGCGCTTTTCCCGCAGAGAGCCCAGTATGTTTGGAGTTTAGTGGGTGAATGTGAGTATTTTTAGACAAAAACACACATCCCAAGTGCACCAAAACCCCCTACTAAATCTCTTCCTCATTTCACGTGGGCGCAGGTGTTTTTCCTTCACGGGTGCCCACTCCCCCTTGTTCCAGAGCTTTCTGCCCTTGAAAGGGTCCTCAGACGAGAGCCCACCTGTGCTTTCACTGATGGTCAGTTCAGCCAAGTGGGGGGATGGACACCATGGAAAGCCCAACACACCACAATTCAGAGGTTTCCCCCTTCTAGAGTCAGTAAACAGTGAGCAGCAAAAGGCCCTAACTCACACATATGACCCTGGGTCTTAGTCACAGATAATACCAAGAATTACCACAATATTCTGTGTGTATACTGTGTGTGTGCATGTACTAGTATGCGTATACACTGTGTGCATATATGTGTATACTTTTGTGTGTTCATGTGTGTATACTTTTTGTGTGTGCATATGTATACACTCTATGTGTGCATATGCTCTTGTGTGCATGTGTGTGTATATTCTGTGTGTGTGACGTGTGTGTATAACATTAAAAGACGGTCATGGGAATGACCTGTTCAAGAGAAGCCTCATCAGCGTTTGATTGGATGGAGTTCGGGATGAGGAACAGTGAAATGGGAGATTGCCCACAATGAAATAACCGATTGTTATTGTTAACGTATTGACTTGAATGAACGATGGGTCAATAGAGAGACAGTTGAAGGAAAGGAATTCTCCTGAGCCTTTACAACAGGGAAACCGTGGTGCGACGTCATCCTTATCACGTGTCCTTATTCCTGACCCAAATCCAATCTACTCCCCTCCGGAATTTCAGAATTAGAAAAAGCTGTACTGTTGTATCACTTATTGAAGGACGTGGACAGTTACTAAACTGTGGGAAAGGAGAAGAAAACAAATATTAACCGGAATGTTGTTCCTCATGTTTGCTGTTGAAAACGCATACTTAGAACAGAAGGAAGAGGATTCCTTGTTCACACGAAACGCTGAAGCTTTTAAAGTGTAAGCAGTCGCTCCAAGGCTTCTTGATGTCCCAGCAATGTGCTTATCAAGGAGAGCAGCAATCCAGCTCCTCCTCCTCTGTGGTGGGGACCACGGTGTGGAGATGGATCCGGGCAGTGGTGCGGGCAGGGGAGGGCTGACCGAGAAGGATCCTCTAGCTGACCAGAACACCTTCCTGCTCAGCCCGAGGAGGGAACTGCTCAGCCCGAGGAGGGAACTGCTCAGAGAGAGATAAGGAGCCAGCAGATTGGCGTGGAAAACCTGCTTACTCTCCAGCGGAGGTGGAGGGGGAATCGTGGGGTGAGCTGTGTCAGAGGCAAGTGGGGACCCCCCACAGAGCTGTCTGTGTACGCGCCCGCCCAGGGGACTCTGAGCAGCCAGCCACCCTGAGAAGCTTGAATGGAGGCGCATCATGAGTTGTGCTGAGCACCCCCAGTCCCACCAGCCAGGAGCCTAGCATATGGCCCGTGGGCGCACGCCCGTTATACTGCAGATCCACCCGCCCAAGCAAGGAGTGTGGAACTGAAATGTGATCATTGTCCTCTGAGCTTGTTCTTTTTGGTGCTAGGAGTGACGTGGGTGAGAAGGCTGGGGAGCAGGCAGGAGGCCCAGTTCTGCCTGATCGTCCACGGTGGACTTCAAGCAAACATGCTCAGCTGTGCACAGGTGTGTGTCCGTACACCAACTGACTTTAGATGCTGGGATGTGGGAGGTGCACATCCTCACATGGGTTAGCATACACTTAAATTGTTTGAACCAAACATGTCAGAATGGAGATTTGAGATTTATTTCACCATGAATTCAGCAACTGAACATAACGTAGAAGCATTTATTTTATTTTAAAAATATTTTGGTTTCAAAGCATTGAGCAATATGGGTTTAATGAAAGAACAGAAGGCTGTTGTTACCTGGCTAAGATGACTTCTTTCTCCATGGACAGCTATATCTCAAATAATATCATCATTCTCTTCATCAAAATATAAAAACAAAGTGTCTTGGTGGACATCAATATGGTTTCAAACTCTTTTATGCATATTGGGAAGCAAAAGATGCTGTTAAATTAGTATTTGAAAAAAAATTTCAAAAGGCAGAGTCTGACAAAATGAATTGAGAAGCAATTTGTTTTAAGTACAAGATCATGAAAAGGCCTAAGGATGGGGCCAGCCACACAGGAGGGCGAATGACTGCAGTGAAGACAGGGTAAGGCCGGCGAGGGCCAGAAAGCCACGTGTAGTAGGATGTTTGTGAAGTGCTGCACACAGAGAAATGCTCGGCCTATTTACCCAGCCGGATGACTCCTGAAAACTGAAGAAACCCACGGAACCAGAATGTGGGCCAAGAATCAAAATATTCCTAGCCTGCAAGTTCTCGCCATTTAGCCACCACATCCACTCTTGGGGTGACCCGGACCTGGGTCCTGACATGCAGGTGGACTTTGCTGAAACCTGTTCCTCCCGGCCGGCCATTGCGGTCACCTGGCGCGGCACCTGCCACACCCCAGCCCGCGCCCGTGTCCAGGCCCGAGGCGGACCCACGGGTGGGCGCTGTGGCTGCTGCACGTCAGAGCCTGAAGGCAGAGGGCGTGCTCCGGGCCGGGCCCCGCCCACCTCAGCACCCACGTGCCAGGCCGCGCCTCAGTGTCCCCGATTCCACGGCGTCCCCGATTTCCTCGGGGTCCCCGGATTCCTCATGAGTTTTTCCACTACGGAGCTCTCATTTCTTTGCAAAGACAGGAAGGAAGCTCTCTCACAGGTTAAACTGCTGAACGTCCCAGCAGCTGCCCTCACACACACAACACCACAGGAGTCACGTGGGCTCACATTGCAGGAAGGGCCCCGCACCTCCCCTGTGGCGTCTCCGTTACCATGGCTACGTGCGCACCTGGGCCAGCCGGACTGGTAGCGACCCCAGTCCCACAATCAAGAATGACAAGCGACTGCCCCTCAGGGACATCTGTGACAGGAGGTCAAAGAAGTCAAAGGTCACCCAGCGCAGTGAGCAGGCTGTTCTTTGGGGTGGACGTGGTCAGATTTGGGAAGATTTCAAAAGGAAAGATGTTCCCGGGTCCTGGGAGGGATAATAGAGCTAAAATAGCGGCGCCCGAGGCAGAGGAGTCAGCAGGTCAGGCCCCAGCTGCTCCAGAGCGAAGGTGCGTTCGCTCTGGTGCTGTCAGGCCACAGGGGTGCCTGCTCCCTCCCACCCCTCCCGCGCGCCCCCCCCCCCCCCTCCCCGGAGCAGCAGAAGGTCCTGTCTGCTCTGGCTGCCTTAACAGGATTCCCAGCCAGGGGCGGGGCGCCACCCCTGCCTCTCTCCCAGTTCTGGAAACTGCAAGTTCAAGACCAGTTAGCTGGCAGGACCCGCCCCTTGGAGGGGTCACTATGCGGGCCCATCTGTCTTTCCGAAGCTCTCTGCTCTCTTTTTAAAAGGGCAAGAACCTCATCTTGACCTCCCCTAAGTCTAATTACCTCCCACAGCCCATCTCCAAATCTATCAAATTCGGGGGTTGGTTCATCACATGAGTTGGGGGGACACAATTCAGTCCATAACAGTGTTGGGGGGCTTGACGGGTTAATGGAGACAGAGCACTGAAGAAAGATCTGGGCCTGTGTCCCAGGGGCACCCCCACCAGACTCTCAAGAGGGGCGGTCACTGACCCCACGCCCCCCTCCTCCAGCCCAGCATCCAGGCTGAAACAGGAACACACAGGAGACACAGAGGGTGCTTGGCAGTACAAATAAGGAAGCAGACTAATAAACTAGAAAAGACATAACCATGGCCATCCTATGTAATAAAGAGGTAATATGCAAATTGACCATCACTCCAACACACAAGATGGCCGCCCCCATGTAGACACAAGATGGCCACCACAAGATGGCCAGCAGAGGAGGGCAGTTGTGGGCAATCAGGCCAGCAGGAGAGGGCAGTTGTGGGTGATCAGGCCAGCAGGGGAGGGCAGTTAGGGGTGACTGGACCAGCAGGGGAGGGCAGTTGAGGAGAACCAGGCCTGAAGGGGAGGGCAGTTAGGGGCAATAGGGCTGGCAGGGGAGTGATTAGGGGGTGAACAGACTGTCAGGCAGAAGCAGTTAGGGGCAATCAGGCAGGCAGGCAGGCAGGCAAGAGGTTGGGAGCCAGCAGTCCTGGATTGTGAGAGGGATGTCCCAGATTGGAGAGGGTGCTGGCTGGGCTGAGGGACACCCTCCCCACACCACCATGCATGAATTTCGTGAACTAGGCCTCTAGTCTCTTATAAAAGCTCAAGGATGGATGGGGTGAATTAGATCTGAAAGAGTCAGCCCAAGCACATACCTGTGCCGGTCAGTATACTGTGCACATGGCCTTGTGAACAAGAAAAGGCTCACGGAGAGAATTTGGTTCCTGCAGGGCTGGAAGGAGCCTCTCCATCTCAGACACTGTTTTCAGGATCTACCATCTTCCTGATGGGGGTTGTGGGATTTCAACCTCATAGTTCCAGACAGGGTTGCAGTTTCTCTGCCACATTATTGACCACGGCAACTGTTTCGAAATCCAGAGATAAGTAAATCCCTGGGTACATCCATGAATTGCTTGCATCTAATGCTCTGTCAATCCGAGCCTTCCAAGGACATTGGTCAGTGCAAGGACGACAGCTGTAAGTGATTTACACAGTTCGTTGGACAGATACATAGAGCATTACTTCCAATGAATACAAAGCTACTTCTTCACAGGCACATATGGAACATTCACAAAAAGCAGACTAAGACACAAAGGAATCCTTAATCATATCCAAAAATCACATCATATGGACTATGCTCTTTAATGACAACTGAGAAAAAACTAAAAAAAATTCTTTCTGTTTGGAAACTAATAATATATACCCTATCTAATAATAGACAAATATGCAAATTGACCATACCTCCGACACACCCACAAGCCACGCCCACCATCCAATCAGAGCGAGTATGCAAATTAACCCAAACCAAGATGGCTACAGCCACAAAGAACAAGGTTTCCTAGGTAACAGAGGAAGCCAAGCTTTCCACCGGCCCTTGCCTAAGCCTCCACTCAAGCTACAAAGTTTCAATTACAGAAGGTAAACAAATTCAAACAAATGGCGGCAGAATTGAGCTTGAGAGAGCAGGCCAGGATTGCCGCCGGCAACAGGGGAAGCAAAGCTTTCTGCACACCCTGGCCGGGCCCACCTGCTTAAGGCAACAAAGTTTCAATTATAACCCCAACAGAAATGGCTGCTGGCCTCGGAGGGAGCCCCAGGCTTGGCTCTGCTCCAGGCTACAAAGTTTCAATTGTAAAAGGAAAATAAATTCCAGATACCAGGGCCTCTGCTTGGGTTACCAGGGGGCGTGGCCAGCCTGCAAACCACCACAGGCCCTCGCTCAGGCCGCCCCACACCCCAAGGGAACCCCACCTGATCCAGGACACCCTTCAGGGCAAACCAGCTGACCCCCACCCCTGTACCAGGCCTCTATCCTATCTAATAAAAGAGTAATATGCAGATTGATCATCGCTGCAACACACAATATAGCTGCCCCCATGTGGTCAAAGATCCTGCCCCCATGTGGACACAAGATGGCCACCACAAGATGACCAGCAGGAGAGGGCAGTTGGGAGGCACCCGGCCTGCAAGGGAGGGCAGTTGAGAGGGACCAAGCCTGCAAGGGAGGGCAGTTGGAGGTGATCAACCCTGCAGGAGAGGGCAGTTAGGGGTGACCAGGCCGGCAGAGGAGGAAAGTTGGGGGCAAACAGTCTGGCAGCAAAGTGGTTAGGAGGTGATCAGGCTGGCAGGCAGAAGCGGTTAGGGGCAATCAGGAAGGCAGGCAGGCAAGCAGTTGGGAGCCAGCAGTCCTGGATTGTGAGAGGGATGTCCGACTGCCCGTTTAGGCCCGATCTCGGGCCTAAACGGGCAGTCGGACATCCCTCGAGGGGTCCCATATTGGAGAGGGTACAGGCTGGGCTGAGGGATAACCCCCCTCCGTGCAAGAATTTCGTGCACTGGGCCTCTAGTCATTATATAAAGGGATAGCATAAAGCAGATTAATAGTTAGAGCTAAAAAAATACAAATAGAAAGAACACGTCAAAATAAATATATAGGAGAAACCAATGAAATCAAGAACAATAACCACATCCCCACACACAACAAAACACAAACAAGTAAAAAACCTGGAAGATAGTTCTTTAAAAATGTTAGTAAGAGACAAGAACCAAGATGGCAGCATAGGTAAATGCCTGTACTTGCTGCCTCCCACAGCCACATCAACATTACAACTAAAATACAGAACAACTATCATCCAGAACTGCAGGAAAGCTGTCTGAGTGGAAGTCCTACAGCTAGAGAGGTAAAGAAGAAAGCGCACTGAGACTGGTACAAGGTGCGTTGGCGCGGAACGGGCTGGTCCTACACCTGGGTGTGCTGCTTTTCTAGGGAGATCGCCTCTGCGGAAGCTGCCCGGAGGGGCAAGGAGTCCCAGCCCCACCCCAGACCCCCAGCCCAGGGTCCCAGAGCTGGGACAAGAAGTCCCTACGGGCAGTAAGAACTACGGACTGTAAAAACCTGTGTGGATTGGGGCTGAGTGACACACAGGCTGCTAGAGACCCAGCTGCTCCTCTTAAATGGCCGGCACCGTGAACTGAATTGACAAGCTCCCACTTGCTCTGAGCTCCAGTGCCGGGCAAGACTCTGGGGGACCCAGACACATACGGGGGAGAAACTGATCTGTCTGGCTTCAGGGCAGGAACATGGGGGGGGGGGCTTTCTTCCAGACAGAGGTGCTTGAAATGGTCATTGTTCCTGTGCTGGGACCTTCCAAGTGGTGGGCTAACTGGCAGCCATTTCTGTTTTTCTGCCCTGGAGACTCCCTGAGACCCTGCACCACCCAATTTACAACCCCACCCAAGCTGTGTGCAGTGGCTTTTTCATATCAATGGCCTGTCTTTTATCAGTCTAGAACCTGTCAAACCAATGACAGCTGGGTCAGGGAGCCCCAAATCTATCAATAAAAGGCCCAAGGCCCAGCACCAGCACCAGCCTGCCTTCCTTCACAGCTGGGCCTCATATGGGCACTTCCAAAATTGATAAAAAGAGGAGGAATCTGCAGATCTCTCTGTAGCTCCTGCTGGGTGGCCCCAGGCAGTGGCTGAACTTTGCACCTCCCTGGAGACCCAAGAGCCAGTGTACCCAGTGGTCAGTCTGAGACCCATCCAGATTAGAAATCTTCACATCCATAAGTGATACACTCAAGGGGCAGACTCAGTGAGCACCAAAGCCACACTGAAGCAAGTCCTGCCCCATAAGGGTGTCTCCTGCACAGTAGCTCTCCCAGTGTAGTCACAGTTGGTCCCCATAGCCAGTTGGCCTGGAGGTTAATTCCTCCCAGTGACACCAACAGCAATCAAGGGTTAACTACAACAAGACTGCACACAGCCCACAAAGGGGTGCACCAAGAGTGTCCACCTCAGGTGACTGGGGAGGCTGAGCCACTGGTCCCTATAGGACACCTACTACACAAGGCCACTCCATCAACTCAAGAAGACATAACAGCTCTACCCAATACATAGAAACAAACACAGAGAAGCAGGCAAAAGGCAGAGAAAAAGAAACATATCACAAATGAAAGAAATGGAAGAAAGCAAACTACTGGATATAAGTTGAAGACCACAGTTATAAGGTTACTCAAGAATCTTCTAGAAACCTCCAAGAAACTTAGTGCTTAGTGAGACCTTCAAGGATCTTAGTAAGAATGCCAAAAAAAAAAAAAAAAAAAAAAAGGAAAAGGAAAAGGACCAGTCAGAAATTAAGCATACACTGACTGAAATAAAGAATAATATACAGGGATTCAACAAGAGATTAGATGGTCCCAAGAATCAAGTCAATGATTTGAAATATGAATAAGCAAAAAACACCCAATCAGAAGAGCAAAATGAAGAAAGAATCCAAAAATATGAAGATGGTATAAGAAGCCTCTGGGACTACTTCAAGCATACCAACATCAGAATTATGGGGGTGCCAGAAGAAGAGAGAGGGCAAGATACTGAAAACCTATTTGAAGAAATAATGACAGAAAACTTTCCCTACCTGGTGAAAAAAAATAGACTTACAAGTCCAGGAAGTGCAGAGAAACATAAACAAGAGGAATCCAAAGAGGATCACACCAAGACACATCATAATTAAAATGCCAAGGGCTAAAGACAAAGAGAGAATCTTAAAAGCAGCAAGAGAAAAACAGTTAGTTACCATGCAGGCCAGAAGGGAGTGGCAAGCCATATTCAAAGTGATGAATAGCAAGAAACTACAACCAAGAATACTCTACCCTGCAAAGCTATTATTTAGAATTGAAGGTCAGATAAAGAGCTTCACAGACAAGAAAAAGCTTAAGGAGTTCATCACCATCAAACCAGTATTACATGAAATGTTGAAGGGTATTCTTTAAGAAGAGGAAGAAGAAAAAAAAAGGTAAAGATAAAAAAATTATGAACAACAGTGACAAAAAATACATATCTATCAACAAGTGAATATAAAAATCAAATGAATAAAAAATATGATGAACAGAATAAACTGGCAAATGGAATAGAACCAGGGGCATGGAAATGGAACAGACTGACAATTCTCAGAGGGAAGGGGATGTGGTGGGTGTGGGAAAAGATTAGACAAAGATCTTATATGCATGTATGCATTACCTATGGACACAGACAATAGGGTGGCAAGGGCCTGGGGTGGCATGGGGTGGGAACCAGGTGGAGGGGAGCTTTGGGGGGAAAAAAGGGGGACATCTGCAATAATCTCAACAATAAAGATAAAAACAATGTTAGTAAGATTGTTGATTATTTGGCAAAGCTGATTGAGAAAAATAAAAATACATATAAAACAGCCGCACACCCCTGGGTCTGGGGGAGGCCGTGCGCCCCTGGATCTGGGTGAGGCTGCGTGCCCCTGGGACTGGGTGAGGCCGCGCGCCCCCGGGTCCGGGTGAGGCTGGATCCCGGGTCCGGGTGAGGCCGTGTGCCCCTGGGTCTGGGGGAGGCCGCGCGCCCCTGGGTCTGGGTGAGGCCGCGCGCCCCTGGGTCCGGGTGAGGCCGCGCGCCCCTAGGTCCGGGTGAGGCCATGCGCCCCTGGGTCCGGGTGAGGCCACGCGCCCTGGGGCCTGGGTGATGCTGGGTCCTGGGTCCGGGTGAGGCTGCGCCCCTGGGTCTGGGCGAGACCAAACCAGAGGGAGTCGGACCTCCGTTACCACCATTTGTCCACCATCCAGAGCTGAAAAGTCAGTGCTGACACGTACACATAGGGAACTGGTGGACATTGAAATTGGGTCTCAAAAGAACTGTTGGTCCAGAAAGAAACTCACTACAGACTGATTCATTTGCCTGTCAGCATAACTATTATTGCTTGTCTCACATTCCGTTCTTATAAGTATATTTCTAGTAACACATGATCTCACTCATCTAGGGGAAATGATGAACAACATAGACTGATGAACAAGAACAGACCCAGAAACAAGGAGGCATCGATCGGATTGTCGGGCCTCAGAAGGAGCGGAGGGGAGGGAGGGGGGTAGTGGGGAGAGATCAACCAAAGGACTTGTGTGCATGCATACGAGCCTAACCAATGGTTAAGGACAACAACAGGGTGGGGGCATCTGTGGGGAGGGGTGTGGGATAGGAATGGGGGGATGAGGACAGATATGTGACACCTTAATCAATAAAGAAATTAAAAAATAATAAAAAAGAAAAGAAAATGCCTAAACCTAATGGCTGGACTTAATGGTTCTCAAACTTTATCATAATGAAACACTTATTAGTCACCTTGCTCAGTACCAAACTCCATGGAACTCTGATCTATGAACATAAATAAATATATTATTTTATGTTTTATCAGATGCCAAAAAAAAAACCAGAATGAAAGAATGGATAATTACTTCAGAGAGAACAATTATCAAGAAATAAAGAATATTGTAATTACTACAAAAGAGTATAATAGGTTTGAAAACCTAGATGAAATGGATAATTTTCTGGTAAAGTATACAGGATGGGGAAAAAGTCGGTTTGCAGTTGTATTTGAAACACAGAGTTTATTATTATTTATTAATGTTTATTTTCCATAAGAACAACTATAAAACTACTTTTGTCCCACATTGTACAATTTCAATATTGAAGTATGAATGAAAAATGCTGAATATATCTGGGACTTTGGATTTCACAATTTCAGTGCATTCAAGAAATAGTAATAATAAAACTACATTTACCTGTGCCAAGCACTGTGCTAAGCCCTTGAGTGGAAAATGTGGGCATTGATGACTGGGTCAGAGCTAATTATATGCATTTCTAAATAGGTCTAAAAGAATATTTTCAAAAGATATAAAATGAAATACTAATGAATAAGAAATTCATTGTGTCATGGCTTAACAGTGTTTTCATAGTGCTACATAAAGTAATTGTACATTTTATATTTGTTGGTTTTTGGATATAATGACATGTGGCAATATGCAAAGACTTCAAGCCACATGCCGAGACTTTCACCAAATATCTGTCATCCCTTTTTCCTTCAGTAACTAGACCATCCTTCTCTTCTCCCTCAATGTTAAGCTGGGTGCACTGAAACCAACTAAAGACTATAGTTCCCAGCATCCCGTGAAGTCAGATGAGATCATATGACCACATTTGGCAAAGTGTCTGTGCTGGAAGTGATGAATGGTGAAACTTCTAGGTTGGTTCCCTAAAAGGCAGGGTTCACTTTCTAAAAGGCAGGGTTCACTCTCTCACTTCTCCTTTTCTTGTGAACTGGAATGTGGCAGCCTTCCAAGCTGCCATCTGAGGCTGTGGATGGAGCCATGTTTGAGGTTTTGGAACCACAGTGTAGCAGGCAAGCCCTAAATACCCAACTGAAGCTTCCTGAGTTTTTATTGCTGAAAAAGCGCAGACTTTTCATCTTTCCTAGAAGGCTGGATTTTATCTAGAGTTCAAATGTTAGTAAGGATTGATGTGTTATTAAATTTACCATTAAAAGCTTAAGAAGCCAAGAAATATGTTTTCTAGGGTAAGCATATTTACCTAAAAAACAATCTCTCTCTCTCTCTCTTTCTCTCTCTCTTCTATATATATATATATATATATATATATATATATATATATATATGTATATATATACACACACACACACATATATATATACATACACACACACACACACACACACACATATATAGTTGAAGAATATAGTTACATATACTAGTATATGTAACTACATATATCCTATATAATAAAGTGGTAATATGCAAATTGACCCTCACATCCTCACACAAGATGGCCACCCCCATGTGGTTAAAGATGGCCGCCTAAAGATGGCTGGCAGGGGAGGGCAGTTAGGGGCGACTGGGCCAGTAGGGGAGGGAAGTTGGGGGCGACTGAGCTGGCAGGGGAGGGCAGTTAGGCATCAATCAGGCTGGCAGGGGAGTGGTTAGGGGGTGATCAGGCTGGCAGGCAGGTGAGTGGTTGGGAGTCAGCAGTCCCAGATTGTGAGATTGTGAGAGGGATGTCCGACTGCCGGTTTAATCGGACATCCCCCGAGGGGGTCCCAGATTAGAAAGGGTGTAGGCTGGGCTGAGGGACACCCCCCACTCCCCAGTGCATGAATTTTGTGCATCAGGCCCGGTGCATATATATATATACTAGTAGCCCGGTGCACGAAATTCGTGCACATTGAAAGGGAATTAATTAGATGAAATATTTTAATATTGCTATTTGCCCTTTCTCTATAATAAAAGTGTGAGAGATAAAAGGAAATGAGTACAATGTATATGAAAATAATACATAAATTTATTAATAAGTAAACAATAACAAAATGATATAACAATAACAAACTGATATAACAATAACAAACTCGTAATATAAAAACAACATTGATGCAAATAATGATTGATAAAGTGATTAAACTTATTCTAATATCTTCCTATATACCACATTAAGAGTAAAAACACTTTCAGAGTGCTTGACTAATTTCCCTTGAGATAAAGTATTTACAGCTTTAACTTTAACGTAACATGCTCTTTGAACTCAAGAGAAAGCAACAGCCTTAACTGGTTTGGCTCAGTGGATAGAGCGTCGCCCTGTGGACTGAAAGATTCCAGATTCGATTCCGGTCAAGGGCATGTACCTTGGTTGCGGGCACATCCCCCGTAGGAGGTGTGCAGGAGGCAGCTGATCGATATTTCTCTCTCATCGATGTTCCTAACTATCTATCCCTCTCCCTTCTTCTCTGTATAAAAAAATCAATAAAATATTTTTTAAAAATACTTTAAAAAAAAGTGAGAGAGAAAGCAACATATAACTGACCATGTCCAAAAATGGGTTCAGGTAGGAATATTCCTACTCTGTCTAGAGTTTGTCCTTGTGATTTATTAATAGTCATCACAAATGCTGGCATAACAGGAAAATATCTTCGAATTAATTTAAATGGGTGGCCAGTGTCAGATGGGGACAAATCAATTCTTGGAATCAGAACAATCTCTCCCTCTGCAGATCCTGTTAATATTTCAGCTTTGATAATATTAGGTTGCAATCTTTTGATAATAAATCTGGTACCATTACAAAGACCCCATTTACTATTAAGATTTCTCAATAGCATGATGATTGCACCCACTTTCAATTTTAATTTATGACACGGCATTCCAGAAGGAGTAATTCCATTAAGAAATTCAATAGGAAAATTTTCCTTTTCAGCATCATCTGTTGAGTCAATGGAATCATCACTCAAATAGGCGTGAAAATCTCCATCAAGTATATCCAAAATTTCTTCATTTAATTTTTGATCATGCTCATTTTTTGAACAAAGAATTGCATGTTTAGATATATTTTTAATATTATCTATAGATATACTATTTCCAAAGATGGCTTAAATAATAGATCCATTAAAAATCATTTCATGGGGAATTTCAATAATATCCATTCCTAAATGAAAACTGCTATCAAGTTTGCCATCTCCAAGTTTTACTAACCATTCACTATAAGCAGAATCCTCTGATCTCATATTTGTTTTAAGAGACAACTGTCTGAAACATCCCCAAACACTACAGTACTTTAAAACTTATTTGTACTATGGCCAATCGTATAGCATGGCAACACAAAAATCCCCTCTGAAAAGAACTTTCCCACCAAATGCAACATTCAAATTAGCGCCAGCGAGAGCTTTATATGTATGGCACATGTGCGAGTCAAAGTTTATTTTTATATTTCCAGTGCGTCATATGTACCAGTTGGTCGGACGGATGGACAAATGTCGGTCACTTAGCCTTTTATCTATACAGATTATAAGTCATGATTTTAACTTTTTTAAAAATTATCCTTTAATACCTCCAAAGCACAATGAGTAAGAATCTGAAGGTTTATGTGGCTTCTATTTGGTTTCTAGGACAAAGTTCTTTCATTTACCCACCACTCACTTCTCTCCTTTTACTCTTGAATGTTAATTCCAACATAATTTTTGTAACACCTCTTGAAAAGGATCCCACCAAGTTTTTGATAGTCCACATGATAAAACTTACAAAAAAATACAGCATGAGACTTTCATTCTCTCACTAAGTTCTTCATATAACTGTAATTCCTCAGCCTCTAAAGAATGAAAAAGGAAAATAAAAGTGCCTTCTCTCATTCCAAGGCCTTTCTCAGTCAGGCAACCACAAAAAGAAAGAATGAGCCTACAATTCATGCCATGTAATCTCTATCAGGCATAATTCAAATCAAATCCCATCATGCAAAGTCTGGGATAATTAAAATGTATAAGAGAACAGTGGTGACCTGGGGGAGAACTTATGAAACCTTGTCTCCTGCTTTTGCTGACTATTCTTTTCATTATGCTAGACTCCAAGTCCCTATCGTGGACCTGGTCAGATGGCTGTGGGTGCTAACCCACGCCACCTGGATCCGTGATCGGGGACCTGGGCAGCCTGCTGCAGGCATTAACCCACGCTGCCTGCCCTGGTCCATGATCCCTGATAGGGGCTTTGAGTCAGCTGCCACTGGCGATGGCTGCTGCGGGCCTTAACCGACGCCGCCTGCCCGGGTCCGCGATCGGTGATGGCGGACCGGGGCAGCCGGCTGCGGGCCTTAACCCTCGTTGCCAGCCTGGGTCCGCGATCAGTGAGGGCGAACCTGGGCAGGCGGCTGCGGGCCTAAACCCACGCCGCCTGCCCGGGTCCGCGATCGGTGATGGCGGACCTGGGCAGCCGGCTCTGTGCCCCGGTCTGCGATCGGTAATGGCGGACCTGGGCAGCCGGCTCTGGGCCCCGGTCTGCGATCGGTGATGGCGGACCTGGGCAGCCGGCTGCGGGCCTTAACCCTCGCCGCCAGCCCGGGTCCGCGATCGGTGATGGCGGACCTGGGCAGCCGGCTCTGTGCCCCGGTCCGCGATCGGTGATGGCGGACCTGGGCAGCCGGCTCTGGGCCCCGGTCTGCGATCGGTGATGGCGGACCTGGGCAGCCGGCTCTGGGCCCCGGTCCGCGATCGGTGATGGCGGACCTGGGCAGCCGGCTCTGGGCCCCGGTCCGCGATTGGTGATGGACCTGGTTAGGCAGCTGCCCTGGTCCGTGATCCCTGATCGTGGACCTGGGCAGCCTGCTGCGAGGTTAACTGCCTGCCCCGGTCCACCATCATGTCTTGGATCTCACTGGCATGGGTGCTTCCCTCTCCCCCGCCATCTTAACGTGTATATTTGCTTCTGATGGGCTGGTGGGCGTGGCTAGTGGCCGTGGCTGGTGGGCGTGGCTTATGGGTGTAGCGAAGGTGCAGTCAATTTGCATATTACTGTTTTATTAGATAAGATATATATATATATATATATATGGTATATGTAACTATATTCTTCAACTTTGGTTACAGAAAAACAATAACTAAGGTTGAAATCATAGCCAATGAGTTGTTACTCTAATAAAAACACAAGGACTTACCCTTAGATCTTCCCCAAGTTAAATTTTAAAAACTTTAAAAAACTTGATTCTTTGTCAGAGATATGGCAGAAGAATACATCTAAAATGAAGGTATTCTTCATTTTCTCTATCATTATACAGTGTAGTTATCATTTATGATGAAATTTGAAAGGCTTTCATGTGGTGTGTATGTACGCATGAGGGTGCGCACATGAGCATATGGGTGGGTGTAAGAGAACAGCTAGAACTAGGATTTACAAAAATATATTTCAATGTTTTTATTAGTATTTCTATGGTTTTAAAATAGAGCCTTAGCAATAAATAAATAAATAAATAAATAAATAAATAATAATAGGGCCTTTTCTTTCCCCTCTACCAAGGAAAGCATGTTGTTTTATAACATGTTAGGAAATAGGATGTAAGGTTTTACTAAAGAAATTCAGTTGGCAAAATTAGAGTTGGGACACTTCCAAGTTCCCACATGGAATATAATAAATTCTCCAGAGAGATGACCTCTCACTAGGAAGTCAGCACATGAAGAATTACACCCAAAACACATAAAGTTTAATAGGCAAAAACCATGATGAAACACCAGCAAAGCACTTTATTCTTTATATTAGTTCTTCTAAAAAAAGAACTTAGTTTTCTTTGCTTCAAAAAGTGTGTGTTTTAGAGCAAAACTTGTTGCAGCTTAATATAAAAAACACAACCATATTTTATAACTACAATTATTTTTAGGGAGCATATCAATATTAGTTATGATAATATTATTAATCTTGATACTTGCCATGTGTTGGGACCTGTGCTGAGTACTTTGCATACATTTATGTCAATCTTTTCATCTAACAATTTAATGAATGATGCATTATGATTCCCATTTTTAAGATGAGAAAACTGAGGTACATTGAAATTAATTTGCCCAGGTTCAGACCAATAGTAAATGATAGAGAGAATTCAAAATCAGGTCTGTTTGATTCCAAATCCAATCACTATCACGGGGCTTCATGTTTTGACCAAAAGTCAAATAGAGAGGATCTGAGGAATTCTAGTATATTAAACTGAGAAGGGAAATTCTAGATTAGTAAAATACCAGAGGATTCTTTAGGCAATATCCTATATAATAAAGAGGTAATATGCAAATTGACCATCACTCCAACACACAAGATAGCTGCCCCCAGGTGGACACAAGATGGCCGCCACAAGATGACCTACAGGGGAGGGCATTTGTGGGCCATTAGACCAGCAGGGAAGGGCAGTTGGGAGGGACCAGGACTGCAAGGGAGGGCAGTTTGGGGAGATCAGGCCTGCAGGGGAGGGAAGTTGTGGGGGACCAGGCCTGCAGGGAAGGCTGGCAAGAGAAGGAAGTTAGGAGTGACCGGGCCAACAGGGGAGGCAGTTGGGGGTGACCAGGCCTGCAGGGGAGAGCAGTTAGTAGTAACCGGGCTGGCAGGGGAGGGCTGTTAGGGGCAATTGGGTTGGAAGGGATGTAGTTAGGCATTGATCAGGCTGGCAGGAGATTGGTTAGGGGGTGATCAGGCTGGCAGGCAGGTGAGCGGTTGGGAGCCAGCAGTCCTGGATTGTGAGAGGGATGTCCGACTGCCGTTTAGTGGGATCGGGCTTAAACAGGCAGTTGGACATCCCTCAAGGGGTCCCAGATTAGAGAGGGTGCAGGCTGGGCTGAGGGGCAACCCCCCACCCTGTGCACGAATTTTGTGCACTGGGCCTCTAGTATAAAATATATACATGGAAGTACATTTGTTCAATGCTAAGTCTAATGTTTCCATACATTTAACTGTTCAGATTGTGTTTTCTGGCTACTGGAAAGCGATGGCTCCCACAGACACACATAAACTTATTTCCTCCTTTGGTGTAAGCTTTATAAATGGTTCTATGTTTGTATTTACTCAAGCACATTTATAGATATTAAAATATCAGCTGATGCTATTCATCTTCTAGAACTTTATCAAAAGGAAGTGCATTATGTGAGCAATAAACATTAGTATGGTCTTAGTTTTATTGAAAACTGTGTTTCTTTAGAGATAGTTCAAGCTATACCTTGGACTAGAGGACATGGCTGAAAGCTAATAAATCCATATTATAACATTTAAAGCAATTTGACACTCCCTGAGTACAGTCAAATGACTTTTAACATTATGAAACCTGCCATGTCTTTCCAAGGACAAATGAATGGCCTGCAACTCAACCAACTGTGCTATTTCCTATAAGAATTAGCATCTCTCCTCCTAAATCATTAGCTTATAAAATGGAAGACAATATTTTTTGGCAGAAAATTAACTGAAGTTTCAAGTGGTGTCTCTGAATTTTATTGACATGAGAATTAAAACCACCTCTCACAATCAGAACATTATATTAAAAATAAATTTCATAGTTAGGTAAGCATCTATGATAAGATTTATTCATTTTTGTCCTAACATTAGGTAAAAACACTTTTATCACGGGATTCTGATATTCATCCCTAATATTTTGAAAGATTGTTGGTTTTGCTATTGATATTCTTCAGGAAAACATGTTAATCTTCTCATGACCCATAAACACTTTATATTTCTGTCAAGGAGACATGTGAGAAATAGTCAAAAGATCTGAAACACATTCTATGAATCAGGCGTCTACAGAGACACAGAAACAAGAGGAGATTTGCTATAGGAATTGGCTCATGTGGTTATGGGGATTGAGAAGCCCGGGGTTTGCAGTCTACAAGCCGGAGACGCAGTGGAGCTGGTGTGATTCAAAGGCCTGAGGACCAGGAGGCCCGGCGTCTGAGGGCAGGAGGAGAACATCTCAGCGCAAGCAGAGAAATAATTCACCCTTCCTCCCCCTGATTGTTCCTTCTATTCAGTCCTCTCCAGGGAGGATGATGACACCTGAATTCTTTTTTAAAAATATGTTTTTATTGATTTTAGAAAAAGGAAGGGAGAGGGACAGAGAGATAGAAACATCAAAAAGAGAGAAACATCGATCAGCTGCCTCCTGCATGCTCCCCACTGGGAATCAAGTTCACAACCTAGGCATGTGTACTGATGGGGAATTGAACCAGCAACCCGTTGGTGCATGGGATTACCAACTAACCAACCGAATCACACGAGCTGGGGCCCAGCTGAATTCTTTACTCAGCCCAATGTGCATCTTTTCAAGAGATACTCTCATGGACTCACTCAAAAATACTATTCACTAGCTGTCTGTGCCCAATAATCAAGTCGATGCATAAAATTAACCATCGCACATATGTAACTGGTGTATCTGAAGGAAAGAGGAGAGAGAGAGAGAGAGAGAGAGAGAGAGAGAGAGAGAGAGAGAGAGAGAGAGAGAGACAAAGGGACAAAGATTGAGAATTGTTCTAAAACTTACCAAAGTCTTTAATCCACAGATTCAAGAAATTCAGTATTCCCTAATAGAAGAAAATATAAAGAAAACCAAATGTAGGCACATTATCATAAAACTGCTGAAAACAAAGACAAAGAAAAAATATTTAAAGCAGTGGGAAAACCCCACAGTATCTTCAAGGCAGCAAAAACTAGACGGATGGTTGACTTTTCAAGAGAAACCACAAAGCCAGTCCAATGGAAATACATTTCTAGAACACTAGAAGAAAAATTTCCTGTAAAGAGTTCTAGTAAAAATATCTCTCAGAAAGGCAAAATAAAGACATTATCAGACAAAACTAAAGCTGAGATATTACCACTACAATGAATTTTAAGTAAGTTCTTTAGAAAGAAGACAAATGATTACAGAGGACTACAATTGGATGAAGAAAATAAGCAGCAGAAAGGGTAAATGTATAGATAAGAGTGCAGAAAATTAGCTGTTAAAAACTTGTGGGATTGTTTTCATAGCAGCACAATTTACCATAGCTAAGATTTGGAAACAGCCTAAGTGCCCATCAGCAGATGAGTGGATTAAAAAACTGTGGTACGTCTACACAATGGAATACTATGCTTTGGTAAAAAAAGAAGGAATTCTTACCATTTGCAAGAGCATGGATGGACTGGAGAGCATTATGCTAAGAGAAATAAACCAGTCAGAGAAAGATAAATATCACATTATCTCACTCATTTGTGGAATATAATGAACAACATAAACTGATGAACAAAAACAGATCCAGAGACAAAGAAGCATTAGATCAGACCATCAAATCTCAGAGGGAGGGGAGGGGAGGGCGGGAGTAAGGGGGAGAGATCAACCAAAGAACTTGTACGCATGCATATAAGCCTAACCAATGGACACAGACACCAGGGGGGGTGAGGGCATGAGTGTGTGTGTGTGTCGGGGATGAGGGGGCAGTAGGGGGATAAGGACACATATGTAATACCTTAATCAATAAAGAAAAAAAACTTGTGGGATTTATAACATGTAGTAGAAAATATATGACACATCAATAGTGCAAAAGGTGAGAGGGAGTTGATAGGGTTAAACTATTGTGAGGTTTTTTACTTATCTTAACAGGAAAATGCATAAGAGAGGCACTATTGAATCAAGGAGCACATTGAAATCTTCAGTATCACTGATGAAAACACACAAGGCTGTGTAACTAAGATGCTCCTAGAGGAAGATAAATGGGATGTTTTAAAAAATGCCTGATTATTCTAAGAGAAGAAAGAAATGAAGAAGTAACGATCAAAGAAAAGTGGGACAAAATGAGACAAATAACAAGATGGTGGACCCAAACCACTTCCATGAAAGAACATGGCCTCTCCTTGGAGGAAGGGCTGACTCTAGGACGGAGGCAGAGAGCATGCAAGATGGGCCTGGACAGACCCTCCATGATGGATCTGTGTCACGGGCAGGCAGGAGCTCTCTGGAGGAGCTCCCAGAGGCCAAAGCTGGGCCATCTGAGCAAGGACACAGGAGGCATAAAAGAAATCTCCATGAGACCACGCTGATATAAAAGCAGGGGAGAGTGAACAAATCTTTGTCCTGACAATTCCAAACAATTATAGACACTCCACCCTCGAGGAGCCGGAGCCCAGTCTCCACTTCCAAAGGAGGGGCTGTGAAAGGGGAGCGGGAGGGGCAGGGACTTCCTGGGGGAGGAGCCCATAAAACAGCACTGGGTCAGCGATCAAGGTTCATCAATGGTGATAAGCGTGTTCGTGTATGTACCCTTGAGGGGGCAGCATCTTACCTCTGCAGTCCTCCAGAAACATAACCCCAGTACAATCATGGAGAAATGGACCAATCCCAACTATGAGATGTACTACAAAACGGTCAAGTCATAAAAATCAGGGAAACAGGAACAACAAGGAGAAGCCTAAGAAACACAACCAAAGTGGGGTTGAGGGTGAGATCATGGAAAATAACATTAGGTAAAAAGAAAGAAAATCTGAATTCAATATGAACTTCCGTTGATGTACCGATATTGGTTCATTAACTATAACAAACTTTATTTTAATTAAAGATACTAATAACAGGGAACACTGGTGCAGAGCCACTGTGAACTCTCCCTACAATCTTCTCAACTTTTATTTTTAAAGTTGCTAAGGTCAATCCTTCTGCTCAGACTCCTTTCCCCGCCTGCTGTCAGTGGTGGGCTGGCGAATGTTCCACAGCCAGCCCTGAGGGTGGAGTGGGAGCCTTCATGCATAGCATTTGCCACTCGTAATTCCCACCCCATGGCCAAGTTCAAATGCTCAGTTCCATGAAGAGATGCAATTGGCAGCCAGTAGGAGCCTGCTGGTCTCCAGGCCCGAGAAGCCAGGAGTGGCAGGGCAGCTGCCACTGACCTTGAGTGTGAACACTGCCAAGCCCATGGAAAGGCACCTGTGCTCTGACAGTCATGACCTCTAGACCCTCAGAATCGCATTTTCAGTGACATATTCCCTGAGTGTGTCCCAGAGAGTGGTGGTGAGCTGGGCGGCTCCCGTGTCCACTCCTCAGTTCCTGGCCTGTGGCTCTGCCTGTCAGGGACACGGCCCACATCACGTGATGATTCACGTGTAGACTGCATCTCGGAGAATGGCTCCCTACCTCAGAAACTTATCTCCGAGTCTGTGCTGACAGGTCACTCCACTGAATTGTCACCGGTCTAGTTGGAAGGACCAGTGGGTCCCTTGGCTATGTGCCCACTGCTGCACCTCTTCTGCCATAATGGGGTGACCCAGGGGGCCCAGCGTCCTCTCAGTTTGACTGAACTTTAGGCAGGCTCTCAGCCCTCACCTCCCCTTCCTTAGAGCACAGCTTTAGAAAATGTGTAATTATAGATTCTTCCTCTGTCCCTTTGGCCTGGAAATGTTTTTAAAATTTCTTGAAAGATTTCTACCCCAGAAAAGTCTTCCTTCAGACCTAGAGCCGTTCTTCTGAAATGCCATCATCCAGGAAGATAGAGCCCAGTGTCCCAGACTGTGGGAGCGTAGGGGCCTGACTGTAGGAATGTCACTCAGCAAACACAGATGGCTAATCCCGGGGAAAAACATCTGCAAACTCAGGAAAAACTAAATGTGTTTGACACAGCCACTGGCCACACTCCCCACGACTCTCCATGACATCCCCCGACTCCCCCCGACTCCCCACAACACCCCACAACACCCCACCACACCCCATGACTCCCCATGACTCCCCATGACACCCTCCAACTCCCCACGGCAGCCCACGACTCCCCACCACACCCCACGACTCCCCACGACTCTCCATGACACCCCCCGACTGCCCATGACTCTCCATGACACTCCCCGACTCCCCCCGACTCCCCATAAGACCCCCCGACTCCCCATGACACCCCACTACACCCCATGACTCCCCACTACACCCCATGACTCCCCACGACTCTCCACGGCAGCCCAGGACTCCTCATGACAGCCGCAGCCTCGTCTGGGGCTCCATGCAGCACACAGAAGCCCTCCTGCCTGGCTCCAGCACAGCAGAGCTCCGGCTAAGCTTCGCCTTCTCTGCCATGTTGCAAGAGCCTTGAAACAAGTCTTCCTTGACTATTTAACTTGTTTCGGTGCCATTTTCCAGTGACTGTGGGTCTCCAGGGCAACGCTGATCCTGAGAGGAACACTCTGAGTGAACCTGGCACTTTGGGTATTGGGGAGAGCTGAGGCCCTCTGGGCGGGAAGGTCATATCACACACAGGGTCTGATGGATCCCACTCCTTCCGTGGTAGAATGAATCTCTTCGTAGTGGAAAGGAGAATTCTATTTATTTTTTAAATGCTTCATGCTTTTAATTTTTGTTTTCATGGACCTCTAACATATATCTGCAATCATTTCTACTTTTTACTGGTCAATAAGCATTGTGTTAAAAAATATGGATGCACGTATCATAATATCTTAAAGTAGAAGGAAACCCAATGTTGTAGAGATGACAAATATCTCTGCAGGGAAACAAGCAAGCCAAGTACCGAGTGGTCTCTAAGTTGGAATGCTATCTCCCGAATCCCAGATGCTGGGCTGGTTCTGCGACTGTCAGGAGTGAACCAGATGTAACTGCTGTGCTTCCAGCGTCCCCTGGCTTTCTGAGAGCCTGTCTCCTCTTGTTAAAAGGGTTAACAATCCTATTGTGTAATGATCAGGTTGTTACTAGACTATTTCCATAATATGTGCCGTTTTTGTCCACTCTAAAAGAATGTGCTGTTTCCTCCCAAGTGAATTGTTAAAAAATCAGGAACAGATGAAAAGTCTGGGGCGCTATTCTTCCCACCCCCTCCTTTCCCTTGGGTGTCAGGAGTGAGGGATTCAGCCCATGTAGGGTGTGGTCTGGGTGCTGGTAGAGAACTCTGATATCCTCCAGGTTATTGTTTTACTGCCATTTTCAGAGTCAGAAACATAAGGCTTCTCCCAAGAGGAAGTGGAAAGAACGACCTCAGCTCCACTCAAGCTTTGCCGCCGTCTCCAGAGCCAGGGAAGCTGCCCTCGGCTGTATGGCAGCTGCTTGCCCAACCAGCAGATTGCTATGCTCTTGATCGGCCTGTGCACACACTCTTCCCGCCTCCGGACAACACAGAGGGCAGCATGTGCTTCCTCACACAGAACAGCCCTCATCTGAAAAAGCATCTTCCGTGAATCCTTCCACTTCACCTCCTTTTACCTTTCTCCCCCGCCCGAGGCAAAGGGCCTGTGGGACTGGCCCAGTGGGAAGTAAAAGGGAATGTGCATGGTCTTCCTCTGAGAGGAGAGGGGAGCGTCAGCAGTGAAGGCTCTCCCCGAATCCTCTCTAGACGTTTGCAGAACACAAAACAATGCCTTAACCATGGTGAACTTGCCCTCAACACCCCCCAGTGGTTTATATGAAATCCATTTATCCAGTTAAGTTTTACTTGTATTGTCTGACTGTTATATTCAAAGTATTGGTTACTTACACCTTGCAATCACACTTTTGAGGAAACTTATTTTTGCTGCGAAACCTGACTTTGCTGGTTCTATTGAGTCACGTGTTCATTCATGTGTGCCCTTTCTTTACGTGACTGCGTGGGGTGGCCCGTAAAGCTGTAGGCTCTTAGATGATAGAGCCCTGGGGAGGCGGCTCCTCCGGCCCAGGCCCTGCACGGTGCTCAGTGATACTAGAAGGCTGAGGTCTAATGGCGAGAGTCAGGCGCCATAGGCGCTGCAGCAGGAAGGCTTCCCACGGTAGAAAACAATTCGTTGATCACTGAGAAGCCGATCGCACCGGTTTGGTCTGCAGAGAGTGCCACGGCCGTCAGGGGCTGCAGGGGCCATGGTCACACATTGCATCCAACCTGCTGTTAGATTAGATTATAGGCCCTGGAACAAGCTCGGATCATTCGCTTCTTGGTTCTCAACCACAATATGACACCCCATGTGTGTGTCACAGTGAAGGTGTGCTTCTGGAACAAGTTGCTTTCTAACGTGCTCGGGTGGACTCACACCTGCCTCTGGAGTGACATCATCACTCACTATGCTCGGTGCTGCAGACACCAAACACAGGGAGCATTCCAGGACTTTCGTTCGCCTTTCTAAATGTTTCACTCCAACTGGTGGCGTGTTATGAAGAGAATTCCAACAAGAATCAAAATTATTTCAGGCATAATCAATATTTTTCAAGTTAAGGACAGAGCAGGAAAATAAAATAGCCTATTTTAAATCCATACCTGATTTAACACATATCTTTGTTGGTCATATACTATGGGCAAGGCCATTGTGCTAAGTGTGGTAGGGTGTTCAGAAATTTGTGACAATAACTTATGTCCAAGAAGGGAAATTGAAAACGCTGAAATTCACACTGCAAGGTTACTGCTCCTACAGTCCCCGACAGAGATGGGCAACGGATCGAGCTGTGTCTCATCAGCAAACTTCCCAGGAACAAAAAGTTAAGTTTAAAAGAACTTGTAATAAGGTGGACAAAAGTGACCAAAAATAAACCAACTGAAGTCAATTCAACTTATTTAAAAAACGTTATTTATTTTAAACAGTTCATGTACAGAACTCCCCTCCCCCACCCCAGTAGCTCATAGGTTTAATTAAAAACAGTTTTCTGTTTTAAGCTGAGTCCCCGGCTTTATCTGCACTTGGTGGTGTGTCTGCTAATTCGACAACATGGCTCTTGTTACGGGCAAATCATTGCTAACACTTCTGGTGCCATTACTGAGAAAGGCGAATTTTTTCAGTAGGGGATGGGCTGGCCCAGAGGATTAACATGCGAGCTTTCATTTTGTCAGTCAAATCCTGCAGATTCCTAGGTCAGATGAGCAGGCGGGTCTGCATGTAGAAATCATGCCACATGCCTGGCATGGAAACAGCCAGCGCTGGACGCAAAGAGCAAGTGAGGGCTTCGGAGGCTGTAATTGAAAGAGCATTTTTAGCTTCCTGTTTACTTCATTGAACTTTCTACGTCCTTCTTAAGTACAGACTGTGTCTGGTTCCAAATGGCTTTCATTGGGAGACGCGGCCTTTCCCTCTGCTCTTGGGGAAAACAGACTGACCCTCTGGGTGAGGGGCTGGACGGGGGGCAGCCTGGCGCCCTGTGGCCGAGGCTCCTGCACCCGGGACAGCGCGCCCGCCGGGCCCGTGGCCTGTCCCGGGCCAGCCCAGTGCTCCCAGCGCAGCGGGCTGTGCCCTCTGGTCCCAGCGCCCCAGGGGTGTGCCCCGCAACTTCTCCCATGTTCTCGGCGGAGGAAAGCTCCCGCGGACATGTAGGGACAATGGCTGCCTGCACCACAGTTGGCTTCCTCCAGATTCCCTCAACAAATGCATGCCTTTGCAACGTGCACTCTTCCTTCTTTCTTTAAATTTTAAATTAAATTTAATTTTCCTATCACCATGTACCCCATCTGTGCCTCCTCCATCTCTACCCCCTCCCCACTGCCCCTCAATCCCACGATGCTGTCCATGTCCAGGAGTGCTCTCTCTCTCCTTTTTTGCTCAATTCCTCCCCCACCCTCACTCTCTCCTGCTTTCTATCTATGAGTCTGGCTCTATTCTGCTTGGTGGTTCAGTTTGTTCATGAAATTCCACATATGAGTGAGATCATGTGGTCATGTCTTCCTCTGACTGGCTTACTCCTGTAACAATTCCATGATTTCCTCTTTCTGTTCAAAAGTTTGAATCCTTTCAGCCTCACCTGTGCCCCTCACTCCCTCATCACCTTACTGAGAGCTGACTGACAGACAGGGGACAGGGAAGGCGCATGCCCAAAGCTTCCAACGGACACTGTGACACATCCATCACAGGCTGGAAACTGTCCCTGGTCTCTGAAGTCCTGCACCTCCTCCCGTCATTTCTCCCCGGAGGCGAGGACCAGGCCCAGTCATCCAGGGGAGCTTGCACTTGCCAGGGTTCTACAGACAGGACCAATGCAGGGATGCTGGCCTTTCTCTAACTCCCTCCGCAGACTGTTGAGAGCCATCCCCATGCTCAGTGTGTCAAAGGTCCCTTTCTTGTGACTTCTTGGGCAGATTCCAGCCGCATGAATAGGCCACCAGATCTTCAGCCAACTGCCCATGAGCAATTTGGTTGTTTCCAGCTTTTGCCTATTTCTAATAAAGTTGCTATGAATATTTGTGCACAAGTCTTTGTACAGACATCCCTTTCTTCCTGGGAGAGTACGGAGGAGTAAGACAGCAGGAGGATTCATTAGGAGTGTGCTCGGCATTGTAAGCTGTCTGGCCACTTTCTGGTGCTCACAGCATTTGGTAGGCCCCCCAGCTGCGCACAAGGGGACAACTGCCGCCACATCCCCCCAACACCTCACACAGTCCCTGTGTAAATTTAGATGCTGAAAGAGGTGGGTAGTGGAATCTCCTATGGTTTGAATTTTCTTTTTCCCTAATGATGGTGAGCATCTTTCCATGTGCTTATTTGAAATCTAATGTGTATTCTTTGGTAACATGTCTGTTCCATGTTTTGGCCATTTTTCCTGTGTTTATTGACTTGGCGTGTTCTCTGTATATTCGGATGCAAGTCCTTTAAGAGATCTGCACTCTGCAAATTGTTTTTCCCAGTTAGAGGCTTACCTTTCAAAGAGCAGGTGATTTGTAACTTGAATGAGGTCCAGTTTATCATTTTTATTTTATAAGTTTTGTTTTTGACATTATATATAAGAAGTGTTTGCCTCATCCAAGGTCACAAAGATTTTCTCTATGCTTCCTTCTGGAAGTTGTAAAGTTTTAGGTTTTACACTTGGGTCTAGGATCAATGTTGAGTTAATTTGTGTGCTTGGTGCAGGAATCCATTAAATTTTACTTATGGATATGCAATTGTCTCAGTATCACCTATTGGAACACCATCCTTTCTCCACTGAATGGCCTTTGCATTTTGCTCCAAATAATTTGTCTCTATGTAGGTGCACATTTTTTTGCACTCTGTTCAATTCTATCAATCTACTGATCTATCTTGATGCAAATATCATGCTATATTGATTCCTGAGGTTTTGTTATGTCTTAAAATCTAGTAGTATTAGCCCTCCCCTTTCAGACATGGTTCTTTTACCAAGTGAGTTTGCCTATTCTAGGTCCTTTAAGTTTTACTACAAATTTTAGTATAAGCTTATAAATTGCTTTAAAAAATGCTATCATTATTCATGGTGGCCAAGACATGGAAACAATCAAAGTGTCCTGCAATAGAAGACTGGATAAAGAAGATGTGGCACAGCCCTATCCGGGTTGGATCAATGGATAGAGCATCAGCCTGCAGACTGAAGGGGCCTGGGTTCAATTCCGGTCAAGGGTACATGCCCAAGTTGCGGGCTCGATCCCCAGTAGGGGATGTGCAGGAGGCAGCCTATCAGTGATTCTCTCTCATCATTGATGTTTCAATCTATCTCTCCCTCTCCCTTCCTCTCTGAAATCAATGAAAATATATTTTTAAAAAAGATGTGGTCCATATACACAATGGAATCCTACTCAGCCATAAGAAAGGATGAAATACTGCCATTTGCAACAACGTGGATGGACCTTGAGAACATTTCGCTAAGTGAAGTAAGTCAGTCAGAAAAAGCTAAGAGCCATATGATTTCACTCATATGTAGGATATAAACTGAAATTCGTGAACATAAACAGCAGTGTGGTGGTTGCCAGGGGGAAGGGGGTTTGAGGAGAAGGGGTGGGGGGAAAGGGGGTCCTAATATATGGTGACAGGAGAAGATCTGACTCTGGGTGATGGGCACATGGTGCAATATACAGATCTTGTAACATAGAAACCCACACCCGAAATTTATGTGTTCATGTTAACCAATGTCACCCCAATAAATTTAATTAAAAATGCTGTCATTTTTAAAATTTTATTGAATTAAAATTTACATAGCATAAAATTCACACGTTTTATGTGTGCAGTTGAAAGATTTTAAATAAATGTATGGAGTTATGCAAGCACCACAATTCCGTTTTAGAATATGTTCATCATCCCAAAAGATCCACCTTATCAATCTGCAGTCACTTTCCTTTCTTATAGCCAGCCCTAAGCAACCACTATTTCTCTCTCTCTGTGCATTCGCCTTTCTGGACATTTCATAAAAATGGGATCTGCACTGTACAGGATTGCATCTACCTTCTTTTACTGAACATGGTGTTCGAGCTTCTTCCATGTTGTTGCATGTGTCAGCATTTCATTCTATTTCATTGTTTGACAGTTTCCATTCTATGGCTAGCCAGGTTCACAGGAGCCACTTACCCGATAATGAACCAGATTGGTCCAGATTTTTGCATCTGTGAATGCTGCTGCTGTGAATATTTGCATGCAAGTCCATGTGGGATGTACAGTCATTTCTCATGGGTAGACTCCTAACATTGAAATTGGTGGGCCATATCCTAAGGATGTGTTCAACTTTAAAAAAACAGATTTAATTTTTTAGAGTCATCAGAAGTTCACTGCAAAATTCAGCAAAAAGTACAGAGTTCCTATAAGTTCCCCACACATGCACAACCTCCCCACCATCATGTCCCCCACCAGAGCGGTGGTTAGCTATACTCAGTGAACCTACAGTGATACACCATCACCATCCAAAGTCCACGCTTACATGGTAGTATGCTCTGTGGGAATGTACAATGACACACACCCACACTTGCAGTAGCATACAGAGTATTTCACCGCTTTAAAGTCCCCTGTGCTCCATATATTTACCCCTCCCCCTTCTTTGACCCCTGAAAACCACTGATTTCTCACTGTCTCCTTGGTTTCTCTTTTACAGAAGGGCATAGATTGGAACCACACAGTTTTATAGTCTTTCAGACTGGCTTCTTTCACTTCACAATATGCATTTATGGTTCTTTCATGTATTTTCAGGGCTTGCTAGCTCATCTCTTTTTACCACTGAGTAATATTCCATTGTCTGGATGGACCACAGTTTGTGCTTCCATTCACCTCCTGAAGGATGTCTCGGCTGCTTGGAGATTCTGGCCGTTATGGATAAACTGCTATAAACATCTGTGTGCATGTTGGCTGTGAACCTAAGTTTCTAACTCATTTGGGTAAATACCAAAGAGTGCTGAGAGCTGGCTTGTATGGTAAGAGTGTGTTTAACTTTGTGAGAAACCCTCCAACTGTCTTCCAAAGTGGCTGCCCTGTGCGCATCCCACCAGCCCTGGGCGAGAGTTCCTGCGGCTCATGTCCTGCCAGCACTTGGTGTTGTCAGCATTCTGATTGGTCGCCACTCTAACAGGTTGTTGTTTGAATTTTCCATTCCCTAAGGACATAGGAAGGGAACGTCTATGTATATCATCTTTGCCGAGATGCCTGCTCATGTGACCATATTTTAAAATATATATTTTTATTGGTTTCAGAGATGAAAGGAGAGAGAGAGGGAAACATCAATGATGAGAGAGAATCATTGATCGGCTGCCTCCTACACGCCCCACACTGGGGATCTAGCCTTCAACCTGGGCCTGTGCCCTGACTGGTAATTGAACCGTGACCTCCTGTTTCATAGGTAATGCTCAACCACTGAGCCACACCTGCCAGGCTTGTGCCCATTTTTTAATCAGTTTTTTTTAAATGTTGTTTTCTTATTGTTGAGTTTTAAGTTCTTTGCATATTTTCGATAGCAGTCTTTAATCAGACATGTCTTTGGCAAATATTTTCTCCTAGCCTATCCTGTGATTCTCTTGATACTGTCCCTTAAAGAGTAGATTTTAAAAGTTGAGTATAGCCCAGTTTATCCATTTATTTCTCTCATGAACAGCTTTGCCATTATATCAAAAAGGTCATTGCCACAGCCAAGGCCACTTAGGTGGCCCCTCTCTTACCTCTAGTTTCCACTTTACCTCGAGGGCTGTGACCCACTGACTTCACTGGCGTGAAAGGTGCACTGGCTTCTGTCTACGAGCCGGGAACGGAGTACGCGCCAGACCCCACCCCATCCCCACCTCAGGCTCAGAAAACTAATGTTTGGGGTTCAAGTCGCGCAGTGTATGGTATTCTGCATTGACCGCTGAGCTAAGACCCCGTACACTCACAAGGCCTCACCTTCCCATGATCAGAGAAAGAAGCTAATGGTGAAGTTCACGGTCACTACACCGTCTGCTGGTGTCGGCACCAACCAGGACCCTCCTGGTTTTCACAGACAGAAACTCAGCTGGAAAAAAAAAGGAAGAACCGAATGCAGTAAAGGAACCCACTGGCTTGAGTAACTGGAAAGCCTACAGGGAGAATGAATCACGGGGCTCAGACATCCTGTTAGAATCCCACCTGTGGGCTCCCCTTCCCCCACGCCACCCCACCCCCACGCCCTCCTGGTGCCCTCTGCGCCCTCCCACATGGCGGGGGGGGGGGGGGGGGGCTGAGGACTACACTCTCCTGAGCTCCTTGCAGGCGGTGTCCTGCTGGCTGCATGAGCGCGTTCCTGCAGGTGCAGGTGCGAGGGGAGGAGAGGCCCGTGACCCGCTTCGCCCCGGGCTTTCCGGGGTCCGCCCCACAGCCGCGTGGCCCGCACCCAAGAGCCCGGGATGGAAAGCTGCCCTGGATCTTGCATTTCTGACTTCCTGACATTTAGCAACGCCCTTTGGCCCTGGGCTCTGCAGCCTCCGCAGCCTCCGCAGCCTCCGCTGTGGGCCAGGGGCGGGGCTCGGAAGGCCCTGACAGAAAACGGATGCGGCCACAGAACAGGAAAGCCTTACCGGTTCTCAAACAGTAAGGACAGGACCCCTGTGGTATCCATGCCCGTGTCCCCAGGTAAGCATCACCGTTCCTAGGCCATTGCGCAGGTCTGAAGAGTATCACTAAGTTTGGGCTCAGCTGCAGGAAGTTCCCCATAGTGACAGGATGGATGGGGGACCGGGCTGTCAGGAAACAGTCAGGAACGATGGGAAAGGAGACATTTCCACGGGAAAGGAGCAGAAGTGAAGTTAGGGAGTGTTCTCTTCACCAACACAGAGCAGTTATCCTCTAAGGGCTGTGGGCTTTACTTTTTATGAAAAATGGAATCAATTGTATTGTCCAATGAAGGTGCACGCTACTTATTGGGGGTGGAGATTTTGAAATTCTGCCACCATTTTCTTTAACAAAGAGCAATTACGTTCAGTTGAATTTCCTGAATCATGTCTATCAGTTCGATGAGAAGTTAGTGAAGGGAGAGAAACACCGCACTGCATACGTTAGAAACAAAAGCTGTAATCTTCCATCTCTCCAGCAGAGCTCAAACTTTTTTTTTTCCACCTTAGCAACTGATCATAAAATATTTCATATAAATTGATAATCGAAAAATAGCCCCAGGATGTGAAGTATGGCAGAGAAGCTACAGTTACTATTGTGATAACCATGTATGGTGCCAGGTGGGTACTTGAAATACTGGCAGGATCGCTCTGTAAAGCATGATTGTCTAACTACCTGAAACTGACACAAAATTATATTGAATGTATACTGCAATTGAAAAATAAAATAAATTCATTCGCATAATTTTTATATATAAAACGTGTTTTATATATTGAAAACATTTTCTTATATGTTTCTTTTATAAATTTTGAACTTTTAAAGCTTGATATATTGAATTACAAGAAATTGGAAACTAATAGATTGTCTTATGTGCTAGGCCAGTGGTCGGCAAACTCATTAGTCAACAGAGCCAAATATCAACAGTACAACGATTGAAATTTCTTTTGAGAGCCAAATTTTTTAAACTTAAACTTCTTCTAACGCCACTTCTTCAAAATAGACTGGCCCAGGCAGTGGTGTTTTGTGGAAGAGCCACACTCAAGGGGCCAAAGAGCCGCATGTGCCTCACTGTGCTAGGCTATTTATTTCTTTTCTTACACAATACTTGAAATATTTAAAATCAGGGGGATTTGTTCTAGGTCTGTGAAATATGCTATTGGTATTTTAATAGGGATTGCATTGTATCTATAGATTGTTTTGGGTAGTATGGACATTTTAATGATGTTGATTCTACCAATCCATGAACACGGTGCATTCTTCCACTTGTTTATATCTTCCTCCATCTCTTTTATCAATATCCTGTAGTTTTCTGAATACAGGTCTTTTACCTCCTCAGTTAAGTTTATTCCTAAGTATCTTAATTTTTTGTTGCAATGGTAAATGGGATTTTTTTTGTTTCTTTTTCTGAGAGTTCATTATTGGTGTATAAAAATGCCATAGATTTCTGGGTGTTATGCTAAGCGAAATAAGCCAGTCAGAGAAATGTAAGTATCACATGATTTCACTCATATGTGGAATCTAATGAACAAAATAAACTTATGAACAAAAATAGATCCAGAGACATAGAAACATCAAACAAATTGTCAAACCTCAGAGGGAAGGCAGGGGAGGTGGGTGGATTGGAAGAGATCAACCAAATACCTTGTATGCATGTGTGCATAACCCATGGACACAGATGATAGGGTGGTGAAGGCCTGGGGTGGGGAGCAGGGGTGGGCTGGAAGAGGTCAATGGGAGAAAACAGGGACATATGTAATTCTTTCAACAATAAAGATTTAAAAATAAATAAATAAAGTGCAGGGGGGAATGTTTTGGTTAGGGCAGGGCTGCAGCTGTTACAGAGACATAACAACAGAGGGCATGCGCAAGACAGACATTTCTTCCCTCTTTTCACTGTCTCACTTACCCACAGCTGTGACCAATGGGCAGACAGTTCTCCTCACAGTCATTCAGAGATGCCAGGTCCCCAATTGGGCATCTCCTCCATGTCACATGGTGTTCTCCCAACCTCCAGGTTTGATGCTGGGTCGATGACATGTGTTGGCTGAAGCCCTTTGTAACAGAAAGGTCATCAGGACTGTAGAGAGTGCCTGGGAAGGCACACGAGCATTTCCTTAATTATTGTCAGCTGAGTCCAGTGGTGCTGGCAGAGCCACGTCCTGGAAATATACCATGCCAGAGGCAGGAGTGTTGTCAGCCTGACCCTCAGCTCAGGTGCCAGGGGGTGTGTTTCATTATTTAAGTTTAGCCAGGAGCAAGGAATGGATGCAATTATTCGGGCTCAGCCAGGAGTTTCAGTTACAAAGAAGCCACAAGAATGAAGAATTACAGCTTGATCTTTAACCATGATTTCACATAATTTCCTTTGTTTTAAACTCTAGTAAAACTTCCTGGAATCATGCTGTATATAGTAAACACTCTGGGTCACTGTCCCTCCATCAGAGGGTAGCATCCCACCTGGTCCCAGCTTTCCCTACTGTCTCTGTGTTTGTCTCTTTTTTCCATTTTCTCAATCCCCAGCCACCCCTACTGAGGAACTTGTCCACTCCCTAGCTGTGCTGATCACAGTCCAAGAGAGAGAAACTTATAGGACCATAGAGGAGCCATGCCTGCCCTGTGGGTACTCAGACCCGGACACACACTCTTTAGTGACCACACCAGGTCACACGACTGCCCCTTGCTGCCTGGAACATGGCAGCTGCAGTCCCCCATCTGCCTGGATTAGAAGAGGTTCTAGAAAATTAAGCCCCCAACACAGAGAGTGACCTAGACATGGGGAACCAGTGAGACACCCCCTTCTGCAGGCCTCTCTTGGCCCTTCGCCTTGGCGTTCCTCTTAGCTTGCGATTGTTCTCACTTGCCTTCACTACATTGTGTTGTCCTTAAACACCCTCCCGCTGGCTTTCCCTGTGCTCACACCTGGTATGAGGTGTCACACAGTGAGTGTTTCTGTAATTAGCTTACTCCTCAACCTGATGTTTGCGAGAAAGTGTATACAGCTCCAGGGTTCGGATTCACCCTGCCATTGCTCCCCCATTTTTCATTTTTAAATGTAGCTTGTGGACATCTAGTTGGAGCCTTTGGACTTGAGATCACAGGAGCTTGTTGATGACTGGCAGCTGACAAGTGTCATCATAGCAAGAAAAGGGTTGGAGGGGGTTACCTGAACCCCCTGTTCTTTCACCACTTGCTGAGCATCGGTGGTCAGCTTCTTCAGTTGACCCCATATTGGCACCTCAGTCCCTTGTGTAGCCTTCAGTTTTCTTCTTCTTCCGCTTTGCTGTCATTGGGGCAACACTCAGTCCTTTTGAGTGAAGGGACAAGAAGATTCTCTGGGTCCATTGTGGTGATGCCACTGGGTTCAGCTGACAATAATTAAAGAATGCCCATGTGCCTTTCCAGGGGGCCCTCTACACATTGCTACACAGAATGTCCTCATCTCCAATACACACACTTTACCCACGAGTTTCAGCATCTTGTTATTTTAAAACCCTGCCATAAAACTTTCATGGCTCCTTGTGTGCATGTCAATAGTTTTTCTGGGATCTGTGCATATCTGTGTGTGTGTGTGTGTGTGTGTGTGTGTAAATTCCAGACATACCATAAAATCTAAACGCATTAATCCTAACTAAATATAAGTCTTCTCTGAAAGTCTTGGTTGCAGATGTGTTTGAGATTTTAATTTTCACATCAGAAAAATAATTTGGTGCACACACTATATCTTATACATCAGTGTCAGGAAGATTTGGGAAAGTTTATAATAAACACACACACAGAGATGCACACAGACACACCATACATATGTCTACAATGAAATTATTTCTGCACCTGTAACACATTTCTAGCAACATCTGCCCTTGACAATATTCTCTAAGGTGCTAGAAACTTTCTCTAGAGTCAGTGCCCTTTCTTCCTGAGCTCTCACCAGCATTGCCTTTAACATCTATATTTCCAACAGGCTCCTCAAGGCACTCCCGCTCTTCCCTGAGCCTCTGAAGTCTTCTGGACTAACCCTCACCCAATCCCCCAGCCTCTCCTGTGTGTGCAGATGTTTGTTTCAGCAGCTGTGCCAGCCTCTCATTACAAAGGCTGGAGTCATTTTGGATTAAGGGCCCACTCTACTCCAGTTTGACATCACATTAGCACCAACTCTACTTCCAAATACGGTCCTCTCTTAGGGTACTGGGGGTTAGGTTTCAATATCTCTGCTGGGATAAATAGTCCAAGCACTAACACTATCTCTCAATGGACTTGTATACAGAATATAGAAAGAACTTTTAAAACACAATAACAAAAAGATAAATAACCTAATATAAAATGGGCAAACAACTAGAATAAACACTTCTTCAAAGATAACAGACAAATGGCTAATAAACACATAAAAATATGCTCAATATCATTAGTTAAAAGAAAAATGGAAATCAAGATGTGTTGCTGGGGCAACATGTCACTATATAGCTATCAGGATGACAATAATAATAGTGGTAAAATTAATAACATCTTTTGTTATAATGCCAGTGGATGGGGAACCCTCATCACAGCTATGGCTGATGTGGCTCAGTTGGTTGGGTGCTGTCCATGCATAGTGAGATCCCTGATTCAATTTTCAGTCAGGGCACATGCCTAGGTTGTGGGCTCAATTCCCATAGGGAGCTTGCAGGACGCAGCCAATCATGGTGTTGTTGTTTTTTTCTCACTGATGTTTCTCTCCCTCTCACTTCCTCTCTCCCTCCCTAAAAAAAAAAAAATCAATAAAAACATTTTTAAAAACGTAAAAACAACCCAAAGGTCCATTAACCAATGAGTGGGCAAGTGAAAAATGGAATACCCATACAATGGGACACTATTTTGTCATAAAAATACATGGAATTCTCATGTCTTTTTATGACAAAAAACTTGGACTGAGAAGTGACTAAGATCCATCACAAATGTCCAGGCTTCAACATGGATGGTCCTTGAACACACAATGTTCAGTGAAAGAAGCCAAACATAAACACCACACAGTGGTGTTTCATAGAGATGAAACCTCTAGAATAGACAAGCCCTAGAGAAAATAAATGGTGGTTGTGTGGAACTGAACAGTGGGCAGGAATGAGGAATGACTATCATAGGAGGGTGATGAAATTTTCTAAAATTAGGAAGTGGTGGCAGGTGCAGCTCCCTCTCTGGACATACTAACAATCATTAACCTGTAGACTTTCCATGGGTGAATTTTATGGAATGTCAATGATATTGCAATAAAGATAAGAAAAGTTGAATGCAAAATATACACATGTTTTTTTAATCTTAGTGAAGATTTTCAGAACACATTTTTATAAATTTTTGAAAAATCTATTTTTTATTGAGTTCAGAGAGGAAGGGAGAGGGAGAGAGATAGATAGAAACATCAATGATGAGAGAGAATCACTGATTGGCTGCCCCCTGCACGCCCCACACTAGGCATCGAGACTGCAATCCATGCATGTGCCCTGGCATCGAAACATAATCTCCTGATTCATAGGTCAATGCTCAACCACTGAGCCATGCCGGTTGGGCCAGAACACATTTTTAAAGCATTTAATATACAAATCATCAGATATAGATGCCACAATTGTTTTTTGCTTTAGTGAAATGAAATTTTAAAAGGTTCTAAAAAAGCTCCAAACTTTCAAAAGAAACTAAGAGCTGTCCTAGAAAATGAGTTGGATTTTACCTATATGTCGAAAACAAAAAGGAAATAAACACATAGCAACTTGGACTGAGAAGTGACTAAGATCCATCACAAATGTCCTCTGACTCTTAATTTATATGGACAATTGTGTATTTTCCATATTTACATGTCAGAATGTTCCCTCTTCCTGCACTTTTTGGAGAATGAAAGAAGGGTAATGTAAAGAGCTGTTGGTAATATAATTTAATGCTGGGGAGTCATGGCTTTGTTATGAGTAATCTACACTGAGCTTGAACTGTTCTTTTCACTCTGACATCGTCGGATCTTCCTGACACTCTACCCTGTCCACCATGCCCCTTCATGATGAAATCCATCAGCATCCTCATGGGCACTTCAGATGGAGGTGGGGCAAATCACCTAAAGGACCAAAGGGTCAAAGGGCTGGAGAATGAGAGCTGTCACAGGATAAATTTACTCAAAGGAAAATTACTATCTCATATCAGTAAAAAATTAACATATGTCCAAAATCTCAATTAACTTATCAATTAATGGAAGAATCAGTGAAATGTTCCAACTCTCTCCGGGGGACTCAAAGACCACACAACTTGAGGTAACATGACTGTTGGGGTGATGTGTATAAATTTACACTTGGACGCTAGTCTGATCCGTCCACTAGGCATTCCTCAGCTGTGTCCCACCAGACAAAAAGTGGCTGCATCTCTGAGGACAACAATTACTTGTATTACCGGTTTTCTGCCACTTACAGAGTCATGAATTAGCTCAAAGATGGTGGAAGTGGGACAATGTGAAAGGGGGAATAATAGGGCATCCATTAATTTGTTTTGCCAATTTCAAAGGATTTCTCCATTTTTCCTGACAATGCAGATGCCTAACACAGTTGCTTCCTGCCTATAGGAGGTGAATGCTAGGAAAATGAGAGAGTTCAAGTGGTTAAAACATGGAATTGAGATGAATAAAATAATTGTAGAAAATAATTGTCTTCCTAAATCATATGGAATTGCTGAAACATGAAGCAAAGACACATGAAAGATTCTGAGAGGGGATCTTAAAACTTCTTCTGAAATCATTTTCAATCAATCAATCAATCAATCAATCAACCAACCAACCAGTCAGTCAATGTATCTATCCATCTGCCTGTGTGTCTGTCTATCTAATCATTCACTTACTGGTTTATGTAAGAACACTTTTATATGCATGGGGGGCCTGGATGCAAGGATTACCTTCTCGGATCACTTCTGATTTCTATCAGATAGGAATGCAATCTGATGAGAAATAATGAAAATTATTAGTGCTGATTATATGACAATGTGAATTAGTAATTCTAACAATAGTAGAGGGGCAGACACCTGTCTCTTCAATGGGACCAGTTTTATAGTCACTTTGAGGGGTGAACAGTGGGAGTCCTCAGGGGTTATCAATTAGTGGTGGTCCTACTGGGTTACTAACCAGGTGGTCCTCGTGGGTTACCAATCAGGGTGGTCCTCAAGGGTTACTAACCAGGTGGTCCTCGGGGGTTACTAATCAATCAATCAGTGGTGTTTCTCATAGGTTACTAATCAGGTGGTCTTCGTGGTTTACTAAGCAGGTGGTCCTCATGGGCTACTAATAAAGTGGTCCATGTGAGTTACTAATCAGGTGGTCCGGGTGTGTACAAAGAAGGTGGTCCTCAGGGATTAATAACCAAGTGATCCTTGTTGGTGACTAAACAGGTGGTCCTCATGAGTTACTGATCAGGTGGTCTTAGTGTGTTACTAACCAGGTGTTTTTATGGGTTACTATTAAAGTGGTCCTCAGAGGTCACTAACCAAGTGGTTCTTATTGGTGACTAATCAGGTGGTTGTCGTGGGATATTAATTAAATGGCCCTCATGGGTTAGTAATCAGATGGTTCTCAGGGGTTACTAACCAGATGGTCCTCTTTGGTGACTTATCAGGTGGTCCTCCTGGTTGAGTAATCAGGTGGTCCTCAGCTTTACTAAACACATGGTCCTTGTTGGTGACTAATCAGTTGTTCTTTCTGGGTTAGTAATCAGGTGGTCCTCAGGGGTTACTAAACAGGTGGTCTTTTGGGTAACTATTAAGGTGGCCTTCAGGGCTTACTCACCAGGTGGTTCTCATTTGTGGCTAGTGGTGGCCCTCATGGGTTACTAATTAATCAGTAATATTCCTTGTTGGTTACTAATCAAGTGGTCTTTTGGGTAACTATTTAGATGGTCCTCATGGCTTGTTCACCAGATGGTTCTCATTTGTGACTCATCAGGTGGTCTTCGTGGGTTAGTAATCGGTGGTCCTCAATGGTGATTAACCAGGTGGCTCTCTTTGGTGACTTAGCAGGTGGGCCTCGTGGGTTACTAACCAGGTGGTCCTCATGGGTTACTAATCAGGTGGTGCTCATGGATTACTACTTAGGGATTCTCATAGGCTCCTAATTAACTATTCCTCATGGGTTACTAATCAGGTCGTTGGGTGTTTTACTAATTAGGTGTTCCTCAGGGGTAAGTAACCAGATGTTCCTTATTGGTGACTAATCAGCTGGTCCTCATAGTTTAATAAACAGTTCCTTGTGGGTGACTACTCAATCAGTTGTGGTCCTCGTGTGTTACTAACCAGGTTGTCCTTGGGTGTTATTAATAATCAGTGGTGGTCTTCATGTGTTACTAATCAGGTGGTCCTCATCAATTAGCAAACAGGTGGTCCTCGTAGGCTCCTAATTAGTTGGTCCTCATGGGATACTATTCAGGCGGTGGGGTGTGCTACTAATTAGGTGGTCCTCAGGAGTAAGTAACTAGGTGTTCCTCATTGGTGACTATCAGGTGATCCTCATGGTTTACTAAACAGGTATTCTTGTGGTTGACTAATCAATCAATGGTGGTTCTTGTGGGTTACTAATCATGTGTTCCTCATGGGTTAGTAATCAGGTGGTTTTCAGGTGTTACTAAACAGGTAGTTCTCATTGGTGACTTATCAGGTGGTCTTCGTGGTGTAGTAATCTGTTGTTCCATAGGGGTTACTAACCAGGTGGCTCTCATTGGTGACTAATCAGGTAGTCCTCATGGATTACTAATCAGGTGTGCCTGGTGGGTTTATAATCAATCAGTGATGGTCCTCATGGGTTACTAACCAGGTGATCTTGTGGGTTATTAATAATGTGGTCTTCCTAGGCTACTAATTAGGTGGTTTTCCTGGGTTACTAATTAGGGTGATACTTGTCGGTTAACCAGGTGGCTCTCAATGGTGACTAATGAGGTGGTCCATGTGGGTTACTAACCGGGTGTTCCTCATGAATTATTAATCATATGGTCATCCTAGTGTACTAATCAGGGTGGTCTTTGTGGGTTAATAATCAGGGTGGTTTTCATGAATAACTAATCAGGTGGTCCTCATTTGTTACTAATCAGGGTGGTCCTGGTGAGTTACTAATCAGGTAGTTTTCCTAGGCTTCTAATCAGTTTAATCCTCTTGGGTTACTAATCAGGGTGGCTCCTTGGGTTACTAACTAGGTGGTCCTTGTTGCTTACTAATCAGTTAGTGGTAGTCCCTCTGTTTTACTAACTAGGTTGTCCTTTGTGTTTATAATCAATCAGTGGTGGTCCTAATGGATTACTAATCAGGTGATTCTCATGGATTACTAATAAGGTGGTCCTCGTAGGCTTCTAATTATGTAATTTTTGTGGGTTATTAGTCAGGTGGTTAGGTGTGTTATTAAGTAGGTGGTCCTCAGGTGTAAGTTAGCAGGTGGTCATCATAGGTGACTAATCAGGTGATCCTCATAGTTTACTAAAAAGGTGGTCCTTCTGGGTGACTAATCAATCAGTAGTGGTCCTTGTGGGTTACAAATAAGGTGGTCTTTGGGGGTTACTAATCAGGTGTTCCTTGTGGGTTACTAATCATTCAGTGATGGTCCTTGTAGATTACTAACCAGGTGGTCTTGTGGGTTACTAATAATGTGGTCCTTGTAGGCTACTAATTAGGTGGTTCTCCTGGGTTACTAATCAGGGTGGTACTTGTCAGTTACCAATCAGTGTTGTTCTCATGAGTTACTAATCAGGTGGTCCTTGTTGGTAATTAATCAGGGTAGACCTTGTGGGTTACTAAACAGGTGGTTGGGTGTGTTACTAATTAGTTAGTCCTCAGAGATAAGTAAACAGGTGGTCCTCATTGGTGACTAATCAGGTGGTCCTTGTGGGTTACTAACTAGGTAGTCCTCATGGTTTACTTATCAAGTGGTCCTCTAAGTCTACTAATTAGGGTGGTCCTTGTAGGATATTAATCACGGTAGTTTTCATGAATTACTAATTAGGTGGTCCTCATTTGTTACTAATCAGGGTGGTCTCCTGGGTTATTAACCAGGTGGTCATGGTTGGTTACTAAAGTTAGTGGTAGTCCTTATCTGTTACTAATCAGGTTGTCCTTGGGTGTTACTAATCAATTAGTGGTGGTCTTCATAGGGTTACTTATCAGGTGGTCCTCATGGATTACTAATCAGGTGGTCATTGTAGGCTCCTAATTAGGTAATCCTTTTGGGTTACTAATTATGGGTATTTGGATGTGTTATTAATTAGGTGGTTCTCAGGGGTAAGTAACCAGGTCATCCTCATTGGTGAGTATCAGGTGGTCCTCATGGTATACTAAACAGGTGGTCCTTGCAGGTGACTAATCAATCAGTGGTGGTCCTTGTGAGTTACTAATCATGTGGTCCTTAAGGGTTACTAATCAGGTTGTTACTAATCAGGTGGTGTTTGTGGGTTAGTAATCTGGTGATCCTTAGGGGTTACCAACCAGGTGGCTGTCATTGGTGTCTAATCAGGTGGTCCTCCTGGGTTACTAATCAGGTGTTCCTTGTGGGTTATTAATCAATCAGTGATGTTCCTGGTGGGTTACTAACCAGGTGGTCTTGTGGGTTACTAATAATGTGGTCCTCCTGGGGCCCACAGTGGTCGGCAAACTCATTAGTCAACAGAGCCAAATATCAAGAGTACAACGATTGAAATTTCTTTTGAGAGCCAAATTTTTTAAACTTAAACTTCTTTTAACACCACTTCTTCATAATAGACTCGCCCAGGCCATGGTATTTTGTGGAAGAGCCACACTCAAGGGGCCAAAAAGCCGCATGTGGCTCACGAGCCGCAGTTTGCCGACCACAGTCCTAGGCTACTAATTAGATGGTACTCCTGGGTATTAATCAGGGTGGTTTTACTAAATTACTAATCAGGTTGTCCTCATTTGTTACTAATCTGGGTTTTCCCAGTGGATTACTAATCAGGTAGTCCTTGTAGGCTACTAATCAGTTAATTCCTCTTAGGTTACTAATCAGGGTGGTTTCCTGCGTTACTAACCAGGTGGTCCTCATTGCTTACTAATAAATTAGTGGTAGTCCTCGTGTGTTACTAACCAGATTGTCCTTGGGTGTTACTAATAAATCAATGGTGGTCCTGTGGGTTACTAATCAGGTGATCCTCATGAGTTACTAATCAATTAGTATTAGTCCTTGTTGGTTACTAATCATGAGGTCTTTTTAGGTAACTATTAAGATGGTCCCAGGGCTGGCTCACTAGATGGTTCTCCTTTGTGACTAATCAGGTGGTCTTCATAGGTTAGTTTTCCGGTGGTCCTCAGGGGTTACTAACCAGGTGGCTCTTGTTGGTGACTAATCCTGTGATCCTAGTGGTTAGTAATCCAGTGGTCCTTGGGGGTTACTAATCATATGGCTCTCATTGGTGACGAATCTCATAGTACTTGCAAGATACTAATCAATCAGTGATGGTCCTCATGGGTTACTAACCAGATGGTCTTGTGGGTTACTAATAATGTGGTCCTCCTAGGCTACTAATTATGTGGTTATCCTGGGTAACTAATCAGGGTGGTACTTGCTGATTACAAATCAGAGTGGTTTTCATGGTTTACTAATCAGGTGGTGCTCATGGGTTACTAATCAGCATACACCTCATGGATTACTAATCATGTGGTTGGGTGTGTTACTAATTAGGTGGTCCTCAGAGGTAGTTATCCAGGAGGTTCTCATTGGTGACTAATCAGGTGGACCTCGTGGTTTACTAAACAGGTGGTCCTTATGTTTGACTAATCAATCAATCACTGGTGGTCCTTGTGAGTTCCTAATAAGGTGGCCCTCATGAGTTACTAATGAAGTAGTAATAGTCATTTTTGGTTACTAATCAGGTGGGTTTTCTTGGGGGGGGGTAACTATTAAGGTGGTCCTGAGGACTTACTTACCAGGTGGTTCTTGTTTGAGACTAATCAGGTGGTTTTTGTGTGTTAGTAATTCAGTGGTCCTCATGGGTTACTAATCATGTGTTCCCCCAAGTCTACTAATCAGTGTGGTCCTTGTGGGTTACTAACCAGGTGGTCCTCATTGTTTACTAATCATGTGGTCCTCCTAGTCCAGTGGTCGGCAAACTCATTAGTCAACAGAGCCAAATATCAACAGTACAATGATTGAAATTACTTTTGAGAGCCAAATTTTTTAAACTTAAACTTCTTCTAACACCATTTCTTCAAAATAGATTCGCCCAGGCCATGGTATTTTGTGGAAGAGCCACACTCAAGGGGCCAAAGAGCTGCATGTGGCTTGCGAGCCGAAGTTTGCCGACCACGGTCCTAGTCTACTAATCAGGGTGGTCATTGCTGGGTACTAATCATGGTGGTTTTCAGGAATTACTAATCAGGTGGTCCTCATTTGTTACTAATCAAGGTGGTCCTGGTGGGTAACTAATCAGGTATACCTCATAGGCCAATAATCCATTTAGTCCTCTTGGATTATGAATCAGGGTGGTCTTCTAGTTTACTAACCAGGTGTTCCTCATTGTTACTAATCAATTAGCAAAGGTCCTCCTCTGTTACTAATCAGGTTGCCCTTGGGGGTTATTAATCAATCAGTTTGTGGTCCTGATGCATTACTAATCTAGTGGTCCTCATGGATTACTAATCAGGTGGTCCTGATAAGCTCCTAATTAGGAAGTCCTCAATGGGTTACTAAACAGGTGGTTGGGTGTGTTACTAATTAGGTGGTCCTCAGGGATAAGTAAACAGGTGGTCCTCATTGGTGACTAATCAGATGGTCCTCGTGGCTTACTAAACTAGTGGTCCTTGTGGGTGACTATTCAATCAGTGGTGGTCCTTCTCAGGATTACTAAATAAGTGGTTCTCATTGGTGACTAATCAGGTGGTCTTTGTGGGTAGTAATCCCATGGTGCTCAGAGGTTACTAACTAGGTGGCTCTTATTGGTAACTAATCTGGTGGGTGGTCCTCGTGGGCTACTAACCAGGTGGTCTTGTGGTTTACTAATATTGTGGTCCTCCTAAGCTACTAATTAGGTGGTTCTTCTGGGGTACTAATCAGGGTGGTACTTGTCAGTTACCAATCAGGGTGGGTCTCATGGGTTACTAATCTGATGGTCCTTGTGGGTTGCTAATCAGGGTAGACCTCATAGGTTACTAATCACTGTGGTCTCCTGGGTTACTAACCAGGTGGCTCTCATTGGTGACTAATCAGGTTGTCCTTGTGGGTTACTAATATGGTGGTCCTCATGGGTTACTAATCATGTGGCCCCCCTCATCTAGTAATCAGGATGGTCCTGGTGGGTTACTAATCAGGTAGTCCTCATAGGCTTTTAATTAGGTGGTCCTCGTGGGTTACTAATCAGATGTTTTGGTGTGTTACTAATTAGGTGGTCCTCAGGGGTAAGTAACCAGGTTGTCCTTGTTGGTGACTAATCATGTTGTCCTGGTGGGTGACTAATCAATCAGTGGTGGTCTTTGTGGGTTACTAATCAGTAACATGAGTAATCAGGTGGTACTCATGAGTTACTAATCAATTAGTGCTTTTCCTTGTTGGTTACTAATCAGGTGTCTCTTGTGGGTTATTAATCAGATTAGTCCTCCTGGCTTACTAATCAGGGTGTTCTTCGTGGGTTAGTAATCAATCAGTGGTGGTCCTAGTGGTTTACTCATCAGGTTGTCCTCATGGGATACCAGTCATTTGGTCCTCATAGGGTACTAATCTGGTGGTCCTCCTGGGTTACTAATCAGGGTGGTTCTGGTAAGTTACTGATCAGGTGGTCCTTTTGGGTTACTAATCAATTAGTGGTGATCCTGGTCAGTTACTAATCAGGTGATCATCATGGGTTAATTATCAATTAGTGTTTGTCCTCGAGGGTATTAACCAGGTTGTCCTCAGGGGTTACTAATCAGGTAGTTTTTGTGGGTTACTAATAATTTAGTGGTGGGCCTCATGGGTTACTAATCAGGCAGTCTCCATGTATTAGTAACCAGGTGGTTTTCGTGGGTTACTATTAAAGTGGTTCAGGGTTTACTTATCAGGTGGTCCGCATTGGTGACTAATCATGTAGTCATTCTGAGTTACTAATCAGGTGGTCCTCATGGGTTACTAATCATGTGGTCCTCCTAGTCTACTAATCAGGGTGGTCCTTGTGGGTTACTAACTAGGTGGTCCTCATGGGTAGTCTTTGTAATTAGGTAATCTTCATAGGCTACTAATCAGTTTAATCCTCTTGGGTTACTAATCAGGGTGGTCTCTTGGGTTACTAACCAGGTGGTCCTCATTGGTTACTAATCAGTTAGTGGTGGTCCTCATGTGTTACTAACCAGGTTGTCCTTGGGAGTTACTAATCAATCAGTGGTGGGTCTCATGGTTTACTAATTAGGTGGGTTACTAACCAGGTTGTCCTCAGGGGTTACTAATCAGGTAGTTTTTGTGGGTTACTAATAAATTAGTGGTGAGACTAATGGGTCACTAATAAGGTGGTCTTTGTGTGTTAGTAACCAGGTGGTTTTCATGGATTACTATTAAGATGGTTCAGGGTTCACTTTCCAGGTGGTCTTCATTGTCATTCTGGGTTACTAATCAGGTGGTCCTCAGAAGTTACTAACCAGGAGGTCCTTGTTAGTGACTAATCAGGTGGTCCTCATGGTTTAGTAATTAGGTGGTCCTCAGGGGTTACTAAACAGGTGGTTCTCATTGGTGACTAAGCACGTGGTCCTTGTAGGTTACTAATTAAGTTGGTCTTCCTCAGTTACTAATCATGGTGGTCCTGGTGGGTTTCTAATCTGGTTGTCCTTGTGGGTTGTTAGTCAAGTTAGTCCTCAGGGTGTTCTCCTGGATTATAACTAAGTGATACTTGTTGGTTAATAATCAATTAATGGTGGTCCGCGTTGTTTACTAATGAGGTGGTTGGTTACTAATGGGTTAATAATCAATTAGTTGTGGTCATGGTTTACTAATCAGGTGGTCCTCCTGGATTACTAATCAATTAGTGATGATCCTCCTGGGTTACTAACCAGGTGTTCCTCGTGGGTAAGTAATCAATCAGTGATGGTTTTCATAGGTTACTATCCTGGTGGTCCTCATGCGTGACTAATCAGGTGGTCCTTGTAGGCTAGTGACCAAGTGGTCCTCCTGGGTTACTTATCAGGATGGTCCCTGTTGGTTACTAATCAGGGTAGTCCTTGTGGGATACTAACCAGGTGGTCTTTGTGGGTTACTTATCAATCAGTGGTGGTACTTGTGGGTTACTAACCAGATGGTCCTTGTGGGCCATTAATCAGGGTAGTTCGATTCTGCATGGATGTTCTACACAGCTGGTCTATGATGGCCTGTGGGTCATGAGAGATCTCTCCCCCAGCATTCTGTAAACCTTTCCAGTGTCTATGTAGTTTCAGATCGGCTGCCCTTGGCACACAGAAAGGACATTGCGTGGTGTTCCTTACCTCTTCCCTCCTGCATGTTACCCTCCCAGTGTCCCCTGCCCCTGCTGGGACACAGGTCTGAGCTGCTTCAGTGTGGGTCGCTCTGTAGGGTTGTGGGTTGATTATTTTCCAGTTAATTAAGAGTCCTCCACCGCCCTCCCCCCCTCCGCCCGATATGATTCCTTTAACAACTCCTGGGACTCGGGAAGCACCTTGGGAAGAAGCACATCTAGGGTGGTGCAGGGCGAGGCTTGGTCGCTGCTTCATTAAACTTGGTTCAGAACTCAATGCTTGGGATTCCCCCGAAGAAAGCAGAAGCTAAATATTTGATTTGAAAACGGACAGGTATGTTTCCTGGAGATGTCCCCCCATCCCCCAAAAACCTTATTCAACAGTGTCTGAGAATCCCTCATACTCCTTTTTGTTAAGGGAATGCTCTTAGTTAAACTACTGCACCAATAGGAAATGATTCTTTTAGCTATTAACACCTGGGTAAAATACTGAGGTCCTGATCATATGGCACATGAATCAGATAGGTATTTATCAGGAACAAAGAAAGGAACAGCCAAGAGAAATGCTTGAAGAAGTGACAGGTATGTCCCTGCTGTAAAGGAAAAGAAGAAAGCCTGTGGGTGAGGGGAGATGCCCACAACGCCATGACTTTCATTATTTTTCTCAACACTTGGTGTCAATTCCACACTCATTTTTCTTCTGTTCTCTCAAATGCTTAAGATCTTTGGTGTTTCATGTTGTGAGTTTTTTAAAATCAACTTATTGAGGTATAACTGATATGTAAAAAGGTGTATGTATTTAATATATACAACCTGGCAATTTTTGGGGTAAGTATATACCCATAAAACTATCACCACCATCAAAGCCATGGATCTATCTGTCACTTCCCAAAGTTTCCTCCCACTCCCTACATTACTCTTGTGTGTGTGTATACACTAAACATAATGCCTACCCTATTAGCAAACTTTAAGCATACACTACAGTGTTGTTAGGTACAGGCATTGTGCTGCATAGACCTGCAGAACCTACCTACCTTGCAAAACTGAAACTTTGTGCCTTTGACTGTCATTTGCTCATTTCTCCCTCCCCCAGTCCCTGGCAATCACCATTCTCCTCTCTGCTTCTGTAAGTTTGACTCTTTTAGATTTCACATTTAAGTGAAATGATACAGTATTTGCCTTTCTGTGACTTGTTTTATGTAAACACTAGAGGCCTGATGCACGGAATTTGTGCAAGAGTAGGCCTTCCTTTCCCGGCTGCCAGCACCTGCTTCCCTCTGGCACCCGGGACTTGGGCTTCCCTCGAATCCCTGGCTTAGTCTGAAGGACATCTGATCTAATTAGCATATTACGCTTTTATTAGTATAGATAATGCCCTCATGTCCATCCATAGTGTCACAATTGGCAGAATCTCCTTCTTTTGAAGGCTGAGTAACGCTCCACTGCATGGAGAGAGCACATCGTTAACCGCTCATCCATTGATGGACACAGTTGTTTCCATCTCTTTGCTCTTATGAATAGTGCTGCAGTGAAATTAGGGGTGCACATGTCTCTTCAAGACAGGGATTTCATTCCCATTGGATAAACACCCAGCAGTGGATTGCTGGATCACTCATATGGTAGCTCTATTTTTAGTTTTTTGATGAACCTTCATACTATTTTCCATAAAAGCTGCACCAATTTGCATTCCATCAACAGTGCACAAGGTTCCCTTTCCTCCATATCCTCACCAACACTCTTTTATTTGTGTGTGTGTGTGTGTGTGTGTGTGTGCGTGTGTGTGTGTGTTTAAATAACAGACATCCTGACTGACAGCTGGTAGTTTGTTTATTTTTGCTGCCTGTGCTTTTGGTGTCACATCCAAGAAATCATTGGCAAGTCAATGTTAAGGAGCTTTTTCTCTATTTTTTTTCCCTAGGAGTTTTAAGGTTTAGAATCTTATGTTTGAGTCTTTAATCCATTTTTAATTGATCTGTGTATGATGAAAGATAAAGGTCCAGTTTCATTCTTCTGCATGTGGGTATCGAATTTTCCCAGCAACTGATCTTATTGAAGATCAGTTGACCACATGCATGTGGGTTTATTCTGGGCTCAGTTCTGTCCTGTGTTTGTCCTGCTTCAGGTTATCTCCCTCATCCAGGATGTCACACTAAGCTGAATTATTGCTCACAGTGATTTTATCAGATTGATAATTCTCCCTAGTAAGCTTCTCCTATTCAATCACTGGCAGATTCTAGTTCTGATGGTCCCAGGACAATACTAAAATATTCGTTACATTTCCCCCTGTAAACCAGACATTATTGATGAGTGACTTGGGTATATTGCAAATTATTATTATTATTTAAAATATATTTTTAATAATGTCATATAGGAAGGGAGAGAGAGAAAGATATAGAAACATCAATGATGAGAGAGTCATGAATCTGCTGCTTCCTGCACATCCCCCCACTGGGGATCAAACCCACAACCCTGGCATGTACCCTTGACCAGAATCAAACCCCGGACCCTTCCATCCACATGCTCTATCCACTGAGCCAAACCAGCCAGGGCTATAGCAAATTATTTTAAGTGCATGAACTAGTAATGTCAAGAGAGGTGTCCATAACCTCCCCTTGTTTTTATGTATTATCTTGGAGAAGACCATAGCTTTCAACTAATTCTTAAAGATGTCAATAGTCCAGAAAGTGAGTCTCAAAACAAAGTGCCTTTTAGTACCACTGTGGAGTTTTTAATGCCACCACTCTCCAGGCCCCACTCAAGACAGGTAAATCAGAATTCTAGGTGTGGGACACAGGTGTCAGTGTTTTTAAACACTTTTTAAAAATAGTTTTTATTGATTTCAGAAAGGAAGGGAGGAGGAGAGATAGAAACATTAATGAGAATCATCAATTGGCTGACTCCTGCTCGCCCCCTCCTGGGGATCAGGCCCACAACCCGGGCATGTGCCCTGACCTGGGAATCGAACCATGACCTCCTGGTTCATAGGTCGATGCTCAAGCCCTGAGCCACACTGGCCGGGCAGGCACCAGTGTTTTTAAAGCACCAGGTGATGGGGGCGTGCAGCCGGGGCTGAGAATCACTCTTCTGGATACTCCCTCTCTTTTCGGTTACTTGTGCTCTTCACTTCAATCGCTATTTGTCCTACTTGTTTGTATGAAGACTGTGGGACAGGAAATCACCCTTCGAGGGCAGCTAAGTGCTCTTACCACAACTTATCCTAATTTAAATTCATTTCCTCCTGACGCCTCAGCTATGAAATTGCTCAACCTGGATAGTCACTCCTTAGTAATGAGCAGAAGTGGGTTATGACGAAAATAAAATAACACAAATTATACCCATTTCTTTAGGGGGAAGTCAAAAGGTACTCCAGCAAGTAAACAAAGCCCTAGGAGTTCAGCATAGAAATACTCCGGACAAAATGGCCTTCCCGGGCTGGCAAATGGCCTTTCGGAGAACATTTCCCAAGTCCCGTTTAGAGGCTCATTTAGGAAATGCACCCTAAGCACTGAGTAAAGATATGTTCCGAACAAAACGATTTTATATATTTAGCTTGAACTTTAGACAAGCAATTTGGCTGTTCCTGATATAGCACGGTGACAACAAGAGAGATTAACACCATTCTTCCTAAGCATCGAAGCAAAAGCTGACTACATATGCCAATCTAAGGGTCCGCCTGCCTCTTCATAGTGTGTCAGAATAGATTTTGTGATATTCTTCAATTCTGCCACAAAGAGGTTAAACTGTGTTTTTATAGAAAACCTTAAACATGATGCAGCATAAATTACATCAGATAAGCAAAGGCACAGATAAAATATATTCTACATTCATTCTTGGTTTTCTAGAAATACTCTTAACAAAACCTTATTAGTGCTGGTGTCCATCGGCTGGGCTTTGAGTTCCTGCGTATTTGTAATGTTAACTCCTGTGCTGACTGTGCCCCCAGGATTCATATGCTGAAATCCTGACCCCCAACGTGATGATATTAGGAGGCAGAGCAGTTGGGAGGTCATTGGGTGTCACTCATAATGGAGGGGCCCTCACAAATGGGGAAGCACCCTAATCAAAGAGACCCAAGAGCTCCTGGTTCCTTCTGCCACGTGAGGGCACAGTGAGAAATCAGCTGGTGTTGAACCGGGAAGCAGGTCCCCCCAGGCACGGAGTCTGCCTGCACCTGGACTGTGGATGCCCAGCCTTCAGGACTGTGAGAAATAACGGTCTGTTGTTTATAAGCCCCCTGGCCTATGTCTTGTTATAGAAGCCAAAATGGTCTAAGAGGGTAATCTTAAGTACAGATGTCAGGTTCTTGATTTCCCGCTACTTCCCGCACCTTGTCTGACAGATCCCTGGTTAAACAGTGGTTCTTCTATTGCTGATCTGAGGGTCAGCATACACTCGGCCGGATCACAGGAGGGAATTATTCCAAAGTGTATGGCTGATGGAGGGAGACCTGTGCCCAGTGCCCAGGGCCAGAGCCCTGCTCCCAGGAGTTTGACTGATGAGAAATGAATTGGGATCAAGAGTGGGTGCAATGTTGACATAAATGAAACCTCAACTCCACACATTCTTCCGCATCAGAATTATGACCTTTATTTTCCCTTGTGGAGTCTACATCGTAGAAAGCGTATTAAGAGAATCAAAGGAGAGTAATTGTCACAAAAAGAAAAAATTAGAAGAATTTAGCCTGTGACTGACTTTAGCACTGCTCATTAGAAGAGTCACACCAATTGACCATGTGTGTAAACACCTGGTTTTACAGACTAGAGTTTCGAATGTCTTATAATGGGAGGAGAGAGGGCCCACACATCCGTACCAGGGATGCTGTATTCACTAAAATTATCTCCCAGATGTACTGATAACAGACCAGGCCAGGGAAGTGCTTATGAACACTGTCAAATCACAGCTCTGCACTCCCGGCCAGCTTGTGCTGTGTCCCCTGCAGATGGGTTGACAATGTGCCCACTTCATAGCACATCACATGAGCTATCATATATAAGACATACATATGATATACACACATACAATATACACACACCACCCACAGAAAATATACATACAGTCACATAATATACACACACTCTACAATACACACATATAATATACACTAGTGGCCCGGTGCACGAAATTCGTGCACGGGGGAGAGGGTCCCTCAGCGCGGCCTGCACCCTCTCCAATCTGGGAACCCTTGGGGAATGTCCAACTGCCCAACCCCACAGGGCCTAAACTGGAAGTTGGACATCCCTCTCACAATCTGGGACCGCTGGCTCCTAACTGCTCACCTGCCTGCCTGCCTGATCACCCCTAACCACTCTGCCTGCTTGCCTGCTCGCCCCCAATTGCCCCCCTGCCAGCCCTCTCACCCCCAACTGCACCCCCACCAGCCTGATCTCCCCCAACTGCCCCCCACTGCCACCTGCTTGCCTCCAACTGCCCCCCCCCGCTGGCCTGCTTGCTCCCAACTGCCCCCCAGCCAGCCTGATCACCCCCAACTGCCCCCCCATGAGCCTACTTGACCCCAACTGTCCCCCACCAGCCTGCTTGCCCCCAATTGGCCCCCCCGCCAGCCTACTTGTCCCCAACTGCATCCCCTGCTGGCCTTCTTTCTCCCAACTGCCCCCTGCCAGCCTGATCGCCCCCAACTGCCCTTCCCTCCTGGCCTGATCGCCCCTAATCACCTTGCCTCGGCTCTGCCACCATGGCTTTGTCCAGAAGGATGTTCGGAAGTTCTCCCAGAAGGTCTCCTGGTCTAATTAGCATATTACCCTTTTATTAGTATAGATAATACACCATACATATAATATATAGTATATAATGTACATACAATATACATATAATATACATATACACATAATATGCACACTCTACATATACACATATATATGCACACATAATATACACACACCAGGCTCATATAATATGCATACATACAACTTACACACTATACACACATATAAACACATATAATATACACCTCCACACATATAATATGCAATAACACACACATATAATATATATGTGGCATAAACATACACACACATAATATACAGACACATATACTATACACATACGTATAATATGCAAACACTATGCACATACACACATACATACTATACTTATATGTACACTATATACATATAAGTACATAGTGTACTATATACTTGCATACACTGAGTGGCAAGATTATTATGATCTCTGAACACATAATAATCTGACCACTCAGTGTTTATATATATATACACACACATATATATATGTGTGTGTGTGTATACATATATGTATATGTGTGTGTGTGTGTGTGTGTGTGTGTGTGTGTGTGTGTGTGCCTATATATATATATGGGGCCCAGTGCATGAATTCATATATGGGTGGGGTCCGGCCAGCCTGGCCAGGGGTAGGGAACATGGACGGTTGGCTGGCCTGCCTGCTGGTTGAACTCCTGGTCGAGGGGACAATTTGCATATTAGCCTTTTATTATATAGGATATACAGTGAGTGACTGGATTATTATGCGTTCAGAGAGCATAATAATCTGGCCACTCAGTGTATAATATACATACATACACATAATTATACATACACTATATACATGTACACGCATATTATACACACACATATAATGTACACACATATAATTACACATACACTCTATGATATTTGTAAAGGATACAGTGTGTCCTAATTGTTTTTATATAGAAATCCCTGTTAGTCTTCTTACTTCCCTTTTACTTAGTTTTCTCTATTACAAGCATGTCAAACTCGTGGCCCACAATGAATATTTTTGCGGTCCAGCCAATATAACGGTATGTAGGAAACATTTTAATAAACATTTCGTAACTTAATTTTTACAATACCCTGTTATACATAATTATTAATAACAAACTACAACATTTGATAATAACTGATTACTATCATCGTGTTGCATTCATTTCCCTTACGTGCCTTACGTGCTGGCGCACCATTTCTCTCCACTAATACCAGCAGCAAATATTTTAGCAGCCAATGGCCCCGTCCTTAGTCTTGAACTGACTTGTTTGGTGAGCGCAATAGGAAATACTTTGCTTTTGGAGAACAAGAAAAATAGGTTTATTTGTGTTATGCTTATTAATTTGTGCAGTTATTCGGTGTCTGGTAAGTTAATGTTCAAGAAAATGGTCATTTTTATTAGAATGTTCTATTATTTATGTGAACAATAACTCATTTATTTCAGTCCTTTGTATTCAGCATGTCTCTATTGAAATAAACCTACGCTTGTATGAAAATTGAAGCTTTTGTTTTTTTGCAGTCCACATAACACTTGTTTACTTGGCCCATGTTAGCCTGTAAGTTTGACATGCTTGTTGTAAGTAACCTCTGAGCTAATGAAAGATTCCAACCACTTCTAAAAGGTGAGGTGAACTTAATGTCTCTTCCCTTAAAAGAAAAGTAGCTGCTGAAGTATTCGAAAATCCCAGAAAATAAATGTCCCAAAATTGGATGATGAGATATAAAAATCTTGCTATAAACTGAGGAAAGAGGATGCCTGGAAAGTTGGGGAGACTCCTCGCTGGGTTTGCATCAAATCTATGGGTGCAGTGAGGTGTATGCCAACCCTGAGCACTGGCACGGAGCGCTCACTGCTCGCTCACCGGAGGCTGTGCGGCTTGTACCAGCTGTTTTGTCAACAACAACAACAACAACAACAACAGGCCATTATTGCAGAGCAATTCTGCCACCTACGAGATAAAAAGCATTTCATGAACTGGGATTCCAGCGTCAGGCTGTCATGGGAAGCCAGGTGGCTCTTTATGCACTTCCTGTTCTGTGCTGGTGTGCCACAGTGACCAGAGCCACTCTGTGACTTCAGATACTTCACACACGCACACACACAGCTGCATACACACACACTTGAGCACACAGTGCACACACCCAACATGTGCATGCACCCATGCACATGCACACACCAGCACACACATGTACACACGTGCATGTGCTCATGCACACACATGTGTATACACAACAGCACACATGCATGCACGCACACCCCCACATGCACACAGTGGCACACACACATGAACCTTTATAACTAGGGACCTACCACAGTATCAACATAGCATTTTACTGTGGCTCTTCCTTGAGAGCCTCTGGTTAACATGGACAACTTTCTCTCCAAAGGCCCACAATTTACTTAAATTCTAAAAGGTAAAAGTTGCACTTCAAATGTGAAGCCACAAAAACAATGTTCAGGTCTTTAAATATGTTATTGTCATTACACAGAATATGGTTTAAGCCTATTTTGAACCAAATGTAGGGTTAGACTTTGACTTCTTTTCAACTAAGACCCAAGTTAATAGCACTTCTATAGTAACTTTAAATAAGGTAGGCTGGTTAAATTTGCATCCTAATCTCTTATTGTTGTTTTGCTTTGAAATGATGTTTAAAATATAACTGAACCTGGCTGGTGTGGCTTGGTGGTTGAGCATCGACTTATGGACCAGGAGGTCACGATTCAATTCCCAGTCAGGGCACCTGCCCAGGATGTGAGCTCAGTCCTCAATGGGGGGCGTGCAGGAGGCAGCCTATCAGTGGTTCTCTCTCGTCATTGATATTTCTCTCTCTCTCCCTCTATGAAATCCATAAAAATATATATTTTTTAAAATGTAAATGAATACGGTTAGGAAGTTGGAAGTACCCCAGCCTCTCCAATCTCCCCAACCAAATCATTCTTTCTGGCTCTACTTTTCCAGAAATATGGAGATAATGGTCCGTGTTCAGCTCTTTTGCACATGGCAATTGCGTTTCATTTAGTCACTGTTCACAGTTGACAGCTTAATGCAGAGCAGCGAGAAGGAACTTATATGCACAGGAAGTTCATGCGGGGATCAGAATGACGTCTTTGGATGGTCGTGAACTAACACTTGGTTTGAAAACTGGTCAGTGGAGGGAAAGAATCAAGCAGCTCTCCCATGTTTCTATCTCACCTGAACTGCACTGCTGAGCGAGAAGAGGGACGTTTCTCTTTGTAGAGGCAAACAGCGAATACGTGAAGAAGGGTGGACCCAATGCCATCGTTTTGTTAGTCAGCGCGGGGTGGCCAGCAGACGGGCTGCGAGAGGAGCAGGCCGGCGCCCCTGCCGCTGGGCAGAGTGTGGCCTTCGCACAGCCTCAGAGGGTGCCCGGTCTCCTCGGGGCTGGGCTTTCTCTCCTGTAAAATTAAGTAATCTCCACCTCACGGAGAAGCAGTGCAGGTTAGAAAAAATGCTCACTTTAGTACCTGGCACATCGTGAAGTTTCTTTTCTTCTTTTTTAAATTGGTTTTGTAGAAAGAGAAGGAGAGAGAGCAACATTGATTTGGTTCCACTCATTTATGCACTAATTGGTTGCTTCCTGTATGTGCCCAGACCAGGGATCAAACCCACAACCTTGGGGTATTGGGACAACACTGTAACTAACTGAGCTACCAGGCGGGGCCTATGGATTTTCAACAAATGTGTTGGCACAGAGGAAACTGGGTAAAGAATAGCACTTTGGGCATTGGGAGTATTCTAGTGAAGTGGGGCGCAAATCTAGGGTGCAAACAGCAGGGTTGTGGGGTGAAGACCTAGAGCAGCGAGCCTGCACTGTGGGCCCTTCTGGCCAGAGGGACAGTGGTGTGGATACGGGAACGAGTCAGAGAGACAGGTGGGGAGGCGGGCAGGTGCCTCGGAGACCAGGGTGTCAGAGGCCTTTCTGCTCTGAAATCACGCAGACCCACGGATGCATAACGTGGTGGCTATAGTGGGTAACACTTTTGTATATTGGAAATTCACGAAGAGAGTAGAACTTAAATGTTCTTAAAAGAAAAGGAAATATGTTCTTTCATAACATTTTCAAAATGTAACTTATGCACACACGAGGCTTGCTGTTTTACGTCGGAAGGGTGTGGTAACAGGGTCATAAACACTGGAGTCCCCGTGTCCCGTGTTCCTTGACTCAGCAGCAGCAGGCCTGAGGATGGAAATCACGCGAGTCTCCAAACTCCTTTTTAAAGGGTCTAGTGGAACTTGTTTTTCAGCAAAAAAACAACAAAACAAAACAAAACAAAACAAAAAAACCCAAATCATGTTTCTAAATATCACGAAATAATGTGGAGACACCGAGCACTCGGCCCGTGCTTGTCCAGGGCTAACGCGCTGGTAGGTGGAGACAGAAAGGAGCGTGGAGGGCGGTAACACAACCCTCTGAACACAGTTCAGTAAGCCCCTCGGGTGCGAGGGCCACAGCACTTCATTAGGAAATAGTCAAACACGTGAGGAAGATGAACCTTGAAGCAAAGGAGTGAAGTAGACAGTTGTGAGAAGTTTTGACAGAATATTGTCAGATACAGGGAGTAAGAAGGATGGGGAGGCGGAGGGTGCAGCCTGAGGACATGTGTGACGCATCTGTGTTGTGCTGTGATCAATAATGTACAGACCTGTTCAGCGATTCATGAGCTGTTTTCTTGCCTCACACCTCATTTCCTGGAGTCTCGCTTTTCCCTGAGAGCTGGTAAGTTTGGGCTTTTGAACATGGATTCTGTCCTCACGTTATAGTCACTGTCATCAACACTAACAACCCCACCTATTCTTCTTAAAGCCTAAACATAGCCTGCCAATCAGGCGCAGTTATTAAGACCTCAGGACTCTGACAAATGCGCAGTGTCAAAGCCTGCATTGGACAAAGGAACACAACCACACAGCAGATGGGGCCCACTGGGTCCTGTGCACAGGCCAAGGGGAGCCACCGCTTGCCAGTTCATACCTGGTTCCTAGGTTGCTCACCCAGCCTGCGGGCTGTTAGGGCTGTTACTTATTCCAGTTCTAAGTATAAGGACACCAAATTCTTCTTCCCCAAACCAACTTCTTGTATTACAATAGAGATGGCAAACACTCATTTAGTGCCAGCTTCTTTCTCCCCGCCCTGCACCCTCGTTAATTGAAGAAAATTGGATTGAAGCATTAAGTAACATCTTCAATGTAACAGTTTTTTTTTTCTTTTTTTTTGGGGGGGGGTGGTAGGAATAATACAAAGCTTATGTTTTAAAAGAAAATGTAACTGTGCTTTTTTTTAAAGTATAAAAACACTAGCAAAATAATTAGGTAATTTATTATTTATTGGCTTCCAGTCAGCATCAAAAACAGATTTTCAATGTGATATTTTCTAATTGTTTGTTGATAAATGGCTCAGATAGTGAAACACCTACTATGTGCTAGGAATTGTGTTTGATGTTGAATTGATGACAAACGAAGTTGCTCTGTTGCTTGCATTCGTGGGAGCTGTGATCAGAGGATAGATCAGGGTAACCTGTTACAAAAGAGCAGCAATCACAGACATTTTCATAACTGTTCTAAACTTCAGGCTGTGATTTACATGTTCTGAGAAAAAAGGTAATGTTTTTTAGAATGTTTCTATGTAGAGCTTGGACAACTTTATGTAGCAGCCACAAGTCAATCCATCAGCAGATGTTTTAGATCATAGACCCGCCCAAATGTCTTCTGAAAACACCCCAGAAGGTAGTAACACTGTGTTTGTGCCCAGGGTGCCGGGCCCAGTGGCCCCCCGCGGGCTATCTGTGGACTGCTGAGCACTTGCTGGGGCCACTACTAGTCAGGACATAATAGCCAGCAGGGAACATTGGGAAGTTAGTCCATTACCCACGGAAGAACTGGGGATAGGAAGAAAAATGGTATGATCTACAAGCTTCATAAACAGTTGTGGTCCCCAGCATCCTCGACATTTTTGTCTGGAAGTGACTTAATATAAAGGAAATAAGAGATTTGACTCTGAAAGGATTTAGATCTATTACGATTTATCTACTTATTTTCTCTGGTTGATGAGGATTGAGCCTTGATCATTTACTCTGAAGCAATTTGTTCGCCTTTGTCTATGAACCACTGAAGAACATGTTCACATGCTCAGGCCAGGAATTCAACCCTTACCTTCCAGCTTCTTGCAAGCTCCCTCAGCTGCAAATGCAAGGATTTTCAGCATTGACTCTGGGCAGCTCCCAACTGTCTTAGCTCCTGGTCTCTAAGCCTCTCTAATTCTTCACTTTGGAGACCATTTGATTAAATTAGCTTTCATTCTTACTTTCTATTGCTCTCCTGGGTCTATATCTTCAGTAGTTTATAATTTAATTGACTTACCAGCTTTATTATTATTCTTTAGAATTAATATTTTATAATTCTACTTGTTTAAAGAATTGTACTGGCTTTTGCTTATATTTCTTTGTGGTATTAGAATCATATAAATCATTATCATCTAGACTTCTCAGTTTTTTATCTCATTTCTAGCTTTTGTATTTGGTATCTTTAACATTCTAATTATTTTTAATGCTTATTATTTCTTAATTTGGTTATAACATGTTTTGTTCTAAATTTTTCTATATTAAAAAAAACAACTTATACTGTTGATTAAGAATAAACCAATAAGCAAAAGACCAGGAAAAAAAAATCAAAGAAGGCAACTGGCAAAACAAAACATTTTCATAAGCAATTTAAAATTCCCATAATCCTTGGATTTTTAATACTCTCTGAAAAAAAGGAAACACTCTCTCTCTCTCTCTCTCTCTCTCTCTCTCACACACACACACACACACACACGACTGCCTACAGACAATCAGAATTCTCAAGGTAGGAAATTAAGCAATTCTAGGCCACTTTCTGTTTCCACTGATACATCATTGGATAAGGCTGGTGTAACCTACACGCTTGCTGAAATCCTGAGTTGCCTTCTAACTGTCTCCCCAACTCTAGTCGCTGACTGTTGGAATCCATCCTATATAATAAAAGGGTAAAATTCAAATTGACCATTACTCCAACACACAAGATGGCCGCCCCCATGTGGTCAAAGATGGCTGCCCCCATGTGGACATAAGATGGCTGCCACAAGATGGCCAGCAGGGGAGGACAGTTGTAGGCAATCAGGCCAGCAGGGGAGGGCAGCTGGGAGAGACCAGGCCTGCAAGGTAGGGAAGTTGGGGGGGACCAGGACAGCAGAGAAGTTAGGGGTGACCGGGCTGGCAGAGGAGGGCAGTTGGGGGTGACCAGGCCAGCACGGGAGCAGTTAGGTGTCGATCAGGCTGGCAGGGGAGTGGTTAGGGGGTAATCAGGCTGGCAGGCATGCCCTCGCACAAGATGGTGCCCCCATGTGGTCAAAGATGGCCAGCAGGGGAGTGTAGTTGTGGGCAATCAGGCCAGCAGGGGAGGGCAGTTGGAGGCAACCAGGCCTGCAGGGGAAGACAGTTAGGGGCAATCAGGCTGGCAGGGGAGGGCAGTTAAGGGCAATCGGGCTGGCAGGGGAGCAGTTAAGCATCGATCAGGCTGGCAGGGGAGTGGTTACATGGTGATCAAGTTGGCAGGCAGAAGTGGTTAGGGACAATCAGGCAGGCAGGCAGGCAGGCAGGCAGGCAAGCAGTTGGGAGCCAGCTGTCCTGGATTGTGAGAGGGATGTCTGACTGACTGTTTAGGCCTGATCCCGGTGGAATCGGGCCTAAACGGGTAGTCGGACATCCCTGAAGGGGTCCCTGATTGGAGAGGGTGCAGGCTGGACTGAGGGATACACACTCCTCCCCCCATGCACAAATTTCATGCACCAGGCCTCTAGTTTTATATAACACAGCCAAATATGTATTTGCCAATGATGTTTCATTACATGGCTTTTAAAAGTAAAAGCTACTATGCTCTTTAAAAAAGAAGAAGAAGAAAGAAACAAGGGGAAGAAAACCAAAACTAGGAAAAGAAAAATTCTTGAGTTTCTTTCACAATATACTGGCTATTCCTGTCCAGATAAAATTTGAACTCTGTTTTATTAGAGCCTAAATTTTTACTGATATTGTAACACCTATTTTTTCCCTTTATTGCTTTTTCTTCTGGCTGCTCACTATTTTTCTCTCCACTTCTTCTCCTTCTTCTCTTTTTCCTCCTCTTCCTTTGCTATTGAATTTGTCTGCTATAATTTTAAGTTCAGCTTTTAAACTCACTTTGTTTTAGATTTATCTATTGTGTATAGCAAAAAGTTGTTGTTTTTTGTTGTTGTGTGATCCAGTCATAAACTCTTTATTTGAATTTAAACTATTTACATTTATTGGTATCATAACTAATTTTTTCTTATTTCCTTCATATTATTTATTTATTTATTTTTCTATTTGGAAGCCTCTACTATGTGATGTGTTTCCTGTATTTCCCTCTTCTGATTTTGAATGGTTTGCCTTTTCATTTTAGGGTTACCTTGGTAATGAAAACGTTGCCCTTTATACACTTCTCTAAACCCTTTATTTTTATAGGCCATGTCTATTACTTCCCCACTACGCACAATATTCAAGGTAACCTGTCTCCTCTTCCTCCCATCTTCTCCTTGCTTTTCTCTAACAGGATTTTAGACAATAATATTTTCTTTTGTCTTTATCTTTGCATCACCAAAAGTTTTATTAGAAATATGAGGGCAACCTGACATTTTTCACTATTACATGAGTTGGTATTTTTGCTTAGGTGCCTAAAGTGTATTATTTTTATATACTTGAAGACTTGTAATGTTACTAGAAGATGTTTGTGCCAATCATTTTAGTCCCCTTTGGCATTTAGTGTGTTATTTAAATATCTACTTAAAAGGCATGAATTATTTCCAGATTTTCACAAAATTATATGGAATATGTTGGTCTGTACATTTACTTCCTTTTTTGGAGATTACAATTATGCATCTAGTAAATGTATTCTGCATACATTTTTAGCTACTTTCTTCTCCATATTGTTAATATTTCCCATAGTTCATTTTATTTTTTCAGTTGTCTTATTCCCTCCTCTGCATTCCTTACTGGGGTTTCTGCATGTCTGTTCTCCTAAATGCTGCTTCTACTTCCTTCATTTCTTTGGCTTACTTTTATTTTTTCCCGAAGTTTTGCCAGTTCGCACACCATTTCCTGGAATGCTAACACCTCTGTTCTGCGTTTGCATTTCTTTCTCACGGACTTCTTGTAAGGGACCGTGTGGTGCGGCTCTCCACGTCCTCATCACGGCAGCATCCCTGCTCTGCATTTCCTTCACGAGAGGGCGGCGTTCATTGCTGTTTCTCAATGTGCTGTTGGTAAGGCTCTCTTTTGCTTTTGTATCTGTGTTGTTCTAGTCATCTTCATTTCCTTAGTTGTGAGTAGTTAAGGTTTTCCTGAACCACCTCTTAGCAAGAGGCTGGAGGAAGACCCCCTGGTTTCCTCACACAGCGGTACCCCTTTCTGCTGTTCTCCCAAGAGCCTGGCCTTTCCTTGCGCACACCCACAGCTTGTCAGGGTGACGTTCCTCTACCTCACACCCTCCCCTCAAAACCACGCTGTGTTCTGGGGAGGCTCTGCGCCAGCTCAGCTCACCCCGCTTTCACCCCGACGTTAGAGAACACAGGTGCGGCCCGAGGCTCACGGTGGGACTTCACCCCCGCCTGCCCGCCTGCCCCGGGGCGCCCTGAGGTGCAGGCTCCGCCTGCCTGCCTGCCCCAGGGCGCCCTGAGATGCTCAGGCCCCGGCTGCTCCCCCGGCTGCTCCCCCGGCTGCTCCCTCTGCTCCCTCCCGCAGGCTGCCTGCCTTCAGCGGTGGTAGCCTTCCTCCCACAGGAAGCCGGGCTCCTGTCCTCTCCTCATGCTGCGGAACACGGGTTGTGATCGTTTTGTTCTCAAATACCTTCCCAGAGGACAGGGAGAGAAATGATTTTTACCTCAGGACATTCCTGCTAGAGCTCTATCTCCGTGTCTTAAAACAACTCATTCCATTACGATTTGCTGGCTTTTCATTTGTACAAATCGTTTTTAATTTCCTACAATGGAGGAAACGGTTCAAACATTTTTCAAAATTCAGCCCAGACAAAGGCAAGCAATCATTAGGTCATAATGAGTATTCTTTCCACCATGACGTCTTTTACTTAATGTAACATAGAAAATAAATTCTCAAATTTTTAACAGAAATATTTCACCTAAAATGTAGTCAAAGAAGATACATTTCAATCAAAATAATATCAAGTACTATTGACACTACCTTCTTGGGAAATTTAAATTTAATTTAATTCATGAATTGTCCTGGTAAAATAATGACTTATACCAATATTAACATGAAATCTTAATTAAGTTAGAAGAAACCATTTTCTGTGATTTTGTTTTTCCTTACAGTAAAGAGGTATGCAATTCCTTTTGTATGTAAGTCCTGGAATTCAGAGAGAGCTAGTGTTTAAAATGTGAAAATTTCACTGATAAACTAATGTCCTCTTTTGGACATGTACAAGACTGGAATTCTACCTTTTCTCATGCACTTTCATTAAAAACTGAAAGCTGTGTGTGTCTGCTTCTTGGTCATGTGCTGAGCCAAGCATACCTGCTTTATCTGTGTTTGGGAAAAATGTTTTAGGCAAGGGTTCCCCAGCCCTCAAACAATGCCGCTTTGAGGATGGGACCCTGTGTGATGTGAACTATAAACACTAGTTTAAAGGTAAGAATTGCATCACTGAGTTCCACATAGAGGCTTTTATGTTGCAAAGCTGCATTTCATCCTGTGAGAGCAATTTTTACACACATGACTATTTCCTTCCATTTTACTTCTATTAAACACTATTTCACTATGTAAACAAATACTTTAACACCATCAAAGATGCTGAAGAACATACACAGAGGGGCCGTGGTGGGAGGAGCCGGGCAGGGGCATGGAGGAGGGGCTGAGACCCGCTCCTGTGCCCACCTCAGCCTCATGGCCCACAGTTCCTTTCAAGGTGCACAAATTCGTGCACTGGGCCCCTAGTTGATAATAAAATTATCTCAAAGGATTAATGTATTTCAAGTAGGACATTATTTTACACATATTATTAAGATTGGGAAAGTGACAGGAATCTTTAAAAAAATAACGGTGGAAATGATGGTCAGAGGATGAATTTTAAGAACTTCAAAGGCAGCCTGATGTGAGCATGGGTTTTGCTTCTCTCTCTCTCTCTCTCTCTCTCTATATATATATATATATATATATATATATATATATATATATACTAGAGGCCCGGTGCACGAAATTCGTGCACTGGGGAGGGTGTCCCTCAGCCCAGCTTGCACCCTCTCTAATATGGGACCCCTCGGGGGATGTCCAACTGCAGGACTAGGCCCGATTCCTGTGGAATCGGGCCTAATCCTGCAGTTGGACATTCTTCTCACAATCTGGGACTGCTGGCTCCTAACCGCTCACCTACCTGCCTGATTGCCCCCTAACTGCTTCCTTGCTGGCCTGATTGACCCCTAACTGCTCCTCTGCAGGCCTGATTGCCCCCAAATACCCTCCCCTGCTGGCCTGATCACCCCCAAGGCTTTTATTAGTATAGATATGACCCTGCACAGAAAATTTTACTAACCCTGCTTTACAATAAGGGCTTGACGATTGAATCATTAGGACCAGACACCAAGATTTCCTTTCTTTGAATAGTGGAGGGAATACTTACCTTGTCTTTAAGTTGCCCGGAAATTAAAATGAGATAATGACTTAGAAAAGTATAAAAGCATCACATAAAGACAACTGTCTTTTTAATGAAGTGGCAAAATGAAAAACACTTTTTATTCTCCCCTTCCTTCCTTTACAGCTTTTATTTAAACTTTGAAATTTATAAAAATTTCACTCCAATTTTCATTTCTTTACATTCAACATTATTTTGTATTGGTTTCAGGTTTTATATTAGTTACAGAATAGTGGTTAGACAATCATATACTTTACAAAGTGTTCCCCCATATTTCAAGTACCCACCTGGCATCATACCATCATTACAACACTACTGACTATATTCCCTATTTAAGTTACAATGGGTTTACAGGTTCCTTTCAATCTTTCTTTTGTGGTTTTTTTCCTTCCTTTTCTTTCTCACTTCTTCCCTCATTTTCTTTATATAGTATCTCAATTGGCCATCAAAGATCAGTGAAGGCACTGGGACACGCTTCATCCATTTTACAGACCAGGAAACTGAGGCCAATTCCAGTTGGCTGTGGAACTTGACTCAGGAAGCCCTCAGAGCACACAGGAAGCCCTCAGAGCCATGCTCTTTGCCCTTCCTAAGGGGCAGCGGCCCAGCAAACAGAACAAACCTTCCAGTCAGGCTTCCGAGCCTCTTTCTCAAGCACCTCTTCATTGCGGATGCTCCACATTCTTTCCTCTCCCCCCATTCTTTACTGCCCCCCCTTCTCCGAAGCAGGTGGAAGGCTTCCCACTCACTGCCTAGGCATGCTCTGCTATGGGGCAGGGTGTAGCGAGCTTGCTTTTGGGTGAAGGCAGGAGCAGCAGTCACTGCCTCTGAAGTGTGAAGGCCGCCTGAGCGAGGCCCATTAGCACTGGAAGCTTCTCTGAATCACGTCAGTCAGTCCAGTACCCTGCAGTGCAGCACCCCTTCACTGAGGTGGCTCCATCCCTCAACCCCCGCCTCAGGGGTGAGGGTCCTTGCCCCTCTGCCAGGAGTCCTTCCATGCCCCTTGACCCCTGGCTGGGCCCACCCACATCTTGGGGGCACTGCAGAACCTCCTTCTCTCTGCAGATGAAGCAGATCCCTGCCCTAGGTCTCCGCAAAGCTATGAATCTGTGGCCAGAGGCCTCCTCTGGGTCTCAGCAACCACATGCCTGCAATGTTCCCAGGCACACTGGGAGGGGCTGGGGAGTGCTGCCACGCCCCACCCAGGGTGGCCATGGCCCCCGGATCCCCCGGAGCCTGCCTCGGCCAGACTCGCGCCCCCACAAGGTGGCGATCGCCTGGCTCGGACCCATGGCATCGCCTGGCTCCAACCGGACACGCCCCCCAGGGTGGCGATCCCCTGGCTCAGACCCCCCGCAGCGCCTGGCTCGGACCTGACACGCCCCCTAGGGTGGCGATCGCAGCCCCAGACCCCCGGCATCGCCAGGCTCGGACGGGACACGCCCCCCAGGGTGGCGATTGCCTGGCTCGGACCCTCGGCAGCGCCTGGCTCGGACCGGACACGCCCCCCAGGGTGGCGATTGCCGCCCCAGACCCACGGCAGCGCCTGGCTCAGACCGGACACGCCCCCCAGGGTGGCGATTGCCTGGCTCGGACCCACGGCAGTGCCTGGCTCGGACCGGACACGCCCCCCAGGGTGGCGATCGCCAGGCTCAGACCCCAGGCAGCGCCTGGCTCGGACCGGACACGCCCCCCAGGATGGTGATCGCCTGGCTCGGACCCCAGGCAGCGCCTGGCTCAGACCGGACACGCCCCCCAGGGTGGCGATCGCCGCCCCAGACCCACGGCAGCGCCTGGCTCAGACCGGACACGCCCTCCAGGGTGGCGATCGCCTGGCTCGGACCCCTGGCATCGCCAGGCTCGGACCGGACACGCCCCCCAGGGTGGCGATCGCTGCCCCAGACCCACGGCAGCGCCAGGCTCGGACTGGACACGCACCCCAGGGTGGCGATCGCCTGGCTCAGACCCCCGGCAGCGCCTGGCTTGGACCGGACACGCCCCCCCGGGTGGCGATCGCCTGGCTCGGACCCCTGGCATCGCCAGGCTCGAACCGGACACGCCCCCCAGGGTGGCGATTGCCACCCCAGACCCACGGCAGCGCCTGGCTCAGACCGGACACGCCCCCCAGGGTGGCGATCGCCTGGCTCGGACCCCGGCAGGGCCTGGCTCGGACCGGACACGCCCCCCAGGGTGGCGATGGCCGCCCCAGACCCACGGCAGCGCCTGGCTCGGACCGGACACGCCCCCCAGGGTGGCCGATCGCCTGGCTCGGACTCACGGCAGCGCTTGGCTCAGACCGGACACGCCCCCCAGGGTGGCGATCGCCTGGCTCAGACCCCTGGCATAGCCTGTCTCAGACCGGACACGGCCCCCAGGGTGGCGATCGCGCCCGAGGACCCCTGGCATCGGCTGGCTCAGACCGGACACGCCCCCCAGGGTGGCGATCGCCTGGCTCGGACCCCGGCATCGCCTGGCTCGGACCGGACACGCCCCCCAGGGTGGCAATCGCCGTCCCAGACCCACGGCAGCGCCTGGCTCAGACCGGACACGCCCCCCAGGGTGGCGATCGCCTGGCTCGGACCCCAGGCAGCGCCTGGCTTGGACCGGACACGCCCCCCAGGGTGGCGATCGCCTGGCTCGGACCCCTGGCATCGCCTGGCTCGGATCGGACACGCCCCCCAGGGTGGCGATCGCCTGGCTCGGACCCCCGGCATCGCCAGGCTCGGACCGGACAGCCCCCCAGGGTGGCGATCGCCGCCCCAGACCCACGGCAGCGCCTGGCTCGGACCGGACACGCCCCCCAGGGTGGCGATCGCTGCCCGAGGACCCCTGGCATCGCCTGGCTCAGACCGGACACGCCCCCCAGGGTGGCGATCGCCGCCCCAGACCCACGGCAGCGCCTGGCTCAGACCGGACACGCCCCCCAGGGTGGCGATCGCCGCCCCAGACCCCCGGCAGCGCCTGGCTCAGACCGGACACGCCCCCCAGTGTGGTGATCGCCTGGCTCGGACCCCTGGCATCGCCAGGCTCGGACCGGACACGCCCCCCAGGGTGGCGATCGCCGCCCCAGACCCCCGGCAGCGCCTGGCTCGGACCGGACACGCCCCCCAGGGTGGCGATCGCCTGGCTCAGACCCCCGGCAGCGCCTGGCTTGGACCGGACACGCCCCCCAGGGTGGCGATCGCCTGGCTCAGACCCCCGGCATCGCCAGGCTCGGACCGGACAGCCCCCCAGGGTGGCGATCGCCGCCCCAGACCCACCGCAGCGCCTGGGTCGGACCAGACACGCCCCCCAGGGTGGCGATCGCCGCCCCAGACCCATGGCAGCGCCTGGCTCAGACCGGACACGCCCTCCAGTGTGGTGATCGCCTGGCTCGGACCCCTGGCATCGCCAGGCTCGGACCGGACACGCCCCCCAGGGTGGCGATGGCCGCCCCAGACCCACGGCAGCGCCTGGCTCTGACGGGACACGCACCCCAGGGTGGCGATCGGCGCCCCAGACCCCCGGCAGCGCCTGGCTCAGACGGGACACACCCCCCAGGGTGGCGATCGCCTGGCTCGGACCCCTGGCATCGCCAGGCTCGGACCGGACACGCCCCCCAGGGTGGGGATGGCCACCCCAGACCCACGGCAGCGCCTGGCTCTGACGGGACACGCACCCCAGGGTGGCGATCGCCTGGCTCGGACCCCCGGCAGCGCCTTGCTCGGACCGGACATGCCCCCCAGGGTGGCAATCGCCGCCCGGGGACCACTGGCATCTCCTGGCTTAGACCGGACACGCCCCCCAGGGTGGCGATCGCCTGGCTCGGACCCCCGGCAGCGCCTGGCTCGGACCGGACACGCCCCCCAGGGTGGCGATCGCCACCCCAGACCCACGGCAGCGCCTGGCTCAGACCGGACACGCCCCCCAGGGTGGCGATCGCCTGGCTCAGACCCCCCGCAGCGCCTGGCTCGGACCGGACACGCCCCCCCGGGTGGCGATCGCCTGGCTCGGACCCCTGGCATCGCCAGGCTCGGACCGGACACGCCCCCCAGGGTGGCGATCGCCGTCCGAGGACCCCTGGCATCGCCAGGCTCAGACCGGACACGCCCCCCAGGGTGGCGATTGCCTTTCTCGGACCCCTGGCATCGCCTGGCTCGGACCGTACACGCCCCCCAGGGTGGCGATCGCCGCCCCAGACCCATGGCAGCGCCTGGCTCAGACCGGACACGCCCCCCAGGGTGGTGATCGCCTGGCTCGGACCCCAGGCAGCGCCTGGCTCAGACCGGACATGCTCCCCCGGGTGGCGATCGCCTGGCTCGGACCCCTGGCAGCGCCAGGCTCGGACCGGACACGCCCCCCAGGCTGGCGATCGCCTGGCTCGGACCCCTGGCGGCGCCTGGCTCAGACCGGACACGCCCCCCAGGGTGGCGATCGCCTGGCTCAGACCCCCGGCAGTGCTTGGCTCGGACCGGACACACCCCCCAGGGTGGCGATCGCTGCCCCAGACTCCCGGAACTAAGAGGATTGGGCGCCGCCATCTTGTTCTTCTCAACGGCCGGATAGTCCCGCCCCCAGCCTCTCGCAGGCCCAATCATGGGCCTAGCGCAGGTGCGGTCAATTTGCATATTTCTCTATTATAAGGTAGGATGGTAATATGCTAATTAGACTGGGAAACCTTCTGGGAGACCTTCTGGACATCATTCTGGACAAAGCCATGGTGGCAGGGCTGAGGCTGAGGCAGTTAGGGGCAATCAGGCCAGGAGGGGAGGGCAGTTGGAGGTGATCAGGCCAGCAGGGGGGTAAGTTTGGGGTGAGCAGGCCAGCGGGAGGGGGGCAGTTGGGGGCAAGCAGGCTGGCAAGGGGGGTCAGTTGGGGGCAAGGAGGCTGGCTGGGGGGCAGTTGAGGGCGAGCAGGCCAGTAGACAGAGTGGGGTTGGGGGCGATCAGGCAGGCAGGCAGGTGAGCAGTTAGGAGCCAGTGATCCTGGATTGCAAGATGTATCCCAGATTGGCGAGGGTGCAGGTCAGGCTGAGGAACACGCCCCCCCCATGCACGAATTTTGTGCACCAGGTCACTAATATACTAATCCTATCTAATAAAAGAGTAATACGTAAATTAACCATCACTCTGCGACAAAGATGGTGGCGCCCATAGTGGCCAGGGCAGGATGCTGGTGGCGTTGCCCTGGCAATGCGAGCCCAGTGTCTGCACCCTAGCCGTGCGGTGAGAGGGCCTCGGGCCAGAGCGTGGGATGCTGGGTTCGCAGCAACACGAGCCCAGTGTCTGTGCCCCAGCCACGTGGTGGGAGGGGAGGGGCCTTGGGCTGCAAACAGAAGCCGAGAGCATGGGGAGCACCAGGAATGCTGGGAATCGTGGTTCTGGTGGCGGACGCATTGCGTGATCTCCTAGACACTCCAGCGAAGTGAACCTAGAGCAAGATACTGTTGTGGGTGGGAATAGAGGGAAAGCAAAGGTGAGAGACATAAATCAGAGTGTCGGGGGAAAATTAAAAGGAAGATATCCTGCAACTTCTAGGAAATCTCCACCAATGGAGCAATGAAAAAAAAAAAAAAAAGAGCTCTATTATTCTGTGAGCACCAAACCAGACTGGGCTGGGGCCTCACACAATTCGCTCATATGATTGCAAAGCCAGACAGAAACTTAGCTCTTTCATGTACCCAGGCCGATACAATGCTCGACATGCACGTTTTCACGGAAGAGGACTTAACAGCACCGTTTGCTATACACCCTTTGGTAAATCACCTTTTTGGAGGCCATCTGTGTTAGTTAGTTGCCATAATCAAGAGTAAAAATTAAAACTTTTCTATCTCTATGATAAGAAGGTCCTTACAACTTGGAGCAAGGCAACTATCTATAATAATAAAAGTGTAATATGAGGGGCAATGAGGAAGGCAGGCAGAGTCAGTTAGGAGTGATCAGGCTGGCAGGTGAGCAGTTGGGGCGATCAGGCAGGCAGAGTGGTTAGGGGCAATCAAGCAGGCTGGCAGGCAAGCAGTTAGGAGTCAGCAGTCCTGGATTGTTAGAGGGTGCAAGCAGGGCTGAAGGACTGCCCCTCCCCGTGCACAAATTTCATGCACCAGGCCTCTAATACACACACACACACACACACACACACACACACACACACACACACACTTTAATTCCCATTTGGCTTCTGTTTTAGTCTGCAAAATGAAACCTTTTTAATAAAACCACCAAGAAAAGCCCCCCATTGCTCCCATTGACATTTTTAGCTCAATCAAAAACAAGATACACCATTTTGTGGGGAAACTCCTGCCCAACATGTCTGAATTTTTGAACAAGCGTGTAGTTGTGGAGACTTTGCAGTGTCTGGCCCCCCATCTTTGTGTTCATACAAGCTTGACCCAACACTGCAAAAATGAAGGAGTTCAGCTAGTATCACCAGCCATCAGAAACTGCTTTATTGATCAATGACTGCATTATTGATTAGATAAAGTGGAAGACTGCATGCCGGAAATCCCACTCCAAGTGAGGTCAAATGGGCGCACGAAGGATTCCTGCCTCACATGCAGATGTGGGCCGCCGTTTGCGCTCTGACCACTGGCGCGTTTTATCAAATTCTTGTGTCTCCACAACCAAGACTAATAGCTGCCTCTAAATCTACTCTTCACAAATCTTCCAACTTGACATGGGCCCCAATGCTCTCTCTGTTACAAAGCCAGAAACCTCAGGGTCACCCTAAATCTTCTTCACACCTAATGTCTAGTCACCAGGGTTTTATTATTTTATTATTTAAACTAGAGGCCCAGTGCATGAAATTCGTGCACGGAGGGCGGTTGTCCCTCAGCCCAGCCTGTACCCTCTCCAATATGGGACCCCTTGAGGGATGTCCGACTGCCCGTTTAGGCCCGATCCCGGTGGGCAGTCGGATCCCTAAACGGGCAGTCGGACATCCCTCTCACAATCCAGGACTGCTGGCTCCCAACTGCTTGCCTGCCTGCCTTCCTGATTGCCCCTAACCGCTTCTGCCTGCCAGCCTGATCACCCCCTAACCATTCTGCTGCCAGCCTGTTTGCCCCCAACTTCCCTCCTCTGCCAGCCTGGTCACCCCTAACTGCCCTCTCCTGCAGGGTTGATCACCTCCAACTGCCCTCCCTTGCAGGCTTGGTCCCTCTCAATTGCCCTCCCTTGCAGGCCGGGTGCCTTCCAACTGCCCTCTCCTGCTGGCCATCTTGTGGTGGCCATCTTGTGTCCACATGGGGGCAGGATCTTAGACCACATGGGGGCAGCTATATTGTGTGTTGCAGTGATGATCAATCTGCATATTACTCTTTTATTAGATAGGATAGAGGCCTGGTACAGGGGTGGGGGCCAGCTGGTTTGCCCTGAAGGGCATCCCGGATCAGGTGGGGGTTCCCTTGGGGTGTGGGGCGGCCTGAGCGAGGGGCCTGTGGTGGTTTGCAGGCCGGCCACGCCCCCTGGCAACCCAAGCAGAGGCCCTGGTATCTGGAATTTATTTTCCTTCCACAATTGAAACTTTGTAGCCTGGAGCGGAGCCAAGCCTGGGGCTCCCTCCGAGGCCAGCAGCCATTTCTGTTGGGGTTATAATTGAAACTTTGTTGCCTTAAGTGGGTGGGCCCAGTCAGGGTATGCGGAAAGCTTTGCTTCCCTTGTTGCCGGCGGCAACCCTGGCCTGCTCTCTCAAGCTCCATTCTGCTGTCATTTGTTTGAATTTGTTTACCTTCTATAATTGAAACTTTGTAGCTTGAGTGGAGGCTTAGGCCTGGCAAGGGCAGGCGGAAAGCTTGGCTTCCTCTGTTACCTAGGAAACCTTGCTCTCTGTGGCTGTAGCCATCTTGGTTTGGGTTAATTTGCATACTCGCTCTGATTGGATGATGGGCGTGGCTTGTGGGTGTGTCTTGTTGGCGTGTCAGAGGTATGGTCAATTTGCATAGTTGTCTATTATTATATAGGATATTTTTAGAATTGTCCCTTGCTCAGAGACCTTTCCTGGCCATCCTCTACAAAACAGCTGCTCCCACCGCTCCATCCAGTAACACCTCATCGCTATCTCCTTCCTTCTGGTTCCTGTTGGTTTGGGAGTTATTATACTGATGTACTGTGTATCGGAGGTCAGTCGCCACCCTTTCATTGGAGTGCAGACTCCCACCAGGTGGAGCCAGCTCGTACTGTGCTCAGGGGCCGCAGCAGCATCTGGGGCGTGATAGATCACTCCCTTTATTGCTTACTGACTTAATGAATGCATTTCTGTATCCACATAGAGAGCTGTCATTAGTTTCACACATACATTTAGAATATTCTTTCTCTGGTTGTTCAGAGAAGCATTGTCTTATGCAACTGAAATACTTAAATTACTTTAGCATTCTTTTGCATAATTTTCTTGGCTTTAGTACTGATTAATAATTCATCATACTTAGCAAAGTTAGGGTGAGTGAAAGTGCTTGAATCCTCTAATAATTCTCTTCTCTCTGACAGTCCTTTGGATTTTCTTCATTCTTGAAACACCACCCATTCTTTTCATAGCATGTGATCGTTATTTTTTAATAGGTTTTCATTTTTTCAGGTCTATTTCATTCTAAAAGATCATTTTTCTTAATGATCAGAAAGTAATTAAACAATTATTAAAAGTGTTTTTTAACCTCACACATGGTTTTCAAAATGATTTAACCCATATGACTAAAGTGTATTTTTTTTTCCGTTGTGTCTCTTCACGCTGGTATTTCTTGACATTGTTAAAATAAACATATTAGGTCAAAGAAAGTACAAGCTAATCATATAAACTCAACCTGAGAAATGATATGTTGATTAATGGATGTGTTTGTAGACACATGTGTTAAAAGTGCTTCTCCAATTAGAGTCTCTGATACAAGAACATGTTCTCCACATCTCCAGGAATTCCATTACATCTTTTCATTTTTCTCTTCTCCATTGGGAGAATACAGGCATTTTTCTCAGTTCCTTGCTTTGGCTGTATTATTTTAGTCTACAGAACAGATGGCTTTCAAATCATTGAGCTGGCTCTTGAGAAAGGTCTTTGGAAAAGCAACTTAGTCAAGAAAACCTTTAAGCAATGTTTCATATGATCTTCATAGAATGAGTCCATGGGACCTAATTTTAACCCTTTGTACTCGCTTGCTTTTTTCTCGATTCCTTTATTCTACTCGGGATTTAATTTTTTAAATACCTCAGATTTTACAAAGAGCAGCAGTAGAATAAAAATCTGGAGTTTCTTTTCATACAAACTTATTTATTTGGATTTTTTTTAATATTTCAAATTATTGATACATTCAATATAATTCGACATACGAACTGCTACTGATGCTAACCGTGTCGAGTCACACTCAACATCCGAGTGCAAAAGGTTAAAAATGGAAGATATGATTCATAATTAAGATAATATAAATTCAACCTCATCTATATTTTCCTTGATGAGTAGAATTATTTAAAGGCAGGTAAAAAGATTGAATTCTACTAATGATAGCTCAGTAAATATCAGCAAAACTTTAAAATGAGTTTAGCTCTAGCTGGTTTGGCTCAGTGGATAGAATGTTGGCCTGTGGACTGAAGGCTCCCAGGTTTGAGGCCAGTCAAGGGCATGTACCTCAGTGGCAGGCTGGATCCAAAGTCCCAGTTGGGGCATGTGCAGGAGGCAACCAATTGATGTGTCTCTCTCATATCGATGCTCTCTCTCTCTCTCTCTCTGTCTCTCTCCCAATCCACCACTCTGTCTAAAAATCAATAGGAAACAAGTCCTCTGGTGATAATTAACAAAAAAATAAAATAAAATAAAATTAGTTTAAATTAATTCTGAGATGCAGAGAAAAGAAACTGATTTCAATTCTCATCCACAAGCCTATTATTTTCTCCTGGCTTCATTACAAATTGCTTTGTGTTACTGGAAATGAGCTAGCCTTACCCATACTTGAACACTGAAGTAGTGTGATTGGGCCATTTTTCATATACCTACAATTTTTAAATAGTAAAATAATAGTTCCAATGTAAGTCCAAACTTTTGTTCTTATCCCCCCAAATCATGTAGTAAACATGTCTTAGTATTGATCATCAAAACCAACGTTTTAATCACATCATAATAATGTATAGTGAACTAATATAATTTTCTGAGCTATGTTGCTAAACATTTGTTGCTTGACATGTCACTATTTTAGTTATGTCAATGTGCTGGCCTGGGAGGGAGGGAGCAGTGATGCGCATATTTGGGAAGTCAGGGTACTGATTTAAAAAATCAGTAACTCCAGCCCAGGCGGCGTGGCTCAGTGGTTGAGTGTTGACCTATGAAGCAGGAGGTCACGGTTCAATTCCTGATCAGGGCACATGCCTGGGTTGTGGGCTCAATCCCTAGTGTGGGGCGTGCAGAAGGTAGCCGATCAATGATTCTCTCTCATCTTTCTCTCCTATTCTCTTCCTCTCTAAAATCAATAAAAAATTTTTAAAAACAAATCAAGAACTCCACACATTGTCACGCAGTATGATTGGAAAAAATGAAACTGTGAAGTCATCCTTATGTATTACGTCAGATGTGGGCCATTGTGCTCCATGCTTCGGATCCATGGGTCTGTGTCTGGTGTGTTTTCTCTCTTTGGAGGTGAAAATTCAGTCCTAAGCTTTTGCTCCTCTGTCAAGATGTACCTGGTTGTGTTGAGAAAGCCCCTGAGAACTGCATCAAACATTACAGAATTGACTACCCACCCTCTTCTTGTTCATCCTTATCCCCCAATGCTGGTTTCCCACATAAATACTCAGTGATACCTCAAGTATTAACACAAATAAACAATTATTCTGTCAACAAAAGTCCTCTTTAAAAGTTTCCTTTGAGGCCTTGGCCGGGTAGCAGTATGCCAAGATTGTAGGTTCGATCCCTGATCAGGGCAAGCAATGAATGCATGAATAAGTGGAACAAATCTCTCTCTCTCTCTAGGAAACCAACAGAAATGGTTTCAAAGCTGATAAAGGTACAATGATACAGCATTTATTTTTTAACAAACTCCCAGTGAGCATTTTTGCAGTTACCAACACACTTTGGAGAACTTTCCTTCAGAAGTAATAAAATAATCGTCTTTATTGGCATTTTTCTTCTGTCTAGAAAATGTAAATTGTAAAGCTTAGCTTAAAGCAACCAAATATAGACATTTGGGTGTCTGCCATTATAACTTCCTAAGCAGAATCAAAATGTAGCTGTTTTTCTTATAAGTGCTAGAAGAGAAAAAGAACAACCCGTCAAAGAGAAACAATAAAGAGAAAAACAAAGGACTCAGTTTTCACTCCACTGGTTGTGGAGAAAGAAATTTTAGCATCAAGGGCCTGAAACAAATACTACAAAGGCCACTGAGGAGGCAAAGAAAGACGCAGGGGGCCCTGAACAGGCCAGTTTTTGAGCGAGAGCTCTCTGTAGCCAGGACAGAGTTACATTTGGAAGAGCATTGCTGGTGATCACTTGCCAGCTGATTTGGTTTACTAGCCATACCTCCCCTCCTGTCCAAGCAGAGACTGACTCCCCCTAAGTCTGCCATCCTATGTTAGCCGTCGATGCTGAGAACAAAATAGTTCTGAGACATAGACACAGACTTTATTTCCTGCCCTTCCATGTGCTCATTATGTGCAACCTCAATGTAAAACATTCTTTCTCTGTGTGAATCAGAGCAGAGAGCAAAGGGCCCCGGGGCCATAAAGCAACACAGAGTCACTGGAGCTTCCTGTGGATGGGCCCTGCCTGAGACAAGACATGGCAGACCCTTGGGGAGACAGCGATACCCATTCTTTATAGTTATTTGACAAATGCCGAAACACGGAAAGCTCCCAAAAGTTGCCTAGCCTGGGATCTCCTACCACTCATTCATCCATTTATTAAAACCTGCTGAATACAGGCATTGCTATCTCTTCTTACACCAATTTTTCAAATCTTATGGCCATAACTAGCCCAGAATTTCTTTACAAATCTCTCACACCTGGGTTTTGTCATTTGGCTGTCATGGTGAATACAGTTTGACTCTAGTCTAGTCTGGCTCCAATCTGGCTCCAATCAAAGCTATACGGTCATTTTTTATTTGCCTCTCAAATTTACCCCCACAAGATTTCATTGGTGAGCTTCTCTTTCTCCAAATGGGCAGGTCACAGAGGACCTGGATAACACAGTGGTGGCCAAGAGAGAGCAAAATGGAGCTTACCAGTTGGCATGTCTGCTGGCCTTGGGTTCTGGGCCAGTGTTGAAACAAGGTAAATACAGAAGGAAGAACCTTGATGAAAAGCCAGATACTTGGAGACTTGGGAGAAAGGGTGGGGTTTGGAGTAGTTTTGAACCAAGGAAGACAGTGAGTCCTAGAGAATCTTATAGCTTTTCATGGTCTCTCTAGACATCTGAGGTCAAGGCCATCTTACAGAAAGTAAGCAAACATGGAATATTCTATTTATAAAATGTTTTCCAAACAATCTGAGATTTGGCCAAAGTGAATTATTTATTGCTCCTTATATAGCCCTTGAAATTTTCTCCTTGTGAGTTAGCTCTCCATATACACTCCAACTTCTCAATACCAAAACCATATGCTGGATGAACGCAGAAGGAATCTGGAGGCTGTGCTAGAAATAAGTGATGGACATTTATTCAAAGGTCTTGGAGTTTGCAACCTGGAAGCACAGCTGGACGAAAACCCAGAAGTGTTCCAAAGAAGATAAAGTAGTGAGACGTTCTTACAGCAAAAAGCGCTTCATTGAGAACTATCAGTCCTGCGTGCTTAGCCCTAGGGTTGGTCCGGATGGTGATCGGTCAGATGGCAGGAGGCAGGTGACGGGTGCCAGGAGCTCTGGCTAATCCCCGTGGTCTGAACAATGGATGTGGGGTGGATGTATATGTGAGTCCCTCAGGGGATCAGGTGGCCTGGAAAGGTGAGCTCTCAGGTGGCAGTTAGAGGGCGACCTGGAGGTCTGGTATGTCCAGGCATTGACACAGGACTGGAAAGTCCAAAAAAGTTTGTTTCTGAGTGAGTTAGAACAAGAATGGTCTCTCCTCATGCCTCAACCTTCCTCCTGTTAATTTTAGCAGCTTGGTTGAAGTGACTCCATTGTATATACTCCCTATCTTCACTCTTTTCTTACAAACATACCTAAGAAAAAAGCCTCAATTTAAATTCTACCTTTCCATGAAGATAATCCCATGATCTCATTTTGTCTTCGTACACCCATAAACATTCCCCGTCTCCTGTAAGCCTTGAGAGTAACTATGCTACTTGTAGTAAAGCATGTATGTGAACCTGGCTGAGGCTGTAGCATATGCTGTGTGTGTTTCCACAGCAGTTCATCTCCTGCCTGGCTAAAGACTTCCAAGGCTCTCTTATCTGCAAGTTCTCATTGTCTGTCACTGCTTACACCTGGCTATTCAGCAGGAACTTGTTGGATAAATGAGGGAATGAAGATAAGAAGTGGATAACTGCTAACCCACTCTGTCTTGGAAATTTCCTTTATGTTCTCTCTCCTCCCCCTTCTTAAGGCTTTTCCCAATAAATATCACATTGAAAATATAGGATAACCTGATGACATAAGTAACAAAGATTTTTCCTGTGGTTTCATTTTAGTAAAACCAGTTAAAGTTTATAGAAGTGTCTCTAGTATAAGAATACAATGAAGAAGCTGTGAAGTTCAAAGTCATTGAGAAAAAACAACCAATTAAAAAACACCCTTAAAGACTAAAAACCAAAGATGGTTGCCACCCTACAAATTGGAGCCTAGAATGTCCACAGAGAAACAGAGGTGCTAGAGTTTGGGTCATCTTCTAGCATCTGGCCTGGCACTTCATCACCAAGCACAGTGAGGGTCCCAAGGGAAATGGTGTCAGGTGTTAGATCGTCAGCTTACTGGTGACATTCCAGGAGGCTGCGGGTCTAATGGTGGAGAACATCTGTCCTGCAGCCTCTCGAGGCCTGGATGACTCTCGGAGAGTGTGATGTCACTGCCCTCTCCTGGGTGGAAGGTAACCATCAGCTCAATTACAATGTACAGGTACTAGTCAATTTGCAAAATCTGAATTTGTAAAGCTAACATATCCATTTAAGTAAAGCTAATAATATTTGCTAGAAACTTCACATTGGCTTCTTGTAGCCAAATTTCTAGACAGTAGATGACATGAAATGTTAAAGAGAAATTTAAAAGAAACATACTTTAAAAGTTAAGTAAAAATAACTTAATGGAATGTATGAATATATGTTAGTTTTATATGAACAACTATATATGTATATACAGACTGATGGTTAAAATTTCAAACATTAGTGAATATAATGGATGCTGTCAACTGTCAACACCTAAGTGATTTCTCATGGTTAATATGTATGACATGGTCACATAGCTCAAGGTGGTTACAAATAAAGAAACTGTGTCCATTGGTAAACTGCAGGCATATAAAATGTTCAAGTCCTAAATTTTCCCAAAATACCACAGCTCACCATTTAAACATTTGCTGGTGTCCCCATGGGGCAGGCACTCAGCCACACTGGCCTGCCCCGGGTTCCACAGCCTTGAACTGGAGAGGCCGTCCATGGCCATCTGGGGGACAAGCATGGCCAGTGGTCTAGGCATCGGCTCAGTGCTCTTTGTCTGGAGGCCACATCCATATAATAAAAGGCAAATATGCAAATTGTCCCTTCCACTGGGAGTTCAACCAGATGGGGGGCCTCCCCCCGGCCAGACCCACCCCCAATCAGTCCCCCCCACCCTTACTGGGGGTGGGGCTGGCACCTCGCCCTGGCCGGCCTCACACCCAATCTTCCCCCCCCCCCGCCCCCGCTCGACCAGGGGAGGGACCAGCCTGCCAACCTCCCATGTCCCCGCCCCCTGGCCGGCCGGGCCAGATTGGCCCTGATCAGGGAGGCTGGCCAGACCCCACCTGTGCACGATTTTGTGCACTGGGCCTCTAATAGATAATAATTTTGAAAATTGGCCAATCCATTCTTAGGAAAATTTTCTTAGTCTTTACAAAGACTTACACAATACGTAATTATTTTAGGGCAGTAAAGTGATTTCTCACAAAAATACTATAATATCCAATGGTGTAGCTTTTCAGTGTTTCCCATTATTGGGTATTGTGTCTGTCTTGGTTCACCCTGTGGTCTTGCCAAGTTAATGGTAACAGACACATCTGTACAAATTGGGAGGCCCTCCCTCCCTCTATCTTTTTAAGGGAAACCAGAAAGGAGCTAGCTGAGGGTTTTACAACTCTGCTTATTCATACCTAGGTCAAGAATTGGTTTTGGGCCTAAATGTCTGACATGTCCCACTAGATACAGATGTATTCTTCTGGAGTGAGAATGTGGAGTTTCTGAGGCAGCTGCTTTCCCTCCACTTTTGCTAACATTTTAAATGGGATTAGGGGTGGGTTTCCTGCCACCAGCTCAGAGCCACTCAGACCGCAGGAGGCAAGTCTGTGCATCTGAGCTCCCACTTTGCTGTGTTCATGGCCACCGCTAACCCAGCGCCCTCGGCGCCCTGTGACAGTCAGACTGCACGTTTACAGGCAGGTCCCGGATAACACGTCAGCGCTGTATTGTCTAAGCACTGAAGTTTCCAGCTCCCCAGTGAGCAAGCCAGAGCAGTGAGCCATCTATAATAACAAAAGTGTAATATGCAAATCGACAAATGACCGAACAGCAAAAGGACCTTCCGGACGTCCTTCTGGACTACCACCTTATGACACACACTGGCACCAGGCCAGCCAAGGCAGGTGTGATGTGATTGGTCCGGGGGCCCGCCATCACCCCATGATTGCCCCAAAGAGGGAGGCCCAGGCCACCCTATGTACAGCAATGGATCAAGGAGCCCCAGCTGGGTGGGCAGGGCCTCCCTCCACTGGGTGATGGATCATGGAGCCCCCCGATGATTGTCTCAAAGAGGGAGGCCCAGGCCACCTGCCACAGCCTGAGAGAGGGAGGCTCAGTGACCGGGACAACGCCCAGCCCTGTGGCAGCAGTGCTGATCAGGCACAGCGCCTGCAGCTGGGCCCGGCCCCGGCGATACCACCTCCGCCTGTGGCTCTGCACAGCCGGGCTGCCACTCCTCCTGCTAGGATGCCTGTGCAGATCCTGGGCCCTTTCTGACTGCTGGCTCTCTGCCAGGGCTCGGCCCCCTGAGCGGACTCCCCAGCTCAGCCCTGACTGCAGAGGAGCTGAAATACACTGACATCCACAACATTGGGGCCATGATCACCCCCTTGCACTTCCTGGAGGTGAAACTGGGCAAGAGGCCTCAACCTGTGAAAAGTGAGCTAGACAAGGAAGAGGAGCAGAGGAAAAGGCGCCAGGAAAAGAACAAAGTGGCAGCAGCCCAATGCCGGAACAAGAAGAAGGAGTAGAAGGAGTTTCTGCAGTGGGAATCTGAGTGGCTGGAGCTCATGAATGCAGAGCTGAAAACCCGGATGGAGGAGCTGAAGCAGGAGCGGCAGCAGCTCATCCTGATGCTCAACCGGCATTGCCCCACCTGCATTGTCAGGACAGATAGCCTTAAGACCCCGACTCAGAAGGCAACCCTCTGCTGGAGCAGCTGGAGAAGAAGTGACCATGGGCTGGGAGGAGGAAGAGGAGGAGGAGGGTCCCAGAGGGCTCTTCCTTGCTGCATGAAAAACTCTTCAATGAGGCTCAGCACAGCCAGCATCAGCCAGGCTTTTTTGTGAAACTCAGATCAGCTACACCAGGGGAAGAAACCCAGGCTAATGAAACCCAGGACCAAGCGCTGAGACCAAAGTAGTCCTGAGGGGGGCCTGTTCTGCCTGGGGCCAGGCTTGCAGGAGGCAGGACAGAGGCTCTGGGCTGGAGAGATACCCAACCAGGCAGCTGTGGGCACTTCTCCAGCCTCTCTGCCAGGGCACCCACCCAAAGGACCTCCGAGCAGCCAGGAAAAGCCATGAGTTGCAACCAAAATTAGTCTGAGTATGGAAGTCAGAGTGAAACTCCAATCTGCCTGCCCCAGCCCTGACCCTGACCCTGACCCTGATCCTGATGCAAGGCTGGAGAAGGGCACAGTGCCAGGCCCTGCTGTACCCACCCACCATGGCCCAGCTCAGTCCTTCCTGGAGTGGCAGCCGGGGCGCACCCTCGCCGGCTCTGCTGGAGTTGCTGTGGGCATGAGGCATAAGCACCCTTTCAAAGCACATACTCACGGGATGTTTACAGACTGGCTGTCCTGGCAGGGCTTTCAAATGCACATGTTTTTTATACTTTATTTTTTTAAATATTTTTTACAAAAAAAGATTTTATACAAGCAATATATAAATGAATTTCTATAATCACTCAATGTGATACAGTATAAATATGCTATGGTTGTTGGTTATGAACAGATATTCAGCAGTTATGGCCATTGCATGTAACTTCTAAGTACTGTAGTCTCTCGGTGTTGGGGGTGGTGGGGGCGAGGGTGGGGTGAATTTCCATCCTGGTAAACCCTTCATAGTACTCAGTCCCATATCGCTCAGTAAACATTACTTTTACTTTAAAAAAAAAGGAAGCCCAGACTACCTGGTCGGCAGTGCTGCGGCGGGTGTGCGGGGCGGCCAGTGATCACCTGCAGAGGGACACCCAGGCCAGCCAAGCAATCGCACCCCAGCCTGTCGCCTGCAGAGGGAGGCAGCTGGTGGCAGGGAGGGGTGGCAGCCATACAGATGGCAAGCAGTGGCAGCGGCAGGGGTGAGGCCAGCTGACAGCAGCTGGGGGAAGGAAAGCCCCGATAGGCCCTGATCACTGGCCAGGCTTAGGGACCCTACCCTAGGGGTCCCAGATTGTGAGAGGCCGCAGACCAGGCTGAGGGGACCCCCTGCAGAGTGCACAAACTTTTGTGCACCAGGCCTCTAGTTTCTCTATATAAAACCTTAATATGCAAATAGACCGAATGGCGGAACAACCAAACAACCAAACAACTGGTTGCTATGACGTGCACTAACCACCAGGCGAGCAGAACATAGCGGGCATCGGCCGCGGCAGGATGGTGAAGCAGGTGAGCGGGGGCGCCAGACCAAGGTGGACGCCGGTCGCTGTCATCAGGATGAGTCGCTGGTGGTTACTGAAAATTCTTTGCTCCCATGCACTGCAGTACTGCTGGGCGCTCGCACCTGCTGCTGGTACCAGCCCTGCTTGTACCCGCTGCTGGCGCTGGCCCCAATCACTTCACGCCATCAGCGGGTGTGAGCACAGCTGGTGCCGTCAGCAAATGGGAGCCACTGCAGTGGGGGCAGAGCTGCCAGCAGACAGGGAACCGGGGGTATGGCGGGAGGGGCAGGCAGGGGCACGGAGGATGGGCCGAGACCCACCCTGTGCCCACCACAGCCTCGCAGCCCACAGTTCCTTTCAAGGTGCACAAATCTGTGCACTGGGCCCCTAGTTTAAGATAATGTACCAGCGATCCTAGAACATCCCACCCACAGCGCATCCCTCCTCCCTTAGAAAGTGGTCCTCGAGCATCAGGAGCACGAGTAAGCGCAGATAGCTGGCGCACATTGGAGCCGTGTTGGATGATGTGTCAGAATGCTGAGAACTACTCCAAACTTTTTTAAGAGGAAATTAAAACACAAGGGTGCAGGCCTGGCATTGACATGGTGCTCCCTGCCTATTTCAACATCCTGCTGGGACCTGCAGGAGATCTAAGGGGAGAGAGGAAAGGGCTGGAGGCTGCACCAAGTGTCTTCTGCTTAGCCTTCCCGTCAGTAAACACTGTCATGGTCGTACTGGCATTGTCTCCCTATTACCCATCCCTAGAAACACGCCCTCTGCTCAGCAGCCCATAGGGACCTGCAGCGCTGGCTCACGCAGCTGCACTGCCCAGTGTCACACAGGGGTCATGGGTTTTGTTATATCCCTCCATCCAGTTGTTAGTTAAGGTATTTTTTAAAATTTTAGTCTTGTTCCTAGAAATCCAGATGATGAGAAGTAGAAGAAAAAATAAATTGAGATCATGAGGAAAACGTTAAAAAAATCTCTCAGAACATAAATTTTAAAATCATTGTTATTTATACCTTACTTAAAAGTGTGACTAGGAGGAATAAGTCTAAGAAAGGACCGTGCAGGGACTTAAACAAGCCTGAAATATACAAATGAAAGGCGATCAATGGGTCAGTGTCGTCCTGAGAGAAGCTTGCCTAACAATTTACATTCTTGGTAACTTTAGTTAAATTAATTCTTAGGTTTATTTCCTCTTGTTACATGTCAATTTATTACATAAAATTGTAAGATGCTATAAAGCCTAGTTCTTAAGAAACATGAAGGAAATTTCACCAACCTCTTTAATATCCTCAATCTCTCTTCCTCTGAAAGTCATCACCTTACAGTCTTCTCCCTTCTTCTTTCCAAAATGTAAAATGCTTCACTGTATTCTGAAATGCTCTAAGTTCATCATGTCGTTAAAGTGCTAAAAGCAGGACATGTTTTTAATAACTAGCTCACCTGTCCTGAGTTTAGCAGTACAATTTTTTGTCTATTATAATGAGATACATTTCAATTTACTCGTGATGTTCAAGCCAAGCTACTTGTGATGTTCAGCTTCTAGGAAGTAGCTGCCTTTTTGTCTGTTAGGCGATGTGTAGGAATATCAAGATGGACTTAGTCAAGGAGGACAGATGGCAAAAGAAGTTTGAGAAGGGCCCTGTCTGGGCAGGTGACTCCTTTGATTACAATGTCACACCCACATGCCAAGATTGTGGGTTTGATTCCCAGTCAGGACACATGTAAGAATCAACCAACGAATGCATCAATAAGTGGAACAGCACACCTCTCTCTTTCTCTCCCCCTCACCTTCCTCTCTGGTTTTAAAATCAATAAAATAAAAACATTTTTAAAGAAGTTTGAAATTAAAAGTAAGACCGGAAAATAAATCATGACAGCTTAGAGTCTCAAGGGTTATTTATGTGTAAATATTGAATCAGGAAATTTCCACGTGGGTGAACTTTGATTGGTAGAAGTCATCACCAACGGGAGCAGAGTTCCTGGATGGCCCAGTTGTAAGTGACCCCCATTCTATGAAGAGCCCTCCGGGCCCTTAGGTAGGTCTACCTGCTCTGCGTCCACCGCACACCTGTGCACACGCGGAACTGTTCCCATCCCGTGTCACTGAAGTGCAGGATGCTCAGGGGCTTGTGCTATTTTTTTCTTCAAATTCAATTATTGAATAGTTACTATGTGACTAGTCGATTAACTATAACTATGAATTAACTATTAAATTCTGCCTTATCTGATAACTCAGTTCTGTGGTTTTTAGGTCCTAATTGAGTTAAGGGATACTCATGGTAAGCCTTTGACTCTACAAGAGAACAATAATAACGCCATCAAAATAACAGGCAGTGCAATTTTAAACGTTTTTCTTCTCTCATGGTCTCTGTTAGGCTGTGAAGCATCATATATTTGTGTAACCCCGTACAGATATGCTAGAATTTGCTACTTAAGATTACACCAAATTCTCCTGCTTTCAAACTAGCCACGATTACCTCCCAAGAGCTGTGGCTCCCAAGAGCTGTGGCGTAAACATGTCAGTGAGATTCCAAATCTTTATGCTCCTCCCATTTTCATGATTACAAAGAGCAGAGAGGAGAAGGCAGCTGGCCTGCTGTGCTCGCTCCTCATGGTGGGGAACAGAGGGCAAGTGCCACCCAAGGTCCTCCAGGAGCAGCGACTGGCCCAGGGAGCACACTGGTCGCAGCCCTGGGTGCTGAGTGCACCACGCCGCAGAGGTGCCGGCACAATGCCCACCTGCAGGGACCTGAGTGCCCACGCCAGTAAGACTAGAAGACAGTGACCTCCCAAACCAGCAGGAAAACAGCTGGTGCCAAGCATTACTTTTTCTCATCTCTGGCTTGTAACGTTGCTGACCTAAAGTTAGAGCAAGTTTGCGTATTGATACAAACTGATAAAACAATGGTCCTAACAAGGCAAAAATAACCATTATTTTGTTGTTTTCTTTTCACTAGTGGATCGTGTTTTACAACAATGTTAAGGCGCCAGCACATTGGGAAGAACATGCTCTTCCGTTGCAAGTGGGGTCACACCCCACGCGGTGGTCACAGCAAGCGCCATGCGCCCTGCAGCCCCAGAGCTTTCTACTCGTGAATATAATTGAAAGAAAGTATTGAAAGGTAATTCTGGGGGAAAAAAGTAAAATCATGAATCACATACAGATGCAAAATTAACCACATATTAAAGAATTACTTTACTTGTGTGACATGCGGAAACCAGGCAGATGTTACTACTGGTTCAGAGGAAAAGAGAACACAGCACAGATTTACATGGAAAAAGGGAGTGGAGATGAAATGCAAATGTGTTTTCCACATCAGGAGGAAGTTAATTAAAGTCTAACCCATGCACAGAATTTGCATATCATCAGTTACTTTCAACTTACAAAAGTTGCACAATAGCTCAAAGGAAAAGCTTTCAAATTTACACCGTTGAGTATGAGAATGGCTGAGGATCTGTCATATATGGCCTTTATTATGTTGAGCTACTTTCCTTCTGTACCCATTTTAGTGAGGGTTTTTTTTTTTTTTTAATTTTTGTGTTAATTCTCTCCAGAGGATATTTTTTCCATTGCTTTTCAGAGAGAGAGAGAAAGGAGGGAAGAAGGGAAAGAGAGAAAGAAAGAGACAGAGAGAGAGACAGAGAGAGAGAGAGAGAGAGAGAGAGAGAGAGAGAGAGAGAGAGAGAAAGAGAAACATTGATGTGTCCCATATCCATTGGTTGCATCCTGCACACACCCCAACCAGGGACAGGAACCGGCAACCCAGATACATACTCTTGAGCAGGAATCAAACCATGATCTTTTGGTGCACAGGCTGACATTCTAACCACTGAGCGACACTGGCCAGGACTTATTGAGTGTTTTAATCATAAATAGATGTTGTATATTAACAAATGCTTTCTCTGCATCCACTAAGATCATATGATTTTTGTCCTTTGTTTTGTTGATATGGTGTATTACATTGATCAATTTGTGTGTGTTGAGCAATCCTTGTGCCCTGGAATGAATTCCACTTGATCGTGATGTATTATTGTTTGGATGTACTGTTGTGTTCAATTTGCTAGTATTTTGTTTAGGATTTTTGCATCTGTATTCATCAGAGATATTAGTCTGTCATTTTCTTTTGCTGTGCTATCCTTGGCACAGGTTTAGGTATCAAGGTTATGGTGGCCTCATAGAACATGTTAGGAAGTATTGCCTCTTCTTGCTTTCACTTTGCCAAGATGAGACAGCCAAAGTGTCCTGTAACAGAGGATTGGATGAAGAATATGTGCTGCATATACACAATGGAATAGTACTGAGCCTTAAGAAAAGATGAAATGCTGCCATTTGTGACAACAGGGATGGACCTGGAGAATAGCATGCTAAGGGAAATAAGTCAGTCAGGAAAAAGCTAAGGACCACATGATTTCACTCATACGTGGGATGTAAAACTGAAACTCATAGACACAGACAATAGTATGTTGATTACCAGAGGAAGGGATTGGGGAGTAGTAAAAGGTAAAGGGGGTCAAATATATGGTGACAGAAGATGATTTGACTTCAGGTGGTGAGTACATAATGCAATATATAGATTGTGTGTCATAGAATTGTACACTTGAAACCTATATGATCATATTCACCAATATCACCCTCATAAATTTAATTTTAAAACAGCTCAAAGAACATAAACAGAGTGAGAAAATGATAAATCTGGAGGGGTGTGCTACAGAGGATGCATAGTTTTCCATTGAAACAGTTTTCCCTACCAATTTCCCATCTATATATATAAAAGCCCAGCGACTGAATGGCAGAACGACAAGAACAACCTGTTGACCAGTTGCTATGACATGCACTGATCACCAGGGGGCAGATGCTCAACTCAGGAGCTGCCCCCTGGTGTTCAGTGTGCTCCCACAGTGGGAGTGCTACTCAGCTGACTGGGATGAGTGGCTTCTCCCACAATGGGCAGATCCCCACAGACCACGCCCTCCACTAGTGCACAAATCTGTGCACTGGGCCTCTAGTCTTTTAATAAAAAATGGTCTTAAAGAAATCTTTAAGTTTCCTTAGGTTTGCCTGATTATTTGCACAGGTGCAGGAAAGTGTGGACTTGCCATACGGCCTTCTTAAGATTTCTGCTCAAAGTTTTCATAGGAACCTCAGGTTGGACCTTTAAATGCCACTGGAGGCTTAGAAGCCAAGTCCAGAGCTCACCATTCCATGTAACCTGCAGCACCTATTTGTTTGGGTGAATTTCTCTTTCTTCAAGGTTTTCAAAATATCAGTTTCCTGGGCTGGCCCAGAAGTGACCTTCACTCACCAGTTTTCTCAAAAGGGCTCTGTAAACATTGGTTCCATAGAATCAATCTTAATTCATCCAGAGTGTCTGCTAAGACCTAGCTAAGTGTGCATCCATCTTAAATATGATCCTGTAGGCCAACGTTTGCATAGCCAAGGTGTCCAGGTCTGTCCTAGAGGACCGGTGGTCACTGCTTCTTCCATTAGTGATATTGCTATGAAAATAAGAATATTCTAAAAGAGTTTCCAAATTCTGGAGGGCTCAGATAGGCGAATAAAATATCCTTTACAAATGTTTCATTTCAGCTTACAAAAAATAGAGTCTGCTAATTTATTATGAGTTATTAAAATTTGTCAAGAGATTTTAACACTCAAGATAGGAATAGTTTAAGAGAAAGAGAACAAACTTCCTTATATATCCTGAAAACAGGACATTAAAATCAACAATACTCCAAAGGAAGTCTAGCATCATCCCTCATCCAGGAGTTCCACCCTGTGTGGCTCAAATTCTGGAGCTCCCGACCCAGTTCTGCTGGTGTGGTCTCAGGTTTGCTTTGGTGATGCCATCCGAAGCTGGACCTGAAGGTCATGGCCTTGCCTGTTCAGCAGGCTCTTGGAGAGCCCTCTGTTGAAGACAGAGCCTGTTGACCGGGTTGACGAGCTCTCAGGGAATCATCGGAGTGAAACAGCATCAACAAACTCTGCCCACGCGTGGCCAGGCTCTAGGAGCTGGCCTCCTTCCTGCTGACTGGTTCCAAAGCGGAAAGTTAATGAGGGCTCATAAGGAGGCCGGTGCAGCTGACAGGGGAAAAAAACAAGATAATGACGTCAATCCCCAAAAGGGCTTCAGACAAAATAATTAGAAACAAATCCTATTTCCAAAGGAGACAATGAATATGAGTTGCTTATAAAAATTAGTGAAATGACCTTTATAGAATATTGTGGTGTAAAAATAACAATATTGATACATTATATCATTACTAGAGGCCTGGTGCATGAAATTCTTGCACGGTGGGTCTGTAGGCCTGGCCAGCAATCAGGGCCAATCAGGGCCTTCCAACTGTTGGCCGGGGCCTCCCTTCCCCGGCTGCCAGCTGAGGCCTTCCTTCATTCCACACCACCCTCTGGTGGTCAGTGCATGTCATAGTGAGCGATCGGTCTCCTAGTTGAACTCCCGTGTGGACAATTTGTATATTAGGCTTTTATATAGAGAGATTATACTTAGCGTTCAGTGAGAACAGACTGAGAACACAGCGAGGGTGTCAAGTAGAGTTTCAGTAAGTCTACAGTGGTCTCAACAGCTGTACGCTGTTCTGGTCGTTCTGCCATTCGATTTAACAGCATACAGCTGAGGTGATTACTGCAAATTCCAAGCCAAAAGCTACTAACTTAGAAGATGCTATATTCAAATTAAAGAAATAATGATGCAACAACATTAATGTTTTCAAATAAATGTAACTTAACTTGTGACTGATACAGGACAGCCAGAGCAGCTTCCAACATATGGAAACATACTGTGGACAGCGAGGACACTGGCAGACCCAGAAATAGCCCATATTTCATGCTTTTTTTCTGAAATATTCATAGTACTAGCATTTACCTAAACCAATTGGAGCATCTCTTCTGATTTAACAACTCTCTCCACACAGCTCATCAGTAATAATATAGCAAATACTCCTCATCATTTCCAGTCTTTTTACAAGGTAGAAAACCAAATTGTTGTGATTTTCCAGGGCTCTTCTGGGAAATTTCAGAAATAATTTTGGGTATAAGACATCCTGAAAAGTATGTGATTTTATTTTATATTTACATTTTTATTTGAAAAAATAAGCAAAAATCAAAAGTTGTCAAGAGATTTTAACACTCAAGATAGGAATCACATCCAAGTGCCTGAGAGAAAATATTGCCACTCATTTCAAAGTCACAATAAATATTTGAAAATTAAGGATGAAAAGTAAACCCGACAGTAAAGAACCTTGGTTCTTTCCTAGTGAAAACCTTTGTTTTCTAAATACTCAAGGACATCAGAAGTCAACATAGGCCATAGGAGATGATCCTGGTTAGGCACAAAATCGTTTGCATCTAAGCATATTATACAGGAAAAAAAGTCATGTTACTGGTGATGGCAATAAAAAGTAAACCAAGAAAAGAGGTCTCCCAAATTTGGGCACATTATGCTAGAAATTTAAAATATTTCACAGCTTTTTAAACTCAAGTATTAATGCAAGACAAAAATGTTCCTTTGCAAAATGTGTTCTTCACTGTGCTCTGTTCTATTCTGGAATAGACTGACCTTTTCCTGTGGAACCAATGTCAGGAGCCCCATAGGTCAGAATTAGTTTTATAGCATCACTACCATGTTATTAATGGGCAGGCAGTCATCATTGGTATTTTCAAATTCATTGATAAGTAAGCATTTAAAAAATTTTGTCTCAATTTCCAACACTCTAGCTGCCAATGATCATAACCCACAAAAGCCCCGTGGATCCCGCAATAAGCCTACAGAGCACAAAAGCATTCAGAGAACAAAACACACTCCTGTCTGAGGAAGTGACTTTCTTAAAAAGCAGAAGCATGTATCCAGATGTATTTCTCTGAAACTGTTGTGCCTAAGTATAATCTCATCCCACATTCCAGTGTATCAATCATAATTTTTTAACCCCAATAACTTCTGCTTTAAAGAAAACTGGGGTGGACTCTGTGAGTGTCCGCTCAGCACTTAACAGTTCAGCACAGCTCACAGCCACTGCCCCATTTTATAATAAACCTCTCAAAGTGGCAAATATTAATGCATCCAAGGACAGACCCAAAGATATAGTCTTTCTATAGCATCTACACTAAAAAAAAGAAATATGCAAATTGACCGTACCTTCGTGACACCCACCAGCCAATCAGGAGTGAGTATGCAATTTAACCCATCAAAGATGGCGGGTTAATTTGCATACGCAGGCCCGGAGCGGCTGGGGCCTCTAGGCAGCATGGGAAGGCGGAAAAGCGGCTCTGGGCCAGAGCGAAGGCAGAAAGGTGGCCAGAGAGAAGGCAGTGCCGGCAGCTGGGGGAAGGAAGGCCCGTTCTTTCACGAACCTTCATGCATTGGGCCTCTAGTATGAAAATAATATACAAAAGCATATGAACTTAAAATTAAGCTTAGCAGTCAGTGTTTCTGCTTTTATTTTACTTAGAAATAACCTAGTTATCTAATTAATACCCATTGATAACTAAGTTAACATCAATCCAAAGTTTTAAATTGCCTGAAGATCTTAGAAGTTATCTTCAAATTGAAATACTACAAAACATAATTAGTTGAAATAAATTTTCAAGATAGTGAATCAACTTAAACACAAATTTACATTTTTCATGACATTAAAGATTAAGTGAAAGTTATGAGGAAGTACTTGACCAGTAAACCAGCATAAGCTGAGGAAGAGCACGCCGCGTGGACACAAACCTGCCCTCCCGCGTAACCCCGGCAGTCAGAATCCACATAGCTGTTCTGTTTTCATTAAACCGAAATCATAAACCCGTCTCATTTGCCATCATTTACCTAAACCATATGCATTTGACTTCTTAAAACATTTTCAAGTTAGTTTTAAAAATAGTACCTTTTAAATCTAGCACGATGACAATGTTGGAAGTACTTGATCAGTAAACCAGCATAGGAAGAGCATTTCCTTATTTTTATAAGCCAACCAGAGTAGAGATTCTTTAGGAGTTGTGCAATCAATTTATTAACACCATTGAATACAGGAAGATATGACCTCACACAGTGAGACAAAGGCTGTTGTGAATTACAGACATAGAACCAGAGATACAGGCACGGATGGACAGAATGCATAGCTTCAATTTTCAAGTTTTAGACATGGGCCACGAATAAACACAGACTTACAAAAGTCAGTGGTTATCAAAGAACTCATCCATGGGTACAAATTCATCAAATGGTCAAACCACAAGATGAAATTCCAAATAGGAAATAATGTATCAGCCCAAAACTAAACTAGAGAGGGTAAAAATAAAACAAGAAAAACAGGCATCGGCCAGGCCAGGCGACCCCTTCAGACCCACCTCCGGAGTGAGCCAGACCTGCGACCTGTTCGGGATGATTGAGAAAAAGCTAAAATCTTGATTCCCTGCAGAAATCGGGATTGGCCTGTCTTAAAGAATGCATTTGCTCACATGATGATATGGGAACAAGACACATGAAACCAGTTAAGTCAGAACCGCACACATTTACACAGAGACAGGGTGTTGACGTGAATACAAATGTGGACAAAATTGGTTTGTTTTGTTTTTCACAGAGAAACACATCTGGGGACTTCTGCTTTTAAGGAAGAGTCACTTCCTCCAACAGGAGTGTGTTTTGTTCTCCGAATGCCTCCTTAAAATTATCACCAGACAGGACAAAACTTACCAAATGTGTAAGGACAAAATAGTCCAAAGACAGTGACCACAGCTGGAATTGAACAAATCGAGAGAGTAAACTACAGGTGACGTTTGCCACTGCAACAACATTTTTCCCACAAACGTAACCCTACACGTTACACCTATGACGTCATCGCCAGAGCCCACTCAGAGGCTCCAGGGGACTGCACAGCCTGGGTGGCTGCTCCGGGCGGGGCTGCACTCACTCAGGGGTGCGAGTCACCTCAGGCCCAGCCTCGTCCTGCACACCTCGGCCCTGTCATCACACAGCGAGGCCCGGGCCCGCTGCGAATGGGAACAGAGAGCATCTGCTTTTTGTTTCTCATACTTTGCAAGCACCCAGGGGAGAGGCCGGAAAGATGTTTGTATATAAACTATTGGCCAAATCACCCCTCCTCCCAGATCCTGCCAACGGAGACGATGGCAGGGAGCTGAGAAGCTCCCCGGGAGGCCTCCAGCCTCAGGGGCTACCCCCTGACTCAGGGGCCCTGGCCCAGCTCGCAGTCCTCCCAATGACTCCGGGACCCTCCTTCTCCCGCCTTGCTCTGCCGGCTGGTGCCCCTCCACAGGAGTCCTGGAGGGGCCCTGGGCCCCTGGCGTCCAGGCCCGCGGTGACAGGGAGCAGCAGCAGCATCAGGACTCCTCGGGGCCGCTGGAGTCCATGCACGTGGTGCCGAGGACGCACCGGGGAAGCGTGCCTTCCCACGCCGCGTTCTCAGCCTCGGGCAGCTCTGGGTCCTGACCTTCTGGCCTGAGCGCCACTCCTGTTTCCGGGGTTGGGCAGGAGCAATGACAGCGCCCACACTTTCTCTGGGTGCAGGAGAAAGGAGAGAAGGGGCCTGTGGATCACTCCGCCTGGCTCCCGAAGGGGAGGCCCCGGTACCCAGGGCGCAGCCTGACCCGGACACTGGGCCCCGGGAAGCACTTGAAACCACGGACCGGACAGGCTTTCTCCTGCCGGAAGGCGCCCCTCCCTCTGTCATCTTGGCTAAAATGGCACAAAATCATCTCTACACTTAAATTGTTTATTTCTTCCAACATTAACCCATGTCCTCTGTAATAGAGCAAGCACGTCAAACTCACAGGCTAACACGAGCCAATTAGCAAGGTTTACGTGTTTGTGGCCACAAAAAAGCAAAAGCTTCAATTTTCATAGAATGTAGGTTTATTTCATAGAGACATGCTGAACACAAACGGCTGAAACAAATGAGTCATCGTTCACATAAAATAACAAAACACTTTAATAAAAATTAATACTTTTCTTGAACATTAACTTACCAGACACGGAATAACTGCACAAATTAATAAGCGTAATGCAAATAAGCCTATTTTTCTTGTTGTCCGAAAGTGAAATATTTCCTGTTGCGCTCACCAAACAAGTCAGTCCAAGACTAAGGACATGGCCATCAGCTGCTAAAATATTCGCTGCTGGTTTAGTGGAGAGAAATGGGGCGCCTGCGCGTAAGGCGCGTAAGGGAAATGAATGCAACATGATTGTAGTAATCAGTCACTAGCGAACGTTGTAGTTCGTTATTAATAATTAAGTATAACAGGATATTGTAAAAATTAAAACATTTCCTGCATACCGTTACATTGGCTGGGCTCACCGGGGGCACATACACTGCAGCCCAGGCTTCCCTTTGTGCCCAAATTACGTTCCGTTCAGAAGTCCCCTCTCCGCAGAGAAAGGAGTGGCCTCCTGCTCTGTCTGGGGGCAGCTCCCCAAGTCCCAGGCACCCCGCTCCCAGCTGACACTCTGCGGCTGGAAGACTTAACAACAGTGACCCTCCCTTGACCTTTCCCACATTCTTTGCAGTCACGCTCCAGGTGGAGGCGCCCCCCGAGACCCTCCTGAAGGAAATGTCTTTACAGATGTCTTCTCTCCCCGTTTGCTCCCAGCCCGCAGGCCCGCACCCTCCCCACTCTGCTTCTCCCGTGGACCTGCCTCTGGTCAAACACGCTGCCATTTCCTGTCCCTTTCCCGTTTCTCGTCTTCCTTAGTTTGACAGGTTGACTGTCCCCATCCTGTTGAAGTTTAGGGTTTCCTCTCCAGCCAGGCGGGCTCCTTGTGCTGCTGGCGTTCTCAGGAGCCCCTCCCGGCGGGCTCCCCGGGCTCCCATTTCCCGGGCCCCTCGCAGGGAGCCCTTGGCGCCAGCCTCTCAGCGCTCCCTCGCTCCCTCGTGTGTGCTTTCCACGGGAGCTCCGCCTTTGTTCTCAGCATCTTCATTTGGGTGTTTCCGAAGCAGAACACTTCCTTTCCAGCACCCACACCCACGGTCCCCAGCTGCTCCATCCTGTCCCACTCAGTGTGCTGGGGAGGAGAGGGGTGGGAGCCAGTACCCTCCCTGCCTCTTTCGCACTCAGGCACTCAGTTCACCGAGCAAGTCCTTCTCGGTTCTCCGTTGGCATCACCATGACCGCATCCTCATGTCCGCTCCTGCAGCGCTGACACAGCCCGCGCTGCCTGCACGTGGGCAGCTGCAAGCGCCGCCTGAGAGGTTCTGGTTGCCTCCTACCCGGAGTCCGTTCTCAGCTCAGCAGCCAGGTGATCTGTTTAGATCACGTACCATCTTTCCACCTGAAGCACTGCTTATGCCCAACGTTCTTAGAGCAAAATCAAGCATGTTGCCAGGACTGAAACAGTTAAAATGATCTGTGGAATCATGCTTGGGACACATGTTCCATCCCATAATGCCTGTTATTCCATGTGGTTGTGGTAGGACACGTGTTTCATTTCACGGGGCCTGTTACTCCATGTTATTCTGTGTGTCGGCTCATACTTTCTTCCCTTTAATTCCAGGATAACTGTCAAAGTAACAAGCTGTGTGAGCATTTCTGTCCAGCAATCATGCTTCTTCCTCTCTTTCCTCTCCCCACTCCCCGCACACACTCTATTCAAGCAACTAAGCCATCTGTATTACCTGATGGACACAAAGGAGATGAGAGAGCAGTAATGAGATCCCCCCGGCCCCGTCTGAGAGCTCCCCCAGGGACAGGGTGGAGGGGAGAGGCAGGGCAGCAGGAGGCTGGAGGTCAGTGTGGCCAGGACCACAGAGCTGGACAGGGGTCACTATTCTATCTGCTTACAGGTGAACAGCTTGTCCCTTGAATAACCTGGAGTCCCCTCACACGTGTTTCCTACTCCCCGTGGGCAGCGGACCCTTTATCCACTAACGGCAAGTCTCTGACACCCAGCCTCACATCCCGAACAGCACGGCTGGCCCGCTCCCGGGGCAGCTCCATCCAGCCACACCGCCACGGGGCAGGAAGAGCACAGATCACAGAGAACCACCTCGGAGAGAAAGCCAGCCGCGCCCAGCACCTTGTCCTACCTCCCTCAGCTCTGTCACCTTCCTTCCCACCAGCTCCCACAGGATGGCGATGCCCACCTCTCTTCCTGCTGCCCTCCTGGCATGGGCTGCCTGAGGGGGCCTCCTGCAGGCTGCACGCTGCCCCAGCGGCTCCCCCTCACCCTCCTGGGAACACATGGCTTCTGATATGCAGACAAATGACCCTGAGTCACATTTGCGCTGGGAGCCACTTCATTTAGGAAAATTTACCGACATCCCAAACAAGGAATATTGAAAAGTAGTATGATAGCCACCATCTGCAAAGCTGGAAGCTGTCCATATTAATTTTTTTAAAAGAGAGAAAATAGTTATAAAAATGTATGTACCCCTGCCCCTTCTGCCACGGTTCTTTCTCTCTTGGTTTAGTGACTTGGAGAAATGATGTTTTAAAACACCACATACTAAAACGTGCCCCTTAGTGATGAGTGCAGTAATCCCAAGCCATTTGGGGGCGCCCGCTTTCCTGGGCTGTGGCCAGCTGACGGCTATAAAAGCTTGTCCTTAGGAGAGGCAGCCCCGAGACTGGATTTCCAGCCTCCAGACAGAGCAAGCGTGCTATGGTGCTGAGCGGCCCAGTGTGAGCCTGTGCCGAGATCATTCTAGGAAGTTAACCTCAACCCGGACTTTCTCCCTGTGACTGAGGAGCAACCATTGTGCATCGTCCCGACTCAGGACGGCGCCCCGCCTGCCTCAGCCTCGGGTCGGCTTCCTCCAAGCTCAAGCCAATGGTCCCTCCAACATTCTCCATGGAGCACGCCACCCCCCAGCCTCTGCCCCTCAAAGGCGAGTAGTTGTCAGCCCGCATTGAAACATCACAGCCGAGACTAAGAATGTCCCAGCTGTGGCAAAGTCAAGTATGTCTGAATTTAATCTCTGAACAGAACATTATGCCATGTAATAGTCACACAAGCCTCCGACAGTGTCCATGCATGTGAAACCTATTGAGTCTGTCATCTACTAAAACTTCCCAATCTTTTTTCTATGAATGTTAACTTCTAGCCCAATCCAACATACATGTGAGTATGAATTAATTGGACCAAAATACAGATAATTACATGTGCCTGTGAAATTGATCTCAGTGGAGGCGATACTTTTAGCTATCCTTCCTATTTCTAATATGGATTTTTGAATGCCAGTGCATAAGATCAATCCTCGCATTTTACATTGCTCAAGAATTTGACAAGCCTGCTATCAATATTTCCATCAACACTACTGACAAAAATGCCAAGCAGGTAAGGATAAATTGCATTAAAATCAAATCAAAGATAGAGTTCAATGGTGTGTAATATAAGCTTCCTCCAACTAAGCATCAACAATCAATCAATACTTTTTAGGACACTATTCAATCGGAAAGGAACCCTTAGAATATTAGTATCAGCCAGTATTTTATCACAAGCCCACCAAAAGGACATAGGTTGCCTGGTGTAGCTTATGTTCATCAATAATTTAGCAATAGTTACAATATTGTAGTAATTTGCCATCAGATAATAATTTAAAACCATAAAATCAGGTTATCTGAGCAGGATTAATTTGTGGATACATTTCATCATTTTAAGGGTTTACCAAAGGATGACAAACCAGCTGTTTAATGTAATTCCAGCTTCTTCTCTTAGGAATTCAGGTTTTCTTACAAGTTTGTGGTTCCCAAAATCAACCCTTTGTCTCTTCTTAAATATGTGCTTGCCTTCAAAGCCGTGATGCATCAGCAGTTTAATTTTTACAGAATTGGCAACTGTACACTCCTCATCCCAAGGCCTGGCGCCGGCTTTCTGTGGTGTTAGCTCTAAGCATTCCTGTGGGTGGCCCATCTCCTTGAAGAAAAAGGCGGAAGCAAAGGACACTGGGTGGGTTTTTCTGAGCAAGAATCCACTCCATCTTGCTGGTTTGCTGTGAACAGAGCGGAGCAGACAGGATCCTTGTTTCCGCAGCCTCGGAGAGACCGAGCCCTGTAACCTGTCTTCAGGACACATTCCAGCGTTTGAGGCAGCCTCTCCCGGGAAGACTTTCTATTCTCACGAGTCTCCTGAGACATGCACATATTATGTTTCTGTGTGATATGTGTTCTATTCTAAGGCAATTTCCTGAACAGCACTGTGTGGGTCATTATTATTCTGAAGAATATTAAATGAATGACTGAAGAAAATTAAATTTTCTGCATATAAATGTATCTGGAAATGTCCACATTATAACTTTCCTCTGTGTCTCCTTGCACAGCAGAGACTACGTTCATGTAATGAGGATGGTAAATCTTGCAGGAAAGGGACCCCCTTAACTTGTGAGACAGTCTCATGGGCTACTGAGCACAGAGCCTTTTCCCCAGAGCGGTGCTCACATGTAGTCAGAGGAGCAGCTGAGAAGGCGTTGGGTCATCAGCCTGATGACTTTCGCATCCATTATCCACCCCCTTTCCCAGGGCGCCCTCTGCCGGCTGTGGACCATGCAGTCCACGCAGCAGGAGCAGTGCCCGTGCTCTCACTCCGGGATGCTGCCTGCGAGGCACAAGGCAGGTGAGGCTGTGGCCCTCCAGGTCCCAGGGGCACAGGCCGGAGGCCAGGACCGCCCAGACCTCCACTGGGTGGCCAGGGCTCCGTGGGGCCTTCGTTTCATTCCGCTTTTCCTGCATCACCTACTTCCCCACCGTCCTCTCAGGCACTGATCCCACATCTTACACTCAGTCTCCCTCAGCATCTGCCGCCTGAAAACTTTTGTGATAAATAGGAAGCAATCTTGAATTGAAAAAAAAATGTTCGTAGAGGTGGGAGGCGAAGGAATGTTCAGGGCCGAGGCGTCTTAGAGGGGAGCCGCCCGGAGAGGCCCGTCTGCGTGGACTGGACACGTGGGCAGGGAGGCCGTGAACGATGGACGGACGTGTCCGGGCAGGGGAGTGAGGAGGAGCAAAGAAAATGAACGACTCCAAGGACCAATATAGTTGCAATTTAACTACATTTTTTTGGTTGATCTAATGATGGGTTACAAAGTGCAATGTTCCTCCGGTCTCAGGGCCAAGGACAAAGCCAACCTCCATTTCAAAGGAGACTACAAATTAAGGTCTGGGCCAGAACCGCTAGCCCCTGTCATTATCTTGCCTAATGTCAACCCTCAGCCTCCTGGCTGGCACAGGAAGTGGCGGCACTGACTCGGCAAAAATCTTTTTGGACTGAGACTTACATGATGACAAACCAAGGAGTCAATTCAGGGACAAAAAAAAAAACCACCTTAAACTAGATTATGCATAAATTCAATCAACTCATTGGGCCATTTAAGCAAGAATGCAATTCCAAAATCTGGCTAAATTGAGCAAATCTTCTATTCATCAAATTAAATATACACAAAAATAACTAAAACAGATATAAAATGCTGCTTTGGGTATTGCATGTTGAATTAACTTCTAAATCCAGTTCTCCAGTCTTTTCACTACATCCTGTTGGCCAACAGAGTCTGTCCTGGGCTCTACGCAGAAGGCTCTCAAAGACATGTCATTTTGAGATATTTGCAAATACTACATTTTCAATTAGAGTCATATCTCAAGAGAAGGGGGTGTTTTATGTCTTCCTCGGTGCAGACATGTACACATGGAATGTATGTTATAAATCCAGAAAATAAACAAATATGCCCTACTTCAAAACCTAGGGCTATGATGTAAGAATTAGTCATCTCATTCATATTATCTAAGTAAAGCTTATTTCTTTACTGTGACTAGACATGAATCAATTCAGGTACTGTTGAGTATGTACAGAGTTTAGTTGTCTATGCACAAATGTGAAAGCTCAGTACATTTTGAAAGAAAAATAAAACTAGTGAAACTTAATAATGATCTCTCTCAGAAAACAAAACAAATTTTCCACTTCTACTCTGCTGCTCCTCCCCCCTCCTGCTCTCCAAGGATTTGGTAACTATGGATTATGTGATGTGATTTATGAAGACATAAAAATGTGAGGCATCACAATGCATTGCAATTATTTGTTCTTGGAATCAAAATCATGTTCAGCTCCAGGAGACACCCTTTCTCACCTTTGACAGTAGAATTTATGGCAAGTACTGTGTCAGTGTTCTCACTGTCCTCCGAGGAGATAGTTAGGATAGATACTGACCTCCAGGAACATGCGCTGGCTTCTGGTGAATTACTTGGACTAAATGGAATGTTGCTTTATGGAGATGGATGAGGTATTCCTGTTGTCATGACAGCAACAGACAATGGAGAATAAATTAGTGGTTCTCATGGCCTCTTCCAGGTCTCTTACACACATTGTCCCAGTGTCCTTACCAATTGCAATCAGGTACATAGATGGTGAGCTATACTTTTTAGGTAAGAAAGTTAGCTGTGTAAGTCTCAAGACCTCTTAGTTTCTGACTTGTAGATATTGGACTTGAACCTTAATTTGGAAAGTCTATGCCTTTGTCTCATTAGGCTGCCTCCATCAGTAATGTGGCTCCCGTCAATAGTTAGTTAACATTTTAAGTTTAAAACAAGTTTTTTATATTGCATATCACCTACACTTATTTTCAGGGTTAAAACAAAAAACTTGATAGCATTTTAGAGTTGTTGAAATAAGAATCTGAAGAAAGAGCTAATTTAATATCAGTACTTTTAAAACTTATGTGGTTTTTTTTTAAATCACTGGTAGTTCATAAACAATGTACAGGTTTGAATGAGCAAAGCAATCAGTACATTTTTACTCTAAGTCAACAATTTGGTAAATAAAACAATAAAGAAAAAGCCTGAAACACGATGGTGTTAAATAATCGGTAGTGGCCGCAGTGGCAACAGCCTGCTGTATTCTTGTTAAAATTTCCAAAGACTCTGACATGTCCTTCCCTCTTCCTTACAAGCACTTGAGTAAAGCAATTTTGTTTACTGAATGCAGCTGTCCCAAGACAGGCATCGTCTTCTCCAATCTGTTTGCTGGCTAATTCTCAGGACAAAACAGGTGGGACTTACATGAACCTATTTTAAAAATCTGAGGTTCCATCCAGACCACTCCTGGTCATGATGCTTTCCCTTTTCCTAACAGCAACTCCGGGCCAGTCTGGTTGGTACTCTGGGCACAGCCAAAGGGGGGGCAAGAGTTCAAAATAATTCCTGTTCAGCCACCTGGGTCCTCTGCTTAAATGGACCATAGGATAATGGCACTTGGTTGCATTCACTGCATACCAGGTCCCTGGTAGTGGGGTAGGGGCCTACGTGGGCCAAAATGATGGACAAAATGTGTCTCTTAAGTTTTATATAAACGTTGTCCTTCTTGCACCTGACATTTCTGCACAAAAGGTCTGGGCTAGAGTAAGAGATGGTTGATAAAATAGTGAATTTATAGCTGCTAGAATGGGACATCACCAATTCGGGGTCAGAAGGAGAAAACCATCATGGAGGAGCCTGGGGAGGGGATGCTCACCCCCCTGGAAGAAGGAGGTGGAGGCAACATAATGACTTGGTCTTTCAGACCCTGAACACTTCTCACGAAGGAAGACATTCTATCTAATGTGGCCCTGACCACTGCTGGCATCATCTCCTGTGACAGTGCTGACGTGGCCACCACTGCCCTCCTCAGTCACAGACAGAAGTTAGCTGGCCTGCAGACCATGCCCCAGGCCCCGAACCTTCTGAGTACCACAGCTGTAATACTTAGCTCTCTCCCCAGCCTCCATGTCCAGGACTGTCCCTTGCTCATTCCCGAGCAGACGCCGCCTCCTGCCTGGTGACATGCGCAAACAGAGAGGTGAACTGGTTCCTCTCAGGAACTATCATCCAGTAACAAGGCTTAGTCATAAATGTCTGAACTGAGATGGGAACTCAGAGCTCTCAGCTAGCTGGGAGGCCACCTCGAAGGCCACCCGGGCCCCGGCTAATGTAGATCCCACTTGGAGTCTCAATGACTGTAAAAGCCCCATTTTCCATTGACATCATGTACATACATCCCAATGCTGTACTTCTTGTCATTAACTTGCCTTCATCCCCAAATCATCTGATTTGTAGCTTAGCAGAGATGACAGGAGACTTCCAAGTGTTAAAGAAATACCAGCAGAAGAGGCCATCTCAGATGACTGCAGAGGTCTCTCCAAATAAGGCCCCCCAGTGATTAGTCAGGGGCTTCTAGAGAGTAACTCCCCACATCTATAGAGATGTCATCCTGAGGAGGGAGCCATTTGGTAGCAATGATGGCATGAACCCTGTCCCTGACTCCAGCTGAGGACACCACCTTCGCCCTGAAAGGCATTTCCATCAACTCACTGTCATGGTTTTTGTGGATGGAAAAGTGCCCTGGGCACCCTGCATGCCAGGCAGTCAGCGTGATGACTATCGAGGACTTCTGCACTTGGATGAAAGCCTCCAGGAGAATGGAAAGGTCACTACAGGAACTTAAGGGGAAAGCCTACCTGGATATTTGAGACAGATCCTGATGGTTGATGTGATTTGCTTCTTGGGCTAAGTTTGGAGTCCCAAGGCCATGCTTGTTGGATGGCCTCACTCTGGCTTGGGGTCCTACTGATAGAATTCTTAATTAAATGTGCTACATGAAAAAAAAAATCACACAAATTGTTTTCACATTAATCAGATTCACTGATAGTATAGGAAAATTCACCAGAAGCTAAGACAGAGATGGTATAAAATGAAGGATGGAGCCCTGGCTGGCTAAACTGGTTGGAGTATTACCAAAAGGTTCTATCTCAGTAGGGGTGCATATGGGAAGCAACTGATCAATCGTTCCCGTCCTCTCTCTGTCTCAAAATCAATTTAAAAAATAATCCTGAGTCAGGATTAAAATAATAATAATAATAATAATAATAATAATAATAATAAATAATAAATAAAATGAAGAATGGATATCATTGGGAGCCAGGCGTGTTCCCCACAGGCCCTTTACTTTAGTGCTCATGTAGTGAGCAGACACACTGACAGCTCTATTCCAGACCAGCTTCCCAAGGAGTTTGTATAGTGAGGGGCCTTGCGGACAGAGCCAGTGCTTCCCTCTGGAGCCAGGAGCTGGTCTGCTCACAGCCTTGAGGGACAAAGACAGTCTCATTCTGGTCCAAAGAACAGCGTGCTTACTGCCGGTTATAAAGTATTTGGGTTTCCACTGTAACATGTGTGGCCCATGGGAACTGTATTGTGAACCTGGTATAAGATGCTGATATTCTTGTTACTTCTGATGAGGTGTGTAATAAAGTTCTTTGTTTCTGGCCCAAGAGTCTTGTGTCTTCTGTGAGCACCCATAATCTAGTGGCAGGATAAATGATTAGCCTCAAATACAGTCAAGTATTGAACATTTTATTGTTTATTATGTTTAAGACCTATACAGTTCTTGACTTAGGACTCAGCACAGTGAGAAAATAGACATGGTTAGTAGAGTCAGCATACTCAAGGCAATGTGCTCAGGAATAGAAAAATGGATGTACCCATCATCCCAAATCAATTCAGATTTCCAGCACTTGAGCCAGTAAATTTCAGGGACGTAAACTTGTAATGAGGTCATTTTTCATCAAACTTTGAGTATTTGAAGGTTGTTATCTACAAGTAGAAATGAGGGCACTGTGACAAAGAAGTGACATCCCATTGCTGAGTGTCAGGAAATAAGAGGTAGTGGACACAATGAGGATGGACAGCTGGTTTACCACAATCCAGGAGGAGAAGTCCCAATTTCACATACTGACACCAATAATTCCACTCATCATACTAGGTAATCGCTATCCTCAATTATGAGAGAAAAGCCAACCGAAGCAAGAACCACTGAGAAATAGATTGGGTTGTATATACTTTGTTTATGTTCATGCACCACAAAACGGATGTGGTTTTCACCACGGATGTAGACTCGGCCGTTCTCAGCATATTCAGATAACTGGTTTGTTATATCCATAGAGATGAGAACTAGAGAGGCCCTGGGTGACGGCCAGGCATACACCACTGTGGGCACAGCCACGTAGAAAAATGGTGCCCCACCAACTCATTCATCAACTTATTCGATTGCTCGATATCATCAACTTTTCAGTTTTGTTCCCCCACATGAAAATACTGTGCTGATCTTTTCCCTCCAGGGGCTTGTAATACATACATGTTTTTTTTAGAGAGGATTTGTAGTAAGCATGAAAATAAGTACTAGATTAACTGTGGAAAAAGTGGGCTTTCTGCCACTTACCAGTGGCCCAATTTCAAAATCCTATTTAACCTCCTTGAGGTAAAATTGACCTCTCTAACTCACATCACAGGGTTACTGCAGAGATCAAGTTAAATAAAGCATGTACAAGCACCCAGATTGACTAAAGAGTTTTAAAATGGAAGGCAGTGTTATGACTTACAAAGGAATAACAGATCTTTGCCACATAGCTAAGTAGGGGAGATTTTTAAAAGTTGTGTAATCTCCCCCTGACTCTAGGATACTTTTTCCTGAAATGAATTTTATGAAGAAAATGTTTCCTGTTTTCTGAATTATTACATCATTCTGACAGTGTGACTACCACCTTTTTAAAAATCTGTGTTTTCTCAGATTTTTAAGGGGAAAAAATCACTTGTTTATATGAATGGTAATATTTAACCACTTCCAAATTATAAAATAAAAATGAGAAATATGCAATTAGTCTATTATCTTTAAGGACACTGTCATCTACCATAATGTTCACAAATTCAGAATTAGTTTAATATATGAATTTTTTGCAATCATGTTCAAAGAAGTATTTCATGCATTTACAATTTAAAGTAGAACAAATTACTCATTGAAATATAAAAAATAATTCATCTTAATTTTCCACATTTAAAATGAAATACACTTAGAATTCCTATGCATAATTTGCTGACTCCAAAGGTAGCACTGGTAAACCAGGACCTGCATTTCTGCAGACTTGCAGTGCAGGCAACTGCGAGTTAGACCTGTTGATGTAAATGAGCCCCATTGGCTTTCTTCAGACAACTTAGTATTGACCGCTTGTTGTATAGTCAGAACACAGTGAGATTGCAATGACTGCAAAATCCAGAGAAAATATCTTTGGTGGAAAAAAGGAAAGGAAAGGAAATTTTGATTTATATTAATAACTAACACTGTTGGTTATAAAGAAATAAATCCAAGTAGAAAATAAATTGTAAAACAGTAGCACACAAAAGTGGCTCTGCTCTAAACTATTTGTTTTGGGTAATGGAAGCATTTGCGACATTCTTACTCTGCAGATAAGATGGTCTGTTCTTACCAGCTCTAATGTCGCAGAGGAATGTCACTGTCCTTATCAACATCAACATCCCACAAGGATATTGTCACCTTGATATTAATATTCTTACTGTTTTGTTATAATTACTTTGTCCGATAGACATTTCCTATAAATAAGCTCAGGTAGTATGACTCCTTGGCCGTCCCCCAGGGAAACTCCGTGTACTTTAGCCCAGAAGTGAAAGATGAATTGAGATCGCCTCCCTCCACAAGGCACTGTTCCTCATATTACACTACCCAGTCCCCACACAGATTTCCCCTGAGCCATGCCAGGCTCTCTGCCTGCAGGATGACCCAGTATAACTAGCAGGATCGTGAGCAGTGAGTGCGGGAGGAGTCCATCCGCTCACTCTGTCTGTGGAGAGCATCGCTTAACAAGAAAAAGGGCTAAATATCAAGATTGCATAAAAAGATTACAGAGGCTCCATGGTCTTAGCTTCTGGGTGTTTCTGTTGTTGTTGTTGTTGTTTTATCCTCACCTCAGGAGTGAGAATACTTTTTTCCATTAATTTTTAGAGAGAGTGGAAGGGATTGGGGCAGAGGGGGGGGGGGGAGAGAATGAGAGAGAGACATGAGAGATACGAGAGAGACATGTTTACTGGTTGCCTCCTGTATGCCTCTGACCAGGGCCGGGGATTGAACCTGCACCCTCTGGTGTGCAAGCCGATTCTCTAGCCATTGAGCCATGCCCGCCAGTATGCTTCTGCTTCTTAGATTAGTTAGGGGTCACTGTCATGCTGCATACAACGATGTCTCAGTCAACAACAGCCCACCTATACGATGTGGTCTTGTGAGATTAAAATGAAGTTGAATTTCCTGTAAGGAATGGAAGGACATGTGGTTCCGAAGGAATTTATTTTTCTCTGACGGGAGCAGTATCTTGGCGATTAACAATGCATTCTCTCTCCCTCCCAGGACCTCAGTTTTGAGTGCACAGGTGACTCCAATCAGTGAGCCAGAGAGGAGCTGTCCCCCAGCACTGCACATTCAGAGGGGGCCACAGCCTCCCAGGCCCGGCTCATGGTCAGCAGAGAACACTGCTGCACATTCTCTGTTGAGGACCTAAAATCCTGCCCAGAGCTCAGGTCATCAGGAGCCACCTCAACCAGCATGAAGTGCCAATGTCACTTCCGTAAAAGCGTCCCATCGTCGCGTGGAGCCAGCCTGTCCCACACTTTGGGAATACTTCCAGGCTATGGAAGTAATGACACAGTCTAGGTAAATTTTACTTCTTCCATCAGTTCAAAGCCAGAGAGGATCCTTGTGCCAGATGAGGTCAATGGGGTCAAAAATAAAATAAATTTCCAAAGTTAAATATTGAGTCCTCAGTTCTACACCCTGTTTTTCTATGAATACCACAATGTTTCTTACTCTGACCACTGCTCCAACGTGCAATACCAAAACCAAACCACCATGACAAAGCACATGTTCCTTCATCTCTCCATCTGTTTCTTATTCTTACTGACCCTCAGGCCTCCTTTCACTTACATTACATGTAAGAGCATGTAATAAAACTATTTAAGTATAACACATATGACCCTGACGTTCGAACTAGATCTGAATAAAGAGAGGGAGATCTTGCACACGTGGTGAAGGAACAACTTCTCAGGAAGAGGCCACATCACCTGTCAAGGCCCTGGGGCAGGGCGCCGGATGCTCAGTCTGAGAAGGCCCATGTGACAAACCCAGAGAGCACCCGGGCAAGGTGTGAGCCAGTAAGTATGTTGAGCTTCACTTAAGAGCAATGAAAAGTATTCTAACCTTCTCAATATGGTAAGAGTACGGGGATCAGAAGTTCTGATTTGTGTTTCAAAAAGATCACTTCAGTTAGAACGTGGAGACTAGCATTTGGAAGCCAGAGCTGCCTGTCATATTTAAACCTGGAACATGTTTTGGGTGTTTGGAGAGGAGATGTCTGCCTTTCCAATTAAGTTCTGCTAAGTTTAATACTTCAAAGGTATTTATCACCTCGGGGGATAGACACAGAGTATAAATCTGCACTTAATTTACCAAGTTTTACTGAGAAATAATCAATAGTTATAGTAGGTTAAATACATCAATATTTTAAATATTCGTACTTTGTCTTATCTTTGGTGGTATAATTGTAGGAAATATTTCACCACAATCTTATATAATAAAACCCTAATATGCAAATCAACCGAGCTGGTCGCTATGACATGCACTGACCACCAGGGGGCAGACACTCAATGCAGAAGCTGCCCTCTGGTGATCAGTGCTCTCCCACAGCAGGTGCCTCACTCAGCCAGAAACTGGGCTCACGGCTGGTGAGCACAGTGGCGGTGGCAGGAGTGAGGGGTCCCGGGCTTCAAGAGCCCCAGACTGTGAGAGGGATGTCTGACTGCCACTTAGGCCCGATCCCCCGAGGGGTCCCACACTGTGAGAGGGTGCAGGTGGGCTGAGGGACCCCTGTGCACCAATTTTGTGCATCAGGCCTTTAGTAATTGATAAGAGAGCTGGTATGGGAAGTGGTATTTTTAGCAGTAAGGTTGTGAATAACATAAGTTAGAGTGTCAGTGGGAAAAATATTGCTACTAAAGATGTCTGAGATTTTGCTGCCTATGGTTTCTTCAAGAATTTTTATGGTTTTATAACTTTAATTATTTTATCCATTTTGAATTTATTCTTGTGTATGGTGTAAGTTGGTGGTTTAATTTCAATTTTTTTTAATATATCTGTCCAATTTTCCAAACACCATTTATTGAAGAGACTGTCTTGACTCCATTGTATGCTCTTGCCCGCCTTTGTCAAATATCAATCAAACATAAAGGCTTGGGTCAATTTCTGGGGTCTGTGTTTTGTTCCATTGATCTATATGCCTGTTCTTGTGCCAGTACCAGGCTGTTTTGATTATGGTGGCTTTGTAGTATAACTTGATATCTGGTATTATGATCCATCCAAATTTGGTCTTCTTTCAGAAGATTTCTGTGGCTACCCAGGGTCTTTTATAGTTCCATATAAATTTTTGGAGTATTTGTTCTAGATCTGTGAAAAATGCCATTGGTATTTTAATAGGGATTGCATTAAATTTTTAGATTGCTTTGGATAGTATGGACATTTTAAAGATGTTACTTCTACCAATCCATGAACATAGTATATTCTTCCACTTGTTTATATCTTTCTCTATCTCTTTTTTCAATATCCTGTAGTTTTCTGAGTCTTTTACCTCCTTGGTTAAGTTTATTCCTAAGTATCTTATTACTTTTGTTGCAATGGTAAATGAGATTCTTTAGTTGCTCTTTCTGAGACTTCATTATTGGTGTATAAAAATGCCATTGATTTCTGGGTGTCAATTTTGTATCCTGCTACATTGTCAAATTCATTAATAAATCTAGTAGTCTTTTGATGGAGTATATCCTAAGAAACCCAAAACACCAATTAGAAAAAAATATAGATATGAACTCCTATGTTCATAGCAGCACAATCTACAATAGCTAATATCTGGAAACAGCCCAAGTGCCCATCAGTAGATGAGTGGATAAAAAAACAAACAAACTGTGGTACATTTATTTACACCATGGAATATTATGCATCAGTTAAAAAAAGAATATCTTACCCTTTGAGATAGCATGGAGGGACCTGGAGAAATAAGTGAAATAAGCCAGTCATGATCTTACTCATATGAACGAACTAATGAACAAAATAAACTGATGAACAAAATAGATCCAGAGACACAGAAGTATGGAACAGACTGTGGAATCTCTGAGAGAAGTTGGGGGTGGGTGGGTAGGAGGAGATTAACCAATGAACTTCTATGCATATATGCATAACCCATGGACACAAATAATAGTGTGATGAAGGCAAGGGGCGGGGGGCAGTGGGGAGGCTGGTGCAGGCTGGAAGGGTCAATGGGGGAAAAAGGGGACATGTGTAATACTTTAAACAATAAATACAAACAAAAAAGTCCATCTTACTAAATTTGTTATCGTATTGATCCTATTCGTTAGATTCCAAAGTTAACAACACCTCGATGTTAATTTTCACTTTGTTGACTTGCTGTGAGTCAGCTCTCAGTCCTCTAAGCAATGACACCTGTATCTTCCACACACTAAGGTTTTATAACACAGCTTGGGACTTGGACATGCTATGAGACTTTTCCCTGGAATTAGTATTCTCTTTCTTAGAAGGAAATCCCACTCTCTTGTTTCTGTGTCGAGAGACCTTGATTAGCTATAATCCTGCCTGTTGCTAAGCCCCTCCCTCCATTCCTCCTAATAAATCCTAGTTGCAGCATCTTTGAGAACAGCCTAGCACAGGGGGATCAGACCCCTTCCACTTTCCTAAGTCAAGAGCCAGCTGTCCCGAGACAGGGCAAGCAGCTCTGGTCAGCCCAGCTCTGTCTTCCCAGGTTGAAATTTTTACAGAAGAACCTCAACGTGGGGAATCCTGAGTCTTTCCATGGTAACCTTCATTTTTCTCATCATTCTGGAGTTTAGAATCAGGTGGTGCATTATGGCCACACACTTAAGCTTCAATTGCTCATGGGAATATGAGCTTTATTACTAATACAGATGAGTGTTTCATCTCCTTCCACCTAACTCTTGGTCTACCTTTTGGTTTCAATTTTATTAATAGACTGATAATTTGGAAACATTTTTGGTTTATGGGCAGATAGTACAGAGAATTCTTATATACCCCGTACACAAAATTTAAGCTATTATTAATACCCTACATGATTATGGTAACTTGCCCAGTTAATGAACCAGTATTGGTATTTTTCTTTATTAAACAAAGTCTCTAATTTACTCAGATTTTCTTAGTTTTTACCTAATGTCCTTCTTCTGTTTCAAGGCCTATCCAGGATAATGCATTCGAAGCAGTTGGCATTTCTCTTCAGCCCCTTCTTAACTGTGACAAATTCTCTGACTTTCCTTATTCTAGATGAGCTGTAGTCTTGAGGAGCACAGTTTCTCATGATTAGGCTGGGGTGATATGGATTTGGGGCAGGGATATCACAAAGGTAAAGTGTAGCTTCCATCACATCACATCACTATCAACGCAAATTATGACTGTCAGTGTTGACCCTGGTCACCTGGTTGACATAGGCTTGTCATGTTTCTTCACTCCCCTCCCCATTTAAGGTGATAATTTAATATTTTCTTGTGAATGGGGAATATCTGAACATACATTTAGGATGTTGAGAGGAACAAGTAGTGAAGGTGAGAATGGAAAGGGGGATTCGGTGGGAAGTTTACTAGGAATTGACGGGATTCTGGGCACTGACAGTGGAGAGGATGGTCATGGCCTTAACTGGAGCATCTCCCTCTGAGGCCATAGAGAAAGTGCCAGGGACTGTGATCCGATCATGAGGTTGAGCATGACTCATGTGTTCATTTTTTATGGGACAGTTTATGTTGTTTATTTGGTTTCCCTTGGCTGAGTGAAAGGAAGTAGCTGAGATTAGCCACATAGGAAAATAGAAAATTGAAACAACTAGAAGTGAAAAGGCCACCAAGTATCAGATGAGGGTCTATTTGAGGTTGGAAGCTATCAGTTTTCCCAGATTATGTAATTTGATATAGATAATGCAAATAGACCATTGGTTTGAATCACAGTTGGGAATTGGCAAGACAAGTGTAGTGTAAGTTCATGGGGATAGAAGGCTCTGGTGAGAATAGTGCTGAACTATCAAAAAAATTGAAAAAAAATTAAGAAACTGGAAAATCATAAGACTTAAAATGAGGTAATGAATGGATGGATTTCCTGGATTTGAGCTCAGCAGGTAATTAAAATGGGGGTAAAAGAAGGATGTCTTGAAAAAAAAAATCCTGATTTCAATATGGAGGGGAGAATGTGAAATTCTTCATCCAGTTGTGGCTACATGAAAGTCTACTGAAGTAGATAGATGGTTAAAAAGCCAAGCAAACAAAACAAAACAAATTTAAAAAATCATGAAATGACAGGATCTCACCATTTGGCTACCTCTGATAAGGACAGTTGGCATATGATATTCTGATGATGGTAGGCTATGTGGTTGATAAGAAAGTGAGTGAGGTACCATGCTCTTTTTAAAACATCAAATGTGTCTTTAAAATTAACAGATAATTGTGACAAGGGTAAAAAGAGGGCAATGTTCTTGAGATTTTATGGGAGGAATTGTAGCTGGCAGGCAGCGTGAAACCAGAGGAATGTTAAAATATTCCAAACTTTCTTTGTGAAGATGGAAGTACTAGAGAAAGTAGAGCCTCCTTTGAAGAGGAAAAGCATGAGGAAAAGAGGAGGTGTTAGCTAATGAAACTATAGGGTGCAGTAGAGGAAAAGATGTATTTCAGCACAAATCAAGGTCATACAAATTCTTAGAGAATGTGGTAATTTGTACACTTTGGTTTTCATAACATATTAGTATGCTGGAATATAATTTCCTCCTTCTGCATACTGAGTTCATTAAAATTGCAAAAATGGTAGTGAGTGTTTGATGTCCTGAGATGACACACTGTGGGGGCAGTGATTTAGGAGAAGATGACCCAGCACAGAGGAAGGTGAATGAGTGTGGGGGGCATGGCCCTGCTTTCCAGAACCTCAGCTCATCATTGGGCTGCAGTGTGGTGGTTGGAAAGGGAATTCCACCTAAATGTTTGAGCTCTGCCTCCAGAACACAGACCCTGAGTTAGCCAGGCACTCGAACTGCCTGTATTATTGAAACTAAATACATTTCAACCCATATCCTGAAATGTGATAATGCTTTCAATATCTGTCTTTCAGACAAATATCCAATACAAATGAATTTGCTTTTTTATAATGGGACTCAGGGGTTATTTTATATTGTTTAACTCCCACCCATTCTGCTATTCCTTTATTTGGAAAACTTGTATGTTAAAAATTTCTCTGAATACAATCTATATACATAAAGAGGTAATATGCTAATTGATCCTAATGGTGTCCCAGTCAAGACCGGTCAACAGGCAGGAGCTGGTGGGCGGGGACTTCCATCCCCAGCGCAGGCATGCACAGGCCTGCCCAGGGCTAACGTCATGCTGACTCAGAGGCGGAGGCCACTCCCAACAGAGGCACTCACAGGCAGGAGCTGCTGGGCAGAGATGGGGGTGGGCAATTGTGCCACCAGGACATGAGGCTGCCGCCGATGGTGGCCCCCCTGGCAGAGGTGCATGCAGGGCCATGGCGCACCCTGCCCAGAGAGGAGCATCAGGACAGGCCGCGGTGGCCCTCTGGCAGAAGTGCACAGGCCCCCAGCATCACCGAGCCCGGAGCGGGGCGGGCGTCAGGATGGCCGCGGTGGCCCCCTGGCAGAAGCCCTTGCAGGCTCGCAGCACCACTGGGCCTGGAGGTGGTGTCAGGACAGGGGCAGGACCTCAGCGGAGGGCTCTCAGCACTCCTGCACCGGGCTCTGAAGGCACGGAGAGGAAGGGAGAGCACATAGGCAGTTAGGGGGATCAGGCCAGGAGGGGAGAACAGATAGGCAGTTAGGGGTTTAGGCCAGGAGGGGAGAGAAGTTAGGGCCATCAGGCAGGATGGGGAGCAGTTAGAGCCATCAGGCAGGCAGGCAGATGAGTGCTTAGGAATCAGTGTTCTGGATTGTCAGAAGGATCCCAGATTGGAGAGGGTGCAGGCCAGGCTATGGGACCCCCCCATCCCCCGTGAACGAATTTCATGCACCGGGCCACTAGTATAAAATAAAAGTACTCTACTTTCTATTTAAGAAAGACTATAAAAAATTATTATACTGTTTCTGGCATTTTTTTTTCACATTAAAGAGAAAGTTTATTTTAAAAGATACAGAGGTAGAAGAAGTGAGCCAGATAAGCTGTATAGACTCAGGAAACAAGTCACAGAGGCAGAAGAAGGGCCCTGGGAGCTTAGCAGAGAGAAAGGCACAGATAACACAACCTGGGAGGAAGGACAGCGTGAGAGAAAGGCGGGGGCGTGCTCCCAGAGGGAGAGTGTGCTCTGGTATTCTTTATTGAGTATTTCCAAGAAATCTTTATTGTTTTTATTCTAGGTCACTTAATATTTTAGGGTTCTAACTGGGCCTTCCAACAGTACTTAGGGTTATCTCTGCTTCTGCTTCTCCAGACAGAAACAGGAGCTGCCCACGATGGACACAGGAGGTCAGTGTGGAGGTCATTGCTGTCGGAGGGCTACACCTGAGGTCCTGCAAAAATGTGACGGATGGTGAATACCTGGACCTTTCCAGATGCTTCGAATGTCAGTGGACCATCAGTACTCCTATGAAATGTGCCTCCACAGTTAGTTAGAAGAGTTCAGACTCAAGAAAGGACTTCAGAGAGGAAGTCTGTCAACGCCACCAAGTGTCTCAGATCTGGCCTTCTTCCTGTAGGCCATCAGCATGGACACTGAGTGTGTAAAGTGTGATTCATCCTGAGCCGTTTCCACCCAGCAGACAAGGCAGTCACTTGCTTACATGATGATGGGGAAGATGGCTCTTTCCCCATCTCACTGCCCCATTGGTCAGCACAGGGATGCACCAATTGCACAACTACACGTCTGGCAGACGAGTGCAGGGACCCCCACCATACTCCCAAACCATGATCCAATAAGAACAAAACCAGGGCCATGTCTCTTACTATTCACACCAAGTTATTATTAAAAAATAACATGGGAGCCAATGTTTGAAGTATACTATTAAGAATGGAATCTCTAATTCAGCAAATTGTTACAGATATCCTCTGTTCAAGACATGAATGCAAGCCCTGTTCTGTTCCTTTCATATTAAACCAACAAAAGTTATTGTCCTAAGAGTCCACACACATGGAATTCATAAGACAAGTTTAGTTTACTTCATATGATTTTATTTTGCTCTGGACTTCCTGCAACTCAGATGGTCTTCCTTTTCAATTACTGAGGCTAATTGAATAGCGCTGCTTTCCTTAGACAAAGAATGATTCATTGTTTAGATTTGAATAAAGGCTGTGGGAAACATCAGGGACGAGGGAATTCTTATTTTAGCTTTTAGAAATATGTTGGCCACATTTTATGATACCAGGCTTTAGCTGACAAGTGGCCCTTTTTTCCTTTTTGAGACTTTGAAAGTATAAGCATCATTTAAAAAGTTAAATATTCCATTCTAATAAAAATTTCCACTGATAAAAAATTAAAATAAAATGCTCTTAGATTCCTTATTTTTCCATAAAAATTAAGGACTATGTCCATGGGTAAAAGATATAGTTGCACCTCCTGGTGTGAGGCCAGCCAGAGACTTAGAGCATTGCAGTGGCTCAATACTCTGTGAATGACCATATTATTTATGCCACAGAAGAGCTACAACTTGTTCCATGTGACCTATGCAGAAATTCATTTCTCTAGACTCTGAGCAGAAGGAAATATCTGCCCTGTCCAGAAATTCAACACTGATAAGTATCTTTAGAGCAAAACGATTTTTCACGTGATTGTGGTGTGCTCAAAGGTATTACACGCACATTTAGGTAACAATATTGGACACATACAGCTCATCTTTCTTACCAGGATAAATTAAGAGAAGGAAACATTATTTAGGCTATGATAATAACAAAAATAAATGATTGACCTTAAGTTGCATAATAAGTTATAATTATGTAAAGGATTTCTCCAAACAATGTTTTAAATACATAAACTGTATAATCAATAAAATAAAATACTTTACTACATGAAAGAAAAAAATGATATGAAATTAAACTGGCTTTTTAAAAATCAGAATGAAATTAAAAGGAGTTAATAGAGCTCATGAGAAAAAGAGTAACTAAAAACACAGCAGTAAACTAATGTGCATTAGAAATATCAACAGAGAAAGGACATAATTATGAAATAGAAAATAATATCAGTGATGTTGAGGAATAATTGGGAAAGTTTTTTAAGAGTAAAAGAGAGGAGTGACATCAGAGGAATAGCAGCATAAGGGTGCAACTTTTCCATTCCCTGGGACATTTCAACAAGTTAACAAAAACCAAACCCCTGCTCAAAACAGACACATGCCTGAGAGACACACACACTGAAACACCTAACAATGGGCATCTGGAATAAATGGGAAACAAGAAGGGAGGAAAGTGCAGGCAGCCCACAGACACAGCCCTGCAGCTGGAAGCTTGTGGCTGGGCCAGGAGAGGGGAGTAAGGCCAAGGCAGCAGGCACTTCCTGAGGACAGGTGGGAAGAACAGAGAGCTGCAGGGGGCAGCCCATCAGGGGAGCAGCAAGAGGGAACAGTGTCTGAGTTGGCAGATGCCTGAAAGCGCTGGGTCCTGCCATGCGGCTCCCCACTGTCAGGCCTGGCGGTAGTGTCCTTTGCCATTATGGTGAGGGGAAAACAAACAAAACAAAACAAAAACCCACCCTCAACCAGCATGACTATACAGAAACTGGGAGACCACAGAGGTAAAAATCTTGTGATTCAACACCATCTACAGGAATATAGTAGAAAGACCCCTTTAGAGATAAATGCAAAAACAAAGGAGGACAGCAAATACTATGAAGAACCACAGTAACAACGATGATCAGAAAGAAAATGAAAATTCCCTAGAAAACAAGCTGGAACACATGGAAATATGTGATATAAATGACAGAGATTTCAAGATTGCAGTTCTGAAAATACTCAACGAGATGTGAGAAAATACTGGCAGGCCATTCAGTGCACTCAGAAAACAAATCAATGAACAAAATGAGTATTTTACCAAGGAAATTGAAATTTTAAAAAGAAACAATCAGAAATCCTGGAACTTAAGCATTCAATTAAGTTTAAGAATGAGCTACTGAGCATAGAAAACAGAGTGAAACAGAGAAAAGAACTAGTGATATCAAAGATAGGAATCAAGAAATGATGCAGAGGGAAGATGAGAGAGACCCAAGAATAAAGAAAAATTATAGAGCTCTATGAGACCTATCTGATTTCATCAGGAAAGGCAATATTAGAATTATAGGCATTGTGGAGGAGGAAGAAAGGGAGCAAGGAATGAGAGTACACTAAAACAAATAGTGGATGAGACTTCTTAAATCTATGGAAAGAACTGGATCCTTGAATCCAAGCAGCAAACAGAACACCTAGTTACCTCAATTCAAAGAGGCCCTCTCCAAGGCCCTTGGTATTGAAGCTGTCAAAAATTAATGACAAAGAACAAATTCTCAAAGCAGCCAGGAAAAGAAGAAAATGACCTACAAAGGAAAACACATCAGAATTTCATCTGACTTCTCAGCAAAAACTCTACAAGTCAAAAGAGATAGAACCAAATACTCAAATGTTTGAAAGAGAAAAATTACCAACCACCAATAATATATCCAGCAAAATTATCCTTTAAAGATGAAGGAGAAATAAAAACATCCTTAGACACACAGAAGTTGAAGGATTTTATCACCAGAAAACCTCAATTGCAGGAAATATTCAAGGGAGTTATTCTACCTGAAGCAAAAAACATAAGGTCACAATGCTACAAATAAGAACACCAAAAAACTTACAGCATAAGCAGAGATAATTTGTGACAATAAAAACATAATTGGGAAATGGAGAAAGATCTGAACTGGCAAAGCAAGATGACGATCATATACACTCACAAGGAAAACAACTATGGTATATATGCAACTTCATTCTTTATAAACATAACTAGTGGCCCAGTGCACGGGGGGGAGGGAGGTATCCCTCAGCCCAGCCTGCACCCTCTACAATCTAGGACCCCTCGAAGGATGTCCTACTGCCGGTTTACAAGGATTGGGCCTACACCGGCAGAAAATGACCTATAAAGGAAAACAAATCAGTCGGACATCCCTCTCGCAATCTGGAACTGCTGGCTCCTAACCGCTCACCTGCCTGCATGCCTGATTGCCCCAAACCACTCTGCCTGCTGGCCTGCTCACCCCCAACTGCCCCCCACCACCGCCTGCTCACCCCCAACTGCGCCCCCTGCTGGCCTGATCACCCACAACTGCCCTCACCTCTTGGCTTCTAACCACCTCTACCTTGGCCTGTCACCATGGCTTTGTCCAGAAGAACTTCTGGAAGGTCTCCTGGAAGGTCTCCCAGTCAAATTAGCACATTAACCTTTTATTAGTATAGATAGAGGCCTGGTGCATGGGTGGGGGCTGGCTGGTTTGCCCTGAAGGGTGTCCCAGATCAGGGTGGGGGTGCCCATGGGGCATGGGGCAGCCTGGGCGAGGGGCCTGTGGTGGTTTGCAGGCCAGCCACACACCCATAGGGTGGGTGTCCCCACTGGGGTGCCTGGACAACCTGGGTGAGGGGCTAATGGCTGTTTACAGGCTGGCCACGCCCCTAAGCAGGGACTATTACTCCATGGGGGCATGGCCAGCCTGGGTAAGGGGCTGAGGGCTGTTTTCAGGCTGGCCACAGCCCCTTCAGGGTGAGGGGTCCCGCTGGGGTGCCTTGCCAGCCTGGGTGAGGGGCTGAGGGCTGTCTTAAGGCTGGCCAAGGCCCCCAGAGGGGACCCTCACCCCATAGGGGTGTGACAAGCCTGGGTAAGGGGCTGAGGGTCATTTTCAAGCTGACCACACCCCCAGAAACCCAGGCCCCCAGCCACTCGTTCAGTGGTGGCCAGGGCAGGCAGGAAGCTTGGCTTCCTCTGTCACCAGGAGCAACCCAAACCTCCTGCTAGCTCCAGCTCCATGGCTGCTGCCATCTTTGTTGGGTTAATTGCATACTTACTCCTGATTGGCTGGTGGATGTAGCAGAGGGACAGTAGATTTGCATGTTTCTCTTTTATTAGTGTAGATGGTTACCACACACAAAAATCCCCAAACCAGGAGATATAGCTTTAAAAAAAGAGGAAACAGAGGAAAGATGTATGGAATACCACCAAGCAAAACAACAGACAGAGTACAGGTCTTTTACGTCCTTAGTTAAGTTTATTCCAAGGTATCTTGATTTTTTTGTTGCAATGGTAAATGGGATTTTCTTTTTTTTTTTTGGAGGGGAGGGGTGGTGTTTCTCTTTCTATGAGTTCATTACTGGTATGTAAAAAGACCATAGATTTCTGGGTGCTAATTTTGTATCCTGCTACATTGCCAAATTCATTTACTAAGTCTAGTAGTTTTTTTATGGAGTCTTTAGGGTTTTCTATGTACAATATCATGTATAACATCTGTGAATAATGACAGATTGACTTTTTCTTTTCCAATTCGGCTACCTTTTATTTTTAATTCTTGTCTGATCACTATGGCTAGTACTTCTAGTACTATGTTGAACAGGAGTGGTGCAAGTGGGCATCCCTGTCTTGTTCCTGTCCTTAGGGGAAATTGTTTTAGTTGTACTCTGAAAAATACAGGACACTGAAAAAAGAGATAGAGGAAGACATAAACAAATGGAAGAAAATATCGTGTTCATGGATTAGTAGAATTAACATCTTTAAAATGTCCATACTACCCAAAGCAATCTGTAGATTCAATGCAATACCTATTAAAATACCAATGGCATATTTCACAGACCTAGAACAAACTCTCCAAAATTTCATATGGAATTAAAAAAAAAGATCCAAATTCGTAAATAGCCGCAGCAATCCTGAGAAAGAAGAACAAAGTTGGAGGGATCACAATACTAGATATTAAGCTATATTACAAAGCCACAGTACTCAAAACTGCCTGGTACTGGCACAAGTACAGACATATAGACAAATGGAACAGAACAGAGAACCCAGAAATCAACCAAAGCCATTATACCCAGTTAATATTTGACAAAGGAGGCAAGAGCACACAATGGAGTCAAGACAGTCTCTTCAATAAATGCTGTTGGGAAAATTGAACAGATACTTGCAAAAAAATGAAACTAGATCACCAACTTACACCATACACAAAAATAAACTCAAAATGGATAAAGGACTTAAACATAAGACAGGAAACCATAAAAATCTTAGAAGAATCCATAGGCAGAAAAATATCGGACATATGTTGTAACAATACCTTTACCAATACAGCTCCTAGGACAATATAAGCTAAGGAGAAAATAAACAAATGGGACTACATCAAGATAAAAAGCTTCCGCAGAGCAAAAGAAACCATCAACAAAACAACAAGAAAGCCCACTGCATGGGAGAACATATTTGCCAATGTTATATCCAATAAGGGTTTAATCTCCAAAATTTATAGGGAACTCATACAACTTAACAAAAGGAAGAGAAACAATTCAATCAAAAAATGGGCAAAGTAACTAAGTAAACACTTTTTGAAAGAGGACATGCAGAAGGCTAAGAGACATATGAAAACATGCTCAACATCACTAATCATCTGAGAAATGCAAATCAACATGACAATGAGATACCATCTCACACCTGTCAGAATAGCTATCACCAACAAATCAACAAAGGACATGTGCTGATGAGGATGTGGAGAAAAAGGAACCTTCATGCACTGCTGGTGGGAATGCAGACTGGTGTAATCACTGTGGAAAACAGTATGAAGTTTCCTCAAAAACTTAAAAATGGAACTCCCATTTTACCCAATAATTCCACTTCTAGGAATATATCCAAGAAATAAGAAGCACCAATCAGAAAGGATATATACACCCTATGTTCATAGGAACACAATTTACAATAGCTAAGATTCGGAAACAACCTAAGTGACCATCAGCAGATGAGTGGATTAAAAAACTGTGGTACATCTACACAATGGAATACTACACCACTGTTAAAAGGAAGGAACTCTTACCATTTGCAACAGCATGGATGGAACTGGAGAGCATTATGCTAAGCGAAATAATCCAGTTGGAGAAAGATAAATATCACGTTACCTCACTCATTTGTGGAATATAATGAACAAAAATAGATCCAGAGACACAGAAGCATCAAACAGACTGTCAAACCTCAGAGGGAAGGCAGGGGAGGGGCGGGGTAAGAGATCAACAAAGGACTTATATGCGTGCCTATAAGCATAACCAATGGCACAGACAGTATGAGGATGAGGGTATGTGCTGGGGGGTGGGAGTGGCTGGGGAGAGATCAATGGGGGGGGGGAGACATATAATACTTTAAACAATAAAGAATTTAAATTAAAAAAATAACAGACAGAAACATAAAGGGGGGAAAAAAACAATCAAGGCACAGAACTACCAGAAAACAAAATATAAAATGCTATTGGAAATCCTCACACATCAATAATTACTCTAAATGTAAATGGTCTGAATTCACCAATAAAGAGGCACAGAGTAGCAGAGTGGATCTAAAAACACAACACAACCATATGCTGCCTACAAGAGACACATCTAAACTAACAAGACAAAGGTAGATTCAAAGTACAAGGGTGTAAAATGATTCTCCAAGCAAATAACCTCCACAGAAAAGCAGGTGAGGCTACTCTTATATCTGATAAAATAGATGCCAAGGTAACAAAGATAACAAGAGACCAAGATGGACACTTTATAATAATAACGGGAACTACATCAAGTAAACATAATACTTCTTAATATATATGCACCCAACCAGGGAGCACCGAACTATATAAAACAACTACTCACAGAACTAAAGGGAATAACAGATCAAAACACAATCTCACTCATTTATAGAATATAATGAACAACATAAACTGATGAACAAAAACAGATCCAGAGACAGAGAAGCATCGATCAGACCGTCAAACCTCAGAGGGAAGGTAAGGGAGGGTGGGGGGTAAGGGGCAGAGATCAACAAAGGACTTGTGTGCATGAATATAAGCCTAACCAATGGACACAGACAACAGGGGGGTGAGGGCATGAGTGGGAGGGTGGGAAGCAATGGGGGAATAAGAACACATATGTAATACCTTAATCAATAAAGAATTAAAAAAAACACACACACACAATCATAGTTGGAGATTCGAATACTCCATTGACAGCACTAGACAGATCAACCAAACAGAAAATTAATAAAGAAATATCAGCCTTAAATGAAACACTAGACCAAATGGACATAATTGACATTTACAGAACATTTCATCCCAGAACATCAGATTCTACATTCTTCTCTGTGCACATGGAACATTCTCAAGGATAGGCCATATGTTGGGTCACAAAACTAGCATCAACAAATTCAAGAAGATTGAAAATATTCCAAGCATACTCTCTGGCCTCAATGTCTTGAAATTATAAATCAACCACAAAAAGGAAGTAAAGAAACCCACAAATACATGAATATTAAACAACAAACTACCAAAAAAATGACTGGGTCAAAGAAGAAATAAAAGATGAGATCCAAAGATATATAGGGACAAATGAGAATGATAATAAAACACATCAAAATTTCTAGGATGCAGTGAAAGCAGTAATAAGAGGGAAGTTTATGTCATCACAGGCCTATCTCAAGAAACAAGAGCAATCAAGTAACCTAACATCACATCTTACAGAACTAGAAAAAGAATAAAAGCAACCCAAAGTCAGCAGAAGAAATGAAATAATAAAATTAAAGCAGAATCACAAGGACAAAAAGACTATTCAAAAAAATTAACAAAACAAAGAGCTGGTTCTTTGAAAAGATTAATAAAATTGGCAAACCCCTGGCTAGACTCACTAAGGAAAAAAAGGAAAAGACCCTTATAAACAAAATCAGAAGTGAGGGCGAAGTCACCACAGACATCACAGATATACAAAGGATCATACTAGAACATCATGAAAGACTACATGCCACCAAATTCAATAACCAAGAAGAAATGGAGAAGTTCCTAGAAATATATAACCCTCCTAGACTAAACCATGAAGAACTGGAAAATCTAAATAGACCGATCAGCAGTGAGGAAATTGAACAACCATCAAAAACCTCCCACAAAATAAAAGTCCAGGACCAGGTGGCTTCACCAGTGAATTCCACTGAACGTTCAAAGAAGATTTAAAGCCCATCCTCCTCAACTCTTCCAGAAAACTGAAGAAGAGGCAACGCTTTCTAACACATTCTACGAGGCCAATATAGCCCTGATACCAAACCTGGAAAGATAAGACAAGTAAAGAAAACTGCAGACCAATATCCCTGATGAATACAGATGCAGAAATCCTAGCAAATCGAATATAACAGTACATCCAAAAAAATAATACCTCAGCATCACGTGGGGTTCATTCCAGGGGCACAAGGATGGCTCCACATATGCAAATAAATCGACATAATACACCACATTAGCACAACAAAGGATAAAAATAATCTGAACGTACCAATAGATGCAGAAAAAGCACTTGATAAGATACAGCATCCATTTATGATTTAAACACTCAATAAACTAGGAATAAAGTGAAAGTACCTCACCATAATAAAGGCCATATATGATAAACCTTCAGATAATATGATACTCAACAGTGAAAAACTGAAAGCTTTTCCTCTAATATTAGGAACAAGACAAGGATGTCCACTCTCACCACTCTTATTTAGCATAGTGCTGGAAGTCCTTGCCAGAGCAATAAGACAAGAGATCTAAATAAAAGAATCCAAATAGGAAAGGAAGAAGTCAAACTGTCTCTTTTTGTAGATGACATGATTATGTATATAGAAAACCCTAAAGACTCCACCAAAAAAACTACTAGAAACAATAAACAAATGCAATCAGTTTCAGGAAACAAAATCAATGTGCAAGAATCCATTGTCTTCCAGTATACTAACAACAAAAATTCAAAAAAGAAATAAAAAAAAAAAAACAATTTCTTTGGCAATTGCAACCAAAAGAATAAAATACCTAGGAAGAAACTTAGTAAAGAATGTGAAAGACCTATATACTGAAAATTACAAAGCATTATTAAGAGATTGAAAAAGATACAGCAAAATGGAAAAAGATCCTGTTTCCATAGATTAGAAGAATCAGCATAATTAAAATGGCCATATTACCCAAAGCAATATACATATTTAATGTAATTCCCATCAAAATCCCAATATCATTTTTAAAGAAATATAATTAGATTTGTATGGAACCACAAAAGATCCCGAATAGCCAAAGCAATCCTGAGAAAAAAGAACAAAGCTGGAGGTATCATATTACCTGACTTCAAATTATACTACAGAGCCACAATAATCAAAACAGCATGGTATTGGCAGAGAAACAGACACACTGATCAATGGGAGAGAATAGAGAGCCCATCTATAAAACCACTGGTATAAGGATAGATAATTTTCAACAAATGAGCCAAAAAAGCACAATGGGGTAAAGATAGTCTCTTCAATAAATGGTGCTGGGAAAACTGGAAATCCACATGCAAATGAATGAAACTAGATTACAGTTTGTCCCATGTACAAAAATCAATTCAAAATGGATCAAAGCCTAAATATAAGATCAGAAACAATAAATTACACAGAAGAAAATATAGGTAACAAACTTATGGACCTGGATCATAGAGAACATTTTGTAAACTTGACCCCAAAGGCAAGGGAAGTAAAGGCAGAAATAAAGAAATGGGACTATATCAAACAAAAGACTCAGCACAGCAGAACAAATGGACAACAAAACAAACAGGCAGCCAACCAGATGGAAGAGAATGTTTGCAAATAGTAGCTCCAACAAAGGTTTAATTTGCAAAATATATAAAGAACTGGTAAAACTCAACACCAAACAAACAAACAACCCAATCAAAAAGTAGGCAGAGGAAGTGATTTGTTCAACTTGAAAAAAAAAAAAAAGTGGGCAGAGGACCTGAAAATACACCTCTCCCAAGAAGACAAACAAACAGCAATAGATATATGAAAAGATGTTCAACCTCACTAGCAATTAGGGAAATGCAACTTGAAACTATAATGAGGTACCGCCTCACACTGGTTAGAGTGGCTATTATCAACCAGACAAGCAATAACAAGTGTTGGAGAGGTTGTGGAAAAAAGGGAACCCTCATTCACTGCTGGTGGGAATGCAGACTAGTACACCCCTAGGGAAGACTCTCTGGTGATTCCTCAAAAATTAAGAATAGAGCTACCATACAACCCAGCAATCCCTCTCCTGGGTATACACCCAAAACACTAGAAATTATGTATTGGAAAAGACATATGCACCCCTCTGTTCATTGCAGCATTATTCACGTTCAACAAGACATGGAAACAACCAAAGGGTGCCATGATAGAGGACTGCATAAAGAAGATGTGGTCCATATCCACAGTGGAATACTACTCAGCCATAAGAAAGGATGAAATAGAGCCATTTGCAAAAACATGGATGGACTTTAAGAACATTATGCTAAGTGACATAAGTCAGTCAGAAAAAGCTAAAAACCATATGATTTCACTCATACGTGGGACATCAAACTAAAACTCATGAACACAAACAGCAGTGTGGTGGTTGCCAGAGGGAAGGGGATGTGGGAGAAAGGGAGTCCTAATATAAGGTGACAGGAGAAGATCTGACTCTGGGTGGTGGACACATGGCCAATATACAGATCTTGTAACATCTGCAAAATATATAAAGTAACTAAGAACACATTCTAGTGAGCCACCCACACAAAATAAACCAGCCTGCATAGTGACATCTATGTGTTCATGTGACAAATCCTATATAATATGTGTTCATTTGACCAATCCTATATAATAAAGAGGTAATATGCAAATTGACCCTCATGCCCTCACATCACAAGATGGCCACCCCCACATCTTCACAAGATGGCTGGCAGGAGAGGGCAGTTGGGGGTGACCAGGCCTGCAGGGGAGGGCAGTTGGGGGTGGTCAGGCCAGCAGGGGAGCAGTTAGGTGTCAATCATGCCAGCAGGGGATCAGTTAGGTGGCTATCAGGCTGGTAGGAAGAGTGGTTAGGGGCAATCAGGCAGCCAGGAAGGTGAGTGGTTAGGAGCCAGCAGTCCCAGATTGTGAGAGGGACATCCTCCGAGGGGTCCCAGATTGGAGAGGGTGCAGGCTGGGCTGAGGAACACCCCCACCCCCAGTGCACAAATTTTGTGCACCAGGCCTCTAGTCAATTTAATAAATAAAAAAAAAAATGAAAAAGAGTAAAAGAGAAATAACAAAGAGAAGAAAATTATTTTAAAAAGATCATATATTTGGAGGAAAGAGAGATGATGCAGCTTACATAGATTATCAGAATTCTGAGAAGGAAGCAGAAATGACTGCCAGAGAAATAAACAAACATGCAGGATAAAGTGAGTATTAGTAATGTCTAAATCTAGAACAAAACCATCCATTGCATTTAATACAATGGCAATTAAAAGACATCTACTATGTATCTATCATCTATTTATCTCCTTGTACAAAAAAGTTACAAAATGGTACATATGTAAATCTCAAGGCTAATACAAGAATTGTACAAGGAAATATAGGTATACTCACATGTATAGCTATGTCCCCTTGTACAAAAAGCTACAAAATGATAGAGGGAAAGACAGGTGTCCTGTACAGTTGGCTGACTGAAGAGGGGAGAGCAGTGTGTAGCTGGTTGTTCACGTATCACTTACCTAGAACCAAACCCTTTCCTCCAGTCTGGGTAGAACTGTGTGTTTCTAAATAAGACTGGAGTCAGGAGCACTTCCAATTCCTCCACGTCCTCTCATCAGATTTTCTCCGAGCAGCCTCATTACAATGATCATTCAGCCCACAAAGGCAGTATAATTACATTCCCAATTTAGCAACATTATCATTTCACAGAGCTGTCTGTCATCGAGATCCCAAAATACCCACAGTCGGATTCCTGAGCGTGTTAACAAGGAATCAACAATAACTCCCGGCAAGTGGCCTTTTCCTGACCCAGAGATGAAAAGAAATGGTTGTATATAGTTTCATGCTCAAAAGGCTCTTTTGAAAATTAGCAAATTGTTTAGAATAAAAGCTTTTGTTAGTGGCTATTGTCATAAATCTCACTGTGTAGTGTCCAAAAAATTGTCATAAATGTAGGGTGGCAGACAAGAAGAGGTTACAAAACATGGGTTTATCCCTTTACTTTTACTTAGTGTGAAAACTGTTTAAGAATCTGAATGATCAGCTACCACAGGAAAACCTGAGGACTCAGGAATTGGACTCCAGCCCCAGATGTGCTTCCTGTGGTGACTGCTGCCCCCGTGTCTATGAGACCCACACGCTGTCTCACACTTCCTCTCCGATGTCACTATGCAGGCTGGTTTATTTTGTGTGGGTGGCTCACTAGGATGTGTTTATTATTTTACTTCCACTTTCATCAACATACTTAGAACAGGGAAATCTACAAATGAGTCTTGCCAAAGAAAGCTATATTTAATACCAATCTACCTTGCATGGCATTAAAACAATATTATCCTCTCTCTTGGTGCTTTGTGATTGTACAGAAAAAAGGGAAACGTTTCAAAATAGAGAAGTATTTCTTCGTGGCATTTAATAATATGGGAGGGTAATTCAATAAAGAGAGTAAACAATACAGGGAGTAATAAGTGACTTTTTGTAGGGGCTTCAGATGCTAGAATAAAAATCTGGGTCAAGTTAGGTTTTTGTTTGTTTGCTGTCTTGTTTGATTTTATTTTAATACTAGAAGTCCAATGCACGAATTCGTGCACCAGTGGGGTCCCACAGCCTGGCCTGTGGGATTGGGCTGAAACTGGCTCTCTGACATCCCCCAAGGGGTCCTGGATTGCAAGAGGGCTCAGGCCAGGCCAAGGGACTCCACCAGTACACTATTGGGGCTGGGGAAGGACATGGGAGGTTGGCCAGCTGGGGAGGGCTCCAGGGCATGTCCGGCCTGCCTCACTCAGTCTCGAGTGGCTGGAATCCAGCAGCAAGCTAACCTACCAGTCAGAGCATCTGCCCTCTGGGGGTCAGTGCACATCATAGCCAGCAGTTGAGCTGCCTTAGCATATTATTAGCATATTACACTTTGATTGGTTGAACGGCCAACCAGACGACCGGACACTTAGCATATTAGGCTTTTATTATATAGGAAGTTATTTTTTCATGTTATTGCCACGAACCTAAAAATACTTTTTAATGATAATCACAGGTGGAAACTTCTTAACTCTCCTCACTACTCTTGTCGGTCCAATATTTTATTCTTTTACCTGTTTTCTCTTTGGCCTCACTTGTAGTTTGTTAATTTAATTACACATTACAGTTCATACCCCACTATCATATATTTCTGTATGAAGAATTCCCTCTTTTTGCATGTTTTTCTTTCATTCTCATACCTTGCCTCCACTACCTCCTTTCTCACAGGCGCTGTCTGATGTGACTGATACATGCCTTTCAGAATACATGCCCCTCCATATAAAGTATAGATTTGTCTTCTGTGCATATATTCTAAATTTCCATCAAGATTATTGATATGTGTATCTACATTTTTAATCCCTTTTCCACACAATATTGTGTTTTTATGACCTGTGTTGCTACATGGACATGTAGTTTTGCTTCTACTGCTACACGATAGTCTGTAGTTTAGTCCACTAGATGGACTAGCTCTGCTCTGCATGGGAATTTCTAGGCCCAATGTCATCCTGGAGTTATTTTTAAGCCTTCGCCACAGCCTCTGGAACATGGGAAACTACTTACACTCTCAGTAGATGTGTAGGAAACCTTCAGTATTTCCTCATCCTTGCTAACACTGAATATCCAGGTTTTCTATTTTCAGAATTCTCACTTTTTAATTTCATATTGAGAAGCTTTCTAGTAACTTAGAACATCAAGCACTTACCAGTTGTTTGGTGATTCTGTGTTGAAATGTATGTTCCATCCTTTGCTCCGCGTTATTAATGGATATCCTGCCTCTTCCTTGGAGAGTTCTCTGTATAGCCCTGTGATTTGTTCTGGTTTAGACAGGATGTCAGCTTCTTCTGTTCCCGGTGATGGTGGCTGTTCTCACTCCATCAGGGTCTCTTCATTGGGGACTCCCGGATCCAAAACATTCCCACCCTCTGGTCACGAGGAAGGGACCATACGGGGCGCAGTTTCACCACAATCTTCCCTAAGTATCTGTGACTAGAATCAATGCCTATCACGTTTGTGTAGCGCCATTGACCAAAACACGCCTTAGTCCCTGACCTGCATTTCTCCACCGCGCAGGCATTCCCCGGTTCTTCCTCGGAGAGGGCGCCCACATGCTCTGCTGTCAGTCGTGCAGGTGTAGTGTTTGCTTTCGGGTCTTCAACCTGTTAGGAGCGCAGGTCTGTTGGCTGGAATGTAGGAGAGTCTCTACACCTTCTCACCCAGATCCCCAATATCTCTTCTTTCCATCGCCTTCTGCTTCCCACTTTTCTGACGAGTTATGATACCAAAGGCCTCATTCTAAGGCTACCTTCTCAATATTTCACTAATCCTCTTTTAATTTTGTTATTAATATAGTCAACATATCTTATTTAAATTCCACATAGCTTCTAAAACTTGCTTTAAATTTATTAATTTGTTAACTAGCCTATTCATTTAACAAATATTAATGAAAATATCCATATTCTAAGACACAGATAGACAGAGGAAGGATGTAATTGACATTTTTTTGTATATAAATGTATTTATTAGTGGCTATAGGTAGCTATTTTTCCTTTTACTGTCTTGGTTTTCTCATCTATAAAATGAAGAAAATTTTCCTCATTATTATGTTGGGAGAATTAAACATTTTATTAATCCTCACCTGAGGATATTTTTCCCATTGATTTTTAGAGAGAGTAGAAAGGAGGGGAGAGATACAGAGAGAGAAACCTTAATGTGAGAGAGACACATGGATTGGTTGTCTCCCACACATGCCCCATTCGGGGCTGGGGATCCGGCAACCAAAGTACATGCCCTTGTCTGGAATCAGACCTGGGACCCTTCAGTCCATGTGCTAGTGCTCTAACCACTGAGCAAATGGTTAGGGCAGGAGAATTAAACATTTTAATAGAGCACTTAGCAAGTGCCTGGTATATAGTTTGTTTTCACTAAGAGTTAGTTCCTTTTATTATATTACTAGAGGCCCGCTGCACGAATTCGTGCACTGGTGGGGTCCCTTGGCCTGGCCTGTGCCCTTTCACAATCCAGGACCCCTCAGGTGATGTCCAACTGCCAGTTTTGACCCAATTCCTGCAGGCCTTTAGTATGCATCTAAGATCTTTGGTTAATCTCTTCCCACCTTTCCTCCTCCTCCCTTCCCTCTGAGATTCATTAGTCTGTTCCATGTTTCCATGCCTGTGCATTGAGCATCTGCCCCCTGGTGGTCAGTGCACATCATAGCTACCGATTGAACTGTCGCTTAGGCTTTTATATTTCTTCTATTGTTTGACTCCCTAAGTTTCCACTTTTAGAGTTCTTACATTCTTTTCATCTGCCTAATTAACTCTTGCTTACGAGTTAAATAAATAGTAAAGAGCTGGATAAATACTGAAAGAAACAAAAATTGACCACAAGAAATAAAGCAACAAAGAGCTGTTCTTCCTTTTGCTTAAAACATGAGGAAGCAGAGCACAGGATACGGAACTTAGCAAATCACTCGAGTGTGTTCTACAAAGCTCACTGGCCCCATGGCCTCAAAGAAAGTCACCTTAAAGCGTTAAATCCTCTCCCCTTCCCCAAGAAATGTGAAAAACGCTTCCTTGCCCATCAAAAAAGAGGACCAAGCACCTGTGCTGCAGTGAGAAATGCCAGGGCAACAGAACTCTGGCAGACGAAGCCTCACCCACCCACTGCTTATGGTGAGTCTCCTTAGAAACAAGTCATGTGGCAGCGTGTTCTTCCTGCCAGCAGCTTTGTTAATATCTTTTCCTCAAAATTACTGTTGTGACATTAATGTTAACATCATGTTTTAAAACATGCAAAGTCTCAAATGTAATGCAGTAAATACTAAGTTTTAAAAAAACATGCATGACCTTCAAAATAGTGTCCAAACCTACATTAACTGGAAACCTTTATTTAAAGCTGGGATGCCAAACTCATGTTTGTTTGTTTTTTTATTTAAAGTTTTCTACTGTTAAGTAATACAAATTACAAATGCAGAACAGTTTTATTGGATTAAACATGAAAGCACATTCAAGCATGTCATTTAAAACTTGTTTGCAAATAGTACTCTGGTCTATTAGAGAATCCTTCTTCTGTTTCTTATGATTTTCAATCTGCATATAAATAATTTTTTTCTTTTCTTTTTTAATATGTTTTTTATTATTGATTTTTTAGAGAGAGTAAGGGGAGAGGGAGAGAGAGAGAACCATCGATGTGAGACGGTAACATCAATCGGCTGCCTCCAGCACATGCCCACTGGGGATTGAGCCCACAATCTAGGCATGTGCCCTGACCAGGAATCACACAGGCTGGTAATATCTCATGGATGGGAGGATGCTCAACCAGCTGAGCCACACCAGCCAGGGCTAAGTCCATTTAAACCACAGATTTAATGCATTTGAGCCAGGTATTTGCCACTGCTATTTGCTGGTTGGTATTGTGCCAAGTATTTTTCACTTGAGGGTAAATCTAGCATTTTTTTAAATTAATGGCAGGATTGGTTTTCCCTTTCCAGATTATGAACTATCCTATATAATAAAGAGGTAATATGCAAATTGACTGTCATGCCCTCGCACAAGATAGCCACCCCCATGTGGTAACAATATGGCTGCCACAAGATGGCTGGCAGGGGAGGGCAGTTGGGGGGGACCAGGCCTGCAGGGGAGGGCAGTTGGAGGGGATGAGGCCTGCAGGGGAGGGCAGTTGGGAGTGACCAGACTGGCAGGGGAGGGCAGTTAGGGGTGACCAGGCTGGCAGGGAGGACTGTTGAGGGTGACCAGGCCAGCAGGGGAGGGCAGTCGGGAGTGACCAGACTGGCAGGGGAGGGCAGTTGGGGGTGATTGGGCCAGCAGGGGAGCAATTAGGCATTGATCAGGCTGGCAGGGTGTGGTTAGGGGGTGATCAGGCTGGCAGGCAGAAGCAGTTAGGGGCAATCAGGCAAGAAGGCAGGTGAGCAGTTGGGAGCCAGCAGTCCTGGATTGTGAGAAGGATGTCCAACTGCCAGTTTAGGCCTAATCCCTGTGAGATCAGGCCTAAGCTGGCAGTCAGACATACCCCGAGGGGTCCCAGATTGGAGAGGGTGCAGGCTGGTATGAGGGACACCCCCTCCAGTGCACAAATTTCATGCACCGGGCCTCTAGTTCCTATATAAACTGAAATGTGCATGATCTAGACCAGTGATGGCGAACCTATGACACGTGTGTCAGCACTGACACGTGTAGCCATTTCTGATGACATGTGGCCGCTGAGGTGGCCGCATGCCAAGGATGAAACATTTGCGAAATAATGTTATTTCCTCAAAGTGACACACTACCCGAGTTATGCTCAGTTTTTTGGCGAAGTTTGACACACCAAGCTCAAAAGGTTGCCCATCACTGATCTAGACAAAGAAGAGACAACTCAAAGTGACACAGAATCCCAGAGACCCTAGAAAGATGACAAGCATCAATAACAAAACTGATTATAACATTGTGATTTACATGTTCACTGGTGTTTTAAGCTACATCTTTTTTTTTTAAATATATTTTATTGCTTTTTTACAGAGAGGAAGGGAGAGGAATAGAGAGTTAGAAACATCGATGAGAGAGAAACATCGATCAGCTGCCTCCTGCACACCTCCCACTGGGGATGTGCCCGCAACCAAGGTACATCTCCTTGACCGGAATCGAACCTGGGACCTTTCAGTCTGCAGGCCGACGCTCTATCCACTGAACCAAACCGGTTAGGGCTAAGCCACATCTAAAACAACCAAAGATGAACCTGCTTTTCCATTTTTGAGCTCGTGGGCAAACGTCCTGCTGTCTTGGTGCTGACACCTGCCTGTCTGTGCCACATCCTACGGCCCCCGCCACATAACACCAGGGAGAGCACAGGGCCTCAGGGCCTCCCCCACCCGGCTTCTCCAATGCGCCAGATGTTAGGCTCCACCCACACAGTTAGACTGACTTTTGGGTGGTAGTTGTTCAATTTTGTCCGAGGGCCAAATTGAGGTCAGACTGGAAGAAAGGGGAATAGAGCCATCAGGGCACTTCAGGACGCTCCTGCCGTCCCAGTGAAGGAGGGCCCACAGGCTAACTGCTGTGGCGATTCTCTCTACTTGAGGCATATACAGGTGTCCTGAAATGGACACTCTCTAACAGCGGACAGCGCAATTTTGGAAAAGAAATGTATTTTAATAAACACTGCCTCTTTTATTATTCAAAGTGTGTGCAAACCTTTGGGAGGAATATGTATATTCAAAATAGATTTTTTTCATGATATTGTGGGAGTACACTTCCATCTCCAGGGATGACTTCCCACACTTTCTTGAGGACTAAATTACTCCTGGGACACAAAAGGTGACCACTAAGAGCAATACACAACCTTGTGATAGATGATAAATATAAGGTGCCTCCATTGTGATAGAAACTTTTAAAATGGTTCCAGGCCAGTTCAAAAGACTTTCATAACTTTTACTTAGCTCAAGTTACTTTTCCAACGGTTCACACATCTGCATTTTGCACCGGTGCCTTTTCATTCCTGCGGGCTGCCCCGTGGTCTCGCAGCCAAGGGAAATAGAAACCCTCGGGCCTGCTGGCTGGAACAGGAGTGACATCTAAGGGCCAGCTGAGTTGAGAGTATTTATTCTTTGGGGGTCAGAGTTCGAGCTCTCCCCTGGAGAAAACCGTATTTGAAAATGATATTAAATTTTTGTTTACTATAAAGTGGATTTTCGAAAAACACATCTTGAAAAATCAGCAGGGACCCTGAATTTCATTTCCGGGTAGAGTTTGAGTCTTTTCATCAAAAAAAAAAGCAAGTCTATTTGAATAACAACAAAGTGTTATCATCTGCCCAGCACAGCACACTGCTCTTCACCCGCTGGGAGCCATGTAGACAGGACTATACAGTCAAGGCCCAGTTGCCTTCTCTGCTGGAAACACATTCACTGTCATCAGAACAAGAGATGAGCCTAAATGAAGGATATTGTCATCCCAGTGGCATAAGAGCCCTCACACAGAAAGAAAAGATTCAAGGAGATTTCTTTAAATAGTTTCTAAATGTTTTTATAATTTTAAGTGATGAGATTAAAAAGAAATTCAGAAATAAAATAAAAATGTAGTATCAATTACGGAATTTGAGGTATAATTTTCTACCTTACAAAGTGAACCTATGAGTTTTAAAAATTAAATGTCTGCCATTTTAGTATTTGCTAGTACATATTTATCCCATTTACGCAATGCTGGCTGCTTACAATGTTACTCCCCTCCCCTCCCCTCCCTAAGTAAAATGGTAGCCTCTACACCAAGCATGTCAAACTGGCAGCCCGCAGGCCTCATGCGGCCCACAACAAATATTTTTGTGGCTCAGCCAATATAACTGTATGTAAGAAATGCTTTAACAAAAATTTCATAACTTAATTTTTGCAATATCCTGTTATACATAATCCTATATAATAAAACCCTAATATGCAAATCAACCAAACAGTGGGATGACTGGTTGCTATGACATGCACTGACCACCAGGGGACAGACACCTGGGAGCGCTATTCAGCCAGAAGTCAGGCTCACAGCTGGTGAGCACAGCAGCAGTGGCTGGAGCCACTCCCGCCTCCGCTGCAGACGGGCAGTAAGAAGAGAGGGGTCTCGGGCCACGAGAGCCCCAGACTTCGAGAGGGATGTCTGCCTTCCAGCTTAGTCTCAGTCCCCAGGGATTGGGTCTAAGATGGCAGGCAGACATCCCCCAAATGGTCCCAGACTGCAAGAGGGCACAGGCCAGGCTGAGGGACTCCCCTCCCCCAAAGTGCATTAATTTTGTGGACTGGACCTCTAGTTATGAATAATGAACTATAATGTTCGCTAATGACTGATGACTATAATTACGTTGCATTCATTTCGCTTAGGCACCTTTTATGTAGGCACACTATTTCTCTCCAGTAACACCAGCAGCGAATATTTCAGCAGCCGATGGCCACGTCATTAGTCTTGGACTGACTTGTTTGGTGTGCGCAACAGGAAATATTTCGCTTTTGGAGATCAAGGAAAATAGGTTTATTTGCATTACGCTTATTAATTTGTGCTGTTATTCAGTGTCTGGTAAGTTAATGTTCAAGAAGAAATATTAATTTTTATTAAAATGTTCTATTATTTATGTGAACGATGATTCATTTATTTCAGCCCTTTGTATTCAGCATGTCTCATTCGAAATAAACCCACATTTCTATGAAAATTGAAGCTTTTGTTTTTTTTGCGGCCCACACGCACTTACACCTTGATTATTTGGCCCGTGTTAGCCTGTGAGTTTGACGTGCTTGCTTTACACTCTCCCATGCTAGTCCGCCCTGTGCTTGCTGGGATTCCAGTGCTTGTGATGGTGCCATCACTTGCAGGCATCCAATGAGAATTGATCCATTGTTATTTCTACAGCTAATATAAAGGGGAATATATGTACTCTATATGTACTCTAGAGCATAAGATTGAAAAGAAATAGAATAAAATGTAATCTAATTTAAGAAGGAACACAAATACATGTTGGGTGGAGATGTTTAATTCAATTTCTTATCATTACTTTGACATTTTATACGTGAAAAATATTATTTTTATGAAAATTGTATTCTTAGATATTATTGTAATTCCAAAAATTTGGGGGAGAATTTTGTACTACTGCACACTTTTTGGAATGGTAAAATTATCTTAGTATTGAATTATCTTAACCCAGAATTGTGAAAAAGGTCATGAAGATTGGCACTTAATTGAATTGTGTTTGTCAGGCAGTCAGATAAAATTAATATGTCAAAGTTCTTCTTGTTTATTTATTTCATGCCAATGTCATCAACATATAATTCCTAAACTATGAAATTCCAAAGGCTTCTGAAATCACTGAAAACAAACAAACAAACAAAAAAAACTTTTGGACAAACTAAACGTTACCTAGAAGAAAAATCTACCTTTCAGATGCCTGGTGGTGGGCTTCCACGGAGATCACTGATTCCCTCACTCATCCTACGAATTCAGGTCAAAGGCTTTGCCTGTTGTTGAAAAAGTCTTCATGATGGTCAGGACCTTGAGTCATCATTTTTATCCAAAATATTTGGTAAAAAAGAAGAAGAAGAAGGAGAAGAAGAGGAGGAGGAGGAGGAGGAGGAGGAGGAGGAGGAGAAAAGAAATAAAAATGTATCTTTTTTTAATGGAGAAATTCACTGACAATTATTGAATTACTTTGAGTGAACAGAAATCCCCCTCCCAATTGGGTTTATCTCCATCCCTAAACTGCGTTTTCTGTTGTTATGAAGAGAAAGGGCAATTCAGAGGCAGTCACTCAGGTCTCAATGACTGGCCCATTTTTGGTGAAAAGACGGAGGTGTGTCTACATGAAATGCCCACCCCCACAAGATCACTGTGGATCCGGGACACAGCGGGACTTCCGGGGCTCCTGGCCAGCTTCCTCAGGAAGGCGAGACTCTGAGGTCTGGCCCACTCCCCACAGACAGAACACTGAAAACAACCTTAGCATTCTTTTGTGTTACTGGTTGGGAAAATTTTAAGTTCTCTGATTGTTTTCTTACTGGCGTCAGTCATGTGCACTCGCCCAAGGGAACGGAGGCTTAGGCTTGCAGGCAAAGGGAACCAGTTCTTCTCAGTTCAAACTAATTTCAAAGAATCCTGACCCTCAAGGAAGCAGTAGGCAAAGGAATCGGTGAGACCCCCACCTTGCTTTGCATTTATCACCCACAAAGTTGTGAAATAAAATTGATTGAAATTCAGAGATGAATTGCTGATTAACATGTAAAAGATCATTCCTTCAGACCACTGTCCTTCCCATAGTAATTCATTTTAAATATTCCACTTACATTTTTCTTTGCTTGGAAACTTTCTTCTCCAGTTTCTGTATCCAGAGCTTTGCTGTGCTTCACCTCCTCAGAGGACACTGAGCTGAAGACTCAGTCCAGAGCAGCCCACCCACCCCTGCTGCTGTCTTCTCCACCTTATCTTGTACTAGAGGCCTGGTGTACGAAATTTGTGCACTGTGGGGGGTGTCCCTCAGCCCAGCCTTCACCCTCTCCAATCTAGGACCCCTCGGGGGGATGTACGACTGCCTGTTTAGGCCCGATCCCTGTGAGATCAAGCCCAAACCAGTAGTTGTACATCCCTCTAACAATCCAGAACTGCTGGCTCCTAACCACTCCCCTGCCTGGCTGCCTGATTGTCCCTAACCACTCTGCCTGCTAGCCTGCTAGCCTCCTAACCACTCCCCTGATTGACATCTAACTGCTCCCCTACTGGCCCAATCACCCTCAACTGCCCTCCCCTGCTGGCCATCTTGTGACAATGTGGAGGTGGCTATCTTGTGATGACATGGGGGTGGCCATCTTGTGGTGGCCATCTTGTGATGACGTGGGGTGGCCATCTTGTGACAATGTGGGGATGGCCATCTTGTGATGATGTGGGGGCAGCCATCTTGTGAAGTGAGGGTGTGAGGGTCAATTTACATATTACCTCTTTATTATATAGGATTATTTCACAAGGCATGTTGTACCAACCAATCTCTTTGGCAACTCCGAGAGAGAATGCAGGCATGTGTCTCTGAATAATTGGTAGGTCTGGTGTGTAGTCACAGCTGATGCAGCACAATGCTCAGGGTTGGTGGCCAGACTGGGGTCACACTCACCTGAGAATGAAGAGGGTCCCCTTGAGGAAAGTCAAGGTGCCAGACGGTGAATCAGATTATTTGTGTGTGACAATAGTCAGTCACTTCACCCAATAATCTTCATGTTGACACACACCCACCACCCCCAAAGCCAAAGTAGCTCCAAATGCTAACAAAAGGTATCTCAAAGGATAATATCTCCGTGAGTTTTTAGAGTTTCTTCATGGAAATATATTGGCTCTATTAAGAGGCATAGCAACTTCATGTTTATTTTCTTTAAAATCTTTGTAGAAAATGCTACTTAAATGTAGCCATAGTTTGCATATTAGATTTTATTTCAGAATTTCTAGAACTAAATTTAATGACTTAATAGCAGCAGCTTATCTCTCTTCTGAGAAAACATTGTGATTTCTTATTACCTAACTAGAGGCCTGGGGCGTGACATTCATGCATTTGGAGGGGGGTGTCCCCTCAGCACAGCCTGTGCCCTTTAGCAGCCCTGGAGCCCTCAGGGGATGTCCGGCTGGCGGCTTAGGCCCACTCAGTCAGACACCCTTAGCACTGCCGCCGAGGCGGAAGTGGCTCCCGCCACCGCTGTTGTGCTCGCCAGCCATGAGCCTGTCTTCTGGCTGAGCGCGCTCCCCCTGTGGGAGGCACTAACCACCAGGAGCAGCTCCTGTGTTGAGCATCTGCCTCATGGTGGTCAGTGCATGTCATAGTGTCCGGTCATTTTGCTGTTAGGTTGATTTGCATATTACCCTTTTATTATATAGAATAAATGGAGGATAAAGGAATATATTGAAGGCAGGATCAGCTGGTGTGTTTGTACTCATTTTATGTCCATGTGATAACTTTTGTTCCTTTTCAGAATTTTGGGAGCTAGCAAGTGTAACTAACATCTGGGGAAAAAAACCACTACTTTTACTAAAATAAATATCAATTTAGTACTTCAATGAGATTGACTGTAAATCTGACACACTGTATAGAAACCCTTTAAAAGGTCTGCCTTAGTGAAATGTGTATGTTTTACGTTACCTCCAGGGTAACTACTAGTTAAATCAAGTTGCTTATTTAAAGGAAATTATTTTATATTCTTCATCTACCTCCAAAATAAATCTATTCTGTGCCCTTGGGGTTATTTGTAACAGATTTTGGTTTGGCATTGTTGACCTATAGAATAGGCAAATACAGCTGAAATAAGGACAACTTTGTAAAATCCAAAAGCCCTTGTTTCTGAAGGTAAATGAAGAACAATTTTCTCCCCCAAAGGGAGGGATATAATCCTTCCTTCAAAGTACCGCATCCTGGGAGCATTTTGAGAGTAATCAGTAGCTTTCAGGAAAACCAAGTGCAGTGCTTTGAGCCCTTACTGAGGACAGAGCAGGTCAGGATTTTTGGTGACTTTTAAATTATTTTATATCTAAGTTTAGCCAGGCTTTGATTTTGTATTTGCTTCCCTAGTAATACCTTCTCTATTGAAAAACTCATCACTAGAAAACCTAGGAACACGTGTGAAAAAGCAGTACAGGCACCTGAACTCTTCCCCAAGGAGGCCGGGTTTCCGGTGTATACACACGGCGCCCTCTTCCTGCCCACTGACCTGTCTATGCCAGGAGCCTGTGACGCTTTTGGCCTTGCTTTCAGTCCATGTTTCCTTCATGCATCTCCATGTGACCACGAGGCTGAACGGCACCAGTGCAGTTGGACACCGGCCAGGACATTGTAAACCAGCTGGTACCACGGTCAACCCAGGCAGTGAGCTCCCCTGGCTCACGGTCAGGCTGCAGGCTGGGCCGGCGTGGACCCCGGAAGCCCGGGCCTTGGTGACCAAGGAGACCCGGGGTCATTATGCAAAGGTCGTGTCGCCAGGATCTGGGCCGGCCCCTCACACATTCCCCACCTCTCGCTTTGCGGTGACAGAGAACTCTCCCAGTGCTTTTTGTTTTTAATTATTATTGCCCGGAAGGACTGTCCCCTTTAATACTTACCCTGAGTGCTCAGTTAGGGTTCTCAACGAGGTGCCTGTGCACCTATCAAGCAGGGCGAGACGCACTCACAACACACACAGCACGGGGGGGTTAAAAAATGGAAAGAAACCATTTTCCGGATGGGACTTCTTATGGCAATCCAGGGAGAAGCATCGTCCGCAGGCCCGGGCTCCGCCTGGGAGCTCAGTCACAGACTCGTGACCAGGTGGGAATCACGGATATTTGTTGCGAGTGCGCAGAGCAGCGACCCCCTGTCCCACAGTCACATTGTTTGCATTCTTTGCTCAAAGGCAACCATTTGGGTATTTTCTCGCCACATGTGTTCTTCAACTGACGGGAGCCCCGTCCTCAGACGGCACAATGAATCCAGGAAGGCAGTCACAACAGGCCGCCAGCGTGGACATTGCGCTGACACAGACCGGACCGGTCTGAGAGGTAAGTTATCTAAGGAAATCAGTGTCGTTTCTGAAGACAGCTCTCGCCTTGCTCTTAGAGCCTTTCTGTAGCGAGTGTGATCCAGCGCACCTCGAGCCCCACCTGTGCACCTCAGCGAGGGTGCCTGCAGCTTCCGCCACGGCCGCCCGCTCCCGGGGCTGGGTCTGTGTTCAACCCACAAAAGAATGAGAAGGTGCACTTAAATGGCATGCATGGGGTGAAACATGGGGTTTTGTAAACATGTCTATGGACCCGCCTTGCATGCAGATGTTCATAACTTCAAAGGAAAAGGAAAGGAGCCCACAGGCGGAGTATCAGGAACACCGCAAGCCGCTGCTAACACTACTAGTTATACCGGTTAATAATGCGGATTTATTTTCAATAGATGGAGTTACACATATGTTGATATACATGTGATTTGATATGTATGCTATTTTGTTGTATTGACAACAAGCTTCAAAACTTCATATGCCAAATTTGCTGAAGTGTTAACATCATACATATTTTAACTTAAAAATGTCGAATTTCGTGCCAAAAAAAGAGCATTTGTGGGAAGTTTTAATTCATTACTTTATTTTGAAGAAAAGTGCTACTGAAAGTTATCATATACTGCGGGAAGCTTATGGTGAACATGTTCCATCTCAAGATACTTGTGAACGCTGGTTTAAATGCTTTAAAAGTGATGATTTCGATGTGAAAGACAAAGAACATCACATCAACCAAAAAAGTTTGAAGACCAACAATTACAAGCATTATTCGATGAAGATGCATGTCAAACTCAAAAACAACTTGCAGAAAGATTACAGGATGCTCAGCAAACAATTTCCGATTGTTTACAAGCAATGGGAAAGAGTTTAAAGGAAGGAAAATGGGTGCCACATCAACTGAATGAAAGACAAATGGAAAACCGAAAAGTCATCAGTAAAATGTTGCTTCAATGACATGAAAGAAAGTCTTTTTTGCATCGAATTGTGACTGGCGATGAAAAGTGGATTTATTTTGAGAATTCCAAATGCACAGAATCATGGGTTGATCTAGGTCAACCATCAACATCGACTGCAAGGCCAACTCGCTTTGGAAAGAAGACAATGCTCTGCGTTTGGTGGGATCAGGAAGGTGTGGTGTATTATGAGCTTCTAAAACCAGGTGAAACCGTTAATACTGATCGATACTGACAACAAATAATCAATTTGAACCAGACTTTGATCATGAAATGACCAGAATGGGCCAGAAGACACAGCAAAGTAAATTTACTTCATGATAATGCACCATCACATACTTCAAAACCAGTTAAAGATACGTTAAAAGATCTTGTCTGGGAAGTGTTAACCCACCCGCTGTATTCACCAGACCTTGCTTCTTCAGATGACCACTTGTTTCCATTGATGGCACATGCATTTTCTGAGCAGCACTTCAAAACGTACAAAGAAGTGGAAAATTGGGTCTCTGAATGGTTTGCCTCAAAACAAGAAAAGTTCTATTGGGACGGTATCCACAGATTACCTGAAAGATGGGGGAAATGTGTAGCTAGTGATGGACATTACTTTGAATAAAGCACCTTTGATGTTTCTCTTGAAATTATCATGTTTTCTTTTATTACAAAATCCACTATTATTTTTAAAATATATTTTATTGATTTTTTTACAATGAGGAAGGGAGAGGGATAGAGATTAGAAACATCGATGAGAGGAACATTGATCAGCTGCCTTTTGCACACACCCTACTGGGGATGTGCTCACAACTAAGGTACATGCCCTTGACCGGAATCAAACCTGGGACCCTTCAGTCCACAGGCCTACACTCTATCCACTGAGCCAAGCCAGTCAGGGCAAAATCTGCTATTATTAACCAGTACAACTGGTAAGTATGGGAACTGCTTAAAAGTCTAAAGGATGACGAAATGATCAAGGGAGCATCCAACAGCCATGCTCATCATTAACAACACGACTTTTCTTTGTGTGTGAGACACTGTAACATGGCTTTGGTCACGTGGAACCAGACTAGAGAAGTTTGTAGGCATATTCTTTGGTGCTCCCAGGAGTGCTTCTCAAAGTGAAAGTCCCTAACAGCAGAGCTCCTGCTCACCAGTCAGAGTTCGCACCTCTGTGGAGAGCTAAGGCATCAGGCAGCCAGCCCAGTGACACCAGCAGAAAGCCCTCTCCTCCTTCTGTGGGTGTCAGTGTCCCCTCCCTTTCTCATAAACCCCGGGCCTCCACCCCTAATCAGAACACTACCTGGGTTCCTGCCTGCATCAGTGGCTCCCAAATAATTATTTGTTGATTCTAAATAAATGCTGTTGCTTCTCACTCTGGCCTTTTATTTTTAGGTTAATAGCACCTTTAACTGTTTATCCAAATGTTAATCTATCTTATGTTCATGTGATTGTTAGTCCAGCCAGCAGAACTTGGAAGGAAAGAAGGAAAATTGTTTTTCCTTCCCAAAACTTCACTTCCTCTGTATTGAAACATCCAGCCCTAGGTAGGAAGACAGTAACAAGAAGAGATGATGGACTTAACACACAAAGATTTAAAATAGCTATTCAGAATATACTCAAAACTCAGAAAAATGTATTAACAAAATAATCACTGAAAAAAATTCCCTAAAAAAGAATCTATAGGAACTTTTGTAAGGGAAATAAAGTATCTGAAACAGGAAATTCACATCCTATGTGTCCTTCGTGTAGCACCCCAGACTAGGGTGGTGGCCAGAGCTGGGGGGAAGTGATGAGGGACAAGTGATTAGGGGGCAGGTGATGGGTGCAGGTGATGGGGGGCAGGTGATGGGTGCAGGAAATGGAGGACAGGAGATGGACAGCAGGTGATGGTGGGCAGGTGATGGAGAACAGGTGATGGTGGGCAGGTGATGAAGTACAGGTGATGGAGCACAGGTGATGGTGGACAGGTGATGGTGGACAGGTTATGGAGGGCAGGTGATGGAGGACAGGTGATGAAGGACAGGTGATGGTGGACAGGTAATGGTGGACAGGTGATGGTGGACAGGTAATGGTGGACAGGTGATGAAGGACAGGTGATGGTGGACAGGTGATGGTGGACAGGTGATGGAGCACAGGTGATGGTGGACAGGTGATGGAGCACAGGTGATGGTGGACAGGTAATGGTGGACAGGTGATGAAGGACAGGTGATGGTGGACAGGTGATGGAGCACAGGTGATGGTGGACAGGTGATGGAGCACAGGTGATGGTGGATAGGTGATGGTGAACAGGTGATGGTGGACAGGTGATGGAGCATAGGTGATGGTGGACAGGTGATGGTGAGCAGGTTATGGGTGCAGGTGAGGGGCGACAGGTGAAGGGGGACAGGTGATGAAGAACAGGTGATGGAGGACAGGAGATGGTAGGCAGTTGATGGTGGACAGCTGATGGTGGACAGGTGATGGAGGACAGGTGATGGTGGACAGGTGATGGAGGGCAGGTGATGGTGGATAGGTGATGGTGAACAGGTGATGGTGGACAGGTGATGGAGCACAGGTGATGATGGACAGGTGATGGTGAGCAGGTTATGGGTGCAGGTGAGGGGCGACAGGTGAAGGGGGACAGGTGATGAAGAACAGGTGATGGAGGACAGGAGATTGTAGGCAGTTGATGGTGGACAGCTGATGGTGGACAGGTGATGGAGGACAGGTGATGGAGCACAGGTGATAGGGTGCAGGTGATGGAGAATAGGTGATGTAGCACAAGTGATGATGGACAGGTGATGGAGCACAGATGATGGTGGACAGGTGATGGAGCAGAGGTGATGGTGGACAGGTGATGGAGGGCAGGTGATGGTGGACAGGTGATGGTGGACAGGTGATGGAGCACAGGTGATAGGGTGCAGGTGATGGAGGATAGGTGATGTAGCACAGGTGATGGAGCACAGATGATGGTGGACAGGTGATGGAGGACAGGTGATGGAGCACAGGTGATGAAGCAGAGGTGATGGAGGGCAGGTGATGGAGGGCAGGTGATGGAGCAGAGGTGATGGTGGACAGGTGATAGAGCACAGGTGATAGGGTCCAGGTGATGGAGGATAGGTGATGTAGCACAGGTGATGGTGGACAGGTGATGGAGCAGAGGTGATTGAGGACAGGTGATGGAGGGCAGGTGATGGAGGACAGATGATGGTGGGCAGGTGATGGAAGATAGATGATGGAGGGCAGGTTATGGTGGACAGATGATAGAGGGCAGGTGATGGGAGTGTTAAGTAATAAAAATTCAAACCTATGAAGAATTTTTGTGAGTTTATTTGTGCCCAACTCTACAAATGCCAGGAAGCAAATCTCAATGGATTGAAATAATGCTCTGTAAAATATCAGTTTTTGCACCTTATTTTATACACTAGAGGCCTGATGCATGAAATTTGTGCAAGAGTAGGCCTTCCTTCCCCCGCTGCCAGCACTGGCTTCCCTCTGGCACCCGGGTCCCGGGCTTCCCTCCCAGCCCGACTTCATCCATAAGGTTGTCTGGTCTAATTAGCATATTACGCTTTTATTATTATAGATTACAGTCAAAAGGAGACCTCAGTGGGTTCCATGAAATCCATTGGTGATAGATTAGGGGGGTGGGAGAAAGCAAAGCAGGGAAACCTCTGGGATTGAATAAAGAATAAAATGATAAACACACAATTGTTTTACTTAGGTGGGTGAAGGGTAGTTAACAGTCAACAATTAACTTAATAATAATAAATTAATAAATTAATAATAAATTAATAATAATGAGGTGATTTGGGGTCTTCAAAGAGAGGTGCCTGTGTTTTGAGGGGTCCAGAAAAAGGGAAATTATTTTGATTTTTGTAAAGACATATTAATCAGGCATGTTATTTTATTTTTTTATTTTTTATTTTTTTCAAATACATTCCACTGATTTTTTACAGAGAGGAAGGGAGAGGGAGAAAGAGCCAGAAACACTGATGAGAGAGAAACATCAATCAGTTGCCTCCTGCACACCCCCTACTAGGGATGTGCCAGCAACCAAGGTACATGCCCTTGATCGGAATTGAACCTGGGACCCTTGAGTCTGCAGGCCGATGCTCTATCCACTGAGCCAAATCGTCCAGGGCAGGAATGTTATTTTCTATGCAAAAGACAAAGGGACAGGCTTAGTTAAGGTGAAGATTAACCTTTGTTAGGGGAAAATACTGGCTTAGGACATGACTATACACCATAAACTGTTTTTAGTTTTTAAAAAAGTTTTCATTTTAGACCATTCTTTGTGGTTCCTTTTGGTCTCTGAGTTTGCAAGGCTGCCACCCAGGCCTTCCCTGAACTAGTCAGTTTAGCATGGGGCTTCTTTAGGCCACAGTGGGAAGGTGATGGGGGCAGGTGATGGAGGCAGGTGGTGGGGGCAGGTGGTGGGGGCAGGTGATGGAGGCAGGTGATGGAGGAAGGTGGTGGGGGCAGGTGGTAGGGGCAGATGATGGAGGTAGGTGCAGGAGTGAAGGCCAGAGCCCCCATCCCCCCCCCCCACACACATTCCTAGAGTCTGTGGGGCCACCCTCCTCCCCTGACCCCTGGGATAGAGAGGAAGACCATGGCTCTGCCCCAGCTGCCACCATGATCAATAATGAGCAGCGATAGCAGCAAATATGGACACGAGGCTGCTGCAAATTCACTGGCCGCTTCAGACCACGGCTTCTGAAGCTGAGGTCTCTGGCAGGTCTGTCTCTGCAATGAAGCCCGAGGGTCGACCCGGTTACACAGCCCTGAGTTTTCTTTCTGTTTTTCAATGAGGTAAGGTGAATTTTTTATTATGAAAGTATTTTATGAAAAATATTCAGGATACAGCAAATTTGAAGAAATTTTATAACGCATATCTGTATACCCACTACTTGGATTCTACCATTAACATTTTATTATGCTAGTTTTATCATATATTTGTTTAAGGTAGATTTGGGAGGTATTCTATTGCATACAGAAGGGGTTTTTAGAAAGTCTCTATTGTTGAAAGTATTACATATGTCCCTTTCTCTGCCTATTGCCCCTTCCCCCAGGCCTTCACCACCCTATTGTCTGTGCCTGGGGTTATGCATATGTGCATACAACGTCTTTGGTTGATCTCTTCCTGCCCACCCATCTCCCCCATGGTGGATGCAGCATACAGGACCATGGTGCTGGGATTCTAATTGGGAGGATGATCAATTACCCAAAAGGGGTTTTCAGGGCCTTGGGTTTCAGAGAAGGGACCATAATTAATTACGCTGATTCCTTTTTGCATGTACATTTCATCAATTTCTGCAAAAAGCCACACAGGCCCAGACCAAAGGTTTCTGGTTCCTTGCTGACTGTAGTTAACAGTACGTATTGTAAAGTGCTTGCTAACCCTGAGCTGCAGCATAAAAAATCCAACTACCCTACCCGGCTAGAGAGACCACAGGGACAAAGCCGGCCCAGCTGGGCAGAGCCTCCGGCGTCCCTGCCGTGGCATTCAGACCGCGAGTGGAGCCACAGGGCACCATACACACTCCAGGTCCAGGTCAGTACCCCCAATGGACCCCAGGCAATGCCACCCGGAGCCAAAGATCACCCAGCCACGCCCCAAAAAATCACCACAGTAATGAAATTGTGATTATTCTAAGCCTAAAAATGCTTGCTATTTAAAATTATTATTTTATAAAAGTTTTATATGTATTGAACACTTTTTTACAATATAAAATTATTAGAGGCCCGGTGCACAAAATTCGTGCACTCAAGGGGGTCCCTCAGCCTTTCCCGCACCCTCTTGCAGTCTGGGAGCCCTCAGGGGATGTCTGACTGTGGGGAGCAGGCCTAAGCCGGCAGTCAGACATCCTTAGTGCTGCCATGGAGGCAGGAGAGGCTCCTGCCACTGCCGCTGCACTCACCAGCCGTGAACCCTGCTTCTGGCTGAGCGGCACTCCCTCTGTGGGAGTGCACTGACAACCAGGGGGCAGCTCCTGCATTGAGTGTCTGCCCCCTGGAGGTCAGTGCTTGTCATAGCGACCAGTTGTTCCACCAGTTGATTTACATATTAGCCTTTTATTATGTAGGATGATTTTGAAAACTTTGTTTTTAAATCCTCACCTGAGGATATGTTTTTTATTGATTTGAGAGGGTGGGGGGAGACATTGGTTGGTTGCCTCCCATACACACCCTGACCCTGACCAGGGATCCGATCTGCAACCTAGGCATGTACCCTGACCTGGAATTGAACTGCAACCTTTCAGTGCACAGGACGATGCTCCCACCACCTGAGCCACACCAGCCAGGGTTGATTTTGAAAACGTTTTTTATGAGATAAGAAAAACATTGATTCTAATTACTTCTCTCATTAGTCCATCGCATAGATAGCTTTACAACAACTAAATGAGGAGAGATGGTAGAAGCATATCCAAAATCTTCACAAGAGGGCTGCTGTGATTTCACTGCTCTTAGTACAAGTAAAGTTTGAGTGATGATTTTACAAGTTAAGGAATAGGCAGAATCAGATATTGGCCACTGAACAGAAAATTTCAATTAGTTTGGTTATAAAACTGTTGTTTTTGATCAGTCCACTTTGGGGCATTATGCAATAGGACATTTGCAAATAGAAGCTCCATGCAGGGCAGGCTGCTCCCTGGGAAATGTCAGGGTAAACTGTGAGTGTGGCCCAGACCATCATGGGGACCTAGGAGGTTGGGCAGCGTGTGCTAGTGGATCCAGGTAAGAGCTGAATCCTCCCAGACTAAATATTTATTATCCTGCCATTGGCGCAGGACACACACACACACACACACACCACACACACTATACACACACACACACACACACACACACACTCTACACACACTCTACACACACACACTCTGTACACACACACTCACACACACTCACTTACATACATACACTCACATACACACACACACTCTACACACACACTCACACACACACTCTACACACACACACACTCACACACACACTCACACATACATACACTCACACACACACTCACACACACTCTACACACACACACTCTACACACACTCACACACTCACATACACACACACTCTACACACACACTCACACACACACTCTATACACACACACACTCACACACACACTCACACATACATACACTCACACACACACACACACACTACACACACTCACACACACACACTCTATACACACACACACATACACACTCTACACACACACACACTCACACAACACACTCTCACATACTCACACACATATACACTCACACACATACACACACACTCACACATACACACTCTCACACACACATACACACATTCATTCACACTCACACACACACACTCTATACACACACACTCACACACACACTCACACACACTCACACATACACACACACACACAGTCTACACACACACACATTCACATACACTCATACACATACACACACTCACGCACACTACACACACACTCACATACTCACACACATATACTCACACACATGCATTCACACTCACACACACTTTCACACACACTACACACACTCTCTCACACACACATACACTCACACACATACACACACTCACACATACACACTCTCACACACACATACACACATACATTCACACTCACACACACACTTTCACACACACACACTCTCACACACACACACACTCACACAACACTCTCTCACATACTCACACACATATACACTCACACACATACACACACACTCACACATACACACTCTCACACACACATACACACATTCATTCACACTCACACACATACTCTATACACACACACTCACACACACACTCACACACACTCACACATACACTCACACACACACAGTCTACACACACACATTCACATACACTCATACACATACACATACACACACTCACGCACACTACACACACTCACATACTCACACACATATACTCACACACATGCATTCACACTCACACACACTTTCACACACACTACACACACTCTCTCACACACACATACACTCACACACATACACACACACTCACACACATACACTCACACACATACACACACTCACACATACACACTTTCACACACACACACTCTCACACACACACACTCACACATACAACTCACACATACACAACACACTCTCACATACTCACACACATATACACTCACACACATACACACACACTCACACATACACACTCTCACACACACATACACACATTCATTCACACTCACACACACACTCTATACACACACTCACACACACTCACACACACATACACTCACACACACACTCACACACACATACACACATTCATTCACATTCACACACACACACTCACACACACTCACAAGTCAGGCCTGACCAGGCTCGCAGCCAGGTCAGGCCCTCAGGGCCAGGCGGGGAGAAGCGAGCTCAGCCTCCCCTCTCCTCCTGCGTCTCTGTCTCTGTGGACTGTTCTCGAGGAGCCGAGACTTATGGGCTAAAGTACAGGTCAGGGCTGTTCTTGTCTCTGTAATAGAAGCATCACAACTTAAGTAAAATACGCCTGCAAATTATTTCAAGAAATGTCACCTTTGGACTAGACACCTGTGCCCAGCGCCACACGGACCTCGAGATCCAGTCTGGCCATTGCCTCCAAGGAGGTTGCGGGTGTGAGTTCTCAGGTGCGTAATGGGTGGAATTGTACCTGGAAAGACTTTCCATTTCTCAGATACTGGTGTCTTCTCATTATTTGGAAGACACAGCTCAACTTTCACATCTTTTGCAAACTTTTCTTGCAAAGGCCATTTAGTCCGACTCAAGGCCGCCAGCATGCCGCGACAGCACATCGCCGGCCGGTGAGCGGCTAGTTCCTGGGAGCGGATGCAGAAGGCCAGTGTGCAGCCCTGGCTGGTCACTCAGAGGGTCAGAGCTTCGTCCCAATACACCAAGGCTGTGGGTCCCATCCCTGGTCAGGACACATACAAGAAACATCCAATGAGCACATGACTCAGTGGAACAACATTCAGTCTCTCTCCCTCTCTCTCTCCCTCCTTTTACTCTCTCTGAAATCAATAATAAAAAAAAAAAATTAAATGTCAGTTTTCTTAGCTGTAGTGACTTTTTCCCAATGCGGTCAGCTAGGAAAGAAAAAAGAAAGACTCAAGCATAGGGGTGGAATTTTCTGTAATCCACGGGCTCATGAAAGTTGGATAGGCAGCTGCTGGCTAATAAACGCGGTGTTTCCGGCAGGAGTCCCGTAAGGACAGGTCAGGAGCCGGGCTGCGGGCCGCCGGCCTGCCGGAGAGTGGCCGCTGGCCTCCAGGAGCTTGTGGTGTCTGGGCAGAACAACGACCTCTTGACCCCAGCCCCCAGGATCTGCGAAGGTTCCCATGACAGCCAAGGGGCGGTGAGGCAGCAGGTGGAGTGAGGTCAGTAGCCAGGGAGGTGGGTGGTCTTGGGTGGCCCGGGAAGCCAGGCTGCCGGGTGGGGAGCGTGCGGGGGGTGCAGTGGAAAGGTCGGCACCAGCGAGCAGTGACAGACACTCAGCGGCCTGCTCTGTAGGTGGAAAGGGGAGGCTCTGGAGGGTCCCGAAGCGGAAACCGCAGGACTCTCCCCAGAGGCCACAGAGGGGAGTGCGCAGCCTGGCCCGGAACTCGCGTCAGACTCCGACCCTGGACGGAGAGGGCATGGGTTGTGCTCTGAAGACAGGCCTGTGCTGGCCATCACAGCCGCGACCCGTAGTTCTGATCCCAGCGCTCCTGTCCTCACCGCGTCACACCCTGAGGACCGTGAAGACCGTCCATGTCTCGTCCAGCTCAGCCTCCCCGCCCCACTGTCCAGTCCCTGCTGACCACCCTTCCTCAGGTGAACACATGGACTTCCAGCCACACACACCTTCCTGCTGCCATGCAAACAGGCCGCGCCCTTCTAGCTACTTGCCATGTCCTCTGACTGGGTCATTTTCTGGCTTAACTTTTCCCTATCAAACTCCGTGGCTTTCCCTCCTGGGCAGGCAGATCTTACCCTAACAGAAGCCTACAAAAGTCCCCCACTGCACACGCTGTTTTGTGTTCTGTGTATAACTTATTTAAGGAGTATTTCACTTGTTGACATGGCCAGCATCCATGGAACCCAATGCAGTCAGTCACTCGTGAACTGAGACCTCATTTAACCCGCTGTCCCCTGCATATGGAACGGTGGTTGGCACATACGGAGTCCTTAATCAATTTTTGAAGACTGAGTGAATAAACTACAATACAGCATACAGTGTCAAATGCAGCCATTGAAAAATTTAAGCCTTGAATCGGGTATGCATTTTGGTTTGGCATAGAAAGACAGAAGCCCCCTGCTCGTGCCCAGGTCTTATTTAAAGATTACAGTACACTGGCATTCACCGACATTTGAAAACTACTTTTCAATTTCCTCGATGCACTCAGTCCTGAAGCAGAAAGCCCAATGTATTTGCTTTATGATCTACGACCCCTTTCCTGTCCACTGAGCCGTGTTTCTCGCAGACCAGGCTTGCCTTTTGAAGATGACAGCTTTGGAGAGATAGTAGGCATTTTGCCTTTTGAAGATGACAGCTTTGGAGAGATAGTAGGCACGGGGCTGCAGAAACACGTCCACTGGCGAGTGTGGGAAGCAGCACCTGAGGCCGCGAGGTCCAACACTGATCACAAATTCTCACCGTCCGACCGGCGTGTCCTCTGGTCTCTGTAGCAGGACCGGCGTGGAGACCCACATGTGTGGGATTTCCTGAAGGCGTCTCTTTCCTTAAAGCATCTTAGGCTACCGGGGGAAAATAAAATAAATACTGTTTGTATTACAATAAAACCAAAATGTCTACATTGTTAAACGTGCCGTGAAAATCATGAGCTTTAAATTGATGTTCAGTGAAGAATCAACTTAGGGACCTCTGAGTAGTTAGACAGAGAAGCGGGCCAAAAGAGCTCTTCTGCAGCCTGGCAAAGTTTAGGGGACAATGGCATTTTGGGTAATTAGATGCCTTATCTATTTTGCATTGCCATTTGAAATCTGAGTGCCCCCTGGTGGCCATCCTGGTTCATAAGGGGTGACCCGGTAGATGCAGTTGTTTCTAAAAAGAATTAATCTGCCTGGCTGGTTGCTCAGTGGTTAGAGTGTCAGCTCGCTGACACAAGGGTCGTGGATTCAATGTCAGTCAAGGGCACATACCGTGGCTGCAGGCTTGATCCCTGGCCCTGGTTGGGTAACGTGCAGGAAGCAACCAATCAGTGTGTCTCTCTCACATTGATGTTTCTCTTTGTCTTTACTCCTCTCTTCTCTCTCTAAAAATTAATGGAAAAATATGCTTGGGTGAGGATTAACAAAACAAATAATAAAAAGAATAAAAATAGTGTTCGCTTCAGCAGCACGGGTACTGAAATTGGAACAATGCAGAGAAGATTAGCATGGCCCCTGTGCAAGGGGCGTTTCCAGCACCGCCCGGTGGTGCGCAGGCGCGGCCCTGAAACAGAGGCGGGCACAGCGAGGCATGTGCCCACAGCCACGCCATGCACCGCATTTTGTGAAAACTGATCGGCCTCCAATAACCACGGCAACCCCAAGTGCCAGAGCAGGAGCCGGCCGTCAGCCCCGAGGGGCTTGGTGGGGCTCACGTTTGTCAGGAAGATGCAAAGGCCTCCACGCAGGGGGCACCTCAGGTGAGTCCCACAGCAGTTTTCTCAGGAGTCGGTGCTTTTGCTTCGTGTCCAGTAACTCTTGGCCTCCCTGAAGGCCGTGGAGACCGCCTGGTGATAAGTCCAAGGCCGAGGTAGAGGAGTGCGACCTTGCCCTGAGGGCTGCCCTTGCCCTGGGGCTGCTGAGTGTGAGGGGAGGATGGTCAAGGTCACGCCTGCACAAGCATCTCCCGAGGCTGCACAGCTCCTGAACGGAACGGAGTCACGAGCCAGGTGGGAACATCGGGGGTCTGCTTGGAACTCCCCAGTACCTGGGGGCACATTGCTTCCACGCCAGGTGCTCGCTGTGTCAGCATGCGGATCACGTGACATCTGTCAGTTACCCAACTCACCCTCTGTGCCAAAGCAGCCAGCTGCATTCACGCAAGCCATGGCCACGGCCCTGTTCCAATAAAACTTTATTAAGCCATGGCTCCAGCCCACTCCGTTGGTCTGTCCGTCTGTCCCTCTCAGTATCACCTTTACCACTCATTGGCATGTATGTTGCATTGCAGGTGGTGAGTTAGGGCCAGTGTTGCCCGCTTGGCCATATCTTCCCTGAGCCTCTTTGTGGAGGAGGAAGGAGGTTTTGATGGGTGTGTTTGGGGTTTTGTTTTGTTTCCGTTCAGCTCTTTAAAGATGCGGGTTCTCGAGGCGGCTCCAGCGGCCTCCGGGGCTGTCCACGTGCTGCTCTGACTGGCAGGCTCCCATCCTCCTTGCTTTATCTTCCCCTTTGTCTCTTCTCTCGTGTTTTAATTTTGACAAGTTTCTCAGGATGTGCCTACGCCTGATGCAAACTTCATGTACCCTCGGAGGCAGCCGAGGCTTCTCGAGTCCGGGCCCACGGTGTCCATGGGTCTGGACAGTCTGCCAGTACCTTTCAGAGCGCTCGCCGCACGCAGTCCCACCGGCGGCACGGCTGTCCTGGCTGCTGGCTTTTCTGCTCGTTTTGCTCTCCTGACTCAGTGGAAATTTCCTACCGATCCACTGATTACAACTGCTTAACCGTCTGCCGATTTCTTAATTTCACTGAGGATATTTATAGTTCTAGGATGTCCATTCCATTCTACTTCATGGATCCCATTTTCCAGGGATAGCCTTTCCGTGTAGTGTTTTTAACTTATACTCATTCCAGCTTTCACTGCTCACAGTGGTCACTGTTGCCATGAATACACAAGACCAGATCCACACAAGGTCTGATGTCCCCTGATTAGAATAACCTGTGGGGCTATTGCCATTTTTCATTTCTCTCCACATTGATTTTCAGCTGCTTGATCTTATCTCTTGGCAAATCATATGAGTTTTAAAATTAAATTCCAGTCATTGTGTGTAAGGAGCGATTCTTCCTGTGAATGATGCCAGCTGCCTGTGGGAAGAGGGGTCTCTCCCCTGGAAAGCAGTTGCATCAGTGAGAGGAACTGGTCCAGGCAGCATCCGGATGAGCGAGGCCGGGCTCCGGGTGGCTGGGCCCCTGTGGGCTGCTCTCCCTCCCAGGGCGTGTCCTGGGCAGGCTCAGCGGAGCCTGGGTTTGGTTCCGGGAGCCCATTTTCTTTGGGAGGCTGTGAGCTCCAATTTCTGATTCCTCATCCATGGGGATGCTGACATCCTGGCTTTGATGAACTTTCCCCTCTCCTATGTAATTTCTGCCTAAGTTTTCAGCATCCGGTGCAGTTTCGGAATTGGCAGAACGCCTCGAGGGAGCAAATAGCCCCAAATACCAGACTCCCTTCTGTACCGGTTGCAGTTTTTGGGATCTTGCCTCTCACCGTGATGGCTGCCTTAGCACCCCGATTGCGCCTTACCGGCCCCGCCCAGGAGACTGGAGAGCCATGAGCTGGCGTTTCCCGCCAGTTGCGATGCCCAGCTGGGAGGGTGTCCGCCCTGCGGCTCTTCCCAATGTGTCCCTTCCTGCGGGCCTGGGGTCTGGCTGCCACGTTTCCTTCCAAGGCTTTAAACAGCGTTTTGTTTGTTTGTTTGTTTGTTGCTGTTGTGTGTGGCCTAGCTTTCTTTGTGTTTCTTGGTGGAACGTTAATCCTACATCAGCGCATCTTTTCTACCCAGGACTCTGCAAACAAAGCAGACCCCAGCCTCCCGCTGCCGACCCCACGGTGCAGCCCCATTGTCAGGGCCCTCCCCCCAGGACACTCTCAGGGGGTGTGGGTTATCCCAATGGCCATCTCAGTTGCTGTCACTTCAAAGAAGGAAGGGACACATGGAGAGCAGGAACGACCACCCGCTCCCAGGTCCTGAGCTCAGGGCTGCCTCTGGTATCAGGGTACCAGGAAGATCTAGTCTTTGTTACAACCAGTAAGAGTCAAAATATAGGCTGGCCTTATCCATCATGTCATGGGCTTTTACTAGTAATTGGATAAAATGTGCAGAATTCTACTCCTCATCTTCTGGCTAAGAGAACCCAGCACCACAAAAGGCTGAGAAGTAGACAATCAAGAAGCACAGCCCAGGCCCCTATACCTGAGAGCGCCGCTGGCCAGAAAGATGCTGATTTATTCAACCTCCTCTCTGGTCTGAGGACTGTCCCTGGGGACAGCGTGGACCAGGTTTAATGACTCTAACCTGAAACACTTCAGGCCTTGCGGCAGCTTTCCCTCTTCCTGGGTGCCTACACCTCCCCCCCGCCCCCCATGTCTCTCACTGGCATTCTGCTAGTCCTTTCACTCGGGTTATTCCCCCGGGATGTGCAACAGCATCAACAGCCCTTCTGGCTCCTGAGTCCAGAGCTCCCCTGACCTTCAGGTGCAGTCCGAATGCCCAGGATGCGTCTGCAGCTCTCCCACCTCTGTGTGACGCTGTTGGTTACTGTCAGGATGTGATTAACAGCTGGCTATACATTGTTAACACATTCTGTCTCTAGTACCAGCTAAAGAAAATTAAATAAATGTGTCTGCTAAAATACCATAACCTTATTCTGCCTTTTCTGCATTGAATCACAAGTTGTCCTTATTAAATTTCACCTTTTAAGAATGAGTTTATTACTTTTGTCCAGTAACGTGTTTTTGGAACTTCAATTTCCCATTCACTTTCTAAAAAATGCATGGTGATGTCCACATAGCCAAGAAATCCCGCCACCTCCTCAAATCCTCCTAAGACCGCATCTTGGGACTGGCATCCTGCGAGTGCTGCCCAATGCAGGCTGCTGCTCTGAGAGGAATGAACTTTGCTTTTGCTCCTTGTGTCTCTTTAGAATGCAACTTTGTTAATAAAAAGCGACTGGCTATGACTTAATCTACATAGAATTAACCTGTTTTAGAAATTTTTGCTAGTGTTTAAATGAAAAAAAAAAAAAAAAAAAAACAAACACCTCATCTTTTGGTAATATCTGTAGTTCCTGCGATTCCCCGAGGTTGTTAGTTCTAACATCTATAATATTAAGATGCCAGTTATTCCATTAGGACACTAAGGTAGATGAATAATATTTGGATTGTTTGTTTGGTGTGGAGTTGCATGAGTTATTTATATATTTTGGACATGAAGCCCTTGTTGGAGCTGATGTTTGCAAATATCTTCTCCCATTGGGTTGGCTGCCTTTTTGTTCGGTTGGGGTTTCCTACGGGGAAGAAGCTTTCTAGTTTGATGTGGTCCCATACAACTCAGCACCAAACAGACAAACAAGTCCAAGTACAAAATGGGCAGAGGACCTGGACAGACACTTCTCCCAAGAAGATATACAAATGGCCAACAGATATATGAAGAGATGCTCACTTCACTAGCTAGTAGGGAGATGCAAATGAAAACTATGAGAAACCACCCACACCTGTTAGAGTGGCCATTATCAACAAGGCAGTAGTAACAAGTGTTGGAGAGGTGGTGGGGGAAAAGGAACCCTCATTCACTATCGGTGGGAATGTAAACTGTCACAGCCACTATGGGAAAAACATGAAGGGTTCTCAAAAAATTAAAACTAGAGCTATCATATGACCCAGCTCCTGGGTGTCTACATAAAAACTTTGAAAACATTTATTCATAAAGCTATATGCACCCCTATGTTCATTGCAGTATTGTGCACGGTGGCCAAGACATAGACACAACTGAGGTGTCCTTCCATAGGTGATTGGTAAAGAGGGGCTGCATATATACTGCGGAATACCACTCAGCCACCAGAGAGGACAGGATCCTGCCATTTGTGACAACCTGGATGGATCTGGGGAGTATCATGCTATCATGCTAAGCCAAATAAGTCAGACAGAGAAATCCAGGAACCATATGATCGCACTCATGTGGGATATAAAACTGAAAGCAACAAAGAACAAAGAAGAAACACAAGCAAAATCTCATAGACACAGACAACAGTTGGTGGTTACCAGAGAGAAGGGGGGTAGAGAGGGCCAAATATATGGTGACTGAGATTGATTTGACTTGGGGCGGTGGGCAATATTCAGATGATGCAGATTATAGAATTATACACTCGAAACCTATATAATCTTATTAACTAATGTCACCCCAATACATTTAATTAAGGAAATGAATAATGCATTTTATTTCCTGGCGGTGCAGGAACTAATGACTCCCCATGTTGTTAGTCTCTGAACCCCAGAGCCTAGAACATGTTACCTCCGAGGCAAAGGGAAATTAAGGTTACAAGTGTTCCTAACCACCAGCCTGGACCTGGGTCAGTCTCCTGGATAATCCAGGTGAACACTCTGACCACCTGAGTCCTTGAAAGGGGGGCGGGGGCAGCAGGTGGTCCGGAGGGAGGGACTGGTGGACAGAGGCCTCCACTGTTGGCTGAAGCTGAAGGAAGTGGTTGAGCCAGGAAGGTCGGGTGCCCTAAAAGCTGGAAACAGCAGGAAACTCTTGGCCCTGGGAGTCTCCCTGCCACCACGCCTCAGCCTGGGAGAGGCTGCAGACCTCTGACCTGCAGGTCCCTCAGATAATGATGGGGATGGCATATGTGTGTGTGTCTGTGTGCATTGTGTGTGTCTGTGCATATGTGTGTATGCATGTGTGTGCATCTGCATCTGAGCATATGTGTACATGTGCTGGTGTCTGTGTGCCTCTGTCAATGTGTGTACATGTGTGTGCACATGCATGTGTGTGTGTGTGTGCATGTGTGTTCAGCCATTTAGTTTGTGCTGATTTGTTGTAACACCAAGTAGAAAACAAATACATAGTCTCACACAAAACCCAGTGTCTGTTCTTACCTGCATCAGGTGACTGCATCAGGTGATAAATAACTCTGGGAACATGTACTCCTGGAGCAAGAAACCAAGGAGGCAAAGTCCTTTGAATGTCACCTTGAAAATGTCATTAAAATCTGTGCGACCTGGACGGTCTTGGCTGTGTCTGCTGCGTCTCCAGACCATGGACTCCCCAGGGTTTCTGTGGCCTGGGAGCTGCTGATGGCTGGCCCCCTGGGATCCTGCCAGTGGGGCCTGATCCATCCCAATGAAACCAGAACTCAAAGGGCAGGGATCTCAGGCCTGGCCAGCGTGCCTCAGGGGTTAGAGCATTAGCCCACGCACCGAAGGGTCACAGGTTCGACTCCAGGTCAAAAGCCCGTACCAAGTCCAAGTGTGTGCAGGAGGCAACCAATCGATGTGTCTCTCTCAGCGATGTTTCTCACCCTCTCCTCCACTCTCTCTCTCTTTTTAACTATATTTTATTGATTTTTTTACAGAGAGAAGGGAGAGGGAGAGAGAGTTAGAAACATTGATGAGAGAAACATCAATCAGCTGCCCCCTGCATGCCCCCTACTGGGGATGTGCCCACAACCAAGGTACATGCCCTTGACCGGAATCGAACCTGGGACCTTTGAGTCCACAGGCTGACGCTCTAACCACTGAGCCAAACCGGTTAGGGCTCTTCCACTCTAAAAATCAATGGAAAAAATATCCTTGGTTGAGGAGCAACAAAAACAAAATTAAAAAGAACAGGAATCTTAGAAAATACCGTGGCCACGCAGGCTTGTCGTTGGCTTGGTTTTTGAAGACCAGGACTGTTCCATGCGGGGGCTCCCTGACGACCAGGCTGCCTCCACCGCCCTCCGCTGGGCGCTCCTCACACACGCCCTGGGCCTCGCCTCCCTCGGCCTCAGGTCCTGGTCCTGCCGCTGGGGTTCACCCTGAGACTGAGCACAGGCCTTCGAGGTGATGACAATGACGGACGCGGCGTCCTCTGTGGGTAAGTGACCTGCCGGGAGAAAGCTTCCTGCCGCTCACACCACGGAAGCCACGCTGCAGCTCCTCGGGAGCGAGCCGGAGCCTCCTGGCCCTGATCAGCCACGTCGCCAGCTGCGTTTCAAGCGCAGAACTGGCTGCTCCTGCTGTGAGCGAGGAAGAACACGGCCCGAGTCTCAGGGTGCAGGGTCTGCGCAGGCCCGGCCTTAACAAAGACAGCTTTTCATTTGTAAGTGGGGAAGGTATGGACGGGTGCACGCATAGGATTTTACTTTGCAGGAAACATGTTAATCATTTTCATGGAATAAGAAAATACTTTTAAACAGAGGTTTTGTGTGTGTGTGTGCATGTGTGTGCACGCGTGCACACACGCCTTAGGCCCATTTAATTTCTATAATCCAGGAGACAGTTTTAGCCTCTGCTACAGAAGAGTGCCATAAACCCTGTAATTACTGCAAGTAGCTAGTTAAAATTATTTAATTTTTAAAATTTGTCTCAAGGAATTCTTCATGCAAAGGAAAACAGGGAACAAGGACACCACCAAGAGCCATCCCAGGCCTGCAACGGCCTGAGACCCGTGCTGTTTATCAGAAGACGCCCCCGAGGCAGCAGCCCCGTCTCCCAGCGCGATGCTGAGCTCAAAAACCTCTGCTCCGGCCGCAGGGGAGAGAGGACAGCGGTGGGGACCCTGCTTTAGTTTCCATGGGCGTCGTTACTCTTAGGATCTGCACCCAAACTCCAAGGATCAGCATTCCGAGTCTCTGCAACCCCCTCACAGGTCCATATTTCAGGTTTAAGTAAAACGAGAGCATCGTCACAGATGACTCAGGGGCTGGAGAAACGGCGGAGTGGACTGCAGACCCGCAGGAGGACGGCCCACGGCCCGCCACCAGAGTCCCATTGACATCAGTCCACAGCCGTCACTCATCCGCCCCTGTGAAGCCGGCGCTCCCAAGGGCAGCCCTCTGAACACTTTTTAAATATACTTTACTTATCTTCAGAGAGGAGGGGAGAGGGAGAGAGAGATGGAAACATCAGTGATGAGAGAGAAGCACTGATAGGCTGCCTCCTGCATATCCTGTACTGGGAATAGAGCCCAAAACCCGGGCATGTGCCCTGACCCAGAACTGAACCATGACCTCCCGGTTCATATGTCGATGCTCAACTACTGAGCCACGCCAGGTGGGCAGGACAGCAACTTTTAAGAAACAGCATCTGTGGGTATTTTTGTGTCTTGGTGGTTGTCAGAACATATATATATATATTTTTCACCCAAAGGTATGTTTTTATTGATTTAGAGAGAGAGAGGAAGGGATAGAGAGGAAGAGAAAGATTTATCTGAGGGAGAAACATTGATCAGTTGCCCCCCCCACACCCCCCACATTCCAACTGAGAATCGAACCCTAAATCTGTGTCTGTGCCCTGACCAGGAATAGGAATCCAGCCCAAAACCTTTTGATGTGTGGGATGACGCTCCAACCCACCGAGCCACCTGGCCAGGGCAGAATTTTTTTTCTTAAAATAGTTTATAGAAATCAATAACCACACCAGAAGACAAAAGATCAATTAAACATCAATATTAATAACTTCTTTTGATAAAAATATGCTGTTAAGAAAATCATGAGCAAGCAACAAAAAATACTTGGAATACGTATTGACAAAACATATAAAAGAAAAGACAGGTCAATATTCAGGATCTATACTTGTGTCTGCATCAAATTGCTACTTCTTATTAATATTAAAAACAGCAGTAAAAGAATGGCAAAAGATTTGGACAGAAACTTTATAAAAGAAAATTGATGAATGTCCGAAATCAACATAAAAGTCTTTAGTCTCATTACTTACCTGGAAAATGAAAAATTAAAGTCACAGTCAGGTGCCATCAGACAGCCATCAGAACAGGTGACATTTACAAGAGAGACATTAAATGGTGGCCAGGTTGTGGGACAGCCGCACTCTCACGTGTTCCTGGTGGGAAAGAGATGTCACCCATTCACAGGTGAACACTCTCTGTGCAGTGTTCTCGATGCTGGGAGAGGACTGGGCACACATAGAAAAGGGACATTTTCTTACTCACAGCAGCGGCAGGACCTGGAGTATCCCCGTGTCGCCGGTTCTCAGAGGGGGTGTGAGACCAGGGGAACACATGAACACAAGGAGAGCGTCACAGGACAGGAACCCTGTCCAGGACCCTGCATGCCTCATCGCTGACAGAGCCTGCTCCTTGCTCTGGAGGGGACCCTGTCTCCATCCCCTCCCCCAGCTGTTTGCTAGACAAACCTTGTGCAAAGCTTGTCTGAATCAAAGAGCAGGTAGTGCCTCACCTGCAGGATTTGTGCAGAAATACAGAGAATTGTCTCTACGTTGCTTTGGGAAACAGCAGTTTCTTTTCTTTTTTAAATCTTTATTGTTGAGAATATTATAGATGCCACTCTTATTCCCCTCATTGTCCTCCTCCACCTGGTTCCTGACCTGCCCAGGCCTTCACCACCCTATTGTCTGTGTCCATAGGTAATGTACTATGGGGAGGCATGGGACAGGAGTTGGCTGAAGACGGCTGCCCCTGCCTTGACTTTTCAAACAAGTCTGAGCCCCGGGTGTCTACTGGAATCTGTCCGCTTAGTCTTCAGCTGTCCCTGCTTAAAGGACACTGCAGACGTGTGTCTTCTCAAGGATACTTACCCTGCTGATGGTATCCTATAGTTAATTTTAGTTCACGCTGTTGCTACAATAAAAGCCTAAGGAGGCAGGTGAATGGGGCTGTTTGGTTTCTCAAGCCAAGCAGTCCCTTAGCCCTCTCTTTCACAGAAACATGTGTCAGAGTAATCATTCATCCTTCGCTCAGGGTCCGGTAGTCAGCCCGGCAGGTGGTGCCCCGTGTAAGGACTAATGCAAGGAGACACAGTCAAAACCTCGAAAACAAAAGTAACTGTTCAGTCAGTCATTGGAGCCTGCTGGGGATTCCCAAGTTCGAAGGAATTGTTTCTCAGCTAGGAATTTACTACCTCTGTTATGCTTCTTAAGAATGTGAGTATATGCCCTAACCAGTTTGGCTCAGTGGGTAGAGCATTGGTCCACAGACTAAAGAAGGGTCCCGGTTTTGATTCTGGTCAAGGCCATGTACCTTGGTTGCGGGCTCAATCCCCAATAGGGGGCATGCAGGAGGCAGCTGATGGATGTTTCTATCTCATTGATGTTTCTAACTTTGTATTCCTCTCCCTTCCTCTCTGTAAAAATCAATAAAATATATATATAAAAGAATGTAAGTATATTTTTTACTGGAAAAATAAGCCTATTTTTGAAAGTAAGAAAAAAGAAGTTTTTTTCTATATTTGCCTAGGAAGCAAAGGTTTTATATATTTTTTAAATAGTTATGTTAATCAGGAACTTGATTACTTTAAATAAATAAATTATTTAACACTCTTTAATAATAATAATAATAATAATATAATCTTTTAGTCTAATATATTTTACTACCTTCTTAGGGTTTGCATTTTAAGAAACTTTTCTTTGACCTAGAATTGGTTTTAGGTCATTCCAATGGGCCCTGGAATGCCTCAAGGATTTGCTTTCTCTCTTTATGAAGAAAATTTTATACTTAAGATACATGGGAAGTTCTGTCAAATAAGGAAATAATGATTATATTCTATTTATATATGCATATTAAATAGATTCTAACATGCTTTCATTTATAATTAATTATTATTAGTTATAATATTGTGGAATATTGTGTTGTGCAGGACAAGATTCCATGTCATCCTATCTAATAATAGACGAATATGCAAACTGACCATACCTCCGACACACCCAGAAGCCACGCCCACAAGCCACACCCACCATCCACTCAGAGAGAGTATGCAAATTAACCCAAACCAAGATGGCTACAGCCACAGAGAGCAAGGTTTCCTAGGTAACAGAGGAAGCCAAGCTTTCCACCTGCCCTTGCCAGGCCTAAGCCTCCACTCAAGCTACAAAGTTTCAATTATAGAAGGTAAACAAAATCAAACAAATGGCGGCAGGATGGAGCTTGAGAGAGCAGGCCAGGGTTGCCGCCGGCAACAGGGAAAGCAAAGCTTTCTGCACACCCTGGCTGGGCCCACCTGCTTAAGGCAACAAAGTTTCAATTACAACACCAACACAAATGGCTGCCGACCTCGGAGGGAGCCCCAGGCTTGGCTCTGCTCCAGGCTACAAAGTTTCAATTGTAGAAGGAAAATAAATTCCAGATACCAGGGCCTCTGCTTAGGTTGCCAGGGGGCGTGGCCAGCCTGCAAACCACCACAGGCCCCTCGCTCAGGCCGCCCCACACCCCAAGGGAACCCCCACCTGATCTGGGACGCCCTTCAGGGCAAACCAGCTGGCCCCCACCCCTGTACCAGGCCTCTATCCTATCTAATAAAAGAGTAATATGCAGATTGATCATCACTGCAACACACAATATAGCTGCCCTATGTGGTCAAAGATCCTGCCCCCATGTGGACACAAGATGGCTAGCAGGAGAGGGCAGTTGGGAGGCACCCGGCCTGCAAGGGAGGGAAGTTGGAGGTGATCAACCCTGCAGGACAGGGCAGTTAGGGGTGACCAGGCCGGCAGAGGAGGGAAGTTGGGGCAAACAGGCTGGCAGCAGAGTGGTTAGGGGGTGATCAGGCTGGCAGGCAGAAGCGATTAGGGGCAATCAGGAAGGCAGGCAGGCAAGCAGTTGGGAGCCAGCAGTCCTGGATTGTGAGAGGGATGTCTGACTGCCCGTTTAGGCCTGATCCCACTGGGATCGGGCCTAAATGGGCAGTCAGACATCCCTCAAGGGGTCCCATATTGGAGAGGGTACAGGCTGGGTTGAGGGACAACCCCCCTCCGTGCACGAATTTCGTGCACCAGGCCTCTAGTTTATATTATAATCAAATCAGTAATCATATCATTTTACATTTTTTGTCACTTGAAGACAGTCACTGTTTTGTTATGATGCATTTGAAAAAAAATGTTACAACTTCTGAGGGATCTATAGAAAGGACTCTAATTTATTTTAAGCTACATATCTCTGAGAATAAACTTTCAGGTCATCCCCCCGAATTGGATAAAAATTATTAGAACTCTATAAAGTGTCCAGATTTGTATAAATACTGGCAAGAAAAATCAGAAGAAACAGAATTTGATTATACGACTAAATGAACTAAAATAATTATAGTTTTTGTAATTATTCTTCTCATAGCAATGTGTTTGCATAAATCCAATATTTCTTCCTAACAGGACATAGGTCAATTTCCAATTGTGGTTTTATTAACCAAAACTTTACTGGAATGTCATGTTGAAAGAGAGACGTGCCAGGACTGTGCATGTCGCCAGAAAGCTCTAAGGAATGAAGACGGACTCTAAGCGACAAGCTCCTTGGATAAGTAGCCTGGTACCTTCCTTGCTTAGTCACGTGGTTCATGGCAGTCTTTCCAGGTGAGGGACGAAGGTTGATTCCTGAGAGATGGCATGAAAGGCACCTCGAGGCGCCTGTAGGGAACTCAACTTGAGGAATGCGCCCCAATTCTATAGGTATTACAGGCAAAGCCTGATGGCAACTGCGTGGCTTGGTTTCTTTATCCTAAGGGTAAATTTTCTCATGAGATTCCAGCAAAGCATATTTTTTAATAGCCTATGTGATCAGCTGTTATTCTTGTGTGTTCATTCAAACAATCAGGCCAAAGTGGAACTCAACTTAGTACCATAAATAAATTAGTCTTAGTTTGGCTCCTTAATAAAAATGAGGGTGATTTTAGGGAGAAAAATTATTTCAACAGGAAATTATTAGGACTAAAATGCTTTTTATTCCACCAGACCATTTATCACAATTCTTACTGTTCTAACTTTTACCCAATAATACTAAATTTTATAACATAGTTTTGCAGGAACTAACTCCACCAGGTTACAAGTCCTACTCACATCTAAGGAATACCACTTCTAGGCACCATTGCTGCCTCATTCTGTATCTATGCCTCATCATCCCTCTGACAGAGAGCAAGGATCTCTTGGCTATGAGAGAAATATTTGACTCATCATCAGCAGGAAGCAGTTTCAGAAGAAATCCAGCATTCCCTTTCCCTGAAAGAATTTAGAGCCAAGATCCTTGAGGGATATGAGGTAGGCAGTTAGACAGATATGAGCAGAGCAAGGACAATGGGCCAAATGGAAGAGAGATAGACTCTGAGACATACTTCCCACCACTCCAACTGCTCTGAAGCTGGGAATAGAGGAGCCTGCATAGAACTGACCTTTAATTCTAACTAATTAGAAAGAATTTATAGTTTTGGTGATAATAGAAATATAGAGATAAAGGAAAAAGAAATTGAAATAGACAAACTGAAAGGGACTAAGTAAATTACAGAGGGTTTGTATAAGTTGCAGAGGATCTATAAAGAATTAGAGTTAAGGAAGTAAAAAAGATAAGAAGGGATATAAAGAAAGGAATATTACAAGAAAAGAAATTGAAGTAGGAATACTTAAGAATAATTGTGAAAGTTGTAAGAATATTTGTAAAAGTCATAAAAAGGTTATAAAGAGAAATCTTAAAAGAAAATTATCTATACTAATAAAAGGGTAATATGCAAATTGGTTGGGATGCCCTCATGCAATGAACGAACAGCAGGCTGCGAGGGGTGACCAGGCCAGCAGGGGGGACAGTTGGGGGCAACCAGGCAGGCGGGGGGGAGGGGAGTTGGGAGTGACCAGGCCAGTGGGGGAGGGTAGTGAGGGGCCACCAGGCCAGCAGGGGTGGCAGTGAGGGGTGACCAGGCCACCAGGGGGGGCAGTTAGGGGTGATCAGATAGGCAGGCAGGTGAGCGGTTAGGAGCCAGCACTTCCAGATTGTGAGAAGGATCCCAGATTGGAGAGGTTTCTGGCTGGGCTGAGGGGACCCCCGCTACATGAATTTTGTGCATCAGGCCACTAGTAAGTATATTAAATAACAAATCTTATAGATAGAGCACCTGAATTAATCTGAAAAGTAATCATATTATTTTAAATCTTAGAACACATATACATATGTGAATAGGGGGTTAAGTTTTTCTTAAAGTTTTCTTTTCAAGGCCTATGCAAAGTGACTTGGATGGTGACTCAGTGTGAATCCAACAAGAAGAACCAATAAGCATGGTCAAGATGACCCACCAGGAGTCAAAGCATCATCTCATTGCATGATGACTAATTACAATAGCTGACTAATTACAACTCCAGGCCCACACATAGCTGCATTCCTCACCCTCGCCCCTTCCCCTTTATAATTCTTTCCCCTACACCTTTCTAGAAGGCATGATTTAATGCTTTTAACCACCCTGTCTTCTTAATTGACTACCCATTACTGTCATTATAATTCTCTTTGTTTTTTTGATTGTCTGTAAAATTGGAATTCAAGCAGTAAACACTCTTCACGGACCCCGACATTTCAAAGCAGAAAGTTAACTGCCTCCCTCTGTCTTTTGCATCCGACAAAACAAAGTAGGGGGAAGATGTAAGGAGACATGGAACAGGAGTTGACTGAGGCGGCTGCCCCTGCCTTGACTTTTCCAAACAAGTCTGAGCCCCCAGGTGTTTACTGGAATCTGTATGCTTAGTCTTCAGACGTCCTTGCTTAAAGGACACTGCAGACGCATGTGTCTTCTCAAGGATGCGTACCCTGCTGTAAGTATCTAACACTAGTAGTTCATTTTAGTTCAAACTGTTGCTCCAATAAAAGGCTAAGGAGGCAGGCTAATGGCGCTGTTTGGTTTCTCAAGCCAAGCAGTCCCTTAGCCCTCTCTTCCACAGAAATGTGTGTCAGAGTAATCATTCATCTGTTGCTCAGGGTCTGCCAGTCAGCCCTGGCAATGTACATATGAATATGAGTTATTTGGTTAATCTCTTCTCGCCACCTCCCCCTTCCCTTTGAGATTTGTCTGTTCCCATGTTTTCATGATTCTGGTTCAACATCAGTTTATTTTGTTCATTAGATTCCTTGTTTGTTTATTTTGATTTTTAGATTCATTTGTTGATAGATATGTATTTATCACCATTTTATTGTTCAAAATTTTAAATCTTTTTTCTTCTTCCTCTTTTTAAAGAATACACTTCAACATTTCATGTAATACTGGTTTGGTGATGATGAACTCCTTTAGCTTTTCCTTGTCTGTGAAGTTTTTTATCTGACCATCCATTCTAAATGATAGCTTTGCTGGGCACAGTAAACTTGGTGGTAGGTCCTTGCTATTCATCACTTTGACTATTTCTTGCCACTCCCTTCTGGCCTGCAAAGTTTCTGTTGAGAAATCAGCTGGCAGTCATATGGACACTCCCTTGTAGGTAACTAACTGTTTTTTTCTCTTATTGCTTTTAAGATTCTTGCTTTGTCTCTAACCCTTGGCATTTTCATTATGATATGTCTTGGCATGGGCCTCTTTGGGTTCCTCTTGTTTGGGACTCTCTGCACTTCCTAAACTTGTAAGTCTATTTATTTCATCAGGTAGGGTAAGTTTTCTATCATTATTTCTTCAAATAGGTTTTCAATATCTTTCTCTCTCTCTTCTCCTTCTGGCACCCCCATAATGCAAATATTGGTACACTTGAAGTTGTCCACAGGCTCCTTACAAGATCTTCATTTTTTTATTATTTTTCCTTTTTGCTCTTCTAATTTGGGTGTTTTTTGCTTCTTCATATTGCAAATTGATGATTTGATTCTCAGCATCTTCTACTTTACTGTTGAATCCCTGCAAATTATTCTTTATTTTAGTTAGTGTGTGCTTAATTTTTGACTGGTTCTTTTTCATGTCTATGGTGTTCTCATTAAGTCCCTTGAAACTCTCATTAAGATCATTGAGCATCCATATAACCAGAACTCTAAATCTAGTACTTTGTTTGCTCTCATTTCATTAAGTTCTTCTTCCAGAGATGTCTTCTGTTCTTTTATTTGTAACATGTTTCTTTGTCTCTGCATTTTGGCTGCTTCCCTGTGTTTCTATGTTTTGGATAGAGGTGCTATGTCTCTTGGAATTGGTAGAATGTCCTTGTGTAGTAGGTGTCCTATAGAGCCCAGTGGCTCAGCCTCCCTAGTCACCTGAGCTGGGCACTCTAGGTTCACCCCTAGGTGGGCTGTGTGCACAGTCTTGTTATAGTTGAGCCTTGATTGCTGTTGGTGTCATTGGGAGGAATTGACCTCTAGGTCAATTGGCCATGAGAACACACTGTGACTACTGTGGGAGAGCTGCTATGCAGAAAACACCCCTATGGAGCAGGACTTGTTTCAGTGGGGCTTTGGTGCTCACTGAGTCTGCCTTTGAGTGCGTCACTTGTGAATGTGTAGAGTTGTAATCTGGTATGGTCTGAAGCTGTCCACTGGGAGCACTAGCTCTGGTGCCTCCTTAGAGGTGCAAAGTCAACCAGTGTCTGGGGCCAACCAGCAGGAGCTACAGTGTGATCTGCAGATGGCTGCTACTTACGTTGGGCTTGGAAGTACTCAGGAGAGGTCATGCTGTGAAGTAAGGCAGGTTGCTGCTAGCACTGGGCCTTGGGCCTCACTAATGGTAGCTGTTGCTTGTTTGAGAGATTTTAGGTGAGTCTGAAGCCTAAGCCAGTACAAGCCATTCATATGGAAAAGCCACTGCAAACATTTTGGGTGGGGTTGCATATTGGGTGTGGTGGGTTCTCAGGGACTCAATAGGGTGGAGCAAACAGTGTGAACCAGGCTGATACTCAAATATGGCCCCTGCCACTGAGCTCTGCGATGTCCGAGGTCTCAGCATAGGAACAATGAACCCTGTGAGCACCCCTGTCTATGAGAAAGCTGCCTCTGAGTCCTTGCCCCAATGCCAGCCAATCCAGTTCCTCCCTTTATGTTCCGGAATCCCCCAAAGTCACTACCCTAGTGCTGGAGCTCAGAGGGAGCGAGTCTGAGTAGGTCCATGTGCCAGACCTCTACGAGGAGCTGCCTCGGACTCTGGTAGCCTCTGTGTCACTCAGTCACAATCCCTGCTTGTTTTAAAGCCTGAAGTTATGGATAGTTATCTTCCTGACACTGGAATCCTGGGCTTAGTAGCCTGGTGTGAGACTAGGCCCCCTTGCTCCTCATGGGAGGCTTCCACAGCCTAGATATCCCTCCAGATTAAAAAATGCCACACATGGGTGTCAGTCAAGCCCATTCCACGCCTCCGCCCCTCCTGCCAGTCTCAATGCACTTTCTTCTTTACTTCTCTAGTTGTAGGACTTCCATTCAGCCAGATTTCAGGTGGTTCTGAATGATGGCTATTCTCTATTTTAGTTGTAATTTTGATGTGGTTGTGGGAGGTGGCAAGTACCACATTTACCTATACCACCATATTGATTCTCAATCTCACATAGCAGTTTCTTATAAATAGCAACTTCCCATGCCTGTCAATTCTACACATTGGGCCATGGGAATAAACACGTATGTTCACAAGAAGGCTGTGTAAGGATATGCATAGCAGTTTAACCTATAACAACCACAACGGAAATATGGAAATCAGCCCAGACATTCATCAGAAAACAATGCAAAAGCTAGCTTTGGGAGATCACATAATGAAATACTTCTAATAAAAAATAAAAAAGCTATGACTTACTGATACAAGCAAAAACATGTATGAATCTAGAAGGCATTATACTGAGAAAGCCATGCCTTACACAGAGGAAGCTGTGCTCTGTGATTCCATTTCTCTGATCTCCCTTACCAGGCAAATCACACTGGTGGGAAATGATGAGTCATCATCTGGGGAGGTGAGGGCATGAGGAATTGTTGCAGGTGAGGCTCATGTTCTGTGTCTTCAAATTTTTGACTAAAATCAGAGATATATACTTGTATGTTTCACTGCATTTTGATTTTATACCAAAACTACCATAAACACATGTAGTATTTATTTAATGACATAAATGCTTAAGTATTTAGGGAAGATGTTTCTGCTGTTTGCATTTTAAGTGTATTCAATAAAACAAACTAGTAAGTTTTATAAAAATGAATAATGTGATAGGCCTGTGATAAAGCAAGTAGAATAGAATCAAGGAGGTGGGTAGGTGTTTATTAAGTTCTTTCAATTCTGCTTTAAAAATATTTTATTATAATGCAGGAAAAGCTTTCTACCACAGTAAACAAATAAGAAATTAGACATCTTTGTAAGTGTTGGTGAGCGAATATGTACTTAGATTAAAGGAGACAGGTTGTGTTTTTTAAACCTCATGTCGGTCCTGAAGGAGGGACCTCTTTTCTCACAGCCCCCAACCACACAGTCTGCCTCCCAGAGCCTGGTGACTGCATTCCTGGGTCCCTGGCCTTGGACCCTGAGTGTCCACCAGGATGCTCGGGTACCGGACCTCCTTAACAATGTCATATTCAAAGTTGAAAGAACAGAATTGCTCTCTTTCATTAACTACTCACACCTTCCCTGGAGTTCACCATCCACTCCTGGTGAGCACACTCTTACACGTGTGAACATACCGGGTTTTCTCATCAGTTCAGGTAAACAGACTTCTGTCATTCAACTACAAGGGGGAAATATAAAAGTCTGATTACATTTATAGAAATAAGAGTATCGGCAAAATGTCAACTCTGCAACTCATGTTCAGTTGTATTTCTGAGGATAACGCTAACCAAAATAATAAACATTCATTGATTTAAATGAATTCATCTGGTTTTTAGTGAGTACTTAGCACTACTTATCCGGGGCACCTTGTCAATATTCTACGAAAGTAAGTCTTATTTCATAATTATCTAACATGCATTGAGGTTAATATAACATTCAAAACAGAATTTGACTTCTTGTTATATGAAACACAGAACTCAATAGGAAAAATCAGAGCCATTTTCCATTTGGACAACGTGGGCGCTAAACATGCTTATTTGGGTCCTTTGTCTTCTTAAATGCGCACCAGTCTTACTCCGTAGCCCTCTAAGCAAAAAGTCCATCTAATTCCACAGCTGGCAGCATCTGGCACATTTCCTGAGCTCAAAAATCTTCAATTACAAGTTATCATAATGCTCTCCCCGACATTCTGCCTACAAGCGTGGGGGATGCATAGACATTAAATAGCTACATTTTCTATGAAAACGAAAACATAATTACATTTTAGACAAAAATTCTGCAGAGCTTTTACTTAATAACAGAAGCATGCGCAATCCAGCGTGCCTCATAGTTCTAGTTGCATTGGACGTGTGGTCCCCACAAGAAAACATGGAACTGTTACCACAAGCTCGGGAGCGTGGGCTTGCGGGGTTCCAAACCCACACACGTGGAAGATAGCATGAGCGCAGACAGGAGTGTCTGGCCTCTGTGCTGGGCGGGCCCTTACTTGCCAACACGCCTGTTCGCCCTTCGGCTCCTCCTGTGCCCTGGAGAGAGGCCTCCAGCGTGGCTCCGAGAGTTCCGAGACAGTGTCCAGCTGCACTCCTCCGGCAGGGGTGATGTGATGAATGCTAACCTGCTCACCGGGGAAATGCCTGCTGAAGGCACACCACGCACGCCCCGGCCGCGCACCTTCCCGCTCAGGTTCCCACCAGCAGCGCAGCGCCCTCCCTTTCTCACTCAAGACTGAAGAGCAAGCAACATGCGCTCATTCTTCACTCACAAAACATGACTCCGGATTCTTTTTGAAACAATGGCCTTCGTGTACATTGTTGGAGCTGATGCAAAAACAAGTGCTGGAACATGGTGTTTCCAGCTCGCTAAGTTGGTGGAAAATTAATTCCGATACGTGAAATTCTCCCAGTTGTTCTAATTCTGAGCCCCACGCCTGTCTCCTCACGGCCTTCTCACTCATGAGCTGCCCGAGTTCTGGTGGGAGAGGGTGGATTCCTAAGTCCACGCTGTCCGCTGCTCACACGGGTCAGAGTTTATGTGTTTAAGTAAACCTGTGTGCCTCGGCTTCAGTGAGCGCCACATGAGTCAGTGCACCCCGAGACCGCCTGCGACTCTCCCTCCTCCCTGGGCCCGCAGGACCTGGCTCCGGCTCCTCTGTAGCACACACAGTCTGCTTTTCTTGCTTTACCTTCTGTCAAATATATGTGCATAGAGTGCCTGGCACAGGTGGAGGGTGCCTGTGTGTGGAGGCAGTGCCGTGTGTCCTGGCGTCAGGAAATCCTGACATTCCTGGGCTCCGGGGAAAACATCCTGAAAATCCCTCTGAGGACCACCTGTCCCAGGACTCCGCCTCCCTGGACTTCAGAGAGCGAAAGGGACCACTCTGCAGAGCTTTGTCCTTCTCGGTTGCTCTGACCCGCAGTTGGGTGAACAGTTGCCTGTTTACCAAATCCACACATCTGAAGGCTCAGGCCCTTTACAAGCTTTTCTTCCCTACCGGCTCACGAACGCAGTAATAAATCCGGAGGGCGTGGCTCCTCCTCAGCAGGACAATGTCTGCATTCCGCGGGTAGTTGCCGTGTTATGCTCTGCGCCCTTTCTGATCCCATCTGATTTTTAAGTTTGTTATGGACACTTCCAGCCCCGTGCAGGGGCTGAGCGCCTGGCTGCACCGTTGAAGCAGCACCGTAGTCGGTGTTGGTAGGAAACAATGAAGATGCAGAATTCGTTAAGCCCCCAGGGACGTTCCAGTGCTGAGCAGACAGCCTTTGGCCTTTCCTTGCAGGCTCCGGGTGTCACATCCACTTGCAAACACGAGGACCCGGCAGGCAGAGCCCACGGGGGTGGGCGTGTGGCTCTTGAGTCTGAAGGACGAGAGTGGGCATCTGGTTCTCAGAGGCGGTGTCACCTCCCAGGCCTCGCTGTCTTCCCTCGTTTGCTCGACATGGGGATTAAAGAAGCTCAGCGCAGGGCCCAGCCTCAGTGCGAGGCAGACTTGCCTGAGACTTGCCTGACGCTGCTGGCTCAGGCCCAGCTCTGGAAAGTGCCATCCCGAGCGGGCTTCTGCTGCAGCGAATGTCTCCCTTCCCATCCCGTCCTGTCCTACAGCCCAGGTCTGCAGCTCGCAGGCCACCCCAGGGCAGGCCATGAGCCGTGCTTTTCTGCTTTCCTGTCTAGCAGCACGGTCCTGGGTGAACAGGCATGCGTTCTGCTCCTTAAAACACCAAGAATGTCTGGTTTTCAACTTGACTGATTCCAGCGTGACTTCAACTCTACGGAAGGCGGTGGGACCGACTCGGCCACTCTGCTTCCCTGACTTCTTACTTGGGTAGCAAACCAGGAGCAGGAACCCATAAATAAATCGGCCTGAATTCATACGCTGCATTCCCGTACCCCGACTCTCCAGGAGCTGAGAGCACCACTCCCTCACCCCTGCATTAGAGGGAACCCCATTCCTCACACCCCTAAGCTCAGCGTCACACACGGTTTCAGACACTGATAGAAAGCCACGTGAAGAGCGAAGAACCCTATTAAACATGTGCTTCCAGAAGGGAGCCCTGCAGGTCCCAGGAAGAGGGTTGGGGAGGGGCCCGAGAGGAGATGAAGGGATGGAAGGGACGCTGTGTGACAAGAACTGGGTGCGCAGAACAGTTTAAAAGAAGCAAATACTAGTACACGTCCCCCAGGGCCTCGGGGAGACGGAGCGACTGAGCGAGACCACCTAGATCGTGAAATCATGACAGCACCCTTAAAAGAATTAAACACTGAGAAAAGTAACCAAGCAATAATGATGATGATATATTCATAAATACTTCCTTTTATAATGTCACCACTAGTCAAGTAACACATGTCGCAGGATGATGGGGCTGCCCTTATCACTGACCTCTCATTACTTCGGAAGACAACATTCTCACGTATTCCAGTGCACAGCTCTCTCTGACACAGGGTGAGAGTCACAATGCCACCATTTACTGGCTGTGTAGGATGTAAACCCCTTCAACTGCCTAGATTCCAATAGCCTCCTCTGGAAAATAGTGGTGATGGCATTACTTCAAACCTAGACTATTTGTTAATATTAAAGGGATAATACAAGGGAACTCTTAGCTGAGCGCTTGGCATCCTAGACGACATTATGCAGATAATATATAACATGCATTGTAGGTTATATTATTATATGATACTACATAACATCCAATGGCATGTACACACACACAAGGAAAGATTTAATCTGCTGTTCATTGCAGTGCATGGCTCACTGAAGAATTCATCCGATGTCAGATGTTGCCATAACAAAACAACCAGCACGCACTGATGAGATTGAGGGGGCCCTTCTGGAGAATGCTGGCACAGTGCTTCATGACCACGCCAGCTCAGTGTTTTGGCTAAAAAAATAATCAGCAGAAGAGTGCCATGTTTACATGTGTGTGTAGGATCTATGCTTGGATGACACGTTATGTAAGTCATTCTTCATCGATGACCTCGTACGCTGCCTCTTTCACTGCTCAGACCCAGCTGAGGCACGAGGCCGCCGTCCAGCGCCTTCCTGCTTCAGCTCTGGGCCCACAGAGCCGGTTCTGCTGAGACCCACGCACAGAGAAGATGCATGTTGCGGGCATCTCTATAATTCCTTTCATGGAGGGCTGACTTCAGAGCATACTGTTCCCTTTCCTAAACTGCTTGTTTTAATTTTTGAAATTAAAAAGAAGTATTGATTTTTAGAAAGAGAGGAAGGAAGGGAGAGGGAGAGGGAGAGTGAAAGGGAGAGAAAAACATTGATTTGAGAGCGAAACATCAATCAGCTGCCTCTTGCATGTCCCCTACCGGGGATCGAGCTGGCAATCTGGGCATGTGCCCTGACCCTGAATCAAACTATCAACCATTCAGTGCAACAGATGACACCCAAGCAACTAAGCCACACAATATTGCCCTGAGCCATGGCAACGTTTTTTCCAATGAAGTTCTGCTATGGTCACTTGGGCATATCCATCCCCACCCCACCTGGCTGAGTGGCTAGGCCTGCAGCGAAGAGCCGGCTTCTGTCAAGGTGCGGGGACGATATTCTTGGTGTAACCAGGGCACAGCCCCAGCTCATTCCCGAATAAGCATCCCAGGCTGCAGATCTGAGGATCGGCCAACATTACAAGTGTTTGTGTCTGTGGCTCTATGAAGGCCCAATCATAGTATTAACCTAGCAAATGCCTAGGTAATTCTTATCATTACTTTTAAACTCAAGCATTGGTTAAACAAAACTTCCTCTCCTCTGAAAATACAGAGGTGTCTTCAGAAAAAACAAACAAGCAAACATATATATGTGAACCTTTTCTTCAAAATAACCCTTGTGTTTGAATAAGAACCCTTTCTAGTTCACATTTTGAAATGAAATTAACAGGCAGGCCATCCATTCTTTATAAAGTGTATGTTCTTAGTTGGCAAAGTTGTGTTCCATTTTCAGCCCAGCGTTTCATGTTTATCAGGACCAATTCGACCCTTTGCCTCCGGTGAGAAGGAGGCTGTGCGAACGGAGGCTAGGGAAGTGCCCCAGCATGAATCTCTCAGCTGCTTGCAGAACCCCAAGATGATGGCTTCCCCCCAACCTGACCTTCATGTCGGTGTAACAGCCTCTGGGGCCGAACCACAGCCCTTATCACAGCTTCCCAGCTGGCCCAGGCTGCTGTTTGTGGCCCTAAAAAGGGTAATTGCTTAACATCTGAGGGAGGGGGGCGCATGCGGCCACAGGAAGTTGAAAAGAATAATTTAAGAAGGAATAATAGGATCTGGATTTTAATAATTCATAAGATTCCTTAGCAGGCAGGATTTTAATTGCATCTTTATCAGCTGTCCCTTTCCATTCGAGCGGCTCACAGCAATAAACAGTCGTACTGTACACGCCCCCAGCTGTGGCCCTTGTTTGAGATGCTCTCCGGCGGCTCTGGCTGAAGTACGTGGCCCATACGGCCCTCAGCTGTGACAGGATGACATTGAGGTGCTCTGATAACAGAGATGCTCTTCTGATGGGGCATTTTTAATGACAGCGAATTATCGAGGCAGGTTTCCATATCGTTTCTGTAAGATGTAAAAAAGACCCACAGAGTCAAACCAAGCCCTTCACAATGAGCAAGGCCATGAACTCATCCTGGTTTGTGGCAGGTGTAAGAGCAACAAATGCAAGACAACAATACAGTCCACTTTGAATCATTAAATACAAATTATTACAAATTAATTGGTACAGGGAATAAACCCCATTCCAGATGGGGTTATGTAAAAAACTAAATCTGATGGTTTTGAATGGGACAACATTCTGGAATTAGATATATGACCAATATATCAAATATCTATCAGATATATCCAGGTGGATATATAGATGTAGATGTAAATGTAGACATACATGTAGATAGAGATAGAGATAGACAGAGAAATAGAGACAGAGACAGAGATGAAGATGGATACTGACCACAGCAGTGTGGGACCCCAGGAGAGAAGAGAACCAGGAGGGAGGAGGGGCTACACATGGCCCGGAAGTCATCCACAGGGAACAGGACTTTGCTTCTCTCCCCACTATCTCTGCACTCTTGCCTGTGGCCTGATCTAATTCTAGGTCTCAGGATCGCAACTTGTCCTTGATCCAAGACAGAATTCTTGGGCATAGAAACTCAAGCAAACAGAGGGAGGGTTAAGCTCCTTTTAAGTGAGAAACTATGACTAGAAACAAGCCACAAGATAAGCCACCATGCAAGACATTATAAAGACAGGAAAAAAATCTCATTTAATTGACTATGCCTTCCAAAATAAAGTATTTTTTATTAATCCTCACCTGAGGATATTTTTCTACTGATTTTCATTTTTTAGAGAGAGTAGAAGGGAGAGAGAGAGAGAGAGAGAAAGAGAGAGAGAGAGAGAGAGAGAGAGAGAGAGAGGAGAGAGATGCATCGATTGGTGCCTTGTGCTTGCGCCCCATCCAGGAACAAGGAATGAACCTGCAACCCAGGTATGTGCCCTTGAGCAGAAGGGAACCCTGGACCTTCGGTGTGCTGGCCAACACTGCAACCACTCAGCAACACTGGCCAGGGCCCAAAATAAGATATTTAAATGATTAAACTCAATCTGGTGACATATCACCAGCAAGAACAATCAGAAAATATAAACTTTACTCAAAACGTGGCCACTGTCAGAATGGAGGGCCTGGACTTCCATGCAGTGCTCTGAGGGACCAAGAAAGAGCAGCTCAGTCACTGCAAGCCCAGTGCAACCTCAGATCAACACAATGGTTTGTCTTTCTGACTTTAGTGTCTGTTCTCGGAAGATCTCGTTAGAGTAAATGAATGGAACCGTCACTAGGAAACAAATAAAGGGTACAAGCCTTAAGTCACTTTTATTTAAAAGTCAGTACCCATTTAAGTAAGCCTAAAGTTAATACATGTTACTCAGTTGATAAATCTTAAGACTCCACATAATTAAAATGTGTCCCTTCTATTTAACTAAACTTTATAAAAAAATAATGTATGGTGGTTAAAACTATGGTTTTATGCTGCTGTGGGAGGTCGGGAGCTCCCGCTCGCTGAAACTGTTTGAATTTCCTTATAAATAAATGCCACCTCGTTTGCAGCCCTTAGGTAGCCCTGAGAGCATCCCCAGAGGACAAGATGCTGAGCGTTAGATGCTCAGATTCCTCCCACAGCCCAGGGGAGCCAGACAGGGCGGGGTCACCACCTCCACAGCCAGGTGTGCTGGCCGTGCCGGGGAAGCCAGGCCTCCTCAGAACCCTCTGGGTGCTGTTGGGCAATCTGGTCATTTCTATGCTGGACCCAGAAGGGTAGACCCGTTAGGGCCTCGGCAGCCTACTGCCCCCATGGATCTTCAAGAGCGCGTGTGCGGGGACCATGGGGATACTGCTAAACTCGGGCCTCGTCACCAGCCCAGCAGGAAGCCTAGGCTGGCGCCCAGCGAGCCCACGGCCACAGGCTCCACGTTTCCTTCGGCACCTTCCCTCACTCCCTATCTTTCCTGGCCCTTTCTCGGAATTCAACCCTTGGGCTAAAGTAGTCCCTCTCCATCCATCTCGCAAGCTGTGAGGAGCGCAAGACCAAAGGAGCACCTCTGCACACGGAGGTTAAGTCCAAGTCAAGGAGTCTCGGATGTAAACGGAGCCGCGGGGCTAAGTCAATAATATTGTAGCTATGGGCACTGCCAGTGGGGATTGGGAATGTCGGGGACCACTGTAAATTGCATGATTTTTCTAGCTACTAGGCTATAGATCCTAAGCTAGTCCTATATAACAAAGATGTAATATGCAAATGGTCGTTACGCTGTGAAGCGTAAGGACCGACCACGTAACGACCGGATCACGGATCAGCAGGAGGGTAGGGCAGCGAGCTACAAGCAGGCGGAGGAGAGCTACAGGAGGGGGCAGGGCAGCAAGCTATGAGGGGGTGGCAAAGGGGCTGGGGGGCTGGGGGAGTTACAGGAGGGCGGCAGCGAGCTCCTGGCGCATGGATTCGTGCACAGGGCTACTAGTATAGAATAATATTGATAGTGACCTGTAGTTACTAGTACAGCCAGAGGGAGGCACTGTGCCCAGGGCCTGCTGGAGACACAGGCCGGGTGGAGAAGGATGGAACCCACTGCAGCCCATCGCCATGCACACTCTTCCAGGGGTGTCCCCGGACCTTCGAGTCCAGCACCGTAACACTCTTCTAATATTGTTTTTAAAAAATGTTGTGTTCAATTATATCTGTAAAGAACATCTCAGGCGACTAGGATGTCACACTTTCCTCCACGGCTCTCTCGTCCAGAGGTGGGTGGCCATGGATTTCTGAGTCAGAGTTCATATTTAGGATCATGACAAAACGTGGATGGATTGTCATAATCCTAAATACTTAATACAAACAGAAGGAGACTTTGCAGGAAAATGCATGTTTTGAAGGTAAGTAAGCAACAAGAACCTTGTAATGGTGATGTTCCATGTTGCATTTGAAAATAAATCGACTGCAACAGGAAGTTCTAAAGTAGCTAAACAAACAAACAAACAGCTGATGAACCTAAAGAGGCGAGGCTGAGAAACAGCCAAAGAAGCTGGCTTATGGCTGTATCGCCTTCTCTCTCTACCCTGCTCTGTGCTGAGGTCAGTGTGTGTGAGCTCAGGCTGCCTCCATTCATTACACTGCACATCCGGGCAAATCCAGGTGGTCGACAGCGTCCCTGGGGTCACACAGCTCAGACACTCCAGGAAGGGAACTTTCTCATTGTCACCACACATCACCCAAACTCCCAGCGCCAGGGGAAGGCAAGGCTACCACCTGCTTCCCCTCGGGGTGGGCCAGCCCTCTGCAAAGCACTGCCAGTCCTGTCAACTTGCTTTGACTTGGGGAAACTGCAGACTTTCAGGCATGGCGCTTTGCAGAGTATTTTCCTGGGCCTCATAAATGTTACCTGGCTCACAGAAACAGAGCGGTGGTTAAAGTAAGAATTGCAGGGTGTTAGTGTTGGGCTACAAAAACAAAATTTAAAAATGTGTAATCTTCAAATTCTCCAACTACCTACTCCGTCATCTATCCAAAAACCCTAAAATTGCACACCTACACACACACACACACACACACACACACGAGCACACACACTCACAGCACACATCACACGCACACTCGGTCCTATACGTGTATGTGAATGAAGGGGGACCCAAACAAAGGCCCGGTGGTCACCCAGTCGGGGAGAAGTTCCATTCACCCCTGACGTACGTGGTGCGATCAGTGAGAAGGAGGAGGACGGAAAACGGGATGGGATGGGATATTTGATGTGTACAATTGAAATAACTTTCTTATAGCTTGAATGAGCCCACGACACTCTTTGGAGAAGAAAGAAAATTATTTTAATTCACCCTGTTCCTAACACTGGAGTAGCGGTTTCTTAAGAGCCAATGAGAACTAGACACACATTTCTACAACAAATGAAAAGCAGCGTGAGCACAGGAAGTTCAGTGAGCACAGGTGCAGGGACTCATTAGGGAGAAAGCAGCGCCCCGCGGAGCACACCTGGTCGCCCTGCGCTCAGCCCTCCGAGGAAGGGCCCTGCTGAACAAGGAGGGTGAGGATGTGCAGCCAGCCCGAGCGTGGTCCTGGAGAACTGCTGGCCTGCCAGATGTTCCCGCATCTGTGCTCCATCTGTTTCAACAGAGCTATCGGAGGGGAGGCAAAGAACCGGACCAGGAAAATGTAAATTCTTTTACAGACATATGCTCAATCATCAAAGCAATTTCATAGCCCTCTTTATTGGAAATTCTCACTTAATTCAGTGTTTCTGAGAAGAGGATTTATTTTGAAGACAAAACAGTGCTTCTTCTTTTCTAAAATCAAGATTAAGTCACATTTTAGAAACTTAATAAGTAGGGTTTTTAAAATATACACTAGTTAGCTGAGGGGCCCAGGCTGCGAGAGGTCTGACATTAACCCGGATCCCAGTTGGCAGGTTAGCGGGAGTCGTTCGTCATCACACGTGTAGCACCATAGGGCGAGGTGGGCACCACCGCAAGGAGTTTAGCAGGAAGTCTGACGTGGGGATCTCTGTGATACACACTTCTGCAAACCTGTCTCTTTTCTCTTTGGAAAACGGTTGTATATCCTCTTTCTAGTGAAATGCAAAAGCTACACAACAGATGTACAGAAACTTAACCCTGCTCATTATCAGCCAGGGGCTGATCCAGTCACAAGGATAGCACACTCCATGAACAACTTCTTTAATTGTAGCTTGTCAATCTGAGAGTGCGGGCTGAGTCTCACTGGGGCAGGCAGGATGACCTGCTGTGGACCTCAGTCTGCAGGCACTGTGTTCAGGGCCCAGAGTCTGCTGCACAGAGCACACGCCCATTGGGCACTTCTCAGAATGTGCCCAAGCTGGTGTCACACCATCTTCAGTTGGTTACGACCTTCCTCTCTAGCCGTCCCATGAAGATCATGATCAGATGGACGCTTCAGTCACCTTAAGGAAGCCCAAGCGTTTATGCTTAACATCTATTTTGTATCTTTCTCATCGTGCCTTATCTTTAAATATGTTTTCATTGATTAGAGAGAAAGAGAGGCGGGGGGGGAGAGAGAGAGAAAGGAAGGGAGAGGGAGAGAGAGAGAAACATTGATGTGAGAGAAAAATTAAAAACCATGCCTTATCTTTAAAAAATAGCTTTAATTTTCACTGCTATGATAGTGGCAACACATTTGGGGGTATTTTTCAAGATAAAGGGACTGAAAATAAAGATTGCGTATTTTTTAAATCCTAGAAGTAACACACACATTTCATTCTTCTTACCTTAATTCCTGAACGTTGTACTTATTCAAGAAATGTACTGTGGCTGAATGTGTTCCTAACTAGCATGTTGTGACTGCAACATAACCATATCCTTTGACATGCAGAGCATTTTCTAAGTCCAGGGGCTTGGAACCGATATGTGCATGTAGGCAGCCACACCGAGGCACCTGCTTCTTCCTCTTTAAAACATAGAAAGTGACTCCGCATGTTCTCCAACATGTGCTTGCACAGCGGCCGCCTGTAAGCCCAGCGCCGAGCTCCATGGCGGCCAGGCCTTCCGCGGCCACACTCCAGCTTTGAGCCTGATTTCAGGTTCCTGTTCCACAGGAGCTCCTGGGAGCAGCTTCTTTAAAACTGTAGTCACTGTTGCTGAGTTTGTTTCAAGCTTTCTTTCTTATTGCTTTTGTTTTCTTCTTTCTAGTTCAGGGAATTCAATATTTTTGGATCCTTATTTCTGTGCACTTAAATGTTTATTTTATTTATTTTCCCTAACTTATTTATGAAGCCCAGGTGGGCATGTTATGTTAATCCCTCTTTATGCCACTCAACCCATCTGTTCTCTACAATTTTTAATTACGGTATCCTATTTGAGTTAACTTCCTTTCCCTGTCACCTCTTCTCACCATTAATTCTTTAGCTAGCACCAATATAACGGGTTAGACAAAGAGGAAGAGTATAAAATATATACAAAGCTTAAAAGGAAAGGTGACCGTTAGTAGCCAGAATATAGAGCCTTAATTCCAGAAGACTGGGTGTGAACGGCCTGGGGCTCCATGCTTGCAAGGCAACGTATCGCAGGAAATAGGAAAGCCCACGCCTTTAAAACGGGCAGGTGATAGGAAACCTGTTAGGAGGGCATCATTCTGGTCACTATGTGGCACATGACAGTGAATATCTCTTAGAAATGCTCCCGGGAGTTGACAGGTCACAGTGAGGAGACAAAGGAAAGATACGGGTCAGTCCCATCAACAGCTGCTGAGAGCTGCCTTTTCTACGTGTAATAATTGTTTGCATGTGATTCGCCTCAGAGACATTTGCCAGGTGTCCCTCCAGACTCCTTTTCAGGGAAGATAGGGCAGCCTGCCAGATGAGTGAAATGCAACGGAAGGTTCTGTGCAAAGGTGAGGCCAGGAGCCACCGAGTCTGCGGAGTGACAGGGACATAGTTTAAGACAGTACACAGTCTACTTCATGGCTACATGTGGGCAGGAGCATCATTAATGGGCAATATTAATGGACAAAACTCCAATTATGATGTTTACAGCCTAGTGAGGAACAATAAATAACAAAAATAATCTCACCAACTACTGCAAACTTGCAATCATAAGAAGACTGCTAAGGTGGCTATGCACCATTTTCCAAGCTTTATAGGGCAAACACCCTGTTTTACTGGTTCATTCTTTCCCCACTGCCTGGCTGGTTCTGGGAGGGTGTTTGCATCCTACACACACTACCTGTCACAGTAGTGAGATAAGACAGCAATGACCATTAATGTACTCGTACGTGGTCACGGTTGGGAGGAAGGGAAGAGAAGGAAATCAAGGAGCAGGTGAAAGCAAAGCCCTAGGGGATCTCTGAGAGCATTACAAAAAGACACCCATCTTCCAGAGGCAGGCACAAAGCTGCTTAAAGATGCCTATTGGTTAATGATGTAGGGAACCTCAGTCAGCTGTTTAAAATAATGTGAGTGGGCCTAGCTGCTGGAAACCGATCTTGTCTCACTAATAGAGAGATGTGGACAGGAAACCCGGAAGGCTGGTCAACAACCTAATTGCTCTGAAAGGTCAGAGCTAATCACTCACTGTTTAGTTGAAACATTGTTAGCTGAAGCAGCCTCCACCTGTTTGTCTTATGTAAATTTCTATTATTGGAGATTCCTGCCTAAGGGCTATGGGTGTATCCCATAGTCTCAGTAAAAGGGATAGCAAGACCAGATCGGTGTGTAGTCCTCTCTTGGGTTCCCACCTGGCCCCCAATATTCCCAAATTAATACTTGTCTAAGTCTCTTTCATTTGTGTGCAGCCTTCTCCAGAACCCGAACCCTGAACCGGAACCCTGAACCATGCAGGACGTGAAAGGGGTTCCCACACCTAGCAGGTATGGCTCAGTTGGTTGGGCGTTGTCCCATGCATCAAGAGGTCACCAGTTTAATTCCAGGTCAGGGCACATGTCCGGACTACAGGCTCCACCTCTAGTAGGAGGCATGTACAGAAGAGGAGGCATGTACAGAAGGCAGTCTATTGATGTATCGCTCTCATCAATGTTTCTCTTTCTCTCCCTCTCTCCCTCCTGCTCTCTCTCTCTCTCTCTCTCTCTCTCTCTCTCTCTCTCTCTATCTCTCACTAAACACAATAAAAACATCCTATATAATAAAAGCCTAATAGGCAAATTGTCCCTTCTACCAGGCGTTCAACTGGGAGTTTCACCATTCACTATGACTTGCGCTGACCACCAGGGGGTGGCACAGAACATGGTAGTCATCAGCGATGTGGCACTGGCAGCGGGTGGCAGTGGAGGCACTGCCAGCCCTAATGGGCCCCAATGAGAGTGGGACCACAGCGGGACGGTGGAGCAGGTGAGTGGGCGGTGCCAGACCAAGTTAAGTGTGAGTGGGGCTCTATTGCCGCTGATGGTGACCAGCGTGGTGGCGGGGGGCAGGGACACTGCCTGGCTCCCAGGCACTGAGGGAGCTGGGCAGGGGTCCAATTACTCAGGCAGAGGGGGGCACACGGGGGTCTGGGGGTCCAGGTGCTACCCAGGGCCCAGAGGTCAGCTGGGACCTGCCCTTCCAGGCCAGATGCTCACACTTTGATTGCCAGCCAGGCCTAGGGAATACACCCATGCATGAATTTCATGCACTGGGCCTCTAGTTTAAAAATAAAATACCATAAGTTAAGACTAAAATAATGTTTTAGAGGAAAAGCTGTACTTTCTGAAACAAGCAGAAATGTCTCAGGCACAGAGCAGGGGATACGAATGTGACCTGCAGTGACATGATGGGCATGTTCATCCAGCATTAGGTTCTTTGTGCAAACAAATAAAATTACATAGAATTTTATTGTGAAAATAGAAATGAATAAAGCACAATATTTAAATGTAAATATGAGCTATAAAGGGTATAAGTAGGTTATATAATGGAGGCAACATCTATACTAATAAAAAGGTAATATACAAATAGGTCAGGACGCCCTCACAGTAATGACCAAACAGCAGGCTGTCTGGGTGACAAGACCAGCAGGAGGGGAAGTGAGGAGCAACCAGGCCAGCACAGGGGTCAGTGAGGGGTGACCAGGCCAGCAGGGGGGGGGGGGAAGTTGGGGGCAACCAGGCCAGCAGGGGGGGCAGTTGGGGGCAATCAGGCCAGCCGGGGGGGGGCAGTTGGGGGTAATCAGGCTGGCAGGCAAAGGCAGTTAGGGGTGATCAGGCAGGCAGGCAGGTGAGCAGTTAGGAGCCAATGGTCCTGGGTTGTGAGAGGGATGTCTGACTGCCGGTTTAGTCCCAATCTCTGGGATCAGGCCTAAACCGGCAATGGGACATCCCCCGAGGGGTCCCAGATTGGAGACGGTGCAGGCTGGGCTGAGGGACACACCCACCCATGCATGAATTTTGTGCTCTGTGCCTCCAGTTTAATACACAGTATATTTGGAACAAAGTGGTGACTGTCGGAATTCTCTGCAGATGCCCGGCCACCTCCTGGCTGCTCTGTGTCCCCTAACTGGCAGCTTTTTAATGGGTTTCCAGCTCTGGGAGGCCGGCAGTGTCCATGGACAGAAGGCAGATTTGTTTGCTGTCCAGAATAGAGAGGGTAATTCCTCCCGCTGAGGCAAAGGCGGGCCAGTATGCTGCTGACTATCCTAGGTGGCACCTGTAAGGCAGGGTGCCTGTGCTGTGAGAGCACGGGGCGTGTTCCCCAGCCAGGCTGCTCAGCATGGTTTGTGGGACCTGAGGGGCCAGAGCCCATGAGGACATGAAGCTCACTCTTCCTTCGGGCCGTGAGTCTGTGTCTCTGACCTGAGTGTCTGTGTCTTCTTCCAGAACCCCTGAAGGCAGCACAGCCTAACCTGTTAGCTCAGACCTTCACAGTCCCTAAAGCCCCTGCTTTACTGTTAGAGATAAGAAGACAGAGGATCTATGCTTAGGTAAAAACCCCCCAATGATTATTAAATAGTTGTTTTCAGATTTTTAAAAAATTATTATTGAAAAAAATAAAAATGATTCTGCTTCCATTCATAGACAGCTAACATGAAAGTGTAAGAATAACTTTTATAAAATACTTCTAAAAATCCAAATAAGATCCAGCATGCAGATAAAAATTTTAAATATTCATATGTATTTTCTTTTTGTTTGTTTGTTTTGTTAATCCTCACCCAAGGATATTTTCCCAGAGATTTTCAGATTTTCAGAGAGAATGGAAAGGAGAAAGAAAAATCAATGAGAGAGAGACAGATTGATTGCTTGCCTTCCACACACATCCACCAAGGCTGGGGTCGAGCCTGTAACTGAGGTACATGCCCTTGACTGGCATCAATGCCAGGGCCCTTCAGTCTGCAGGCTGAGGCTCTATCCAGTGGGACAAACTGGCCAGGGCTGTATTTCCTAATATTATTTGTAATTTGATACCAAAACATGAACATTCCTAATTAAAATACACCAACCAAGGCTGCTTATGAAAATATATTAAATTAAATTTAACTACATCACAAGATAATAATCTACCAGGAGCAAACACAATTTGTCAAAAACTCAACCCAACAGAGATCTAATTAAGCGATCTATTAATAAAATGTGTCACAGAGCAGATCAAAAAAGGCAAGCTGTGTAACAACCACATGACAAATGATTTTTAAAACTTTAGAAAAAATAAGAAGAGAATATTACCCCACTACACCACTGAATGTCTATTTCAAACAAATAATAGTGAACGTCTACATCTGGGTCTTTCAAGATATGTTTAAGCTAGGTTCTATTTGGAAAAAAAGGGTTTCACATTAAAATGTGGCATGATGTAGAAATGCAGTTGATATAGTCCCTGCTTGGGGATATCATGTTAAGAGAGGGGAATCTGCAATAAAAATTATGATTGAGCACAGGGAAAATGTGATAGCAGTCTGGAATCCTATCTAATAAAAGAGTAATATGCAAATTGACCGTACCTCCGCTACACCCATAAGCCAAGCCCACCAGCCAATCAGGAGCAAATATGCAAATCAAGCCAACCAAGATGGCTGTGGCCACGGAGAGAGCAGGAGGCTTGGGTTTCCCAGGCAATGGAGAAAGCCAAGCTCTCCACCCACCCTGGCCTGCCCTGGCCTCCACTTAAGGCTACAACGTTTCAATTATTAAAGATAAATAAATCCCAGATACCAGGGCCTCCGCTTGGGTCACTGGGGGTGTGTGGCTGGCCTGCAAACCACCACAGGCCCCTCACCCAGGCCACCCCATGCCCCAAGGGAACCCCCACCCTGATCCAGGACACCCTTCAGGGCAAACCAGCCGACCCCCACCAGTGTACCAGGCCTCTATCCTATCTAATAAAAGAGTGATATGCAAATTGACCATCACTTCAACACAAAAGATGGCTGTCCTCATGTGGACACAAGATGGCCACCACAAGATGGCCAGCAGGGGAGGGCAGTTAGGGGCAATCAGGCTGGCAGGGGAACAGTTAGGCATCAATCAGGCTGGCAGGGGAGTGGTTAAGGGGTGATCAGGCTGGCAGGCAGAAGTGGTTAGAGGCAATTAGGAAGGCAGGCGGGCGAGCAGTTGGGAGCCAGCAGTCCTGAATTGTGAGAGCGATGTCTGACTGCACATTTAGGTGGGATTGGGCCTACATGGGCAGTCAGACATCCCTCAAGGGGTCCCAGATTGAAGAGGGTGCAGGCTGGGCTGCGGGACACACCACTCCGTGCACAAATTTCATGCACCAGCCTTCTAATGCTTTTATAAAACAGAAGGGAAATGGTCAAAATGTTTCTCCACCAAAATGTAAATGCTAATGAGATGTCCCTTGGGTGCGCCTGTTCAGGAGTGACGGTCATTTTCCTCTATAAGTTTTCTTTTAATCTTTATTGTGGAAAATATTACATATCTCCCCTTTTTCCCCATTGACCTCTACCCCCCACCCCAGGCCTTCACCAACCTATTGTCTGTGTCCATGGGTTATGAATGTATGCATACAAGTTCTCTGGTTGATCTCTTCCCACCCATCCAACCTTCCCCACCTTCTTCTGAGAGTCCACAGTCTGTTCCATGCTTCTATGTCTCTGGATCTATTTTGTTCATCAGTTTATTTTGTTCATTAGATTCCACATCTGAGTGAGATCATGTGATACTTGTCTTTCTCTGACTGGCTTATGTTGCTTAGCATGATAATCTCCAGGTCCCTCCATGCTGTCTCAAAGGATAAGAGATTCTTCTTTTTTACTGCTGCATAGTATTCCATTATGTAAATGTACCACAGCTTTTTATCCACTCAACTACTGATGGACACTTGAGCTGTTTCCAGTTCTTAGCTATTGTAAATTGTGCTACTATGAACATAGGAGTACATACATTGTTTCTGACTGGTACTTCAGGTCTCTTAGGATATATTCTTAGTAGTGGATCATTGGATCAAATGGGAGTTCCGTATTTAATTTTTTGAGGAAACTCCATACTGTCTTCCACAGTGGCTGCACCAGTCTGCATTCCCACCATCAGTGCACTAGGGTTTCCTCTTCTCCACATCCGCACCAGCACTTGTGATTTGTTAGTTCGTTGATAGTATCCGTACTCTTAAGTGTGAGGTGTTAACTCATTGCTGTTTTAATTTGCATCTCTCTGATGATCAGTGACTTTGAGCATTTTTTCCTATGTCTCTTGGCCATCTGTATGTCCCTTTTGGAGAAGTGTCTATTTAGGTCCTTTGCCCATTTTTTAATTGGATTGTTTGGTTTCCTTCTGTTAAATTGTATGAGTTCCTTATATATTTTAGATACTAACCCTTTATCAGATGTATCATTACTAAGTATATTCTCCCATGCAGTGGGTTCCCTTTTTATTTTGTTGATGGTTTCTTTCACTATTCAGAAGCTTTTTATTTTGATGTAGTCCCATTTGTTTATTTTCTCCTTCATTTCCTTCCTAGGAGGTGTATTTGCAAACATACTGTAATGAGAGATGTCTGAGATTTTGCTGTCTAAGGTTTCTTCTAGGATTTTTATGGTTTCACAACTTACATTTATCCATTTTGAGTTTGTTCTAACATATGTTGTAAATTGGTGGTCTAGCTGCATTTTTTTTTGCATGTTTCTGTCTAATTTTTCCAACACCATTTATTGAAGTGACTGTCTTGAATCCATCGTATGCTCTTGCCTCCTTTGTCTAATATTCATTGAGCATAATGGCTTGGATCAATTTCTGGGGTCTCTGTTCCATTCCATTGTCTATATGTCTATATGCCTGTTCTTGTGCCAGATGCAGGCTGTTTTGAGTACAGTGACTTTGTAATATAACTTGATATCTGGAATTGTGATCACTCCAACTTTGTTCTTCTTTCTCAAGATTGCTGTGGCTACTTGGATCTTTTTCGGTTCCATATACATTTTTAGATAGTTTTTTCTAGATCTGTGAAATATGCCTTTGGGATTGCATTGAATCTGTAGATTGATTTCAGTAGTATGGACATTTTAATGATGTTGATTCTACCATTCCATGAACATGGTATATTCTTTTACTTTTTTTATATATTCCTCTATCTCTTCACTATCCTGTAGTTTTCTGAGTTCAAGTCTTTTTACCTCCTTGGTTAAGTTTATTTCTAGTATCTTATTACTTTTGTTGCAATTGTAAATGGGTTTGTTTCTTTAGTTTCTCTTTTTGAAAATTCATTATCCTATATAATAAAAGCCTAATATGCAAATTGTCCCATTGACCAGGAGTTTGACCACTCACTATGACGTGTGCTGACCACCAGGGGCCGGCGTGGAACATGGTGGGCATTGGTGATGTGGTGCTGGCAGCAGGCAGCAGTGGAAGTGCTGCTAGTCCTGTTGGGCCCCAACGAGAATGGGACTGCAGCAGGATGGTGGAGCAGGTGAGCAGAGGGCGCCAGGCCAAGGCGGGTGCAAGCGGGGGCCAATTGTCTTACTGATCACCCCACAGATGGTGACCAGCAGTGGTGGGGGCGGGCGGGGCCATCTGGGAGCCAGGCAGGGGACCAGGCCCTGACCAATCACTCTGCAGGTGGGATGGTAGAGTAGGTGAGGTGTCGGTACCAGGCCAAGATGGGGTGCTAAGCGGGGCTTCAGGGCCATGAGGCTGGGGGCATGAGCTGGGGCTGTGAGGCTGGGGGCATGAGCTGGGGCCCAATCTCTGGAAGCCACCCCATGGGACCCCACCCTTGCACCAATTCATGCACTGGGCCTCTAGTTGGTATATAAAAATGCCATTGATTTCTGCATGTTAATTTTGTATCCTGCAACATTGCTGAATCAATTGATTAAATCTAGTAGTTGTTTTGTGTGGAGTCTTTAGGGCTTTCTATATAATAATGTCATCTGAAAATAATGGGAGTTTTACTTCCTTTTTTCCAATTTGGATGCCTTTTATTTCATTATCTTGCCTTACTGCTCTGGCTAAGCCTTCCAGTACTATGTTGAATAAGAGTGGTGAAAGCGGACATCCCTGTCCTGTTCCTGTTCTTAGGGGAAATGGTTTTAGTTTTGGCCCATTTAGAATGATGTTGGCTATACGTTTGTCATATATGCCCTTTGTTATGTTGAGATATGATCCCTCTCTTCCCAGTTTGCTTAAAGTTTTATCAATAATGGGTGTTGTATTTTGTCAAATGCTTTTGCTGAATCTATTAATATGATTATGTGATTTTTTTAAAATTTAAATTTGTATATATGATGTATCACATTAATTGATTTGAAAATACTATACCAGCCTTGCAGCCCTGGAATAAATTCCACTTGGTCATGGTGTATGATCTTTTTAATATATTGTTGGATCCATTTTGCTAATATTTTGTTGAGGATTTTAGCATCTCTGTTCTATAATTCTCTTTCTTTGTGGTATCTTTTCTGGTTTTGGAATTAGGATAATGCTGGGCTATAAAAGGAGCTTGGAAGTGTTCCTTCCTGTTGCATTTTCTGAAATAGTTTGAGAAGATAGGTGTTAGTTCCTCTTTGGATGTTTGGTAAAACTCCCCTGCAAAGCCATCCAGACTGGGCTTTTGTTTGCTGTAAGTTTTTTGTATTACTGCTTCTATTTCATCAGTTGTTATTGGCCTATTCAGGTTGTATGATTCTTCCTGATTCCATTTTAGAAGATTGTATTTGTTTTAGGAATTTGTCCATTTTCCAGGTTGTTCAGTTTGTTGGCATGTAGTTGTTCACAGTATTTTTTTCACAGTATTTTATTACAGTCCTTTGTATTTCTGTGGTTTCAGTTGGTACTTCACCGCTTTTGTTTCTGATTTTATAATTTCAGGTCCTCTCTTTGTTTCTTGATGCATCTAGCTAATGGTTCATCAACTTTGTTTATCTTTTCAAAGAACCAGCTCTTTGTTTCATTGATTTTTTTTGTATTTTATTTTAGCCTCTATGTCATTTTATTTCTGCTCTAATCTTTATTATTTCACTAGAGGCTCAGTGCATGAAATTTGTGCATGGGGGGTTCCCCTCACACCAGCCTGCACCCTCTCCAATCTGAGACCCCTTGGGGGATGTCTGATTGCTGGTTTAGGCCTGATTCTGGGGATAAACTGGTAGTTGGACATCCCTCTCACAATCCTGGACCACTGGCTCCTAATTGCTCACCTGCCTGCTGGCCCAATCATCCCTAACTGTCCTCCCTGCCAGCCTGGTCACCCCTCACTGCCCCCCCTTCTGGCCTGGTTGCCCCTCACTGCCCCCCCCCCACCATCCTGGTTGCCCCAAACTTCACCCCTCACCTGCCTGGTCACCCCCAACTGCCCCCCTGCCGGCCTGGTTTCACCTCCCTTTTCCTCCCTTCCAGCCTGGTTACCCCACTCAGCCTGCTGTTCGGTTGTTGTGTGAGGGCGTCCTGACCAATTTGCATATTACCCTTTTATTAGTATAGATTATGATGTGTCTGGGTATGGGTCTGTTTGGGCTCTTTTTGCTTGGGGCACTCTGTGCCTCCTGAACTTGAGTGACTTTTTTCTTCACCAGGTTAGGGAAGTCTTCTACTATTATTTCTTCAAACATGTTCTCTGTCTCTTGCTCCCTTCTTCCCCTTCTGGCACTCCTATTATGTGAATCCCAGTGGCCTGGTGCACAAAATTCATGCACAAGGGTGGGTCCCTCAGCCCAGCCTGCACCCTCTCCAATCAGAGACCCCTTGGGGGATGTCCTACTACTGGCAGTTGGACATCCCTTTCACAATCTGGGACTGATTGCTCCTAACTGCTCACCTGTCTGCCTGCCTGATTACCCCTAACTGCTTCTGCCTGCCTGCCTGATTGCCCCTAACCTCTCTGCTTGCCTGCCTGATTGCCCCTAACTGCCCTCCCCTGCCAGCCTGGTCTCTCCCCCAACTGCCCTCCCCTGACAGCCTGATCTAGCCCCCAAATGCTCTCCCCTACATGCCTGATCTCACCCCCAACTGTTCTCCCCTGCTGGCCTGATCGCCTCTAACTGCTTCTGCCTGACTGATCACCCCTAACTTCCCTCCCCTGCCAGCCTGATCTTACCCCCAACTGCCCTCCCCTGCTGGCCAATTTAGTCCTGATTGGTCAGTTTCTATGCCAGTCAGTGTAAAAACTCCACCTCCTAGGTAGCCATTGGCTCCTCACCGTTCACCAGATTTGGTTCTGATATTTCGGTTTCTATGCCGGTCAGCATCAAAAGCTCCACCTCCTAAGCATCCATTAGCTCCTCACAGTTTACTCAGATTTGGTTCTGACTGATCAGTTTCTATGCCAGTCAGCATCTCTGGGCCTATATCCAGGCCTGATCAGGGAGGCGGGGCTGATCATCAGCCCTCTTGGAGGCCCAGGGAGAATAAGAGGTGCAGCTGCTGGCGAAGCCTGGAGAGAAAGAGAGAGGCAATGGCTGATCAACAGCTGCCACGGAGACTGCAGATCAGACTCTACCACTTTCTCTGGGCCTCTTTCTGGGCCTGATCCACAGCCCCCACAGAAGTCAGTGCTGGGTCACTGCACCTGCACTGGCAGCAGTCAGTGCTGGTTCACCACAGCAACCCAGCACTGACTACAGGACTGACTTCTGGTGTTCGGTCGAGTCTTCAGTTGGTCATTATGGACCCTGGGTTTTTATATGTTATTAGGTTTGTTACATTTCATATTGTCCCACAGCTGCCTTAAGCTGTCCTCCTGTTATTTAATTGTTTTTTCCTTTTTAGTTTTCTGATTGAGTGATTTTTTTTTGCTACCCTGTCTTCTAATTCACTGATCCAATCCTCAGCTTCCCCTAATCTGCTGTGTTCTTTATTAGCGCCATGCCATTCTTCATAGTTACTATATCTTTTCTCATGCATCTTTGCAATCATTATTCTGAACTCTATGTCTGATAAATTTCTTAATTCCATTTCATTTAGCTCTTCTTCTGGAGAATTCTCTTGTTCTATAGCTTGTTGTGTGTTTTTTTGTTTGTTTGTTTGTTTTGTTTTCTTTTCTTTTCTTTTGTCTCCGCATTTTGGCTGCCTGTTTAGTTTTGTGTTTATATATTAGGCAGATCTGCTATGACTCCCACAGGACATTGTCAGACAATTTTTGTGGCTGGCCCTGAGTACCCTGTTTGGAGCTATCAGCAATCCACAGCTTGTGGCTCCCTCTGCTGGGACTGTGTGCCTTTGGAAAGAACTAGGATGTGCACCAGGGACTGCTTTTCCTAGGCCTGGGCGCAGAAGATCAGGCAAAGACTCAAAGCCTCCAGAGATTTGCATCTTCCTGCAGTCCAATTGACACTCAGTCTTGTATAAGCATTCTCTCTTTTACCACATCCAGTGTGGCTAGAGGGCAGACCACGAATCCTGAGTAGGGGCAGCTGGGGATTGAGAAAATGAAAGAAAGACAGACATAGAGACAGAAGGGAAAAGCTGGGGCTGGGTGGGATGCTGTTCTCTCCAATGGAGATACAGTGACCCACAGCCAGTGCAGCACATTTATTTTATACAGTATAATACCAGGAAGTTTTATTAAAGTTTAAGATAAAGAAAATTATGTGAAATCATGGTTAAAGATCAAGCTGCAATTCTTCATTCTTGTGGCTTCTTTGTAATCGTCACTTCTGGCTGAGCCCAGATAATTGCATCCATTCCTGGCTCCTGGCTAAACTTAGATAATGAAACCCAGCCCCCAGCACCTGAGCTAAAGGTCAGGCTGACAACACACCTACCTCTAAATAGGTATGTTTCCAGGGTATGGCTCTGCCAGGCTCCACTGGATTCAGATGACAATCAGCTCAGGGGCCTTTCCCAGGTACTCTCTACAGTCTTGATTCATCTCAGGCTATTGACAATAGGTATGGGCAAGAGCTCTTCCAACAGGTTGGGGCAACTTACCTCCCCCACACCTCCCAGGCAAAAACTGCCTGGATAGCAAAGGTTCTAGGGGAAAGATGCCCTCTGCAGTGTGAGGGAATGATTCAGCACAGTAACCCAGGGTGTCTGCTCTCTGAGCTCTGATCCCAGAGCCCTGAAACCTGGCTTCTGCTCACAAAGCTCCAATCCACTCTGTCTTCCTTCTGCTGGAGTCCAATGTGAATGACTGCACATGAAATTTTGTGCATTGGCCCTTTAAGAGGCCTGCATTTCCAGCCATTTCTCACTGGCAGACAGCAACCCCACTGCTTTTCATAGCCAGATGGGCACTTTTCTTAGTTCTAGTGCTCTGAACTGTGGAGCCCAGCTTGGGGTTTAGAACCTAGACTTCTCAGTGGAACCCCCAACAGCTGAGATATGCCTCCAGATCTTCAGTTGCTGTCTGTGGGAGCCCACATAAACTAAGTACAACCCTTTCATGCCTCTGCCCTTCCTACCAGTCTCTATGTGGTCCCCACTTTCCATCCTTGGTTATCACAGTCTCTCCAGCGAGTCTTCAGTTGATTCTTGAGGGTGGTTTTTCTGTATTTTAGTTGTGTTTCCAGTTTGGTCCTGGGAGAATGTCAGTGTAGCTTCCACTTTCTCCACCACCATTTTGGAATGAGACTCCTTTATATGGTTTTATTTAAACTTTATATCTGAACAAAAAATATACATGACCAGGTAAAAGAACAGCGTGTGTTTTTCCTATGACTGATGCCCAGAAGTGACCTGTGTTGAGAGGCCCTCCCTTGTCTTCCCTGAGACGGATCCGTACTGGGTTACAAAAATTGCTAAATGACTGCTTAAAAGTTTTTAGATGATTTTGCATGAAATGAATTCTACTTATCAGATGTGAATGTTAGCTACATGAAATCAAAACTGTCCGCAAAATCCTCCATATAACAGAATTCCTAGCATGGTGTGAATCTTGTCGAGATGCTCATGAGAGCTGACACCGATTTTAATGATCCCTTAACACAAACCAAAAAGTGTGTCACCCATTCTATGCATAAGTAATTCAAGAAAATTTCTATCAGTGTCACTGGCTAATACATTCTTGAACTCCTATTATAGTTCTAATTTGTTTACTAGTTGGTCAACTGTAAAAATGAAATTCAATGCTTGCAATATTAGCCTTTGGGGAATGTTTGAATTTGCAGGGACAAATTCCCGTCACTCAGAAAGTGCACCTCGGGGCCCACCATGCAACTGGCCGGCAGCCACAGAAGTGCTATGGCTGATCCATCAATAATCAAGTTCTTACTGATAGTTTTGCCAAAAGCACAGTTAAACCAATAGTGGTTAATATCTATTATGTGACAGGGAGCTGTCCATTGCTTCACTTACATTAAACATGTTTGTGTTCTTTCACTGCTGTTCATCTTGCATAATCACTGAGGGCACCTTGATGGGCTTCATTTAGTTGGAAATGCATGTTTTCATGTACATGTCACGGTGCAAATGTTGCTGCCCCCTAGTAGCAATCATATGGATCAGTGATTTTTCAAACCTTTTCATCTCACAGCACACATAAACTAATTACTAACATTTTGCAGCACACCAAAAAATAGATTTTGGCCAATCTAACAAAAAACAAACAAACGGAGGTATAATTTTAGTTCATTCACACTGGATGGCTATTGTTGTGTTGGCTGTTGTTGTTTGTTTTATTTGACAACCTAAGGAAAAAGAGGTCAGTGCCCAACTAAATAGTCAGGAATTGCATGTTTTAAAACTGCTTGCAGCACACTGGTTGAAAATTGCTGAATCAGATATATATGGACTAATGTTTGTGTCGTCCCCCCACGCCCAAATTTTATATGTTGAAGCTCCTACTCTCAATATGGCATTTGGAGGTGGACCCTTTGGATAGTCCCTAGGTTTGCAGGAGGGGGGCCCCCATGATGAGATTCATGTCCTAATAGGAAGAGGAAGAGGCCAGACCTGGCCCTCCCCTGCTTTGCCAGGACGCATGAAGAAGGCCGCAGCCTGCAAGCCAGGAGGAGAGCCCTCACCAGGAATGCAGCCTGCTGCACAGTGCCCTCGGACTGCCAGCGTCTACACCTGTCAAAACAACCCGTGCTGTGAAGCTGCCCAGGGTTTTGTTATTGTAGCCTGAGCTGAGACAGACGCTTTTTAAAAACTGCTCCCACCTGGCTGGGTGGCGCAGTTCATCGGAGCCTTGTCCTTCGCACCAAAATGTGGCGTTCAATTTCTCATGAGGGCACATACCCAGGATGCTGGTTCAATTCCTAGAAACATATCCTTGGGTGAGGATTAAAAAAAATATTGCTCCCGAATTTTAAATTATCTCTTTTGTCTGTAGAAGATCTGTCTTCCCACTAACTGTGAAATTTCACTTTTCTCTTTTGCAGGAGATGCAATTGACGTATCTTTTTTCTACATACAGCACTATATTACCAAGTTTTTCTGTGTAAGAATTCTGCTGTCAGGGGCAAGTTCCTCTGTGAGCGCAGGACGGGAGCACTGCTTCTGTATTCTAAGTGCTCTTGTTCTCCGTTTAGCATTTCTTTTCTTAGCACAGATCAGAAGGGGCATGAACAGCTGGTAAGATGTATTCTTGTCATGACCATGAAAAAGGTTTTTAATATGCTAGAAATTATTTGTGGTTTTACAACTCTCAACTGGACCTGAATCCTAAATGAATGCCACAGCCCAGGTCAAAAACGAGTTACCTTCTCCCTCCAATGGCCTCTTACCTTTGGTTAATTACAGCCAGGAGGTCACTCTGGCTCAGAGCTCTGACTCTAGCCGAGGGCGGGACAGCATGCGAGCAAGCAGGTGCTTACAGAAGGACGGGACTGAGCGGTGTGCGGTAGAGTGGGGTTTGCTGCTGCAGGCCAGCGACAGGCCACCTGGCTTTTCCACGGTGCTCTCCGCTCCTCTGCAGCCTCCACATCTCTTGTGATTGCATCTGCCGTGCCATCTAACCACACAGCCCGGGAGGCCCAGACCCTCACAGACACTGAGGGACTGAGGAGCTGGCATGTTCCAGTGTCCGGACGCCTTCTGTGGTTGGAAGATGGAGGTGGGCGGGAGTTGTCCACAGGAAGACCGTGACCTACTAAGCGTGACTCTTATGAAATGAAGTTTATTGATGAAAATAAAGACCAGAGTTTCAGAATCTGCCTCTTCTTGCCTCCCCCGCCCCACCCATACTTCCCCAAATGACTATTCGTCACAGCATCTGCCTGCAGACACATTGGAGTCTGTAGAAAATAAGGCGTAAAAATGATCCAAAGGCATCACAGGCACTGAGTGATTCAAACTGCTCGTGCTGGAGTGAGAAACACATGTAGATGGGAAAGCGCTGTGTAGATGGAAAATCATTCAATGGAGACGGAGAACTGCCGTGTGGACGGAGAACTGCCTTATAGACAGAGAACCGCCATGTAGACGGAGAACCGCTGTGTAGATGGAGACCCGCCATGTAGACGGAGACCTGCTGTGTAGATGGAGACCTGCCGTGTAGATGGAAAACACTCCATGGAGACAGAAAACAGCTTTGTTCTCCGTGGCCTGATTTTCAGTGATTAAAATAATGGATGGCTGCTTCTTCTTCTTCTTTCTCAACACAAGCTGCCCTTAGTAAGCAGCATTCCTTGTGTGGTCAGCCAGATGAGCTGGGCCCGGCCCTGTCCACACTGTTTAGAGGGTTTAGAGGGGCCGCCTCTAAGGATGTGTGATGGGAACATGGTGGCTGCCCTATGACCCGCTCTGCAGTGTTAGGGACCCCACGACTGGAGCCCGGGCCGGTCGCCCAGGGGAGGACCCGGGTTAGTGAGCAGCCGGCCTCCCAGGGAGGACCCCGCCCAGTGAGCACCCAGCCGCCCAGGGGAGGACCCCGCCCAGTGAGCAGCCGGCCGCCCAGGGAGGACCCCGCCCAGTGAGCACCCAGCCGCCCAGGGGAGGACCCCGCCCAGTGAGCACCCAGCCGCCCAGGGGAGGACCCCGCCCAGTGAGCACCCAGCCGCCCAGGGGAGGACCCCGCCCAGTGAACACCCAGCCGCCCAGGGGAGGACCCCGCCCAGTGAGCACCCAGCCGCCCAGGGGAGGACCCCGCCCAGTGAGCACCCAGCCGCCCAGGGGAGGACCCGGTCAGTGAGCAGCCGGCTGCCCTGACCTCGAGCGCCTCCCCTCCGGGCACTTCCCCTGGAAAGGTGTCCTGGCTGCGGGTCACTCCCTGCGCTCACGTGCACACGGAGGGACGTCACCCCCTCCCCCCAAGTTCATACACGTCACAAGTTGGACTGAATTCGGCAGAGGCCGCTGCTCAGCAGGACCAGGGGGCATAGGAAACGGGACGTTCCTGAGGCCACAGCCTCACCATGGATGTCCCCCGTCCAGTTCCCAGGGCCAGACTCACGGACTCCCAATCGTTCTTCCATCAGCGTCTGCACCGCCTTGCTCCTGCCTCCCGCTGGCCCACTCAGCAGCCCTCGCGTCCAGTTTCTGACCGTGAAGCTCACTGGGTTCATCTGGGCTGTGGGGCACACAGCCCTCCTCACCTTCCTACTACCCAGGAGCACCCTTTCGGGGTCACCAACGGGGACCCACATTCGTCTGGGGCGCCCCAGCAGGTGGCGAGGAAAGTTGGGGGAGGGCCGCCCGGCACCTGCTCCTCAGCCACAGCGCAGCCCAGCGGCCTGGCCCCGGGCCGCAGTCCGCACCTGAGCAGCGGCTCCTTCCAGCCCAGCAAAGCCACTCGCCTGCCGCCCAGGCCCGGCACCGAGGCTGGTTAAAGAGTAAGGGGTTGGCCCTGGCCCGGTGGCTCAGTGGATAGAGTGTCGGCCTGAAGACTCAAGGGTCCCAGGTTCCATTCCGGTCAAGGGCATGTACCTTGGTTGTGGGCACATCCCCAGTGGGAGGTGTGCAGGAGGCAGCTGATCGATGTTTCTCTCTCATCGATGTTTCTAACTCTCTATCTCTCTCCCTTCCTCTCTATAAAAAATATTCTTTAAAAAAAAGAGGAAGGGGTTGGCCCTGGCCAGGTGGCTCAGTGAGTTGGAGCATCATCTCATACACCAAAGGGTTGAAGGTTTGATTCGGGTCAGGACACATACAAGAGGCAACCAATCGATGTCTCTCCCTCATCCTTCCACTCTCTCTAAAGAAAATCAATAATCCTGGGTGAGGATCAAAGAACAGTTTAAGAAATTGTATTGAGAAAACCCAGAAATATTAGGAAAATTTCCTAATTTTTTTAAAAAAAGTATTTTATTTTATTTCATAATTAACTTGATATTATGTAGGATATGTGTAAATATTATCGATATTCTTGATCTGATCTAATAATGTTAAAAAACCCTCACATGGTATTTCTTCAAATTAATGATTGTTTTAAGCCAGGCTGGTGAGACTCAGTGGTTGAGCATCAACCTATGAACCAGGAGGTCATGGTTCAATTCCTGGTCAGAGCACATGCCCGGGTTGCAGGCTGGATCCCCTGAGGCGGGCAGGCAGGAAGCAGCCAGTCAATGATTCTCTCTCATCATTGATGTTTCTATCTATCTCTCCCTTTCCCTTCTTCTCTGAAATCAATAAAAATATGTTGATGCCAAAATAAAATGTGTAACTATTTTCTTCTGTGATGTCAAAACCCCTTAGATGGTGTCAGGTTCTACACGTTTTCTTTGCTCCTATATATTCGCTTCCTAGCACACAGCAGCTTCTCAGTAAATGTGTGTTGAGTGAATCAATGAAGAAAGAAGTACTGGTATGTAAGTAAGTGCATTTCAGCCTGGAAAGTCTTCTAGGGAGCCCCAAAGCTTCTAGGGAGCTGGGGGTTCCTGATATCAGCCACAGGAGCCCGGTGTTCCATTGTTTGACTCACTCCCCGAATTCCTTGGTTTGTACAAATGCCATGGAGCCTCAGTCACCACCCAGTGCTTACATTGGAGGTGCCATTTTCATAACAAAGGAAGATGGCAAGAAAAATACGCTTCCATTTGTAAGGAGAGATTGAATTAGAAATTTCTTCCACTCAAAGCCATTCAGTCAGTCTAATTTCATAGGATGGTTTGTGCTAATTTTGATATAGTTAAGAGGTGTTATGACAAGGTTTGATGTTAATATTCATGAAGAACTTAGAGAGGGAAATGTGAGGTTTGCAGGGCAGGGAACAAAGACAGAGTCCAGGCCAGTCAAAAGGAAGAACTTTTAATCTTGCACTCCCGGGCGAGGTTCACCAGTCCTGAGGGTAGGGCCAGGGAAGTTGCGCTGGCGGGGAGCTGAGGCACTTTTTTTATACAGGTGTTCAGTGAGGACAGAGGACCATGAGCTGAGAGCAGGTGGAAATTCCGCCATGGGCAGGGGTTCCAGGAATGGAGCCAATATCTGCGCCACCATTTGCCTGGAGCACTGGTCCGTCACGGGTTCCAGGAAGGGACCAGCATTTGTGTTGCCATCTGTCTGGTGCACTAGCTGTTATCTTTGTCACCATCGGTTGCATGCATCAGCTTCTGGAATTCCTCTGACCTAACATCCTGGCCTTTTGGTGATAGGGGGCACCAAAATCATCCTGACTACTTCCTGCTGACCAAGGGCGAAGAGGGAGGGGGGTTTTCAAAGGCCAGGGTCAGGCAGAGACAGGTCAGAGGCCCGAGTGTAGGGATGGAGCAGGAGCTGGTTTACAGTCACCCGTGACATCTCCCCGATCCGGGTGCGGATGAATTTGAGGAGGCAGGGGGCTAGGGGAAAAAAGACACAGATGAGAATTAGGGGCCCTACCATGAGTAGGATCCAGGTAGCTAAGGGGCTTTGGAACCAGCCGAAAAGAGAGTTGTCCCGGGAGTGTCTTGCACATAGCTCTTCCCTCAGCTTGGTCAGGGTCTGCATGTTCTGTTCTACCAGTCCGGATTCGTTGATGTATTAGCAGCATTCTTCCTGAAGGAATATGCAATTCCCCCTTTTTCTGCAGTAAGAAGGTCTAGGGCCCATCGATTCTGTAGGGTTACTGCTGCTAAGAATGAGGGGTGCAGCAGTATGATTTCCCCAAGAGACTGGTTGGTGAGTCTTGAGAGCGATCCTGTTGAGTCACTTGGGAGGTAAAAAGCTGGTCCTGAGGCTGCCACAGCATCACTTGTCTGGTTTTGCTGCTTTTCTGGGCCTGGAGCTGAAATACAACTGAGACCTAGATGTCATTTTTAGGGGGAAAAGAGTAGGGGTCTCAGTTGCCTCACTAGTGATATGAAAGGGGAGGATAGGTTACCCTGAGGGTGAGGTTCTTGTTTTCCAAGTTTTGCCCCTTGCTGGGCATCCACAGGTTTCTTGTGGGTCCTGAGACAGGGTTTCAAAATAGGTAGAGCAGTGGCTAGTCCCCCTATGGCAGTTCCAACCCCTGCTGTGATGCTGAGGGTTAGGAGGAGAGGGATGATCTGGACTGCCCTTTTGTGTCAGATATGATGGGTTATGGGGACAGGTTATTGGGGCTGCATCTACATTGGGTGAGAGATGGATGAGAGTACAGGCTCCTGTCCAGCTGATGGGAGACAGATGTATGTGTTTTCCTAACAGGGGAAGAAGAATCCCTGATCATGGAGACAAGCTGAAAGGTGTAAGGAGAAGAGGTGGACTAAAGGGTATGAGGTTCCTTTTCCCAGTTCCGTACTCCAAGCTGAGAGGGTAGTCGCCATGGCGCTGCCAATAAGGGGTGACAGATGAGTGGTTGAGATTGTGTTGCAGTGAAAGTGGCAGGGAAAGGGAAGGAAAGGGGTAGTGGAAGCCAGGGACCTGGATGGTTGGATAAGAGGTTAGACACTGAATATTCTGGTTTAGCTTAAGAAGAATCCAGCAACCTTGTCCTGCCAGGCTTGGAGACTGAAGCCTCACTTTCTTGCTCAAGTAAAATGGTCCTTTTACAATTCTTGTCAACAGTTAACTTAGAACTTCTTTCTTTCAACATTTCTCTTTTCCTTCTCATCACATACACAACCTTCACAAAGTTCACACTTTCCAATTAGCCTTCAAACCTTCCTTCTGTGTCCTTCAAAAATGCATAACCATGCCTCAGGCCTTCCATTAAGTATAAAAGGCAGGAGGAGGAGGCAGCAGGCCCTGCAGCCTGTTCCAAGGCCTCTAGCCGCTTGAATTTTAAACTGCCGCATTTTTCCTGGAGATAATGATCTCAGTTTCTGATAAGTCTGTGCAGTCAAGGAAGTTGTTCTTTGGGAAGGGTGGAGTGGGGAAGAAGCAGGGAGGTTGAAGGGCTCTGAGTGAGCTGCAGAGTGGCCCCTAGTTTGGTGAGTATATTCCGTCCTAAAAGGGGCATGGGGCACGAAGGCATGACTAGGAATGAGTTGGTTATAGGGCTATCATGGAGGAGACAAGGAAGGGGCCTGGTGCCCAGCGGGCAGGTGGATTTGCCATCGATACCCATGACCGAGATCATGGAAGGGAAAAGGGGCCCTGAAAAGAAGGGCAGGACAGAGAAGGTAGCCCCCATGTTGACCAGGAAGGAGACCGGCTTACCCGCTACCTTGAGCATTAGCCTGGGCTTGGCGAGGGTGATGGGGGGTCATTGAGTCCGGGCATCTTCAGTCTTCAGCCAGTCCCAGCATGGCCAGTGGCGGGTCATGACCTGGAAGGGAGGCCCCCTCCATGCTGAGATGCAGAGGGCCCGTCACTTTTCCAGGGGCAATCACTTTTCCAGAGGCCGCTTTGACCGCACACTGGGCAGGGCTTGGTTGGAGCACGGGGCTGGGGGCACTGTCTTGCCCAGTAGCCTTCATTTCCGCACTTGAAGCATCCTCCAGGTGGTGTTAGTCCTCTCATTAGACCCCCATCACGCACAGCCCCCTTGGGACCATGCGCAGCTGCCGTCAGCCACGGGGCAGCAATCAGGGCTTGGGTTTGCAGGTTTACCTTCTGTCAAAGACGGGCTTCCTGATCCGACTCTGCCGGCTCCTCACAGGCATGAAAAACTTAAAGGCCATGTTCACTAGATCTCGGACCGGGATTTGGGGGCCATCTTCAGCTTTTTTTTAACTTTTTCCAAATATCTGGGGCTGACTGCGAGATGAAGTGGGTGGCTAGCTGGGGAAATTCTGAAAGAGAAAGTTGGGTGGGGGGGGGATGGGGGAAGGGAGGGAGCAGACGGCGGGGCCAAAGAAGCTATGGGGAGAGGGCTTGGGTAGGAAGGGGGATGAGTCAGAGGGGAGGAAAGATTTTCGGGGGGTTCAGATAAGGCAGAAAGTGGAGGGGTGTTGGTAGGTAGAGGAGGTTTCTCGGGAGCAAGGAGAACCTGGGCTGTGGAACAGAAGGAGCAGAGGGAGGGGCGGGAGTGCAGATAGAAAAAGGCCTGGACATATGGGACCTCAGGCCACTTCCCAGTTTGCTGGCAGAAATTACTGAGGTCAGTAAGAATGTTAAAATCAAAAGTCTCATTCTTGGGCCATTTTGACCCATTGTCCAATTCATACTGAGGCCATGCCATGTTACAGAAGTAAATGAGGCATTTAGGACGCAGATCCTGGGACAGGCCCAGCTTAGCCAGATTGGTGAGCAGGCACCCTAGAGGTGTGCTCAGATCAGGTTTAGAATTTTGATTACTCATGCTCAATACCTGAGGTCAGTAGCCAAGGCTAAAGGACCAGCATCCCAGTTGTTCAGACAAGGATATGGACGGGGACCTGAGGGACGGCAGGGACGTCTCCGCTACCTCCCAAGGTTCAGAACCCCTCCTGGAGGGGTCCGGAGGGCTATGCCCGGAAGGCAATCTCTGACGCGGGCTGCGGTTTATGGACAGAGACACCAGACAACCGTCAGGGATTGGAATGGGCCGGGACTTACCACTGAAGCTGCCGAGCTGGGGGAGAAGCCAGAGAATCCTAGAGAAAGAGGAGAGGGGGGAACCCCTGACCGTGAATGGTCAGATGGAGTGCTTGTACCCTCCTGGGTTTCGGCACCAAATGTGAGGTTTGCAGGGCAGGGAACAAAGACAGAGAGTCCAGGCCAGTCAAAAGGAAGAACTTTTAATCTTGCACTCCCAGGCGAGGTTCACCAGTCCTGAGGGTAGGGCCAGGGAAGTCGCGCTGGGCGGGAGCTGAGGCACTTTCTTTATACAGGTGTTCAGTGAGGGTGGAGGACCATGAGCTGAGGACGGGTGGGATTTCCTCCGCGGGCAGGGGTTCCAGGAATGGAGCCAATATCTGTGCCACCATTTGCCTGGAGCTCTGGTCCATCACGGGTTCCAGGAAGGGACCAGCATTTGTGTTGCCATCTGTCTGGTGCACTAGTCTGTTATCTGCATCACCATGGGTTGCATGCATCAGTTTCTGGAATTCCTCTGACCTACCAGAAAGTGAATGGAGTTTAAAGTCATACTGTTCCTGGGACATTTTCTTAGCAAAAATATAAAGCTAGCAATCACTTACAGTGTCAGCTTCACAGAGGTACAGAGTGGGGATAGAGAGGCAAAAAGTGGGCATTGTTGCCAGGATACGTGTTTGGAAGAGCTGTGAAAAGTCTATCTTAAATGCTACTCACATTCTCCAAAATACCTTAGCTGAAAGAGAGCCAGGATGTCATCAATAAGGAAAAGTCAAACCAAGGTCATTGTTAGTTTCAACTTCATAGTATTTACCAGGATGAGTGAGTTTACTCAGAAATAAGACCCATATATTGATCTAGTAAAAGTATTACAGCATGTATTTTTTGTCATTTTGTAGCAATGTGAAAGTCTTAGTGTCAGAGGTTTGTCTTCTGCAAAGTCTGGGTAGAGAAAAGGTCTGTCAATCAAATAAAAAGAAAACAAACACAAAAAATAACAAAACACTTGAAATCCTGAAATGCAGATTATTCAGCTGGTTGTTGGAAATGAGCAGGGAGGTCCAGCAGTCACACAGTGTATTGTTTTAGTCATCAGTCAGTCCCTGGACTCAGAGATGAAATAGATCTGAGAAAACAAGATCCCGAAACAGCAAAGGCACATGCTGGTGGAACATAATAACAACAAGCAAGTTCAGATGGGAGCACAGAAGGAGACAGGGTTCTTTTACATGGAACAGCCAGAGGGAATTACAAGGGAAAATAACATTTGAGAAGGTTTCACAGGACTTTACATGACAGAAAGAAGAAAAAGAATTCAAAGATGTGTATTCGTAAACGGAAAGAGGTGTGAACGAGCTTCGGGAATGCAGGAAAACGGGGGTCATTCTTGGTGACAGCGTGAAGGGTGTCCATGTCCTGGGAGGGAGGAGAGGGATGGGAAAGAGCAAAGCCATTGGGATCAGGCAGTGAGGACCATGAATACACACATGGCGATTTACACTTCAATGTGTGTGGCAAATAACGGCAAGTTTTATTAACATCATAAAATGATCAGATTTATGTCAAACCAAAACACACAAGGAACAAAACTCAAGGCTGGACTGGAGGAGACAGGAATGATGTATAGAGACCTGGTGGGATGGGCGCTAAGGGCTGCCAGCGGGCTGGAAGGAGGCGGAGTCTACAGGCAACAGGCTGAAGTCTGCACCAGCCGGCGCCATAATCAGCAGGTTTAATTTCTAAATTGGTGCAGAGAGCTTCATTTTTTTTAGAAAGTGGAAGGGTGGGAGGGATGGGAAGAGAGAGAGAGAGAGAGAGAGAGAGAGAGAGAGAGAGAGAGAGAGAAAGTGAGAGACATCTATTGCTTGCCCTAGACCAGGCTGGGGATGGAACCTGTAACCCAGGTACATGGTTTGATGTCCTTGACTAGAAATCAAACCCATGACCCTTTGGTGTGTCGGCCAATGCTCTAACCATTGAGATACCGGCAAGGGCTCTTAAGTGTAACTTCTAAGAAAATGCTAAAAATTATTAGAAAATATTAAGTACCATGGAATATCTACATTTTTAAAGCATAGAAAACATTTTAACTGATAAAAAAGTGCTTTGGTAAAATAGAATTTTGTGAAACAATATTGTTCAAGGCTAATATTTTTTACAATACAACATTGGTGCTCATCTAACACACGTGTGTTAGAGAATCGAGACTTACTCCTCTCATCTCTTCTGGAAGAAGCTCTTAATTTACCCATTCACCTTTGTGTGCCTATGGCCGGAAAGGCTATCCGGGCAAAAGCTCTGAAAGGCTTTTCCGGGGGAGCTCCTCGTGGCCCATTCATAGCTGAATGCTCAGTTGCAGGCAAGAATGTTAGCATAGGAGAAGCTCCAACTTCAGAACAAGTACACAGCCAAAAATGTCCATCAGGAAACGTGGGCATTTAGTCATTAATTTAGATTGAGCCAAGAAGGTCTTTTAAAGCATCGAGAAGTTGTTAAAAAAAGAAGAAAGTGGATATAAAATTGATGTGTGAGTGGTAAAATGAATTACTTACAACTCAAGAAAACTGAAAATTAATGTAACTTGAGTAAAGAGAAGTGTCACCTATTAACAGTAGTTAACTACTGGAAATTAATTTATAAGAATAGTAAATTATTTGATAGTCAAATGTACCATAATTTGAATCAGACAAAAATATTCTACTATTTATCATAATGCTTTACAAACATCAAGTTTGATGATTGGTTTTGAATCACTTAGAAATAAGCACTCAGCATGTCTTTTAAAAGGAGTAAAATACTGCAAACAGGAGAAACTATCAAATAGATGGTGATATGCAGTCATGACTTTATACTTTGTAGATCTGGAATAAACATTCACTCCAATCACATAAATAGCCCTAGCTGGTTTGGCTCAGTGGACAAATAGAACACAGATAGAATGGTCTCCATGCTGTTGGAACTGGTGTGTCTTTAAGCCCTCGAACACCAGCTTATCTGGCCAGGCACCTGGCTTTCCGTGCCCTGTCAGTCTGTGCTTCGTCACTGAGCGTGGGGCAGGGTGGGGGAAGGAAACAGGACCACGTGGCCACGCTGTTTGCAGCACACACACCAGCATTGTCTGACCTGCTCCTTGCACGCACATGCTCACCCAGGATGTGGTGGTCAGTTCCCCCCGCACCCCAATGCGGACCAGGGTGCAGTGGAGAGGTGCGGGCTCTCCTGCCGAGCGCCAGGTGGTCTGCAGAAGTGAGAAGACACCAGGCAGCCGCGGTGGGAGGAAGAGCGAAGCAGAGCTGCTGGCTGCTTCCGAGACGTAAAGGGGCAACCTATGGAGCCCAGGCCTTGCAAGCAAAGTTGTCACGAGGCGGCTGCATCTGACAGGCTGCCCTTGGAATAAGGACAGTACATGCCTCTCGCAGGGACTGTGGTCCAGTTTTACCGATTCCCAGGCGATCCCAGACCCCGGGTTACCATGATGCTGCATTGCAAACGGCCATGGCATCTGGCAAGGGTCAGGTTTAGATGTTCTCTCATTGAAATAACCAGGCATAGGAGTAGAAAAGACGGGTTACAGAGAGAGAGAGATGAAGGAGGAGAAAGGGAAAAGGGGGAAAAAAAGAGAGGGCGGGGGAAGAGCAAGACGGACAGACAGAAGATGGTGGAAGAAGACCCAGAAAGTGCAGATCATCAAGGTTGTCCAACAAGCACCTTCGATGGCCACACTGTGCACGCTAAGTACAAGCTGAGAACTGAAACAGACTAGAGGCTGCCAAAAAGAATCAAATAGTTATTCCAGAACTCAGCATTGAACTGACCCCATTAGCATCTCAGTGGTGGGTCTACAGAAGACGAGGCACAGAGGAAAGCTCATCAGGAGAAGACATAATATCTAGAATAAGTTACAAACAGGCAGGAGGAAAAAAAACCGAAGGACGTGACAGGGATTCCTGACCAAGTTTGTCTGTGAAGCTGGAGTCCCATGAGGGAAGGAGAGAACAGCCATATTTGGAGATAAGTTAATTGAGAATTATTCAAAATGTAAGAAAGCTACCCAGCCTCAGATTTAAAAGGTTTGTATAAGCAAATATGATTCCAGACAAAACAAAAACACTTTGGACATAGCAACAATGCAGACGAGAGGACGCCTTAACGCACCCACGAAAAAGAAGGGTCACTTACAATGAGCAACAACTAGATGAGAAATGGCAGGACCGATGCTCTGTGCCGACACTGACAGTTGCTGCCCTGTGCTTCTGGTCCAGGAAACTCTCCTTACAGTGAGGCTCAGGGAAGGCATGTGCAGGCACCAAAACAGAGCACTGGCCTGCAGCAAACCATTTCCAGAGCCAAAGGAATGGGATAAACTCTAGAGGCCCGGTGCACAGCATTCATGTACTGAAGGGGGGGGTCCCCTCAGCCCGGCCTGTGCCCTTTAGCAGTCAGGGAGCACTTGGGGATGTCTGACTGATGGCTTCGGGCGCTCCCCGCAGGGAGCAGGCGTAAGCTGCAGTTGGACATCCTAAGCGCTGCCATGGAGGCAGGAGAGGCTCCCGCCACCACCACTGCACTTGCCAGCAGTGAGCCCCACTTCTGGCTGAGCGGCACTCCCCCTGTGGGAGCGCACTGACCACTAGGCGGCAGTTCCTGCATTGAGCGTCTGCCGCATGGACTGCGCGCATCATAGCGACCATTCTGCTGTTCAGTCGATTTGCATATTACCCTTTTATTATATAGGATATTTTGAATAGAATGTTAGCCAAAAGCAAAATATCAATTTTTCAGGTAAATGGTAGGTACACTTACTGAAAAATTTATATTCTAGGTGCATGTACTTTAAAAAAGATTGAAAATCAATGAGCTAAATATTCATCTGAAGAAATCCGAGTAATACCAGCAAATTAAACCCACATGAAAGAAATGAAACTAAATAATAAGGTTTAGTGTTAAAATGATGAAAAGGAAAACTCAAAGGAAAAAGATAAGTTTTATTTTTTCAACGAAGTTTTGATAAAACTCTGGAAAAACTATTTTTAAAACTGACACAAATTGTCAATATCAGCAAATGGAGATCACCCACATTCTACACACATTGTGGTACACACCATCAGAGGACATTTAGACAGCTTCAAGAAAATTAATTTCAAAATTTTGATGAAGTGAACAAATTCCTGGAAAAAATACAATTTATTAAATTGACTAAAAATAAATAGGAGACCTGATTAGTCCAATGCAATTAAATAAATTAAAACCACAAGGAAAACTGTCCCAGCATGCCAAAGCCAGGTCCCAAGAGCGTGGGCAGCTAGTTCTGCGGGGGTTCAATCGGAAGCCACACAGGCTCCTGGGAGGGCGTGAGCTGGCGAGGCGGCAACGCTTGGTCACCTCCTGCTTCCTTCATAAGATAAAAATGGAGAAAATGAAACAACAATTCAGTGTTAATTAACCCAAGAAAGGACTATGTCAAGATTCACGTGTACTTGTCCCCTCGTCTCCACTTCAGCCCCCAACGCCCCTCCCTGAGGTCATCATGGGGCACCCTAAGCTATTTGCTGCCCACCTGCGGTGAGGGCAGAGCCAGGCCAGTCACAGTAAGAACACTTTCGGGCCCCCCATGAACACATCTGAGGTCCCTCATCCTCAGCTGGCAAGTCACCACCTCCCCTCCCCACTGACCCACCATGCGGATATGACACCACAGATACCTGAGTAGGAAAAACAGACATTCAAGGGTGCCTAGACACCCCATGACAACTGAAACGTTGTGCACGGGTTGTTCTGATCGTCCCTGGAAGTCTCTGTCTCTTTCTGATCATTTCATTTACCTTAAGAAATCCAAATGGAGGGATAACATCAACCCAAAGATTTTAAGAAAAGAAGAGGAGCCAAAACCGGTTTGGCTCAGTGGATAGAGCGTCGGCCTGCGGACTGAGGGGTCCCAGGTTCGATTCCGGTCGAGGGCATGTACCTTGGTTGCGGGCACATCCCCAGTAGGGGGTGTGCAGGAGGCAGCTGATCGATGTTTCTCTCTCATCGATGTTTCTAACTCTCTATCCCTCTCCCTTCCTCTCTGTAAAAAATCAATAAAATATATTTAAAAAAAAAAAAAAAAAAAAAAAAAAAAAAAGAAAAGAAGAGGAAGGCTTGAAGGAGAGACCTTGCAAGTGGCCAGAGCTGGGAGGCCTCCTGGTCCCAAAATAAACACGAGCCTCTTCACTGTTTATCTCCCATGAAGACCAACATCCAGCAGAATCCCACCATGTGGTTCCAAGCAGTCACTCAGCAAACATCTTCATATCATCCGCCGCTATAAAGTGATACTGATGAGCCGTGTGCTAGTTAGTCACACCTGGACTCTCCCACCATTTTTCATTTCTATTTCCTGGATCTACTTTTGAGTTTTCCCCACCAAATTTCGCTGCCTGCCTCTCTAATTCTATCTGCTTAACACTATTGCACAGGGTGGGGCAAAAGTAGGTTTACAGTCGTGAGTATGCGGAACACAGGGTTTATTTTATTCTTGGATTATTATTTATTAATTATTGTATTAATTGCCATACAAACAACTGTAAACCTAATTTTGCCCTACCCTGTATATTCTTTTGACTTTCTCAGACACATGGCTTATTTCTTGATATATCTTGTCTTATTAATACATTACACATTGTCATAATCCCACTCATAATTATTTAATAGAATGATGTGATGTGCTCAGCTATTTTTAATCCCCTTACATAACTCATTCTCATTGAATATAGGCTTTCAGTCCATTTTTACAATAATCCTGGCAGTACCTGGTATGTGTTATGGCCACTTTTGAATCAAATTTAGAGAGAAGGTTATAAAATATACATTGAAATTGTAGCTCTTTTTACCTCATAAAAACATACAAAATTTATTTGAACAACGGTTCACTCTTTGGTGCAAGAATGCGCATGAAACTAATTTATATTAAGTACTGACCCACTAGAGCTAGCAGTTACAACATATGTTCATAAAAGCACTTTTATGCATCAGATGCACAGAAATGGTTTCTTCTACCTGCTCCTGAAGAATTAAATGAGACTGAATTCAGCTCAACTGGCAAATTTCTTTACTAATACCATTAAAGATTTATATGGAAGCATCTTAATACATTGAAAACTGATTTGCTTTTCCAGTTTATTTTCCAACAGTCCTGGTTTACACAGTTGAGGGTACAGGTGATGTGGATGCGGAAGGAACAGCCCTGCAAAGAGATGATAAGAAAGCAGCTCCAGGATCATTTTGAGCATGAAATATATTTTTGGACCAAAGTATTTTGTAGTTAATGAATTTCACTGTGAAAATGTACCAAGAAGCCTGAAACTAGAAATGCATTTCAGCCTCTCCACAGCTCTGAGGGAAACAGTGAGCCGAAGCTCTTCAAATATGCTTGCATTTTTTGAAATATCTACCCATTTTTGTAGTTGTCTCACTCTGACATATGGGGAGGAAAGGGGCCACCTATAACATGACTAGCTCAGGGAAGGTCTGTGTGGTGGTCTTGCAAACTCAGAGACCTAAAGGAACCACAAAGGTTGGTCTGAAATTAAAACCTTTCATTAAAAAGCAGTTTATAATTTTTGGTGCGATGGTAAATGGGATGGCTTTTTATTTATTTTATTTTTTTAGTCTCTCTTTCTTTAAGTTCACTATTGGTGTATAGAAATGCCATAGATTTCTTGGCATTAATTTTGTATCCAGCTACATTGCCAAATTCATTTATTAAGTCTATTGGTTTTTTGATGGTGTCTTTCGTTTTTTTATGTACAATATCATGTTATCTGCAAATAAGAATAGCTTTACTTCTTTTCCAATTTGGATGCCTCTTATTTCTTCTTCTTGTCTAATTGCAATGGCTAATACTTCCAGTACTATGTTGAACAGGAGTGGTGAGAGTGGGTATCCCTGTCTTGTTCCTGTTCTTAGGGGAAATGGTTTTAGTTTTTGCCCATTGAGTATGATGTTAGCTGTGGGTTTATCATATGTAGCTTTTATTATGTTGAGGTATGATCCTTCTATTCCCACCTTGTTGAGGGTTTTTATCAAGAAAGGGTGTTGGATTTTGTCAAATGCTTTTTCTGCATCAAATGATACCGCTATGTGATTTTTATCTCTCAATTTGTTTATGTGATGTAACACGTTTATTGATTTGCAGATATTGTACCATCCTTGCATTCCTGGTATAAATCCTACTTGGTCATGGTGTATGATCTTTCTGATGTACTGCTGGATCTGATTTGCTAGAATTTTGTTGAGGATTTTGGCATCAATGTTCATGAGGGATATTGGCCTGTAATTCTCTTCCATTGAGTTGTCTTTATCTGGTTTTGGTATTAGGGTGATGCTGGCTTCATAGAAGGAGCTTGGAAGTGTTCCATCCTCTTGAATTTTTTGGAATAGTCTGAGGAGGATAGGTTTTAGTTCTTCCTTGAATGTTTGGTAAAACTCCCCTGTGAAGCCATCTGGCCCCAGGCTTTTGTTTGCCATAAGCTTTTTGATGACTGCTTCAATTTCGTCCATAGTTATTGGCCTATTGAGATCTTTAGATTCTTCCTGATTGAGTTTTGGAAGGTTATATTTTTCTAAGAATATGTCGATTTCCTCCAGGTTGTCCAGTTTGTTGGAATAGAGTTGTTCATAGTATTTTTTAGCAATCCTTTGTATTTCGGTGGGGTCTGTTGTTATATCTCCTCTTTCATTTCTGATTTTGTTTATTTGGGTCCTCTCTCTTTGCTTCTTGGTGAGCCTGGCTAGAGGTTCATCGATCTTGTTTATCCTTTCAAAGAACCAGCTCTTGGTTTTGTTGATCTTTTGTATTGTTTCTTTGGTCTCTATATTGTTTATCTCCACTCTGATCTTTATTATTTCCTTCTTTCTGTTTACACTGGGCTTTTTTTGTTGCTCTCTTTCTAACTCTTTGAGTTGTAGGCTTAGGTAATTTATTACCATTGTTTCTTGTTTTTTGCAGTAGGCTTGTAGAGCTATGAACTTCCCTCTCAAGACTGCTTTTTCTGTGTCCCATAGATTTTGTTTTGTTTTTTTGTTTTTTGTTTTTATTTTATTTTATTTTATTTTATTTTATTTTATTTTATTTTAATATTTTTATTGAGGTATTATATGTGTACATATCTTACTATTGCCCCCCCACCCCACACCCACACATGCCCTCCCCCCCCAGAGTTTTGCGTCCATTGTTTATGCTTATATGCATGCATACAAGTCCTTCGTTTGATTTCATAAGTCCCCCACCTTTCCCAAACTTTCCCCCTGTACTTTGAAAGTCTGTTTGATGCTTTACTGTCTCTGTATCTATCTTTTTGTTCACCACTTTATAATGTTCTTTACTATCCCTAAATGAGTGAGATCATGTGGTATTTTTCTTTCATTGACTGGCTTATTTCACTTAGCATAATGTTCTCCAATTCCATCCAGGTTGCTGCAAATGATGAGAATTCCTTCTTTTTTATGGCAGCATAGTATTCCATTGTGTAGATGTACCACAGTTTTCCGATCCAGTCATCTGCTGATGGGCACCTAGGCTGTTTCCAAATCTTAGCTATTGTAAATTGTGCTGCTATGAACATAGTGGTGCATATATCCTTTCTGATTGGTGTTTCTAGTTTCTTCGGATATATTCCCAGGAGTGGGATTACTGGGTCAAATGGGAGTTCCATTTTCAGTTTTTTGAGGAAACTCCATACTGTTCTCCACAGTGGCTGCACCAGTCTGCATTCCCACCAGCAGTGCATGAGGGTTCCTTTTTCTCCGCATCCTCGCCAACACTTGTTGTTTGTTGATTTGTTGATGATAGCCATTCTGACAGGTGTGAGATGGTACCTCATTGTTGTTTTGATTTGCATCTCTCGGATAATAAGTGACTTTGAACATGTTTTCATGTGTCTCTTGGCCTTCCTTCTGTCTTCTTTTGAAAATATTCTGTTTAGGTCTGTTGCCCATTTTTTTATTGGATCATTTATCTTCCTCTTATTGTGTTGCATAAGCTGCCTGTAGATGTTGGAGATTAAACCTTTATCAGTGATAGCATTTGCAAATATGTTCTCCCATGCAGTGGGCTTTCTTGTTGTTTTGTTGATGGTTTATTTTGCTGTAAAAAAGCTTTTTATTTTGATGTAGTTCCATTTGTTAATTTTCTCTTTAGCTTCCATTGCCCTAGGGGCAGTGTCAGTGAAGAAGTTCTTGTGGCATATGTCTGAGATTTTGTTGCCTGTGGATTCCTCTAGTATTTTTATGGTTTCCCGTCTTATGTTTAAGTCCTGTATCCATTTTGAGTTTATTTTTGTGTATGGTGTAAGTTGGTGGTCTAGTTTCATTTTTTTGCATGTATCTGTCCAATTTTCTCAACACCATTTATTGAAGAGACTGCCTTGACTCCATTGTATGTTCATGCCTCCTTTGTCAAATATTAATTGAGCATAGTTGTTTGGGTCGATATCTGGGTTCTCTATTCTGTTCCATTGATCAATATGTCTGTTCTTGTGCCAGTACCAGGCTGTTTTGAGAACAGTGGCTTTGTAATACAGCTTGAAATCTGGTATTGAGATCCCACCTACTTTATTCTTCTTTCTGAGGATTGCTGAGGCTAGTCGGGGTCTTTTTTTATTCCAGATGAATTTTTGGAGAGTTCTTTCTAGGTCTGTGAAATATGCTGTTGGTATTTTGATGGGGAGTGCATTGAATCTGTAGATTGCTTTGGGTAGTATGGACATTTTAATGATGTTGATTCTACCAATCCAGGAACATGGTATGTTCTTCCATCTGTTTACGTCTTCCTCTATCTCTTTTTTCAGTGTCCTGTAGTTTTCTGCGTATAGGTCTTTTACCTCCTTAGTTAAGTTTATTCCTAGGTATCTTAATTTTTTTGGTGCGATGGTAAATGGGATTGCTTTTTTAGTCTCTCTTTCTGTAAGTTCATTATTGGTGTATAGAAAAGCCATAGATTTCTTGGCATTAATTTTGTATCCCGCTACATTGCCGAATTCATTTATTAAGTCTATTAGTTTTTTTATGGAATCTTTTGGGTTTTTTATGTACAATATCATGTCATCTGCAAATAAGGACAGCTTCACTTCTTCTTTTCCAATTTGGATGCCTCTTATTTCTTCTTCTTGCCTAATTGCGATAGCTAATACTTCCAGTACTATGTCAAACAGGAGTGGTGAGAGTGGGCATCCCTGTCTTATTCCTGTTCTTAGGGGAAATGGTTTTAGTTTTTGCCCATTGAGTAAGATGTTTGCTGTGGGTTTATCATAAATAGCTTTTATTATGTTGAGGTATGAGCCTTCTATTCCCACCTTGTTGAGAGTTTTTATCAAGAAAGGGTGTTGGATTTTGTCAAATGCTTTTTCTGCATCTATTGATATGACTATGTGATTTTTATCTCTCAATTTGTTTATGTGATGTATCACGTTTATTGATTTGCGGATATTGTACCATCCTTGCATTCCTGGAATAAATCCTACTTGGTCATGGTGTATGATCTTTCTGATGTACTGCTGGAGCCGATTTGCTAGAATTTTGTTGAGGATTTTGGCATCAATGTTCATGAGGGATATTGGCCTGTAATTCTCTTTCATTGAGTTGTCTTTATCTGGTTTTGGTATTAGGGTGATGCTGGCTTCATAGAAGGAGCCTGGAAGTGTTCCTTCCTCTTGAATTTTTTGGAATAGTCTGAGGAGGATAGGTTTTAGTTCTTCCTTGAAAGTTTGATAAAACTCTCCTGTGAAGCCATCTGGCCCCGGGCTTTTGTTTGCCGGAAGCTTTTTGATGACTGCTTCAATTTCTTCCATAGTTTCTGGCATGTTGAGCTGTTTAGAATCTTCCTGATTGAGTTTTGGAAGGTTGTATTTTTCTAGGAATATGTCAATTTCCTCTAGGTTGTCCAGTTTGTTGGAATAGAGTTGTTCGTAGTATTTTGTAACAATCCTTTGTATTTCGTCGGGGTCTGTTGTTATTTCACCTCTTTCATTTCTGATTTTGTTTATTTGGGTCCTCTCTCTTTGCGTCTTGGTGAGCCTGGCTAGAGGTCCATCAATCTTGTTTATCCTTTCAAAGAACCAGCTCTTGGTTTTGTTGATCTTTTGTATTGTTTCTTTGGTCTCTATGTCGTTTATCTCCGCTCTGATCTTTATTATTTCTTTCCTTCTGCTTACACTGGGCTTATCTTGTTGCTCTCTCTCTAACTCTTTGAGTTGTTGAGTTAGATAATTTATTACCATTGTTTCTTGTTTTTTGAAGTAGGCTTGTAGAGCTATGAACTTCCCTCTCAGGATTGCTTTCATTGTGTCCCATAGATTTTGGATTGTTGTGTTTTCATTGTCATTTGTTGCCATGATGTTTTTTATTTCTTCCTTGATGTCTTTGGTAACCCAGTCATGGTTTAATAACATGCTGTTTAGTCTCCAAGTGTTTGATTTCTTTGGGTTGTTTTTATTGTAGTTGATTTCCAGTTTTATGCCACTGTGATCTGAGAAGATACTTGATATGATTTCTATCTTCTTGAATTTGGAGAGACTTTGCCTATGTCCTAACATATGGTCTATCTTTGAAAATGACCCATGTGCACTTGAGAAGAATGTATATTCTGTGGCTTTGGGGTGAAATGTTCTGAAGATGTCGATTAATTCCATCTGTTCTAGTGAGTCATTTAGGATTGATGTTTCTTTGCTGATTTTTTGTTTAGAGGATTTGTCCAATGGTGATAGTGGGGTATTGAAGTCTCCTACTATGATTGTATTACTGTCAATCTCTCCTTTGATATCTTCCAGGAGTTTTTTAATGTATCTTGGTGCTCCTGTATTGGGTGCATATATGTTTACCAGAGTTATTTCTTCTTGTTGGATTTCTCCCTTTAGTATTATGAAGTGGCCTTCATTATCTCTTGTTATGTCCTTCACTTTGAGATCTAATTTGTCAGATATAAGTATTGCAACTCCAGCTTTTTTTTTTCATTTCCATTGGCCTGGAAAACCTTTTTCCATCCCTTTACTCTCAGTCTGTATGCATCCTTTTTTTTGAGGTGGGTTTCCTGTAGACAGCAGATATCTGGGTTTTGTTTTCTTATCCAGTCTGTTACCCTGTGTCTTTTGATTGGGGCATTCAATCCATTTACATTTAAAGTTATTATTGATAGGTACTTATTTGACGCCATTTTTATTCTATACCCCTGTGTACCTTCTTTGCTTCCTATTTCTTTCTTTTTTTTTTTTTTACAGCAGACCCTTTAGCATTTCTTTCATTGCTGGTTTGGTGGTGATAAACTCCCTTAGTCCTTTTTTGTCTCTGAAGCTCCTGATTTCACCTTCAATTTTGATTGATAGCCTTGCTGGGTACAGTATTCTTGGATTTAGACCCTTCCTTTGCATGACTTGGTATATTTCATTCCATTCCCTTCTGGCCTGATGAGTTTCTGTTGAGAAATCAGTTGCTAGTCTGATGGGGGTTCCTTTGTATGTAACTGTCTGTCTCTCTCTGGCCGCTTGTAAGATTCTTACTTTGTCGTTGGTGTTTGCCAACTTAACTATAATGTGCCTTGGCGTCGGTCTTTTGGGGTTCATTTTGCTTGGAACTCTGTGAGCTTCTTGGATTTGTGTGGGTTTTTTCTTCCCTATATCATGGAAGTTTTCTGTTATTATTTCTTCAAACAGGTTTTCTATTCCTTGCTCAGTTTCCTTTCCTTCTGGCACCCCTATTATCCTGATGTTGTTTTGTTTTGTATTGTCCCGAAGTTCCCTTACGCTCTCCTCAATCTTTCTAATTTTTGTTTCTAGAAGCTGTTGTAATTGGGTATTTTTTTCCATCTTGTCTTCTAGTTCACTTATGCGGTCCTCTGCTTCATCTAGTTACTCTTGATGCTTTCTATTGAGTTCTTTACAGCAGCGATGTCATTTTTCATTTCTTCTTGGTTCTTCTTCATTTCTTCTTGGTTCTTACTCATATTGTCGAATTTGTCTTCCATCCTTTTCAGCCACTTTATGACCATTTCTCTGAATTCTTTCTCTGATAGGTTGTTTGCCTCTAAATCGTTTACTTCCTTTTCTGGTGATGCCTGCTTCTCTTTCCTGTGGGGGCTGTTTCTTTGTCTCCTCATGGTCTCTCTTCTCCGGATGTCTGGTTATATAGATTTCTCTCTCTGGCGTTGATTTAAAGGTATAAAATACAACACAACCAGGCACAACAGACAAGGCACTGAACAGAATTGTATTCACGATATTAATAACCTCCAATAAAGGTAACCACCAGAGAAAGACAAATTAGGGAATAGGAGTGGAAGAGGGAGAGTAAAAAGAAAGAACAACAACGAAGAAAAAAACAACAACAAAGAGTGTGAATCTGAACTTGGGAAAAGAGCAGAAAGAAAGAAAAGAAATAACAGAAAAGAAAAAGAAAAGAAAAAAAAAGTAAGAGAGACAAGAATGATACTAAGAGAGAAAAGGGGAACAAATTATATATATGGGGAGTAAACTCCACTAGAACAACCACTATTCCCAGCAAATTCCAGCAACACGAGCCTGGAGATTAATACAAACTGCAACAGCAGCTAATATCAAGTGAGGCAAGGGAAAACAAAAGTAAAAAACAAACAAAAACAAAGCAAACTAAAGAACCAACCAAACCAACAAAAAGAATAATCAAAACAATCTCATAAAAAAGCATAAAAATTCAATCTAATCAACATTCAAGCAAACAACAACAAAAGGCCCGAGAGAAAAATAATTTTTTAAAGGTAGCGTAGAGAGAGGTTTGTATGGATTTGGAGCAGGGGGTTGGGAATTAGATATATAAGTAGGGTGAAGTTTTAGCAGGGAGTAAACTGAAAAAGTAGGGAAAATCTAAAGCCAGAAGGGTTAAGATAAACTGGGGACCAAAAGGGGAAAGGTTAGGAGGAGAGTGATGGCATAATGTTAGCTTTGAGATAGGGTAAAGCGATTGTAAGGGAAAGATGCAAATCGAATGTAGGACACTAATCCAAAAATAAAAGAAAGAGAAAATCAAATGACATTAAAAAAAAAAGTAAAATAATAGTAATAATAGTGCTGATTGAAAATAAAAATGTAATAATTAAAAAGGTGAAAATCAAGTGAGGAAAAAGAAAAAAAATATTAGTTTCTTAAGTAAAAGATGCAAAAAATGAAAATAAAAAAATATGAGAATAAAAAATTTAAAAAATTGAAAAAAGAATTGAAAATTAAAAAATAGGAAGACTAAAATGTGCAGTAGCGGCTGTCATTCACTTCCTCTATTATTCTGTTTGGTACGCCTTTTTCCCAGTCTGGGCGGTATTTCAGTTCAGCTTCATTCCAGGGCTCCTCAGTGTTGGAAGCCAGTCCTGCTTTTTAAGCCAGCCCTGTCTTAATTTCTCATATTTATTTTTGATTACACCAGAGACAATTAGCGTTTCAGCCCCTGGGTGGCAGTGTTTCTGAATTGACTTCCGGGCCTCTCTAGCTCTTTTTTCTTTTTTTTTCCCCTTCTATGGCACTCACTACTGGTTTGTGGAGGTGTGCGCCTCAGAGCTGCCTCTCTGATGGTCACACGCAGCTCTGGCCCCAGGTTCCGAAAAAACACCTTCCCCCTGCAGTCTTTCAGGGTTTCCACCTGGGTTTTTCTATGTATTGGGCTTAGCAATCAGAGTCGGAAAGGGCCCAGGTGTGCGGACCGTGGGTCTGTGCCCCAGACTAAGGAGCCTGCACTCCTTTGAAAATTCTTAGTCTGACCCTCCTCGTCAGATTAAAATGAGTTGCTTTCAAGAGGTCACTTCTGTTAGCAGCTCAGAAGACCCCCCTCCTCATTCACGGATCACGGCAGTTCCAACTGCCGCTGATTTTTCTAGGCACAGACCTCCGGCTCCTGCTGGTCCTGCGGCTGCCGCACTTCCCTCACCCAGCGCTTCCCTCACCCACCGCGGGGATTAGAAACCGCAGCTTATTTCAGACAAAATCTGACCTTTCCGTGGTGCAGTGAAGAGTTTCTTTGAATCCAAATGTTTGCGCTGATAGGGGACCGGTGGTCTGGTGCTCCCAGCAGTTCAGTGTTTGCAGTTGTCGCGGAAAGTCAGGTTTCCACTAAAATCCTCCTTTCCTTGCAAGATGGCGAGGCGCCCATAGATTTTGGATTGTTGTGTTTTCATTGTCATTTGTTGCCATGATGTTTTTTATTTCTTCCTTGATCTCTCTGATAACCCAGACATTGTTTAATAGCATGCTGTTTAGACTCCATGTGTTTGATTTTTTTGGATTGTTTTATTGTAGTTGATTTCCAGTTTTATGCCACTGTTATCTGAGAAGATGCTTGATTTGAATTCTATCTTCTTGAATTTGAAGAGACTTTGCCTATGACCCAACATATGGTCTATCTTTGAAAATTACTATGTGCACTTGAGAAGAATGTGTATTCTGTGGCTTTGGGGTGAAGTATTCTGAAGATGTCAATTAATTCCATCTGGTCTACTGAGTCATTTAGGATTGATGTTTCTTTGCTGATTCTAGGAATAAACTTAACTAAGGAGGTAAAATATCTATACATGGAAAACTATAGGACACTGAAAAAAGAGATAGAAGAAGATGTAAACAGATGGAATAACATACCATGTTCATGGATTGGTAGAATCAACATCATTAAAATGTTCATACTACCCAAAGCAATCTATAGATTCAATGCATCCCCCATTAAAATACCAATGGCATATTTCACAGACCTAGAAAGACCTCTCCAAAAATTCATCTGGGATAAAAAAAAAATACCCTGAATAGCCACAGCAATCCTGAGAAAGAAGAATAAAGTAGGTGGGATCTCAATACCAGATTTCAAGCTGTATTACAAAGCCACTGTTCTCAAAACAGCATGGTACTGGCACAAGAACAGACATATAGACTAATGGAATAGAATAGAGAATCCAGATATTGACCCAAACCGCTATGCTCAATTAATATTTGACAAAGGAGGCATGCATGAACATACTATGGAGTCAAGACAGTCTCTTCAACAAATGGTGTTGGAAAAATTGGACAGATACATGAAAAAAAATAGACCACCAACTTACACCATACACAAAAATAAACTCAAAATGGATACAGGAGTTAAACTTAAGACAGGAAACGATAAAAATACTAGAAGAATCCACAGGCAGCAAAATCTCAGACACATGCCGAAAGAACTTCTTCACCAATACTGTTCCTAGGGCAATGGAAGCTAAAGAGAAAATAAACAAATAGGACTACATCAAAATAAAAAGCTTTTTTACAGCAAAAGAAACCATCAACAAAACAACAAGAAAGCCCACTGTATGGGAGAACATATTTGCAAATGTTATCACTGATAAAGGTTTAATCTCCAACATCTACAGGCAACTTATACAACTTAATAAAAGGAAGATAAATGATCCAATAAAAAAATGGACAACGGACCTAAATAGAATATTTTCAAAAGAAGACAGAAGGAAGGCCAAGAGACACATGAAAACATGCTCAAAGTCACTAATTATCCGAGAGATGCAAATCAAAACAACAATGCGGTACCATCTCACACCTGTCAGATTGGCTATCATCAACAAATCAATAAATGACAAGTGTTGGCAAGGATGCGGAGAAAAAGGAACCCTCGTGCTGGTGGGAATGCAGACTGGTGCAGCCACTGTGGAGAACAGTATGGATTTTCCTCAAAAAACTAAAAATGGAACTCCCATTTGACCCAGTGTTCCCACTCCTAGGAATATATCCTAAGAAACTGGAAACACCAATCAGAAAGGATATATGCACCCCTATGTTCATAGCAGCACAATTTATAATAGCTAAGATTTGGAAACAGCCTAGGTGCCCGTCAGCAGATGACTGGATCAGAAAACTGTGGTACATCTACACAATGGAATACTATGCTGCCATAAAAAATAAGGAATTCTTACCATTTGCAGCAACCTGGATGGAACTGGAGAGCATTATGCTAAGTGAAATAAGCCAGTCAATGAAAGAAAAATACCACATGATCTCACTCATTTGTGGATAATAAAGAACATTATAAACTGATGAACAAAAAGATATATACAGAGGCAGTAAAGCATCAAACAGACTGTCAAATTACAGTGGGAAGATTAGGGAGAGGTGGGAGAGATAAGAGATCAACTGAAGGACTGTATGCATGCATATAAGCATAACCAATGGACACAAAACACTGGGGGGTGAGGGCATGGATGGGAGCGGGGTGGGGGGGCAATGGTAAGATATGTATACATATAATACCTTAATAAAAAAATGGGAAAAAAAGCAGTTTATAGTGGCTATTCATGTCCTAGGCCAGTATCTTCCCTGACAAAGATCAACGTCAATCTTTACTGAGCCTATTGTCTTTTTACATCTATGATAACATGACTTTGGAATGTCAGGGCAACTTGTAACTTACCTTTTCCCAGACCCCTCAGGACACAACAAATGGTGCCAGGGCACAGATCACAGATTCCCTCACTGTTATTGCTATCATGTTAATTACTGACTGTTAACTGTCCTATATTCACCTATGAAAAGAAGCATGACTCTCATTTTACCTTTTATCCAACCCCAGAGGTTTCCCCGCTTTGCCTTCTCAAATCTCCCTAATCTGACACCAATGAATTTCATGTAACCCACGTACTTCTCCTCCTTTGATGTAATTTATAAACAGATGAAAAACCACTATTCTCCAGAGCAAGCATGTCAAACTCGTGGCCCACAAGGAATATTTTTGCAGCCCAGCCAATATAACGGTATGTAGGGAACGTTTTAATAAACATTTCATAACTTAATTTTTACAATATCCTGTTATATTTAATTATTAACAACGTACTACAATGTTCGCTAATGACTGATGACTATCATCGTGTTGCATTCATTTCCCTTACGCGCCTTACGCGCAGGCGCACCATTTCTCTCCACTAATACCAGCAGCGAATATTTTAGCAGCCGATGGCCACGTCATTAGTCTTGTACTGACTTGTTTGGTGCGCGCAACAGGAAATATTTTGCTTTTGGAGAACAAGAAAAATAGGTTTATTTGTGTAACGCTTATTAATTTGTGCAGTTATTCAGTGTCTGGTAAGTTAATGTTCAAGAAAAATATTAATTTTCATTAAAATGTTCTGTTATTTTATGTGAATGATTTACTCATGTATTTCAGCCCTTTGCGTTCAGCATGTCTCTATGAAATAAACCTAAGTTTCTATGGAAATTGAGCTTTTGTTTTTTTGCGGCCACACGCACTTCCACCTTGCTTATTTGGCCCGTGTTAGCCTGTGAGTGTGACGTGCTTGCTCCAGAGCATTGACCCAGTGCCTGAGGTTCTGCTTCCCGGCAATTGTCGGCAGTTTGGTTCAAATGAACTCACAAAAGTTATTTCCAGGCTTGCCTGTTCCTTATGCTCACACATATAATGACTAGCCCCAGGGCCTCAAAATGTCCCTGGCCGTGGGTTCGTTCAGGGATTGTGACCTGAGCACCTGAAATGGCAGACACCGCTCCTGTCTTCTCTGGCGCTGCACGGAGACAGGACACTGTCGCAAAGCCCCAGTAACGTTAGCTTCGTGACACTGTCCTCTCAGTATGTCTTTTCCTATGAGTTTCCCAACCGATGTTGAGAAAAGCAGGATTTATTCTTAAAAATTCTAGTGTTTCTCAGGCTGCCGTGGGCATCGCAGTCAGGAACTGCTGTTAAGATGTGTGGGCCCCTCCTGAGATTTCCAGTTGAGCAGGGGGCCCCGAGTGTGCGTGTGAGTGAGAGCCAGAGGTGCGGTGCTTCTGGCCACAGTCATACTTCGGGAATCACCCTTTTCCACAAACAGCCGCACATACGGAAAGTCAGGAGTTGGGGGTTTAGTGTTTTATTTTGTGCCACTTCCGATACCTAGCTAAGCCACAAGTCCAATGGGGTGTTTTAAATTGGAAACTCTTTCTGGCTGTCTGGAAATGGAACAGAAATCTCTACATGCCAACCAAATCAGAATGTTTACTAGCCGAGCCGCATGGTCCACAGATGGGTCCGCTGAGACGTTGCCTTTATAAGCGTCTAAGGATTTACTGTCAGTGAAATGGACATGTGAAATATTCAAGGAAAAACAATGGAAATCCTTACCAAACCAATCATCTTATCTCCCCCACACCCCGCATCTGGCGAGCAGAAATACAGCCGGGACATCCGTTTCCTTGTAATGGTGCAAGGCTGAGATGCGAACACGGAGCATTACACGTCTCGGATCAAACACGTCCCATAGAGCCCTCATCTTCAGCAGATGACACTGAGCAGATCTCTGCTCCGTGGTTATAAAGAGGCAGATGGAGACACGTGTAACGTAACGTCAGTAACAATGACGGGATTAAGGGGGAGCATGCACCCCAGCGTTCTGAAAGGAGAGAGCTTGGAGGATTATTCGAGGATTCAGACGGAAAAGCCTGGCGAAGCCACGCGAAGGGCGCTGGCCCAGACGTCTGGGTGCTGGGACTGTGCCGCTGCCAGGCTGCCGTCTCCCAGGCCCGGCACCGTGAGGCTCGGCGTTACCGACAGGCTGATGGAGATGGTGTGCTCCTCCAGCTTCACGGGTCCCTTTAACTCGGCATGGTCCGTGCCTTCCCAAATGGCTTTCACCTCTAGAGATAATTTTTAAATGTTAACGCCACAATTTAAATGTCATGCTAGTGGCTGGGAAATTCATTAAGAATGCTACAAAGCTACATTGTGCAGAGTACACCAATTAGTGTTTCCTAAAATAAATCAATGTATTGTGGAAACGCTGTATTTAATTATTTAGAAGAGCTTGAGATATTTAAAATCAACAGGGAAGAATCATGTGCAGTCAGGCACCCAGTCTGAGGTGCGACTGAGCCTGGGAGGTCTGGGGCAGAGGCCCCACAAAACGCAGTTTGTAAAATTGGGAGGCGTAGTCACACCCTGCTGGGTCCTGCCAGTTCCCAGGAGAGCAGAGAGGAACGGAACGGGACTGCAACATAAATGCCAAGGAGACACTCGCCTTCCTGTCCAGTCAGACCCATTTCATATCCATTCCCCTGCCTTTCTGTTCTAATTACATGAAAATTCTGAGGGATGGGGGCTAGATTGAATGCTGGCTGTGCACACATGCACACACTCACACACACATTCAGACACATACATACTCCCACACACACATACACACTCTCACACACAATGCATTCACACACATACACTTGCATACACACTCACACACACACACTCACACACACATTCAGACACATACATACTCCCACACACACATACACACTCTCACATACACTCACACACACTCACAAACATGCATTCACACATGCACGCTCGCATACGCACTCACACACACATCCCTGGGCATTTCAGAAGTGACATCCGTAAGTCTCGTTGCTTCATTTTGTGCATAGCTAGAGCCAGGAGGCTGAGAGAGAATAAGCTGAAATTCAAAGATTTTCTGCAAAACAACATCACGTCCAGCTCTTAAACGTCCAAACAGCCGGAGGCCACCGACAGCAAAGCCCTCGGGGCGGCCACGGGGGTTCCAGGCCCTTCCCAGTCAGACTGGCGGTCTTGACTTTGAGAGCAATGGACGGCTTTGCTGGAAGGGGCTGGGGTGAGCAGGGGCTGCGTCTGAGACAGTGCGGGAGGCTTCGGACCCAGGAGGCAAGTCAGCCTGTGGCCCTGTGCCCGCGGGCGGCTGGGTGCTGAGAGCACCAGACGGCGGCCCGGCTCTTTCCAGCACATGTTTACGTTTAATGAAAAGGATGGTTCCAGATGTTGTTTCTCTGTCTGGTAACTGTTATAAACTAGTTATGTAAGTTTAAAGACTTATAATTTCCCAATAAGTTGTTTTAGTTGGCCTAAGAAGGCCCTTATAGTTTCAAGATTACACAGGACCAGGAACTAAAGCTTTATTTAGTGTGACGCTGAGCTCACGGCACCTTTCCTAAGCACAGGCCTCCCCTCCAGCCGGGAGCCCAGGATGCAGGGAACAGACACGCAAGCAGAGGCGCGGGAAGGGCTGTCAGTAACCGGGTGAACCGGCCAAGGTGCGCCAAGAAGTCCCAGTTTCCTGTGGCTGGCGACGGGGAGTGTTGCACCAGGCGATGGTGAACGATTCCCAAGAGCCCCCGGCCTCTGAGAAAATAAGAAATCTGAGCTTAGGGCTGCGTCTGTCTTTTGAAGTAGTGGTTTGGGTTTCTTTGGGTAAATTCCCAGAAGAGGAATTGATAGTGGGGAAGGGCACGTAATGAGAACAGAGCCGGATTGTCTAACAATTGTTCACCTTACTAACTATAGATGAGAAGTTTACTTACAGACCCTGGGAAACTGGATGATGAAACAGGCTATAAAAAGATAAGAAGCGTTGACGGGTCCATTACTCAGAAAAGAAGTAAATTTTAAAGGCAGACCAGGAACATGGGACATACTTTGACTTGGTTGCTGTGCCCGGACCCTGACCCCCTCCAGGATTTTGCCTCAGGAATGCTGACCACTTTCCAGTCCCAGGAATGAGCTGAGCTGTTTGTAACATCATAGAAGACTAGAGGCCCAGTGCATGAAATTTGTGCACAGTTAGGGTCCCTAGGTCTGGCCAGCAATCGGGGCCAATCAGGTTCTCAGGTTCCCCGCCTCCCACCTGCTTGCCTCCTCCTTCCCTCACTCCCTCAGCGCCTTGCCACCAATGCCATTGTTCAACCTTCTTGTTCCGTGTCGCCCCCTGGTGGTCAGAACACATCATAGTGAGCAATCGAACTCCCGGTCTTCCGGTCTCCTGGTCTCAAACTCCCGAGGGGGCATTTTACATATTAGCCATATATATATATATATATATATAAACATATATATAGATAGATAGATAGATAGATAGATAGATAGATAGATATATGATAGATATAGATAGATACATAGATAGATAGATAGATAGATAGATAGATGATAGATAGATAGATAGATAGATAAAGATAGATAGATAGATAGATAGATAGATAAGCCACCATGTTATCGGACTCTGAGGTCCTGAAGGCCAGACTGCATACTCTACCCTCCTTTTTCCATGTTATATTGCAGCTCACAGCTGCAAGTAGCTGTCTTCTCCCTCGTGTATATATAACCAGGCAACTGGCGATGGGGGTCAGAGCAGAATTTCCAGGGCGACTGACTGCTCTACTCATCCTGCCGGCATTATTGCAAAAACACTCCTGTACGATTCAATCCTGTCTGCTAAACCCTTTGTGTCCGGTTTCAAAGGTGGCGACCATGGCAGGACCCCAAGTGGGATTTCTTCCCAGGCAAGTACTGGGGCTGGCTGCAGGGACTGGGGGTTCCTGGTGCTGAAATCAGGACCTTTTTTTTACCTGCAGCGCTGCCAGGGGTCTTCCTGCGGGTCCACTGTCAGCTCCAGCAATCCGCGTCCTCCCACCTAACAAAGCTGAACCAAGTGTGTTCGTACGACATGAGAAGCATCGGCTGCCTCTCGGCTAGGCTTCTCTGTAAGGCATGGGAAGCATGTACTGTGTATGTCACAGGAGGCATTCACTGCCTCTCGTCTGGGCGAGCCCGATCAGCTCCACGTGGCAGCAGGAGACCTCCAGCGCTCCTTGCTTGGTCTCAGAGCCCCTAGTCCAGGCGTCTTCAAACTACGGCCCGCGGGCCACATGCGGGTGTTTTGCTGTTTTGTCTTTTTACTTCAAAATAAGATATGTGCAGTGTGCATAGGAATTTGTTCATAGTGTTTTTTTTAACTATAGTCCGGCCCTCCAACGGTCTGAGGGACAGAGAACTGGCCCCCTGTTTAAAAAGTGTGAGGACCCCTGCTAGTTGTTCCACTCTGGGATGAGAGACATTTATCTGCTTCAGTCAGTGTTTTGTTTTGTTTTGGTGTGTGTGTGTGTGTGTGTGTGTGTGTGTGTGTGTGCGCGCACGCGTACACGCTTAAATGCAGGGTATCCTGAGGTTTCTGTGGCTGCACAGACAGAAGCATGGTGTTCAGCTCTTATTTGTGGGTTGTGTGCATGTGTAAATATTACACATAGAGTCCAATATTGATTGTTTGTTGTACTTTGATTGTACATTGGTTGTTGCTTTGTGTCTCTTAGTTGTTTGGTTTAATATGTTTGAAGATGGGGTGTATCCCACTTGGCTGGGGGCCTCACTGCTTGTGGGAGGCTGACTCCATGGCAGGGCTGCAGGCACCTTCCAGCAGCTGCCAAGAGTTCCTTATCTCGGGGACCCTCCCTGCTCTTCCTCTCAAGGCGCCGGCCATCCATGATGCTTAGCCAGTGAGAGTTCTTGTCTGTCTGTAAGGTCACTTTGGTTGCCGGTGTTCTTTGCTTGTTCTTTTATCTTCTGGGGACTTGGGGTGCTCTTCACGGTTCTACAAACACTGGGAACCCTGTCTCTGCTGTTTGGCTTTGTGCCCCTAGACCTTGCGAAGGTCATTGGCTGTGCGGGCTGATGTGAGAGAGATTCTAAGGCCAGTGGCCCAGTCTCTTCTTTGGAGCACTCACTTATTTACTTCAGAGGTTATTTCTGTTTAAAAATGGGATGAGGGCTCTTCTTATATGCAAGATTTCATGTTGTTACATCATAAGGATTCAACTCAGAAAAAAAACCTATGGGAAATAAACCTTGTAAACCCCCTCCCACCTGCCTTTTCTCCAGCCTCCTAGAAGTTGTCAAGGTCATGGTCTCTGTTACAAAAATTTCCAAGAAAATGCTTGGGTAATAATTCACTTTAGAATCTCATAGAGTTGTTAAGACACAATGAATAGCTATAACTAAAATGAAGCGGTTTTATTTTGTGTGTTTTTTGTTCATCCCTCACCTGAGGATAGTTTTCCACTGATTTTCAGGGAGAGTGGAAGAGAGAGGAAAGAGAGAGAAAACATCTATGTGAGAGAAACACATCGACTGGTTGCCTGTGCACATGCCCCTACTGGGGCCTGGGCCGGGGAGGAACCTACAACCACGGTACGTGCCCTTGACCTGAAGTGGAGTGCTAATATGTATGCGTGCACATTAGCATAACCAATGGACCCGGCCCCGGGGGCAGTGGGGGCTTGCCCGGGGTGGGAATGGTGGGGGGGGGGGTGTCAATTGGGGAAAAAGAAGACATATGTAAAACTTTAAACAATAAAAAAGGAAAAAAAGGAAATTGTAGGTATACTATATAATAAATCTAATAAGATAAATGAATCAAAAGTAAACTAATACAGAATTTGTTTGGTTCTTTTCTAATCTGTTTGTTAAAAGGGAAAAAGTTTTTCCTAAATTTGCCTAGGAAGCTTAGGTTTTATATATTATTGAAATAGTTATATTAATCAGAACTTGATTACTTAAAAGCCCATCTTCTTCATCATAGGAATTGTAGTTTTGCTAGCCTGTATTGTGTTTAATATCTTTGGTTGTCACTTTAAATGAATAAATTTTTAATACTGTTTAATAATAATATAATATTTTGGTCTAATGTTTTAATACCTTCCTAGGGTTTGAATTTTAAGAAACTTTTTCTTGACCTACTGTTGGCTTTAGGTAATTCCAATAGGCCCTGGAATACTTCAAAGATTTGCTTTCTCTCCTTATGAAGGAAAATTTTATACTTAAGGTACATGGGAAGCTCTGTCTAATATGGAAATAGTAACTACATGTATATATATATATATATATTAATAAATATATATAAATTTAGTGATTAAATATACTAAATTTATATATATATATACATATATATGTTTGTTTATATATATATATGTATATATACACACATATATATATATTAGTAATATATATATTACTAAAATAGATGCTCCAGAGATTATATAAAAAATCTCCAAGGTCTACAAAATTCTGATATACTTTTATTTATAACTCTGATTGTTATTCTGGAATGTTGTGTTTTACAAAGAGACAGGATTCCATGTAAATTACATTGTAATTAAATTTATAACCATGTCATTTTAAGTTTTGTATTTTTTTTTGTCATTTACAGTTATTGTTTTACTCTGATACATTTACAAAGCTGTTACATCTTCTGAAAGATCCATGGAAAGGACTCTGATTTATTTTAAGCTACATATTTCTTAGAATAAACTTTTAGACCATCCCCTTGAACTGGATGAAAATCATTAGAACTCTATAGAGTACCTGGATTTATATAAATACTGGCAAGAAAAATCAGGAGAAACGGAATTTTATTATAGGACTAAATAAACTAAAACTAATTATAGTTTTTGTAATTTTTTTCAAAGTATTGCTGATTTTTCATCTTCTTGTTTTCAGACACAAGGAAACTTGTTTCTTTTATTAAAGCAGTTTGGTGAATTATACTTTCACTAGAGGCCCAGTGCACGAAATTCGTGCACAGGGGTTGGGGGGGTCCCTACAGCCAGCCTGCACCCTCTCCAATCCAGGACCCCTCAGGGGATGTCCGACTGCTGGTTTAGGCCCAATCTCGGGCCTAAACCAGCAGTTGGACATCCCTCTCACAATCCTGGACTGCTGACTCCGAATCACTCACTTGCCTGCCTGCCTGGTTGCCCCTAACTGCTCCCCCCCACCAGCCTGATCACCCCTCACTGCCTCTGCATGCCAGTCTGATCACCCCTAACTGGCCCCCTGCCTGCCTGGTTGCTTCCAACTGGCCCCCCTGCCGACCTTGTCACCCCCAACAGCACCCCCCGCCCTGCTGGCCTGGTCACCCCCAACTAACCCCCTTGCCAGCCTGGTCACCCCTCATGGCCCCCCCGTCAGCCTCGTCAACCCACACAGCCTGGTTGTTAAGTCATTTGGTCATCCCTCACTAACCCCCCCCTGCTGGCATGGTTGTAGGCAGCCATCTTGTGAGGGTGTGATGGTCAATTTTCATATTACCTCTTTATTATTTAGGATAAGCGATATTGAGGCATTTCTATTTTTCTCCCTACCTTATGCCTTCAGAATTTGAGTATTATTGAGTGAGTATTATTGTTCTCACAGCAATGTGTTTGTGTGTATAAATCCAATATGAATCTGATTTGTTTATAACAGGACATAAAACAGTTTCCAATTGTGGTTTTATTAACCAAGACTTTGCTGAAATGTCATGTCTGAGAGAAAACTCAGAGAAATGAAGATTGACTCCGAAGCCAAATAAGCCCCTTGGTTAAATAGCCTGGTACCTTACTTGGTCACATGGTCCATGGTAGTCTTTCCAGGTAAAGAACTAAATTGCTTTCCTGAAAGATAGCAAGAAGGAACCTCAAGACACCTGTGGGGACCTCAAAAACGTGAGGGATTTACCCAAACGGATAGGTATTGCAGGAAAAGCCTGATGGCAACTGTGTGGCGTGGCTTCTCACCCTGAGAGGAAACGTTCTTGTGAGATTCTGGCAAAGTCGATTTTAAAGGCCTGTATGATCAAGTGCTATTCCTGTTGTGTTATGCAAATAATCAGGCCAAACTGGAATTCAAGTTAATAAATTAGTCTTGATTTGGAGGTAATCTTAGGGAGAAAAATTGTGTTTCAATGGAAACCATAATGCCCAGTTGTAGGTAATGAACTCCAATGCAGTTAATTGTCTTTAAAGTTTTGTTTCAAGGTTGTGTGTGTGTATGCCATACGGACCTCAGCACCTGAAGACATCACCAGAAACGTTCCATCTGCAGACAAGCTCCCAGATTGTCACAGTGTGACTTTATTCCAGCAGAAGCCTGGCATCTGGAAATCTTCTCAACTGGCTTATGATTTTCTGTACACATTAACCTTTATGTGTTGTGTTCTCGTGTATCATAGATCGTATGCCTATGTCCTTGATTAACTAATTGATTACTCACACAGTATGGGCCTCACTGGAGAAGCCATCTACATCACTGTGTCTAAAAATAAGACTCAACAGTTTGGACTCATAATTAAGTGAAACACAAATGGTCTATTGCAGTGGTCGCCAAACTGTGGCTCGCGAGCCACATGCAGCTCATTAGCCCCTTGAGTGTGGCTCTTCCACAAAATGCCACGTGCGGGCACGCATGTACAGTGCGATTGAAACTTCGTGGCCCATGCGCAGAAGTCGGTTTTTGGCTCTCAAAAGAAATTTCAATCATTGTACTGTTGATATTTGGCTCTGTTGACTAATGAGTTTGCCGACCACTGGTCTATTGGCTTCACTTAAAATCGCTTTCCCCTATTTGGCTCCCTTCTTCACTTGTCAGACTGGGAGGACTTCAGGACTCCACCCCCATCAGCAGGAAGCAGTTACAGAAGAGACCCGACACCCCTTTTCCCTGAAAGAATTCAGAGCCAAAACCCATAGGGGAAAATATAATAGGCCAGGACTGATACAGTTCAACTACATGACTTCTTCCATGTAAAACTAATCTCATAGACATGAGATGATAATACTAACGGGGGAAATGAGAGTGGGGAAGGGCATGTAATGAGAATAGAGCCACAGTTGTCTAATTACCTTACCAACTGTAGATGAGAAGTTTTATTACAGACCCTGTGAAACTGGAGGAGGAAACAAGGCTGTAAAAAGGTAAGATAAGATGCCTCGATGGGTCCATGACTCAGAAAAGAAATACATTTTAAAAGCAGACCAAAGACAGAACACACTTTGATTTCACTGCTGTGCCCAGACCCTGACCTCTCCAGGCGTTTGCCTCAGGAACGCTGACCATTCTCTGGTCCCAGGAACAGGCTGAGCTGTTAGTGACATCATAGAAGATTAGCCGCCTTGTTATGGGGCTTTGAGCTCCTGAAGGCTGGACTGCAAACCCTCCATTCCCCTGTCCATGTTACACTTTTGCCCGCAGCTGCTTGTAGCTGTGTTCTCCCGCGTGTGTATAAAATTAGCCAACTGGTGAGGGGGTCAGAGCAGCATTTCCAGGTGGCCGCCTGCTCTCCCACACTGCCCGCAGTGCTGGAATCAATGCTCGTGTATGATTCAACCCTGTCTCCGCTTAATTTGGCTCAGGCAGTGACAGGTGGCCTCAGACCTGTTATGTCTGGTTTCAGAATCACTGGTTCAGAAGGCAGTTCCACTTTAAGTTTTTAATTCCACTTTGTCCCTATAGAGGCTGTTGCAATCTGCATTCCCATCAACAGTGAGGAAGGTTCCCTTTTCTCCACGTCCTCGCCAACACTTGTTTGTTAATTTGTTGATGACAGCCATTCTGACAGGTGTGAGGTGACAGCGCATTGTGGCTTTAACTTACATTTGCCTAACTATTCGTGACATTGAGCATCTTTTCCTATGTATATTTGCCATCTGTATGTCCTCTTTGGAGAAGTGTCTATTCAGGCCCTTTACCCATGTTTAAAATAATAGGGAATGTAGTCAATAATACTCTGATAACTATGGATGATGCCCGGTGGGTACTAGGAAATATTGGGGGGAACACTTTTGTAAAGTGTATGATTGTCTAATGCTGTACAGCTGAAACTGATACAAAGATATTGAAGGTTAACCATAACGGAAAATAAATTTTGAAGTTAGTTGAAAATAAAGCTTGAAACTGGGAAATGTAATACTGCTTTCAATGTTAGTATCCAAAATTTATTTGAGATTGAAATAACCACTTTTTCTCTCTTGCTGGGAAGATGTGGGGGGATTAATACGATTCCATTGCCTCACAGGCGTCCAGGCAGACAAGGAGATGTAGAAAGAGCAGCGAGTCCAGCCGCACAGCAGAGGCGGCGGCAGCAGTAACCAGTGACCTGGAGACGGGACTGTGACTGGCTTCCTGCTTCCTCTCTGTGGTCTGAGGGGCGGGGACGGGTGGGCAGCATGCGCCTCACCTTTGCGTGTCTGTGACAGTTACTAGGTGACCCAGAGGACTGTGTGAGACCAAGGCCTTTGCTTCCACTGGCATCTCTGTGGCCGGGCTGTGTGCTCTCCAGGAGGGACCCTCTCCCCACATCCTCACCAGCACTGGCCTGGTGATTGGCTGATGGAGCCATTCTGACAGGCATGTGGTGACAGTTCACTGTGGTTTTATTTGGCAAATCTATTCTCCCATACTGTGGGCTTCCTTTTCAATTTGCTGATGGTTTCTTTTGCTGTGCAAAAGCTTTTTAGTTTAATGTAGTCCCTTTTGTTTGTTTTCCATTGTTTCCCTTGCCCTAGGACAGTGGTCGGCAAACCGCGGCTCGCGAGCCACATGCGGCTCTTTGGCCCCTTGAGTGTGGCTCTTCCACAAAATACCACGGCCTGGGCAAGTCTATTTTGAAGAAGTGGCATTAGAAGAAGTTTAAGTTTAAAAAATTTGGCTCTCAAAAGAAATGTCAATTGTTGCCCTGTTGATATTTGGCTCTGTTGACTAAGGAGTTTGCCGACCAGTGCCCTAGGCACAATATTGCTACGTGCACTGCTAGTGGGAATGCAGACTGTGCAGTCACTGTGGAAAGCAGTGTGGAGCTTCCTCAAAAAATTACAAGTGAGTCCTGGCCAGTGTTGTCCAGTGGTTATAGTGTTGACCCCCACACCAAAGGGTCTAGAGTTTGATTTCTGGTCGAGGGAAGGTACCTGGGTTGCTAGTTCAATCCCTAGCCTGGGCTGGGTGTGTGTGCTTGGGGAAGGCAACCAATCCATGCATCTCTGTCACATTGATGTTTCTCTCTCTCTCCCCCTTCTCCCCTCCCTCTCTTCCACTCTCTCTAAATCAATGGAAATATCCTCAGGTGAAGATTATCAACAAAAAGAAAATTTAAAAATGAAACTGCTATTTGATACAGTGATCCCACTTCTGGGAATATATCCTAAGAAATCAGAAATATTCATCAGAAAGAATGTGTGCACCCCTATGTTCATAGCAGCATTAATTACAATAGCTAAGATCTGGAAACAGCCCAAGTGCCCATCAGTAGATGAGTGGATAAAAAAGATGTGGTACATTTACACCATGGACTATCACTCTGCCATTCAAAAGAAGGAACTGTTACCTTTTATATTTTTTAAATATGTTTTTATTGATTTTTTTTAGAGAGAAAGAAAGGGAGAAGTAGAGAGAGAGAGAGAGGAACATGGATGTGAGAGAAACATGGATTGGCTGCCTTCTGCACACCCCCTACTGGCATGTGCCCTGACCAGGAATCGAACCAATGACCTCTTGGTGCATGGGATAACCCCAACCAACTGAGCCACATGGGCCCAGCAAGAACTCCTACCTTCTGCAACAGCATGGATGTGAGACCCCAAATGGCAAGTTGGGACTCTCGTAGGTTCTTGTCCTGTGAAGTTTGAAGAATTAAATTTACGGACTAAATGATTGTAAGCAAAAGTGTGGAAATTTATTGCAAGCATATACAATCTCCCCCTGGGAGGGGTCCCCAAAGGGGAAAATCCGCTCTCTCTCTAAAATGGGAAAAACCTAGTCCAGTGAGTCTCTTTGTCTATGGGTTTATCAATGCTGGTAGTCTTTGTCTGTTCATCACTTTCTAATTGGACCCTTCCTTGTTTTATGTCTCCAGTGCTTTCCTAATTGGCCACTTTCCCCCTTTTCCCTGCCTGGTCTCAGTCCCACAGTTTCAGCGCTCACGGTGCCCCCTCTTCTTCTTCCCTTATCAGTAACGTTCTTGTAAACCATGTGGCGGCTTGGAGTGGTCTCTGCCCATCACATATGCGTTCCTCTCCCAGACCCCCTTTCCCTAACTGCCTCTCCTGTCTCTAAAATCCTTTCAGATGGACCTGGAGAGTATTGTGCTAAGTGAAATGAGCCAGACAGAGAAAGACAAGTACCACGTGATCTCACTTACATGTGGAACCTAATGAACAAAATAAACCGACGAACAAAATAGAAACAGAGGCATGGATCCATGGAAAAGACCGACAGCTGTCAGAGGGGAGGGGGTAAAAGAAGGTGAAGAGAGTCACCAAAGAGCATATACTAGTATACACAGCCCATGGACAACAGCGCGGCTTAGGCCAGGGGCGGGGCCGGGGCTGGAGGTGGGCAGAGGGGGGAAATGGGGACATCTGCCAGAGTGTCAACAATGATGTTAAAATAGTGACTCTTGATCAGACCATAAGCAGTTTCTTTTCTGATGCTGTTTTCACTAAGAATGTGTTAACGAAAAAAAACCATTGAAACCTGTAAAGAATTTTAGTGAGTTTATTTGAGCCAAACTGTCGACATATGCCGAGAAGCAGAACCTCAATGAATTGAGATAATGCTCCAAAGAATGGCGGGTTACATCTGTATTTATACATTGCCATCAAAGGAGGGGCATAGGTGGGCTACATGAAATTCATTGGTGACGAATTAAGGAGGTGGGATAAAGTCACATGGTGGGAAACCCATGGGATTGGATAAAAAGTAAAATGATGGACACATACTTAGGTGGGTACAGGAACAATTAACATGATAATGAAGGAATTTGAGGCATCTGTCCTGGTGCCTACCACATTTGGTTGTGCCCCAGGGGCTCCAGCAAAAGAGGAAGTTACAAGTTACCCAGACATCTCACAGATATGTTATCTTAGAGGCAAAAAGGCAAATGGGCTCAGGAAAGATCTAAGTTGATCTTTGTCAGGGAAAATATCGGCCTAGGACATGACTGCCCACTATAACCTGTTTGTAGTTAAATATTTAATTTTCAGACCATCTTTTGTGGTTATTTTAGGTCTCTGAGTTTGCAAGACTGCCACACAGGCCTCCCCTGAGCTTGTCAGGTTAGCAGGTGGCTTCTTTCGTTCACAAATGTAACATTCTAACACTTGTTTTCTCTTTTCTTCATGATAGCCATCCTAGCAGGTGTGTGCTCTTCTTAAAGTCACACATCTCTTTTCCCTCTGCTATTTTCTTTGTAACTTCTTCACCTACTTCAGTGGTTTCTTGGTCAATACACCCTCTCCTGGGACAGCGAGTGTGAGTGTCCCTGACAATGCGTCGGTCGCTGCTGAAGTCCTTTAGGGGGAGAGGGGCAAACACGTGCAGCAGACATCAGTGGCGCTGACTTCACCGATAGGCCACAGTCACAGCCCAGGGCATCAGTTGTGGAAAACCATTTCCTTTCCACAGTATTGGTCCAGTGTGAACGCTGACCATGTGGATGATGTGCTCCAATAACCCACGGTGGCAGCTGCAGGCCGGGAAAGGTAGAACAGGTGAAGATGAATAGGCCAATAGCTTTGTTTTGATAAAAAAGAACTTTTATTGTAATGAAATCAGACACAAAACCGGTCCGGGCCACCTGTCACTACTTGGGCCAATTTAAGCAGCGACAGGGTGGGTCATATGTGAGCGTTTATTCCAACAATGCCGGTTCATGGGGAGCAGCGGGTCACCCTCGAAACTCTGCTCCCCCGCCCCTGCTCGCTGCTGATTATAGAGGGAGAGAGAGAGAGAGAGAGCTGTGTGCAAGGGGGCGGCAGGAGACACTGCAGGGCCCGGTCGTGTCTCCTCCCAGGGCCTTGAGGCCCCATGACAAGGCAGTTGATTTCAGTGGTGTGAAAGCCCAGCTCCTCGGGTCTGGGGGCTGGAGAATGGTGAGCATTCCCCAGGCCAACTCCAGGGGCCAGGGCCAGGCAGGGCAGCCAGATCAATAGGGTCCTGTCCCCCGTTTGTTCTCAAATGCATTTTCTTGTCTCAGCTATGGACCCATCCGGCCCCAAGGCGTCTCTGAGCTTTTCACAGCCCTGTTCTCCTTGCAGCAGGTCCTCCAGCCCCCGGGGCCTGCGGGAAACCTCTCCCCTAGTTAGCCGGGACCGGCCATCCACACCGGTCCTGTTCTCACTGCCTGCCCTCCCCCATCGTAACTGGGTGTAGTTCTCCATGCACCGGCCCCGGTGTGCTCCCTGATTGGAAAACTGGGCTGCGTCTGCTGCTCTCCGGTAACTCGTCTTAAGCCCTAACTTTATCTCCAGTTCAACCTGAGGGGCATCTTTCAAAGGCCCCCAACCACACCACTTTGTTCCTGAGAGCACCCCCACGGCTGCCTGGCAGAGGGTGGGGGGCAGCCCCTGCTTTCCCTCGCAGCCTCATTCTAAGGCCGAGCCGGGGGTAAAGTCAGGCTTAGAGAATGAGAAAGCGCGAGAGGAACGGGAACTGAGAAACAGGGAACCTAGGAAAGGGAAGTGGGGCTTGGAGCCGAAGTTCAGGGGTGTTTCTGAAGCCCAGCTTGTCTGCATGTTGCTGTAGCGGACACAGGTCTCCTCCTCTTTATTTCTCCCAGTGATGGAGTAAACTTCACAACAAGCACCACATTTCCGCCGCCCACTTTGGCATGCGGCTGAAGACTGAGCGCGCTCCCCTGTCCTGCGTTAGAGACCTGGCAATGTACCTCCAAGGCTCGCTATGCGTCATTTCATCCCTGTTAAGTTAAAACAAAAACCAAAAACCTTCTGTGTAAATAGTTCATAGCCATAAATTCACATGCAGCGAAGAGCTACCAGAGACACAAAACTACGCCACGGCTGTGAGGACAAAATGGGCACCAACAGGTCTTCGTTCCCTTTCTCCAACCACCTGTGGAGGAGATGATTGCACTCGCACACCTCATTTCCCCAAAGGTATTCCTGCAAGACTCTCAGGAAGGGTACTGCCCGAACTGCCACATCCAATGACTGCAGAGAGTGTCGTGAAGGAATTTCTTAGGATTTAGAGACAGAGAGGACAAATATTGAATTATGAAACACTCTGAAAAATAAAACTGTTCAAAGAGGAAGAGCAATTACATTGGAGGAAAAATTTTGCATGTTGTGTGGGGGGGAAATGACAAAATCCTTTTTATTATCATTGAGTTTGTGAAAGGAAAAGGGTGGTGAAGGCTTTCCAAGGGAAGGACATTCATTCCCCTGACCTCTGAAAAAGAGACCCTGACATTAGGCTAATATGGTGGGACACTATGGTTAGATGAAAGTCTGAGGAAAACATGAAAAACAGTAAAGTTCAAATGTTTTATTACAAATCATCAACAACAGCATTGTGTGGCATCACAGAAGAATTGACCAGTAAAAACTTCAATCTTGGTGATTCCCTCTAAAAAGGAGACTGTGACAAGTGAAAATGGTCAGAAAAGATAATAACAAGGTCCTAGTGAAATGTGGGCTTCTGGGGCGCAGATTCTTCTCGTGGGTTCTTGTCCAACAAAGTTGAAGAATAAAATTTGCAGACTAACGGCTTCTTGAATAAAAATGTAGAAGTTTATTGGGAACATATTCAAACTCCATCTGGGGCCCCCAAATGGGAAAAGCTTGCTCTCTCTCACATGGGAAAAAATAAAAAATCCAAAATCTGTCTCGTGTCCCTTTGTCTCAGTTTATATATGCTGTAGTTCTTTGTCTGAACCTGGGACCCTTTCTAATTGGACCCTTCCTCAATTTAGGACCCCTGTGCTTTCCTCATTGGTCATTCTGCTACATAGTATCAGTTTCCAAGACTAAAGCCCACGTGGTGCCCACTTTCTCTCCCCTTATATTGCAACATTCCTCTATGCTCTGTGAATGTATGCCTTCCTCTTCCCTTATCCTGTGGCATTGCTTTATCCTCTGTGAAAGCTTTCTGGCGTCTTGGAGCTAGTTCTGCCCTTCACATATCCATCTTACCTGTTCAGGTTGCAGTTGCTTTTGACCTCCCTATGGCTCTCCCAGCTGTCCTGGCTGGAGATGTTTTATTACCCCTTGTGGCTCTCCCAGCTGCTCAGGTCAAGGCTGCTTTTGATCTGCCTTATGTTTGCTGGAATTGCTCAGGCCAGAGGTACCTCTGCCCTTGGTTTATGGCTGTTTTAATTGCTCAGGCCAGCAATGTCTCCATCCTCCCTGTCCACCTCCCCGCGCCCCACCCCACCCCCCTGCACCTGTCTGTCTAATAAGCTAGCTAGCTAACCCTTATCACTAGGAAGAAATGTGGAAAGACTTGTGTTACTTTAGTCTAGAGATAAAAAAAAATGAATAGTCATTTAATAGGTAAAGGTATGTGTGTGTGTGTGTGTGTGTGTTTTCTTTTTTAACCAAATGTCATTCAAATGAGTTGCTCCATTGGGTTCTGGAGTTTCCCTTGAAGACATTCAGAAAGAGACTAGAACATGATTTCACAAAGTGTTGCTGATGCTCACCTGCCTGAGACAGGCGCTGGAGTAGGAGGCCTCTCAAGAACCTTACAGCCCCGTTACCTGATAATCTAGAGTTCCGTGCTAATTCAACTACTTTACACTGTCAGTGTCCTCCATGTATGGGAACAGGCATCAGCTGCTGTATTTTATTTCATATAAAAGACAAGAGCTTCAAAATACCGTCAGACAGCAATTTGTACCTGACCTGACATATTTTCATGGTTTTCTAAGCATGGGAGATTTGAAGGAACTGTGCGCAGACTGCCTTGCCTACAAAGGAAAGTTGTTAAACAGCATGCTATGAAAGAAATTAAAACAGAAAGGCAGGAGAGTGGTAGGGAAAACCTCTATTGTTAATGGTATTTTCAGGTCAAACCCTAGTTCCAATGCTGAGGGTGGCTGGGAGGTCAGGGACCTCCCCCAGCAGCCACCTGCCAGGCACCGGCTTCTCTACAGCAACAAGGGAGGTCACCCGTCCAGCGGAAGCACTCCTCTTCCCTGAAGGGCACAGGGAAGCGGCAGAGTGAGCATCTGTGGCTGGTTTAGTATGACTTGGGCTTTTCCTTATGCTTCTCCTCAGAGACAAACTCAAAAGAACATCTATTAACACTGACCTCCAAGTGTGTCCAGGTGCTTATCTGTAGAGTAGGGAATAATAAATAACAGAACCTACTTCATATGGGTTTTGAGAGAATTGAGTTGACCCATTTGAAGGTTCAAAGTTCTTGCTTAGGTTAACTATGATTATTACTGTACGGCTTTCTCAACTGATCACTATTTGATAAATTCATCAAATTAACCAATACTATGTACTTCCTACATAAAAATATTGTGATTAATATGCAAAGCAAACCAAAATGTATGTGGCCAGAAGGCCATCCTTATACTCAATTATTGTATAATCTTAGAAACACTTTTATGCATATTGAACAATGTGAAATTAAATAATGTAATGACTCAGTTCTTAAGTTAATGTCTGAAAGTAAGGCTGTTATCCAGCCTTGGCCTGTGTTGCTCAGTGGTTAGAGTGTTGGCCCGTGCGCCAAAGGGTCAAGGGTTTGATGCCTAGTCAAGGGCACATACCTGGGTTATAGGCTCAATCCCTAGCCCCAGTCTGGGTCTGTTCAGGAAGCAAAAAATTGATCTCTCTCTCTCTCTCTCTCTCTCTCTCTCTCTCTCTCTCTCTCATCAATGTTTCTTCCCTTTCCCTCACCCCTCCCTTCCACTCTCTCTAAAAAAATCAATGGAAAAAATATCCTTAGGAGAGGATTAACAAATAATAATAATAATAATCTACACTAATAAAAGAGAAACATGCAAATTGACCATACCTCCATCACGCCCACAAGCCAGTCAGGAGCGAGCATGCAAATTAATCCAACAAAAATGGTGGTGGCCATGGAGCTGAAGCAAGCAGGAGGCTTGGGTTACCCCCAGCGATGGAGGAAGCCAAGCTTCTTGGCTGGCCCTGGCCTCCGCTCAAGACTACAAAGTTTCAATTATAGAAGATAAATAAATCCCAACAAAAATGGCGGCAGCCACAGAGCTGGAGAGAGCAGGAGGCTTGGGTTGCCCCTGGTGATGGAGGAAGCAAAGCTTCCTGGCCTCCCTTGGCCTCCACTCCAGGCTACAAAGTTTCAATTATAGAAGATAAATAAATCCCAGATACCAGGGCCTCCGCTTGGGTCGCCAGGGGACATGGCCAGCCTGCAAACCACCACAGGCCCCTCGCCCAGGCCACCTCATGCCCAAAGGGAACCCCCACCCTGATCCGGGATACCCTTCAGGGCAAACCAGCCAGCCCCCACCCGTGTACAAGGCCTCTATCCTATCTAATAAAAGAGTAATATGCAAATTGATTGTCACTCCAACACACAAGATGGCTGCCCCCATGTGCTCAAAGATAGCTGCCCCCATGTGGACATAATATGGCCACCACAAGATGGCCAGCAGGGGAGGGAAGTTGAGAGGGACCAAGCCTGCAAGGGAGGGCAGTTGTGGGTGATCAGGCCAGCACGGGAGGGCAGTTAGGGGTGACCAGGACGGCAGAAGAGGGAAGTTGGGGGCGACCAGACCTGCAGGGAAAGGCAGTTGTGGGGTACCCAGGCCAGCAGGGGAGGGCAGTTAGGGGAAACCAGGCCTGTAGGGGAGGGCAGTTAGGGGTGACCAGGCCTGCAGGGGAGGGCAGTTAGGGGCAATCAAGCTGGCAGGGGAGCAGTGAGGCATCAATCAGGCTGGCAGGGGAGTGGTTAGGGGGTAATCAGGCTGGCAGGCAGAAGTGGTTAGGGGCAATCAGGAAGGCAGGCAGGTGAGCAGTTGGAAGCCAGCAGTCCTAGATTATGAGAGGGATGTCCGACTGCCCGTTTAGGCCTGATCCCAGTAGGATCCGGCCTAAATGTGCAGTCGGACATCCCTCGAGGGGTCCCAGATTGGAGAGGGTGCAGGGTGGGCTGAGGGACACACACCCCATGCACAAATTTTGTGTACCAGGCCTCTAGTAATAATAATAATTCTGTTATCAATATGGAAGTTTTGTTGAACACTTTGAAGTCTTTAAAAAGAGAAAGGTGAGCCACCAAAGTATTGTCACTCTATAATCATGGGTTCAACTAGAGAAAACTTTTTGATTGAAAAAACTCTAAGAAAATAGATGTTTTCTACTTTTAGATCCTTCTGGAGATTTATTTAACTTCTTGCTCCACTTATCAAAAAACAAACAAACAAACAAACAAAGCCAGAGATTGCTTTTGGTGTAATTTAGGATTCCAATTTCTCAATCATGCAACACATATGATACTCCAGAATCTGATATTTCATTACGTGTATTAAAATTATTATATGTAGCATACATGTATGCATATATACAAATGATATATATAATTTTTCATAATTCTTCAATATGAAGTCTTTTTGTGTTTGAAGACACCTAAATCATCACAATGATGTTCTAAAGTGCAGTGTGGAAGTCACTTTCAAAACCCATACTGCATATCCACCAGTTCCCTGCCTCTATCTAGGGAAAGACAAGCAAACAGATTTTGCAGCTTCGACTGATATTTTGAGTGGACAGTTTTATCACTATCATCATTTCCACTTAAATTAGAATTTTCAGATCCTGTACAGATCAATTATTACTCTAAAGCATAAATTATCAAAAACAGTAAGGTTGACTATCACATGATTAGGCAGTGACAGGGTGTCACATGATTGCCTGTGGGCTCCTCCTCAGGGTGGCCACCAGAGGAAATGTATCAAAATGGCGATGATATTGACGGAAGAGCTATACAGCTACACCTTTGTAAATAGGCTATTTTAGAGTCCTGTGCAAGTCTGACTTCATGAAATACTTTTTTCTAAAAATTTGGGTAGGAATTCTATTTGCAGATACAATGGTTTGAATGTCTGTGCCCCCATCCCCCATGCCCAATGTGCTGGTGTCGGGAGGGGGGTCGTTGTGACATGCTGAGGTCCTGAGGGTGGCGCCCGCAGGAATGGGATCAGTGCTCCTCTTCGTAAGACGCCCCACAGAGTGGCCTGGTCCCTTCCAGCGGGTGAGCTCACAGGAGAAGGAGCAGGCGGCTATGCAGGAAGAGCACCCTCACCAGAACATGACCATCCTGGGGTCTGGTTGTTGGCCTTCCCCGCTCCAGGCTGTGAGGAAGACATTTCTGCTGTAGATACCCCCCCTCACACACACCCCTCTCCCCCCCCCCCCCGTGTACAGCACATTGTGACAGCAGCCCAAACTGACTAAGATCTTACATACACTGCAGAACGCACAGGAAATGACCTGTGCTTTGCAAACGAGTTTAGATGGTGAAAACCTGTATTGTTTTACAGGTTTGAAAAGGCAACAATAAGCTTCCTATTCTGCTTTCAACTTTATACTTAATCTAATGAGCCACAACATGGTATTTACTTTAGATACACTTCAGTTAGAAGCTTATTGGGATTCAGATGTCACAGAACTTATTTTAAAATGTTTGGTCCATAAAATTTGTTATGGAAGATATTTCTACCTCTTTTTATGATACAAGGCCCTCATAAAAAAAATGAACTGAACAATTCCATTGTCCAGTGTAAATATATGAGGAGGAAGGTCTTTATATGAGTGAGTCAGTAGGAAGCGTGTCTACAGGCCTGAATGGAGACCATCATAGTGAATTCAAAAGACAAACTAAGCAGAAATGGAGCCATGCGGAAACCCAGCTTTTTGAGCCGGTGTCTTTAATAAGTGACCAGGGTGTCCTTGAGGTTCCTTGGGATGCTCATCCAGTGGTGGTCCCATTTGCCGAAGCCTGGAACAATCCCGTTGTAATGCAAGGAGTCTCTCACTGTCTTATCCTGGAAAGACAGGGCAATTAAAGATAATTAATCCAGTCACCCCTTAAACTTTAAAACCTATCATTCCATAAATGGCAGGAATTCCATAGAAAAACAATTAGAAAAACAAAAAAGGGAATCTGTCTTAAAACTTGTAAAGATAGAATTTTTCACCTAAGCAAAATATATAGAAGATATGATTTATACACAATTTCTATTTAAAAAAACTCTTCAAAAATTCGTATTTATTAATTATTTCTCAATGGAGCTAAGTTTTTTGACGTTTCAAAAACAAGGATGTGAGGAGAAATTGTAACTGGATTTATAGAGCATGTTTTTCCAGTTCTATATTCAATTTAACACTATTTGGTCTATGTGTTTAATGCTACTATGTTTGCAAGAACCTTAAAGTATGCTTTAGACGAGAGGGAGACACGTGAACAAAGCATTTCATGATAGTTCGGGATGACCCGAGCCCTAACTGTCTGTCTGCCCTGGGCGGGCCACCAGCACGACTGCACGACACACTCCGGGTGGGAAACTGGGATGTGAGGATCTCAGAGGAACGAGGGAGACTCAGGGCTGCCCACATGGGATTTATGTGGAAGCATGATGCTCAGGAAGGAACCCTGGGGAGGGAGGGCGAGTCACACACAAAAGCTCAGACCCCAGCGACTTTGGCGCCGGAACAGGCGTCCTGCAGGGTCAGTCGGACGCTAGGCGCCGGGGCTTCCCCACAAGAGCTCCTGCGGCAGGCGCTTGCACAGGTGGCAGAGCCGAGATGTTAGGCCTGGACGTGAGCGAGGAGCCGCAGGTGTGACTTCATGAGTGGTTCCCTCATTAAAGCCGACAAATCTGAGTCTCGCACAACCAGCCAGGAGCTCACCAATCACTTTCTGAGTCGGTGTCTGACCACAGGAAATAATTAAAGAAACAAGAGCTAAGTGAAGGCCCTCAAGGCCCACAGTTTCCAGGGATTCCCCATAAAATCGGGGTGACATCAACAAAGTCATGGCACCTCCCTGCTGGGCCATGCCAGCAGAGAAAACACCTCCTGGCGGTATGTACACCTTCCTGCCTTCTTTCTTCGTCATCGCTGAGTCCCCGTGCGAGACAGGCCTGTGCCTGTCAGTCTCTGTCCCGTGTGGGATGACAGTCTAGTCATGAAACACGCAATAGCAGTGATTCAGTCGAAGGTGTTTCAGACAAGAGAGAACCGTTAGAGGTTCCGCAGGGCAGGCGATCTTGGCAGGGGCAAAACTCGTATAAAGTCACATGCAAAATTCTAAAACCAGATTTGGTTTCCTTTAAGGGAAATTGGAAAGTATGAAAATATTATTTACTTTTAAATGTTTGTGTATGGGATTAAAGAGATGGCCACATTTTTAGATAAAGCTAGAATTTAAAAGGAAAAATGCTACGTATGTCAACAACAGACTTAGTCTTAGTTGTTTAGTAAGTTGTAACATTTGGAGCGAAGCAGAGCCCTGGTGGGAGCTGAACCGTGGTGACTGGGGTGGGTGGGGGCTGCCCAGGAGAGCAGACACCTTCTGCAAGGGCGCCTCCAGGCCATGGGAGGGGGTGTTTGACGTGGGAAGCCACCCCCTCTGTTTTGCTGCTCTCTCCTGAACAGAGGTACGCATTCGGGGGCTCTCTTGCGCCCCCACCTGCTCCCTGGCCCCGGGGACCAGCACAGTCTGTGGGCCTGCGAGGGCGGCCCCTGGGGCTCAGCCCAGCCCGCCAGGAGCTCCTGGGAGAACCAGTCCCCTCGTCTGGTGTGTGAGAGGCATTGGAGCGGGCTCGCTCTAAATTAAATGTCCTGCGTAACGTCTCTGCCTGCCACTTCCACGTCCCATTGGAGCTGTGGCGTCTAGTCCACCTTCTACCTCCTCAGCCAGGAAGGCGAACCCAGGTGCCGCCTAATGGTTGTCTTGGTCATCACGCTGGGGTTTCCCTCTGGACCGTGGAGAAGGCATCTCAGCCGAGCCTCACTCTCCCACTGACCCTTTTTGTTTCTGAGCACACGCACAGACACACGCGAGGCCATGGCCACAGGGTCCTGCCCTGGGCATCTTGGAGGAGGCGCTAACTGGCCACGGAGGAGGGGGGAGGATGTGACCCATGAGGACGCCCGCAGGCAGGGAGTTTCCACTCTGCCGGAGCTGGAGAGCCTGAGGCAGTGTACCCTCTCTACCCTAACTTCCTCCAACTCACACATCACGGGAGACTCACACATCATCACGGGGGACTCACACATCATCACGGGGGACTCACATCACGGGGGACTCACATCACGGGGGGACTCACACATCATCACGGGGGACTCACACATCATCACGGGGGACTCACACATCATCACAGGGGACTCACACATCATAGGGAACTCACACATCATCACAGGGGACTCACACATCGCGGGGACTCACACATCATCACGGGGGGACTCACACATCATCACGGGGGGACTCACACATCATCACAGGGGACTCACACATCATCACGGGGGACTCACACATCATCACGGGGGACTCACACATCGCGGGGACTCACACATCATCACAGGGGACTCACACATCATGGGGAACTCACACATCATCACAGGGGACTCACACATCGCGGGGACTCACACATCATCACGGGGGGACTCACACATCATCACGGGGGGACTCACACATCATCACAGGGGACTCACGCATCGCGGGGACTCACACATCACGAGGGACTCACACATCATCACGGGGGACTCACACATCGGGGGGACTCACACATCATCACGGGGACTCACACATCGGGGGGGACTCACACATCATCACGGGGGACTCACACATCACGGGAGACTCACACATCGGGGGGGACTCACACATCGCGGGGGACTCACACATCATCACAGGGGACTCACACATCACGGGGGACTCACACATCATCACGGGGGACTCACACATCATCACAGGGGACTCACACATCACAGGGGACTCACACATCATCACAGGGGACTCACACATCACGGGGGACTCACACATCACGGGGGACTCACACATCGCGGGGGACTCACACATCGCGGGAGGCTCACACATCATCACAGGAGACTCACACATCATCACGGGGGACTCACACATCACGGGGGACTCACACATCATCACGGGAGACTCACACATCATCACAGGAGACTCACACATCATCACGGGGGACTCACACATCATCACGGGGGACTCACACATCACGGGGGACTCACACATCACGGGGGACTCACACATCATCACGGGGACTCACACATCATCACGGGGGACTCACACATCATCACAGGAGCCTCACACATCATCACGGGGGACTCACACATCACGGGGGACTCACACATCACGGGGGACTCACACATCGTGGGGGACTCACACATCATCACAGGGGACTCACACATCACGGGGGACTCACACATCATCACGGGGGACTCACACATCATCACAGGGGACTCACACATCACGGGGGACTCACACATCATCACAGGGGACTCACACATCATCACGGGAGCCTCACACATCATCACGGGGGACTCACACATCACGGGGGACTCACACATCGCGGGGGACTCACACATCGCGGGGGACTCACACATCGCGGGGGACTCACACATCGCGGGAGGCTCACACATCATCACAGGAGACTCACACATCATCACGGGGGACTCACACATCACGGGGGACTCACACATCATCACGGGAGACTCACACATCATCACAGGAGACTCACACATCATCACGGGAGACTCACACATCACGGGGGACTCACACATCATCACGGGGGACTCACACATCACAGGAGAAAGACGTTGATGTCCTTACCGCCCTCCCACCCTATGGCCCTGGCAGAGCTTCACACACACAGAGAATTCCCTGGGCTGGAAACGGGGCAAATGCAGGTTCCATTCACTGTGTGACCTGCACAAGTTGCTCCATCTGTCCAGTCCTCAACTTCCGCTTCCATCAAATAAGGGGAGCAATCGTCACAGGTCACGGGCAAAGGACGTGACACGTGTAAGTCACTGAGCACACAGTGCCTGCTTCACGCATGCGCTTCCCTCTCACATTAGAGCGAAAACGTGGTCACAACAAATTGATTTCCTATGTCTTCTGTGAGCCAGTGCTCAGCTATGAGGAACTAATGAATATATTTTTCAGTAGGAATATTTTCTTTAACGTCATTTATTGTAATTACTTTGTTTCCCTTGATAGTCATGCTCTGAAAAGACTATCACTAGTTTAGTTAACTAGTCCACCACAGTTTGTTGTAATATATAGTAGCATACCTTGAAAGTTCTCCATTCCTTTTGTAGTTCTTTTTGCAAATACTTATATCTGACATCCTCCTGCAAGAAAATGTAAGGTTAGATTGATCCAATGAACCAACGTGTACTCAGCTATGTAGCATCCTGTACTGTGAATTAATTCACTGCACTGACAGTCAGCAAGCCTGGAGGGTGACCCCAGGGTGGCGGGAGAGTGGCCCAGAGCTGACGGCTCACAGTGGGAGACGGTTCCCTTGTGCGCAGCACAGCACACAGGCAGGCGGCTCGGGCCTCCCAGGCAAGCAGGGTCTTGAAACCCAGTTCCAGGGCAGCTTTTAAGAAGAATTAACAGATATATAAATAATTTAGTTACACTTATATCAACACACACAGTATTTCCAGGTGTCCGTCCATCTTGTAAAATAAAAAGCAGTTAAGAGACAGGAGGCGGAATTAGACCTGCTCCCGTGTGTCAGTGAAGACTGGGCCAACATGCTTTCTCTGGGACTGTGTCATAGACTGTCCACCCACTTGTTTTCTGTGTCTGTCATCTGTTTGTCATTACTGTATTTAAATTCAAATTGTGAACATAATGAGTGAATACAGGCCCGTCTAGATGTTAAATAAATGTTTATACATATAAAAAATTAAAACCAACAAGTATCTTACTAATTGTCCCCACAGCGCTTTCAGTTATCCCATGTAAAAGGGTGTTTTCACACGTTAGGACATGATTAAACACATGAACAGAAAAACAGATTGCTTACGCAGAAAAGACTGCACCACTTAGTATTCCAATTATTCCTATCAAAACACGTAATAGGACCTTCCAGCCCATGTATGACCAAAACAATCAAATGATAATGAATCTGATTTCATACATCATGGCATAGAATGAGGATGTTCAAGTCACATAATGTACAGCAGCTCATTTTCTTCTTCAATATGGTCTTTGACATCAAGTAGTAAGTTTCCAATTGTTCTACATGATGAACAATAAGTTGTTATAGTTAGAAATTAATCAAATAAACAAATTAATAAAGAGTAAGTCACGTGGGTTTTTCATTTTCACGGAGCACCTATGAGCGCACACTGCACTGGGCAATGCCAGGACCGCGGTAATTCAGCCACATGTGGGGTTCCCACCTTGCCCATTACTTATGTTTTTATTCAGATTCAGAAGTATCAGTTGACAGTGACTCCTGGGGGATGAATGCCGTAGAACATTACTTGTGTTTTTTTGGTGGATTTGGAGAGCCATGCCTTGGAAACCATGCCTCCCTGTGTGCCACAATCTCAGGAAGAACCAGTGCCACAGCTTCCCTGGCTTTGCCCTCACTCACGGAGAGCCCGCGAGAGCCTTACACTGAGTCCCAGCCACTGGCCCGCTGTCTGGCACTCCGAAAGAAACATCTTTCAACAGAAGCAGAAAGCAGATGTTCAACGTTAGCCGATGTCCAGGGGACACACTGGCCATATGCAGGAGTGAAGGCCAAGCCCTCCCCTCTGTGTGGGAAGTGCTGACTGGGAGTCAGATTTCCAGGTGGCTTCATTTGGGTTTGTAAGAGCAGTGTGTACAGTATTCCAATCTCCACACTGTAGCCAAAACTACTTTCCTTTTGAAAGTAATTGTAATGATCCATTCGATTTTTTTAAACCATAACTAATTTTATTCAAAGCCTAAGCGACCGTTCAACCGTTCAACTGGTAGCTACGATGTGCACTGACCAATACACAGGCATGGAAACATGGAACAGACTGATGAACCTCAGAGGGAAGGGGGAGAGGGTAGGGCAGGAAGAGATTAAGCAAAGATCTTATATGTATACTAGAGGCTCAGTGCATGGATCCGTGCACAGGTGGGGTCCCTCAGCCTGACCTGTGGGGATCAGGCCAAATCCATGCACCGGGCCATTGAAAACCCGAAGGGGTCCTGGATTGTGAGAGGGTGCAGGCAAGGCCAAGGATCCCCACTGGTGCACGAATCTGTGCACTGGGCCTTTAGTCCTATATAATAAAGAGCTAATATGCTAATTAGACTGGATGGCAGAACAACCTTCCAGAATGACCAGTGGGCGGGGGGCAGGGCCGGGGCCATGAGGGCCAAGGCAACTGGGGCTGCAAAGGCCTACTCTTGCACAAATTTCATGCATCAGGCCTCTAGTTTCTACATAAAATAACAGAATAAAAGACAGTAATACGCAAAGGTAATTTATCTGCACCTTCACAAGAATTTCTTAATCTCTTTTGTCCAAAATCGTCAAGTTGCTTCCTCCATCATCATTATCACCCTACTCAGACATCAGCCTCTCCGTGTGGGCTGCGGGAACCTGACACCTCACATCAGTTTCATCCCCTGGAGCTGTGAGGCACTGGACTTGCTTCCACTGTCCTGGGTGCCAGGGTCCAGGGACAGCAAGTGCTCCTTCATTGTGCGCTGAGCAAGAGAAAGGGACGAAATCTAGTCATTTCCTGCCTGCCTTCCCTCCTGCCTTCCTGCCTTCATCCTTCCTTCCTTCTTTCCTTCTCTCCTTCCTTCCTCCCTTCCTTCCTGCCTTCATCCTTCCTTCCTTCCTTCCTTCCTTCCTTCCTTCCTTCCTTCCTTCCTTCCTTCCTTCCTGCCTTCCTGCCTTCATTCCTTCTCTGGAGGGGAGGAGGGAAAGGGGCCACCTTCACAGTTGTGCCAAGGGACCTTGACTTTGATAGGCATTAAACATCAGTCACCTGAATTAAGGCTCCTCCCTAACTAAACCCCTTTATTTTTTAATATATATCTTCATTGCTTTCAGAGAGGAAGGAAGAGGGAGAGAGAGAGAGAAACATCCATGATGAGAGGGAATCATGGATCTGCTGCCTCCTGCATGCCCCACAGTGGGGATCAAGCCTGCAACCCAGGCATGTGCCCTTGTCTCAGATCTCCTGGCTCATAGATCAATGTTCGAACCCTGAACCACGCCGGCAGGGCAACTAATTCCTTTATAAGTGATCTTTCAGCCAACATTATTTTTAATTTGAATAAAATTGCATGCAATAAAGGTACTTCTTTTACATTTTCTGTCTCATGATCTTTGACAATTGTATGCATCTGTAACCATCACCCAAAACATGATAAAAAATTATCACCCCGGAGCCTGGCTAGTGTTGCTCAGTGGTTGAGCGTTGACCCATGAACCAGGAGGTCACAGTTGAATTCCCAGTCAGGGCACATGCCCAGGTTGCAGGCTTGATCCCCAGTAGGAGGCATGCAGGAGGCAGCCAATCAGTGATTCTCGCTCATCATTGATGTTTCTCTCTCTCTCTCTCTCTTCCTCTGTCTCCCTCTTTCTTAAAACAATAAAAACATATAAGAAATTATTCCCCAGAAAGTTCCCTCACAGGCTTTCCATCACACCCCTTCCCAGAAATAATCATGTCCTAACTTCTAGCACTGTAGCTTCTTTGTAACTAGCATTTTACTAAGTGAAATTATACAATCCTGTGTATGTCTTTTTTAGTTTCTAGTTTTGTTCACTTTGCATAGCTGCAAGGTTCTTCCTGGAGTTCTATGTAACAGTTTGTTACTTTTTATAGCTGGGTAGGATTCCATTGAATCAACGAAGCACATGAGGCTGGTTCATGTTTCTGTTGATGAATATTTGTGTTTTTCAATTTTTTTATTATTAAGACTTAGGCTGCTATGAACATTCTTGTAAAACTGCTTGTGGATTCATTTCTTTTTTACTTTGGTGGCAAACACCGAGTCCTGGGGTAAGTGTATGTCTAACTCTAGGAGACGGGCACAGGTCTCCCCACGCTGGCGGTGCATTCGACACTGACACAAGCAACAGACAGCAGCTCCAGCGGCCCCTCCTGCCACATGCCACCCCTGACAGCAAGGTCATAACAATATTCCGTGTTTTCTTCTAGAAGATTTATGGCTCTGGGTTTTATGTTTAAGCATTGGCTCTGTCTTAGTTTTTTGGTGTTGTTATTTTTTTTTTGTGTGTGTATGTGGGAATGACCAATAAGCACAATAAAAAGTGTTAAATATCTTTAATCATTAAATCCAGTTTAAAACCACAATTGGAAACAATTTCATATGCAATAAAATGGCTAAAATTTTAAAGTGAGAAAATAAAATATAACAATATTTCCATGGAAAAAAAATGAATCTCAACCCCTATCCTCACTCTATATCAAAATAAATAATGGCAGTATATTTTCCTTTGATTTCTAGAGAATTCAGAAGGAAGGGAGGTGGGGGAGAGAGGGAGAGGGACATCAAACCGGCCATGGCTGCTGTTCAGGTCTTATTGGGGGTTGATGCACACGGGTAAATGGATCCCTTCAGTCCAGTGACAGTATTTAAATGGCCCTTAAAAGACCAGGCAAGTTTATGCTGTTGGAAATGGAGGCCCCTGAAGTAACTTACAGCTGAAGACGCCACACTCGGGTAGTGACCCTCCACTCCCTCCTGCCTCAGTGTCCCCGTCATCCCTAAGCTCTCAACCCAGCCCTGAGTATAGTCTCTGAAAAACCAGGCACCGGAGTAAAGAAAGGAGACGGGAATTGCATGTACACTTTTAACAGTTACAATAACTGTTTAGTGAAATTTAATCACAGCAGGATTCGATTCTTATCATCTAAACACAACATTCACATGCCGAGAAATCAGTGACATTGCCTCACAAGTAAGAGGTAAATAAAATCGAACTGGACTGCACTGTTTCTATAATTTTAGAAAGAAAGTCATTAGGGTGTAATGAATGAGAAAAGAGATGACCTAACAAAGTACAACAAAATCTGCTCGTCAGCAAAAGTGAAACATTGACCAGCTCTGTCAAGAACTAAGCTCCCCTGAGCCAAGGCCCGGCTTTGACCTCGTGTGAGTGTAGAAGCAACGTTAGGAAGAGGTTCTAGAACTCGCAGCAGAACCAGAGACACCATTTACTTAGGCTGTGGTCTGGGATGCCGTCATCATTTTCCTGACACGTGATTTCCACTGGATGGGACTTCACTACTGCACAAGGGAGCCGGCCATTGAATATACAGGCCCTTGTAAAAGGCTGCCTTATACTAACTTCAGATAGAATTTCTCCTTACATCCAACCATTAACCCTTAATAAATCTGAGACAAGGAATCCATTTATACCTCCTACATAATTTTTAAATTATATATTTAATGTAATCTATTTTCTTTTCTCTATCATGAGCATCTTTCTTTATATAAACTCTCCATTTTTAAAAATATATATTTTTTTATTGACTTCAGAGAGGAAGGGAGAAGGGTAGAGAGATAGAAACATCAATGATGAGAGAGAATCACTGATTGGCTGCCTTCTACACGCCCCACACTGGGGATTGAGCCCGCAATCCTGGGCATGTGCCCTGACCAGGAATCAAACCATGACCTCCTGGCTCATAGGTTGATGCTCAACCACTGAGCCACACTGGCCAGGCTAACCTGTTTTTCAATTAAGTTGCCAGCCCTCCTTTGAGAAAGCTTGTACTATTTCCAACCAGAATAACCTGTGAGGTGAGAACCAACATACTTGGCATTTAAGGTACAATGTTTAACATGAAAATGTGCAGTAAAAATAACATACCCCAGTAATGAAATCCTTGAACTTTAGATCTCTCCTGCAATTCCAGATAGACATTATATTATCTTCACATCCTGTTACTTGAATTTATTCTTTTGAAAAAATTGTTATTTTGTTATCTCATGAATTTCACATGGCAATATCAATTTCTCAGGAAAAAATACATATGTGTGGTACTAGAACAAATAGTTATTAGGATTTGAATTATTGGAAATTTTTATGTGCATTAAAAATTTTTAACTTATTTAAACAAATGTATCCTTAAAAAATAAAGAAATGTATCCTTTTGTTTTACAGCAAAATTAGTCAAAATAATAAAAGATAAAAGTTCCTGAGTTGTCTTAGCCCAAAAACTTGGCTACTATGAGAATTGTACTTAGCATTTGATAATGTGGGGGAAATGTAGAACATATTCTTGTAGCTTCCGAATTATCACTCTGTCAAGTAAATAGCTGTGTTTATTTTCAAATCCTAGTACTAGATTCCATCATTACCCAGAGCCTACCACCTATGACTAATCCTCCATGCTGTGAAGACCGTAAGTTGCCTTGTTTCTTTTAGGTGCCATGGGAATGGAAATGGTGAGATGGATCCCTGTGAACTGGGAAAATAGAGCACAAAGTAAGATGTTGACATGGCTGTTCAGTTTTGTATACCTGCCTACTAGGACAGAAGTGCCAAGTGCACACCTCCACTCGGAACTGCGTGCCCAGGAAGCCTTCTCCCGTTTGTACATGTTCCTGCTTGACTGGCTCCTGCATCTTGTGCTCAGGAGCATCCAGCTGAGAGGCGCACACTTTCTAGATGGAGCGAATGCCCAGGAGAGGGATGCGGTTGGGCACGGATGAAGAAGGCAAGTGTTGAGAGCAGGGCAGGAGGAAACTGTGTAGGGTAAAAAACACGTGGTGTCTGCTGAAGATAATGACCATCTCATATACATAAGTGTTAGGGATACACAACACCTCCCCAAAGGAATATTCACTAGCCAGTTAATGCCGATTCTCAGTGGGCTCTGACTTCTCACTGGGCGTGGCTGACTTCAGGAGTGATCTCAGAGCAAAGCCGTTCCGCTAGAATGGGGAACCCAGGCAAGTGTCGCTCAGAGAAATAGGCTCTGGGCACCTGGCTGGGAGGAGCCAGGAGCACCTGCCTCTACTTCCCAATTCAACAGGAGTTGGAAACGCAAGCAGGTGTGACATGGATAAACATGCCAATATGCTGTGTTGCCTTCCAGTTCTTCTAATGTTCTTTAAAAATTCATCTGGAGGAGAGATCAACCAAAGGACTTGTATGCATGCATATAAGCCTAACCAATGGACACAGACAACAGGGGGTGAGGGCATTCAACTCATGTCTGAATGCTAGTTTGGAACTGGAAGATGGAAGCATGCATCTCATCACTGAGTAACACGTGTTTGTGATTCCTTATGAATTTCGAGCAGTCGTGTTTTGTGTTAAGAGGAGAAAATATTAGGGGTCAAGAGGACCTTAGATTTTATTTGTTACCTTCTACGTATTCCATTTCTCAAGCGTATGAGTCAAGATTTTGGAAAAAGTAACTGCCAAGAATATTAAAGAAAATATATAAAGAAGACATTTTCAACCCCAAATGATTTCAAATCCAGTTTTTTCATCATGAAATACTTTCTAAGAAACTTGATTAAACAGAAGTTGAGCTGTATTCAATCAGTTGTGCTATGTATTTTCTTTCTTTACTAAAATAAAAATAGAAGTGCATCTTATGATAAAGGTTTCAAAAGTGTTTGAGTAGCCCTGGCTGGTTTGGCTCAGTAGATAGAGCGTCTGCCTGTGGACGGAAGGGTCTCAGGTTCAATGGCAGTCATGCTGGGTTGTGGGCTCCATCCCCACTAGGGAGTATGCAGGAGGCAACCTATTAATGGTTCTCTCTCATTATTGATGTTTCTATACCTTTCTCCCTTCCTCTCTGAAATCAATAAAAATACATTTTTAAAAAGTGTTAGAGTATAAGAAGTAACAATAAAATTGGTCCTGCTACCCCCAGGCTCACTGCCCCCCTCAGAGGGAAGGGCTGGCAGACACTGGTGGTTCCAGGGAGATGCTGGCTGGTGTTCTAGAACAGAACGGGTTGCGGAGATGCCCCAGCAAATGAACTGCTCATAAGGGCACCAAGAGGATTTTGAGAAAGACCGGACATCAAACCAAGTCAATGCTAATTCTTAGGAGAACATGGATTATCAGAAAACGGCCACTTCATTGTTTGCAATACAGAACTGAAACATGGATGTGTTATTTAAACTAGGACACCCACCACAGTTGCAAGAATTTTCCGGTTCATGATATTTCTATGTAAAACACCAGCTAACTTTTAAAATGTTGACAGCAACCTGTCCCCTGGATCAGGTGGACTTGTGCTCACCTCACGCTACCCCTCGGTAACGGGCAGAGACGGGGAGCGGAAGACTGGGTTCACCTAAGCAGCCTGTGTTTTAGCTGAAGGAAGGTCGCTCTCAGTGACAGGTGAAGGAAGTGATGTGCCCAGCACAGAAGCAGATTGGAACCAGGAGGGAGAGAGGAGTCTGCCTGCAGTGAGCAGGCTTCAGAGAGAGCGCTTCCATGCTGGGATCTGAAAGGCAGCCTCCTGCCCGGGCTGCGAAGATGAGAGCACAGCACAGGCAAGGGCACGAGGTGGGAAAGGAGATGGGGCAGGCCTCTCCACTTGGCATTGGTAAGGCACGAAGCAAAGAAGAGCAGGCGGCAGGAGAGGTTCCTGAGGTCAGCGGGGCCCACATGTGGGTGCCAGGGTGTTTCTCAGCATCTAGAAGGGTTCAGGAATATGGAGAAGGGGCTGCTTGTAAATTAATAAAGGGACTATAAATATAAATTTGGAAGGCATTTTGGAGAGCCAGAGGAGACTTAGCTATAGTAACCAAGTTCTTTGAATCTCTGGGCCCCTAGCTTTTTATTAACATACTAGAGGCCCGGTGCATGAAATTCGTGCACGGGGGAGGGGTGTCCCTCACCCCAGCCTGCACCCTCTCCAATCTGGGACCCCTTGAGGGATGTCTGACTGCCTATTTAGGCCCAATCCTACTGAGATCGGGCCTAAATGGGCAGTCAGACATCCCTCTCACAATCCATGACTGCTGGCTCCCAACTGATTGCCCCTAACTGCTTCTGCTTGCCAGCCTGATCACCCCATAACCAATCCCCTGCCAGCTTGATTGATGCCTAACTGCTCCCCTGCCAGCCTGTTTGCCCCTTCAATGCAGGCCTGGTCATCCCTAACTGTCCTCCCCTGCAAGCCTGGTCACCCCTAACTGCCCACCCCTATGCAGGCCTGGGTCCCCCCCAACTTCCCTCCTCTGCCAGCCTGGTCACACTCCTAACTGCCCTCCCCTGCAGGCTTGATCGCCCCCAACTTCCCACCCTTGCAGGCTTGGTCCCTCCCAACTGCCCTCTTTTGTTGCCCATCTTGTAGTGGCCATCTTGTGTCCACATGGGGGCAGGATCTTTGACCATATGTGGGCAGCCATCTTGTGTGTTGGAGTGATGGTCAATCTTCATATTACTCTTTTACTAGATAGGATAGAGGCCTGGTGCATGGGTGGGGGCCAGCTGGTTTGCCCTGAAGGGTGTCCCAGATCAGGGTGGGGGCTCCCTTGGGGCATGGGGTGGCCTGGGCGAGGGGCCTATGGTAGTTTGCAGGCTGGCCACGCCACCTGGCGACCCAAGCGGAGGCCCTGGTATCTGGGATTTATTTATCTTCTACAATTGAAACTTTGTAGCCTGGAGTGGAGCCAAGCCTCCTGCTTGCTCCATGGGGCAGCCATTTCTGTTGGGATTTATTTATCTTCTATAACTGAAACTTTGTAGCCTTAAGTGGAGGCCTGGGCCAGTCAGGATGTGCAGAAAGCTTGGCTTCCTCCATCGCCAGGGGCAACCCTAGCCTCCTTCTCTCTCCAGCTCTGTGGCTGCAGCCATTTCTGTTGGGGTTTATGTATCTTCTATAATTGAAACTTTGTAGCCTTGAGTGGAGGCCTGGGCCCACCAGGGTGTGCGGAAAGCTTGGCTTCCTCCATCACCAGGGAAACCCTAGCCTCCCTCCTGCTTGCTCAGTGGCCGCAGCCATCTTAGTTGGGGTTAAAATTTGCATACTCGCTCCTGATTGGCTGGTGAGCGTGGCTTGTGGGTGTAGCAGAGTGATGGTTAATTTGCTTATTACTCTTTTATTAGATAGGATATTGCCCTAAAGCAAAGCAGATATACGTATCAAAGGTAAGGTTTGGTATACAGTAGGCATTGTCAGGTTGGGGGAACTGCCTTCGGCTTTCAAGCAGCAGGCAATAATATATGCAAATCTTTAGTTTTGGGGAAATGCTTTCAGCTATTCCAGCAGGCAATAATATGTATCTTCAGCCCTGCTGAAGCCTCAAGATCCACCAACCTTTTGATGAACTTCTTGCATTTATGACCTGCTGGAATTAGCCCCCAGCACATGGACTTGTCTTAGCTCTGTCCCTCTGCGCTGACCCATAGGCCCTGGGTACCAATGAGTGAGTTTTAGTTGGGGAGGGAGTCAGAGGCTGTGCCACTCACATTTACCTGAGACTGTCTAAATCACCTGCAACCATGGGGTAAGCAACATTATGCAGAGTCCCTCAGCCCAGCTGCACTGGCTGAGAGGTTCCGAGAGCCAAGTTCATGAGTGTCAGTGTGGGGAACCGAGGGTCCGGAGAGGGGTAATGACTGCAGAAGTGTGCCAGGAAGGCTGGATTGCAGCTGTGACTGGGCCTGGACCTCCTAATCCATTTCATGTTTCAATCCTTAAGAAAACTACTGAGATAGCCATTCGCTGCCTGTTTTTGTTTTCAATCAGTTAAAGATATTTATTTTTCTGTCTAATGCAAGACAGCAAGCTGAGTGCTGTTGCAAGGTATTTTGTTGTTTGTTTTATAAAAAAAATATGTTTTATTGATTTTTGAGAGAGAGAGAAAGGTAGAAGGAGAGAGAGAGAGGAAACATCAATGTGAGAGCAAAACATGGATCGGCTGCCTCCTGCATGCCCTCTACCAGGGATTGAGCCTGCAACCTGGGCATGTGCCCTGACCAGGAATCGAACCGGCAGCCCTTCCGTGTACTGAACAATGCCCAACCAAACTGAGCTGCACCGGCCAGGGCTGTTGCAAGGTTTCTGAAGTAAAAAGTGTTGCCTCCCTGTGTACTAGACTCATTTGGGATGCTCACTTTGAACTATAAATGTCTCATCACCGTGTGGTACACCTGAGACTAACACAATTTTGTGTGTCAACTGTAATTGGAAAAACAAAGTATTGCTCTTTTAAAATGTAGAATCTTGTTGTGGACCCAGGGCTTTTAGGCATTTTCAATATTAAATAATGCAAGTGATATATAAAGGAATATAACAGTGTCAGACAGACTAAATAAAACAAAATTGTGCCATATTTAAATCAATGTGTGGGTCACTTAAGTTTACCTACAGCTTCCAAAGTTTGAAATATTAGCATTAACATAAAAGATGGCATTTCTAGAAGGGATTACTCAAGATACAGTTCTGAGTGGGTAGGAGGCAGGGCCTGGAACCATAGCCCGGCTTCAAATTCCACCCAGGCCTCAGCAGCCAGGTGACCCTGGGACATTATCTCACTTCCTTGTACCTCAGTTAGTTATCCGGGAAGCAGAAATAACAATAGCAACTGCGATTGTTGTGAGGGCTTAAGTCAGTAAATGTAAAGCATTTACTAAATATTATCAGCTGGGCCCTGATAGGTTGTCCATGTTGGAATATTAAACATTGTGTTTAAATTTGAAAGTGTAAGGCTATTGGGAAATGCTACACGTACACATCCACGACCACACCCACACTACACCTATGTCTGCATCGACATCTCTCTATGTCTGTCTATAAAACATGTTGCTCTTCACTTTTCCAATACCCATTGTCTGAAAGAGAACTATTTTAGACCTTAGTTCCTCCTCCCACCAATCTTCAGAACTTTCAAAGATGGACAACCCCTCTGCTAGGGGCTGGATGGGGGATAAAACAGAGGAAAAACCCCGAACAGGTTCCGTAGATGTCAGCCAGGCTCACTGCCATTTTGTTCTTGTTGCCTCGCATTTTACTGTCCTTACTTATGCCTTTATCTGTCTCACAAGCTATCTGTCACATCTCTTTGAAAGCCACGGTCCCAAAGGAAGGACTGGGGTCACCCTCCTGCATTCTGCCAAGATGCTGACTGCTTTCTAGCTTAGTGTAAATTTGTCCTGGTTATTTTGTGGTTGGTGTTAGTGTGAGTAATAAAAAACATTCTTCCAGAATTCTGCTTCAAAAGTAAGGACTTGGGTGACATGCCTTTGGCTACCGAATCTTAGCAGCTGTGGCATTTACGAAAGCTGCAGCCTTCACACCGACTCTACGCCTGGCTGGGCTACACTGAGACAGCCCAGATGTGACAGATGTAGGAACCCCACTGAGCTCATCTTCATCCTGGAGGAAATCCCAGAATATCTGGCCAGAGAAAGGTGAACGAACGCACTCTGGGTGACATCATGCAGACTTGAAGGCTCAAAGCAATCCTTAAAAACTTGCTTTGTTGACTTGTGTTTGAGATCTTGCAGACAACACCCATTGTGAAATGCCATGGGCCCATATGTATCATGAAAAGTAAACAAAATGCTAAAAGCATAAAGTCATTTTTAATTAACATGCCAATTACAAAAAGCTCAGCTGAACAGATGTCCTTTGCTGAGAGCCCAGAAGTTCAGTGAACTGGGGCTGTCAGGTCAAGAGGAAGAAAACAGTGCCACAGACTAAAGATTTGGGGAGTTTTAATAGGGGCACCCTTTGTAACTATGTGCAGACATGGACACCCCTCCAAGAATATCATAGGTCAATGTCACAGAAAGGTTATAGATTCTATTTGAATTCCATCACTGAGGAATTACAGTTTATTAATTCAATACACCTGGATGGAAGTCACTGTGCTAAGCAAACCTGGCATGAGTAACCAGTACTAAACCTTCCTATACTCACCTTCCTATGTAAACATCTCAAGGGAATCCTCGTGAAGGTGGGAGAAGATCCAACTTATATAAGAATCAAGTCACTTGCAAAATATGACACCAGACTACTTCTCAGACTCGTCAACTATAGATACCCATCATTTTCTCTCCACTTCTACCTGGTGTTGTCCTTATGAAATCAAGGATTCATGTGTGGACGAAAGGGGCCACATGCTGACCTGACAGCTCAGGGGAGGCCTGCATGGCCGTCTTGCAAACTCAGAGACCTAAAGTCACCACAAAGGATGGTCTGAAATTAAACTGTAACTAAAAGCAGTGATGGTGGGCAGTTACGTCCTAGGCCGGTATCTTCACTGACAAGGTCAACCTTTACCTTAACTGAGCCTGTTTGTCTTTTTGCATCTATGATAACATACCCTTGAAATGTCTGGGTAACTTGTAACTTCCCTTTTTCTGGAGCCCCTGAGGCACAACCAAATGTGCAGGTGCCAGGACAGATACCACAAATTCCTTCATTGTTATCATGTTAATTGTTCCTGCACCCACCTAAGTATGTGTCCATCGTTTTACTTTTTATCCAATCCCAGGGGTTTCCCCGCTTTGCTTTCTCCCGCCTCTCTAGTTTATCACCAATGAATTTCATGTAACCCACCTATGTCCCTTCCTTTGATTGTAATGTATAAATACAGATGTAACCCGCCATTCTCCCAAGCATTATCTCAATTCATTAAGGTTCTGCTTCCCGGCATATGTCGACAGTTTGGCTCAAATAAACTCACAAAAATTCTTTACAGGTTTCAATGTTTTTTTACGTTAACACATGTCGTGCTCAAAGTATAGCTCATCTTACCCCTTCCTACCACTTACATCTGGAACAGCCAGTTCCTTCTTCAGGGCAAATGTAGAAGGCGCTGTGTGTAATTGCTCTACCTACATCCTCTCTAATGTCCACCATATGACCAGCAGTCCCCTCTCTGCTCCCATTGTTCTTGGTAAGAATGCACTCTGGCCCTACTGCAGAGGCTAACAGGAGTCAGAGGTGATTGCATTAATGATATACAAAATCTGTGGGTAGGCTGATGTAGCCTACAGAAAGAGCTTGAGAAGATAAATATCTTTAAATTTCAAAATCTAAAGTAGAGAAGATTGAAAACAAAAGCATGTTAGTGGCTCCATCATCTTCCCCACTGCCATAAAACAACCAATTTTGCTATAATTTTCACAGATATTACTGTTAGTTATGTTCAACTTTTAATTCCGAGTCCCTTAAAGAAAGTACTAGAACATTAATAATGGTGGAAATGAACACATTTCGGACTGTATTTGTAAAATGCACAGCTCCAAAAGGGAGAGGCTTTAGATAGAGCCCAGGCTGTGAGAGGTGACCTGGAATAGACCAGTCATGATGAACTCACGATGATCTTTCCATAACCTTCCTGCTAACTAGAAAAATTATGTCATGCTCTCTGGAGGAAAATAACGTCAGACTATAATTTTTCCAGACTATTTTTCAAAGAGGCTGTATCATAATTCATTCCTGCCAACAATATACAAGAGTCCCAATAATTTCATATCCCAGCCAACTCTTAGTATTGTCAGTCTTTATAACTTACTAGAAGCCCAGTGTACAAATTCATGCACGGGTGTTGTCCCTCGGGGTGGCCTGCGGAGATCAGGCCACAGCTCGTGCCCCCAGTCTCGCAGCCCCACTCTCATCAGGGCCCATCAGGCACCCCTCCTTGGCCTGGTGCCGCCCCCTCACCTGCTCCACCATCCCACCGCAGTGCCACTCTCATCAGGGCTCATTGGGGCTGGCAGTGCCTCCACTGCCACTCGCTGCCAGCACCGCATCACTGATGCCCACCATGTTCCGCACCGCCCCCTGGTGGTCAGCGTACGTCATAGGGAGTGATAGAACTCCCAGTCCAAGGGGACAATTTGCATATTAGGCTTTTATTATATACTAGTAGGATTACATGGGCAGTGATCTATCATTATAGTTTTATTTATTACACTAGTGGCCCAGTGCACAAAATTCATGCATGGAGGGGGGAGTGTTCCTCAGCCCGGCCTGCACCCTCTCCAATCTGGGACTCCTGGAAAGATGTCCTACTGCCAGTTTACAGGAATCAGGCCTAAACCAGCAGTCAGAAATCCCTCTCACAATCTGGGACTGCTGGCTCAAGCCGATCACCTGCCTGCCTGCCTGCCTGATTACCCCTAACCATTCTGCCTTCCGGCCTGCTCTCCCCCAACTGTCCCCCACTGCTGGCCTGCTTGCCCCCAAATGCCCCCCTTGCCAGCCTGATCACCCCCAACTGCCCCCCTGCTGGCCTGCTCACTCCAAACTGCTCCCCCTGCTGTCCTGATCACCTCCAACTGACCCCCACTGATGGCCTGCTCACCCCCAACTGGCCCCCCTGCTGGTCTGCTTACCCCCAGTGGCCCCTACTGTCCCATCCTGGCCTGATCACCTCCTGCGATCCAAGGTCCCAGCCCTTCCTTTTTTTCTTTTTTTTTCTTTTTTTCAGTGCCTCCTTGAGCAGAGACCAGGGCCAGCTGGAAGCAAGTATCTAGGATTTATTTATCTTCTATAATTGAAACTTTGTAGCCTTGAGCGGAGGCCAGTGCCAGCCAGGGCGGGAAGCTTGGCTTCCTCAATTGCTTGGGCAACCCAAGCCTCCTGCTTGCTCCAGCTCCGTGGCCAGCTGCCATCTTGGTTGGGTTAATTTGCATACTCACTCCTGATTGGCTGGTGGGCATGGCTTGTGGGTATAGCAGAGTGATGGTTAATTTGCATGTTTCTCTTTTATTAGTGTAGATGTGTAGTGCTATTTTATTATAGTTTTATTCTTTATTACCTTGAAGACTAATTATATTTACCATTTTATAAATATATTTTTTATTGATTTCAGAGAGAGGAAGGGTGAGGGAGAGAGAGAGAGAAGCATCAATGATGTAAGAGAATAATTGATCAGCTGCCTCCTGCCTACTGGAGATCAAGCCCAAAATCTAGGCATGTGCCCTGACCTGGAATCAAACCGTGACCTCTTGGTTCATGGGTTGATGCTCAACCACTGAGCCACACTGGTCGGGCTATCATGACCACTTTTATGTGCTTTTTGACTATTTATAAATGGTGTTTTCTGACATGTGTGTTCAAAACTTTGGCCATGTTTTAATTAGTTTATATTCCTTTGTTTTTCCTTTATAAGAGATGTTTTTATTTTCTGAATAAAAGCCCTTTATCACATGTACCTTTTGCAAATATGTTTTCCAAGTGTGTTGTCCTTTTTTTTTTTTTAATCCTCACTAGAGGATATGCTTTTATTGATTTTAGAGAGAGAGAAAGAAATATCAATGTGAGAGAGAAACACTGATCTGTTGCCTCCCATATGCACCCTGACCAGGGATCAAACCTGCAACCCAGGTACATGCCCTGACCAGCAATCAAACCTGATAAGGATGATGCTTCAACCAACTGAGCCACATTGGCAAGGGCTTTCAGTTTTTCATTATATGATTCATGTTTTCTGTCTCCCGTCTAATAAATCTTTGGATGCCTATACTTTCCTCCTTTTTGTAGTTTTGACATTCTTTAGTTAAATTGTGTATAACAAGTGGGGTAAGGGACAATGCTCATATTTTTCCAAATGTACATCCAATATTCCCAGCACAGTATGTTGGAAAAATCATCCTCTCCTCATTAAAGTACTTTGGCGACTTTGTTGACCGTATATGCATGTGTCTACTTCTGTATTATACATGTATTATTATAAAGTCTATTCTTATGCCAATGTCACCTGGTCAATGCAGCTCTATAGTGTATCTAGAAATCTGGTTCCTCAGTCTCTAAATTGTGTTTATCTATTTTAAATATTCTCATATATTTCTAAAGTGTCTAATCTATTCTGTGTACTCCACATTTTTATATTAATTTTTATAATCAAGTTGGCAATTTCTAGAGAAAATATCCTGGGATTTGTAGTGTAATTATGTTTAACTATAAATCAAATTGGCAATGATTGTCATGTTAACAATTTTGAGTCTTTCAATCCATAAACATGGTATATGTCTACATTTATTTGTCATCTTTGATTTTTCTCAACAATTATTTTTAGTTCTCAGTGTACCTACATATTTCATGGCATCAGTAGTATTTTATCTGATTTCTTTTCCCCTGCTTTATTGAGGTATAATTGACAAATAAAATTGTAAATATTTAAAGTTTACAACCTGATGTTTTGATATGCTTACATAAAGTGAAATGCTCATCACAGTCATTAACACAATTAAAACATCCATCATCTCACACAGTTCCATTTTTTTTCTTGGCAAGTAGATGCCAAAATATTTAAATAAGGAATTATTGTGTATCCAACTTAGTATTATAACAAAATAATACCAAGTTGGTTTTATTATAGTGGGACATTGAATATGTGAAAAGCTCAGTATCTTATCTTTAAAAAATAGACAAAATTTAATATCCCATTGATAGATGCAGAACAAACATTTTTAAAACTCAGTAGTGGTTGTGATAAAAGCCTGTAGCAGACCATAATTGTGGAGGATTTCCTTGATCTGTAAAGAGGCTATACATATGAACATGTTTATATGCAGTTAACATGGTGAAATACTGAAACTTCTACTAAATATTATTTTACATGTGCCCTCTGATATAATGACTCACGGGAATATTTTTTAAATATAAGGAAAAAAAGTTTAAATTAATCTGTCATTATGCACAGTGGCATGATTGTGTTACCCAAATTATATGTATTTTTTATATTATGTGTGTGTGTATATTTGCATGTTTAAATCCCATTGGGAATGACCCCATTTTTGTTTAAAGAGCCAACAGCCTGGTTAGGTTCAGGCTGCAGGTTGTAACACAGCTGTGTGTCCACTGTCATGTAAGGTTCCAGACTTTGAAATACTCTTCCAATCTGTCCCAATGTGCCACCCATGGCCAGCCTGGTGCTGGCGTATCTGTTGGCTCTTTCTCAGAGTCTTTTTAATGCCGACCAGGAACAGATCTATGCATGTCCAACTCACAGGTGAGCGGGGCATTGTAAATCGAATCTATAAACTCACATTCATTTCATTTGTATCTGGTAAGCGTACTGCTGGTTGGGTGCTACTTTGAAGTCTTGTCTTCCTCCCCAATCTGCCTCTCTCCAAGTGCCGTAGCTTCATTCAGTGAGTGAGAGGGAGGAGTGTTACTCCATCTTGCCTGGAACTGGAGCCAACAACATTGTTCTTAACAACCAAAACTTGGGAAAACCCAAATGCCCATAAGCAGTCAAGTCACTTATATATTCTGTACCATGGAATGGTAGCATATTTACAGCACATACTGCCATTATCAATAAACCTACAACAGCATGGGTAAATGTCATAGACATCAAATACGGTGCAGGGGGTAAGGGGAGCCAAGGATTAAATAATGCACACTCTATAATTCCACTTACATAAAGTTCATGAGGAAGTAAAAGTGGCCTCTGATGGGAGAGTGGAACTAAGTATTTCCTTTGGAAAAGAGGGAGGGTGAGATGCAGGCAATGTCCCTATCCTGAACTGGAGGAAACCTGCAGTGGTGACATGGTTGTTGTCACCGCACCTCCTGGAAACAGATCGAATCGCGTGCACAGGCGGGAAAGCCTGGCAGCATCACTGTTCTCCCACAACAGGAGAAAGCGACCCCCTGGCCTAAACACACCTAAACTCACTCACCTGGACAGGGAAGAACTGCACACTATGTGCATGCTTACTTCACTCTTGTTCTGTGTTCATGCTTACTTCACTCTTGTTCTGTGTGCATGCTTACTTCACTCTTGTTCTGTGTGCATGTCATACTTTCACTCTTGTTCTGTGTGCATGCTTACTTCACTCTTGTTCTGTGTGCATGCTTACTTCACTCTTGTTCTGTGTGCATGTCATACTTTCACTCTTGTTCTGTGTGCATGTTTACTTAACTCTTGTTCTATGTGCATGTTTACTTCACTCTTGTTCTGTGTGCATGTCATACTTTCACTCTTGTTCTGTGTGCATGCTTACTTCACTCTTGTTCTGTGTTCATGCTTACTTCACTCTTGTTCTGTGTGCATGCTTACTTCACTCTTGTTCTGTGTGCATGTCATACTTTCACTCTTGTTCTAAGTGCATGCTTACTTCACTCTTGTTCTGTGTTCATGCTTACTTCACTCTTGTTCTGTGTGCATGTCATACTTTCACTCTTGTTCTGTGTGCATGTTTACTTCACTCTTGTTCTGTGTTCATGCTTACTTCACTCTTGTTCTGTGTGCATGCTTACTTCACTCTTGTTCTGTGTGCATGTCATACTTTCACTCTTGTTCTATGTGCATGTTTACTTCACTCTTGTTCTGTGTGCTTGTTAAAGTCATTATGGAATTTAAAACTGAGTCATGTGCATTTAAAAGAAGCTAAATATTGATCACTAATTTGAAACAAAACCTACATACATGAAAGACTTAGAATTTTGTTAAGGCTTCTAAACCTGAAAAACATTAACCCTCCCAGGTATGAATAAAAACGCCATCTTACTAAGGAAGTCTATTCTTAAGCAGTAAAGCACACTTCCTTAGAATCGACCCCTTTGGTGTTGAAGGTAAATGAGACCATTGGAAGGTGGTTGCACATCAGAGATAATGAGGTTAGCGACAGAGTGTGCCGTGTACTAGGCTGTCAATTTATATCTAAGAAATAAAAAATGAGTATTTCCCCTCGGGACTCCCGTTTCCAGCCAGGCAGCGTTACCACAATCTTGGTGGCAGTTTGGGATCATTAGCGCCCTCAGCTGCCCACACTGTAAGCAGCACAGCTCTGGGAATGCTCTGTCCTCCTGGAAACAGATCGAATCGCGTGCACATGTGGGAAAGCCTGGCAGCATCGCTGTCCTCCCTCAGCGGAAGAAAGCACCCTCTGGCCTTCCTGCCCGCTCTCCAGCTGTGAGCAGGGAGGCACTGCTCCCACTCACAGAAACGGCAGCGATGGGAAGCTTGTTGTAAAGGCAATCGCATGACTCTCTTGTTTCAAAAGTAGAACTTCTGCAAAAATAATGGAGGGCCTCAAACGCTCTTTATTGTTTTAAATTATGCACACAAAAACGCTGTTCCAATATGGGAAATGTTTTAGAAAACTTGAAAACCTGCTTTGAAAAGCAGAAATTGTTGCCAAATTCTAGAAGTTTGCTTTATATTATTTTTCTTCTGAAAAACTGTGATTACAAACAGAAGGATTCTCACAATAATTATGCATAAAAAGAAAAGCTTATTAGATCAAGAGTACCTTTAAGAGACAATATTTGTTCTAATTAGAAGCAGTGATTTTCATATTGCAAGGTAACATTAGTGTTACTTCCTAAACTTTATTTTCATAATTTACTTGAATATAAAATAAGGTAGTACACTAGACCCGTGGTCGGCAAACTGCAGCTCTTGAGCCACATGCGGCTCTTTGGCCCCTTGAGTGTGGCTCTTCCACAAAATACTACGGCCTGGGCGAGTCTATTTTGAAGAAGTGGCATTAGAAGAAGTTTAAGTTTAAAAAATTTGGCTCTCAAAAGAAATTTCAATCATTGTACTGTTGATATTTGGCTCTGTTGACTAATGAGTTTGCCGACCACTGCACTAGACCTTAAAAGTCCTTTGTACTTACGGTTATTATCTATCTTTTAATGAACATTTCAGTTTAAACTAAACTGTAAAAATCAGGCTTTATATAGTACTAGAGGCCCGGTGCACAAAATTCGTGCACAGGGGGTGTGTCCCTCAGCCCAGCCTGCACCCTCTCCAATCTGGGACCCCTCGAGGGATGTCTGACTGCCTGTATAGGCACGATCCGGGCCTAAATGGGCAGTCGGACATCCCTCTCACAATCCAGGACTGCTGGCTCCCAACTGCTTGTCTGCCTGCCTTCCTGATTGCCCCCAGTCTGATCACCCCCTAACTGCTTCTGCCTGCCAGCCTGATCACCCCCTAACCACTCCTCTGCCAGCCTGATTGATGCCTAACTACTCCCCTGCCAGCCTGTTTGATGCCTAACTGCCCTCCCCTGCAGGCCTGGTCACCTCTAACTGTCCTCCCATGCAGTCCTGGTCACCCCTAATTGCCCTCCCCTGCAGGCCTGGTCCCTCCCAACTGCCCTCTCCTGCTGCATTTAAAAGAAGCTAAATATTGATCACTAATTTGAAACAAAACCTACATACATGAAAGACTAATTTCATGTATGTAGGTTTTGTTTTGCCATCTTGTGTCCACATGGGGGCAGACATCTTTGACCACATGGGGGCAGCCATCTTGATGGTCAATTTGCATATTACTCTTTTATTAGATAGGATAGAGGCCTGGTGCACAGGGGAGGGGGGCAGCTGGTTTGCCCTGAAGGGTGTCCTGGATCAGGGTGGAGGTTCCCTTGGGGCATGGGGCGGGCTGGTCAAGGGGCCTGTGGTGGTTTGCAGGCCAGCCACAACACCCGGCAACCCAAGTGGAGGCCCTGGTATCTGGGATTTATTTATCTTATATAATTAAAACTTTGTAGCCTTCAGCAGAGCCAAGCCTCCTGCTTGGTCTGTGGCCGCAGCTATTTTTGTTAGGATTTATTTATCTTCTATAATTGAAACTTTGTAGCCTTGAGTGGAGGCCAAGGCAGGCCAGGGTGTATGGAAAGCTTGGCTTCCTCCATTGCCAGGGAAACGCAAGCCTCCTGCTCGCTCTGTGGCCGCAGCCATCTTGGTTGGGCTAATTTGCATACTCACTCCTGATTGGTTGGTGGGTGTGGCTTGTGGTGTGGCAGAGTGATGGTTAATTTGCATATTACCCTTTTATTAGATAGGATGGATGGTCCATGGTGATCATAATGTTTAGGACAAGAAATGCCATAGAATAAATACCCAAATGTTAATTAAATGAAATGCCAGCCTATTGAGTCTATTCAGAAGATACTTAGAAGGAAAAATTAGGTTTTATTCTTTAATTAAAATAATTTTCTTAATTGGATCATTATAATTGTTCCCTCTGTCCATTCTTCTTTATCAGATATTGATTCATCCAGAATATGAATAAAATAAAAATTCACCGTAAAATTTCCTAGTAATTATATTTTCCTGGCTATTTTTACATATTGCTTTAGTATATTTTTATTTGAACTATGAATAAAATAATACAGTAGTATATATAATATATATTCACAAAATTTTATCACTCTGATAATATTGATTCAAGGTAAAATGATTTAGATCATGTGGTTGCCACTAGGTGATAATGATTAATCTGAACTCAGTTTATTTTGTTTCTCTGATGTATCTTAAAATGATTTCCTTATAAAAATATATACAACCTACAAAATAAAGAAATCAAGACTGAGTGGAAATTGCTCAAGAGCGGAAATGAGGGTAGGAAAAAGAGATGAGTAGACGAAAGGTGAGTACGGTTCACGCATCCCCAAAGTTCCTGCCCACCTGCTATCGATGGACACAAATTTAGCCCAAAGCTTTCTAATAGTCAACACAAGGGAGGGTCAGTGACTCATTGAACGGCTCACAGCGTCCTTGAAATAAAAAGAACATATTCATTCAGAAAAAGGTCTATTCCAGGGACTAGAGCCAGAATTCCCCATGTGTCTTGCTGAAAAGAATATTAGAAATTACATCCACACCTACATTTTTACATTTAAATACAGTCAGAGTGTTCTGACATTTCTAGTCATAACATCCTCAAAGCACGCTGTGCTAGGACCAGAACACAATCAGATGCACACGACTATCACATAAGCAGGGCTGGTGCTGCCGTGGGTCTGGGCGGTAGGCTTCATGCTTCACTTCACATCAGCACTGTCCTGTGTGCATACACAAGAGCTCGTGGACATGTGGACACAGAGAAGAAAGAGGATCCAATTCCACTTTCAAACATTTTTAATTGATTATTTTTGGCCCCATTTTCTCACCTAAAAGACAGTTTGTAAAGTTACAGATCAGAGCAAAGTGCTAACCAAAATAACTGTTTCAGACATCCTCAATCGCTGGCTTTCACGTTAGGTAGAATAAGTGACAACGAGTTCTACGTTACCCTTTCTGATAGCTTTTTATAATATTATTACTTTATTTTTTCTTGTTTGATATGAAACTAACTGCTTGAGGTGTGAGTAGAACTAAAACAGTGTCTCATCATTGAAAGGTAACGGCATTGGTGAGGAACACACATACCTGAATGGACAACCTAGATTGGGATAGGGCATTTAACCTTTTGCACTCAGATGTCGAGTGTGACTCGACATGGTTAGCATCGGTAGCAGCTCGTATGTCGAATTGTATTGAATGTATCAATAATTTGAAATGTAAAAAAATCCAAATAAATAAGTTTGTATGAAAAGAAACTCCAGTTTTTTATTCTACCGCCGTGCTTTGTAAAATCTGGAGTATTTAAAAAATTAAGTCCCGAGTAGAATAAAGGAATCGAGAAAAAAGCAAGCGAGTGCAAAGGGTTAAAAAGTAATTTGGCTTTTATTTCAAGACCAAAGAACAAAGTTAAAAAAGTGTTTTGAAATGGATGCCACTTAAAGCCTACATAATAAACAAGAAAAATCTCAAATAAGCAACCTAACTTTACACTTTTACACATCAAGAAATTAGGAAAGAAGAGTAGAAGGAGAGAAATAACAAAAATCAGAGATTGTAATAAATGAAATAGAGACAGAAAAGACAATAGAAAAGATCTATAAAACTAAAAGCTGGTTCTTTGAAAAGATAAGCAAAATTAGCAAACCTTCAGCTAGAATCATCAAGAAAAAAAAAAAGAGGAAACTCAAATACCGGTAAGTAAAAAATAAGAGATTTTACAATTGATATTTCAGAAATACAGGATTATAAAAGACTACTATGGATGATATTAAACCAACAAATCTGACAGCCTAGAAGAAATGGATACATTTCTAGAAATGTACAACCTAGTAAGATTGAATCACAATGAAATAAAAAATTGATTTGATCAATTACTAGTAAGAAGATAAGTAATCAAAAACCTCCCAATGAACAAAATTCCAGGACTGGATGGCTTCACTGGTGAATTCTACTATATATTAAAGCCATTACTTTTAATTAATTAATGGCATTTTAAGTAATTAATGCCAATAATTTTCAAACATTTCAAAAAAAAAAAAAATAGAAGAGGAGGAAACACTTCCAAACATATTTTACAAGGCCCTGATAACAAAACCCACAAGGAGGCCACAAAAAGAAAATTACAGGCCAATATCCCTGAGGAACATAAATGCACAAATCCTCCACAAAATATTAGCAAAACAAATTCAACAATACATTCAAAGATCACACACCATAATCTAGCAAAATTTATTTCAGGTTTTCAAGGATGGTTCAACCTCTGCAAATCAGTCAATTTGATACACCACATTAACAAAATGAGGGATAAAAACCATAGGGTCATCTGAATCGCTGCAGAAAAAGCATTTGACAGAATTCAATATCTATTTATGATAACTCTCCACAAAGTAGTAAGGGGGGACCTAATTATCAACATGATGAAGGAGCTGCAAGAGAAAGGACACATAGTGTGAACATTTCTCAGATATTTAAAGGAGTCTGAGATAAGAAGGAAAAAGAATGGGCCAGAATCATTTGGAAAAATCCTGGCTGAGAATTTTCTACAACTAATAAAAGATATAAACCCATAGGTTCAAAAAGCTCTAAAACCTAAACAGAATAAATAGAAATAAAACCAAAACCAAAGGTAGGCACATTAAAATAAAACTGCTGAAAATAAAACACAAATAGAACACCTTAAAGTTCCAGGAGGTTATTTTGTGGATATTGATGACTTAACTTTATTGTAAAATTTAAATGGAAATTCAAAGAGAAGGATAATTGACAAAGCAATTGTGATGAACAAACTAGGAGGATTTATTCTACAAACAAATAAAAATTTATGTGTAATCGTCAAAAATTAAGCCATTGTTGCACGGTGTGGGGATAGACAGTGGACCTGTATTGAAACATAAAGAATACATGACTAGAACACATTTGTAGTCAGCTATGGCGGACTGGTACAGGATATGAGCAGGTAAGCGGGAAGGAGGTACAAGGTGAACTCAGAAGTTGGTCCTTTGAGGCATCATGCTCAAGAGTTTAGCTTTGTTTAAAATTCTAATAATCATGGCCCGGCCGACCTGGCTCAGTGGTTAAGCATCGACCTATGAACCTGGAGGTCATGGTTTGATTCCCGATCAGAGCACATGCCAGGGTTACATGCTCGATCCGTAGTGTGGTGCTTGCAGGAGGCAGCTGATCAATGATTCTCTCTCACCATTGATGTCTCTCTTTCTCTCTCACTCTTCCTTTCTCTCTGAGATCAATAAAAATATATTTTTTAAAAATTCCAATAATCATGAAAGGACTACTGAGCTGTGTCTAAACCTCCTAGTTTTTATAAACTAGTCAAAATAATTCCACGTCTGTGGAAAATGCTGATTCGTGTGAATAAACTTAAATGATGCAAGTGTTATATTCAGATATACTAGAACATTCTTCCACAATTGGTTAACAAAATAATGTTATCTTGTGCAAAGTAGAGGAAAAGAAGCCTCTATTTGAAGCAGTGGCAGTAACAACATCGTGACAAAATCAGGATTAAAATGAGTACTTGCATTGGCGGTTGAGTGGGTATTTGTTTACATGGCTCACACGTGTCTGCCTTTGTGGGCACCCTGCTCTCGCCCCCCCGGGAGCGGGATTCGGCACCTGCTTCCACTCAGCAGAGACAGAGCTCCTCCAAGGCGTTAGTGAGGAAGCGAAGACTTTAAAGGAAAACACAAGGTGGGCTTGAAGCTGCCTTGCGAACAGCTCAAAGTCTAATTAGAAATGTGTTTGCTTCTGTCTCTCTGCGGCCACCCTTCCCACCTGGGATTTCCTCCTTGGCCCGTGTGCTTTCTGCACTGCCTGTTAAATGTCTGTTCCTCAGAAACTTCACGTCCCCGTTAGGATCGGGTCCCCCAGACACGCATCCTGACCTCTGCACCCGCTGGTGGCTATTCCAGCCCTTCCCTGCACTTCCTCTTGCCCATTCATATGTTTTCTAAACAAAATTATCTCCATCCCCCTAAAAGCCATAGTTCTGTAAAGGTTGTGTAACACCAGGTTTCCTTGCCAAGCGCAGGGTCCACCGACAGCTGGCTTTACTCCTCTCCACCACGGACACAGGTGCCTCCTCCATGGCCCCTTTGGGCTGGTGCCCCCGACCCGTCCGACGACTTAGCTGTGAGGAAGCCTCTTCTCTGGACTCTGGTCATCCCGCCCAGTCGAGTCGGGCAACGTTACACGCGTGTCAGCAGAGCTCAGGCCCTGCATCCCGAGGTCACGGGACGCGCCATCATTACTGCTTCCGAGGAGGTTCCGAGGTGAACACAGGAGCCAGCGCTGACCTCCCTCCCACCGGCCTCCCGGGCCAGCGCCACCTCCAGGAGATCTTTCCGGCTCCTCCACAGCCCCGGGCATCGCTGCCCGACTGGAGCCCCTCCGGCCCGGAGCGGGACTCTCTAAGACGGAGCAGAGTGCCGGTCCTTAACAACCCGATGAATGATGAACGGCTTCGTGTTTCTACTTCCCACAGACTTGGGAAGTCTGTTTCACTTCCGGTCTGCTCCTTCACGGCTCAGGGGTCCCGTGAGCTCTGTGGGAGGACCACCAGGCCAGAATTAAAGGAGTGGGCAGCTCAGTGCCCAGGCGAGTTTGGGGCCGGTGTCCTGTGCCCATCACAGCCTCAGGCGGCCGAGCTCCGGTTAGCAATTCACAGGTGGGCCACTCAGAACGGACAGTTGGTGCTTCAAACCCCCTGTTCCGATTCGCCCCTGAGGGCGGCTTCATGACTCTCACCTTCTTCCTCCGGAATCAGCTCTGCTGAGAGCGAGACCCGGAGGAAACTGGTCTTTAATGAACTCAGGGCGTTCCCGGCCGGTGTGCACATTGCTCTCCTGTCAGAAGTCTGCTTACAAAGTCTCCAATTTTAAGGTGCGTGTAGGAGTTTCTTATTACCTGTCTTTTTGACTTAAGATCAGAATCGGTGTCTTAATCTCAGTTCCTCTCCTCTCTATAATACACCACCAGCAACGAGACGCGGCCACCTCAGGTGATGGCAGCACTGGCCTGTGAGAGAGTTCCTCATCTCTCCCATTTCTCCGCTTCACACCTGCTCTCTCCAGCGCGTATTCTAACCACAGACCAAAGCCTCTGCTCCTGTCACTGGCGTTCCACCCCTCACCTTTCTGTCTCCGTGCAGCTTTTGCCCCCAGCGACTCAGTCTAATGCTGGATTGAGGACCCGTCACCCACAGAGCCCTTTCTCCAGGGACTTCACCTCGCCTGACAGCCGCCACGGACATCTCGTTACCATCCTGGCAGCAAGCTTTCAGGAGCTTAAGAAAGTGGCTTCCTGTTGTGTCTCACTCCCTTATCCATCACCGGCGTCCCCTCACTCACTGCAGGGAGCCCCCGCGGGAGGCGCTCATATTAAATGTGCACGTGGCCAACGCCGGTCTCAAAGCGCCCCTCTTCCACGAAGCCACACGCCTGCAGCCGCCTGGGTTCCTGTCCTGGGGCTCCCGCAGCGAGGAAAGGCTCCGGCCTCGCGCTCCTCAGGAGGATCCACCCCTTCGGGCTGAGACCTGCCCTCCTGCCCAAATCCCAGGTGAGCTCTCCAAACACAGCCCAGATGTTGTCCCGTGGGGACTTGCCCGGCCACGCGGTACTCTGAACGAGGGCCTCAGCGGAGCTCAGGCTCCACCACGAGAAAGCAGAGCCTGAGCGTGGCCCCTGTGGATCTCACTGAGCGTCTGTGGGGGACGCGGGAGGGCTGGCAGCAGCACCGCTCCACCAACACCTCAGTCTTTAAAACCCCCTTCAGGGTTCTGGGCCTAAAAGACCGGATTGGGTAAACTGCCAGCCCATTTCCTTTTTTTTTTTGACAGAGAGGAAGGGAGAGGGATAGAGAGCTAGAAACGTCGATGAGAGAGAAACATCGACCAGCTGCCTCCTGCACACCGCCTACTGGGGATGTGCCCGCAACCTTGACCAGAATCGAACCTGGGACCTTCCAGTCCGCAGGCCAACACTCTATCCACTGAGCCAAACCGGTTTCAGCCCATTTCCTCTTTCCTTGGACTTGGTCATATCACACATCACGGCGCCACCTTTACAAACGCCCACCCCAGGCACGCGGCCCTGCCTTCCTTTCCCATGTAGAGTCATCCCGCCGGGCCATCTGTTCTTCCCCGGATCTTCTGGAATGTGAATGATTTGAACTTTCTTTTTTTTTTAATTTCTTTATTGATTAAGGTGATTTGAACTTTCTTCATGTTCTTTATTCTACCGTAAACTTGTTCAAGATTTTCTTCACATTTCTTGTTCAAGTCGTTCACTGTTCTAGCATGAAGTCACTAATATTCTAACATGGTCTCATTCATGATGCTCCTCCTCTATGCATTCTAGAGCATGATATGAATATAAGTCTTATTGGAATTGGCATAAGGTATATTTATTGCAACTATGAGAAATATTAACATAAAAAGGACATGCTAAAACTAAAAAGTGATTCACAGCTTTTAAATACATATTTAAATGTTTATACTGTTCTTAAAAATGTATTTTTGTGGTAAAAACACTTAACCCTCGTACCAGATTTCTGTGTACAATACCGTGCCGTTATCCACAGACACGAGGCGGCACAGCAGACCTCTGGAACACGTTCATCTTCCTCGCTGAGATTTTACCATTTCCTCTCCTCCAGCCCCTGGCAACACAGTTCTATCTTTTCTTCCATGAGCTTAGTTCCTACACCGCATATAAGTGGGGTCATGCACTATTTGTCTTTATATGACTAGCTTATTTTATCTAGTGTAAGGTCTTCAGGGTTCCACCATGTTGCACTTATTGCCAGCATGCAAAAGAATGAAATTGAACTCTTACCCACACCATACACAAAAATCAACTCAAAATGGATTAAAGACCAAAACATAAGATCTAAAACTATAGAAGTCCTAGAAGGAAAACCTAGATGGAACTCTTCTATGTAAGGCTGATCACATGTATACTTGTGTTGTGACGGGCTATGAAAGTTTTTGTAGTCTGTCACAAATCTCCATGTTGCCAAAAACATTGCTATAAGTAACATGAAAACACAGATGTAGGAAGGTGGATCATTGTAAGAACTTTTCTTTCTTTCTTTTTTGTTTAATCCTCACCAGAAGATATTTTTCCATTGATTTTTAGAGAGAGCAGAAGAGAGAGAAAGACAGAGAGAAACACTGATGTGAGAGAAACACATCAATTGGTTAGCCTCCTTCATGTGCCCTGAACAGGGCCCAGGCTGGGAAGGAGCCTGCAACTGAAAGACGTGCCCTTAACTGGAATAAAACCTGGGACCCTTTGGTCTGCAGGCCACCCTATCCACTGAGCCAAACTGGCTAGGGCCTTTGTATGAACTTTTTTACAAGTATCCTATTCAACTATATTCTAGAGAGTGGATAATATATATTACTGTGTTGCTAATAAAGTTAAAATATAATAGAAGCTTGCATTTAATTGCCATGAATGTGATACTTATTATAATTTGAACATTTTACTTACATCTGTGAGATGACCAAAAGTTGGTTTAGCTGTTTGGAGCATAAGTTGCTGGGTCACTGGATCTAATTCTAGAGGAAAGCCAAAGAAAATATTCAGAATCTTATCAATACTACAAGGCAATAAAAAAGAAAGAACTCTTACCATTTGCAACAGCATATGGGTAGATGGACCTGGAGAGTATTATGCTAAGCTAAATAAGCCAGTTAGAGAAAGATGGATATCACATGATCTCACTCATTTGTGGAATCTAATGAACAACATAGACTAACAAAATAGTCCCAGAGACATAGAAGCATGAACAGACGTTGAACCTCAGAGGAAAGGCAGGGAGGGTGGGTGGGAAGAAATCAACCAATGAACTTGTATGCATATGTGCATCACCCGTGGACACAGACAGTGGGGTGGTGATGGTCTGGTGGGGGGATGGGAGTGGGCTGGAAGAGGTCAATGAGGGGGGAAAGGGGGACTTATGTAATACTTTCAACAATAAAGATTTTAAAAATAGCCCTAGCCAGTGTGGCTCAGTGGATAGAGCATCAGCCTGTGGACTGAAGGGTCCTGGGTTTGATTCTGGTCAAGCCACATGCATGAGTTTCGGGCTTGATCCCCAGTAGGGGGCGTGCAGGAGGAAGCCAATCAATGATTCCCTCTTATCATTGATGTTTCTATCTCTCTCCCTCTCTCTTCCTCTCTGAAATAAAAAATATATATATATTAAAAATAATAAATAAATAAATAATAACAAAGTAATAAAAATAGGCAAAAAGTAGAGAAGTTGCTAGGTTGCTAGTCTTCTTTTTATAAATATTTTGATATAGAAGATGAATTTGAATTTCCATTAATTATAAAATTGATTCATTGATACTTCTTCCTAAATTCATATTCAAAGACACCTAAATCATCACAGAGAATTTTAGTATAATCACTTAATCTACTTTGCATAATGTCTAACTTCATAATCAGAAACTGGAAATTGTTTAATACTTAACATGTGGCAGACATTATTGGTTACCCCAAAGCCATGTCCTTATCCCTGGCCAGACTCACGTTTCATACAGAGGCTACAAACACCAGGTGTTTGGGTGTTTTTGTTTCAGATCTCTATGTTCCTAAGGCATAAGCCTGTGACCAAACCTAAAATAACCATAGTTTATCATCCAAATGGCACATTTGCGGATAGAGGGGATATCCTGTCTGCTTGCTCCATAGAATGCACCAGAAACTTTACCAATGGGATTTAAGAGGAAGTGTGAGGAGACGGGGAGTTTGGGGAAAATCTAGCTTTCAGATCTTAAAAGCAACCCAGGAAGGGCAACTGCCCTGTGTTTTGGACGAGGCTGAGCTTCACCCCGGGTCCACAGCAGCATCGCGGATGCATAAAGAGACGGGGCTGAGGACTCGAGCCAACGCCCCGGGCACCTGTGAGGACAGACAGAAAGAACCCGAGTCCTTGCTGACCATCCCTGAGTAACTTGCATCTTTTAACAATAAATAACGCTATCCTTTTACTTAGCTCCTTCTTACCAGCGCCATAAGCATTCTAAACAACCTGTTTATAAATATGAATACTTAGTAAAAGTGGGGTCATGGTACTCCATGCCGACCCACTCAGGTAGCATGCTGTCCTGTCCATTCTTCCTCCGCAGGCTCTGTAATCTCCCTGTTCTCTCCTTTTTCAATATTGGACTATATGAAGCGTCCACTAACATTTTTGAGATAAAGATTTCAAAACACTCTGCATGACATCAGTAAAACTACGTACCAATCTCATATAGTCTATAACTCCATATCTCAAAAATGCATGCAAGCTTCTCGGAATAACAGAATTTAAAAAGCGGCGGAGTAGCTTATAACTCACCTCACTTGATTGTAATGATTAGCGCTCATTCAAACCAACTAAAGCACAAACGATGAACGCCCGAGAAGGACCTGCAGAGCAGACAGCAGACCTCGAACCCGGGCCCAAGAATTAAATCAGGTCAGGAGGGCGGTGCTGGCCTCGGGCCCTGGGCTCGGGCCCTGGGCTCGGGCCCCTCTCATGCCCCTTCCCTGTGCTCACCCTCACCGCCTCCTTTCTCGGGAGAGACGGGCGTTCTCAGTGAGCTACAAGGCAGCGGGGAGCTGTGAGGAGTTCCGTTACTTACTCGCTCAGTAAACATGTTCAGCTTCAACTGCAGGTCAGAAATGAGGGCACTGAGGCCGTCTGACCTTAGCTGCCTGTGTGTTCCCGCGCTGGGGAGACTAGAGCTTGGAGTGAGACACGGAAACCCTGGTGGGTGTGAGGGAGAGGACCGGAGCCGAAGGCGCTGTCCTGGGGCAGGTACCGAGCATCTCCATGGAGCCAGGAGCGAGCCGGCCTGCCGCGTGTTGGGTGAGCACGGAAGGTCCTGGTCACGTGGGAACAAACCGGGAAGATGCTTCTGAGCAAGGACGATGCTGCCTGCAGCCCGTCCTGGGAGGAAAGTAGAAACAGTGCCCCACGCCGTCAGGAAGGAAGCCGCGCCGGTGAGCTGTCACTCCTCGCCGCTGAGGGACTGCGCACTGGACTCGGTTCGGGCGGTGATGGACCAGCCGGCGTCAGGCCAGCTGGACCGAAGGCAGCGCTGGAGGAGCTGGAAAAGGCACTCAGCCCCTCGGAGGTTCGGGAGTTACCAGGAAAACCACAGTGGAGGAAACGAGATCAAGGACCGAAAGGGAAGCGCTGCAGGGACCGACCCGGTGCCATTCTCTTCCCTCCCGGCCTCTGCTGATCCCTGCGCAGCGCGGCGCTGGTGGCTGAGGGAGCGGAGGAGGGCCTGTGAGGATGGAGAGACTGAGACCTTCTGGGGTCCCAGGGCGGGCAGGCCCGGCGGGAGGTGGGCAGGGCCCGGCCAGGGGTCTGGTTAGCATGGCAGAACCTGAAGGCTGCACTCAAGATGGAAGGCCCAGCTGAGCCAGGCCAGCCCCCAAAGGCACCGGGTTTTACCAGCTTAAAGCGTGCGCAGTCCCAGTACCGGGCTCAGGCCTGAGTCAGAAACACACACGGTAAACCACCTCTGGAGGAGGCGGCATCACTCAGACATGGGAATGACCTGCCATATTTTGACACAATGGTTAGGGTTCAATCATAAATTACCAGATGTCAGAACATGAGATCGATTCCCACACAACAGAGGAAATAAAAATAAAACGAAAAAGTACAGAGATTCAAACGTCATCTAGATGTTACGGTTATAACATAAGGACTTTATAAGAACTATGATTCACAGGTCTATGAAAACATGCCTTAGGGTAGACATTTTAGTAAATAGTTAATATCTATATACATAAAAGGCTAATATGCTAAGTGTCCCACCACCTGAGTAATGACATCACATAGCAACGCCCGGCTTCCTCTCCCTAGTGACGACTAGCCTCCTTGCAGTTTCTTCAGCCCAGGAACACGCCTGACTTGCTATATAGCCAGGTGCAAACATTTTACACTTTAACCAAATGTCTGTGAAGTGTTTTCCCACGCCTCATCTCATTTGATCCTCAAATAGGTAGATAGGAGACTCAGTGGAATCCTATTTTCTTTTCATTAGCCAGAAAATGGAGATTTAGAAACCTTAGAAACTTGACCCGACTGAAAAGAAGTAAGAAATGGTGGACCTTGAAAATGACTTCAGGTTTTCTCACTGTGCAGAATATAGTCAAACACTGCTGCAGTTAAATATTTTACCCTTTGTTCTCCCTGCGTGATCTACAATAATAATCTGCTTTGTGTTGATATTTACTGCTGTGTTGCTGACAATTATCTGAAAGGGAAGTTGGGGTGCTTCACTGGGCTGGAAAATGTTCAGCTAAATCAGAAAGCAGATTAAACAAGTTTATTCTATATCTATAAAAGGCTAAGTTGACTCGTGCATGCATGATACATATAAAGCTCTCGCTGGCGCCAATCACACATGTGTTTTGATCTGTCATTGTCGATCAGAATTTGGTTGACACTTCTATTATAGAGAAAGGGTGATTAGCAATATTAAAATATTCCTTCTAATTAATTTCCTTTGAATGTGCACGAATTTGTGCACTGGGCCACTAGTCTGCTAATAAAAATCAAAAGCTAATTATAGCATTAACAATAAAATAGCATAAATGGAGGACTTGATAGGTGGATTGACAAGATTAGACACAAAGGACCATGAATTCAGGTGACTCCAAAGAAAAGGCTGAGCTTGAAGAATGGGAATAAAATAGGTTAGGGAAAAAAAAGAAAATGTTTAGCACACATAGAATTATAGTTCCATGAAAAAAAGGAGACAATGAAATACAAGCAATATATGAAACATAATTACCAAGAATTCAAGACATATACTAAAAAGTAAAAGTATATTATAGAACTAAAGAGAAAAGGTAACTCAGTAGAGGAAAATGTCTAAAAGGTAATGTAAGAAAGTATCTTCATTAACTTCCTTGAAAGAGCACAAAACACAATATATGAGGGGAAATGATGAGTTGGGTTGCATTAAAATTAAATTAACTTCTCATCTAATGAAAACATTAGAGAAATTTCAAGGCAAAAAGGAGGATAGAATATTTGTAATACATACACCTGACTGGCATATAATTTATGAAAAAAAATCTACAAATCAGTAAAAATACAGGCCAGCTAATATTCAAATGAGACAATATCCAGATGATTATAACTTAAGATTGCTTAACTTTTGTTATTCTTCAAGGTAATGCAAATTGAAACCACAATGAGATAACACTATCCATCCAATTGCAGAAAAGAAAAAGGCAGAATATATCAAGAGTTGGTAAAGATTGGAATTAATGAGAATTCTTATAGGCTGATGGATAAAGTGAAAATGTGCACATAGCAATTTGAAGAATCATTTTTCAGTATTTGCCAATGCTAAACTTATGCATAAACTATGACCTGGAAATTTCATTCTGAGAAGTAGACTCACTCGAAATATGTGCAGGAAAAGGCATTTACTAGGAAGCAAAATGCTCATGTCAGTGTTTTTCATAATAGACCCAAATCAGGAACAAAATCAATATCTATCAACAATAGACCTGATAAAAACATGTAGCATGTTCAGATAAGAGGATATGACACGGCAATAAAAATAAACAGTGCATGATGTTAGCAGCAGCATGGAAACCATGCTGAGTGAAGGAGGCCATCTACTAAATATAAAGTATGCTTCCTTATTAAAAATCAATGTGAAGATGAGCCCAATTTCTTCGTGGAATTGCCAGTGAGACAGGACGAACTCAGAGACGCAGACCGGTGCTGCTGATGACGGGAGAGGTCAAGTAAGGACTTCGGGGGTAAAGTCTGATTGTACCCTAGTTCTCATCTAGGGCTGTGGACCAGGGGCAGCATGGACACACTGCCTGGCAGGTAACCCCATATGTACAATAAGTGGTGCTACCCTGCTGGTGTGGCTCAGTGGTTGAGCAACGACCCATGCACCAGGAGGTCACTGATTTGATTCCAGTCAGGGCACATGCCCAGGTTGTGGGTTCGAACCCTGGTGAGGGCATGAAGGGGTAGCTGATCAATAATTCTCTCTCATCGTTGATGTTTCTATCTCTTTTTCTCTCTCCCTTCCCTTCTGAAATCAATAAAAGTATGTCTTAAAAAAGGTTTCCCATCCATGAATGACAATTACCATCAACAGCTTAGAAGATGCACTTGGCTACAGGGCATTACATGAGTGGTTTTCTATATTCCCTCCTGATGGCATGTGATCTAATTAAAAGAAGGTAAATGTCAGATGAAACAAGCAATCTAAATAATACTCATAGTTAGGTGAATTCTAAAGCCAGGCTCCTCCGCAAGCCAGGAGAAACGGATTGCAGGGAAGATGGACGTGGTCAGGTCTCATCTTGTCCAGGGATCCATCTCCCAATACTCGTTGATGTTCTGAGCGGACAGGTGTTGGGTGTTTCCCGGATCTAAAGTGTTCGCTGGTGAAATGGAGATCGCTCCTTCTACTCCTCCTCATGGGAGTCACAGCAGATTCTGAGGTCGTTTCAATCCTCTGCACCAGAGACCCGGGTCTGGGCCACAGACATGGCACAAAGCCTTTCCTTCTGCTGTCGACTTTGTGGTCATGTCACGGCAAGTCATTCTTCCCCTCGGGTCGGGTCGGTTCTCAGGAGGCGCTAATATGGGTGAAGCTGCAACGTGCCCGCTGCGCGGCTCCCTGTCCGCGGCCTGTGAGAACCCGCCTGCGGTCCCCGCCTGCTTCACACAGTCAGTATCAGGAAATTGGGCAACCTTATCTCGGCAGCAGTGAGCCACTCGTGGATTATTGCTAACTATCTGCCATATGTAACTCAATCAAAGGAAATGTTGCATCCCATCAACTTAGTGTTTCTCTCAGGAATATACTCTAAGGAGGATTATATTCGCACTAATCACGTCTCGTAAATAATATTAACCATGATACCTTGCCAAGCACTTTCCCGACACTATTTCTCACCTAGGAAATCATGTTTTGTAGTAAAGGTTATTGCCATATTATTGATCTAAAAAGAGGGCTTATATAGGTTAAGTACTTGCTTTTCAAAAAATCACACAGCTTCTAAGAGCTGGAGATTGGGTTGTACTCAAAGCTGGCTCGGCCTGGAGCCCACGTTCATGTAGCTAGTCTTCCTCTCCTCTGGGCAGCAGGCGGTGAGAGCACGCAGCGCTCCGGGCAGAGGTTCAGACAACCATTCCGTCTGTGTGTCCTTCCTAAGTGAATAAATGATGTAGTTCCTGAACCCAGCACTGCTGTGTTACAAAAATGTTACACTCAGAACCTCGCCCCTGCTTTTTCCGCTATAACTCGGGGGGCTGTGCAGCAGGCAGGTGCGCCCTGACAGAGATGTGCACAGAAAGGACCCAAGGTCCCCTTTCAGAATGTCGCTGCCGCAGACAAATGGAAGCCTCAGAACGAACGCAGGTAAGTGACAGAGAACCCGTGAGCAGCCGACCAGGAGCCTGACAGGGAACCCTCCGGGGCGGGGAGGGGACATTCCAGCCTCCTTCCCCAGGTGAGCGACAGGTGCCGAGGCCACTGCAGACCCAGGCCCACACGGGCCCTACCCTATCGCAACCAAAGAAACACCCTGTAGGACACGGGGTATTTTAAGGCCAGCATGGTCCTACTGATTGATTTCAAGGAATTTGCCTCAAGGAAAATAACTAGTTTTTGCCAAATAATTTCAACACCGTAAATCTCATCCAATAGGAGGAAATGTGGGGGGGGGGGATTGGGGGGAGGGATGGTTTCAATCTAAAGTTTTGTCAAGAACAGGAGGAAAAGCACTTAAAAATAGATAAACAGTATTTTTTTAAAGCTCCAAAGTACACCTGGAGGCAGCACTATGGTGTTGAAAAGAAGCGACCCATGCCAGGACCGCTGCAGTTACGGGAGGCCAGCCACTGATTGGAGGCACGGCCCCGGCCAGTTTGCTCGGTGGACAGAACATCAGCCTGCGGACTGGAGGGTCTCTGGTTCATGCCAGTCAAGGCCATGGACCTTGGTTGCAGGCCTGATCCCCAGCCCATTTGGGACATGTGCAGGAGGCAAACAGTGGATGTGACATTGATGGTTCTCTCTCTGTCTCCACCCCTTTCCCTCCCCTCAAAAAATCACTGGGAGGGAGAAACCAAGATGGCAGCATAGGTAAACACCTGAACTTGCTGGCTCACACAACCACTTCAAAACTACACTGAAAGACAAAACAGACATCATCCAGAACCACGGGAAGGCTGGCTGAGTGGAAATTCTACAACTAGAAGGGAAGAGAAAAGCACACTGAGACTCGGAGGAGGAGCGGAAGTAAAGTGCGGAGGTATGGAGGCACTCGCGTGGAAAGGGCTGGCAACTGGGTACGCTGTTGTCTTTTTCAATCGTGAGGGAGACACAAGCTCCTGACTGCTCTGAACTCCAGTTCCGGGCGAGACTCTGGGGACCCAGACTCATATGGGGAGAAACTGGACTGTCTGGCATCAGGCTGGAACACAAGGGCGGCTTTCTCTCAGAGGTGCTTGCAGCGATCATTGTTCCTGCATGGTGCCGCGGGACATAGAGACCCAGGGGCCTCTTCGGGGCAGGGCTGACAGTCAGCCATTGCTGTTTGCTCTACCCTGGTGATTCCCTGAGACCCCACCCCACCCAATTTACAACTCCACCCAAGCTGGGCACAGAGGCTTTTGCGTATGAATGGCCTGACCCTTTGCAATCTAAAACCTAACATACTGCAGCTGGGTCAGAGCTTCCAAAAGAAGGCCCAAAGCTGGACAGCAGCTTGCATTGCTTCACAGCTGGGCCTCATCTGGGCATCTCCAAACCCCAAACAAAGAGGAGGAATCTGCAGTTGTCTCTGTAGCTCCTGCTGGATGGCCTCAGGCAGTGGCTGACTTTGCACCTCCTTGGAGATCCAAGAGCCACTGTACCCAGTGGTCAGAGTGAGACAATCCAGATTACAACTCTTCACATCCATAAGAGACACACTCAGGGGGCAGACTCAGTGAGCACCAAAGCCCCACTGAAGCAAGTCTTGCCCCATAAGGGTGTCTCCAGCACAGAAGTTCTCCCATCGTAGACACAACTGATCCTCACAGCCAATTGGCCTGGAGGTCAATTCCTCCCAGTGATACCAACAACAATCAAGACTTAACTACAACAAGACTGTGCACACTGTCCACAAAGGGGTGCACCAAGAGTGTCTACCTCAGGTAATTAGGGAGGCTGAGCCACTGGGCCCTATAGGACACCTAGCACATAAAGCCACTCTATCAACACAGGGAAGCAGCCAAAATGTGGAGACAAAGAAACAGGTCACAAATGAAAGAAATGGAGGAAAGCAAACTATTGGATATAGAGTTCAAAACCACAGTTATAAGGTTTCTCAAGAATCTTCTAGAAACCTCTGAGAAATTTAGTGAGACCCTCAAGGATATGAAAAAGGACCAACTAGAAATTAAGCATACACTGACTGAAATAAAGAATAATATACAGAGATCCAACAGCAGACTAGAGGATCCAAGAATCAAGTCAAATATTCAAAATACAAAGAAGTGAAAAACACCCAACCAGAAAAGCAAAAAGAAAAAAGAATCCAAAAATATGAAGATAGTGTAAGAAGCCTCAAGGACAACTTCAAGTGTACCAACATCAGAATTATGGGGGTGCCAGAAGAAGAGAGAGAGCAAGATATTGAAAACCTATTTAAAGAAATAATGACAGAAAGCTTCCCCTACCTGGTGAAAGAAATAGACTTACAAGTCTAGGAAGCACAGAGAACCCCAAACAAAAGGAATCCAAAGAGATCCACACCAAGACACATCATAATTAAAATGCCAAGGGCAAAAGACAAAGAGAAAATCTTTAAAGCAGCAATAGAAAAACAATTAGTTACCTACAAGGGAGTACCCATATGACTGTCAGCTGATTTCTCAACAGAAACTATGCAGGACAGAAGGGAGTGGCAAGAAATATTCAAAGTGATGAATATGCAAGAACCTACAACCAAGATTACTCTACGCAGCAAAGCTATCATTCAGAATTGAAGGTCAGATAAAGAACTTCACAGATAAGAAAAAGCTAAAGGAGTTCATCACTGCCAAACCAGTACTATATGAAATGCTGAAAGGTATTCTTTAAGAAAAGGAAGAGGAAGAAAAAAATAAAGATAAAAATTATCAATAACAAATACATATCTATCAACAAGTGAATCTAAAAATCAAGTAAATAAAAAATTTGATGAAAAGAAAAAATTGGTGAATATAATAGAATCAGGGGCATAGAAAGGGAGTAGACTGATAATTTTCAGGGGGAAGGGGGTGTGGGGGTGCAGGGAGAGACTGGACAAAAATCATACACCTATGGATGAGGACAGTGGGGGCGTAAGGGCAGAGGGTGGGGTGGGAACTGGGTGGAGGGGAGCTATGGGGGGAAAACAGAGGAACAACTGTAATAATCTGAACAATAAAGATTTATTTTTAAAAAAGAAAGAAAGAAAATTGAAAAAATAATATGAAGATGAAAAAAAAAATCAATGGGAAAAATATCCAGGGGTGAGGATTAACCACAGCAACTAAAGATTGTCCTGCACGGCCCACCCCTCTCCTCCCCCGCCCCTTCCTGCCCCGCCTGCCCTCTGCCCTCCCTGCCCCTCTGGCCTTTTCAGGAACCTGCCAGCAGCCCACCCTGCCAGGCCCTTGGTGGTCAGGACATGTGGAGTACAGACTAAGCAAGCACCATGTCTGTAAATTGTGGTCATTTACTGTTGACATAGTGCTAGTCATAAGGTAAGTGAATCTCCCTGTGTGGGGACGGGGGACTCAGAGATGGGCCTGGTACCCTAATCACAGCCCACAAGTTTTCCCTTAAGTGAAGGTCCAGGACGCCAAAGAACCGCGTGCCAGGACCACATGCCGCAGCCTGACACGGCGGGGCGCCTGCGCGCCTTAGCAACCTGCACTCCAGCTCCGATGGGAGTGAGGCTGTGGAGGGATGGTGGTGACGGTAACAAGTAGAAGAGCAGTAATAATAATAAAAAAACAATAATAGTAATAATAGTAATTACTCATGCCTACTTTGCACGAAGCACTATGCATGAAGCACCATGCTAGGTAATTCATATACTTCGTTGTCACAGAAGGAAGAAACAGAACATGGAGTTCACATCTTACTAGAATTTCCACATCATTATCCTAAACCACGCTGAGCTTCCTGCGTGCTGGTGTCAGGTTGTTTAGTTACTAGAGACGCCCAAAGGTCACATCCATGCGAAGAATCTACTGAGCAGGATGTCAGTGCCCAGGATGGGACCGCGGCGAACGCGGCTGCTGTAAGCTCTTCCATCCCTCTGGAGCCTGAGAAGCTCAGCGAGAGCCATGAGAGCCATGCGCACCTTGCAGCACTCCTGTGTCCCCAGCTTGTCCTTGGAGCCATTGCTCTTATTCCAGATGGACAACAAGCCACGACACAGCCAAATGCGCCTAACATTTCCATCTCCTGCCCAGGAGGTGCTGCAGCCAGCCAGCTCTCCCCTGGGGTCTGGGGGCAGCGGGGCCTGGCCAGAGCCACAGCTGGAAACCGTGAACTCTGCCTGGTTGCTACACAAAGGCTGTGGCAGCAGGAAAAGGGAGGTACGCGCGGCGCGGGGGGGGGGGGGGGGAGGACAGGCACCACCAGGGTCGCCACGAGGGACCTGGACCTAGGGTGACATGGCTGCTGTGGCCACGAGTATTCCTCCCTGGAGGAGGCACTTCCATCGTCATTCTTTCCTTTGCTCCTTTTCTGACATCGTTGCTCTTCTTCAAAGGATGCTTCCGGAAAGGATCTAAAGCTTTAATATCAGGGACCATTCATTCTGGGGGAATCCAGGTTAGCTGAACTGATTAAAATATTGAGACATTTCCTCACCCACCGCATTCAGTAGCCACTGAGCACAGGCCCTAGTGTCCGCGGGCGCCTCCGCTGCTCCACCCCCGCCCTGATCGGCTTCCTCGGGGCGTCAGGGTGGGCACTCCCGAATGGTAACTATGGGGCAAAGCCTCCCTCGCGCTGATGCTCCCTTCTGCACGTGGGGCTATTAGAGGGTTTGTAATTATCCAGCACACCAGGAATGCACGTTAGCCCAGGAACGGAACCTAGCAGGTCCATATGCTTTCTTCCAGATACATACATGTATAGGCCATGAAGTGAATTCACAGTCCCAGATAAAGAGATAGGAGGCACTGAGGAGAGCTGGAAAGAAAATCAAGAGGAGGGTTCAAATGACCCTAAAACTTGACACTACCTTAGAACACAGGCATCCTTGTTCCCAGCATCCTCAGTCCCAGCATCCTCGTCCCAGCATCCTTGGTCCTAGCATCCTTAGTCCCAGCATCCTCAGTCCCAGCATCCTCAGTCCCAGCATCCTTGTCCCAGCATCCTTAGTCCCAGCATCCTCAGTCCCAGCATCCTTGTCCCAGCATCCTCATCCCAGCATCCTCAGTCCAAGCATCCTTGTCCCAGCATCCTTAGTCCCAGCATCCTCAGTCCCAGCATCCTTAGTCCCAGCATCCTCGGTCCCAACATCTTTGGTCCCAGCATCCTTAGGACTAGCATACATTTAGCAGGTACTTTAAAATTCTTACTTGTTAATTTCTAAGAATCATATTTATAACCTAAAAGAAACACCAAAAGCAACAGAAATAACCACTGTCTATTACATTATCTTGGGTTGAACTAATACAGTAACTAAAACCAAAATACATTCCTAACCGGTTTGGCTCAGTGGATAGAGCATCGGCCTGCAGACTGAAGGGTCCCAGGTTCGATTCCGGTCAAGGGCATGTACCTTGGTTGCAGGCACATCCCCAGTAGGGGAGTGTGCAGGAGGCAGCTGATCCATGTTTCTAACTCTCTATCCCTCTCCCTTCCTCTCTGTAAAAAAATCAATAAAATATATTTTAAAAAAATAAAAACAAAATACAAAGAGAGAAAGTATAGATAGCTGTTCCATTTGGGGGAACAAGTAAGTGGAAATATTTTGTTTAGTGTCTTTAATCTCCAAGGGAAACTCTCCTTGATTTCATTAAATAATTAATCAGGAAGAAGGAGAATCCGACAAATGTCCCACCAAGGGAACACTGCTTTCCTCCCGGAGAATGGGGGGGGTGAAAGTTATAGCAGTAAAGTCCGTACATTTTTTAGATTTACTGCTTCTCTTGGTCTGAAAAGAATATTACCAATAGAGTTAAAGCCCAATAAGTCACAGAAGAAACTTTAAGAATGTCATGTAGAAGCCTTCGGGCAAAATATGTTTACCGCCTAATGTACTGAGCGTGGTGATGTGGTGAAATGAAACTTCTAAGACGGAGGAATTATATAGGCAATTGCATATATATAACCCACAGGCTCCGAGACGCAGAGTGAGGAAAGGCAAGCTCAGATACAATCAAAGAGGACAGATGGGGTTTAGGGAAAAGATGGATTGTGGGGAGACCTATGGTTTTACGGAAATGTATGCAACTGAGAGTAAAAATATGCTGAGCAGCATTTGAGAGAGCCGAGGGGTCATGGAAATGCCTGGTGATGCATTTTAACTCCGTGCGCCTCAGACAGACGTGGGAAGTGCTTACTCCAGCCCCGACATAAACAGTACACACGACCAGACAGGCTCGATGTTCTCTGGAGGCCTGTTTTCTCTAGACACCATGCCCAGGGTGTGCCGGCACATGGGGATGACATGGTGGTTCCAGATGTGGAACACAGTTTAATTCTTTAGAAGTTTAACAAAATCCACACATGAGTATTTTAGAGGTCTTCAGGAAACAGACATGTGAGAAGGTATGGTAATACTTCCATTTATTCATGTAGCAAGGGAGCTTGAAGAAAGATGCTTGTCTGTAACATCGGCAAGTCCACACCTTCACATGCAGACACTGGCTCCTGAAGCTAAGGGATGTGACTGCAGCTTGATCATCAGCTGATGCTGACTGTGTAACTGCAGGCATGGCCGTTGTTGAATCTACGTAGTCATTCCGTGTTTCACTGAAGGAAGGTGACCTACATAGAATTCTGAAGATGATGAATAGAAAATGTAACTCGAGCTCTGGCCAGTGTGCTCAGTGGTTAGACCATCGGCCTGGGCACTGAAGGGTCCAAGGTTCAATTCCCACTCAAGGACAGGTGCCTGGGTTGCGGGTTTGTTCCCTAGCCTCCATCAGGGTGCGTGCGGGAGGCAACCAATCAATGTGTCTCTCTCACATTGATGTCTCTCTCTCCCCTCCTTCCTACATCCCTTCTGCTCTCTCTAAAAAGCAATGGAAAAAATATCCTTGGGTGAGGATTAACAAAAACAAAAAGGAGTAATTTGACTACATTTCCAAATGATCAAGAAAGAGCGGAGGTCTGTGGCCATGGCCTGTCCGGCAGTACGGAAGGAATCGCTGTGTGGAGCTCATTTGTTTCCCAGCGTTTCCCACACCGACCTCACCCTCGGAAGGCAGACAGCTGACGGAAGCTGGCTCTGTGGCAGCATGGCCCGGGGCACTGGCTCAGGAGGCAGACCCAGCTGGACCTACAAGCAGGAAAGGGGGCGAACAGACCTGACTCGAAGACATGGCTCTTAGGCATCCAGCCAAGGGTGCAGCCCCTCGCTGACCCACACAGCCTCGCGAACCCCCTGCGCAGCACCAGCGCGGCAGCTGTGGGCCCTGGAGGAAATGATGCGTAAGAACAAACAGAACCACGCAGAAGACGGCACGCGCGCCACAGGAGTGGCCCTGAGAAATACAAAGCCACGACATACGAGTAATTAAAAAGTACCCTCACCTTTACCCATAAAACAAGCCGAACAGTCAGGAGGACAGAAACAGACCAGAAACCCATTTTTAAAGTCTGCATCTGAAATCACTGATAAACTAATAAATACACAATATTAGAAATGTTAGTCTTCCATGATCGTTAGGGGTCGGAATGATCTCTGCATTACACTGAAAACATTCTAGATAATTCAGAGAACTGGGTGAAACCAAAACAAACAAAAATTATTGCACATTAGACACAAATCAAGGAGTTGGAAAGTAGTGGGGAGAGGATTGCTCTTGCTGCATTAAATAAGGTGTCAAAACATCAGAAACGAAGAGTGAGTGGACTGAGGAAATATTTCCAAGACCTCACAGGAAAGCCTTCAGTGCTACTGACATAAGGAAACCTCGTCCGCACTGATGAAAAAGGGACAAGCTAGTGAAAACAGACAAGAGCTGCACACAGCTAATGACAGAAATCGAGAAACGCAAACCCCAAATCTATGTGAAAAGCTGCTCTACAGCAGTGGTCGGCAAACTCATTAGTCAACAGAGCCAAATATCAACAGTACAATGATTGAAATTTATTTTGAGAGCCAAATTTTTTAAAACTTAACTTCTTCTAACGCCACTTCTTCAAAATAGACTCGCCCAGGCCGTGGTATTTTGTGGAAGAGCCACACTCAAGGGGCCAAAGAGCTGCATGTGAATCGAGAGCCGCAGTTTGCTGACCACAGGTCTACAGCATTGGCCACTGAGGAAAGGCAAAGCAGAATGGCATGCAGCGGGCTCTTGTTATTCCTGGGAATCATGTCCTGGGGACACACGGTCAGGTTTCTGTGAACTTCTAGTCACATTTTCATCACCTGGCCGATATGTCTCCATATTTTACGGTGTTTCTGTTAAAAGACGCCTTATTTAAGAAATACTGTTACTGAGTCCCTGATGCGGAGCTCACAGCCCACAGCCCATCACTCAGGCCTGGTGGATCTCATCCGACAGGCACATCCAGCCCTCAGGCCTGAGGCCCGGGGGAGAGGGGGTTGGGAGCAGTGAAAACAGCAACAAGCACAAAAAGGCAGAAAATGGGCGTAAGAGACGGAGAGGGGAAAGGGCAGAGTGCCTCCCCCCTCCACCAGGCCAGGCCTTCGGTGCCCCCTGCCCAGCTGAGCTGGAAAGCACCGGGACTATGGGTGGGGGTGAAAGGCCTGTTTAGTGAGAAAGCGAGTTCGCAAGCATGGAGTCCGAGGATGAGGAGGATCCTGCTAAACACCTAGCGAGCCAAGTCTGAGGAGATTCATACCCGCTGTTGGGTGGGAGCAGGGATTCCAATAGCCCGCTGGCGGGAATGTGGTGGAGCCCTCCTGTGTGAAACTGGACACTGTATGCAAATACACAAAATATAAACCGTGCACACAGTAGGGCTGAGTGACTACTAGACTCAGCCTACGTTCATGTAAATGTGCATGAAAACGTAATGCAAGAAAACATATCAGGAAGATTTCTCATAGCAAAAGTTATAAACAGAATAAATGTTCAGCTTTCAAAGAATATTGAAATGAACCACAGTGCATCTATACTGTACTATACTGTATGTTAGAGTAATTTGTAAAGAAAACATTAGACCTATCCTATCTAATAATAGAGTAACATGTAAATTACCATCACTCCGCTATGCCCACGATTGGGCGGCGGGAGGCTGGGGGGCGGGACTCAGGGTGGCCTATCTTGGCCATTGAGAGGCACGGACCCGCTGCCACTGAGGGGGCAACCCTGCTGTTGAGAGGCGCAGGGGGCAGGACTCCCGCCCCCTGTGCCTCTCAACGGCCAGATCCGCGGCCACTGAGGGGGCCTGCCGCGGACACCCAGCTGTGCCTCTCAACAGCAGGGTAGCCCCCCTCAGCGGCCGCGGACCATCAAAAGTGGGGGAGCTGGGTGCCTGTCTGCTCTGGCACCAGGCCGGAGGCTTCTGAAAGGCCTGATGTACCAGCGGACAGGCACCCAGCTCCACCGCGAAAAGCGAAAGCGTGTAGGGGACCCTACACGGGCATGATTCAATCATGCACTGGGCCTCTAGTATACACATAAAACTAACACATCCTACATATAACATTGAGAAAGGCCATTTGAGACCAATATATATTAACCCAACTTCTGTTCATACTTAGGTTTTTGTATATAAACTTATATGAACACTAGAGGCCTGGTGCACAAAATTCAGCCACAGGTAGAGGGGGGTCCCCTCAGCCTAGCCTGCACTCTCTCCAATCTGGGACCCCTTGGAGGATGTCCAACTGCCAATTTAGCCTAAACTGCCAATTGGACAACCCTCTCAAAATCCCAGACTGCTGGCTCTTAATGGCTCACCTGCCTGCCTGCCTGCCTGCCTGGTTGCCCCTAACTGCCCCCTCCCCCGCCTACCTGGTTGCCCCACACAACCTGCTTGTTCAGTCATTTGGTCCTCCCTCACTAACCCTCTTGTCAGCCTGGTCATAGGCAGCCATCTTGTTAGGGTGTGATGGTTAATTTGCATTTTACCTCTTTATTATATAGGATATGTTTAAAGTTATGAAGAAAATAAAAGAAAATAATTAAGTGTGATTATCTCAAGAGTAGGAATTGGGGAGATCTGAAGAGGAATTTACTACTTTTAGGTATGCTACTTGTTTATTTTACTACTTTTAGGTACTATATATTTTTCCCATAATAATAATGTTAAAAAAATATTTGTTATTAAATATATATCTCACAAAAGGAAGAGTTAAAAAAAGAGACTATCTTTGCCCTTGAAGAGTTAGAATTCAGTATGTTGCTTTATAAACAGTAAAACTTCTAAAGTATTATTTCTCTCCCTCTTCTCCAGAACTCAGGTTCTAAAACCATAGAGTCACAGGAGGAAAATTATGTTTGTTACTGACAAAAAAATTCCATGGCAATCAATTGTGCATCTGCATAATTATCAAGTTAACTTCATCTGTGACAGCTATCATGTTAAATATTTATTTAGAAGTCTGTAGTCTGCTATGTCACGCTCAAAGCTTAATTTCATTTCATGCCATTATGTTCTCAGTGAGAAAGCATTAAGCAAAACAGGTTGAGCTGTTGACCTACGTTTAGCAAGAAAAGTGGGGGGAAAATATTAAAACCACCATTTTACTTTAATTCAATCAATTAATTTGGTAGTTTAGTGTCTTTGCTTAAAAGGTAATGAGTAATGTCTCCCCCTGACTCGCCTCATCATGGCAGTAATGAACATGATGGGGTATTTCTTTAGGACCTGTAAAACATGTTTTCTCTCTCACCGGCTTCTCTTTTACTAAGAGGCTGCAGAGAAAAGCACCATAAAACTGAGAACTCAAGGTGGCTTAATCACGTGATAATGAGCTTAATGATCTGAAACCTAAACTAAATGTTTTCATTAAAAATAATGAAGAATTCATGGCTTCTTTTGAAGTAAGGATAGCCACCAACTAACCAGAAAAGTAAAACACAGTTCTCTAATGTTAAAATATTCTAAAAATAAAGCACAGACACTGGTTATGAGGAAGGGTAGGGTTTTTATCATCAAAGCCCTGGATATGCAGGTAAAAGCAGATAAAAAATAGAAGTAATTATTCTAGCCTTTCTTATTAACCATTCATGGGGCGGGGGGGGGGGGGGGGGGGCATGTCTGAGAGACAGATGTGAGGGACACAAGGAGACAGGGAGACAATGAAAGTGTAAAGACTTTAAAACAAATGTAAATGGCAGAGCAGGATGCTTCCTCTCTGGGATTCAATTTCCTGAATTTAAATTGCATAATGGGTCTGAATTTAAATACTGGTAAAATGGAACCTTCTGAGCTCTTTTCTCCCCAGCCCACTGACCATCTCTTCATCTAAATAGCTAATATGGGTATAGTCGGGAACAATTACTTAACATTTGACATGCTTTGTATCATCTGGGGTCTTTCTTGAGAGCATTAAGCTCACTTGTAATCTTTAAGGCAGTTCTGATTTTAAATAATCTGCTCAGTATGGATAATGACCGTGTCCCATCCACAGATGACAAAATCTACCCTTTGATCATGTCTATAAAAATAAATATGAGTCCGGCTGGCGTGGCTCCGTGGTTGAGCATTGCCATGCACCAGGAAGTCAGGGCACATGTCCTGGTTCCAGGCTCTATCCCCAAAAGGGAGAGTGTGGGAGGCACCCGGTCAATGTTTCTCATCTATGTTTCTCTCTCTCTCCCTCTCCCTTCCTCTCTCTGAAATCAATAAAAACATATTTAAAAATATGAAATAAGCATTAGGCTGATAATGATATCATTATTACTTATTACTGTTAACCCTGTCATTATTCCGTTAACCTGGAAGTAGTTGCTGGGACCCTCTTCTCCATCCAGTGGGTCATTTCGGAACTGGCTCTCTGACGCACCGGCTATCGGAGCCTGGAGGCTGCCGTCTTTGCTCACTCTGCCCGGAGGAGTCAGTGTGCGATCCGTCTGCTCACCTGCATGTGCTGTTTCCTCCCATGTTCTGGTTCTCTTCCTCCTCCCAGCAACGGGTCCTCCTGTGCTCTGTCGGCCTAGAAAAAGCCTCGCTACTTCAGAGCACTTGTTTGAGGTGATGACCCCACCTCTTACACAATTTCCTAAGTTTTCCGTGTGATTACCCTCCAGGAGACCTCTGTGTCTCTCGCCGAAATCTTTCCAGTAGCTCCAAGGCCAGAAAGTAGATGGCAGAGAAGTGGAAATGCACTCCCCACAGGCAATTTAGCTGCTGATAATGGAACTATCAGCAATTCCTGTGGAGGTCTATGTGCAAGGGCATTTAAAAAGCAAGGAAAGGATGCGGGTTTTCCTCGCAGATTGCGAGGCCTGGCATCCTTGGAGACCTGCAATAGCTTCTAAACCAAGACCTAAATCCAAGGGTCTTCACTACGTGCCTCTGGCACACCCTCAGAGAGGACAGTCTGCTGAGTTCCTCTCCTGGACGTAAAGCCAGAAGGTGAAGTCTTTGCCTTTGGGGAGACAGCCATTGGGAACTTTCTCCGTAGAGTGACTTGTCACCGTGTCTGCAAACATCTCTACGTCATTTTACATTAAATCTCAAAGGCCTGATCCGACAAAGTCTACCGAGGTGACCTTGGATTACTGCTCTGTCCAGCGTTTCGCTTCCTCCTGGAAATGTGCGCTTCCCACGTCTCTGTGAGCCTACAGAGGGCGCGCAGTCTGGGGCTTCTGTCATGTTCTGGAAAACGGAACTAAGCAATGCGCTATTTTTAAAAATATTTTGTCAGGGGATTTCTAAAGTGCATTAATTTTGTAAAGGAGCTGAATGCATGTGTCTGCTGTCTCTCGTACATGTGATGTTCTTACAGCACACTATCCAAAAGTAATTGTAAAACTTGTTCTAAAACTTAGCACATGCCTTCTTCATGCACATACACATTCTCATTCCTAAATGTGCTTTGAAATTCTTCTTGAGCAGATGATTTCTAAATGTTAAGAACGTAAGAATCATCAAGCAAAGTATACTCATTTCCTATCCTAATTTGGGATTTTTACTTTTTAAGAAGAAAATCTTGCATTTTTGCCAATTATATGACTCAGGACAGCCCTTGATAGTCGCTATAACAAACAAATAAAAATCTTGGTTGCCTAATTCAACCAGGGTGTGCCACCTGCACAAAGTCTAACACAGATGTGCTGGCTGAGCCAGGGCTCGGCAGCTCCATCCAAGAGGAGGCCCAGGGTCCGGGCAGCCCCCCACGTGGCTGCGTCACCTCGGTGCCCATCACTGCCAGACAGCGGGGAGAGCGCGGAGGATCATTATTCCCTTCCATTCCTTCCATTCACCAGAGCAGCCACATGGCTGCGACCTTCCTTCTGGGCGGGCGTGTGGATGCGCTTGCTCTGTGCTCAGGGTGGGAAGGGCGGCTGTGGAGCCGCAGTCTCGGCCCTGCAGACACACCACTCGGAGAACACGACACAAGAAGGGCTTTCCAGCCATGAGGGCAGAACCCACAGGGACACTTCCTTTTGCTAACACTGTCCTCGGGAGGACTTGGTTCATGGAGTCAGATTTTTGTTGTTGTTAATCCTCACCCGAGGATTTTTTTTCCCAGAGAGTGGAAGGGGTTGGGAGGAGAGAGAGAGAGAGAGAGAGAGAGAGAGAGGTGAGACACATCCATTGGTTGCATCCTGCACACACCCAGACCAGACCAAGGATCAAACCTACAACCCAGATACTTGCCCTTGACAGGGAATTGAACCCACAACCTTTTGGTCTGTGGTCAACACTCTGACCACTTAGCTATACTGGCCAGGGCAAGGAGTCAGATTTTAAATTGTTTTCTTATTTGCAGATAATTGTCAATAGAAATGATGTTTTTGAAATATTTATGGGACACATTGCACTCAATTACATGTTTTCTTAAAAAAATGAAATACTGTCAATATTGAGCAATCAGGCAAGATTCAATTTAAAAATTCTCTGGAAAAGCACTAAGTCACTGTATCTCCCACAGTGGCTATAATGGCCTGACATTGATGAATGGGGCACAGTATTTCCTATATTCTGACTTTCTTCTTCATGGATTATTTAGTAAGGGATCAGTACTTGTAGGGGATTAGTTTTGCCATATTATATAAGTTACCAAAAGATAAAAATACTACACTATTAAGGCATGGCTGGAATTATCAGAAGTTCTAACATTTAATCAGAGGCAAACTATTGTAGTTTCCAACAATTAAACAAGGTTTTGCAATATAAATATTGAAACTTATCAGGAAATACTATGTAATTGTAAGTTTATGAAATTACATTTGTGACACATAGATTTAGAGTCTCCTTAAAAATACTGAATCATAGGATTTACACAAAAATTTGGCTTGAAATTTTATGTGAACTGATTCTAAAATAAGTTTAAGAAATACAAAATTTTCATCAATTTTTGGGTTGGTTTGAACTTGACATCTAACTAATATTGTATTGCCTTCTAAACCAGCAAGGTTCTGGGATATGGCTTAGGAATGTCCTATTAGCCAAAAATGTATAATAATTTCCTTTTATTTACAGGTAATGGCAATTGTCAGACAGACAAAGCGCTTTCTAAGTGAGATAGCACACTACCTAAAACTTTATCTGAGCTGTCACCCAGATGTCTTGCTGAAAATAAATTCATGGCTACGGCATCAGATAATCACAAGACTGAAGAATTGAAACCTCTGAAAGTTAAGGACAGGCATCCTAACTACGGCCCGCGGGCCACAAGCAGGTGTTTTTGCCGTTTTGTTCTTTTACTTCAAAATAAGATATGTGCAGTGTGCATAGGAAATTGTTCATGGTTTTTTTTAAACTATAGTCCGGCCCTCGAAACGTCTGAGGGACAGTGAACTGGCCCCCTGTTTAAAAAGTTTGAGGACCCTTGGTTAAGGACTAAAACTAACCTAATTATTGTTATCCAGATGCTCAGTGTCCTGGGAACAAGAGATCCACCGTGTGCTCTGTGGTGATGATGCCTTAAAACAACGTGTGTGGATGGTGGTGGGAATTCCTGCTGAGAGGAAGCATGTGAGGTGTGTGCGTGGTGGTGGGAATGCCTGATGAGAGGAAGCATGTGAGGTGTGTGGATGGTGGTGGGAATTCCTAATGAGAGGAAGCATGTGAGGTGTGTGCATGGTGGTGGGAACGCCTGATGAGAGGAAGCATATGAGGTGTGTGGGTGGTGGTGGGAATGCCTGATGGGAGGAAGCATGTGAGGTGTGTGGGTGGTGGTGGGAATGCCTGATGAGAGGAAGCATGTGAGGTGTGTGGGTGGTGGTGGGATTTCCTAATGAGAGGAAGCATGTGAGGTGTGTGGATGGTGGTGGGAATTCCTAATGAGAGGAAGCATGTGAGGTGTGTGCATGGTGGTGGGAACGCCTGATGAGAGGAAGCATGTGAGGTGTGTGGGTGGTGGTGGGAATGCCTAATGAGAGGAAGCATGTCAGGTGTGTGGGTGGTGGGAATTCCTAATGAGAGGAAGCATGTGAGGTGTGTGGATGGTGGTGGGAATGCCTGATGAGAGGAAGCATGTCAGGTGTGTGGGTGGTGGGAATTCCTAATGAGAGGAAGCATGTGAGGTGTGTGGATGGTGGTGGGAATGCCTGATGAGAGGAAGCATGTGAGGTGTGTGGGTGGTGGTGGGAATGCCTGATGAGAGGAAGCATGTGAGGTGTGTGGTTGGTGGTGGGAATGCCTGATGAGAGGAAGCATGTGAGGTGTGTGGGTGGTGGTGGGAATTCCTAATGAGAGGAAGCACGTGAGGTGTGTGGGTGGTGGGAACGCCTGATGAGAGGAAGCATGTGAGGTGTGTGGGTGGTGGTGGGAATTCCTGCTGAGAGGAAGCATGTGAGGTGTGTGGTGGTGGTGGGAATTCCTAATGAGAGGAAGCACGTGAAGTGTGTGGGTGGTGGTGGGAATTCCTGATGAGAGGAAGCATGTGAGGTGTGTGGTGGTGGGAATGCCTGATGAGAGGAAGCATGTGAGGTGTGTGGTGGTGGGAACGCCTGATGAGAGGAAGCATGTGAGGTGTGTGGTGGTGGTGGGAATGCCTGATGAGAGGAAGCATGTGAGGTGTGTGGGTGGTGGTGGGAATTCCTAATGAGAGGAAGCACGTGAGGTGTGTGGGTGGTGGGAACGCCTGATGAGAGGAAGCATGTGAGGTGTGTGGGTGGTGGTGGGAATTCCTGCTGAGAGGAAGCATGTGAGGTGTGTGGTGGTGGTGGGAATTCCTAATGAGAGGAAGCACGTGAAGTGTGTGGGTGGTGGTGGGAATTCCTGATGAGAGGAAGCATGTGAGGTGTGTGGTGGTGGGAATGCCTGATGAGAGGAAGCATGTGAGGTGTGTGGTGGTGGGAACGCCTGATGAGAGGAAGCATGTGAGGTGTGTGGTGGTGGTGGGAATGCCTGATGAGAGGAAGCATGTGAGGTGTGTGGGTGGTGGTGGGAATTCCTAATGAGAGGAAGCACGTGAGGTGTGTGGGTGGTGGTGGGAATTCCTGATGAGAGGAAGCACGTGAGGTGTGTGGGTGGTGGGAACGCCTGATGAGAGGAAGCATGTGAGGTGTGTGGGTGGTGGTGGGAATTCCTGCTGAGAGGAAGCATGTGAGGTGTGTGGGGGTGGTGGGAATTCCTAATGAGAGGAAGCACGTGAAGTGTGTGGCTGGTGGTGGGAATTCCTGATGAGAGGAAGCACGTGAGGTGTGTGGGTGGTGGGAACGCCTGATGAGAGGAAGCATGTGAGGTGTGTGGTGGTGGTGGGAACGCCTGATGAGAGGAAGCATGTGAGGTGTGTGGGTGGTGGTGGGAATGCCTGATGAGAGGAAGCATGTGAGGTGTGAGGGTGGTGGTGGGAATTCCTAATGAGAGGAAGCACGTGAGGTGTGTGGGTGGTGGGAACGCCTGATGAGAGGAAGCATGTGAGGTGTGTGGTGGTGGGAATGCCTGATGAGAGGAAGCATGTGAGGTGTGTGGTGGTGGGAACGCCTGATGAGAGGAAGCATGTGAGGTGTGTGGTGGTGGTGGGAATGCCTGATGAGAGGAAGCATGTGAGGTGTGTGGGTGGTGGGAACACCTGATGAGAGGAAGCACGTGAGGTGTGTGGGTGGTGGGAACGCCTGATGAGAGGAAGCATGTGAGGTGTGTGGGTGGTGGTGGGAATTCCTGATGAGAGGAAGCATGTGAGGTGTGTGGGTGGTGGTGGGAATTCCTAATGAGAGGAAGCACGTGAGGTGTGTGGGTGGTGGTGGGAATTCCTGATGAGAGGAAGCATGTGAGGTGTGTGGTGGTGGGAATGCCTGATGAGAGGAAGCATGTGAGGTGTGTGGTGGTGGGAACGCCTGATGAGAGGAAGCATGTGAGGTGTGTGGTGGTGGTGGGAACGCCTGATGAGAGGAAGCATGTGAGGTGTGTGGTGGTGGTGGGAATGCCTGCTGAGAGGAAGCATGTGAGGTGTGTGGTGGTGGTGGGAATTCCTAATGAGAGGAAGCACGTGAAGTGTGTGGGTGGTGGTGGGAATTCCTGATGAGAGGAAGCATGTGAGGTGTGTGGTGGTGGGAATGCCTGATGAGAGGAAGCATGTGAGGTGTGTGGTGGTGGGAACGCCTGATGAGAGGAAGCATGTGAGGTGTGTGGTGGTGGTGGGAATGCCTGATGAGAGGAAGCATGTGAGGTGTGTGGGTGGTGGTGGGAATTCCTGCTGAGAGGAAGCATGTGAGGTGTGTGGGTGGTGGTGGGAATTCCTGCTGAGAGGAAGCATGTGAGGTGTGTGGTGGGAATTCCTAATGAGAGGAAGCACGTGAAGTGTGTGGGTGGTGGTGGGAATTCCTGATGAGAGGAAGCACGTGAGGTGTGTGGGTGGTGGGAACGCCTGATGAGAGGAAGCATGTGAGGTGTGTGGGTGGTGGGAACACCTGATGAGAGGAAGCATGTGAGGTGTGTGGGTGGTGGGAACGCCTGATGAGAGGAAGCACGTGAGGTGTGTGCACTAAAGCCTGGCATTTCTTGCCTGCTCCCAGTTGTTAAAGCGAAGCAGCTGGGTGCCTAGGGCGGCACACTGATAACCAGGAACCAGTATTTTAAGTAGATGAGAATAACTGGAAATCTCTGAAGTGCCTCCGCGGTGGTGAGGGTAGGAGAGAGCTCAGGATGGCGGTGGTCAGGGATCATGAACATCTCTGTGTAGAGCCCCCAGGGGCTGCAGGGGAGACGCTGCCTCTGCTCAGCTGGAGTGAGCCCTTCCCAGGAGCACCTGAGGGCCTCCAGCGCCTCCCGCAGGCAGCAGCCACACTGCCTGGCTCCCCTGACAAACCTAAGGGTCTGAGACTAGCTAGTTGGCTGCTGAGAAGAAGCCATGTCCGGGGCTGGAGGCCGGCAGAGCAGCGGTGTGGCCTTACCCCAGGCAGACCTAGCTGCCTAGACCAGGTGTAGACTCACAGAAAGGAACATCACCGGCAGCCCATAGGGGTGCCCTGGGGGTTGTGTAAAATAATATACCAAGAAACCAGTATATGAAATAAATTTGTTTCCAATCAAGACTTGGTCCAAAATCCCAAAACAAAACAAACATTTTGTTTAATTAATTTTCACTTTTTCTTTTAATATTAGTAGTAAGGAGTGAAAGAGAAACATGAGAAAAAAAATACTTTGACGTGTCACACCTTATTTTTAACTTGGAAATGTGTTTTTATACCAAAATGTTATCATAAAACCAGAGCAAAAAACACAGGGGGAGCAGAGGCCTGTCTCCTGAGGGACACTGCTCAGGCGTGTAAGCTCCTCGCTCAACACTGTTTCCAACGAGGCCCCAGGACGGGCCTGGGCTCAGGGGAGGAATGCTGACTGCTGGGAAGTAGACCTTTTCGATAAAAATGCATTCATGCCTGGCCGGTGTGGCTCAGTGGTTGGGCATCATCCCACACAACAGGAGGTTGCTGGTTCGATTCCAGGTCAGGGCACATGCCTGGGTTGTAGGCTCCATCCCCAATAAGGGGTCGTGCAGGAGACAGCCGATCAATGAGTCTCATCCACGTTTCTATCTCTCTCTCCCTCCCATACCTCTCGGAAATCAATAAAAATGTAATTTTCAAAAATAGACCCATCTCCAGTAAACATGTGGTTCCTCAGGCTTTTGATTAAGAGAAAGTCTGTGACATTCTTCCTGTTTGAAAACATTTTCAGATTATGAGTGAATAAATGAGTGAACAGAAACCTAATTTAAAATGAAGTGGGGGCAGAAGGAGGCGCTCTCAACCCTCACCCATCACAGGGCCTGAAGGGAAGGACTTGTTCGTAATATGCCTCCCTCCCCTCCCCTCCCCTCCCTCTACAGACCACTCCCGCCTTTGCTGGACAGACACCCTCTGGCTGCCAAGGCTGCAGGTTCCCAGTGTGCAATTCCCTGTTGTTCTGGAATAAACCCATTTGCTGGAGATACACTGACTTTTTATTTAGGTCCACGGTACCCTTGTCACCTTGGATGTGGAATTCTTTTCAGGAAAGACAATTTAAATCCAGAGCTATCCCTTATTTTTTTCAATCATGCATGGTTGACTGAGATATAACTAATAACAAAGGTAATTCATTTTTTAATATAAAAAGCAATTCTTTCTCATTATAAGAATAGGACACTTGTTTTAATGGTAGGGATGAGAATTTCAGATATCAATAAAATTAACATAGCTGGTATGCATAATTTTAATCTAATGGTTTAAGATATCAGTTCTGCACCTGGACAGAAATATATTACTTTCATAAAAATAATAACCCAATAAACTGCATCCCTGGTGGCATTGATTGAAAATAAAGTATATGTATATTTGCTTAAACTTAATAATATCTCTGTTCTCAATTTTTATTTAGATGCTTCAGGTAACGTCTGAGAATTATGAACAAAGATTACAAAACAGGTTATTTCTTATCTTCTAGAAGTTAATGAACTAAGTAAACAAAGAAACCACTCTGTAGGTGGTTGTAAACATTGCAAAACGAATCACTGCACGTCTCCTCTACGGTTGTACAGAGGAAGCTGTGAGTAACTCTCCAGGGAAAGCAGTGAGCTTCTATGTGGCCTTTCTGCTTCTTGGATTCTGCTCTCACCATCCCCAGGTATAGGTATGGTGAATGCATTGCTCACATTAGGTATCTATCCTATATAATAAAACCCTAATATACAAATCGACCAAACGGTGGAATGACCAGTCGCTGTGACACGCACTGACCACCAAGGGGCAGGCACTCAGCACAGGATCTGCCCCCTGGTGGTCAGTGCACTCCCATAGGGGGAGCATTGCTCAGCCAGAAGCAGGGCTCATGGCTGGCAAGCACAACGGTGGTGGTGGGAGCCTCTCCCACCTCCCGGGCAGCACTAAGAACCCCTTGGGGGATGTCCGACTGCCGGCTTAGGCCTGAGGGGTCCCAGACTGCAAGAGAACACAGGCCAGGCTGAGGGACCCCCTCCCAGGACACAAATGTCCTACACTGGGCCTCTAGTCTATAATAATAAAAGCATAATATGCTAATTAGACCAAATGTCCTTCCAGACATCCTTATTTCTGAAGCCGCAGCAGGTGGAGGCTACGGCAGAGGCAGTCACTGCAGCAGCAGGCAGGGGCCAAGGCCCTTGCACGAATTTAGTGCATCGGGCCTCTAGTATATATATAAAAGGCTAAGTGACCAACATCTGTCCGTCAGACCATCAGACCAACCAACTAGCCGGTACATAGGACGCGCACTGGCAATTTAAAAATAAACATTTACTCGTGCATGCATGATACATATAAAGCTCTCGCTGGTGCCAATTGCATGCATGTGTTTCCATCTGTCATTGTTGATAGTGGTTTCTCTGATTCCAAGAATTGATTTATCCCCATCTGACACTGGCCTCCCATTTAAATTAATTTGAAGACAGTTTCCCGTGATGCCAGCATTTGAGATGACTATTAGTAAATCACAAGGACAAACTCTAGACAGAGTAAGAATATTCCTACCTGAACCCGTTTTCAGACATGGTCAGTTGTATGTTGCTTTCTCTCGAGTTCGAAGAGCATGTGATGTTAAAATTATAGTTGTAAATACTTCATCACAAGGGAAATTAGTCAAGCACTCTGAAAGTGCTTTCACTCTTAATGTGGTATACAGGAAGATATTAGAATAAGTTTAATCAATTTACCAGTCATTGTTTGTATCAGTGTTGTTTTTATATCATGTCTTTGTTGTTGTTATATCATGTTGTTATTGTTTATTTATTAACTAGAGGCCCGGTGCATGAAATTGGTGCACAGGTAGGGTACCTAGGCCTGGCCGGCAATCGGGGCCAATCTGTGGGGCAATCGACAGGGCAATCAGGCAGAGAGAAGTGGGGGGGCGGCCTGCTGGCATCCGCCTTGGCTGGCCTGGGGCCTGGGGGCTGGGGGCAGCTCCTGCCTTCAATGTCTGCCCCCTGGTGATCAGTGTGCATCATAGCAACCAGTCGTTCTGCCAGTTGTTCCACCGTTCAGTCAATTTGCATATTAGGCTTTTATAACATAGGATTAATTTATATATTATTTTCATATACATTTTACTAATTTTCTTTCATCTCTGACAATTCTATTATAGAGAAAGGGTGAATAGCGATATTAAAATATTTCTTCTAATTAATTTCCTTTCAATGTACATGAGTCCTTGCACCAGGCCACTAGTTTACTAATGGTTGTTGATAAACTGGATCATTTAAATGCTATTGGCTCTTTAATATGATGATGTGCATGGGAACAAATAGAAAATATGACCTTGTATGCTTGAAAAAAGATATGGACTTTATTCCTTCAGTAATACATTTTTCAGTTCTGAAAAAAAAAATCACTCTATTTAACAACCTTTGGTAGATTAGAAAGTTCAGCTAACATAATCAACATATGACTGAGGATTCTGTTGGAACATATTGGTTTTATTTAATGTTTGTTTATTTATTTATTTTTCAGTTCTATGAAGTTGCCTTTATTTTTCTAACACCCGTGCAATAGAGCAGCTAAAAACAACACTATTTCTCAATAGCAAGATGGCATATCCTGAGTTTGCTCATGTCTCTTATTTCAGTTTAACATTTTCATTTGTCTTCAACCTGATATTTTTAGTTTCCCTTGGGCCCTGCCTTACACTATTTCACAGAGGTGGGTTCAGATTTCAGACGATAAAGGAAATGGAATAAATGGAAGCAGGATAAAGTCATATGAAAAATGCAAATAGAAATATCATCTTTGTTTATGTGTGAAGATGACCCTTCTGGCAAAATTAACTAGTAAGTTTTTCAGTAAAACTATTTAGTTATTTATTTTTTTTTTTACTTTTTTGGAATAAACAATAAAATAACTAGAATGTAGAAATAAAGAACAAGCCAAAGAGAGTTCTCAAAAACATTTTGGTTGGAGGTTTAACTAATTTACACACAGCACAGCAGTAGCTCCATCACATCAGTCCCAGCTGAACAAAATGTAGAAAGAAATTGAAAATGTGAGGAGCAAAACGCAGGTCAAGTTCCCACTGCGCAGCCCTTGGAAGGTTAGTTTCCAGATGGTATGGGAGGGCCCCGCTGCAGCCACTGTGGAAGACGGTCCTCATGTGTGAAATGTTAACTTCACAGACACGTCCCGGCGCACTGGCCTTGCACCAGTTAACGTAATTAGTCCAGGAGGAGAGGGCCTCGCTGCGCCAGAGAGAAGCTGTCGTTTTAACTGGGAGCTAGTAATTATTTTTAAGTGATATTTGCTTTGAGGAGGGAATTGTATCTCAATGTCACAGAAGGATGGAAAATTAATCAATGCAATTTCAAATTGATAACTTTGAACATGAACACATGAATTTGAAACTAAGCCAAAGCAGAGTTTAGCAGCTCAAGGGAACATATCCCCTAAGAGACACACAAAAAATACTTGAAATTCAGGATAAGGAGATTCAGTCATATCATCAAAATCTTTCTAATTGAATTTATTTGAAGCAAATATCTCACCCATGTTAATTTCTATTAGTTTCTCCTCATTTATTTAGTCCGTATTCAATGTTTGACATATTTAGTTTTATTGTAGATAAAATTATATTTTTTATTAACCTACTAGAGGCCTGTTGCATGAAGATTCATGCAATAGGCCTTCCTTCCCCTGGCTGCCAGCACCGCTTTTTCTCTGGCACTCGGGACCCAGGCCTTTGCTCTGGTCACTCCGGACGGAGCCTTCAGCCTTTTCCGCTAGGGCCGGAGTGCCGCTCCTGTAACTCCCTCCGCCCCCTACCTTCCACCTCATAGCAGGCGTCCCGCTCTGCACCTGCTTATGCAAATTAACCCACCATATTTGTTGGGTTAATTTGCATACTCACTCTTGATTGGCTGGTGGGAGCCGCAGAGGTACAGACAATTTGCATATTTCTCTTTTATTAGTGTAGATTGTGTTTTGACTGATTAACCCAAATTAATTTATCCTTTATACTGAATTGCATATCCCATTTGAGTATTTATAATGTTTGAGGGCTAAACACAGTAGCTGCATGATCATTCTTCTAATGTTACTAGAATTCTAAACTTTCAGATAAAAGCTTGAATATAAGTTATAGGTCTTCATATACACTTGATCTAGACTGTACATTGGAGGATAGTATAGAACCAGAAACCCAGCAGCAGTAATTTTAGAGATTAAAAAAACAAAACAAGCAAAGTGCTCCAGAAAAGGAGAGCGCTGTGATTTCTTTCTTTGTTAATCCTCACCCAAGGATACAGTTCCCATTGATCTTTAGAGAGAGTAGAAGGGAGGGCAGGAGAGATAGAACAAGAGAAACACTGATGGAGAGAAACACACCCTGACCAAGGCCAGGGATCTAACCTACAACCCAGGTACGTGCCCTTGACTGGGAATCAAACCCTCAACCCTTGGGTGTGCAGGCTGACACTCTAACCACTGAGAAACACCAGCCCGGGAGGGAGTGCTACTATTAACAGTAACTGGGAAATTAGAAGAGATAGTCCAGTAATTTCAAATCAGTCTTTTGAAATAGTTCTAATATCTCCTAAAGGAGCACCATTAAAACAGTCAGAATATGAAGTGGGGACAGGCTGTGTCTGTAAGGAACATGGCGCACCTATTCTTACTTACGTGTCCTGACTTGACTATGAACTATGTCCCCTCCTGTCAAGTACTCAACAAATAGAAGCTGTCACAGTAAAAGAAGACAGTGTGTGTTTACCCTGCAGGTCCTTGTCCTGGATGACGGCCGCCTCCACCTCCGCCCCGGCCACCACGGTGCAGGTGAAGGGCAGCTGCAGCAGCGCGCTGAGCTCCCCGAAGGACTCCTGCCTCTGGAGCTGCCCCATGTAGACCAGCTTCCGGACTTTCTTCTGTGAGAGAGGAGGGTGGGAGTGAGCGCTGAGGCCACAGCACATACTGCTCCTGCCAGGAGCGCTGCTCGTAAGCCCGCTGGTGTGTGGTGCTTAAACTGCATTGCAACTTCGTGTGACCAGAGAACACCTTTCCTGAGCTGTGTGAGTTCTGTGACATCCGTGCACCACTCCGGCCGGAGGACACTGGAAGCACTGCCATTCAGTGCAAACTGCGTTTTTGCATCTGCCAAGATGCTTGGGAAATGCTGGGCCCATTCCGTTCTTCAAAGCCCCAGGCTCGCATTGTAAGCACCGCTCACCTGGTGTGTTACCTCTGACGCAGGGATGAGTTGGTGAGCGGTAAGATGAAAAAGTAGGGAAAGGAACAGGGCAGCCATCAGGCTAGAAGGGTGAGAGGAAATCTAAAAGGGGTCACAAGCCAAGATCTGCCTGGAAGGTGTGTCCCTCTTACAACCAGGCGTCCCAGCCTGCCGGTCGAAGACGCAGCAGAGCGGCTGGGCCGCAGGGACCAGCGAGAAGGTGCCTGACCCGCCAGCAGCTCAGCCCCAACTCCCCGCCGCTGCCTTCTGCCCCTGAGAACTGCACAAACCCGCATCTCACAGACCGACTCTCGGTCCGCGCCTCTCCCCCTGCGTGCAGGTTCTGGAAGGCATCATCCTGTTTTCCCTGAGGTGGGGTGCTCCCGGCCACATACCCACAGCACCCCGCAGCAGGCCCGGACTCCCTGGAGCTTAGCCTCTGGCTAATGACGTTCCTGTAGGTCTTCGCGTAGGCAGTTCACTTTATTTCTCTGGAGTGAATATGCAGCGAAATTCCTGGGCCATATGTTACGTGTATTTCAGCCAACCTGATACCTTATAGTGATACTTTGTGGTGATAACTGGCATTTTTCTGATAAAGACGTTAAGCATCTTTCAATGTGCTTATTGGCCATTAGGCACATTGGTCATTGATATATTGGTCACAACTCAATCAATAGATCTTACAAATTATCTTACATTCTGGTATCTTACAACTCAGGGAGGGGGAGAAAAAAAACCTTACCAAAAAGAGTAAAAAACATTGAACAGAAATTTCACAAAGGAAGACACACAAATAATGTATCCAATGAGCAGTGAAAAGCTGTTCAACATCCTTTATTCACTGGAGTAGGTTAATAGGTTAAAGAGAACATGAAGATTTGAAACTTACCACTCGTTTTGGCTGTAATCTCACGAATCCTACAATATCTCTATAAATGTTACAGTGTCCAGAATTAATATAAGCCACGAAAGGAATTATATTTCCACTTTCCACTATCACTGAAAACAAAAGAGATAATTCATTATTTCACACATTCTTCTCTATAAATGGTGAGTTTAAGAGAATTTCACACATTCCTACTGTAAATGGTAAGTTTCTTAATGGATGCCAGTCTACAGGCAGCACTGGCCTGTGACAGAATCCACCCCTGGCATCGACAGAGAAGGAAGCATTGGTGGGACTGTGGCAGCAGAGCCCCCCCTCCCGCCCCCATGCAGTGAACGGGGGAAGGGCCAGAGGCAGGGGGGCCAGAGGAGGGGGGAGGGGGAGAGGGGGAAAAACAAGCCTCAGATGGCATTTCCGGATCTTTGTGGTGTGACTTCCCTGCCATGCTAATGCCAAACTGCCAATGGTTTACCCACTGGCTGGCACAGCCCCTGAGTGTGTGACATCCCCGAGCCCGATGGTCGGGGTTCGCACTCTCCTCTCTCGGCAGGGGTTAAAGCAAGGTCCTACATGAGCCATAAATTCCATCAATCCCTGAGCTTCGGGCTTTTCACCCTGAAAATGGCAAAATTAAAAACCCCATTCTATACTCAACGTGGTGTAATTAAGTGCATATAAAGTACTTAGTATGATGGCTGGCACCTAGTATTACGTAGTAAATCATGCTGTTAATATCATTATTTTTTGCTCAAATTTGTGAAGCTACCCTAAAACCAAGATCTAGCTGAAGGTGAACTGGATAATCTATATATATAAAAACCCAGTGACCTTTACAGCAGAACAACTGGAATGACCAGTCGCCATGAGGCACACTGACCACCAGGGGGCAGACGCTCAACGCAGGAGCTGCTTCCTGGTGATCAGTGCGCTCTCACAGCAGGAGTGCCGCTCAGCCAGAAGCCAGGCTCACAGCTGGCGAGCGCAGTGGTGGTGGCTGGAGCCTCTCCCGCCTCCATGGCAGCACTAAGGAGTGGCAAGCCAAGCATTAAGGAGCGAGCAGGTGGGTGGTTAGGAGTGAGGGATCCCGGATTGTGAGAGAGCACAGGCCAGGGTGAGGGACACTCTCCACCCCAATCATGAATTTCGTGCATGGGTCCTCTAGTACCTTTATAATTACCCAGGTACTGATTAAAAAGCAATTGGAATAAAAACCTCCTGATCTACATAACATTTTAAATTATCAACATAATTTAATTTAAATAATAAAATCAACTAGTTATACATAAATTAAAATTGCTATTTCAAATTGGCTTTTTATTTTGTTCATTTTGAAGCATATCAATATTTTTTCTGCAAACCCTAAAAGTAACAGAGAAAACATATGTATAGACACATGATTTTTTAAAGAAGAATAGTATTTCATTGTGTAAATGTACCACAGCTCTTTTATAATTAAAAAATAAAAAATTTGATTATTCAAAATTATTTATTTCACGTTATATAAGAGTATATATCAACATGAGAGAAATTATTTACGTTATTAAAATAATTAGCTGGAAAATAGCATAGCTCTGTAAAAATTATAGTTAAAAAGAACAAGGTAACTATTGATAACATTTACCATAAGCAAAAATAAACAACAGACAATGGAAAAATACTTTAAGATAAAAGTGGCATTTCAATGTTTTGCTGAAATGTTTAAGAGAATATGTTATCTCCCTCTTCTCATATAACATTCAGAACTCAAAGTCTATAACACAAAGATTGAGAGATGATGCTACTGTCAAGAACCAATTATTTACCTAAATAAATTATTATGGTAACACATATTCTCTTATACTATTTTCCTTACAGCCAGACAATGATATTACAAAGTTATTTGAAGATATAAAAGTGCACTTTGTCTATAGAATTCGGTGCAGATTGCATAGACGGGGAATTTTCTCAGAGGTCGCACTCATCAAAGCAACGATGGCCTTGCTACCCAGGTGGGGACAGTAGAGCCCACCCTCCTTCCTTCAGCCAGCCAATGGGTGCAGAGCAGGCCTGGAATACTGCAAGGTCGCGGCAAGGAGAGGTGCACTAAGCACACGGAAACCCTTTCCTCTTCACTTGCCGTGTGTGCTACTCTGTTTTTTCTTTAAAAATATATATATTATTATGGATGCGGGTTTTTAAATTTTATTTCCCATCACCTTTTATCTCCTCTGTGCCCTCTACCACCTCCACCCATCTCCCTGCTGCAATCACCACACTGTTGTCCATGTCCATGAGTTCTTTCTTTTTTGCTCAAATGCTCCACCCTCTCCCCACCCCCTACCCTCTCTCACACACACACCCCAGCTGTCTGCCTGCTCTCTATCTATAAGTCTGTCTCTCTTTTGCTTGATAGTTCAGTTTGTTCCTGAAATTCTACATATGAGTGAGATCATGTGATACTTGTCTTTCTATGACTGGCTTTTTCACTTAGCGTAATACTCTCCAGGTCCCTCCATGGGGTAAAATTTTCTTCCATTGTATAGCAGAGTAGAATTCCATGCTGTAAATGTACCACAGCTCTTTTATCCACTCATCTACTGATGGCACTTGGGCTGTAAGCCAAGCCCTCTATAGGCCACAGGGAAGCATCTATAATATCCAGGAGGGCAGGGACCTTGTGTTGAAGGTCAGGCTACAAGGTCAAAGCCAAACCACTGCCGTGAGGACCCCTCATTCCAGCAGTGATTCTCCTTGGTCTTTCTAACAATCGCTGCAAATGTTTGTCTTAATGACGACAACTCCAGGGAATTCTGTGTTTAAGGACATTTTCAAACATGTTCATTTGAAACATTACTGTTGACTAGAAAAAGTCATACCAGTTCCCTGGGACAGACTTCACACCTCCTCATTGTGTCTCCAGGTTTTATTGACTCCGCCCTGTCCTGTTTCCCACACCCAAAAACTGCTGGCGACATGCTGTCAGCTCCTTGCCCTTCCCTCGGGTGACATAGAAAATGACACACAACATGAAAAGACCCAGAGGATTATAACAAAATTTTAATTGAAAAGATTTAGTATGGACTACATAGATGACATTGTATTCATTATTTTTAAAGGTCAGATTCATTAATGTTCAGCAAAGAAAGTTGATTTGTATTTAAAAATGAGGTTTTAAAGAGCCCCATAATAATTCAGACTGACATTCTAAGACATTGTAAGAAGTGCAAACTTGATTTTATCCTAAGCGTAAGTAATAGGGAGAAAAAAAGAATTCACAGAGAAGAACATGGGGCATCTTCTTTTGCGTCTCTATTGGTTATCACATGCCAGGAAATACCCCAAGTCTAATAAACTATTTTATCCCAATTGCCAGGCCCTTCAGAAGAAGCAGGGGAAGGACAGTGCCTTCCTGGCTGTCCACATCATCACTGGGGCAGTTCAGGGCCCGTTTCCATGGAAACTAGTATTTGGAAAGACAGTCATAGGACATCTTCTAAACTGAGACAAAGCCAGGCCCTTGGCAGAGGTCTGAGCCCGGTTTTGGAGAAGGAGTGTATCTGGGACCAGAAAGGTGGGTGCAGCTCCAAGCAGGACACATGTTCACTGTGAAGCACTGTGAACACATGGTCTGGAAGTGCGTGCACCCTTCTACATAAAAGTAAAGATGTTTGCCTTGCTGCCTGGCTCCCAAGTATGTTTTGTGTTCTATCAGGACCCCTGACTTGGGGGGATCGCCTTATTTCTAACAATTTGGGGGCTCATCCGGGATACTGTCTGTCGCCACAGGGAAAATAGACCCTTCTCCTGAAGAGGTGCACCCCGCTGCCAAGTTGCGGCAGTCTTGGTGATGAGGAACAGCCATTACCCCTGTGACAACTATGAGCTCGGGATCGAGAGTCAGCCAGCAACGCAGGAAGGGCCCAAGCAAGACTTGCGGCAATCAGGTGACCTCAAGTATGAGCCAAGTAGGAAATGGACTGAATACTACTTTGGTGATTGGGTGTCCTCGGAGGTGGGGCATATGTGACTGGGATGTGTCTTGGACATAAAGCGAGTGCAGAGTTCTGATCTGTGGTTCCATTCTCCTGTGAGAGAAGCGGCCAGAGAGGGATGAAGCCGATCTCGGGGAGTAGGAGAAACCTTCAATATGGGGCATTGAGTACATAGTCACAGGGGATCTGCTGAGAATGGGAAACAGAAATTCTAGGCCTAGGGAATACATTCCCCAAAATAGTCCATTGGGAGAATGCTGAGGTTCTGGGGAGGCAAGTTCCCGAACCAGGGACAGAGACATTGTTCTTGGTGTAAACTTTTAGTGTTGTGTGCACCTGTATGAGAGTGTGTGTTGATGTTTTATGTCTGTTATTTGTTTAATTTGTTTAATTAGCTAGTGAAGTTTCTGTCTGTATGTCTGTGATGCAATTTTGGCTTACTTTTAGGGAATTTAATTTGCTCTTTCCTGATTTATGATTTTGCTGTGCTTGGTTAAAATTTTAAGATTATAAGATTAATTTAAAAGTGTAACATTTGTAAAGGTTGCAATCCAGGGGATTAAAATAAAGGCCAGCCAGTTCTAAGACTGCTTGTTGTTAACAAACCATTATCTTCCCCACCTGAGGCAAAGCAGGAGGGGAAAGAAAAAAATGAAGAAGCCGGAGGTTTCCAAGCGGCAGAATGGGAAGCGGTACTTGGGTGCTTGTGGAACTCAGCAGGATGGAGAAATTTGCAAAACCCCATCCAGCATCACATCCATTAAACATCCAGTTGTCAGCATTGGTATTAACCGGGATGGGACTGCAACAGGAAGCGGGTGGCCCGAGATAGGAAGTGGGTGGCTTGTGCCTGCTTGTGACATCACAAACCCATGCTGGCCAGCTGAGGCAGAACTAAGGCTGACCTTGGGGGCACTGCAGCAAGAGAATGGCTGGTTCTTGAATGAGGATGGACCGCATTCCAAGGGTGGTCCTGAAGGCATAGGACTCCCAGCCAGATTAGCGTGTCCTTTCTTTGAACAGAAAGGGCAATCATAGTTAACAGCATAATTCAAATCCCTGTTATAAAATTAGTCAAGAAAATGCATTAGGTAATAATTGGCTTTAAGAATCTCAAAGTTGTTAAGATATAAAGCTTTCAATAAAAATCTAAAAGTGAACAAGCACAGACAAGAATGAGACCTTGTCCTGCCTTCCCCTCCCTATGTCACCCAGGGATGATCTGAGGGACAGCCAAGAGGGCAATTTGCAATCCCAGCCTCCCCCGCATGCTCCAACCAGCTCTTTGGCCACATGCCTCCAGCTTTTCTAGGCTGCAAAAGAAGTTGGAGCAGTAAAAAAAAAAAAGTTAAAAACTCTGCTGGAAGACGCATGTGGCTCAGCTGACTATCTAGACTAAAAGCAGGGGGAGTGATTTGAAAGTCGGCCATGGCTATCCAGGAAAGGGAGCACCTGGCTGGCCCTCGTGTGCTTCCAGCTGATATAAGATTTCCAAACCCAGGATCCCCAGTGGGACCTTAACAACAAGGCCCATAGGGGACACACGAGAGATCTCAGGGAACTAATCATTAAAGGGACTAGGGGAGCAGGTCCCTGGTCTCAGAACCTAAATAAAGCCTTCAATAGTCAGCAGGGCAAAGAAGAAGGGCCTTCCGAATTGTACCAAGACTAAAAGATCAAATGAGAAAGTACTCTGGGCCAGACCCTGAGGACCTGTTGGGCCAAGAAATATTAAAATTACATTTTGTCACCAATAGTTGGCCTGGCTTCTCAAGAAAACTGCCAAGGTAAAGAACTGGAAGGATAGAAGTGCAGAAAAGCTGTTAAAAGAGACTCTGAATGTCTAGGTACATAAAAATAAGAAAGGCAAAAACAGAAAACTAACATAATATTATACTTTTTAATTTGCCTTCTCTTAGTTTTTAATCACAGAAGGTCTCTTGTACTTTGTTGAAGGTATATTTTCTTGAAAGTAAAAGTGCATTTAAAGTGTGTTCATAAATGTTAATCTAAGAAATGCTGTTTACTTTTTAGTAATCATTGAAAAATTAAGGTTTCTAAGAATGCTATTACATTTTTATAAAAGAAAGAATATTAGAGTAGAAATGCTGAATGGAAGGACTAAGGCATGGTTATGCATTTTGAAGAAAAAAGAAGGTAGTTTCTAAAGGTGATTATTTCTGGAAATTGTAAAAATGTTTTTGAAAGTTGTAAAAATGTCCATGAAGTTTATAAAGAGAAATGTTAAAAGGAAATTAATTAAATGATACAGGCCAGTGAGCCAGGACAAGCAGAACAGGGAAACTGAGATATTTAAACAGCAGTTTGCAACCATCTAGAAAACTCTGTCTTCCCTAAACCAAGGACACTTGAAAGTCAATGATTTGTATTTTGCCTCCATAAACAGAGGGTAAATAGCTTATGCCAAAGTTCTTAGGAAGACTGATGGGAGAAATCCAATTGGTGTCATTTGTTGTCCACACCCAAGGACAAATGAAGTAAGAAAATAAGCCTTTTTTGTCAGTTCTTTTCTAGTAAAATAATTATGTTATATTTATCTGGTATTTAATAAAAAGACCATCTTTTAATTATAGGAACTGAAGTTTGCTGGCCTATGTTCCTGTCTCATACACTTTAATATATAATCTTTTGATAAAATCAAGTTTGACAATCTTCCTAGGGTTTGAATTTTAAGAAAAGCTTTTTTTACCTAGAGTTGGTTGTAGGTGGTTCCAATAGGCCCTGGAATGCCTCAAGATCTTCCTACAATGGAAACTAGGGACCAATTTCTTAAGAACTGAGTACTGGGTATCTCTTCTACTTTAATCTCTCTCAGGTTAGAAGGCCTCCTGACCCAAGGCCCTCTTGAATTTCCGGTTTATCACCATTGACAGGAAGACTATGTTTGTTCTAATGAAGACTTGGAAGGGAAGCAAGTTGGAACCCTCCTGGGAAGGACCTTACCTGTCTTGCTTACCACAGGGACTACTGTTCGGACTGCAGAGCGAGGTTGGACCCATCACACACGGGTTAAGGGCGGACACACCTCAACTTGGACAGCCATACCAGGACATGTCCCCTTGAAATTGACGCTAAAAACTGTGAGCTGTCTTAATAACCATCATGCACTGGGCTCTATCTATTTGCTTAAGGAATATGGCAAATTGCAGGAGCTTACAATGTGGGCTGGAGAAATGTATACAATCTGGATCATGCTTACCCAGTTAAGTTATTGGTTATAGATAACTTGAATGACTTGGATATTTCAGCCTTTAGGTCAAAAGATTGGCTAGGACTAGATTTAGGAGTAGATGTCACAGGACAAGATCCCCTAGGCCACTGCCACCACCATGCAAATAGAAGTAGGATATAAGGGAACGAATGCCTGGGTGGAATGGATTAGATATTCTGTTCGCGCCCTGAATAAAAGTGACTGTTACACTTGCATGGCAGGAAGGCTAGAGGCTCAAGTGGTCCCATTCCCATTCGGATGGACCTCAGACAGTAACGGGATGGAATGTGTGCTTGCCTTGTACCAGAACCCCTAACTGGGGGGGGGGGGGGGGAGCACTCGCCTTATTTCTAACACTGGGAAGGAGCAATGGGAAGAAGGCGCCAATGATGCCTTTTGTGAGCTTACTTTCCACGCGAGGAAATTTTCCAAACATGCTTTTCTCATAGATAGATTTAGTTTGCTTTCATAATGTTGTTAAGAAAGATAGTGGTTAGAAAGGAGTTTGCATTTACTGAATATTTCTGTAAGAGTCCACTAAAGATACTTTAACCACTATTAAATGGTACTTCTTCATTATTAAGAAATGCATATTCTTGACTTGGGTGGTAAACACACAATACAATATATTGATGTTGTGTTGTAGAATTGTATACCTGAAACCTGTGTAATTTTATTAACCAATGTCACCCCAATGCATTCAATTTTTAAAAAAGAAATGTATATTTATGTGCAGATAAATACATTTATGGCTAAGTAGAGACAAATCTTAAATAGAAATGCATATCAGAAGAATTGATCATTGGTTAATTATTAATTTTAAATTCATGGTACATTAAAACAGGTCATTCTTGCAATGAATACTATATGTAAAATCTTCATGTATATTAAATAACTGTCACTTTCATAAGAAGTAAAAAAACAAATGGACATTTCTCTAATCTCACAAATTTGTGATTTGGTAAAAAGGTTATGCACAAATAAGTTATTGATAGAGGAAATCCAGAGAAAGACATGGAAGAAATTTTAGATTTCAACATGCCTCAGAAACTACTCCAAGTGAAGAACTTACCAAAACAATGAATTTATATAATTATTTCACAGAAATGACAGTGTATGACTCTCCGCACAGTCGGGCAGATGAACAAGGGCCACAGGTGCTGTCGAGCCCCGCATCCTCCCTCCTCCCACTCTCCCCACGCTCTCCCCGCCCTCCCAGCTTTCAAGCTGGACAAACACTAGGCTCAGACCCTTCACAGAGGGAGGGTCCAGGCTGGACGCCCAGCCCACGGCCAAGGAAGCCACACCCTTCCTTCACTGTCTCTCTGGCTCAGGTCTCCTTCTCAATCAGACAGCCCTGACTTCCTACTTCACCCACAGTCCAGCCTGCTCCCCAGCTCTTCACTCTGCCCCTCTTCCTGGTTTTGTGACCACCTGACATGCTGTCTAATTTACTGACTTACTTCTTGTGCTCAGTGTGCTATACCCTTTAGCTCCATTGAGACAAGAAACTTCAGCTTTTGTTTCCTCCTGTATCTGCATAGTAACCACTCAATAAATGTTTGTGAAATGAATGCAAGATCTCCATTTTAAATTGCAATTTCCCTCAACAGGTTAACTAAGTGCAAGAGGAAGCTCACATATGGTGGCTTTGGGTTTTATGGAACTCTGGATAAAATATTTTACAATATCTGAAATGATGAAAAGAAAAAAAAACTCAACTGCCAGGAATAAAATGTAAGTGCACAGTCACAGGTGAGAAAGGTCTGGAGCCAGCGGCAAAGTCAGCAGAGAGAATGGACGTGGCCAGTCAGCTCCGAAGGCCCCGAAGGGCAGTGGTCACAGGGGTGAGCTGGCACAGCCACTCACGGAGCCTGGAGGCACCTTCAGCTCCTAGTCCTGGTGCTGCATGGCAGGGGAAGAACAAGAAAAAGCCTGAAAATTGCTAACCAGAGCTCCTGGCGTTGCGGCTAAAATCCACTCCACCTGGGAGGCACTGAGTTTCATTTTAAACTGAACTCTGTCTTTGCAACTCTTCAGGCTTGGGGGAAAGGAAACAAATTCTTTCTAGATGAATTAACATTCATCCTAGGCTTCAAAGATCCCACACACATCTGAAGAGACTACAGGATCCCAACAGACTCTCCACAGTGGACCCCATTATCCGAGGTTTCGGTGGGCACTCAAGATTTTTTTTTCTTTTTAATATTTTTTTATTGAGGTATTATATGTGTACATATCTTACCATTGCCCCCCCCACCCCACACCCATACATGCCCTCACTCCCCAGAGTTTTGCATCCGTTGGTTATGCTTATATGCATGCATACAAGTCCTTCGTTTGATTTCTTATCTCCCCCACCTCTCCCTAACCTTCCCAATGTAATTTGACAGTCTGTTTGATGCTTTACTGTCTCTGTATCTATCTTTTTGTTCATCAGTTTATAATGTTCTCTATTATCCATAAATGAGTGAGATCATGTGGTATTTTTCTTTCATTGACTGGCTTATTTCACTTAGCATAATGTTCTCCAATTCCATCCAGGTTGCTGCAAATGATGAGAATTCCTTCTTTTTTTATGGCAGCATAGTATTCCATTGTGTAGATGTACCACAGTTTTCTGATCCAGTCATCTGCTGATGGGCACCTAGGCTGTTTCAAATCTTAGCTATTGTAAATTGTGCTGCTATGAACATAGTGGTGCATATATCCTTTCTGATTGGTGGGGCACTCAAGATTTTTGTTCTGCAGGAAAAAGTAGTATTGAGCAAATTTGGGTCAGGTGGCTGATCCAGAGAACTTCCTTCTGGGTTTGATCAGCAAAGAATTTCAGTGACAATACCTGTGATTGACTAGCTGTCAAGTCACACAGTAATTTTATGATTACCATCCTCCAAAAATATTTCTGATTCACTGCTAACGCCCCCCTTTTGTTTCCTGGCAATGTGATGAATCTTGATACATACATACATAGAAGGATGGTGAGTTAAATAGATATGTACGTGTGTATATTTCATTTCAATGAAATATTGTAAGTTAGGACAAGTAAATAATTGTGTGTAGCCTGACACATGGAATTGGAATTCTATTTTCAGTTGAAACGCCAAAATGACCTTATCTCACAGGGTTCTTGGGAGCACCACAGAGATCAGGCAACTTAACCTGCGAGAGACAGTGCTGTATAAGTAGCACTAAGTGAATAGATGAAAATTATTTCCATCTTTGTGTAGAAAAAGAAGAGTTTCTAAGTTTTCACCTGATGATCATATATTTTAATCATAGATTCTAGCTAATCATAGTAATTGTCCATTTAATGATATGCTGATTAGTTACTTCATTTCTGGCCCTACCTAACCATCTGCATTAATTTCAGTTCAATTAGTTAGCAGCATTTTTTTTCAGAGAGGAATAATCACATCTAAATGGACTGGTCTAAAGAAGTACTTGGATAAGAGGCTGTATTTATCATTTGTAACTAGTATATATGATAATTAAATTCATTCATTATTTGAAATAATGATTTTCCTCCTTAATGTCACAATAATTAATTTTGATTCAAGAGATATTCTACTTGGTATATTTTAACATAATTGGAACCAGTGTAGGTAAATATTTGCATAAAGAAATGTATTACATGCCTCAAGAACATTGGTTATTTACACTCGAATTAGTGCAATAATTTTATATGATGTTTATGCAAAATCGCACTTCAGTGCAATGACTGCACCCTTCAATTTTGTGCAAAATTTTCTGACAAAATATTGTGAAAATTGTTGATTTTACTATTTTAGCAGTTTTCAGAACAACTTTTAAAAAGATGAAAAATTCCATTTCCATTTTTTAAATATGGAATATCAATGTTTTTATTAGATTTTTGTGAACTCTTCCATATTAATCCTCTTTTACAATATTATTTGTGTTGATTATTCTGAAACTTATTGTTTTCTTCTTAATCTCATTACTTTTACATGTTGAAATTCAAAATAAATTGTATACCCATATTTTTCTCCTATTGTCATTTTTATTTTTACCTTAATAACTAATCCACTTAAAGTAATGTTTGCCATATGTCAGTTTGAATATCTAACTTAACCTATTCTCCCAGGTGTGCAGATTATTTCTTAACACTTTTTATTAAATCATATCAACAGTGATAGCAGCTATGAAGAAGAACTAAGCTGACATTTTGAAACTGAGGAATAAAACCTACTAGAGGGACTTAACAGGCCTTGACCAGACCAGAGAAAGAATAATCGAACATAAAGACAGGATTTTTGTACTTACTGAAGCACAGGAGCTAAAAGAAAAATAATGAAGAAAAATGAAGAGAGCCTGAAGGGTTTATGGGATACTATCAGATAGACCCAGAGACACATTGTAGGAGTCCCAGAAGGAGATGAAAAAGAGAAAGGGGCAGAGACCCTATTTGAATGAATCATGGCTAAAAACTTCTCAAATTTGAGAAAAATGGACACACAAATTCAAGAAGCTCAATTCACCCGAACTACGATACATCTAAAAAGACAAACACAGGCACATCATAATGAAACCATCAACTGTTCAAATTCTCTTTAATTTGGAAAGCAGCGAGAAAAAGTGGCTCATCACATATAAGGCAGCGATACGACAAAATTTATCTGCTATACAACATCATGCTTATGATAACAATACGGTCCATTTAACAATGGCCAAGCACATCTCAAGTTTTGTGTTCTTGACCACAATAAAAAACAAATTTGTGTTCAAATTTAATGTCTGAGTTCCTAATATTTTTTTCATTCTCCATTGAAACACATCCAATGTAATACACACACACACACACACACACACACACACACACACATATACGCACACACACAAAATTGTTTAGCCCGCAATTTACTATGAATAAGAATTCCTTCAACTGTTTGAGATATTGCTTATAAGCCATTGACCTAAAAGAGATGGCATATAATATTGAACTTTTAACAAAATAATTTTTCTGTGTCTAAAGTCCAGAATTATAACTACACAAGATATGTTTACACAGACAACTAAAAATAGTCTCAGAAATATTTTCAGTCCAATTTTTAGAGGTGTTGAAAATATTTTATATTCTAAGCATGAAGACTCAATGCCATTGCCCTTTCTATCTAGGCAACTGTAGAAACAGAAGTAACCAGTTAAATTATTTAATTTAATTAAGTGACTAACATGCACAAAACACACTATGTGCTTTAAGAAGTCTGAAACACAGTTGCCTTGACAAGGCAAATAATGGTAAGTAAAATAAGTAAGATTTAAATGTTATCAGATTCCAAATCAATTTTTTTCTATTAGAGCTAAAAGAACATCTACACAGTATCATGTATTGCAAAAAGCAAGCAGAGACTCAATATTTTTGTTCATATGTTATGAAAACTGCACTTGATTTTGGAATGTATCTCTATTCTAAGGAGCTTTTGGGCTAGAGAGCATACATGTAGGGTGGGGCAAAAGTAGGTTTACAGTCATTTGTATAGAAAATAATACAATAATTAATAAGTAATAATACAATAATAAACTGTTCCATGTACTCACAACTGTAAACCTATTTTTGCCAACCGCTGTATTTTAAAGATTTTTAAATTAATTTTTAAAATATATATTTTATTGATTTTTTTACAGAGAGGAAGGGAGAGGGCTAGAGAGTTAGAAACATCGATGAGAGAGAAACATCGATCAGCTGCCTCCTTGCACACCCCCTACTGGGGATGTGCCCACAACCAAGGTACATGCCCTTGACTGGAATCGAACCTGGGACCCTTCAGTCTGCAGGCCGATGCTCTATCCACTGAGCCAAAACGGTTAGGGCTAAATTAATTTTTTGAGAGAGAGTAAGGGAGAGGGAGAGGGAGAGAGAAACATTCATGTGAGAGCAAAACATTGACCAGTTGCCTCGTGCAGGCCCCCACCGGGGGTCCAGCCCTCAGCCCAGGCATGTGCCCCGACTGGGAATGGAACTGGCGACCTTTCGGGGAATGGGATGTCACCCAACCAAGTGAGCCACGCAGGCCAGGACTTACTCAGGTCATTTTTAAAATTTATTTTTATTGGTGAGAGTATACAGATGTCCCCTTTTCCCCCTACTGCCCCCTCCACACCGCACCCCCCACCCAGGCCTTTACCACACTGTTGTCTGTGTCCATGGGTTATGCATTTTTGCATATTAGTTCTTTGGTTACTATCTCCCCACCCACCCTCGCCTTTCCTCAGAATCACGTTTAAATGGTGCAATTACTCAAAAAGGAAAGAGAGAAAACACAGTTCGCTGAAAGGACACGGAAATAAAAGAGGCAGGCTCCTACACAGTATCTCTATCACCTATTTGAGCATAACATAAACATTTATAACTTACACAAAAGCTCCTTTTCCTAAATGGCTAACCCAGTCTCCATTCTTTTCAAACTCTTCAATTTTCATTGTTAATTTCTCTCTCACAGAGCCATGTTACCTTGCAATCAATCAATATTTGTTAATTAAAGTGGAAAGCATTAAGTAAAGGTAAAATTGTCTTACATTTCTGTAGCTCAATGTATTTATTATGTATCTATTGGGAGAAAGTGCATTCTGCCTGCGGCTAAGAAATCCTGGAAATGGTTTCATTCCTACATCCTTCCTGGCCTAGTAGGGCTTGTCCAGCAATGTGGAGCTGTTCTGTGCAGCCCTCGGGCTCCTCCCAGGAGCGCCTGCAGTGATGTGTGTGCACACCCGTAGGGCCCCGGCCCCGAGGTCCCCGTTCTGCAGGAGTGTCAGTCATGGTGATACCTGTGGTTCTGTTACTGCCACAGGCAAGACTTCGCAGGAGGCAGCAGGTGAGTTCCTCTCTCGTGGATGTTTCTATCTCTCTCTCCCTCTCGCTTCCTCTCTCTAAAATCAATAAGAACATATTTTAAAAAGAGTAATATGAAATATCTCTATAGTATACTAAATTGCTAGGCTTTTTCTTATTTTGTTTGTCTTTCAAGTAATCTGCCTATCAAAATATTTGATTTGTATTACATTCCCTTGGTATTTTCTAAGTATTTTCTAAGTTTTTGGCTTGTTTAATTTTTTACAATGCAGTATCAACATAACCCACTTTAAAAAAACAACTTACTGTTGTTTTTGTTAAGTTCACATTGTGCTAATAAAATCAGTGTAAATAGGCATCTTTCATAGTGTGTTCCTATTCAAGAATGAGTTATACCTTAAATATTATTTCAGTTTATGTAAGTCAGCTGAGTTATATAACATCTTCATATTTTTTATTAAGTGTATTTCTAGATATTTAATATTTTGGTTGTTGTTATATATGTAATCTCTTCTTCCTTTAAGTATTATTAAACTAGAGGCCCGGTGCATGAAAATTCATGCACTGGATGGGGGAAGTCCCTCAGCCCAGCCTACCCCCTCTCCAGTCTGGGAGCCCTCATGGGCGGGAGGCGACCTGGTGATCAGGGGAAGGCGACACCCCCATCACACCTCTGCTGCTGCCACTGCTGGCAGCGCAAGCCTCAGCCACCCCTGGTTACCTGAGCCTCGGGCAGCCCTGGGCAGCTGGGCAACCACCATTCAAGGCTTGCCTGTGCCTTCGGCATTGGCTGGGAAGCTGCCATCCGAGGCTTGCCTGCGCCTGGGGCTAGCCCTGAGCGGCTAGGGGGCTGAGGGCCCTGGGGAACTCCAGAGGCAAGCACGCAGAGCGGCCGGACCTGCCTGGGCCTGCTGCCCTGGTGAGGTTGAGGGGACTGGGTGCCACCATCTTGTGGCTGTGGGCTCTGCCATATTTGAGGGTGTGGCAGTCAATTAGCATATTCCCTCTTTATTAAATAGGATAGCCGTTATAAATTTTAAATATCTACCTTGTCACATCACCTCACTTAATTCTATGATTCCTGATAATTTTCTCATTGACTCCACAAATATTCAACTACCTAATGATATCATGAGTAGAGAAGATGATTTCACCGTCCCCTTTTATAAGTTCATGCTTATTATTTTTTTTTTTTACTTAAGAACATTCGTAAGCTTATCCTTTAATGATAACTATCCTGGTATTTCCTGCCAGGAACTCATCAACTTTGTTTTGACATATAGGTGGTTTTATCATGTTATGCAAGTTTTCACCTGATCTTATTTTTTTGGGAATGTGTGTCAGAACTTCCTCCAATGCTTGAAGATGAGGTTATGTTTCCTCTCCCTGAATCTATATTTTAGTAAAATATACTAATAGATGTTTAAAGCCATATTGAGCTAGTTCTCATTGAATGCCTAGAATGAACTGGCTTTGCTTTGGTGAATTTTCTGTGAAGTGCTGCTACATTATGTTTTCCAATATAATTTATATTGTTATTCCCACTTAGGTGCTTAAATAGTCTTTTTTATATTACCTTTGTCCATTTTAGCTTCCATGTTATAGCAAATTGGAAAGAAAGCATTAGTATCATCAGCTCCTTGAAAATGCAACCAAGCTAACTAACGCGGGCACATTAGATACCCTGCCAGGTTTTCTAATCAGGGCACTCAGCAGGGTCTCCTCAGCCTCCCAGCAGAGGCTCAGTTTTCTAAGGCAAACAACAGTTTACTCTAGAAAATGCAAGACACAAAATGCGGTCAAGACCACTTTTGGTCCTGGCGGACCATTATTCAAATCAGTTCTGTCACTGAGACATCTCCTCTACTGTCATTGTGTAAGAAAAGTGACTAGAATGTTAAACATGTTAAATACATGTAGCTAAGAATTCTCTCAAGGTGGTGAGTGTGGCAGGGGAAGGGAGGGCGGAGGTAGAAAAGGGCATAGAAGGATAAATGATGATGGGGGAAAAAGTAGGCATATCTCTCAAAAATGTACACTGGAGTGTTTTTTAAATAAAAAGAATAGACTTTAAAAATTTATACAACTAAACTATCTTTTTTATATCTTTCTATTTATAACACACATTTTTAAAAAGCTGCATATGACCTATTAACCCAGTGAGAGGACATGAGAACAAAGTCTACGCTATCACATTGGCAGCAAACAAAGCATCACTGTCCCCTCAAAGCCGCAGGTCACAGGGACGCTGAGGGAGAGGTCATTCTTCTGTGGTTCACACACAGGAAGCACTACTGCCAGCCCCTTGGTGACTGAAAGGCTCGTCCAAGTGGTGGATATTATATTCCCTCTCTTTCAAACCGGGTCTTCAATACTGGACCAATAGCATGGATCAATGTACTTCTTGAGAATAAAATTGTGCTGTGCCACTTTGCTAAGCAGTGTCACCCCAATAAATTAAATAAACAAGTTTTTTTAATTGTTCTGTGTAAAATGCCTAAATAATTACTATCACATTATTTAGGCACAAGTCGTTTACTCTTGCATAGCAACCTACATTTGATTTATAGTTTGCGTTGTGTGGCAAAGGTTACCTCCAGATAAGTTCCAGCAATATTTTCTAAAATAACCTTTGTTGTATGAGCATGGTCTGCACGAAAAGAAGCAAAGCTCTCAAGCTCAGGCCTGTGGGAAACAGAATCTGGGTCCACGGAGTTCCCATCAGAAGCCCTGCCATCCTTTCTGGGGGAAGAATTGACTTAATGTTAAAATGAACATCAGGAAACACCACTACCCTCCCAAACATGCTCAAAAGTTAAATGAGAAGAATAATTCAAAACTTAAAAGAGAAATTTAAGCCTAAATCCGTGAATGCCCACATTTTTTCTGAGCTGTAACCATCTCCTAAAAGTTCCTGAAGTTTAGGAATTTAAGGAACCAGAAGGAAATGCAGGTCTTGGCCCTGACTGCCCTCTGCTGCCCCAACATTCGTCTCATTCCCACAAAGGGCTTCTATGGCGTTTTACTGTCTGCAACTTCCGAGGCTTCTAAAGTGCAAGATTCAGCAAAACCATGCCAATAACACTATTTGATTAAAGTTTGAAAATCAATATATAGACGTAAGAGTAATTAATGACTCATGTGGCTGTCATTTGCATGTAGAAATGAAAAAATTATAATAATAATTTCATTGTCAGAGGCAGATTTTCCCAAGCCAGCTCCTGTTTTTCTTCCTTTTGTAAATACGCCAATGTCCACACAATGTCACAGGAGATCAGCTCCTTAACTGGCAGTTTGGGAAACTTCAAATAAACATTTGTTTGGGATCCAAAGAGTATACACCAGTGCCACTGACATCAATTCAGTAATGCCAACATTTAAAGCGATGAACTAGCTATGCGGCTGCTGTCCTAAGACACCCCACAGGCTGCGCAGGCGAACTCTCACCTGGTCATGAGAAACGGTCAAAACACAGCTCTGCACCTGGAGCAGGACGCCCCTGGGGAAGGCATTACTGCGGAGCTGGCTACTGCTCTCAGGGAAAGTACAAGACGGTGGCTGCTTTTAAAGCATAGGGGATCTTCCGGTATACTCAGCCCAGGAAATAATCGATTATATATACGTACAGATCTACAGATAGGTATAGAGATGGGCACAGGCATAGCACAGGCAAGGGCACAGGCACAGGCACAGGCACAGGCATAGGGACAGGCACAGACACAGACACAGGCACAGGGACAGGCACAGGCACAGACACAGGGACAGAGACAGACACAGGGACAGACACAGACTCAGGCACAGACACAGGCACAGAGACAGACACAGGGACAGACACAGACACAGGCACAGGGACAGACACAGACACAGACACTGGCACAGACACAGGGACAGACACAGGCACAGGGACAGGGAGAGGGACAGACACAGACACGGACACAGGGACAGACACAGGCACAGGCACAGACACAGGCACAGGGACAGACACAGACACAGGCACATGGACAGACACAGACACAGGCACAGGGACAGGCACAGGCACAGGCACAGGCACAGACACAGGCACAGGGACAGACACACACACAGACACAGACACAGGCACAGGCACAGGCACAGGGACAGACACAGACACGGACACAGACACAGAGACAGACACAGACACAGGCACAGGGACAGGCACAGGCACAGGCACAGACACAGGCACAGACACGGACTCAGGCACAGACACAGACACAGGCACAGGAACAGAGACAGACACAGGGACAGGAACAGACACAGACACAGGCACAGGGACAGACACAGACCCAGGCACAGGGACAGACACAGACACAGACACAGGCACAGACACAGGCACAGGGACAGGCACAGGGAAAGGGACGGGGACAGACACAGACACGGACACAGGGACAGACACAGGCACAGGGACAGACACAGGGACAGACACAGACACGGACACAGGGACAGACACAGGGACAGACACAGACACAGGCACAGGGACAGACACGGACACAGACACAGGCACAGACACAGGCACAGACACAGACACAGGCACAGGGACAGGCACAGGGACAGACACAGACACGGACACAGGGACAGACACAGGCACAGACACAGACACAGGCACAGGGACAGGCACAGGGACAGACACAGACACGGACACAGGGACAGACACAGGGACAGACACAGACACAGGCACAGGGACAGACACGGACACAGACACAGGCACAGACACAGGCAGAGACACAGACACAGGCACAGGCACAGGCACAGACACACACACACACACAGGCACAGGCACAGGCACAGGCACAGGCACAGGGACAGACACACACACACACACAGGCACAGGCACAAACACAGGCACAGACACAGGGACAGGGACAGACACAGACACAGACACAGGCACAGGCACAGGCACAGGCACAGGCACAGGCACAGACACAGACACAGGCACAGACACAGGCACAGACACAGGGACAGGGACAGACACAGACACAGACACAGGCACAGGCACAGGCACAAACACGGACACAGGCACAGACACAGACACAGGCACAGGGACAGGCACAGACACAGACACAGGCACAAACACAGGCACAGGCACAGGGACAGACACAGACACAGACACAGGCACAGGCACAGAGACAGACACAGGGACAGACACAGACACAGGCACAGGGACAGGCACAGACACAGGCACAGACACAGGGACAGGGACAGACACAGACACAGACACAGGCACAGGCACAGGCACAAACACGGACACAGGCACAGACACAGGCACAGGCACAGGGACAGGCACAGACACGGACACAGGCACAAACACAGGCACAGGCACAGGGACAGACACAGACACAGACACAGGCACAGGCACAGAGACAGACACAGGGACAGACACAGACACAGGCACAGGGACAGGCACAGACACGGACACAGGGACAGGCACAGGCACAGACACAGACACAGACACAGACACAGGCACAGGCACAGGCACAGACACAGACACAGACACAGGCACAGGCACAGGGACAGACACAGACACAGACACAGGCACAGGCACAGAGACAGACACAGGGACAGACACAGACACAGGCACAGGGACAGGCACAGACACGGACACAGGGACAGGCACAGGCACAGACACAGACACAGACACAGACACAGGCACAGGCACAGGCACAGACACAGACACAGACACAGGCACAGGCACAGGCACAGACACAGACACAGACACAGGCACAGACACAGGGACAGACACAGGCACAGGCACAGACACAGGGACAGACACAGGCACAGGCACAGGGACAGACACAGGGACAGGCACAGACACGGACTCAGGAACAGGCACAGGCACAGGCATAGGCACAGACACAGACACAGGCACAGACACAGGGACAGAACAGGCACAGGGACAGAGACAGGGACAGACACGGACACGGACACAGGGACAGAAACAGGGACAGACACAGACACAGGCACAGGGACAGACACAGACACGGACACAGACACAGGCACAGACACAGACACGGACACAGACACAGGCACAGACACAGGCACAGGCACAGGGACAGGCACAGACACAGGCACAGACACAGACACAGGGACAGGCACAGGGACAGGCACAGGCACAGACACAGACACAGGCACAGACACGGACACAGGCACAGGCACGGACACAGGCACAGACACAGGCACAGGCACAGACACAGGCACAGGCACAGGCACAGGCACAGACACAGGCACAGACACAGGCACAGACACAGGCACAGGGACAGGCACAGGCACAGACACAGACACAGACACAGGCACAGGCACAGACACAGGCACAGGCACAGACACAGGCACAGACACAGACACAGACACAGACACAGACACAGGCACAGGGACAGACACAGACACAGACACAGGCACAGACACAGGCACAGGCACAGACACAGGCACAGGCACAGACACAGGCACAGGGACAGACACAGACACAGACACAGGCACAGACACAGGCACAGACACAGGCACAGACACAGGCACAGGGACAGACACAGACACAGACACAGGCACAGACACAGGCACAGACACAGGCACAGACACAGACACAGGCACAGGCACAGGCACAGACACAGGCACAGGCACAGACACAGGCACAGGCACAGACACAGGCACAGGGACAGACACAGACACAGACACAGGCACAGACACAGGCACAGGCACAGACACAGGCACAGGCACAGACACAGGCACAGGGACAGACACAGACACAGGCACAGACACAGACACAGGCACAGACACAGACACAGGCACAGACACAGGCACAGGCACAGGCACAGGGACAGACACAGGCACAGGGACAGACACAGGCACAGGCACAGGACAGGCACAGGCACAGACACAGGCACAGGCACAGGCACAGGCACAGACACAGACACAGGGACAGACACAGACACAGGCACAGACACAGGCACAGGCACAGGCACAGGGACAGACACAGGCACAGGGACAGACACAGGCACAGGGACAGACACAGACACAGACACAGACACAGGCACAGGCACAGGCACAGGCACAGGCACAGACACAGGCACAGGGACAGACACAGGCACAGGGACAGACACAGGCACAGGGACAGACACAGGCACAGGGACAGACACAGACACAGGGACAGGCACAGACACAGGCACAGGGACAGACACAGGCACAGGGACAGACACAGGCACAGGCACAGACACAGGGACAGGCACTGGCACAGACACAGGCTCAGACACGGACACAGACACAGACACGGACACAGGGACAGACAGGGACACAGGCACAGGCACAGGCACAGACACAGGCACAGGCACAGGCACAGGGACAGGCACAGGCTCAAAGTCACTGATCATCAGAGAAATGCAAATCAAAACGACAATGCGGTACCATCTCACACCTGTCAGAATGGCTATCATCAACAAATCAACAAATGACAAGAGCTGAGGAGCATGCGGAGAAAAAGGAACCCTCGTGCACTGCTGGTGGGAATGCAGACTGGTGCAGCCACTGTGGAGAACAGTATGGAGTTTCCTCAAAAATCTAAAAATGGAACTCCCATTTGACTCAGTGATCCCACTTCTCGGAATATATCCCAAGAAACCCAAAATGTCAATCAAAAAGAATATATGCACCTCTATTTTCATAGCAGCACAATTTACAATAGCTAGGTCAGTGATGGGCAACCTTTTGAGCTTGGTGTGTCAAATTTCGCCAAAAAACTGAGCATAACTCGGGTAGTGTGTCACTTTGAGGAAAAAACATTATTTCACAAATGTTTCATCCTCAGGAGCAGCAAATGTTTCATCCTTGGCATGCAGCCGCCTCAGCGGCCGCGTGTCATCAGAAATGGCTACGTGTGTCAGTGCTGACATGCGTGTCATAGGTTCGCCATCACTGAGCTAGGATATGGAAACAGCCCAAGTGCCCATCAGCAGATGAGTGGATTAAAAAGCTGTGGGACATTTATACTATGGAATACTGTGCAGCTGTAAAAAAGAGGTTCTCTTATCCATTGGGTCAGCATGGAGGGACCTGGAGAATATTATGCTGAGCAAAATAAGCCAGTCAGAGAAAGACAAGTATCACATGATCTCATTTATACGTGGAATCTAATGAACAAAATAAACTGATGAACAAAATAGATCCGGAGACACAGAAGCATGGAACAGAGTGCAGAATCTCAGAGGGAAGGCAGGGGTTGGGGGGACGGGTGGGGAGAGATTAACTGGGGAATTTATATGCATATATGCACAGCCCACAAACACAGACAGTAGTGTGGTGAGGGCTTGGGAGGGCTGGGTGTGGAGTGCAGGGGATTAGTGGGGTAAGGGGGTCACATCTGTAATACCTTCAACAATAAAGACAATTTTTGTAAAAAAGAATGTACTTAATTTTATAAGAAACCACAAACTGTCTTCCAAAGTGGCTGCACCACTTGGCACCATTAGCATCTGAGCGTCTGCTGCTCCGCATCCTCGCCGCACTGCTGTCAGCGTTCTGGGTTTTCCCACTCGGTGGCTTTGCAGCAGTGAGCGCTCTGCACAGTGAGCTGTGGTGGGTGCTGTGTACAGTGAGCTGTGGTGGGTGCTGTGCACAGTGAGCTGTGGTGGGTGCTGTGCACAGTGAGCTGTGGTGGGTGCTGTGGTCAGTGTGCTGTGGTGGGTGCTGTGCACAGTGAGCTGTGGTGGGTGCTGTGCTCAGTGAGCTGTGGTAGGTGCTATGCTCAGTGATCTGTGGTGGGTGCTGTGCACAGTGAGCTGTGGTAGGTGCTATGCTCAGTGATCTGTGGTGGGTGCTGTGCACAGTGAGCTGTGGTGGGTGCTGTGCTCAGTGATCTGTGGTGGGTGCTGTGCTCAGTGAGCTGTGGTGGGTGCTGTGCTCAGTGTGCTGTGTGGGTGCTGTACACAGTGAGCTGTGGTGGGTGCTGTGCTCAGTGAGCTGTGGTGGGTGCTGTGCACAGTGAACTGTGGTGGGTGCTGTGCACAGTGAGCTGTGGTGGGTGCTGTGCACAGTGAGCTGTGGTGGGTGCTGTGCTGAGTGAGCTGTGGTGGGTGCTGTGCTCAGTGAGCTGTGGTGGGTGCTGTGCACAGTGAGCTGTGGTGGGTGCTGTGCTCAGTGATCTGTGGTGGGTGCTGTGCTCAGTGATCTGTGGTGGGTGCTGTGCACAGTGAGCTGTGGTGGGTGCTGTGCACAGTGAGCTGTGGTGGGTGCTGTGCACAGTGAGCTGTGGTGGGTGCTGTGCACAGTGAGCTGTGGTGGGTGCTGTGCTCAGTGTGCTTTGGTGGGTGCTGTGCTCAGTGAGCTGTGGTGGGTGCTGTGCTCAGTGAGCTGTGGTGGGTGCTGTGCACAGTGAGCTGTGGTGGGTGCTGTGCTCAGTGAGCTGTGGTGGGTGCTGTGCTCAGTGAGCTGTGGTGGGTGCTGTGCTCAGTGTGCTTTGGTGGGTGCTGTGCTCAGTGAGCTGTGGTGGGTGCTGTGCTCAGTGAGCTGTGGTGGGTGCTGTGCACAGTGAGCTGTGGTGGGTGCTGTGCTCAGTGAGCTGTGGTGGGTGCTGTGCTCAGTGAGCTGTGGTGGGTGCTGTGCACAGTGAGCTGTGGTGGGTGCTGTGCACAGTGAGCTGTGGTGGGTGCTGTGCTCAGTGATCTGTGGTGGGTGCTGTGCTCAGTGATCTGTGGTGGGTGCTGTGCTCAGTGTGCTGTGTGGGTGCTGTACACAGTGAGCTGTGGTGGGTGCTGTGCACAGTGAGCTGTGGTGGGTGCTGTGCTCAGTGTGCTTTGGTGGGTGCTGTGCACAGTGAGCTGTGGTGGGTGCTGTGCTCAGTGTGCTGTGGTGGGTGCTGTGCTGAGTGATCTGTGGTGGGCGCTGTGCTCAGTGATCTGTGGTGGGCGCTGTGCTCAGTGAGCTGTGGTGGGTGCTGTGCACAGTGAGCTGTGGTGGGTGCTGTAGTCAGTGTGCTGTGGTGGGTGCTGTGCACAGTGAGCTGTGGTGGGTGCTGTGCACAGTGAGCTGTGGTGGGTGCTGTAGTCAGTGTGCTGTGGTGGGTGCTGTGCACAGTGAGCTGTGGTGGGTGCTGTGCACAGTGAGCTGTGGTGGGTGCTGTAGTCAGTGTGCTGTGGTGGGTGCTGTGCACAGTGAGCTGTGGTGGGTGCTGTGCACAGTGAGCTGTGGTGGGTGCTGTAGTCAGTGTGCTGTGGTGGGTGCTGTGCACAGTGAGCTGTGGTGGGTGCTGTGCACAGTGAGCTGTGGTGGGTGCTGTGCTCAGTGTGCTGTGGTGGGTGCTGTGCTCAGTGATCTGTGGTGGGTGCTGTGCTCAGTGAGCTGTGGTGGGTGCTGTGCTCAGTGAGCTGTGGTGGGTGCTGTGCTCAGTGAGCTGTGGTGGGTGCTGTGCTCAGTGAGCTGTGGTGGGTGCTGTGCACAGTGAGCTGTGGTGGGTGCTGTGCTCAGTGAGCTGTGGTGGGTGCTGTGCTCAGTGAGCTGTGGTGGGTGCTGTGCTCAGTGAGCTGTGGTGGGCGCTGTGCACAGTGAGCTGTGGTGGGTGCTGTGCACAGTGAGCTGTGGTGGGTGCTGTGCACAGTGAGCTGTGGTGGGTGCTGTGCTCAGTGAGCTGTGGTGGGTGCTGTGCTCAGTGTGCTGTGGTGGGTGCTGTGCTCAGTGATCTGTGGTGGGTGCTGTGCTCAGTGAGCTGTGGTGGGTGCTGTGCTCAGTGAGCTGTGGTGGGTGCTGTGCTCAGTGAGCTGTGGTGGGCGCTGTGCACAGTGAGCTGTGGTGGGTGCTGTGCACAGTGAGCTGTGGTGGGTGCTGTGCTCAGTGAGCTGTGGTGGGTGCTGTGCACAGTGAGCTGTGGTGGGTGCTGTGCTCAGTGAGCTGTGGTGGGTGCTGTGCACAGTGAGCTGTGGTGGGTGCTGTGCTCAGTGAGCTGTGGTGGGTGCTGTGCTCAGTGAGCTGTGGTGGGTGCTGTGCTCAGTGAGCTGTGGTGGGTGCTGTGCATAGTGAGCTGTGGTGGGCGCTGTGCTCAGTGAGCTGTGGTGGGTGCTGTGCTCAGTGAGCTGTGGTGGGCGCTGTGCACAGTGAGCTGTGGTGGGTGCTGTGCTCAGTGAGCTGTGGTGGGTGCTGTGCTCAGCTGGGGGCAGCGCATGTGGGAGATCTCTCTGTTTTCTGCTCAATTTTGTCATGAACCTAAAACTGCTCTAAATAGCAAAATCATTAATGGACGAATACGTTACATTAAAAAATATTCACTTAATGCAGAGAGACCAGAAAAGAAGGAATAAAAGACCAAAGGCAGCTGTTCCGGGATGCTCCGGGCTGTGCCCGGGCTGAGCTCCGATGCCCGCGGAGGTCGCTGATCTGAAAGACCGTGTCAAAAACTCGGGATTTGGAGCCTAGATGTTCCAACTCCCAACAGGCAGAGCCTCAAAGCACATGTTCTGTGGCTGCAAGTTTCCACTTTTGATGTGGGAAGACTATATTTTTGCTGTTATTATATTGGTAGATTTTACCTTTCAGAACAAGTTACAATTTTTTTATGTCCAGTAATTGTGTGTGTGGAGCAGGGAGCGCATGGACAGAAGCAGGATAACAGTAAAATGTACCCCAGGGGCTCGCCGAGGCAAGCCATCGACCCTTTCTCTGGGACACGTCATTCACCGCGAAACAGGTGCGCAGCAGGCGCCACGCTGGCCCGATGCCTGGGAAACAGCACCGGCCAGACCGTGGTTGGGTGGCGCAGCCAGACCGGCCTGAGTCGCAGGCAGCTCCGGGCGGGTCCCTGAGGTCCGGGCGCCAGGCCTCTGACCCAAAGTAAGAAGACTCAGGCGCAGGGGCACAGCCAGAATAGCTCCCCTCCTTTCGGTCTGCTCAAGATTCACCCTCAAGTCCACCAGCTTTTGGAGTAATTAATCTCTCCGACACTCCATCCAGCACACACCCTCGGGGAGATGGAAACACACTTACTATGCTTTGGGAATCTTACTACTGCTAATTTAAGCCTAGATAATAACTGTGATTTGAGCTACATTCTCTGCATTTCTGACAAAAATTCACAGTGATCTTGAGTAAAGTCGAGATCTGTTGTACCTAATGCTTCTCTTTGATGCATCACGTCTGTCAGGGCCAGAAAACCAGGTATGCTGCCAGGACGCACTCCTGGGCATGAGCGTTTGTAGGAGTCTCCCTGTTGTAGAGCTGGGGGCACGGAGGTCGCCAGGGGAGGGGACACAGAGGTCGCCGGGAGGAGTGGTTTTACAGGAAAACCTGTCAACAGCCGCACTGACGTTTGGTGAAATGACGCTCCTTTCGGCTTACCCAGTGCCATCACAGGCTGCCCGGGGCTAGAGGCTGGGCCCGCCATCATTTTTAGGGACATTTTCCGAAAAGATCTGGAGGTGGCCTCGCCTGAGTCCGTGTCAGGTCAGTGCCTCCCTAGCCCTCCGATGCGGTTTAAATCCTCCAGGCGGACGTTCAGACTGAGACACATATCCACCTTTTGTAATGAAACACGTTAAAAGCACATAACGATTCCCCTTTGCCACACGTGGCGTTCCTTAGGCTCACATAATGAAATATCTTCTTGCTGTGGTTTCTTTCCTCCTTTGTAAGCATCTCAAAACTATTACTGTCCTGACACATTGGCAAGGCTGAGATATTATTTTTATACAAAATGGCCCGAAACATGAGGCGTGGACCAAGGCTTAAAATGCCTGATACAAACTGGGGAAACCAGAATAAATTCAGAACTTCCACATTAAAAAAACAACGATTTCTGTCCAATGAACCTGCTGAATTCCCAAATGCGCAAACCCCAGCGTCTCATCCGCGGTCGCGACTCACCCTCCGGGTACTTTTGCCAAAAAAATAAAATAAAATGTCTTTTCTAACTCGTCAGGGAAAATGTTTTATGAGCAAATGCAACCTAACCAATACTCTGTTGTTATACGCAAAAGAAAGGGCAGTCCTTGGCGAACCAGGGGCGGGACACTGTGTTCCCAAACCGGTGCGTGAGACGCAGAGGCCCGCACTGAGAGGGGGAGCTCACTGCGGGGGAGGGGGGTCCTCAGCCCACCCCGTGGCTCCGGAGCTCCGCTGGGAGGCCCCACGGCCCCAGGACACTCGCTTCTTGCTACCCAAGGGCCTGTCCGCCTGCGCCGGCCTCTTGGGCACAGGGCCTCTGGCACGCAGCCCGGCCAGCCCCCCACACCCCTGCCGCCGCAGGCTCAGTGACAGCAGCCAGCATCGGGGCTGACAACTCCTTCTCAGGCTCTTGAGACTTCATCTCCAGCTCCTGCAGACCGTCCTCCCCGCACAGCCCTGAGGCCCTAGGGTGCAGGAGCGGCCCCTTGACCCGCGCCCTTGCTGCCTCACCCCGCGCCCTCCCCGCTGGTGGCTGCCTCCTGAGCTCTGGCCGCCCAGGCGCTCCCTCTGTGGGTCTTGGTCAGATAACAGATGCATAGACCTGGGGCTTCCATGGAAACCGCCTCTCAGTTTGGGGGGCTGGGGCGTCCCAGGATGAGGTGCCCGCTGACTAGTGTGTGGTGGGAACCTGGTCCACAAGCTCACAGCTCCCCGGGGGTCCTCGCGTGGAGAGGATCGCTCCTCACAGGTCTCCTGTTTGCAGGGCACGGACCCACTCGTGGAGGCCTCATTTCCAGGACTAACCCCCACAGGCCCCCTGCAGCACCCACGGGATGAGGGTCCCCTCTGGCTTCTGCGGGACAGCACCCGGTGCCTGGTCCTTGGCTGTGGGCTCTCCCGGAGGAAGGCCCACACAGAAGGACGATGCCACTGCACTCTATGCTGGTGCCACAGGGAGTGTATCCAAGCTCTGCAGGTGGACGGTGGGTGGTGACCTGCCCCGCCTCACCCCTTCCCCAGGACTGGGCTCTCCTGGGGGCCGGAGTCCTCCACAGCGCAGGGCCCACTGGCTACTTAGGGAGGTGACTTGTTGGGGAGCATGGACCTGCCCCCCACACACCCTGTCCCTTTCTCCCCTCCAGGCTGGGCCTTAGGCCGGGGGTGGGAAAGATGAGGTGTGAGCACAGCCAGCCAGGCCAGTGTGGGGCAGCCTCAGTCTTCAGGAGGATTTTCAATGAAAAACAGGCAACAATGCAAATGTCCGGTTCAAAGGTAACAGTAAATAGATTCGGCAAACATGTGAATAGCATATGAAACATTAAAACTGAAAAGTTACAAATTCCAATTGTGTGAGATTATGTGTAAAAAAAGTAGAAAAATTGCATTAAACTCACCATGACCCCGAGGGAACCTCTTCCACTTCACCAGCAGCACCAGCTCGTGGATGGACAGGGTGGGCCACTCCTCGTAGTAAGGGCACCCGCGGATTAGTTTCACTATTTGTTTATTTTCAAGCTTTGTTTTTTCCTGGAAAAAGGTTATCACATTTTCTCTGTTAGGTAATTTAAAAAGGAGAAAAAATAGATACATGTCAGTGAAAGAAAAATAAAGGTTAAACGATATGATTTTACATAAAATGCACTTGAATTTTATCAGAGCACCATTCTATGACCACGTAACCATAGCTACAAGTCTGCTATTAGAGTTTGATTTTTCCACCTTTCATAATATTTTATGAATGTTTTAGTATTTTTAAATAACTGTCATAGTCAAGACTAAACTCAAAAGTTGTATTGATCATCTATCTAATCTAATAATAGACAAATATGCAAATTGACCTTCACTACACCTAAGCCACGCCCACCAGCCAAGCCACGCCCACCAGCCAATCAGGAGGAGTATGCAAATTACCCCAACAAAGATGGCAGCTAATTTGCATATCAAGATAGCGTCGAAAGAAGCCAAGAGCTGCAGAAGGGAGTAAAGCTTCGAAGAAGCAAGCAAGCCGGGAGGGGGGGTGGAGGAGAAGGGAGGAGCGAAGTCAGGGCCGGGGGCGAAGGGAAAAGCAGGCGGGCTGGAGGAGAAGGCGGGGCAGGCGACAAGGGCAGAGGGGAGGAGGGGTAGAGTGCAGCAGGAAATCCTATTGCAGGATTTTTCCTGCAACAGGAACGCTAGTCTATCTATATAAAAGCCTAAGTGACTGTTCAACCACTCAACTGGTAGCTATGACATGCACCAGGGAGCAGATGCTCAATGCACATGCATGGAAACATGCAACAGACTGATGAATCTCAGAGAAGGGAGCAGGGGGAGGGTAGGAAGAGATTCACAAAGGTCTTATATGCATACCAGAGGCCCAGTGCACAGATTCGTGCACCGGTGGGGTCCCTGGGCCTGGCCAGTGGGGATTGACCGAAACCAGCTCTCTGACATCCCACGAGGTGTCCCAGATTGTGAGAGGGCACAGGCCAGTGCGAGGGACCCCAACGGTGCTTGAATCTGTGCACCAGGCCTCTAGTATCCAATAAGTAACACTGATATTTTGAAAAGAAAAACAAAACATACAAAAAGAGTTTTGGAAGCCAGCCGCTCTGAAACCAGGGTGGAAGGAGGCCGCATTTTGAGAACATCAGTGGCTCCACCACCACCAGCATCGTGGTGTTGAAAGAGACACCGACTAGCAGAGACCTGGACCAAGCACATGGGCTCTCCCCCCGTCCTGCCCACGGAGCACCCAGCCCGGGCTCCCCCGAGGGCAGGACCACCGGGTGGGGCGGGTCTCTGACACATTTCTTCGCCCTCCAGTGAGGGGGTAGGAGAGGGACACACTGGGTCTGACTAAAGGAGACATTATCGAACAGCGTAAAACGTTATCTTGATGCCTTGGAATTCGGGGCAGAGCCTGCAGCTGGGGAAGCCGGTCACCTGTGGCGCCTCCCCAGGGCTGGCAGCACACTTGGCCGCCGGATCATCCTGGAAGCCTAGCACATGACCTGCTGCTGACACCCCAAAACACACATTTGTTGAATGAAAAAATAAATTTTAAATTCATGAAAAACAAAAAGCCATAAAAGTATACATAAAGCATGGGGGTGCGGGGTGGGGGGTTGGCTCACAGCCCCGGGCAGGCTCACGGGGCTGGGCCCTGGCATGTGCAGGGAAGGCTGCTGGCTGGATTCCCGTCAGCACACAGCCTGGGCTCTGGGCTTTACCCCCACAGGAGGCAGCCAATCCGTGCTTCACACTCACATCCATGTCGCGCGCTCTCATTCTCTCTCTCTCTCTCTCCCCCACCCTCCCTCTCTCACTAAAATCCAATTTTAAAAAAGTAGATTTACAGTTGTTTGTATGGAAAATAATAAACTGTGTTTCACACACTCACAACTGTAGGCCTACTTTGGCCCCACCCTGTATATCCATAAAGACCTTTTTTCCGACTTCAATTACCCATCTCTATTGGAGATTTAAGTGATGGTCATTTTCTGTTGTCCAGGTCAGATCAAATTAAAGGTAAGAGAGATATGAGCATCTGTCCAGAGAGGCAAAATGTTCTTGCATCTACAGCTACATTGTGTGACTGTGTGGATTAGTCTGGGTCATACCGACTTTAACTTTGCATAATTGGCTGCGGAGATCTTAAGAAGTTCACAGTCTTCTTCTGTCACCACCGAGTACACCGCTGGATCCGACTGAATCTGAGCTGTGACTTCCAGCGTCCCAAAGGTGCTCCACGGTCCAAGCTGTAAGAAGCCACAGGCAAAGGAAAGTTCACATCACCGGCAGCATGCGCAGAGCAGCCAGACGCCCAGGAGGGTCGGGGCGGGGGAATGTGGGGGGGAGGATGTCGGGGGGGGGGGGGAGATGCAAGGGGGAGATGTGGGGAGCGCACATCCAAGAGGGAACGGGTCAGAGCAGCCCAAGTGGGTGTTAGGCTTCTGCCCACTGTCACTCCCCAAAGCGAGAAAAATGTCCCGTTTTCAGTACAAGAAGGAGACAACTTAGGACATTACTCTATATTTTTGCTAAACAGTAAGTCTTTGAGACACAGCCATAGTAATGTAATCCATTCATTTTCCATTGCTGTGTGACTAGACTCAAGTTATGTATTCATTCTTTTGTTGCTGAACATGCGTGTTGTTAGCGGTAGTTGGCTACAAAATGATGACATGGACATTAGCACACATGTCTCCTCATTTCATACGTGACTATTTCTCTGAGACACATGCCTAGGGGAGCACTTGCTGGGCTACAGACGTGTCCGCAGCTCGGCATCTGATAGACATTTTCCGAGCGCGAGTTCTAACTCGTCCCCCTTCCCAGAGCGCCAATGCAGGCAGTGGTGCTTCTGCGCAGCCTCTGCAACACTGCGTGCTGCCTGACCTTCCTATTTTCCCACGGGATGGTAAGAGCTGTGATTGATGGCACCTCTGGTTATTTATTTCTATTTATTTTTAAATGTAACATGGCCTTCTGCCTGTCTCCCGGATTGCTAGCGGTGGAGCGCCTGCCTTTGCCAACTCCTCTACGCAGAGTGTCTCTTCTGTACAGGGCTGTTCCTGGGGTCAGTATTTCCTGTTACGCCTGCGGATCACCATGGGTTCCAGGTAGTGACCCTCGGCCACCTGTGATGTTAAAGTATCTTCACCCGATACGCACCTGTCTTTTCATTACTTGGGGTACCATGCCATGAGCAAAAGGGCCTGGATTTTAAACAAATATCCTTACAGTTTACTCTAAAAGAACCTAGTTTTACAAGCTTTTGCTTTCATGACATCATGAAGAAATTCTGCCACGCATTCTAAAATATTTGAGTTCATTCTTTTCTGATCCCAATTTGATGTTTCTGTGCGACGTGAAGTAAGCAGCAGTTTTAAATGTTCTGTTCACGTAACAAGCGATTGCTTGCCCCCTGTGAGCGCACCACCCACCACCCCCCCATGTTCTTCCCAGCGCTGTTTCCCACCACGGCTCGCGTCTGCCGGGCTCATTTTGGACCCTCTGCTGCCAGGAGGGTCACGATGGCCTCTCTGGCCGTCACCACGTAAAAACGAAGCCTTGCTCTCCGGCAGGACCAGCACTCTTCCCCAGGTGTTTTTCAGGAGTACCGGGCCTATCCTTGGTCTTTGGCTCTTTAGTCCAATTTTTAGAATCACCTTGTCAAGTTCCACCAGGAAACTGGATGTTTTCATTGCAATCACATGAGACCACACATTATGCAGGGAGACGTGTTGTCTTAGTGTTGGATGTTCCTGTCCATGAACATAGTGCAACTGTATGTGAGCCTTTCCTAAGATCTTTAATGAAATGTAAAATGCTATGCAAAACGTAACATTTTTATTACTTTTAAGTAATTGATACTTTGTGTAGCTATGTAAATAGTATCTCTTTATTAGGGATATTTCTAACTGATTATGACCTATACTTCTGTGAATTATTGATCATCAAATTAACAATGTAATTCTGAAAGTGTCTAATTGTTTTTAATAATTTCCTTAGTGGTTTCCATTTAGAGAAGAGCTGGCAAACATTTATTATAACAGACTAGAAAGCCAATATTCGCACTTTTCAAGCCATATGGTCTCTGTCACAACCACTCAACTCTGCTATGAAGAGTAAAAGCAGTTAAAACGTATATAACCAATGGGGGTGGCTGTGTCCTAATAAAACTTTATTCACAACAACAGGCTGTCATCCATGTGTGCCAACTTCGGATCTAGAACTTTATTCATATTATCAAGTTCCCATATTCTCTATTACTTATGTCTTAATTTAAAAACATATATAATCATACCAGAATATGTATGAAAATGATATCTAATATTTAACATACAATAGTAATATTTGATATAATATATCATATGGTATCATAAAAGAATATTACTAAAATATGTTTTTGTGTAATTTGAATTTTAAAAATTAGAGTATCTATTTTTTAAAATGATACATTCCCTCCTGTAATAGCCTGCTGTTCTTTGTAAATGTTTTACATCTAATTTTCTTTAGCCTTGGAAATTGGGTTTAGAGGCTTGTATATTTATATGTCAAATATAAGTAAACTGTATTATGTAAGATCTATTAAACGCTTTGAGGAGGAAAGAATCCAGCTGGGAACGTTGCTGGTCTTGGTCAATGTACTGAGCCTGCTGAAAGCCTTTGGTTAGTCATTGCTAATGACAGAAGGAAGGACTCCATTGCAATTCACCCTTGTCAGGTGAGGTATTCCTGTACGTGAGTACAAAGCAAATCCTCCGGGAAAACAGTACACCCCTGAGCTTATCTGGGAACACGTGTGTGTGTGTGTGTGTGTGTGTGTGTGTGTGTGTGTGTGTGTTTACATGTTGGTTGAGGAAAGTCTTAGTCACCTCTTTAAGGAATTGTCACCATCTAGAACCCATTCAGTGAAGGCTTACTAAACCCTTCAATAAACATTTTCTTACTGATTTTGAATAATAGTCAGTGCTATATTTTTTCCTGTTTGATTTATGCAGATAGATTTGTGAAGATGGGTAAAAGTCGTTTCTTTAAAAATTCTTTGGACAAAATAGCCACAAAAGTTGATTTCCAATATTATGACACACACACACACACTCACATGTGGCTTTCACACACGGCCAGCTCAGAAAAGAGAAGTGTGGTCACCACAGCTGACAAGGACGCTATGCGCATGTGGACAGTCCCCGACTTACAGCGGTTAGACCCATGGTTTTCAACTTTACGGAGATGCAGATGCAGTTACACATCCGGTGGGAGCTGTGCTTTGAATCCTGATCTTCCCAGGATAGCGCCACATGGATAACCCATGTCACGCGGCCGGGCAATACCCACACGATGACTTTGTCCACCTGGAGGCGAACGCAGGTGCCTGAGCACGTTTAAGTGGGTGAGGCTACGTGGTGACGATGGGCAGGCCGGGTGCATTGAACCCATTTCAACTCGTGATGGCTTTATAGGGTCATAACCCCATCGTAACTCAACAAGTATCTGTGTAGACATTATTTTCACTGAAGAAAGACATCAGGGTTGAGCTCATTAGCACCACCATGGTTCCGATCACACGTTTCAGGTGATAGCATACAATGAACACATGTAAAAGGGGCCCACTTAAACCAAGGAAGTTTATTCCCCAGTCTCAACACGGGACCTGGTTCGCCGACTTCTTGTTCCCACAATGGCTGTGTTAGTCCCCTCATCAGAGCGCTAACGCGAAGCTGGCAGCTGCGTTTCCAGCCATGCCCACCGCATCGTCATCTCTCCAAAGCCAAGACAAGTTTTTATTTCAGTAACAAACACATAGGTAAGTGTTCAAAATGTCAGTGGAACCGAAATGACCTTAAGGAAAGTGCCAAAATATAGGTGTTTATCTTAAAGTATTGTAAAATTGTAGATGCTGAAAGAGTATATTTTATGATGACCTATCTCAACTGGGAGACCCACACTGAAAGTTATTGTCCTGCCTTTGACCAGGGCATATGTTAAGGGGATTCTTAAAAGCAGGGGAAGAAAATAAAAGAATAAAATCTGCAACTGGAAGTAATGCTGTCAAAGACAGAGTCTGAGGCTCAGTCGGAATGTCCAGCCATTCTGCCTCTAGGTCCTTTTTATCGTTTAACCTATATATATAAAAGCCTAAGTGACCATCGCAACAGAAACAACTGAATGGACAACCAAATGTGGGGCAACCAGGACAGCAGGGGGGTTAGTGAGGGCCAACCAAACGACTGAGCAGCAGGCTGTGTGGGGCGACCAGGCCAGCAGGGGGGTTAGTGAGGTCCGACCAAATGATTGAGCAGTGGGCTGCGTGGGGTGACCAGGTCATCGGCGGGGGGGGGGGCAGTTAGGGGTGACCAGGCTGGTGGGAGGGGCAGTGAAGGGTGACCAGGCCAGCAGAGGGGTGCAATGAGGGGCAACCAGGCCAGCGGGGGAGGGGGGGCAGTTGGGGGTGATTAGGCAGGCAAGCAGGTGAGCAGTTAGGAGCTAGTGGTCCCAGATTGTGAGTTGGACATACCCAGAGGGGTCTCAGATTACAGAGGGTGCAGGCTGGGCTGAGGGTACCCACCATGTACAAATTTTGTGCACTGGGCCTCTAGTAATCTAATAAAAACACAATGTTCAGCCATCCTGGACACTGTGCTTAATAAAGAATTTATTAGGGACAAAGCATAATTATTGAACTATGCCTAAGTGATATTTTGCCATCAAGATAGAGAAAAGCACAACTTCTGACCTGTGGCACTGTTCCTGTACCCTTTTCCCCATGGCAGTGACCAACTGGGGGGACACAGCAGTCATGGAGGAAAGGTGGGCCGGATTCACGCCTAACCCATAAAACAAAAGGAATGTGCTTGGTCTTCCTGGTATCACTACACTCAGATACATCTCAAATAATTGGTGGTGTAATTTCAACTGTTTCCAAAGGGAAAATCTGGTACAGTAAGAAAGCACTATTGCAAAGAACTTGGGATGAATTGAAATGTGAAAGTACACTTGAATAAAACATAGGTGTTCTTTGTTGCTTGAACAAGTGGGAAGAATCAAATAACTCTCGGGGAAGACAAGGCAATGGCCTGGAGGAGCTTCCAGCAAAACAGACACCAACCTGAAAGCAGTCATTGCTATGCTGTGTTTTCACGAGATGTCAAGAATCTCAACAAAGCACTTGAAAGGTTTATGCTGCTAGTGGAGAGAAAACGTGCTGCATTGAACCAAATAAAAATCATTTTTTGTTGTTTTTTCAAAGTTACTGATCTTTAGACAATAGAATGTTGGTACTCAAAACTCTTGGCGTAAAGCGCACAAGAATCGATGGATTTTTGAGAGGACCTGAGCCCGCATGGAGCCCTGCAGTGCGGACACTGTAGTGGTCTCAGAAGGAGGCAGAGAACCCGCAGCCACAGCTGGTCATGAAAGAGCAACCAGGATGCTGAGATACCAAATGCTCAAGTATGTGGTTGTTCAAGTAATTGTTTTCCTCACATGGACAAGAGTAGAGTTCTCTTAATTTAAAATTATGTGTTTATAGTTCTTGATCTTATGCTAATAAAAAATATGCTGTATAGCCACATTAATCTTGCAACATCAGTCTCTTTTGTCTTATTGTACTTAACCTATATAATAAAAGCTCAGCAACCGTTACAGCGGAATGACCAGAACGGCCAGTTGCTATGATGTGCACTGACCACCAGGGGGAAGACACTCAATGCAGGAGCTGTCCCCTGGTGGTCAGTGGACTCCCAGAAGCCGGCTCACTGCTGGTGAGCACAGTGGCAGTGGCAGTGGCAGGAGCCTCTCCCGCCTCCACAGCAGCACTAAGGAGCAGTGAGCCGAGTGTTAAAGAGCAGCGAACAGGCAGGTGGTAAGGAGTGAGGGGTCCCAGACTGTGAGAGGGCACAGGTGGGCTTAGGGACCCTTCCCCCCGCCCCCAGTGCACAAATTTCGTGCACCAGGCCTCTAGTAAAGAAATAAAATACTTCCTGATCCCAGGCACCACACTCAGACTTTGCAAATATTGGCTTCCTGAATCTTTATAACAACTCCAAGATGTGAGTTCCCTTATTGGCTTGGTCACTGACCAGCTGTGTGACCTTGATTAAGTTACTTAGCCTCCTGAGTCCATTGTCATCATTTTTAAAATGAGGATGGTAACCTTCCCTTGCTCCTTCTCTGATGCTCTTCTTTTCTTCTACGTACATCCGACTTTGCTACCTATAGCATTTCCTTCCTCTCTAAAGAATTTCTTTTAACATTTATTGCAAGGCAGGTACAATAGTAACAGATTTTCTCAAATTTTTAAAATGTATTTTTATTAATTTCAGAGAGGAGAAGGGAGATGGAGAGATAGAAACATCAATGATGAGAGAGAATCATTGACCAGCTGCCTCCTGCACACCCACTTCTGGAGATTGAGCTCATAACCCCCATATGTGCCCTTGACTGGAATCAAATCTGGGACCCTTCAGTCCACAGGCCAATGCTCTATCTCCTGAGCCAAACCAGCTAGGGCCACAAATTTAATTTGTTTGAGAAAGACTTACTCCCCCTTCACTTTTGAAGGATAATTTCTCAGGGTATAGAATTCTAGGTTGGGGGATTTTTTTCTTTCAACACATTAAGTATTTTCCTAGAAGGGCAGGGCACTGGCCCACACAGCCACCCCTAGACCTGAAAGGAGAGAACCCAAAGGAGAGCTGTGTGGGGAGGGCCATGTGACAGGAGCTGGGACATGAGGGGACAGAATCAGTCAGTGACAGGCACAGAGGGGCCACGGGATCAGCACCCTGACTTCCTCCCTCCTGCCTCATGCTGCTCTCCACTGGTGCTGTCCCTGGGTGGATCTAGCCACAGGCCAGTGGGCAAACGAGCCCTCCAACTTAATCCCTACAATCTGGCCCTGGGATGAAGGACAGAGCAAAGAAGGATGGCAAGTGTCTCCGTGAACAAGGGCCAGGAGAAGATACAGACTTGACGGCCTTCTCTTTTTGTTTAGTGCCCAGACCATCCTTGGACCTGGCCCAGCCCAATCTTTCTAATTCCTCTCTCTTCTCTCTTTCTTCTCTAGACCTGCCTTTTATTCATTTACCACTGATCTCCCCAAACTTCACATTTGCCAATGTTTGCTCATTTTCATTGTGCAATCATTGCTTCAAAAGAGGGTTCCTCACAACAAATGTATGTGCCCTTACCCTTCCTTTTGTCAAATTTTTCCTGTCCTTTGAAGTGACCAGCCTGCCTTCTCCACAGGTATTATCTGACACTCAGCCAAGGTGATCCCTGCAACTCTGACACCCCATAGAACATTTTATCTTGGTCACTTAGAACTACAATAGAGACCAGCTCACATTGTTGTGTAATTTGTATGTGTACATGCATTCAGCCACCAACTTGATTGCAAATTCTTCAGAGGCAAGAAAAAACTGTTCTGAATTTCGCATTCCCCGTAACTTCTAATGAGGCCTAGTGCACAAAATGTGTGCACTGAGGGGGGTCCCTCAGCCCAGCCTGAGTCCTCTCACAGTCCAGGAGCCTTCGGGGGATGTCTGACTGATGGTTTAGGCCCACCCCTATGGCTTCTGGCTGAGAGGCGCTCCCCTGTGGGATCACACTGACCACCAGGGGGCAGCTCCTGCATTGAGCATCTGCCCCCTAGTGGTCAGTGTGCATCATAGTGACTGACCATTCCACAGTTTGGTCGATTTGCATATTAGCCTTTTATTATATAGGATACTCTAAGTCAATTAATGAATTGCTCCTCTGATTATAAAAAAGTTTACAGTCTGGATATGAAATTGTCTTTCTTCATGAAATATAATCATTGAAATAAAAGCATAATTGATTTTGAGTAGTGTTAAAAGTCTCATTGTACTAACAAAATATTGAAAGTCAATTATTATTGTTTGATGTTAGTCAACCAACTTCATAGAATTGGAAATAAAGGATAAGTACATTTAGTTTCATGTTCAGCAAACACTGAAAGGATTAAGACATTTCCGTTTTCCTGTATAGGACACAGCATATCTTAAACCACCATTGAACCGTATTTATCATAATAATAAATATAACTCTGGTTATAACAGCATAAAAATATAAATAAGTGTCAGAAGGGACACAATGGACTTAATCTAAATGACTGTGTTTGTTGCTCCATCAAAAACACATCACCATCAATTTATGTGGGAATATATGAATCTGCTCATCACATTGCAATCAAGGTGGACTCCACAATGATGCTTTTCAAATCCACTTAGTCCCACCCCTTGAAAAATACTTTCTTCACCCCTGGCCAGTGAGGCTCAGTTGGTTGGGCGTCAGCCCATGCACTGAAATGTTGCCTGTTCGATTTCCAGTCAGGGCACATGCCTGCATTTCCGGCTTGATCCCCAGTAAAGTGAGTGCAGCAGGCAGTTGATAGATGTGGGTTCTCACATCAATATTTCTCTCCCTCTCCCTTTCTCTCTCTCTAACAGTCAATTTAAACATGTTTAAAATAATGCTTTCTTCAAAGACACCTTACTCAGAAATATCGTATTAAAAAGACAAGCACAAAGGAGTTATTTTTGTAAGAGATGGTGCCTGAGAACCAGTCAGTGTAGGGGGCAGTCAATCTTCTACCCAAAGTGACTAGAGGTAAAATGAGAAAATCAGTGAGAGAAACATTTGCAGGCATCTGCCATTGAGTAGTGAATACCACAGCCTTGGGAAAGAATGAACACTAAACGGTTTGCAGACAGGAGGGGTCAATGCAATTTCTAAGAAAGGTTGTGACATTAAAGAAGCACCAGCCATGTTCAATACTCAAAATATTAGGCAGACACCACCACAAAACCAGGGAGCCGAGACCACACTAATGGTCTCGAGGGTCCTGTTTACATTTTACAGAGAGCTTTGCCGATCTGCAGATGCCGCACTGACTCCTGGGAATTTTGTGTCAGAAACACATCCATCTGCTTATCTCCTTGGGAGCACGTCCTTGCTGCTGCCTCACTTGCTCACACAAGCCTGGTTTTGTTCAGGCATCAGGCTGAAAGTGACCAGAGATCACGGGCTGCCTTAGGGCTGGGTCCTGATTTCTCTAAGCTAACAATGGCGGTCCCTTCACCTCTGTCAGCACTGAGTTGAAAGATGGACCACCATCGTCCATTCTGGAAGCCATAAGAAATACAGTAGATGAGTGACTTACAGAGTGGAAATGCCTGGGATAGTGAGGACTGAGGGGGATCTGAGGAGAAAGGCAGCTTTCTAAGGCTGGTCCTAAGGGAACAAACCCCAGACTTCCTTTATGTGACATAATATACTTATTGCTTAAAACCTTTACGGATAGGGGTTTTAGATTACACACATTCTAAACCCTCTTAATGATAACGGAGGCTAAGACCAAACTCTAACCAAGTTTCATGAAAAAAATTCCAACTGTACGGAAAAAAAAATCTGTCCTTAAAAATGGGAGACCATACTCAAAGTCTACATTACTGTCAAAAATTCTGACAGTTATTGGCATCATCAAGTTTGCTGATAGCTGCACTCAAAAGCTTCCCATTCCCACTCTGGTCAATGACAGAAGCAGATAAATGATGACTAGGGAAATGAAAACCCGTAAGTGAGCTTATTGCAGAAATAGTGGGAAAATTACTAATGGAACAGGCTGGCTGGTGCCTTTACCCTCATCATGTCACCATTCTGTCTGGTAGAAAAATTAAAAAACCAGAAGCGTGATTGTAAAAAAAATAATAGAGGAATTGCAACATTAAGGCAGGAGTTCTGGAGAAGTTTCTGGAGGTGAAGCAGGAAGTAAGGTAAAGCAAACCTATAGCTATGAGACATCAGTCCAAGAATCTGCTGGGCTTTCAGGAATTTTACCTGAACAATTATATTTATTTGAGTGATCCTTACAAATGAGAGATGGATTTATTCACCCAAAATATATCCCTTGGGGATAGTGGCTGCTGAGACACTTTCTCCTGCTTAATTCTCTGATGAGAAAACTCATTTTTACAAAAATGAAAGCACAACCTTGGAAACGAGACGATGCAGGTGTTTGCCTGGTGTGGATTGAGTGTGGGGGGACTTATTGTTAATAGTTTGGGTGGGATGCGATCATGTGACAGACACCTGGGGGGGGGGGCTGCTTTCCTAATCCTACTCAAGTCCTTTGGGGAAGGTCTGCGATGGATTGTAGAGCTGCTTGAAGGACATGGGAGCGTGGACTATGTCAAAGACTCAGCATGAGGGAGGAAACCGCCCTTTGAGATAGAATAGATTTGAGTCCCGGAAAACATTAAGTAAAAATGTGACTTTGGTGATTATGATTTATCCATGCAGGTTCATCAACAGTAGCAAATGCACGACTCTTGTGGGGGCGACTCCTGTGGGGAGGCTGATAGTGGGGAGGCTGTGCATGTGTGGGGTCGGGGTACCTTGAAAATTATGCTGCAGTGAACATGGGGTGCATATATCTTTTCAAGTTAGTGTTTCTGTTTTCTTCAGATAAATACCCAAAAGTGGAATTGCTCAATCATATGGGAGTTCTATTTTTAATTTTTAAATAATCTGCACACTGTTTTCCATAGTGGCTGCACCACCTTACCTTCCCACAAGAGTGTCTGAGGGTTCCCTTTTCTTCACATCCTCACCAGCACTTGTTTTTGATAATAACTTTTGTGTCAGATTAAAAAAAAAAATCTCCCAGACCTATGTCAAGGAGCTTACCACCTAATTTTATGTCTTCAAGTCTTTAATCCATTTTGAGTTAATTTTTGTGTGTGGTGTAATATAGTGGTCTAGTTTCATTCTTTTGCATGTGGCTGTCCAGTTTTTCCAACATCATTTATTGAAAATACTACATAATCCTATCGTATATTCTTGGCCCCTTTGTCATAAACTAAGTGATCATATATACAGACAGTCCTCGGGTTATGTCGGACTTGATGTACGTCATTTCGTGGTTATGTCACCATCTCCCATTTATTTATATAAAAAATAAGTTCTGTCATTTCGACGTATGTACATATGTGCTTTATGTTTTTTATTATTTATTTACCACAAGTAAAGGTCAGGAATTGTTATCTTTCTTTTAGGTGTTTTTTTTTTTACTGTTTCACTTCATTACTGCTGTGTATATGCTCCATGTGAGTGACGTAGGTGCTTATGTAGGTGGGTTCCGACTTACGGCAAAAATCGTGTTACATCGCCCCATAAGAACGGATCTCCGACATAACCTGAGGACCTACTGTACTTGAGTTTATTTCTGCGATTTTTGTTATGTTCCACTTGTCTATGTGTCTGTTTAATCCAATGTTTCAATTACTATCTATAATAATAAAAGTGTAATATGCTAAGTAGACCGGACAGCCAAACGACCTTCCAGACGTCCTTCCTGATGAAGCTGCGGTGGCAGGGGCCAAGGCAGAGGCAGTTATGGGCAATCAGGCAGGCAAGCAGAGTGGTTAGGGATGATCAGGCAGGCAGGCAGGTGAACAGTTAGGGGCAATCAGGCAGGCAGGCAGAGGGGTTAGGGATGATCAGGCAGGCAGGCAGGTGAGCGGTTAGGAGCCAGTGGTCCTAGATTGTGAGGGGATCAGGCGGGCCTAAACCAGCAGTCAGACATCCCCCAAGGGGACCTGGATTGCGAGAGGGTTCAGGCCAGGCTGAAGGACACCCCCCCCCATGCACAAATTTCATGCACTGGGCCTCTAGTAACTTTATAATATAGCTTGAAATCAGGGAGCATGACACCTCTAGCTTTGTTCTTTCTCAAGATTGTTTTGCATATTTGGGTGTTTTTTTTTATGGTTCCATATAAGTTTTAGGATTATTTATTGTAAATCTTTGAAAAATGCCATTGTGATTTTCTAAATCTTTATTGTTGAAAGTATTACATATGTCTCCTTTTTCTCCCATTGACCTCTTCTAGCCCCCTCCACCCCTCACCCCAGGCCTTCACCACCCTATTGTCAGTGAACATGGGTTATGCATATATGCATACAGGTTCTTTGGTTGATCTAATTAATAAAATAAACCGATGAACAAATAGATCCAGAGACATAGAAGCACGAAACAGACTGTGGAATCTGAAAGCGAAGGCAGGGGAGGGTGGGTGGGTGGGAAGAGATCAACCAAAGATCAGCCAAAAGAAGCCATTGTAACCTTGATAGGGATTACACTGAATATGCAGATTGCTTTGAGGAGTATGGACATTTTAACAATATCCATTCTTCTACTATGAGCACAAAATACCTTCCCATTAATTTGTGTCTTCTTCAGTTTCTGTCATCAATGTCTCATAGTTTTCAATATACAGGTCTTCACCTCCTTAGGTAAACTTATTCCTAAGTATAAACACTATAATTTTTACTCTTCCTCTAATTTATTTTCACATAGTAGCATCTTGGCTATGACCCAATGTTTATTTTTAGTTATACCTCACATTTGACCTCTATGTGAAAATAAATGTCCACTACATTTAGTAATGATAAGAAATATTTTCACTATATTAGTCATGATAAGAAATATTTTCACATTGTAAATAAACTATATTAATTTTTTAAGGACTGGGGAGACAATTAAATGTTAAGTTCTAATTCCATAACTATAGCAGAAAAATTTTTTGTGTCATTTTAAATGTCTGAATATTCTAATATTTATATTTCATTTTTAAGAACAAAATAATTGTATGTATTTTAAGCAGAGCAATTAAGATAAAATAAATGCAGTACATAAAAACAGGAACTTTGAATCAATGGAGATTAAATCCTTTATTGTTTGCAATTTAATTTAATCAAAACTCATTTAACAATTGTCTTTAATGTTTTGAAAGCTCCGTCTAATTAAATGAAACTAAATGTAATTAAATTTATTCTGATTGAAAGCCCTAAAAGTTCCTAGAATACCATACTGGGCATTAGAAAAAAATAAGCTCCCTTGTGTCAAGGACGTGACCTTCACACTGGGGTTGGGAGAGGGGTCCAGGAGCAGAGCTAAGACGGCTGCAGAGGATCTCAGGACAGTCTGTGCGTGAAGGAGCCAGGAGCTGTGAGGAATCAGTAGGTCTGGCCTGGAGCGGCCTGGGAGGAGGGTTTGGTGTGCAGAGGCCAGAAAAGAACGAGGCCACGAGCTTAGAGAAGGGTCCACCAGAAAGCCAAGCAGCACCCAGTCTCAGAAATCAGGAAGCAGAGGGTCTGACACCCTGACGACAAAGTCCCTGCCCCACTGAGAGGACTTTGCCTTTGCTCTTCAGGGTACCCCACTATCCTGCTTGGCCCAGAACTTACAATTAATCGGAATAAATTTCCATTTGAAATTATTGCCTGAGTTTTATTCTTGACTTAAGATGAAATTGCTATTCAACTGCCTTAGGAAAAAGATGTCTCATTTCTCAAGATGGAAGAACCATTTATCAATGCCTGTTAAGTTCCCCCAACTTTTCTCCAAATATCTGATAAAACCCAAACTTCATTGGGTAGTATGAGTAAGATCTCCATGGCTCAATTACCCTCACCTAAGAAAGATACAATCTGTACTGATAACGTAGATTAGAATATCTTGTAGATAAGAGATGGGAAAAAATGGGATTCCATGGTGAGTGATTAACTTGCTCAAAATATCTTCACTCCAAATTAAGGCTACATACATGCTGGCAGCAAATTGGTTTTACCAATTCCCACCCCCTCCCCTCACCCCACCACCACCCAATCCTCACCCACACAGCTTGTTATTGACTGACTAGCTAGCAATTGATACAAGCCAATAAAAAAGATAATTGAGAGGAGGTTTATTCCTGAAAGATGTAGGAATTAAACTAAACATCAACAATTAAATGCATGCAGCCAGCAATCAGAGCACGCATGTGCTTATTATCTCTGCTAACTAATTTCACTCTCATCGGCTCCTTTGGCTCTTTTCGACCCAAAATCTAACACCGGCTTTCTTAGCCCAGTTCCAGGCTAAGTGGACCAGACCCCATCTGAGATCCAGAGCTCCGGGAAGACCCTGGCTGTTTATGCTTTGACAGCTGGCAGCCCGATTTACACAATCACCATGGGAGATGGACCATCGCTTTCACCTGCTCCGACAAGGAATAAATGGTCTAATTATAGATCTCAGACTGAATGCAAATAAATATCATTTTGTTTCCTTTATGTGCTGGTCCTGGTAGCACATACATAAACCATCTGATTTATATTGGCACAAACTAAGAATTTAATTACTGTGTACTTAATGCCCTTATAATATCACTCCTGGACCACAGCAGTGATCAGACAATTACTCTTCCTTCTTTATGTACCAGGCTTCTATAGTTATTCTTTCAAAAACATGCCTCATATAAATTATTGGGTAAAATACTATTGTGGGTATAAGTCAATGTCCATGATTTCAAGTAGTGTCCAATAAGAACAAACTCCTTAACCCTCAACCTCAAGATCCTCTACTCTCCTGCCTAATTTTCTAGACCTACCTGCAAAATAGTGCCGTGGAGGGTCTTACCATTCTCGGCAGAGTTTACTCACTGGCACCAAGAATACCTGTGAATTCTGACTGCATTTTCCCCCAACAGCCCCTTGGGACCACAGTGTGCCCTTCCCTGACCTGCTCAGTCCATTCATTTAACCTCTCAGTCCATCCCCTTTATCTAAATCCTCCCAAAAGTTACCACACTTTCCCTTAAGCTCAAATAGTAATTGCTTCCTGAAAAGTTCATTTAGCAACTCATCTATCGGTAATCTATATATATAAAACCTAAGTGGCCTTTATGACCAAACAACCAGAATGACTGGTCAACCAGTCGCTATGATGCACACTGACCACCAGAGGGCAGACACTCAACGCAGGAGCTGCCCCCCTGGTGGTCAGTGCACTCCCACAGGGGGAGTGCCGCTCAGCCAGAAGCCGGGTTCATGGCCAGAAGCAGGCACAGTGGGCCAGGATGAGTGCGAGCGGCTCAGGCTCCTCCCTGGCTGCCTGCCGCTTGGTGCACTGCTACATCCCCCGAGCAGTCCCGGATTGTGGAGCACAGGCCAGGGTGAGGGACCCCCTCCCACCCCCCCCCCATGCACGAATCCGTGCACCAGGCCTCTAGTGTATAATAATGAAAGCAGAACTTTTTTGAGCTCTTAAGCTTTTGTTCTTATTTGTGTTAAGTACATTCGTGGATCATCTTGTTCTCAAAGCAGAGTTATGAGAAGGATCATATTAGTATTATTACTACCACTAAATTGATTTCACAGATTAAGGAAAACATGAGCTTCAGAAACCTTAAGGAGCGTGTCCCCGCTGATGGCAGTAACAGCAGAGCCAGGACTCAAGCTGAGACTTGTCTCCTCCGAGTTTTGTGCTCTTTCATTCTCACCTTTGTTGCTTCAAGTTGCACTTAGTGTTTCCTTGTTCTTTGCGTCTCTCTCTAACTGCAATATTGTCCCTGCTTTATAGGGTGCATTGGTGTTCTATACATTCTGTTAAGTATATAAGCATTTACAGGTAGAGATACATATTTCTATTTGGTAAGTAATGCAACACAGTTTTGGAGACCGTAACAAAGCTAGACAGCTACAGCAAAATGAGACGGTGGGCAGAAGGCACCCATCAATTCGCAGTGATGCTACACACAGTAACCCTGAACACGAGACCAAAGGTGAGGGTCAAGATCATGAATTAGGCAGATACTGCAACTGAACAACCAACTGAGCTTCCTTGTAACCTAATGGCCCATGAATGAGAAGCCAGTAATTCTAGTGAGTTAGCTGGTGAAGCGGGTGGGCCGTGCCAGGCACCTGCCTCCGCAGACAGGGGGGCAGAAAAGGAAGGTCCGTGGCGAGATTCGGAGGCCAGAAAAAGGAGATGGAACACGGTGTCTCCATGTTGTAGATACGCTTTCCCTCCGTGGTCGTGGCTCCCTGGGGTGGGATGAGGGGCAGAGGTGCTCGAGAGGGGAAGACGATGAGACACCGAACTCCCAACACGAGCCAGCTCCCGACTGAGGAAGGCCTGCAGCTGCGAGCATCCTGCTTGGGAGCTGCCCCAGCGCACCCGGTCGGGGCAGCATTTCGGGGTGCGCAGCAGGTGCTGATCCACTCCAGCCCAGCAGCCGGGGAGCATTAACTATCTTACAGCATGTAGCAACCTTCTCCATGCTCCTCACTCTGCTTCAGCCACAGGGACAGTACATGTTACAGCATGTAGCGACCTTCTCCATGTTCCTCACTCTGCTTCAGCCACAGGGACAGCACACGTTACAGCATGTAGCGACCTCCCTGCTCCTCACTCTGCTTCAGCCACAGGGACAGCACATGTGACAGCATGTAGCGACCTTCTCCCTGCTCCTCACTCTGCTTCAGCCACAGGGACAGCACACGTGACAGCATGTAGCGACCTTCTCCATGTTCCTCGCTCTGCTTCAGCCACAGGGACAGCACACGTTACAGCATGTAGCGACCTTCTCCCTGCTCCTCACTCTGCTTCAGCCACAGGCATAGCACATGTTACAGCATGTAGCGACCTTCTCCATGTTCCTCACTCTGCTTCAGCCACAGGGACAGCACATGTGACAGCATGTAGCGACCTTCTCCCTGCTCCTCACTCTGCTTCAGCCACAGGGACAGCACATGTTACAGCATGCAGCGACCTTCTCCATGTTCCTCACTCTGCTTCAGCCACAGGGACAGTACATGTTACAGCATGTAGCGATGTTCTCCCTGTTCCTCACTCTGCTTCAGCCACAGGCATAGCACATGTTACAGCATGTAGCGACCTCCCTGCTCCTCACTCTGCTTCAGCTACAGTGACAGTACACTAGCCTTTATGGAACCCACACCCTGGTGAGAGCAGGATTGCATTTTCTCAGGTAAGCTTCACAGAATTCCTGAGGCGGGTCCAGTAACGACCCGTTTGTAGAGGAAGCAATGAAGGAAGCTGTTCGATGGAGACAGTAAGGGGCCACATGAGGAAGGCTTGTTTCACCCCTGGCCGCCGAGAGCTGGGCCACACCACGCTCCATGGCACACGTCTGCACTGGAACAGAGACCTTTCTGCCTGAATGTATGTCAGCGTCGAGCAAAGCAAAGACAAGAGCTCCTTCCAAACATCTGCTCTCCCTGTCGAGTCCGGCCCGGGGAGCAAGGAGCGCAGGCGTCTGCAGTCCCCCCGTACCCAGAGCTGGACGGCGACCGTGAAGAATGAGCCGGGTCCTAGACTGTGGCTTCTCATCTGTTCACCATGCCAGCGACGCCCACCTGTGCACCAGCTGCTGGAGGGAAAGTGAGGGGTGAAGGTGCCCGGCTTTATTGGTTCTCTAATGGGACACAGCAAAAACCCGAGTGACGGCAACCAGCCTAACAGATGGAGGGAAAGTCCACATACGCCCGGTAACCCTGTGATTGCTTGTAAAAATTATGAAAATTCTGCCATGCACAAATCTTTGGGAGTCGTAATATTTTAATTTTTAAGAGTCCCATTAAACGAATACACAGGAAGGTCAGCGACTGAAATTGGGCAAAGAGCAGCATGTTCTATGGACACAACTCACAGTGTTCAGTGGCGGAGTCGGCAGCAGGGGTCAGGGTTAGCAGGAGTCAGGGTTAGCAGGGGTCAGGGTCCACAAGGGTCAGGGTTAGCAGGGGTCAGGGTCCACAAGGGTCAGAGTTAGCAGGGGTCAGGGTCCACAAGGGTCAGGGTTAGCAGGGGTCAGGTTTAGCAGGGGTCAGGGTCCGCAGGGGTCAAGGTCCACAGGGGTCAGGGTCCGCAGGGGTCAGGGTTAGCAGGGGTCAAGCTTAGGACCAGACGTGAATGAACAGTCACAGACTGGTCACTTAACGAAAACAGAAGCTCTAGTGTTGCTGACAGAATGGTCTGCCTGCATGTCTGTACTTTTTTAAAAGATTCTATCAGAACTACAAAAAAAACGAAGAATTTCAGAGCTGACGACTGCCTGCCAGATGCTCGGCCGCCACGGCACTGGCTCCCCAGGGGGCAGCGGGCCCTGGTGGACAGGCGGCGCAGCGCTGCGGCCAGGGCTGGGCATCCGCAGAGGAGGAGGAGCGGGGGCTGCACCACCTCCGACCCTGGGAGGCTGAGCTGAGGAATTCTAGGATGACCTGCTGGGACCAGCAATAACCAGGAGGGAATGGGAAGCTGGGAAAATCAACCAGGAGCTCAAGGTGGAGCATGTGATCCAAGGTTCCCATGGCAACGCATAAAGACACTCTCTTCCCAGTTGAAGACAGGAAAGCTGAGGGCTGGCAGCAGAGCCCAGATAAGGCTGTGGTCGCAACCCCAGTGAGTGTTCTGTTGAGCCCTGAAACAGGGTAGGGATTTTTAAACCTCGACATGAAGTGTCCTCCTGGCCATGTTACACTGCAGCATGTGGAGAATGTTCCAGAAACAACGGGTGTTGTCCCAGGTCTGGTGGCAACTTCCATGGACCTCCACTGCACAATTTCCGGGGACAGCTGGCAGAGCCCTCGCGTGGTCTCCTGGTCTTTGTGGCGAGAGCCAATAGTAAGGAAGAGGAAGTGGAAGCCTCTGGAATTGCTCTCTCCCTGCCCTCCTCCACCCCAGCCAAGATCATGAATCAAATCAATATCACGGACCTCAGCAAGATGAGGGACCAAGAGATCCCACTCAGCCCTCCCCCCTGCCTCCCCCCACAAAACAGCCATTTAACAATAATCCGCAAACTGAAATAGCTGTGGGAGCGTGTGGGGTTCAATTAATAAGCTGAAAATCCCAATGGAGGGCGCTGGCCACAGAGATAAAGGAAGGACACATTTCACCCACCATCCCTCCCCCGGGCCACGCAGTTCAATGAGGAGAGGACCCCCTGCCTTGTGAGTTCTCCAGGATGACCTGGGGTCTTCACGACTAAGGACCCGGCACCCCAGCTGCTGAGGACACAGGACTTGGGTCCCTGAGAAATGCCAGACTTGGCCAGTGTGGACCTGCTGCCAGAGACCAAAGAGGCATGCTGCTGTGTCTCCCTGGAATGGAGCATGTGCCCCCCAGAGCTGGCACCACTGACACCCCTGAGTCCTGGTGCATGCTCACCCTGGACCCAGCACCACTCCTGCGCACGCACCCCACCCAGAGGGACAGGAAGCTTACTTAAAGAAATAAAGCCCCCAACGCCCCAGGCCCAGAGAAGGAAACAGACATCAGGATTCAAGAGGCCCAAAGAACCCACATAGATAGAATGTAAAAAGCTCCACATTAAGGTGTATTATAATTAAATTTTCAAAAGTCAAAGACAGAGAATTTTGCCCTAACTGGTGTGGCTCAGTGGATAGAGGGTCAGCCTGCGGACTGAAAGGTCCCAGGTTCGATTCCAGTCAAGGGCATGTACCTTGGTTGCGGGCACATCCCCAGTAGGAGGTGTGCAAGAGGCAGCTGATCGATGTTTCTCTCTCATTGATGTTTCTAGCTCTCTATCTCTCTCCCTTCCTCTCTGTAAAAAATCAATAAAATATATTTAAAAAAAAAGTCAAAGACAGAGAATTTTGAAAGCAGCAAGAGAAAATAAATATGTTACAATAAAGGGAACCCCCGTCAGATTATCAATGGATTTCTCAACAGAATCTGGCAGGCCAGGAGGGAGTGGGACAATTTATTAAAGTACTGAAAAAAACCTGCCAATAAAGAATAATATACCCGGCAAAACGATCCTTTAAACAATGAAAAAGAGACAAGAGGTTTTTCTAAACAAATAAAATCTGAGGGAGTTCATCACCACTAGACCTACCTTAGAAAAACTGCTAAAGGGATTTCTTCAAATTGAAACAAAAACATGCTAAATAGCAAAGTGAAAGCATGTGAAAACATAACTCTCACTTCTAAAGGTAAATATATAGTCAAATACAAAATAAAGCAACACTATAATGCGGCATATAAATTTCTTCAAGCCCTAATATAAAAGTTAAAGACAAAATATTAAGAATAACTATAACCACATAGAAAAGTTAATGGATACATATTATAAAATGAAGTAAACTCTACAGGTACACAAAGGGGAGGGAGGAGGATGTGGAGGGTCAGCGTGTGACTGAAGTTCAGTTGTTAACAACTTAAGCAGACAAATATAAGTACAGGATATTTTATGCAATCCTCAAGATAGCAACAAAGAAGAACCTTTAATATACACAAAAGAAAAAAAGCAAAGCAAACCACTTCCAAAAACATCATCAAGTAACAAAGACAGACAAGAGAGGAAGAAACATACAACTTCAAAGCAAACAGAAAACAATCAACCAAATAGCAATAGTAAGCCCTCACTTATCAATGATTCCTTTAAATGTAAGTGAATTAAACTTCCCAATTTAAAAAAACAGAGTGGCTGAATGGATTTTATTTAAAAAGAACCTGTGATATGCTGTCTATAAGAGATTCTGTTTCGATATAAGGACATCCATGATAACAGAAATAATAAATGAATTCAGTAAAGTTTCAGTTTTCACAGTAAAAGAAACAATCAACAAATGAAAAAGCAACCCATATAAGGAAGATAACTATATGGCAGATGAGTGGTCAATATCCAAAATATACAAAGAACTCATACAACTCAATAACAAAAAATCCAATTAAAAAGTGGGCAGAAGAACTAGACATTCTCCATAGAAGATAGCCAACAGTGCTATGAGAAGATGCTAAATATCACTACTCACCAGAGAAATGCAAATCAAAACCACAATGAGAACCTGTCTCACACCTGCCTGATGGCCATCTTCAACAGGGTAAGTAGTGTTTGTGGGGATGTGGAGAAAAAGGAACCCTGTGCACTGCTGATGGGAAATAGTATGGTGGCTCCTCAAAACTAAAACAGGACTCCCATATGACCCAGCAATTCCACTCCTGAGTGCATATCTAAAGGACATGAAAACAAGCCTCCAAGAGAGAGCCAACTCCCGTTTGTGCAGCATTATTCACAATAGCCAAAATACAGAAACAACTTAAGCATCTCTCAGTGGGCAGATGAGGAAAGTAGATGTGGCCTATGTAGACAATATCATATCATCCAGCTGTGAAAAAGAAGGAATTCTTGCCATTGCAACTACATGGGTGGACCTAAGTGCGATGAGTCCAATGGAGAGACATATACTGAAAGTGGAATTCAGCTATCACACGTGTGGACTTTGAAACCTGGTTATATGCCATGTCATCATGGCCATTGAATAAATTTAGTCAATACAGAATAAATTTAGGTAAAAACAGAGTGTACAATGGGGCTGGGGCTGAAGGAAGGGGAGATGTTTAAGGTACAAACTTGCTACTTGTAGACAATAACTCCTGGAGATCTAACGCACAGCACAGGAACTACAGCCAGCAATATTATCACTAAATCTTCATTGTTCTTCCACAAAAAATTAAATAGCGATCATGTGACATGAGACAGGGGTTAGCTAACACTACAGTGGTAATCCTATTGCAATTAATAAATGCATCAGTAAACACGTCATACATGTTCAACTTCACAGTATTACATGTCAGTTAGATCTCAAAAATTGGTAATTTATAAAAAAAATTGTAAATGTCCATACTACCAAAAGTGATGTGAAGAGTCAATGCAACCCCTATCAAACTATCAGCACCATTATTTCAGTAATAGAAGAAAACAATGCTAAAGTCATAGGAAAACACACAAGACCCTGCCTAGCCAAAACAGGCTTGAGAAAGAAGAACAAAGCTGGAGACATTACACTCCCTGATCTCCAGCTACAATCATGGGCGCTTAATGACGGAGATGTGAGTCCTTAGACGATGTCGTCTTTGCGAGAGAGTCATGGAGAGCACTCACACAGACCTGGGTGGGCAGCCCCACACCCGGGAACCCAGGGCCTGTGTGGTCCCACCGCGCTAACTAATTTCTCTGTCATTGATTCCTTGGGCTCTTTTCTGCTGGGACCATCTTGACTACCCTAAGCTAACCCTGGCTTTCTTAGCCACCATCCAGGCTAAGGGGACCAGACCCCATCTGAGTACCCAGAGACCCAGGAAGATCCTAGGGGTGCAGGCTTTGACAGCTGGCAGTCTTGAAATCTTGCCTATAAGATAGATTTTCTTCAGGCCTGGCGGATTGTGACAGACCTTGGCATCGCTCTTGAGATAAACAAGCTAAGCACACAGTCCGAGCTGGATTTAAAAGGCCGCCCAGGTCGCCTGCTCCCCCTCCCCAAGTCACCTGTTCCCTCCCTCGTCGCCCGTGGCCCTCCTCCCTCCTCCACTGGGTCGGCCACGCTGTCTTGTCTCCATCCATGACACCGTGAGCCCCGCCGGGGGGCGTATGTTGTTGCAGGCATCACTCACCAATTTCTTAACGAATTTCAAGTTTGATGTAATTAATTTCATTTTTATTTTTAAAAGACATATTATCTTAAACATTTCAGGGTTCCCTGAAGGAACGTGGATCGTTCTGGAAGGGTACGCTTTTGCACCGTGAGGCCGTCTTACCAGGGTGCCGCACAGCGCCGCCTGCTGGTCCGGGGCCGCGGGCTGCAGGTCCTCGCTGCACACGTAGCTGTGGAAGCTCTGCGGGATGAAGGTGGCCGAGGAGCCCTCCTCGTCGATGAGGCTCTTGTACAGCTGGGTCTGCGCCCGCGCCAGGCCCCTCAGGATCACGAAAAAGCCGTCGTTTCCGACCACTGCAACGAACCGGCGGTCAGTGTGGGCTTCCCGGCTCCTTTAGGGTGCCCCAGGCCCGGAGCAGGGACCCACTCCCGTCACCGGCACAGACACCCCGCGGGCTTCTCCTCCGGCAGCTGTCACGTGACCAGCCCCAGGGCCCCGGGAGGAGGGGGAGCCCCGCCCCAGGGAGCAGACCTGATGAAGCTCAGCCAGCCGAGCCCCGGGGTTAGACATGTGTGCCTCCCTCGTGGGCCGCCCGCCCATGGTGTGCTAGGAGCAATGCACCCCTGCATGAATCTCCATCTGTCCCCGGGAGGGAGCAGCCGGTGGAGGGACTGTCCAGGGTCCCCCCCTCCACTGGGGACCCCGCGGGGCCGCCAGGAGCGGAGCGGCTGTGAATGAAACTGGACAGGATGCAGTGGACACTGCCGCTTCCCTTCGCCCTAAGACACGCCTTCTCTGCTGTGCTCTAAATCCCGGCCCCAGGAGAAACCAGGAGCAGCTGGCCGGGCAGGGCGGCAGCTGGGGTGGCTCCAGGGGACAGAGGCTTGGGGGGCACCATGTGTCAAAACTCAGCAAGCACCAGATTTAGGCTCGGACATGCACACGCCGCCTGTCACCATCAGCTTACCGTCGAGGCCGGGAACCCGGCTGACCTGGGCGAGCCCTCGGGCCTCGGGGACCTGCCCGCACAGCGGGGACAGCTGCGGAGAGCTGAAAGGACGCCAGCACGGCGGCAAGCTGTGGGAAGGTGCCTCTAGGCCCCCGGGCAACTGATTTTCCTCTCCTTGTCCTGAGCCAGACGCTCTTCCACACACACTGCCTACATGAGCCCTTGGCATCCCCATACGAACCTGCGGCAGCTCTCACCCCGGGCACACCTTCGGGGCTGAGGACCAGACCCTGCCCTGGCTGACCCTCCCCCTCCTCCTCCTTTCTCTCCCTTTCCCTCTCTCCTCCCTTCCCCCTCATCCTCTCTCTCCCCCTCTCCACCCTTCCTTCCCTCCATCCCTCTGCTTCTCCTTTGTCCCACCTTTCTCTTTCTCTCATGTATATTTCGTAGGAATGTGGTTTTGATTATGGTAAAGTGAGACCCTATGTGTGACCTAGAGATCATGTTTCATTTTAGGTGGAAAGAAAGCACATTTCAAAGAAATATAAATTATTTTAAAATGTTAAAAAATAAAAAGTCAACATATGTACCCATGAATACATGTTTATGGTACAAATGTCATGTAACAACACAATTCCGGAGCAGGTTCGGTAGTTAGTTTGTAAGAAAACAGGGTGTAACTTGAATGCGGGTCATCACAAAGCACGCTGTTCATCACTGAGCAAAACAGCAGCCTGGACCAGGCCTCCCCCGGACCTTCCCTGTTTTCTCCAGAAGGTCCAGGGCCTTAGGTCTGAATAAGTGGGTTGATGGGCCAGCCCTAAAAGCGGCTCATCCTATCTAATAAAGAGGGAATATGCTAATTGACTGCCCCTCCCTCAAAGATGGCGGCACCCACAGCCACAAGATGGCAGCGCCCAGTCCCCTCAGCCCCACCGGGGCACCTGCCTCCAGAGTCTCCCAGTCCCCTCAGCCCCCCAGCTGCCCAGGGCCAGACTGAGGTACAGGCAATCCTCAGATGGTGGCTGCCCAGTGGCCCAGGGCCGCCCGAGCTCAGGTAACTAGGGCGGCCGAAGCTTGTGCTGCCAGCAGTGGCAGCAGCAGAGGTGTGATGGGGCATCGCCTTCCCCTGATTGCTGGGTCGCCTCCCGCCCCTAAGGGCTCCCGGACTGTGAGAGGGGGCAGGCCGGGCTGAGGGACCGCCCCCTTCAGTGCATGAATTTTCATGCACTGGGCCTCTAGTTAAGAAATAACCTCCTACAGATTTCCAAAAGCAGAAACATAGCTGCCCTGGCATCCAAATAGGCTGAACTCGCCCTGACAAATAAGCGCAGCACTGGTCATCGATCACTGGGTGGGGTGCTCGGACTCATTCTCTCAGGAATCCCGAATGTCACTTAGCATCAGTCCATTTTTCAGATGAAGAAATTAAGGCTCAAAATCATTAGGTAACATCAAAAGTGACAAAATACATTAATTTCTGCAGGTTTTCAAGTATAGGGTGTCCCCCAAACTATACACACACTTTGAATAATTATAAAGGCAGTGTTCATTAAAATACATTTCATTTTCAAAATTGAGCTATCAGCTGTTAAAGTGTGTATATGTTTTTTGGGGACACTGTATATACACACACATACACACACGTACACAAAACCCACATACATATCTAAGAATGTGCATGCAGTGTATTACATGCATAATTATGAAGCATATGCATGTGCATATATATTTATGTCTGAAATAAAATGTATATGTGTATGTACATGTATACATAGAAGATAGTTCTATAGATTTTATAGAGGATCTCAATGAAGATTTAAAACATTCTTACTATTTTCTTACAAAGTTCAGTTCAGAAATTGACCCTCAATTATTTCCTAAAATTAATGTACTATTTTATTTATTAACTAGAGGCCCAGTGCACAAAATTTGTGCACGGAGGGGGGTTGTCCCTCAGCCCAGCCTGTACCCTCTCCAATCTGGGACCCCTCAAGGGATGTCCAACTGCCCATTTAGGCCAAATCCCTGGGATCGGGCCTAAACGGGTAGTCGGACATCCCTCTCACAATCCAGGACTGCTGGCTCCCAACTGCTTGCCTGCCTGCCTTCCTGATTGCCCCTAACCACTTCTGCCTGCCAGCCTGATCACCCCCTAACCACTCTGCTGCCAGCCCGTTTGCCCCCAACTTCCCTCCTCTGCCGGCCTGGTCACCCCTAACTGCCCTCTCCTGCAGGGTTGATCACCTCTAACTGCCCTCCCTTGAAGGCCTGGTCCTTCTCAACTGCCCTCCCTTGCAGGCCGGGTGCCTCCCAACTGCCCTCTCCTGCTGGCCATCTTGTGGTGGCCATCTTGTGTCCACATGGGGGCAGGATCTTTGACCACATGGGCGCAGCTATATTGTGTGTTGCAGTGATGATCAATCTGCATATTACTCTTTTATTAGATAGGATAGAGGCCTGGTACAAGGGTGGGGGCCAGCTGGTTTGCCCTGAAGGGTGTCCCTGATCAGGGTGGGGTTCCCTTGGGGCGTGGGGCAGCCTGAGTGAGGGGTCTGTGGTGGTTTGCAGGCCAGCCACGCCCCCTGGCAATGCAAGCAGAGGCTCTGGTATCTGGAATTTATTTTCCTTCTACAATTGAAACTTTGTAGCCTGGAGCAGAGCCAAGCCTGGGGCTCCCTCCGAGGCCCGCAGCCATTTGGGGTTATAATTGAAACTTTGTTGCCTTAAGGGGGTGGGCCCAGCCAGGGGGTGTGGAAAGCTTTGCTTCCCCTGTTGCTGGCGGCAACCCTGGCCTGCTCTCTCCAGCTCCATTCTGCCGCCATTTGTTTGAATTTGTTTACCTTCTATAATTGAAACTTTGTAGCTTGAGTGGAGGCTTAGGTAGGCCTGCAACAGCTGGCAGAAAGCTTGGCTTCCTCTGTTACCTAGGAAACCTTGCTCTCTGTGGCTGTAGCCATCTTGGTTTGGGTTAATTTGCATACTCGCTCTGATTGGATGGTGGGCGTGGCTTGTGGGTGTGTCGGAGGTATGGTCAATTTTCATTTTTGTCTATTATTAGATAGGATCTATCAATATTAGTTTGATAGAGATATGAAAACAAAAGACTGTAAGGGAATTTTCAGAAATATATGCAGAATGAGATGAACTTCTTCATACAAATACTTGAGGAGAAAAAAGAAAATCCTCATTCAAACAAAAATATAACATAAATTGAGGTAAAAATGAAAAATCAAGAGGAAAATGAAATAGAGCCACCAGCAGAAAATTCTCAGATAGAATTATTCATGTAACATCTGAAATCGGCCCTCAAATATATGGACAAATAATGTAAGCCCCATAAAAATGTCTACAGGAAAAATACAACTGAATGCTACTTACAAATCACAAAGTGGTGTTACATTTATGAACTGTGACAAAAAATATATATATACTAGAGGCTCGGTGCATGAATTCATGCACCAATGGGATCACTCAGCCTGGCCTGTGGGATCAGGCCAAAACTGGCTCTCTGACATCCCGCGAGGGGTCCTGGATTGAGCGAGGGCACAGGCCAGGCTGAAGTACCCCACCAGTGCACGATTGGGGCTGGGGAGGGACAGCAGGAGAGCCCCAGGGTGTGTCTGGCCCATCTCGCCCAGTCCCAATCGGCCGAACCCCAGCAGCAAGCTCACCTACAGGTCAGAGCATCTTCCCCCTGGTGGTCAGTGCACATCATAGTAACTGGTCAACTGTCTGCCCCCTGGTGGTCAGTGCATGTCATAGTGAGCAGTTGAGTGATCTTAGCATATCATTAGCATATTACACTTTGATTGGTTGAATGGCTGACTGGACAACCGGGCACTTAGCATAATAGATTTTTATTATATAGGATTAATAACGCAAGATAAAATAAGCTTTTGAAATCTAAGTAATGTGAAGAAACATATGGTATAGATGCCTTAGTCAAATTTTCAAAGTACACAAAATACTTCATGTAACTTTTAGAAAAGAGAATACTCCAAGCATCTAAGAAAAATCTATGTATATAAAAGGCTAATATGCAAAGTATCCCATCGAGAGTTCAACCGAGAGAATGGGAGTTCGATCGCTCACTATGATGTGTGCTGACCACCAGGGGGCAGCGCAGAACATGCAGGTGACCAGCAGAGGCAGCAGAGCACTGAGGAAGCGGGGACAGGAGGAGACGGGGAGGCAGGGAGGCGGGGAACCTGATCAGCCCTGATCACCAGCCAGGCCTAGGGACCTTTCCTGTGCATGAATTTCATGCACCTGGCCTCTAGTCTGACTATAGGAATTAAAACAATACAGATCAAAATGGCATTAAATCTTCATCCCCAGACTTTATAAAAGAATCGATAAAATCATGTTGGTTACCAGTAGGATTCATTAAATTACTTATCTAGCCAACCTCTATGACATGAAAAGACAAAAGAAATCATTCCATAGGACTTGAAGGAATTTCCTAGTAGAGGACCTTGTATTTTAAAATAACAGTTTACCACATTTGTATCAGGTGAACAGAAACATTCAAAAGGAAACAAGAATACTAATAATGGAAGGTTTAATGAATCATTTTGTGACTTTAAAAAGGTGAGAGGCCAAACATAAAGTTAGATTAAAGCAAACATGTTTGTGAATTCCCTGCTAAGGATCTACACAGGACCCTCTGCTGAAATCCACCATTCTAAACGGTTTCTAATGTTTCCAGGGTCTACAGTTGAACCAGGTCATGTGGTCACATGGTTGGTTCTACATGTGTATAGAACTGAGCATCAGTGTCTCTCCCTACGGGAAGCCTCCCCTGCCCTCCGCCCCGCTCACCATCCTGACCACCTCCCCTCCCGGGACGTCCTCGCAGTGTGACTCGACACAGTTAGCATTAGAATAAAGGAATCGAGAAAAAAACAAGCGAGTGCAAAGCGTTAAAACCTATCCTATATAATAAAAGCCTAGGTGGCGTCATGCGACGTCCTCACAAGATGGCTGCTGCGACACATACAAGTTGGCTGCCCCCACATAGTCACAAGATGGCCACCACAAGTGGTCACCACAAGATAGCTGGCAGGGGAGGGCAGTTGGGGGCGATCAGGCCGGCAGGGGAGCAGTTAGGTGTCAATCAGGCCAGCAGGGAATCGGATAGGGGCAATCAGGCAGGCAAGTGGTTAGGAGCCAGCAGTCCCAGATTGTGAGAGGGATGTGGGATCAGGCCTAAACCGACAGTCAGACATCCCCCAAGAGGTCCCAGATTGGAGAGGATGCAGGCCGAGCTGAGGGACATCCCCCCCCCACCAGTGCACAGATTTTGTGCACTGGGCCTCCAGTTACTTCATAATCTTTTTACTTAGTCCTTCTCACTAAGAAAAAAAAACACTAAGAAAATTTATTATTTCAAAATTGTTTGTTCACATGGGGATTAAGGTAGAGGCCTTTGTTTTTTTCAGTAAATGATATAATTCATTAATTTAGATTCTATCTTGTTATCTGAGAGTTATAGTAAGTGAGCTTACAAAAATACATACAACATTGCTTTAAAAGTTAGTGATGAAATAGAATGAAGGAAAAATGGATGAGAAAAAAGATAAAGGCAAGAACAAATTAAAAAACAAATTGTGTGAAATCTTACATATTTTCCAGGAGATAGTATTGAGTAAGCAGACAGTTTTTGCCCCATTTGTCTTACTTTTAAAACATGTTAATGTCACATAATTTTTAAAGGCCTATAAAAATGTCTCAACTATTTCACATGCAATACAAAATGAGAAATATGATTGGTTATGTGATTTAGCAACTATAAGAGAATGTTTAAATATAACTTGCCTGAAGTCTCAAAATCACTGAATATATTTATCCCAGAAGTTCTTTAAAAAGAAAATAATGTTGTGTAAGCACAACTAAACTTCTCACAAAGTACATTATTAGAATGCAGGGTCCTGACAGACTATTTCTAAGGACGTAACAACCATTTCTACGTGAGAGGGTCAGAAGCGGACCTGGGGCAGCGGCGTGGTGGAGGGTCCACAGGTTTGACTCCTCCTGTGGCAGGGACACATTATTTGAATCATAGTTCACATACACAGAAGTGATGCCCACTACATTTTTTTCATGAGATTTACTTACTGTGTTTATACAATACATTAAATGAAATTTAAACCACAACAGACAATAAAGTCTGAGCAGGTTAAGAAAATGCTTAAAACTTAGTAATATAAAAAAGATTCTGAGCATTAAAAATAAATGTGGCTCAGTGTTTGAGCATCGACCCATGCACTAAGAGGTCACCAGTTTGACTCCAGGTCAGGGCACATACCCAGGTTGTGGCCTTGATCCCAAGTAGGGGATGTGCAGGAGGCAGTAAATCAATGTTTATCTCTCATATTCATGTTTCTATCTCTCTTTCCCTTCTCCATCTCTCTCTAAAAAATCAATAAAGACATATTTAAAAAATAAATATAAGAGTATATTAAAATGAGGAGCCATGGTGTTATGAGGTATAACATCAAAAGTTAGGAGTAAAATGAAACAATGAACTTGAATGGGCTTCAAATAAAGAAAACAAAGTAAAGATGATATAGTGAACAAAAGAAAAAACCCTTCAATAATTTCATAGAAATATGTCAAGCCTATATAATAAAGAGCTAATATGCAAATGGTCGTCATGCTCTTGCACCCTCGCACCCTCGCACCCCGCACCAGGGCCAGGGGACCTGAGGCTGAGCTGGAAAACCTAAGGCCATGCCCCCTACCCTGGCGCCAGGACCAGGGGACCTGAGGCCAGACCGGGGGACATGAGGTCACACCCCCTGCCTGGTACTGGGCCAGGGTACCTGGGGCTGTGCCCCCCACTCAGCAGGGCTTGACAGAGGACCTGAGGCTGTGCCTCTGCCCAATGGGGCTTGACAGGGGACCTGAGGCTGTGCCCCCCACCCAGTGCCAGGCTGGGGTACCTGAGGCTGCGACCCCTGCCCTTCAGGGTCTGACAGGGATGGGGCCAGTCGAGTCTGGGTCTTGTGTGACTTCAAGGTGCATGCGGGTAGGCAGGGACTTGATGGTGGGTCCTGCAGCATGCCCCAAACTCTGACAGGAGGGAGATTTTCATATACATTTTACTAATTTTCTTTAATCTCTGACACTTCTATTACAGAGAAAGGGAAAATAGCAATATTAAAATATTTACTCTAATTAATTCCCTTTTAATGTGCACAAATTTCATGCACTGGGCCATTAGTCTAATAATAGAGGAATATGCAAATTGTCCAGGACCCCGTCACAGTAATGACTGAACAGCAGGCTGCATGGGGCTACCAGGCTGGCAGGGGGATAATGAGAGAAGACCAAGACACTGAACAGCAGGCTGTATGGGATGACCAGGCCAGCAGGGGGGGTTAGTGAGAGACGACCAAACAACTGAACAGCAGGCTGCAGGGGGTGACCAGGCCAGCAGGGGTTGCAGTAAGGGGCGACCATGCCAGCGGGAGGGGGGGAGCAGTTAGGGGTAACCAGGCAGGCAGAGGGGGCAGTTAGGGGTGATCAGGCAGGCAGGCAGGTGAGCAGTTAGGAACCAGCGGTCCCGGGTTGTGAGAGGGATGTCCAGCTTGGCTGAGGGGACCGCCCCCCCTCCATGTGTGAATTTCATGCACCAGGCCTCTAGTGTTAATATAAAAATAGATAGTCATAAAATTTTTATCAAGAATCTAATTCCAGGTTAGCCACTACCCTGGATTCCCAAGCAAAATAATTATTTTAGCTTCCCTAAGCTTCAGGTTGCCAATCAAAAACATGCCCCCTGCCCAGAGCATAAAACAATAGTGCAATGGAACACACTTGAGATGTCTTTAATTGAGTAAACTGTACACCTATTAGCATGCAGAAAGAGCACACTACTTGGGACATCTATTATGCATAGTATTTTTAGGATAGTGATATAGTAATCATGTTTCAGTGCCATATTCACTTAAACTGGAAACATGTATGCTATTCAGTACTTCACATCACAGTTCCTATTGCCTTGCATAAGGAGACTAGTGACAGGCTGCATGAGTGCTGGGAAGGTTAGGGAGCCACCTTAACAGTGAAACCTCAAGGACGTGTGGCCAGAACAGACAGAAGGTGCCAACAGCTGTTGGAACTGCAGGTGAGAAACGGCAGCCTGGGTGGCAGGCTGAGCATCAGCACCTGGTGGAGAGGCTGCGGGACACTCTCCATAGCAGCAGGGGAGGATGTGCATCCCAGGGGGTGAAAGATACCTGGTTGGGCTTGTGTGTTAAGTTGGATGAACAGAAAGGTTTACAAAGGTCGGTAAGTGAAACCACTGAGCTGCCAGAATCGGTGTCTTCAAAACTCAAGAGAAGGGCTTCCACACAGACAGTGAACACAGAGGCTGAAATTTTTAAACAGCGTTTGGAAGTATGAGACGTGAGCTGCGATGCCTTATTCCACATAAATGATCAATCAGAGTGACATTTGTCCAGGAAGGAAAGTTCATATTTTAACAGTTAATCACCTGAGTCAGTAAGCTGCCATCAGAATATTTGCTTCTACTTGTAATTTTAAAACCTTTGTGGAAAAAAATAAGTGTGTAGTTACAAACACTGACTCGTGGATATACACTCACTATGGAAAATTCAACACAAAGATATGGGGAAGGGAGAGGTCATTGCTCCCGGTCACTGTCCTTCAATTCCTCTCTCCTCCACCAGGGTAACAACTTTCAAAACAGGCATTTTGGGATTGTCCTTCAGGATGTATCCCTGTGGATTTTGCCAGGTGTTTTCATATATCTATAATAATAAAAGCATAATATGCTAATTAGCCGGGGGAAGGAAGGCCTACTCTTGCACGAATTTCATGCATCAAGCCTCTAGTTTATATATAATTTCAGGTATTTATGAAAGTATACATGTGATCATAATACTTACTAATGCTACAGTTGTTCTGTTTGCTGGTGTGGGGTTTTTGGCTTTGTTTGCTGTCTTTAATAAGCCCCATGTCAATATATGCAGATTCTCTTCAACCATGGCCTAGCAATGAAGAACCATCAGGGAAAACGCTCAAAATATGTCCTGTTTCCAGCAGACACACATTATCTGAAGCTACAGTTAAACTTTCAATGTGGGGACCCTGAGGAACCACTTGCTCAGACTAGCAGCTTGACAGGATGGGCGGAGAGCAAGTGCAGCCCTGCGGTAAAGTGTGTTTGAACTCCACTCCAACCAGGATACACGCATGATGCTTTGTGCCTTAGGGTCCCAGGTGCCCATCAGTGATGAGTGGATAAAACAAAATCTGTGTACATTTATGCCATGGAACACTATGCAGCTGCAAAAAGGAAGGCTCTCTCACCTTAGAGACAGCATGGAGGGACCTGGAGAGTATCAGGCTAAGTGAAATAAGGCTGTCAGAGAAAGACAAGTATCACATGATCGCACTCATATGTGGAATCTAATGAACAAAACAAACCAAAAAACAAAACAGAAACAGACTCAGAGAGTAGACTGACAGCTGTCAGAGGGGAGTGGGGCTTGTGAGGCTGGGTAAAAAGGTGAAGGGATTAAGCAAAAAAAAAACCTCATAGACACAGACAACAGTATGGTGATTACCAGAGGAAAGGGGATGGGGAGGTAGAAGAGGGTATGGAAGGAGACTTGACTTGGGGTGGTGAATACACAGTACAATATACAGGTGACGTATTAGAGAATTGTACACCTGAAACCTATATAATTTGTTAACAGATGTAACCCAATACATTCAATAAAAAAGAAAATAAATAAATAATAATAACCTACTTTTATTTGTTACTGTGATTAATAAATAAGGAAGATTCCCTGACACAAAAAAATGTATTAAGTAAATTAGTCTCTCTTTTCTAGGAGATACTTACTAATCACAGAAAGAAGAACTGATGCTGAATTCTTGGTTTTGGTGTGTGACTCCATGTGTGTTGACTTGTCTGCCCCCCATTAAGATATAAAATATTCTCCTAAAGCACCCAATATACGCTTGGTAAAGGGGTTAGGAATTAAAATTGGGAAACTGAAAATCTGTCTTGAGAGGTTTTCCCCCCAATATTTAATTAGTATTGGGATCAGTCAAATAATCACTTAGACCACTTCCTGCCTTAACTATGAACAGCAATGCCAGATTGTTATTAAATGTGCATATTGACGAGTGGTTCTCACAGTGTGGTCCTCAGAGTGGCAGCATCACCTGGAACCTTACTAAACATGCACGTTAAGCCCCGTCCACGCCCTGGAAGCAGCAAGCACAGTGTGGGGGGCGCACTGCAGTGCATCCCAGTGAGTCTCCTGGGTGACACTGCTGCGTCCTCAGGTGGAGAAACGCTCGTGACTGTCTCTAAACTTAAGTACTAAGGCGTGAAATGTAATTCATTCAGTGACTATATCCTTACAAACGAAATACCTTTACACAGTACATTTTTAACACGTCCAGTAAAATAATTATATTAATGGAAGGCTAATATGCACACTGTCCCCTGGACTGGGAGTTCAACCGGGAGTTTGACCAAGAGGTGGGGCCAGCCGGCCAATCGCCCATGGCCCCTCCTCCTGGCCGGCCAGCTGGACCCCACCTGTGCATGAATTCATGCACCGGGCCTCTAGTTCATATTATAATGGACAGAGAATCAAAATGGGGACATGCATTTGATCTTGCCAAGCGTCCCTCCAGAGTCCATTACCTGTGCTGCCTTTTATCCAGGTTTCGGAAATGACATTCTTACTGAGTGTCTTCAGATGGTCATCTGTCAGCTGATAAGTTAAATCTGGAACTGTTTTCAGCATCTTCCACACGGTCTTGTGTTCATGCAGTGTTCTGTGAATGGGCCTTCAAAAAGGAGACAGATTGCAAATTGAGAGACTTCAGCATAAATAGAAAGATACAAACAAACCAAAATATTCTTGATTTGAGCTTCCTAATTTGTATTTTCTTTTATTTAAGGGTTGCTTGAGGACACCTGTGATGATGTTTTTTGTTTGTTTGTTTGTTTGTTTGTTTTTGTTTGTTTGTTTTACCAACATTCAGATGCATCTCCAAGAAACTAAACTTTTGGGAACTGCTGGTACCTCCTCTTTTCAGAAAACTCAGTGTTTCACGGTAAGGTTGTACCTTTTGCTGCTCTCCCACTCCGCGTCACGGAGCTTCCTGGTGAGTAGATGATGCTTTTCACCAAATTGGGAAGTTATTGGCCATCTTGTTTCACACATTCTCTGCACCTTTCCTCTGGGCCCCTCATGCTTCCACTGCCCCACCCGCTGCGGTTGCACAGGTTCTGGCCCTGTTTATACTGTTTCTTATTTCTCTGTCTCTTTGACTGCAAACTCTTAATTGGTGTATCTGCAAGTTTGCTGAACCTTCCTTCTGCCAGTTCAAATCTGTTGTTGATCCCCTCTAGTGATTTTTTTAATAAAGTCCCGTACACCACAGAGAATCTTTTTTTTTTTTTAATTGAATTTATTGGGATGACATTGGTTCACAAAACCATTCAGGTTTCAAGTGTACAACTCAACAAAACATCATCTGCACACTGTATCGTGTCCCCATCACCCAAAGCAGTATCTTCCCATCCTCTTTTCCCCCACCTCCACCCACCTCCACCCACCCCACCCCTTTCCCTCTGGCTATTACCAACTGTTGCCTATGTGTGATATAAATATATATGTTTTTTGCTTAATCCCTTCACCTTCTTTCACCCACTTCCCCACTCCTTCCCCTCTGACAGCTATCAGTTTGTTCCATACATTCAGGCCACTGTTTCTATTTTTTTTCTTCAGTTTATTTAGTTCCTAAGATTCTATGTATAAGTGAGGTCACATGGTATCTGTCTTTCTCTGACTGATCACACAGAATCTTAAACCCTCTCCTCCAGAGTGATACCTGTAACCCCTCCCACCCCTCAAGGTCAATATATATTTCAAGCGCCAACAAAAAGGGCCAGGGAAGTGCATTCGACCATTGGTGGTGGGACAATCACACATATTTGGTGAAAACACTACTAACAGATGAGATTAGGAGAAATAATGTTTCAAGCCTGGCTTCACTCAAAAATTATAGCTCGTAATCATTTTGATAAATGAATGGGCTTATAATTTACATATTCTGACGAAACATGCAAAACATTTCCTAAAATTCACCTAGTTGCTCTGGAAAATCCTATTCCTAATACATTCTTATTTTTCAGTTTCCTTCTGCCTTTCCTACAGTCAAAAACTTTCAAATATCTGGCAACTATGTTTGGACCATGAAGAAGCAGGCAGACGGGTGGTAACTCACAGCACCCACCTCCATGCCACCATTTCTTGTTGGCTTGCACTGCCCCATTCGGGTTCTGGTCTGAAGGGTTGCCCAGGCTCTAGCCTGATAAGTGATCTGCACTTTCCAGAGTTCTGGAATTCACCCAAAATTTCTACCATCCACTCCTGTTTTCCATCCTCAGGATGATAATCAAGACCTTCAGTCTGAAAACTTGGCCTTGATTTCCTCTCTCTAACCATGACTTTCCTTCACTTGTCCCTCAATTCCTGCCTCTATTTGGCAGGAACTTCCTTTACATATGTCACATCTACTCCTTCCTCACCGCCTCCTTCTGGCCAATTCCTAATATACACATGCTGCAGTGAAAGGAAGTAGATGAACAAAAAACAGATTCCTGTTCACTCATAGTCGAGCAGGACAAAAGAAGAAGGGAGTAATGCTGATCGCAAGAAAGACTTGGTTCAGAGACTTGCCTGAAGGCCCATGAAGGTCTCTGCACATGAAACTTTGGAGCTGGTGATTGTTTTCCTCTTCTTGTTGGTTTACAAACATCAAAGAAAACATCTTTAGTCTCTTCATCAAACAACCACATTTTAATTGGAAGTGAAGACGTCTGGGGATGGTGCGGGTTCATATATTTGAAGAGCTCTCAAATTAGGGAGGGGTTGCGGTTATTTTGTCTAACAATTTGAGTGGAAATTATAGAGGTCTTTTTTCTAATTAAAAAGTACAATTAAAAGATTAAACACAATGAAAGAGATCTGTGGGGAGTTATATACAAATTTCCAGTGTTAGCTCCCTCTCAAAATCCTCCTGCTGGTTGAGTTCTTACTTTCTTCTAATATTGGATAAAAATAACAACCACCTAGGAGCCACAGGAGGCTCAGTCTCATGTGCTGGGAAGAACTTGATAGTCCTCTCACGTCCCTGAGAATTGGGGGACATTGACATTTTTCCGTTATTTCTTTTTTACTTATTTTCACTGAGTGCTTACTCTCTGATCCACTAGTAGAAGCAGACTTTGCTGTTGTCAGTTTTCTTTTGTTTCCTTATAAATAATGTCTCATCAATCCTACATGTAAGATTTGGGTCAGCTAGAGAATACATTATCACTTGCCTTCAATGTTAATATTTTTACGATTGTTACCATGTGATTCCTTATACAAGAGTTGCAAAAGCAGTGGTGTTCAAACACACACACAGTCACGGAGCCCTTTGTTCAAACTGAATCTCACATGGGATGTACATACATAAAAGCAATGAAAGCAGACTCTGCCATGTAAGGAAAGAGAGGCAAGGTCGGTTCCACACGAGACCGCATCACCCTGCACATACAGCCAAAGGAGCATGGGGAATCCACAGGCTCCTGTGAGATCCCAAGAAAGCCCAGGGGCCTGCCACAGGGCATTCTGTTAAGTAGTTGATTTCCACTAGATTTTATGTTCTGTGTGTTATCATACAATTATAAGGAACTCCAAGGAATTACATTGTCTAATGCAATCTCCCCTTGTAAATGAGAAAGCTGAAGCCTAGATATGCCGAGTAACTTCCCAAAGTCCCATTTAACTAGTATGGGGCCAGGATTTCACCCGGGTGACCCCACACCAGGCCCAGGCTCCCATCCACTGGCGCTGCACTAAGCCACATCTTCACAGTGTGACCTTCACTGATGCTGAGGTGCGGAGAGCTGAGAGTCAGGGCAGGGACTACTCCAGGTTTTGTTGTCTGACACATAAAACAAAATAGAACTCAGATTTACAGATCAAGTGTCAGTACAAATGTGCATGTTTCAAAAGATAAGGAAGCACAACAAATCACCAGTTTCTAAATCCTGAAAAGTCTTACAGTTCTTCTATTAATTAGTTGCTTATGGACTTCCATTATATTTCTATTTTTAAATATTCTTTCTGTGTTTCTTACCAATTCTAACAGTTTAAACTTCATTACCTTCAGGGTAAATTTACCTCTAAGTCAAGGTCGAGTTATTAAGCAAAAGAAAAAAGAAGATGGGATCCGTAATCAGGGTGGATTTGAATCTGGAGCGAAAAGAGGGAGGAAAAAGCATGATGTGAGGAATGTGGAGCAAAGTAGAAGGAAGAGCCCGAATTGGAGGCCCCACAGGAATTTGCTTACGTTGATAGTTTGGGGGAAAATGGTGGCAAGGACAGTGTGGGCCACCAGCTGGGAACAGAGCCCATGGGAGTCTGCATGTTTGGCTACATCTGTCCCCAGTACCTGCCATGTACACCAGGCACGTGAGTTCCTCAAGGGTCCCCCATAACCTGCTGGAACCAGATGGCCTATGATGGGGACACAAACATTTTCAGAAATTGCACAGCTTAAGTCCTTGGGTGTTAACAGATGCAGAATATTCAATTAAATCGTCTGTGATCCACAGACTAGCAGGATAGAAAAATCCAGCTGAAAATGTTTTCATTAAAGGATGCCAACTGCACACTGTTGGCCCTCCATTGCTTACAAAGCAGCACTTATCCTATATAATAAAAACCTAATATGCTAAGTGTCCAGTCGGCCAGTTGGCCGTTCAACCAATCAAAGTGTAATATGCTAATGATATGCTAAGGCCACTCAACCGCTCACTATGATGTGCACTGACGACCAGGGGGAAGACAGTAGACCGGGAGGTGAGCTTGCTGCTGGGATCTGGCCAATTGGGACTGAGCGAGGCAGGCCAGACATGCCCTGGAGCCCTCCCCAGATGGCCAACCTTCCACATCCCTCCCCGACCCCAATCGTGCACCAGTGGAGTCCCTCAGCCTGGCCTGTACCCTCTCACAATCCGGGACCCCTTTGGGGATGTCAGAGAGCTGGTTTCGGCCTGATCCTGCAAGCCAAGCCAAGGGACCCCACTGGTGCATGAATTTGTGCACTGGGCCTCTAGTCATAGTTATAAAATTAAAACAGTTCAAAATGTAATCTCCCCAAATTTAATTTATTTATCCATTCTCCTGTATGCTTTCAAGTAACTCACTATAGAATAATTCTTCCGGAATCTAGTGTGTACATGAATTTTGCTTGAACTGTGCATGGTTAACACTCACCCCCCTCCACCTGGTTTCTCCTTGGAATTGCCTGACCCATCAAGGACGGGCGAACAGAATAGCACTGGTTTTATTTGCTCATTCAAATTCCCAGGACGAGTGGGTCATGTCAGTGTTCCCAGACATGGGGTGTCACTGGTGGGGTGCACCCCTCAGTTACTGCAGGACTTGGTTCTCCAGGCCATTCCTGGCGGCAGCTCGAACTCTCCTTCCCAGCCTTGAAAACAAAACCCTTTTATGAATTGAAAAATGATGATTTGAAATGTCTGTCTGTGGGGAGAATGCTGGCTGGTTCCTGGAGGACAACCAAGCTCACGGGAGCTCCAGGGGAAACGGGCCCTCCATTCCAGGATGGAGCGAAGAGCATGCTAAGCGAGTCCGCTACCTGGAGCGGAGGAGGCACTCATCCCAGCGGGTCAAATAGCTTAACCTAGCCCCGTGTCTGGGTTCCTCCTTTGTCTCCAACAACAAAAGAGAATTTTGATTATCCTCAGACAGGAACCTTGTCAAAGAGCCTTTCTTAGCATCTTTCAGAAACTCCGTGCCTGAGACCCCATCCCTAACCTCAGCCACACAAAGGGTACAGTGAGGTCTCAGGGCACAGTGAGGTCTCTCTCAAGGGCACAGTGAAGTCTCAGGGCACAGTGAAGTCTCAGGGCACACAGTTAGGTCTCAGGGCACACAGTGAGGTCTCAGGGCACAGTGAGGTCTTAGGGTGCAGTGAGGTCTCAGGGAACACAGTAGGTCTCAGGGCACAGTGAGGTCTTAGGGCACACAGTGAGGTCTCAGGGCACACAGTGAGGTCTCAGGGCGCAGTGAGGTCTTAGGGTGCAGTGAGGTCTCAGGGCACACAGTGAGGTCTCAGGGCGCAGTGAGGTCTCAGGGCACAGTGAGGTCTCAGGGCCCAGTGAGGTCTCAGGACACAGTGAGGTCTCAGGGCACAGTGAGGTCTTAGGGTGCAGTGAGGTCTCAGGGCACAGTGAGATCTCTCTCAAGGGCACAGTGAGGTCTCTCTCAAGGGCACAGTGAGGTCTCAGGGCGCAGTGAGGTCTCAGGGCGCAGTGAGGTCTCAGGGCGCAGTGAGGTCTCAGGGCGCAGTGAGGTCTCAGGGCACAGTGAGGTCTTAGGGCGCAGTGAGGTCTCAGGGCGCAGTGAGGTCTCAGGGCACACAGTGAGGTCTCAGGGCACACAGTGAGGTCTCAGGGCACAGTGAGGTCTCAGGGCACACAGTGAGGTCGCAGGGCTCAGTGAGGTCTCAGGGCACACAGTGAGGTCTCAGGGCACACAGTGAGGTCTCAGGGCCCAGTGAGGTCTCAGGGCACACAGTGAGGTCTCAGGGCGCAGTGAGGTCTCAGGGCACAGTGAGGTCTCAGGGTGCAGTGAGGTCTCAGGGCACAGTGAGGTCTCAGGGCACAGTGAGGTCTCAGGGCGCAGTGAGGTCTCAGGGTGCAGTGAGGTCTCAGGGCGCAGTGAGGTCTCAGGGCGCAGTGAGGTCTCAGGGCGCAGTGAGGTCTCAGGGCGCAGTGAGGTCTCAGGGCGCAGTGAGGTCTCAGGGCACACAGTGAGGTCTCAGGGCGCAGTGAGGTCTCAGGGCGCAATGAGGTCTCAGGGCACACAGTGAGGTCTCAGGGCGCAGTGAGGTCTCAGGGCACGCAGTGAGGTCTCAGGGCTCAGTGAGGTCTCAGGGCACACAGTGAGGTCTCAGGGCACAGTGAGGTCTCAGGGCACACAGTGAGGTCGCAGGGCTCAGTGAGGTCTCAGGGCACACAGTGAGGTCTCAGGGCACACAGTGAGGTCTCAGGGCCCAGTGAGGTCTCAGGGCACACAGTGAGGTCTCAGGGCGCAGTGAGGTCTTAGGGCACAGTTAGGTCTCAGGGTGCAGTGAGGTCTCAGGGCGCAGTGAGGTCTCAGGGCGCAGTGAGGTCTCAGGGCGCAATGAGGTCTCAGGGCACACAGTGAGGTCTCAGGGCACAGTGAGGTCTCAGGGCACACAGTGAGGTCTCAGGGCACAGTGAGGTCTCAGGGCACACAGTGAGGTCTCAGGGCACAGTGAGGTCTCAGGGCACAGTGAGGTCTCAGGGCACACAGTGAGGTCTCAGGGCGCAGTGAGGTCTCAGGGCACAGTGAGGTCTTAGGGTGCAGTGAGGTCTCAGGGCACAGTGAGGTCTCAGGGCGCAGTGAGGTCTCAGGGCCCAGTGAGGTCTCAGGGCACACAGTGAGGTCTCAGGGCACACAGTGAGGTCTCAGGGCGCAGTGAGGTCTCAGGGCGCAGTGAGGTCTCAGGGCGCAGTGAGGTCTCAGGGCGCAGTGAGGTCTCAGGGCGCAGTGAGGTCTCAGGGCGCAGTGAGGTCTCAGGGCACACAGTGAGGTCTCAGGGCGCAGTGAGGTCTCAGGGCGCAATGAGGTCTCAGGGCACACAGTGAGGTCTCAGGGCGCAGTGAGGTCTCAGGGCACGCAGTGAGGTCTCAGGGCGCAGTGAGGTCTCAGGATGCAGTGAGGTCTCAGGGCACACAGTGAGGTCTCAGGGCCCAGTGAGGTCTCAGGGCACAGTGAGGTCTCATAATACCTCCGAAGCCTGGCTCCTGAGCATCCTCACAGCGAACAGGGTGCTCACAGTCACTGAAGCACACAGATGCTTCGAACTAAGGGTTTGTGCATCTTCCGTGCTCAGACATTTGAAAGAGCTGCTTCCAAGACAGAACTAACCGATGACATGATTTCCCTGTAAGAGGAGCCGATAGGCGCGTTTTGGGGATCAGAGTTACTTTTAATCGCCCTAAGCCTGGCAGGCTCCGCCCCGCTGCACAAGGGCCTCTGCTGCCCTTGACTGGCACTCGCCCAGCAGGGGTCTGCGATGTCCTGTCCAGGCCTGGCCAGGTGTTAGCACACCGCAGGAAGCCGCAGCAGGACCGGGGGCACCGACCTGAGAGGGAGGCCACAGGCAGCAAGGTCAAAGGCCAGGGGCAGTGAGAACCCAGAAAGCTCCGTGCAGGTTCTCCGAGGAGAGGCGAGTCAGGCCAGGGCTTTAAAAGACTCAGATTTTGAAAGTTCTCTCAGGCTGTGCAGAGGGTGCAGCGACCAGTGCCCTGGTCCCGCCCGGGCCACAGCCCCTCAGGACAGTCCGACTCCTCTGAGACTGTCGATGTCCCCCCTTTCTGAACTCATGAGCTGCATGTTCAATGTCACCACCACCTGCGCATACTCACTGGCAGCAACAACTCACGGCCTGGCCTGCGGAGCACAGAGAACAGACCGCCCATCTGAGCAGGCGTCCAGGCTGCAGGCGTCCAGCCAGGCTGCGGCCGCACAGATGCAGGCTCCCCGCATGTGGGTGGCGGCGGGACCGGCCAGCAGGCGCGGTCCTGACCCTGGCAGCTGGAGGGCAGGGAGACAGCCTTCCTCCTGTGCAGGGAAATGACTTGTTGGCTCAGACCATTCGCCTGCCTGCAGCTTTCCCTCGGAATCAGTCCCCTGTGACCAGGGCGTCAGGGGACAGCGGTCTACCCAGGGCGGGGCCTGCTCGCTGGCAGACACTTGGAAAGTGCCGCTCCCGGGCGTCTGCTCTCATCCCCGGTGCCTAGTCAGGGACTTGTTCCAGTGACTGGGCAACTACCACATGACTCAGTCGGACCCAGACCCTGCACCAGAGCTGGGGGACGGGCGGTAGGAGGGTAGTGGGGGGGGGAGAAGGGGAGGCAGCACGTGACTCAGGAGAGCTCGCAGCTGCCTGTGGGGATGCTGGGCCCTAAACGAAAGGCTGCACCTGAGTGTGTTCATGCCTGCGGGTGCATATCCTCCGTGGCTGCCCCAGAGCATTCTGAGTTCAATCCTAATTCTGCCTCGTCCTAGTTACGGGTTAGAAAATTACTAATCCATGTGTATCTCTGTGCTGTGATATGAACAACAATAAGAACAAATCTATTTTACAGGACCGCCATGGGGAGCAGCCACATTTAAATGCATTCTTATGTAGACAGGCTTATTCATACAGTCAACATGTAGTTATCAATGAAAGATCAAACCACCTCTAAGGCAAGAACATTTTTAATGTAAATCTATACTAATAATAGGGCAATAGGGGGCAGTTGGGGGGCAAGCAGGCTGGCAGGCAGAGTGGTTAAGGGAGATCAGGCAGGCAGGCAGGTAAGCGTTTAGAAGCCAGCAGTCCCGGATTGTGAGAGGGATGTCCGATTGCCGGTTTAGACCCAATCTCCGACTTCTGGACAAAGCCATGGTTGCGGGGCCGAGGCAGAGGCAATTAGGGGTGATCAGGCCAGGAGGGGAGGGCAGTCGGACATCCCCCACGGGGTCCCAGATTGAAGAGGGTGCAGGCCAGGCTAAGGACACCTCCCCCCGTGCACAAATTTCGTGCACCAGGCTACTAGTGTTTTTATAAAAGAGTACTATATAGTATGAAATCAGATCAGAAGTTAAAAAAATTAAATTCTGAAAAGTAAGAAATATGACTAATTTACATTAATTTAATTTATAAAAGCACTTTCAGGATGATAAAATATTTTCCTACAACCCAAGCTAATCTTATGGCTGTTGGAATAGATATGAAAGTTTCCTAACTAATGATGCTTTTCCTTTATGTGTTGAAATTTCAAAGCAGAAACTAATTGGACATGCTCAAAAACATAGCCTAGACAGTTCAGAGACCCCTTTCAGAAAAGTATTCTACAAGAAAAAGAGAAAGCAAATTTATGCTAAAAATGTGAAAACAAAAGTCACTCCACAAAGAATTAGAAAGTAAAACAGTGAAAAAACTCAGTGTAATATAACTTTAAAAAGCTCAGTTCGACAATCCTTCAATGCAGAGGAATTCGCTAATAAATGGATCTGCCCTGACATTTTTAGTTTTTTGTCTATGATGCTCAAAATTAAAATTTACCATTCTGGAGGTCATTCATAGTTTCACGTACTAAAAAAATAGGCTAGATTGCATCATATTCAAATTGTTTGATTAGACAGAAATAAATTACTATTCATGTACAGCTTTCAGAATTTCTGAAAGTTCAACCAATTTAATAGAAATTACTCTGAGCAATATTTTAAATAAGTATAATGTTAATTCAAAAATTTAAGAAAATACTTACCAATGTAGTCAGAAATGTACATTTTAATTCTTGGATGTAAGACCACTAGCTGTTATTAACAAAATTATCCACATAACTAAAATGTTTTCATTAAAAATGGCAAAAATGTATTTTCCTCGTGCACACAGCAGACATCTAGGGAGCCCTGCTCTGGGAGCCAGTGGCACAGCACAAACATGGCTCAGGCGCTGCCCTCACGGCGCCAGATTCTGAGAACAGAGAGTAGAGAACGGCAAGTAGATGACAGATCGATGCACAGATAGAGAAGAAAATATCTGGTGATTCAACTTGTTATGGAGAGGACATAGTTTGGCCTAATAAAGCGTGGCAGGTGGTTGTGTAAAAGGCGTCTGAGAAATTAGTCTCCATCTGACCCACACAAGGCAGGCTTTCCAGAAGGAGCAGCCGACAGCAGGAGTAGTGGGATGGCGGAGAGCGAGGGCAAGGAATGGGGATTTTATTTTAGCCGTCAGAGTAAGCCCCCGAATATTCAAAGAAGAGGATGAGCGTAATTTGATTTGTAGTTTTTAAATGTCTATGTATTTAAAAATCACTGTAACTACTCTGGTAAACGAGACGAAGGGAGAGTGGTGTGGAAGCGGAGGCAAGGGTGGGAGTGGCGTGGGGGAGAGATGAGGGCACCGTGGTGGCCACAGCAGAGGTGGGAGAGAATGAAGACACAGGACACTGCTGGAATATCTACTCCACGGGACTTGCTGGCGGAAGCGCGAGCGAGGGGGACGGAGGAAGCCTGGGCCACTGCCCGGGCTGACTGGGGGAAGGAGCAGGGTCAGGGCGCAATGCTGATGCCCGGGGCGGGAAGACAGAGCACAGGGCTGGTCAAGAGAGGAACCAGCTCTTGGTCCTTTTACGTTTATCTGCATCAAGATGACGCTTAAAGACCTGGGTCTCTAGGAAGTAGCTAAAGAGCACCAATGAGGTTCAAGCACAATGTGGAGATCTCAGACTAAAGACATTGGAGAAATGACTTACTAGTACAAAAGACCATTTCACGACTTAACAGTGACCTTTTCAGGCAGATACTTAATCATGTATTAGAAAATTGGAAAAGTAAAAACACAGAAATAAATAAGCAACTGTTTACCTACTTCTAGTGCAGGGAATTGGGCTAATATTTTTTAAATAATGTAATGGCAGTAGATTAAAATGTTTTTATATGAAAACATGACAATTTTTAGGAGAATGAGCAGAAGCAACAGAAATTTAATGTCACTTTGCTAGACAGGCGCTTTGACCAGCTAAGCTAATGTCACTTTGAAAAAATAAAATACCCATTAAAATAATTATGAAATGGAGTGTAGACACTAGATACTATTTAGGTTTTGGCAACAGATAATCTAAATGCCATTTATATTGAAACAAAATTTCAAAATATATGAGGTCAGGACTCTACCTTCCAATATAGAGACAAAAATCAAACAAAAAATAGCATCTTGAATGTCTCAGCTCAAGACGTTAACTGCAGCCCAAGAACATCTATTTCAAGGAGACAGCACAGCCTCGGTGTTCGTATAAGGTATGAGTGGGGCTTTTCCAGAAAATCTGGTACCCCATGAATTGGAGTCAGAACAAAAGGGAAGACTCACAGACAGAACCCAGAAATCCCAAGCTCCTCTACAGTTTGTTCTAGATAAAGATGGATAACCTCTTGTTTCCCTAAGTTTAAAGTTATCCAATATCTTACACCCTCACAAAAAGTAAAAAGGATTTTCAAACACCTTAAATGGACGTGCCCTCCATCTTACACACTGCTGTTTCCTGACCTTTTACTTCCATCCCTGCATATTTAATTGAAGATTATTATTCCTATCATGGTCGTTATAATTTTATACAACCATTATTTTATTTACATGAACTTTGTCCAGACTATTTGTCTATGATTTCTTCTTGCATTTCAAACCTGGGGTCTAGGATCATTTCACTTCTTCCGAAAATATATCCTTCAAACCTTCTTTGGTGAGCATGCATAAAATGTTGTGTATCTGAAAATGCTTTTCCCTGATCCATGAAAGATTTTTTGTGGGTACAGATTGTGAAATTGTTATTAATTTTTCTGAGGAATTTAGTTTGCTCATCTACTGTCCTTTGGTATCTACCATGCTATTGAGAAATCTACCCTCAGCCTATTTTTCATTTTTTGTGTGTGTGTGATGGATGCTTTTTCTCTCCCGCTGCCCTTAGGATTTTCACTTTGTCATAGTTGTTCTATAAATTCACTATGAAATATCTAAGTAAAAATCTCTTCAGCCAGCTTCATGGTATTTGTATATTGATGCCTTTCATTATTTCCAGAAAACCAACATCTATGTTTTTAAATATTGCTGTTCTTCCATTTTCCTTATTCTGCCTCTCTCGAGCTCTAACTAGATACCAGTGTTCTTTTTACAGTCCTATTTCTTAACCACTCCTTCAAATTCTATATCCCGCTGAAACCGGTTTGGCTCAGTGGATAGAGCGTCGGTCTGCGGACTGAAGGGTCCCAGGTTTGATTCCGGTCAAGGGCAAGTACATTGGTTGCGGGCACGTCCCCAGTGGGGGATGTGCAGGAGGCAGCTGGTCGATGTTTCTCTCTCATCGACGTTTCTAATTCTCTATCCCTCTCCCTTCCTCTCTGTAAAAAATCAATAAAATATATTTTAAAAAAATTCTATATCCCCTTGTATGTTTGCATTGTACTCAGCTTAGCCCCTGAAATGTCTTGTTTTAAAAAATGACTGAACGGCCAGATAATGAAAATATCTTCCCAGATTTGTCAGTCTGTCTATAAAAGAACCCTATTCCTTTGTAAGCTAAACTTCTTCAAAATTATTGATGGGTTAGAAGCAAAAAATTAAAGTTTAATTCTGTGTAATTATGAACGTGGAAGAGAGACAAAACCCACACATTTTTTAAAATATTGATAAATGCCACACTATATGATTTGATACCAATTTAATGTGATTTCCATGTTTGTTTTATATTTCTAAACTTTTTCAGAACATTACAAAAAAAGTTATATTTATTTAGGTTAACTCCACTCCAGTTAAATATTGCGGATGCTTAAGCAATTCTGGCTTCCTGTGACTCCATATCACCCAAACCTCAGTGTTAAACATTTTAGTAGACGGTCACCCGTCCTGCCCTCCACAGGCTGCCTTAGTCCTCGGCGATTTCCAACCCTGGCAAAGCCGAGGCTGTTTCTGCTCTTGGTTGAAGCTCCAGGAAAAGATCACGTGACTGTGACGAAGGACCTCATCCCACTGCTCCCACCTCACTGTTCTCACCAGGCACGTGCTCATCTCTATGCAGCGCCTTGTCAGCTGCGGCAGCGGCTCTTCCTCTCTCCTGAGGGGACGTGAGTGCCCTCACTTCATTCACTTGTTACCCCTTTTCTTGTGTTTGCTGTCTCTTGCCAAGGAGTTGGACTTCAATAAACGTTTGACAAAAACATTAGTAAATAGGCACATCCAACTGAAAGTAAAGGCTGGTGGTTTAACAGCAGAATGGGAATGAGCCCATTCATTGTGGGGTCTAGGATCATTTCACGTCTTCTGAAAATACATTCTTCAAACTTTCTTTGGTGAGCATGCATAAAATGTTGTGTATCTGAAAACGTCTTTATTTTCCCTGATCCATGCAATATTTTTTTGTGGGTACAGGAGCCTTGTTAAAACCTTTCCCACAAGATGGATCTACCCAGTTTAAAAGGAACAATTACATCACAAATGTATTTACGCTTACAGCTGGTATTAAAGGCATAGGAAAGCTTTCGTGTGGGCCTGCGTATTGTAGAATACAGAATGTGATTGGACAGGAGGTCAGGTGAGAACTGTGAGGCGTGTTCCTAGGACCGTTAGCAGCTCCACTTGTTCTGCATTTTACGCATTAGACTGGCACATTGGCTGCTCCCCCTGACCTAACGTCAGGATGGTTTCGTATTCCCACCCTTCAGGCTTATTATTTGAAAATATAATACATGAAGACCAATAAAGGATAAATTACCGAAACAGCGCTGTACTGAGGAGGACTTAGGAAATTTCTAAGCCTAGAGAATATGAAAATTGTTGGAAAACCATCTGTCCTAAATGGAATAGACATTAGCTTAACTATAATTAGGAGCATGGCCGTGTGCTCTGATTTGTGGACAAGTTAGAAGACAGGTCCACACTAAATAACCTTCTACAACACGATTGGCAGGAAACAAAGTACATGTTTTATAGCCTCTTCCTCTTCAAGGAACAAAGAAACCAGCACCGATGCGGCTCACACACTCCAGCCCGAGTTACACCAGCGGCTTCTGTGCCGTCATACATGGGAACTCAGCAGGACGATGCGAGAAGCCACAGTAAGACTGTAGCAATCAGTGCCATGTGGCAGGTACACCGCTAAACGGAAACTGGGCCGCTGGTGTAGAAACAAAGGCCTTTTCCACTCAGTCTATTGATTCTGCAAAACCCAACGGAGAGCACAATGCCTGAGCAGTGAAACCTGTAGAGGTTAAAAAATAAAAATAATCAACAATGCTGACGGGATGTTTTTAGTGGACAGGAAGTAAGGACTTTCGGAGACGTGCTCCTTTTTAGTCTTTTTTTAACCTTAGTATTTGCTGGGCATGGCAGAGGATTGAGCAGACCCAGTGCATGTCGGCAAGGAAGGCCCAGGCCTGGACGGGAGGACGAGCCGTGCCTGCGTGCAGGCTGCCCGCCCGGCTTCTGTGGCCTTTGTTTCCCTATGAAAGCGCCTGACTGTCTGCGGTGGCACCTGACACCTGAAGTGGCTGAATCTTTGAATTTTTAACACTTTTAACATAAATCTTGATGTACTGTAACTTTAAAAATTGAATTTCCATGAAAACACGCCTTATTTCTCCGGATAAACATTCTGTGGTAATCTCACTCCATACCGTGCCTCCGCTAAATATTATTTAGTAAGCCATCTGTTTCACGTCGATGGGCCCGTCACTCATCAGGCTCTCACACGGTTAACACTTGGAGGGTGCGTCCTCAGGCTCCGCGCTCCACAGCATTTGCCAGCCGTGAGCGAGCGGGAAAGAGACGCTTCGAGGAAGTGTCGGTGCTTGCACCCGCAGTGATGAATGAGAGAGAAACCTCCGAATGTCCGTCCTGTTGCTGCCGTGTACCTTGTGGTTTCACCAACTTACATGACACGTTCCTCATCTTCTTCAGTTAAAGAAGAGAGCCTGCATTACGTAGGGACTGTGCCTGTGCGCACATGTGTGTGTGTGCGTGCATGTGTGTGCATGAGTGTGTGTGCATATGTGTGCATGTGTGTGCGTGCATGAGTGTGTGTGCATATGTGCGCATGTGCATGTGTGTGTGTGCATATGTGTGCATGTGTGTGTGTGTGTGTGTGAATGCAGACTGTATGAAGGGCTGGCCTGAGGAGTGATGCCATGCACCCAGCAAAGATGGAGAAGTAGGAGGCCGGCACAGGCACTGCTGCGGGAGGAACAGGCCCTGTCGTGGGTAATTGCAGCGTTCGCCTCCTCTCCCTTTAGAACTTGACCTTGGTCCAAGCCCTGCAGCCAGTGAGAGACTTTCACACCGAGAACTGAGGGATGAACAGAGCTTCTGCTCTCTCTGCAAATCATTCTCCAGCGAGGGAGGATACCAGTCCTCCGACGGACCTGTCAGCTCAGGCTGAGGAGCTGGGGTCCCCTGCACCAGAGGCCTGGCTGGGCCCTGCAGCCAGAGCCGTCCTAGGCCTCCATCCTGCTGGCCCGGCTCTTCGGGGCCTGGGCGTGGTGAGCTGTTTCCCTGACTTCTTGCACCCAACCCGACCCTGATCACGAGAGACCCGGCACCGCCAGCTCAGCTGAGCTCTCAGGTCCCCGGGCACCAGCTGCCCTCCCCGCTCGGGCTGAGGAGCCGCGGTGGTTCTTGGATCCTGCTGATGGGCCGTGTACCCGCCCACGGCCAAACGTGCTCACGTGGCCCAGGGAAGCTCGGAGGGCGGGGCTGCTGGCCTTCTGGGGTCCCCCCTGCCCTCGGGGCCTGTGTCGGGGTGGCAATTGGCCTCCTGAGAGCAGGACACATTCTGCCCAGAGACACCGTCCTTCGCTACCCTGACCCGACCCGTTCTCTCCCTTTCCACCAGTCCTATGAGACACTGTGCGGATTATAATAACAAGGCCATGAAAGCCACAACTGTTTCCCTCCACTTGGTACTTCTGGTGTGACCCACCCCGTTGCAGGGACAGCTGAGTCTAGTCTGAACGGAAAGGACTCAGAAGGAACAACGAAGGGCAGGGATGACAAAAGCAACGGGCTCATGCTTCACACGGTCATTCTCTCCATCGAGAGGGGATTTATAACGCAAACCGGGACAAAGCGGGCCCTCCGCACCCGCCCAGGCTGGAGTCCCCGTCCTCTCCAGCCTGCCCATTTAAAATTACTTCCCAACAAGCGCAATCTCTCTTGTTCAAGAAAACCTCCCACAATTTGCCATAATTAATGTGCCTTCTAAGCTCTAGGGAAATCATTTAGTGCCGTGTTTGCTCTGTTCCTCCCCAGCTGTTCATTGCGCAGCTGTCATGGGCCAGGCCTCTCCTGGACGACGGGAATCCAAACACGAGTCACAGCCTCTGATGGCAAACAACTCAGAGCCCAGCGGAGGGACAACCCCAGACAGACGAGAAAATGCGCTGTTGTGTTTGCATTTCCAGGTGAACGCAGCAGAGCAGCACGGACCCAATCAAGCAGTCAGGAAGGACTTCCTGGAGGAAGTGCCATCTAGTTCATTTTTCCAAAGGGCTTAAAGGAGAACAAAAAGCAGAATCGCTCACTATCACACAATCATAATTAGGGAAGAAACTCTGAAAAGTTGTCATTCTACAACTCAGTGGAAGTAATACATACCCCCCCCCCGCACACAGCCTCCATATACAGCAGAGATTTTTCCATATATCATCATCATAATTTTTCTTAACAAACTCTTCCTATACATATGTTTTCCCCATTCTTCCCATAAAATAAGGGAATAAAAATATCAGTACTAAAAATGCATTCTCTGGTTCTATCATGGGAATATCTCTCTAAGCACACACATGTCACACAAGACAACAGTGGTATCTCCCACATTCATTGCAATGTTAACAGCAATTTCATGTGCAATTAAAATATCATCATCCACTTTGAACTAGCGGGCAATTACACAGCAAAGACACACCCCAAAAGCCAAAGACTGCAGAATACAAATTCTTCTCAAGGCAACATGCAAAGTTCACCAAGATGGGCCATATGCTAAGCCATAAGACAGGTCTCAGTACATTTTAAAACATTAAAATCTTGCAAAGTATGTGCCCTGACTGTAATAAAATTATTTGAAAATAACAACCATGTTATATCTAATAAAGGCTAAATATTTAGCAATTCAAAATCACACTTCTGAAAAAAGAAAAGAAAAAGTTAAGTATTTTAAATTGAATGATAAAAGAATGACGTAACAGACATGATGGGCTATGGCTAAAGCAGTGCGGGAAAGCATTCATTGTTCTCAAAATATGCTGCGTTGTCATCTTTAACGTGAAAAGCTGGAGGTTGTCATCTTTCATGTGAAAAACTAAATGGACATTTTGTGTTTACTGTCCAGGTTTCCTTGCCCATTTCTTTGCCTGTTTAAATCTGCATCAGCTTTTGAAGATACAACCTCACATGCACGGCACAGTGACACCAGACCCAGAGTAAAATCATGTTAAGTTCCAATAAGTTCCCTCACACATTCACAAATGACTTGGCTGTGCCCACGTGAAATATTTCTTGCCATAAACACACACATATATACTCAGTCTCCTTTCAATGAAAAGCAGGACTGAGTTAGAGAAATCATATCCACACTATTGATTTGAAGAATCGTTTAAACCTCTAACACAGTCCATACTAACGTGTGAAACCATTACACAGCCATCAAGCGTGACTGAGTTCCCAGTACTGTGTGTGACGTGGGCAAATCTGATAGCACAGGCAACGCCCCACCCGTGAGCAGCGTGGAGAGTCGCAGTGGAACAAATACAGACCTGCAAAGCAGGAAGACCTTTGCTTCCTCCAAAATGCAGGTTTTATACTGGGGGGCCCTGTCCAGAGTACGCCGATGGTCAAGGCCAAGCTGCCACACGCAGGTGCAAAGGCAAGGACACAGCAGCTGTACTGTGCGGCTGCTTTGACAACTGTTTTGTCTGATGGCTCCTTGTTAGCAATGGCTACTTGGTCTGTAGTAAAGCCTCTCCTATACACCTACAACTGCTCATATGCTGTCTGTCTAATACCTGGCATCTACGGGTGCAGCCCCCAGCAGAGGAGACCTGTGCTCATAGATAGATAGATGATAGATAGATAGATAGATAGATAGATAGATAGATAGATGATAGATAGATGATAGATAGATAGATAGATAGATAGATAGATAGATAGATGATAGATAGATGATGATAGATAGATAGATAGATAGATAGATAGATAGATAGATAGATAGATAGATGATAGATAGATAGATAGATAGATGGTAGATAGATAGATAGATAGATAGATAGATAGATAGATAGATAGATGATAAATAGATAAATAGATAGATAGATAGATAGATAGATAGATAGATAGATAGATGATAGATAGATAGATAGATAGATAGATAGATAGATAGACAGATTACATATATGACCAAATAGTTTATAGGCATTGTTTTCAAAAAGCTCTATTACTTTCTTTCACTCTTTAAAACTGCTTCTGATGTTCCATCATCTTACGTTGTTATGACATGACATCCACATGTGAGGGATGACATACATTTGACTTTTCCCTGGGTCTAACTGAGCCTCTCTCCCAGACAGTCCAAAGGGACCAGAACCGTCTGGATGCTCCACAGAATGACAGGCCATGGAGCTGACAACACTGTGTGAACTGGACTTGAGCAAACATGTGTGCGCTCCGGCCGCACGGCCCGAGGCGGAGGAGCTGACTGGGCTGGGCTGCTGGGACCGCCTCCAAGCCGAAGGACAGCGATGCGCCTGGTGTCACCCCGTGGAGACAGAGCCTCTGCGGGTGCTGGAGGCAGCATACCGTGCCCGGGCTACTGCTCTGATCAGGGCTTCCGTGTTGGCGACAGTCCCACCTGAGTGTCAGAGCACGAGCAGGCTGCCCACGCCTGGGTCAGAGGTCAGTGACAGGGGAGAGCCTGTGTGGAATCTCTGGCACGGCCCCAAGGACATCCACAGGGCAGAACCTAACAGCAGGGGGTCAGGAGCACTTCCCACATGCGGTCACAGCCACCGCCCCTCTGGGTGGCCTGAGGCCAGAGATCAGAGAAGCATCCCAGGGGGCAGAACATCCTACAGGAACTCCTGTTCAATTATCGCCCGCTGTCTCCAAGCCCATCTGGTGCGGGCTTGGTAGGGAACAGATTCTGGCTTCTCCTTTCCACCCGGCTCGGGTGTGCTAACACAGCTCCATGGCATGATGAGTCTTCTGTGCCCTAAATTATGAAATATTTCTATTGTGTCAGAGATTATAAAAAAAATATCTGACGCTCCTATTTCTTAACCACAGTGCGCCGAGGCTGCCTCCCACAGAAACATTTCCCCTCAGGCGCCATGCAGAACTGCTGGCGGGAATGGCCCTCCGTGTCCCTGAGCACGCGTCCCGACTGGAGGCTCCACCCCTGTGCAGGGCCCACAGGACTGAATCTCAGCCTTGTGTGTTTCCTCACCAAGAAGCAACCCCGAATGACGCACAGGAGGTGGGAGGTCACAAACTGTATTTCAGCCTCTTTGCCATCTTCATATGTTCCAAATTTGGTGGTAATTAAATCTCACTTTTAACTCAGATAAGCTGAATGCATGAACTACATCCTTCAGGTTACACAGTGTGTGAGCATTTGAGCTGGATGAAGTGGGGGTCAAGTATAAAATAACATTTGTCAGCCCTGCTGGCATGGCTCAGTGGTTGAGCGTTGACCTATGAACCAGGAGGTCACAGTTTCATTCCCAGTCAGGACACATGCCCGTGTTGCAGGCTTGATATCCAGTGGAGGGCATGCAGGAGGCAGCCAATCAATGATTCTTTCCCATCATTTATGTTTCTATCTCTCTCTCCCTCTACCTTTCTCTCTGAAATCAATAAAAATGTATTTGAAAATAATATAACATTGGTCAACTGTATAAAAACCTTTATTGAATACTGTTTTGTTACTTATGAAGGCCTCCATTTTGTTCCTAGAGGGGCCATAGGAGTTCTTTGACTATAATATAGACCAAGAGATTAAAGACTGAAACCCAAGAGTATTTCATTGCGAGGCAAGGAAACCTATACAACATCCTCACACAAGCCAGAGAAGCCATTATTGTCATAATACAGGAATACGTTACAGGTGAAGGCCAGGATAGCAGTCTGATATTTACGGAGAAAGTACCAAAATTCCAAGTGTATGAAGTAGGTTAAGAATAGAAATGATCCTAGACCCCAAATACTTGGACTGCCTTAATATTCACTCAGTGAAAGCTCTTGACCTTTTCCTCCCCTAAACACTCCAAAACTTCTATATAAATGAATTTGGAAAAATTTGAAGAGGAAAGACTTTGGGTATGGGCTCCTAAGAGATGGGAATCATAGTCACCTATGAAGCTTTTAACCAAAGCACAAACTCCAGTAGCCACAATCCAGACCCGCTAACAAGGAACCGCCCAAATTGGACCTGGTCTTTTGTGTGACTTAAAAACCCCACAAGAATCCTTCACAAGGTATCCACTTATCATATCATCCCATGGCACTTTTTTTAAATATATTTTTTATTAATTTCAGAGAAGAAGGGAAAGGGGGAGAAAGATAGGAATATCAATGATGAGAGAGAATCATTGATCAGCTGCCTCCTGCACACCCCACACTGGGTATCGAGCCCACAACCTGAGCATGTGCCCTGATGGGAAATCAAACCATGAGCTCCTGGTTCATAGGTCGATGCTCAACACCTGAGTCATGCCAGCCGGGCATTCTATTGCACACTTTAAGTATGCTATAATTTTTACTTGTCAATTATACCTCAACTAGAGGCCCAGTGCACGAAATTCATACATGGGGGATGTGTCCCGCAGCCCAGCCTGCACCCTCTCCAATCTGGGACCCCTCGAGGGATGTCCGACTGCCTGTTTAGGCCCATAGGTCGGGCCTAAACGGGCAGTCGGACATCCCTCACACAATCCAGGACTGCTGGCCCCCAACCGCTCACCTGCCTGCTTTCCTGATTGCCCCTAACCACTGCTGCCTGCCAGCCTGATCACCCCCTAACCCATATGCCATCCCCATACGCCAAGGTTAGGGGTTCAATTTCTGGCAGGGCACATACAAGACTCAACCAAAGAATGCATCAATAAGTGGAACAACAAATTCATGTTTCCCTCTCTCTCCCCCTTCCTCCTTCTAAAATCAATAAATAATAAAAAAGAAACTATTACAATCTTACCTAATAATAGACAAATATGTAAATTGACCGTACCTTCGCTATGCCCACATCCAATCAGAGTGAGTGCGTATGCAAATTAACCCACCAAAGATGGCAGTTAATTTGCATACGAAGGCAGGGCAGGCAGCACAATGGCCTGCTTCGGGGAGTACGGGTCCATCGGGGGTGGAGGAGGCCCTGCGGGCAGCGCCAGACACCGCCCACGAGGTACCAGTCCATCTGCCAGGGAGGCAGTGGGGTGGGCAGCGCGAGAAGGCACAGGAGGGGTCCGGGTCCATCACAGGCCCCAGGAGGGGCAGCGACCTGCCTAGCCACTCCCGGGGGTCCCTTGCAACAGTGCCGCCCCGGGGAGGTGAGGCCAGACCCGTCTAGCCACTCCCTGGGGTCCCTGGGAACATTGCAGGAAGGGGGTTGCTGAGACACAGACCGGGCCTCTGGCCACAGATTCATAGCTTCGCGGAGATCCAGGGCAGGGATCTGCCTCATCTGCAGAGAGACAAAGGTTCTGCAGTGGCCCCAAGACGCGGGTGGGCCCATCCAGGGATCAAGGGGCATGGAAGGACTCCCGGGCAGAAGGGCAATTGTCTAACCACTATTCTATAACTAATATAAAACCTGAAACCAATACAAAATAATATTGAATGTAAAGAAATGAAAATTGGAGTGAAATTTTTATAAATTTCAAAGTTTAAATAAAAGCTGTAAAGGAAGGAAGGGGAGAATAAAAATAGTGTTTTTCATTTTACCACTTCATTAAAAAGACAGTTGTCTTTATATGGTGCTTTTATACTTTTCTAAGTCATTATCTCATTTTAATTTCTGGGCAACTTAAAGACAAGATAATTGTTCCCTCCACTATTCAAAGAAAGGAAATCTTGGTGTCTGGTCCTAATGATTCAATCACCAAGCCCTTATTGTACAGCAGGGTTAGTAAAATTTTCTGTGCAGGCTCATATCTATACTAATAAAAGCCTTGGGGGTGATAAAGCCAGCAGGGGAGGGTATTTGGGGAAAATCAGGCCTGCAGAGGAGCAGTTAGGTGTCAATCAGGCCAGCAAGGGAACAGTTAGGGGGCAATCAGGCAGGCAGGTGAGCGGTTAGGAGCCAGCGGTCCCAGATTGTGAGAGGGATGTCCAACTGCAGGTTTAGGCCCGATTCCACAGGGATTGTGCCTAAACTTGAAGTTGGACATCCCCCAAGGGGTCCCATATTGGAGAGGGTGCAGGCTGGGCTGAGGGACACCCTCCACCGTGCACGAATTCCGTGCACTGGGCCTCTAGTATATTTATATAAATGCTATGACATGATTTCATTTCTAAATGAAACAATGGCAAAAAACAAACTGATAACAGATAGGAGGGCCATTCACGTTGGTCAAGTCCTGTGTATGCGCTTACAGTGTGAGTGACAGTCAGCTGTGCCCAGGTGCAGTGTGAGTGACAGCTGTGCCCAGGTGGAATGTGAGTGACAGTCAGCTGTGCCCAGATGGAATATGAGTGACAGTCAGCTATGCCCAGGTGGAATGTCAGTGACAGTCAGCTATGCCCAGGTGGAATGTCAGTGACAGTCAGCTGTGCCCAGGTGCAGTGTGAGTGACAGTCAGCTGTGCCCAGATGGAATGTGAGTGACAGTCAGCTATGCCCAGGTGGAATGTCAGTGACAGTCAGCTATGCCCAGGTGCAGTGTGAGTGACAGTCAGCTGTGCCCAGGTGGAGTGTGAGTGACAGTCAGCTATGTCCAGGTGCAGTGTGAGTGACAGTCAGCTATGCCCAGGTGCAGTGTGAGTGACAGTCAGCTGTGCCCAGGTGCCTTGTAGTGACAGTCAGCTGTGCCCAGGCAGGAGAAGTTTGCGTCCCTAAGACATTTCTGAGTCTAGACAAGTTCCACTGAAAACACCCTGTGAGGCCAACGCCAGTGTTGAAAGACAACTAAAAGGAAGCTGCCCCCACAAATTCTTAAGAGAGTCACTCATCAAATATTTATCGCATGTTTTTAAGGTACTAAGTCAGGTGATGATATTCCAGGATATACCAGTACAAGATCCATGTGACTTCTGCCTGTTAAGGCTTATATTCTTACAGATAAAGTCATTTCAAACAGAGTAAGTACAAGCGTGCAGCCAGGTGCCAGACAGAGAACAATGGGCACAGAGCCTTGGAGGAGCTTGGGGAAGGCTCTCTGAAGCTCTGATAGGTAAGCTGAGGCGTAAAGGAAGAGGCTGGTGGGCGAGCAGGCTGGTGGCAGTGCCCCGGGGTGAACAAGCTTCCTGTAGTTAAGAAATGAACGGGGTGAGGCTGCTAGGACCTCAAGAACAAAGGCGCCCTGGCGGGGAGCGGGGGAGGGGGAGGTGGGGGCAGAGAGCAGGTGCAATCAGCATCCGGTTTGGGGGCTAAAGCCAGGGATTAGCTTTGTCCATAATACCTTTCAGATGTCAGTGAAAAGTGCCGTAAATCGTAAAGACAGGAGCACCCCAGGAGAAGGCACGGAAGGGCCCGTGTGGGTGAGTGACCAGGGGACCAGCGACACCCAGGGAACCTGGGAAAACAGCCATGGTCTGCATCCCGGTCCTGGACACACAGAGGCAGAGGCTGGGGGAGGTGGGGGCGGGTGACAGAGCACAGCTCAGGAGGTCACGGTTATTTGATGATAACCTGAAAGTGCTGTCTGTAGAAACTCCTCTCTTTGGTCAGTGCGAGCAGTGGCATCGCTTCCCACTGGCCGCGGTGCAGATGGGGGTCAGGGCACAGCAGGGGAGGCAGGCGCCTGTTCTGCGGGGCAGGAGCTCGCGTGGTGGCCGAGGAGGCAGCCTCTCCGGTCCGCCGGCAGGTCTGTGTAACTGAGTGACAGGTGGAAGAAACACCCCGTGATAAAGCACAGGCATCTGGCAATGGCTCCTCCATGTGAAGGCACAGGGGCCTCACTGGGGGTCGGGAGAGAAAGAGGAGCCCTGGCCTGGCCTAGCTGGGGGTGGAGCCGCACCGCTGTGCCCAGATGTCACCGCAGGCCCCCCAGCCAGGGCAGGCCCAGTGCCCCCGCCCAGCTGCCTCTGCAGGAGAACGGGAAGACACCAGACTTGGAGGCTCCCCCGCTGCCGTTTCTCACTTCAATTGTCTTTTTTCAAAACTTTTTTCCTTTGTATTAAATTTATTGGGGTGACACTGGTTATCAAAATTATACAGGTCCCAGGTGCACAATTCTATGACACATCATCTGTGCGCTCACTTCTCCAAGTCAAGCCTCCTTCTGTCACCATTTATACCCCCTTCCCCTTCCCTCTCCCCCCCCCCCCCCCCCCCCGCCCACAATCCACACGCTATTGTCCCGCTCAGGCTCGCTCACACTGTCCAGCTCCTCCACAGAGCTGAGCTCTGGCCTCTGAGGACTTAAGCCTCCACGACCTGGATTTCTGCCATCCTCACCCCCGGCCAGAAGTACCATCAGGGAAAAAAAGCAAACACGCACATCTCATGTGATCACCTGACCTAGTTTTCAACTGCCCCTCTTCTGAGTTGTTCTCCAGCTCCTTCTAAGAGTTGATCTGTCTTAAAACGCTTGTCAGCGCTGTATACAAGTGTTATTACCTGCAGATTGGTTAGTACAACACAACACGACGTGACACGATACTATAGTCCCAACAGCCACAGCCCCAACTCTACAGAAAAGGTTTGTCAGCATCACCAGTGGCCCCACAGCCCACAGCCAGTGGCCAGTCCTCCCTTGTGGGAACTTGCAGCAGAACCTGCCACTCCTGCCTGGTCACCTGCCCTGCAAACAAAGCCTCCTGGCCTCTGCCCTCCTCGGCCTTCTTTCTCAGGCCCCTTCCCAGAACTCTTCACGCCAAAAATAGGCCGCGAGTCAACTCTGCCACTGCTGTGCCTACAAGCATTTCCTTGGTGATGTCACCAATCTAGTGGCTTTAAAATGTCTACATTTACAGCTGTCGTCCCTGAGCTCCAGACACATCTCGGCCTCACTGCTCACTTCTCCACTCAGAAGGCTGACACCGCAGATCTAATGATGCCCAAACGGACCCTCAGATTTCAGCACCCAACGCATCTAGGCTGCACACCCAGCCTATCAGGAGGGTCATCCGTTCCCAGCTGCTCACATCTGCAAAAAGGCGGAGGCCTTCCCCAAAGGCTCCGTGTGATCACACTCATTTCAAAACATCAGATACTTAAATGCTCAGCCCTGCAGGACGTCGCTGACCTTCGGATAAAGTTCAAATTCCTAATATGTCTTATAAGCTTCTGCTTAATGTTGGTCTCACTCTGTCTCTCCGAAGAGTTTCTTGTTTTTCATAATAGTCTCTCTCCCCACATGGGTAATATATGCTCATTTTCCAAGTCTCATCTTTCAGGAATTCTCCTCTTACGTTATGGCCTGGATTCGCCCTCTGGCTCCCGGGCCACTCTCCTCGTGGTAGTATTTGTGCATTTACTGAATCTCAAACCTGCGAGCCCTGATACATCGTCACCTCTTCGTGCACTGCTGCATTCTGAATATTTGGTCAAATGTAATCTGTGTCAAAAATGAAACCTAAAGCTTTTAGAACTGAGTAAATAAAGCTTGCTCGTGGCTATAGAACCATGATGTGGAAAAGCTAGTATCTGACCCCAAGGCTTTCTAACTCCACGTTCTCCACACAAAATATGCAGGAGTTACATAAATTAGAGGCGTGCTTAGATGGCACACTTGTCATAGCACAGTGCACTTTCCCTGCATGTCAGGGATCCATCACCAGGAATTACCTTGAAAAAATGAGTTTTTCTATGGCAATGTGCCAAGCGTGGCACAACAATGGCAATTCCTCTTTCGATCTGTACCATCGGTCATCAGGCCAATTCACATACTTCTCCCGGGCTGCAGGTCACCGCACAGTGAGCGTGATGGAAGCTGACGGGCGGGAAGCGGTTCACTGGTGAGGTGTCACTCTTCGCCGCTGCCCCGCAGGAGCCCGGAAAGCCCCCCCTGAGACGAGGGGCCGTTGGAGCAGAGCGCATCCCCGCCAATGCGTGTGATCAAGTCCGCAGGGACGTGGCTGCCCTGACTCCTCGGAGGCCAGGACTGCCAGCTCCATGCTGAACACTGATGAGCACAAAGGCAGCCCATCGGGAGGCCAGGCCTCCCGGGAGACACCCTCCCACAGACACTGCTTCCCGCCCACGGAGACTGTGCTCCCGCTGGTTGGCAGAGGCAGGCCTGAGAGCGCCCGTGCGGACAGACGTTCCTCCTGCTGCACGTGAGGCGGTGAGAGAGACGGTCTCCGGGTTGGGCTATCTTGGGTGCGAATCGGCTTCACGTGTCGTGTAAACTGTGAGCCTCAGTTTCTTCTTCCATAAATTGCAGGAACATCTCACTCAGACTCCTTTTTGAGTTCAGCTAGTCATTCCAAACGTGGTCTGGAGCCCTAGCTGGCTTGGCTCAGGGGGTAAAGCATCAGCTCATGGTCAAGGGCACAGACCTCGGTTGCAGATTTGATCCTCACTCCTCATCAGAGTCCATGTGGGAAGCAACCAATTGATGTGTCTCTCTCATATTGATGTTTCTCTCTGTGTGTCTCTCCTCCTCCCTTCCACTCTCTCTAAAAATCCATGGGGAAATATCCTTGGGTGAGGATTAACAACGAAAAACAAAAAGTGGTCTTTAACAACATAAGCACAGAATTAAAAGAAAGAAGGGTTACCGGATACCAAAGTCGGAGTCAAAAGGGAAAATAAAATGAAATTTATATCAACCAGATTTATGACACAAGAAAATACTCAGAAAACCCAACACTCTCCTTGTCCCTAGCTCAGCCTATAAACTCCTTTCCTTCCCTGAAAGTTCCGTGTGACCGCTTAGAAGGCCCTGGAAGGACAATATCCAGGAGGGAACCTGCCGTGACAGGCGGCTACACCTGCTCCCTGGCGGGCCTCGACCTTCCGCCTCCTCCAGCCTCAATTCCTGCTTCATCCAGTGCATCAGGACCACCTTTGGGCATTTAAACTTGCCTCCCCTCAAGTGTCCTTTCAATCTGCTATTATTTCTCTGTGAAGCTTTATAGATTAAAGGCTTGGAGAGAGAAGACAAAAAAAAAAAGAGCAGAAGCAGAAAAAAACACGAGAAACAAAGCCCCTCCTCTCGGCCTCCTCTGTGAATCCCCCTCCACCTGACCACTCTGTCTGCCTGTGACCAGGATGCAGATCCTAATGGGTGCCGGACTGATGCTCCCTCTCCTCACCTGGAGGCAGGACCCACAAGGGAGGAAAGCGCCCGCCACCCATTGTCCTGTTGCTGAGTTCTTCCTCAGATGCCTCATATTTAATCATGCTTTTCAGCTTTAAAAATAGATCTTTGTTAAAAATGATTGAGGCCCCACTATCAACTGAATTGTCTCCCCAAAATTTATATGCTGAAGGCCTAACACCCCGAGGTGAGTGTGTTTGGCATTCCCGATTGAGGTTAAATGAGGTCATAAGAGTGGGCCCACTCTGACAGGAGTAGTATCCTTAGCAGAAGAGACTGGGAGAGCATGGCTTTGTCCCCTGGGGCACAGGAGGGAGTGGCCTCCCCAAGGCAGGAGAGAGCTTGGCCCAGATGCGGAGAAACCAGACCCTGGTCTCGGACTCCAGCCTCCAGAAATTAAAGTCCTTTAGGCCACCCAGTGGGATAGCGCTGGTCATGCTGCCTGAGTGACCATCACATCCCTGTTTGACTTTCTACAAAACAGTCCCTCATGGTGGAATCTGTAACAACACCAAAGGGCTCCTGCCTCTGAGTGTAGGGGTGACTCCAGGAGTAGGGGAGACCGATTCCCTAGCACCATCACTACCCTCCTCAGAGGTGACACTCAATCAATCATATGCAGAAGCAAAGGAGGATCAAAGACCAGAACAAATACATATTCATTCATTCATTCACTGGAAGGGACTAACTGAGCGCCTACCCTGGGGTGAGTTATAAGAACGGTAAGATTGTGGCCCTCCAACTTCATAGAGGACATGGACAGAGTCTAGCAATTATGATGCAAAAACCACAAGTGGAAAATAAAGGCTATCGACAGTTAGAACAGCCGAGATAAAAGACGTGGAACCTGGCGAGAGTGCAGGAAGTCAGGAAGGCACTGCAGAAGGAAGCTCTGCGACGGAGCAGGGCTGGGCCTCGCCAGCGCAGTCCTTCAGTGCAGGCCCTGGGGTGACTCACTGTGCAGCGCTGGCTTCCCAGGAACCCACGGCAAACAGCGCTCTCTTACCCCAGAGAGTGTGGCTTCCAGGCTATGTCTGCGCATACGTAAGGCAACCAGCCATGTCTCTTTCACATGGATGTCTCTCTCTCTCTCTCTCTCTCTCTCTCTCTCTCTCTCTCTCTCCCCTCTCCTTCTCTTCCTTCTACTCGCTCCTTAAGACGAACAGAAAAAATATCCTCGGGTGAGGATTCTTAAAAATGAGCATTCTCATTATGAAATGAATAAATGTGTAAACATGAAGTTCCTTCTTCCTTTTCATGACTGTTTTTACCACTTTCTAAAAGTGAACATGAAAAAAAAATACATTTCAGACAGCACTGGAGAAGAACATTAAGGTAAGTCATAGCAAAGGGAGATCTGCTCCAGGAGCTTCTCCCAAGAGCCTGCACCTGCTGTTTGCAAAGCTTGGCCCTTCCCGCCGCATGGCCTCCGTTGTTCTAACTGAACAAGGTGCTGAGGGAGCAGAGAGAACAGTGGAAAAGTGAGTCCCAAGGCACCTGACCTGGAACGCTTATCCAAAGTCCTAGCATGGCCACCACGGCCCTGCCCACCCATAAGTGTCCTCCTCTGTGTGGTGGAGGGGGAGGGCTGTGGAGTGGGGAGGGGAGGGGTGAAGGAGGGAGTGGGAGGCTTGTCATTGGCACCACCTCAGAGAAGCAGGCAGGTGTGGTGGGCTCTGTGCAGGTCAAGTGTGTCCTAAAGTGGACCAGGCCACAGGTTCCACAGCTACGGGTGTTACCGCCCCTGGGAAGGAGGAGAGATTTTAAACCAGCCAGGGTGCACATGGAAGCATGTACAGAGGGATCACCCTCGTCCTTTCAGGCAGCCGAGCTGTGCTGTTAAGTTTCACAGAGAACTCCGGGAAGGAAGTGGCCCCGCCAGTGGGGAAGGAGAGCAGTTGGGGCTGGAGGTCTCTGGGACAGGAGAGGAAAGGGGAGCCGCTGGAGCTGGATGAGGCCAGTGTGCAATGGACCGGAGCAGGCAGGGCACAGGCCTTGGAGGAAAGGACACAGGACGAAGATGGACACGCACTCAGGAGGCTTCTGGTGGAGGCTAAGAAGGAGGCTCTGGGTGCTCTGAGGGACAATGGGTCTGAGCTTTGGGAATTCACATAACCTTCAGGAACTGACACAGAGAAAAGACAGGGGGAGGGGACAAGCGAAAAGGGGGTGTGGTGTTCAACATGCCCTTTAAATGGAGCTGATGCCCCCTGTGGCCTGCACTACATTGGGTGTTAATAGAAGCTTTGAAAAAGATGAAGACTTACTGCATTTTATAAAGAGCTGCACAAGAAGAGGCTATAACCCTGGTAAACATATATGCACCCAGTATAAGAGCACCTAAACATATAAAGAAACTTCTGGAGGACTTTAAGGGAGAGATTGACAGCAATACAGTCATAGCAGGGACTTTAACACTGCACTGACTTCACTGGATAGATCTTCCAGATAAAATATTAATAAGAAAACAGTGACTTTAAATAACACACTGGATCAGATGAATTTAATTGACATTTATAAAACATTTCATCCCAAAGCTGCAGAATATACATTCTTCTCAAGTGCACATAGGTTATTCTCAAAAGTAGACCACATGTTAGGACACAAAAACAAGTCTCTACAAGTTCAATAAGATTGAAATCATATCAAGCATCTTCTCAGATCACAATAGAATGAAATTAGAAATCAACCACAGTAAAAACACTCAAAAACATTCAAATGCATGGAGACTAACTAGCATGCTATTAAACAATGAATGGGTTACCAAAGAGGTCAAGAATGAAATAGAAAACTTGCTGGAAACAAGTGTAAATGAACAAACAACAACCCAAAATCTATGGGACACAGTGAAAGCCGTCCTGAGAGGGAAGGTCATAGCACTAGAGGACTACAAGAAACAAGAAAAACTGGTAATAAGTTATCTAACCTACAACTTAAAGAATTAGAAAGAGAACAACAAGAAAAGCCCAGAGTAAGTAGAAGGAAGGAAATAATAAAGATCAGAGCAGAAATGAATGTAATAGAGACCAAAAATAAATAAATAAATAAATATCAATAAAACCAAAGGCTGGTTCTTTGAAAAGATAAACAAGGTTGATGAACCTTTAGCCAGAATCATCAAGAAATAAACAGAGAAGATCCAAATAAACAAGATCAAAAATGAAATATGTAAAGTAATAACTGACCTCACAGAAATACAAAGAATCTTAAACAACACTATGAACAACTATATTAGAAAAAGCTGGACAACTTGGATGAAATGGACAAATGCTTAGAAAAAAAATACAATCTTACAAAACTCAATCAGGAAGAATCAGAAAATTTGAATAGGCAGATAATTACTGATGAAATTGAAGCAGTAATCAAAAAACTTCCAGCAAACAAAAGCCCTGGTCTGCATGGCTTCACAGGGGAGTTTTACCAAACATTCAAAGAAGAACTAATACCTATCTTCTCAAACTATTCCAAAAAATCCAAGAGGAAGGAACACTTCCAAGCTCTTTTTAGGAGGCCAAGATTATCCTAATTCCAAAACAAGATGAAAACACTACAAAGAAAGAGAATTTCAGGCCAATATCCCTGATGAACATAGATACTAAAATCCTCAACAAAATATTAGCCAATTGGGTCCACCAATATATTAAAAAGATCATACAACATGATCAAGTGGGATTTATATCAAGGATGCAAGGTTGGTACAATATTCACAAATCAATAAATGTGATACAACACATAAACAAATTGAAAGACAAAAATCAGATGAACATATCAATAGATGCAGAAAAAGCATTTGACAAAATTCAACACCCTTTTTTGATAAAAACTCATCAAAGTGGGAATAAAAGAATCATACCTGAACATAATAAAAGCCATATATGACAAGCCTACAGCCAACATCATACTCTACGGGTTAAAATTAAAACCATTTCACTTAAGACAGGGATATACACTTTTACCACTCTTATTCAACATAGTACTAGAAGTCCTAGCCACAGTGTTCAGACAGAAGAAGACATAAAAGTCTTCCAAATTGGAAAGGAAGAAGTAAAACTGTCATTATTTGCAGATGAAATGATATTGTACATAGAAAACCCTAAAGACTCCACCAAAAACCTACTAGATTTAATAAATGAATTCAGCAACATAGCAGAACACAAATTAACACCCAGAAATTTAAGGCATTTTTATACACTAATAATGAACTCTCAGAAAAAGAAACTAATAAAACGTTCCCATTTATCATTGCAACAAAAAAATTGAGATACTTAGGAATAAACTTAACCAAGGCAGTAAAAGACCTGTACTCAGAAAACTACAGGATGTTGAAAAAAGAGATGGAGGGAGATGTAAACAAGTAGAAGTATATACTGTCTTCATAGATTGGTAGAATCAACATTATTTAATTGTCCATATTATCCAAGGCAACCTATAGATTCAATGCAATCCCTATTAAAATACCAATGGCATATTCACAGATCTAGAACATATACTCAGAAATTTATATGGAACCAACAAAGACACTGAATAGCCACATCAATCTTAACAAAGAAGAACAAAGTTGGAGGGATCACAATACCACATATCAAGTTATACTACAAAGTCACTGTGCTCAAAACAGCCAGGTACTGGCACAAGAACAGGCACATAGATCAATGGAACAGAATAGAGACCCCAGAAATCAACCCAAGCCATTACGCTCAATTAATATTTGACAAAGGAGGCAAGAGCATACAAGGAGTCAAGACAGTCTCTTCAATAAATGGTTTTGGGAAAATTGGACAGATACATGCAAAAAAATGAAATTAGACCACCAATTTATACCATATACAAAAATAAACTCAATATGAATAAAAAAATTAAATGTAGTCTTGATAGCTTTTAAATTTTAATTTTTTGCACTAAAATATGACTGTTATAGGTTCATTACATGTTACGTAATTTTACCATGAGATGAACTACCAATAAAAATTTTAGTTAACACTTTAGGAACAGCTTTTTGTCCAGTACAATTAATTTTTCTAGAATTTTCGCTTATTTCAATTAGCCAATTTAAATTAGTCTGAAAACTTGACTACTATTTTACTGTCAAATTTAATACTCTAACAACAATCTTATTTTACCCTGTAAATATTAGTGGAAATGATTATTTGCCTTCTTGAGTAGGCTCTGAGCATTCCTGCTACTAGTTTGGATTTAGGTATCCAAAACCCACTTCTCCACACCATGGGTATAAGACAACTCAAACAAGTCTTGTTGCAGTGAGAGGGCAACTGCTGTCGACCAAGTCTCTGTCTGTTACCTGGGTCCCGATCTGAGCTGGGCATGGGCAGCAAAGCAGCCATGGGGGCAGTAGACCTCCCTCAGAAGGGGTGAGGGTTCAGGCCCCTGTTGCGGGGGGTGAGGTTCTGTGCCCCACCTCTGTTGACCCCCAAGTTCTCTCCTGATGGCCCCTCTGCGACTGTGCCTGTCTTAGGTTGTTCTTTCCCTGAGGAATCTTACCCATCTCTGGCTACCCAGCCATCCTCTGGGGCCAAGCAGGGTGATGTGAGGTTCAGTTCTGTCTCCTTGGTAGCCTATGTCCCCGTGGCCTCCCCGTGGCACCTGCCTTGGGATCCCCTTGCCTGCTGGCGAGGCCCTGGCACTAATCAAGACTACATTATAAAATTTCCAAAAGCCTCCTAATATTTAAATAAAAAAAGGGGGGATAGTAGAAGAATATCATGTAAGGGAAAATACCCTGTAAGTAAATTACATCTAGAAAGTTAACTTGCATTTGTAATGCTAATAGCAAGACACCCATGAAAAACACACATGGTGTCAAAACAAGCCAAAGGAAAATTGTTTGGGCAAAAAATGAAAAAGGATCCCAAGTCAAATTTTTAGAAAATATTCCTTTATTAACTTTTGGTCAAGAATATGTTTGTATATTTTCAGAAAACAACTCCAAGACCATGCGGATTCCTGCAACAGAGAGGATTTGACAGGACTGCTCCAGCCATGAAGACAGAAGAGAAACAGTCCAAAGATGGAAGACCCTGATAACGCCTTGCCATAGTACTCAGCAGCTGTGCGTCGCTGCAGGTTGCCCAGGACCAAACCAGAGAGGGTTGGATCTGCATTACCCTCATTTGTCCACCATCCAGAACTGGAATATCATTGCTGATATGTACACATAAGGAACTGTTTGACACTGAAATTGGGACTCAAAAGAACTATTGGCCCAGAATGAAATTCACTACAGACTGATTCATTTGCCTCCCAGCATGACCATTATTGCTTGTCTCATTTTCGCATGATCTCACTCATCTAGGGGAAATAATGAATAACATAGACTGATGAACAAAAATAGACCCAGAGACAGGGAAGCATCGATAAGACCATCAAACCTCAGAGGGAAGGTAGTGGAGGGTGGGGGAAAAGGGGAGAGATCAACCAAAGGACTTGTATTCATGCATGGCATGTAAGTCTAACCAGTGGTCACGGACAACAGGGGGGTGAGGGCATACGTGGGGAGGGGTTTGGGATGGGACTTGGGGGATGAGGACAAATATGTGATACCTTAATCAATAAAGAAATTTTTAAAGAAAGAATTAAATGTAAGTCATTAAACCATCAAAATCTTAGAAGAAACAAACGATTGGCAGCAAAATCTCAGACATGTCTCGTAGCAATATGTTTACTGATATATCTCCAGGGCAAAGGAAACTAAGGAGAGAGTGAACAAATAGGATTGAATCCAACTCTAAATGTGTTACTTTAAAAATAATGTGTTGTATGTTAATTCCAGTAGAATAGTGGCAACTACTGTGTTCTGATGAATTAGCACGTCTCCAGTCCTTTCCTCATCTTCCGCAGTTACCAGTGAGGCCTGCATTCAGTGGGCCACTGTCTTGGCAGGTGTTTCACGAACAGTCTCCAGAGGTCGCCTCTGAGAGGAAATACTGAGATTGGAACTCTCTCTACAGTCCATGCTCCGCCAAGTCATCTTCAAATCATCCTGCTTCTCTCCTGGGTATTAGGTATCCCTCTCCCTCACAAACCGCACATGGATTACAGAGCAATTAAAGGAAGTACTGGGAACACTGTATTCTTTGGAAGGGAGCACCAGCAGAATGAGTGACTAAAAGTAAAATGTCATAAAGGTGTTTCATTTTCCACTTGCGTTCATGAGAAAGAATCAAATAGGAGAATGGGACAAATGAAATGAAAATAAAAAGAAATACATTGGCCTGCATTTCCTTTCCTATCTGCGAATCCAGGCTGTACCTGCAGACGCAGTCTAAGGCGTGGTCCGCGTCCTGTCAAATGCCTGCGTGCCTAACGGAGGACACTCTGTGTGAACAAGTAAGAGTTTCAATGCTATCAAAAGCTAAGATGATGAAAAATCTTAAAGAGAAGAAAGGAACAAATTGTTGGAGAAAATAAAAAATAAATTGTAATTCCAAACCCATGTTCTCACCTCCCCTGACCCCTAAATCTTTGCAATATGATCTCACCATTTCCTACTAAGCCCTTAGAATCCTAAGCCAACAACTCTCTTGTCGTTGACATTCTCCCTAAACCTCCTTCTCCGCGTCCTCTCTTCTCCTGTGTGCCCACACTTGTGTGCTGCTCACTCACACAGCCCAGGCCCTGCGTGGCTGTACACATTCACACATGTTCATTCTACACTTCTACCAGACTGTCAGGTTTGTTAAGCTAGGGATTCTCTTTTGATTATACTTCTGTCCACAAAAATACCAAGAGCGATATAAGTGCTTAATTTTGTTGTTTTATTGCATTAATATTTCAGTTTACTTTTAAGGACACTTGGCTTAGAGATTCGTTTCTTTAAAAATCATTCTTTTACCATTAATGTCAAGGGATGTGGGGTTGATGAGGGCTTGGTGACAAAAAGCTTCTTAAACCAATGTCAAAATTTACTCCTCCCTTTAACTCTAACCCTAATACTATTACCACTTTTAACACATAAAACATTTCCTCCAAACACCTTTTCAAAATCTCTCAGTGAACATTATTAAAAGTTAAATTATTTAGCATGATGTTTTTAAAACAAGTACAATAAAACGAGTCATGACTACGAATGCCAGGGAACAAGAAAAGTGGCAAACTTATGATGATGTATGAAGTAATTTCTAAAACCCACAAATGCTCCTTTCGTGTTATCCTGAAAGACAGCTCCGCCACGTGTATAGACAAGCCATGTATAGACACGTGTATAGACAAGCCATGTATAGACACGTGTATAGACAAGCCATGTATAGACACGTGTATAGACAAGCCATGTATAGAAACATGTATAGATGAGACACGCTGTGTCCTCAGTTGGGCACAATCTAACCAAAACTACTTAATTTTGCTATAAAAAGAGCATTTTATTGGGCATATCCTGCCAAGAGGGGCCAGTTTACAACAACTGTCATCAGGAGTGCATTAGCCTCTAGCACTGCTTACTGTGCACAAGTGCTAGTAGGCGGCAGTGTCAAAGGGGAAGCATTTGAAAAATGTCTTTGAAACGAATTTGCCCTCGGATTAGAAAGTTGCCTTCCTAAGTGGCACACACACTCGGCCCCTGGGAAGGGGCACAGCACTTTTGCAATCAGTGCATCCCTTCTGAAGGCTATTAGATGGTGACCAATGACTTCAGGTGCACATAATGTGATCATTTTCTTTTTCAGAATAAACATGGCCTAGAGAACAGAGCAGCAGACACAGAGAGAAGGAAAGTGTGTTCTCTGCCGGCTTCCCGCCTGCCACCCGGGCCTCGGGCCAGTCAGTTCACATCTCTGTGCTATTACCTCCTCTGTGAAACAGGGAAGGTGGCTCAGTGCCTCTCAGGTCATCTCAGGACTCAAAATCCTAAAACTCTCAGCGAAATGTATCAATAGAAGCATCTCTAGGGCATTTCTCTACAATACCTCCAACAACGTGTGTCTGCTATTTTGCCATATTTTGCTCTATTTTTGAATGGAGACTGAATTTCCTCCATTCACTTAAAATCTCCAGTGTCTAGTTTGGTACTTTACACACATCAGGCACTCAAAAAACACATAAAACCTAAGTGTATAGAATGGAGACAAAACATGTTTCACTAGCATCCATTTTCCCGCATCTCAAGTATTCTTGATGTTCATCTGCATTTTATTTTATTCTAAGGAACAGAACAGAGAACCCAGAAATCGACCCACGCCATTATGCTCAATTAATATTTGACAAAGGAGGCAAGAGCATATAATGGAGTCAAATGTAAGACATGAAACCATAAAAATCCTAGAAGAAATCATAGGCAGCAAAATCTCAGACACCTCTCATAGCAATCTGTTTACTGATACATCTCCTAGGACAAGGGAAACTAAGGAGGAAATAAACAAATGGGACTACATCAAAATAAAAAGCTTCTGCACAGCAAAAGAAACCATCAACAAAACAACAAGGGAGCCCACTGCATGGGAGAACATATTTGGCAATGATACATCTGATAAAGGGTTAATATCCAAAATATATAAGGAACTCGTACAACTTAACAAAAGGAAGACAAACAATCCAATTAAAAAATGGGCAAATAACCTACATAAACACTTCTCCAAAGTGGACATGCAGAAGGCCAAAAGGCACATGAAAAATAATGCTCAAAGTCACTAATCATCTGAGAGATGCAAATCAAAACAACAATTAGCCCTAGCTGGTTTGGCTCAGTGGATAGAGCGTCGGCCAGCAGACTGAAAGGTCCCAGATTTGATTCCGGTCAAGGGTACATGCCTGGGTTGCAGGCCCGATCCCCAGTAGGGGATGTGCAGGAGGCAGATGATCAATGATTCTCTCTCATCATTGATGTTTCTATCTCTCTCTTCCTCTCCTTTCCTCACTGAAATCAATAAAAATGTTTTTTAAAAAATGAGGTACCACCTCACACCTGTCAGAAAGGCTACCATCAACAAATCAACAAACAAGTGTCAGTGAAGATATGGAGAAAAGGGAACCCTCATACACTGCTGGTGGGAATGCAGACTGGTGCAGCCACTGTGGAAAACAGTATGGAGTTTCCTCAAAAAATTAAAACTGGAACTCCCATTTGACCCAGTGATCCCACTTCTAGGAAAATATCCTAAGAAACCAGAAACACCAATCAGAAAGAATGTGTGCACCCCTATTTTCATAGCAGCACAATTTACCATAGCTAAGATTTGGAAACAGCCTACGTGTCCATCAGCAGATGAGTAGAAAAAAAGCTGTGGTACATCTACACCATGGAATACTATGCATCAGTAAAGAAGAAGGCTCTTTTACCCTTTGGGGCAGCATGGAGAGACCTAGAGAGTATCATGCTAAGCAAAATAAGCCAGTCAGAGAAAGACAAGTATCACATGATCTCACTCAGATGTGGAATCTAATGAACAAAATAAACTGACGAACAAAATAGATCCAGAGACATGGAAGCATGGAACAGACTGTAAACCTCAGAGGGAAGGCAGGTGAAAGTGGGTAGGTGGGAAGAGATCAACCAAAGAACATGTATGCATATAAGTATAACCCATGGACTCAGACAACAGGGTGGTGAAGGCCTGGAGAGGTCAATGTGGGGAAAGGGAGACATATGTAACACTTTCAGCAATAAATATTTAAAAATAATTTTTAAAAATAAAATAAATAAAAACAGAAACTGTGCTAACATTATAGAGACTGAAAAGCCACACAGTGGGAGAAGATATTTGCAACACGCATAACCAATGGACTTGTCTCATCAATTACAAAAAGACAATCTAAATTTACAAATGGGCAAAATATTTGAACAGAGATTTCTTTGAAGATCACATTTTATTTGTGGATAAAATAATTAAAAGGCATACAGACTCATTAATCATCATAGAAAGCCATACTAAAACCCCCATGAGATAGCTCACACCCAACATGGTTCAAACTAAAGACAGATCAGTGTTTTGCTGATGACATGATACACTGGGAATTAATAGCAGTGAGGAGTCAAAATTGTTACAACTTTGGAAAACCAATTGGTTGGCAGTATCTACCAAGGTTAAAATCTCACTTACACTAGGATGTACCAATGCCACTCTTCAACATAGACACAAAAAAAGTAGAGGCATGTGTGAGCTACAAGGCATCTTTAGAATCCTTGTAGCTGGTTCTTCATAGTAGCACTAGCCTGGAAACAGCCCCACTGACCTTCAAGGGTAGAAATTATAAAATATCATGGTATATTCCATACAGTAATGAAAATGCATAAATAGCCTAATTACCCCTATATACAGCAACATGGTTGAATCTCATGAACAATGTTGAATGAAAGAAGTCACACAGCAAAGAATACACACTGTGCTAGCTGGTTTGGCTCAATGGATAGAGCGTCGGCCTGCGAACTGAAGGGTCCCGGGTTCGATTCTGGCCAAGGGCACATGCCTGGGTTGTGGGCTCGATCCCCAGTGGGGGGCATGCAGGATTCTCTCTCATCATTGATGTTTCTCTCTCTCCCTCTCCCTCCCTCTCTAAAATCAATAAAATATACTTTTTAAAATACAAAAAAAGAATGCACACTGTATGATTCCATTAAATGAGGAATTTAATATTCAAAAACATGCAAAACAAATTTATGATTTTAAAAATCAAGGAACTGTCCAGCCAGTGTGACTCCGTGGTTGATTGTCGTCACCTGCACCAAGAGGTCCCTGGTTCAATTCCTGGTCACAGCACATGCCTGGGTTTCAGGCTCAATCCCCAGTAAGGGCTTGCAGGAGATAGCTAATCAATGATTCTCTCTAATTACTGTTTCTATCTCTCACTTCCTCTCTCTATAAAATCAGTAAAAACATAGTTTTGTAAAAAAATCAAAAAAACTGGTTATCTTGGAAAGACAGAGAGTGTGTGATAGCTTAGCAGATCAAGAACAGCTCTTCTCCATACTGGTGATATTCTGGTGTTTGATGTGGCTGCTGTTTCATTCTTGTGATAATTTTTGAGTTCTATGTTATGTTCTTCTCATTTATGTCTTTTACTTAATTTTTAAAATTAAAAGGCATTCTTGGGAGGAGTTTAAAGAACAAAACAAATGGCTAAAGTTAGTATCTATATAATGGATAGTTAAACAAAAGGGCCCTGTGACTAGTTTGTAAGAAAGAGATAATGGGGGAAAGGAGGAAGGAAGAGAGAGGAAAGGGGAGGGTGAGGGAGAGGGAGAGAGATACTTGGTTTCGTTTATTCCAAGAAATGGAAACTTAAATTAGAGGCTCTGACATTTAGAAAGAGGAGGGAGGGAAGGAGGAAGGGAGTGAGAGAAGGAAAGAAAGAAAAACTAAAACATTTGATAAATCCATGCTCTGAAAGCACAATTACAGTGTTCATAATTTAGGTCATATGAAGCTTTATTGGAACAAGTCTTCTAAATTTTGTTAGAACTCCTGCTCACTTATACACACTCCGCCGCCACCACTGCCTCTAGCCATCTCCGAAGAGACCAGGTATGAGTGTTAAGGGTCTGAGAGGACACACTTGGACAATATGCATCATCCATTCTCAGAAACGCCAGTTGTTACCAATAAGACTGTCTTGCCTAGCTCCTTCTCTCTCTCTCTGTTTTTAGGAATTCTTCAGTATCTCACACAAAGCATAGCAGATGGACCTATTCCAAGAGGGTGTCAAGCCCACTGAGGACCGGCTGAGTCCCACACGCAGGACAAACATGCAGGGCAGAGTCTTGGGTTAGCCCAGTGGTTCTCAACCTTCCTAATGCTGCGACCCTTTAATACAGTTCCTCATGCTGTGGTGACCCCCAACTATAAAATTATTTTCGTTGCTGCTTCATAACTGCAATTTTGCTACTGTTATGAATCGTAATGTAAATATCTGTGTTTCCCGATGGTCTTAGGCGACCCCTGTGAAAGGGTCATTTGACCCCCAAAGTGGTCGTGACCCACAGGTTGAGAACCGCTGGGTTAGCCTGAGAAATGCAGCGCTACCTACCTGACGCTGTGGGAACCCTAATCGGAGCACACCGGATGCTCAAGGCCAATTTGAACGTGGGGGCCCTGTCCAGAGTACGCCGGACATTCAAGGCCAGGTTGCCATACGCAGGTGCAAAGGCAAGGACACAGCGATCTTACTGTGCACACTGCGCGGGCTGCCTTTCTATAACCCAGACACTGATGTCTCTACTTGGCAGGAAGCCCTTCTGTCTGAGTTGGTGTGAAGATGTGTGGCTGACCCGCCAGGGGCTGGCTGCTTGGTCGGGCTCCTTTGGTAGCAATGGCTCCTGTGTTTGCTGCTCTGAGAACTGGTTTGTCTGATGGCTCCTTGTTAGCAATGGCTACTTGGTCTGCAGTAAAGCCTCTCTTACATGCCCAGTGACACCTTCTCATGTCTTCTCTGTCTGTACCCGGTGTCTGAAGACCTGTGTTCCCAGAAGGCAACGCCATTTAGATCCGTCCAGTGCGCTGCCCTCTGGCTGAGAGGCTTTGGAGGAGGGAGGAACTGAGGAGAAAAGGGAGGAAAACCGACTGCTGGCAGATTCCTTAAGCACATCTCAATGGCGTTTTGCCTGCATTGAATATCAAACCCCAAACAGGCTCTGACAAAGAGTTCTTTCCCTCCGATTTGTTAATTTTATAGCCACACTTTCTCGTTGATGTCCCCCTTGGTTCTAGAACAAACCGAAGTTAGCTTACCAAAACACAAACAAGACGCACCAGCCCGGCTCCACGGAAATCCTCAGCACTTATGAATGTGGACGTACTGGTAAGTTATTACCTGGGACTTCGGTTTTGTAAAGATTTTTAATAGAAAACCCACCTTAAAGGTTTGTGGTGAACATTAAATTAAGTTAAAGTGGAAAAGCAATTAATATTCCCTTGTCAGACCCCTTAACCAACTCAAAGTTAAGGAACAAAATAGGATTTTTTTTCTAATCATTTTAAGACTTAACACTTTATTACATTTATTCATTGGAAGTGTTTTAAGTGTCCCCTATGTGCTAGTCATCTGTGCGTTTCCTCAGAACGTGTGGGGATGTGGAGAGGAAGATAGCACACGTCCCCAGAGCCTCCGCTGCCGGGAACCAGCAGGTCACGCTTGCTTCATGATGAAGGTCGAATCACACACACAATTAAAAAGGCAATTAAATGCTGAGAGCGCCGATGATTGCGTGTCCACCCCTCAGAAGGCCAAGCATGTCCTCAAAGCCTAGTTTGCTAAAGCTGTGCAAGAGAGTGCTTGTACTTCCTCCTAGTACACAACGGTGACTCGGCTTTTTGGATAGTGATTTCCTGGAAAAGCTCAGCTGGTAATTATTTTTAGGTCAAACTAGCCTCTCGTCTTTGTGAGTGGTTATTTAAATTCCTTATTGGAGAGGAGCATTTTCTGCCGGTGAAAACACTAAGTACATCTGAGGCGTGAAAACAATTACACAGTAAATAAGGCCTTAGTGGGTATCATATTTTAAAGAGGCAAATTGTAACAACACAAGGTTCTGAACTAAGTCTGAAGTGCAATCAGGGGGCCTTTCCCCTGGTTTTAATTTGTGAAGACTAGAGTCCAAAGAGCGTCTGAATCCTGGAGAGCAGTGCTTCTTTGTGTCCTGGGGAAAGGGAGAACGTGGGAGATGATAAATATGTATGACTAGCTACAGGTTCATTTTACTTTAAAAGTTTCCTTAGTGGTCTCATTAAAATTTTTCATATATTAAAATGTGCACAAGAACACTGTATGTCATAAAGCTTCATAAATAGCATCTTGTGTGCGATGAATGCTTTCTGGGAGCACCAGGGGAGTTTAAGCCCTCAAGAGTGGCTGCGGCCAGTGTACTCCGCTGGTTGGGCATGCTCCCCAGCACCGAAAGGTTGCTGGTTTGATTCCGGGCCAGGGCGCAAGCTCAGTTTTTGGCTCAATCCCCAGTAGGGGGCATGCAGGAGGCAGCCAACCTGATTGGATATTCTGTTCTCACATTGATGTTTCTCTCTCTCTAAAAACAAAGTAAAATAAAAAATATCTCAAGAACGAAGTCACAACACCACTATGAGAATTAATAATCACAAAATAGCTGCACAATTAAAACTTACCATCTATACACTTTGAGAAAAGCTTGTGCTGTCTTCTTGTAGCCTTCATCCATTTCCCCAAACCTATTCACTGGGGATGATAAAATTATCCACGTGTAAAGCCTTTGTGCACATGTGAGCACCAGGTAGAGACGTGTTTAATACTCCATCTCTAAACACTTAGTATGTCAGAAGCGTGAGCTCAACTCCCAAGTGCACCCACCATCATGGAGAAGAGGTGAGGCTCCTCTGGGTGCCCCTCCCAAGCGGGCAGCACCGCGTGCACTGCGCCTGTTAGAAACGCAGCCAGGAGGGCCGGGAGCTCGGCTGGCAGAGCCTGATGTGCCAAGGTTGTGGGCTGGATCCAAAATTATAAATACCCACAATTTATAAAGAACTCAGACAGCTTAACACCAGGAAAACAAGCAACCCAACTAAAAAGTGGGCAGAGACCTAAATAGACACTTCTCCAAGGAGGAGATACAGATGGCCAATAGACATGAAAAGTTGCTCAACATCCCTAATCATCAGGGAAATGCAAATTAAAAACTCACACCTGTCAGAATGGCTATCATCAATAAACCCACAAACAACAAGCGCTGGTGAGGATGTGGAGAAAAGGGAACTCTCATGCAGACTGAGAAGCCAGTGTGGAAAGCAGTAGGAGTTACCTCAAAAAAAATTAAAAATGGAACTGCCTTAAGACTTAGGGATTTCACTTCTGGGAATATATCTGAGGAAACTGAGACACTGATTCAAAAATACACATGTACTCCTACGTTCGTTTAGTGCTATTTACAAACCAGGATTTGGAAGCAGCCCGGGTGCCCATCAGTAGATGTGTGGATAAAAAGCTGTGGTCCATTTACACTGTGGAATACTACCCGGCCATAAAGAAGAAGGAACTCTCACCCTTTGCAACAGCATGAATGGACCTGGAGAGTATTATGCTAAGCAAAATAAGCCAGGAAGAGAGAGATAAATACCATATGATTTCACTTATATGTGGAATCTAATGAACAACATAAACAAACAAAATAGAAACAGACTCATAGATACAGAGAACAGACTGGCAGCTGTCCGAGGATAGGGGGTGAGGTTATGGAAAAAGGAAAGGGATTCGCAGTACAAATTGCTGGTTAAAGAATAACCACAGAGATGTGGGTTGGAGTGCTGGGAATATAGTCACTATCAGGATGAGTACATGTGGGGCCAGGTGGGTACTGGAAGCAGCAGGGGATCACACTTTAAAGTACATGATTTTCTAACCACTTTGCTGTTCATCTGAAACCAATACAGAATCATATTGAAGGTAAACTGCAATTAAAACTAAATATTATTTTTTTAAAAAGCCCGGCCGGCATGGCTCAGTGGTTGAGCATCTACCTATGAACCAGGAGGTCACGGTTCAATCCCCAGTGTGGGGCATACAGGAGGCAGCCAATCAATGGTTCTCTCTCATCATTGATGTTTCTCTCTCTCTCTCTCCCTCTCCCTTCCTCTCTGAAATCAATAAAAATATATTTAAAAAAATAAATATTAAACAAAAGAAAATGCATGGTCTTTCCCATAGTGGTGCTGGGAGCTGGATGTCCATAAGGAGTCCTTATGGACCAGGCTATTCCAATCCTCATAGCACCCTCGTCAACACGCCCCTCCCAGGAACACAGCGGTGTTAGGAGACCTTACTGTCAACTATCGTATACTCCTGTGTATTCTTCTCTCCAGTTAGCTCCCAAAGTTCCATGATACAGCTTGTCAACCCCTCATTACCATGGTTACCTTCATCTCCATGGGCTACAGTTCACCATTATCTCAGGACAATAACCAAAAGTGAACAGTTCCCAGCGAATCTGACCTGCATGGGAAGTCCTTGTGTCTCAGCTGTTATACCGCTAACATAGCTACATATTAATTTTCTCAGGCTCACATCAGTAGATAGCTTGTACTATGATTACAACCAGCTAAATTCCTTTTATTCCCACACTTTGAATTGTGGAGTTGCAGAATACTTTTAACCTATGCCCCGTGGTTTACATTAAAACCTATTAAATTTAAGGAGACAATAAGCTATAATGTATAAAGCAGTTTAATATGGCACCTGATTTATAGTAAACTATCAAAATATTAACTATTAATGTCCCTTTTCTTTGATTTTAAGCTCATTCTGGGAGAAGAGAAAGCTCATGCACATGCAAACACACAACACAAAGACACACGCAGGCCTTGAGGCATCCGTTGTCCTCAAGCTTCTCGTTAGCGTAGAAAGAAGCTGGCTGGCATTGCCAAGAATGTTTTGTTGAAATTACCTTTATTTGAACACTGACAATACAAACCTCCATGGCGTGGGAAGTGAGCTTGCTGTCGCTGAGACCTCTGTAGTTGGCTAAGGTGTTTGAATGAATATTACCACTGGCCCGGGAGTGCATGGGGGGCCCCTCACAACCTCAGTTCCCCCTCAGGTGGCAGGTGGCATAGTCTGAGACCGCTGATGGCCTTCACTCGCTCACCAGCTGCTACGCTCAGCTGACAATAGATGCCCTGCTCTGGGTCTGCCTGAGCTGTGCCCACAGGACCCCGGGCAGGACCGTTGCTGAGGTGGCTGCAGGGAGCCTTAGGGAGCTGCGCCCTCTGACCAGCCGTCCCTGGCTTTTTACATTTACTACATGAGAGCTTGGAGGGGAAGTGTCTGCACGCTTTCCTGGGGAAACATTACACACTCTTCATATTCTCTGCATGCACCTGCTTGCAATGCATGGACGAGGACACATTAAGCTACTTGAAATGTCCTCAGCTGACCCCCCTCCTTAAGCAGTCTCAGAGCGGGGTGCAATGGCAGTCAGGCCTGCGGAGCCCCACGGAACGGCCAGTCACGCTGAGAAAGGAGCTCCATTTAAAAAACAGTCTGTTCAACACACCGTCCGCGATTATAACAGCCAAGCTGGGAGTCAGCGGGGATGGAGATTAGGAGGATTAAATCTTGACGATTAGAGAGAAATGTTTAGAAGGAAAAAGTAAATTAGCAACTTGTGGGGATTACAGAGCATCTTAAATACACAGAGGTTTGCAGCAGGATTCTGCGTCTGCTGGCAGCAGAGCTCTCGTCAGGCAAATCCTAATGAATTTTCCACTTGAAATGATTGATTAGCCCCGATTAAGGACACTAATCCCTTTAGCCTCTTCTTATCTCCTGGTCTCCGGCTGGCCCTGGCTTGGCACAGATTCCCAGCCAGCCTGTGGGGCAGGAGTTCTCCCACTGGAACGAGAGAAGCGAGGACAATACTCATTTGCAAGCAGCCACAGGAAGTTTTATCGCCAGGTGGGTGATCGTGACCTTGGCTTTTTGGAAAGAAATATTGCATTCAACCGGGACTTTGCGTTCACTATGGAATCTGGGCTCTCCAAATGATCCCTGTGATGGGCCAGGGGCAGAGGCAGTCAGGGCAGCATCCCACACAGTTCACGCCCTTCAGCCTTGACCCACGGGAAGGAGCTCTGCTGCGGGTCAGCTTCTTCTTCATGGACAAAACGTTTTTGATATAAAGTTTATAAACGTTTATCTTTCGTGAATCACATTCTTTTTTTTTTCTTTTATTTTAATATATTTTATTGATTTTTTACAGAGAGGAAGGGAGAGGGATAGAGAGTTAGAAACATCGATGAGAGAGAACCATCGATCAGCTGCCTCTTGCACACCCCCTACTGGGTATGTGCCCGCAACCAAGGTACATGCCCTTGACCAGAATCGAACCTGGGACCCTTGAATCCACAGGCCGACGCTCTATCCACTGAGCCAAACCGGTTAGAGCGTGAATCACATTCTTTATTTATTTTCTTTTTCAGATTCTATGACCTCCAAATATAATAGATGTATGACCCTTTTTAATGTTTGAAGGAAACACATATTAATTTTTAAAATGTTTAGTTAGTTATAATATTGTTATGCTCAAAAGTTTTAAAATGTCCATGTAGACTGTTGTTGGTCTGAGACGTGTTTCGATCACTCCCAAGCTTAGACTGGAGAAAGGTTTTAAAAGTGCTTTAGCTTCATTATCTTGTGATTTGATTTTTCTCAGTATGACACATCCAATCTACCTGTTATTTACCTCAGTGATGGGCAGCGACTCTGAGACAGAGACGAGGGGTAGGTGTCAGTGCACTCAGGTGTGAGGAGGCACTTAAAGTAATTTGTGATGTCCCTTTATAATACACTAGGGGCCCAGTGCACGGATCCGTGCAGCTTGAAAGGAACTGTGGGCCATGAGGCTGCGGTGGGCACAGGGGCAAGTCTCAGCCCATCCTCCGCGCCCCCACCTGGCCCCTCCCACCGCCCCCCTCCCGTCCCCTGTCTGCCGGCAGCCCCGCTCCCGCTGCCACTGCTCCCACGGGCCGACTGTGCAGGCCCCAATCACTCTGCCGTCAGCACCTCAGGAGCAGGAGGAGGTGGAGAAGCCCTCCGGGGCGATTGGGCCAGCAGCCACGCTCACACCCACTGATGGCACCGAGCAATCCTCACACCAACTGATGGCACCGAGCAATCCTCACACCCACTGATGGCACCGAGCAATCCTCACACCCACTGATGGCACCGAGCAATCCTCACACCCACTGATGGCACCGAGCAATCCTCACACCAACTGATGGCACCGAGCAATCCTCACACCCACTGATGGCACCGAGCAATCCTCACACCCACTGATGGCACCGAGCAATCCTCACACCCACTGATGGCACCGAGCAATCCTCACACTCACTGATGGCACCGAGCAATCCTCACACCCACTGATGGCACCGAGCAATCCTCACACCCACTGATGGCACCGAGCAATCCTCACACCCACTGATGGCACCGAGCAATCCTCACACCCACTGATGGCACCGAGCAATCCTCACACTCACTGATGGCACCGAGCAATCCTCACACTCACTGATGGCACCGAGCAATCCTCACACCCACTGATGGCACCGAGCAATCCTCACACCCACTGATGGCACCGAGCAATCCTCACACCCACTGATGGCACCGAGCAATCCTCACACTCACTGATGGCACCGAGCAATCCTCACACCCACTGATGGCACCGAGCAATCCTCACACCCACTGATGGCACCGAGCAATCCTCACACCCACTGATGGCACCGAGCAATCCTCACACCCACTGATGGCACCGAGCAATCCTCACACCCACTGATGGCACCGAGCAATCCTCACACTCACTGATGGCACCGAGCAATCCTCACACCCACTGATGGCACCGAGCAATCCTCACACTCACTGATGGCACCGAGCAATCCTCACACCCACTGATGGCACCGAGCAATCGGGACTGGTACCGGGCACTGGCTGCGGGTGTGAGTGGAGCTCCAGCGCCAGCAGCAGGTGCGAGAGGCGGCTGCCAGCCCCAATCACCTCCCAGGAGCAGGGGGAGGTGGAGAAGCCCTGAGGGGCGATCAGGGCCCACAGCCACTGCTCCCACCCACTGATGGCGCCAAGCAGTTGGGCCTGGCACTGGACACTGGCAGTCGGTGCGAGCACCGGGCAGGATCATGGCGCGGGAGGAAAGAATTTTCAGTAACCACCAGAGGCTCGCCCAATGACAGTGACCAGCACCACCCCCCCCCTTGGTCTGGCACTCCCGCTCACCTGCTCCACCATCCTGCCATGGCCAATGCCTGCCATATTCCATGCGCACCCCCTGGTGGTCAAACGCATGTCATAGCAACCAGTTGTTCGTTTGTTCAGGTGTTCTGCTGTTCAGCCTATTTGCATATTAGGGTTTTATATATAGAGATTAGGTTCTTACATATAATACACCAAAGGCAAAATTATCTCTTCTTCTCCACTGATGTCTGTTCATTCTCTAATACCCTACTTTCAGTAAGGGTTGTCATAAGATGGGGTTAATATTTTCCTATATATTGCTGCATAATAAATTAGCACAAACTAATAGCTTACAAAGCACACTGGCCAGATAGCACAATGCTCAGTTGATCAGAGCGTCATCCCAATACACCATGGTTGTAGGTTTGATCCCAGGTCAGGCACATACAAGAAGCAACCAATGAATCCATCAGTAAGTGGAACAACACCTCTCTTTCTCTCTCTCTCTCCTTCTCTCTCCCTCTTTCTCGAGCATGCCCACACCTTTCCCCCTAATTCTTCCCCTACGGACATTACCTCTGTAACTCATTTCCTGGGCCCATGCAGCCCAGCTGGCTCACTTCTTCTACTTCTGTGACTTTCTAAAAAAATCCATAAAAATAATAACAAAATCATGAATGTGCCATCCTTTGTCATATTCTATTGATGAAAAGTAAGTCACAGATTGCACTACACTCACACAAAGACACAGGTGTAACTCCATGAACAGATCACCAGGGCCACCTTACAATGCCACCTATCATATATTTGTTCTATAGTAAGTGTTATGATTTTTCTTAAACATTTATTTGCAAACAAATCAAGGTCACCTTCTCAAGGAGGCCTCTTGGACAGCATGTCTAAATCCGCCTCCCCCTTCCCGCTGTCCTTCTCCAGCCCTCATCCTCCCTCATTTTTCTTCATAGTGTTTATCACATCTTTAGCCTATACTACTCTTTTATTTGTACCTTTTATTGCCTGCAACCTCCCGAAAAAAATATCTCTTTTCTATATTTGACTATTTTAAAATAAGTTTTGTTACTTTTGTCATCTAAAACAATAAATTATTTTAATTAGGAACCACAATAATGTATCACATAGAAATTAATAATACGAAGAACTCTTCCAAGAAAATATACTTTTTATCATATCTCAATAGAAGATTAAAAAATCTTTGTTATTTTATTATTAAAGAAAAATATGAAAAATAAGTTAATTAAACATTCAACTCAACAATCTAATCTGGGAACTATAAAATAGAAGAAAATTGCATGTTAAGAATTTATTAAATTGAAGGAAAAGGTTATCACATTTTCAAATTCTTATAAAAATAAACAGAAGTGAGAAATAAAGTGGAGTCACTTCTTAGAAAAAGGACAATAAAACAGATAAATCTCTGGTACATTTGACTTAAAAAACAAAAAAAAACAAAACACAAAAAATACAGGAAGACCCCTGGCCAGGCTGGTTAGAGCATCATTCCCATAAGCCAATGTCTCAGGTTCCATCCTCAGGCAGGGCACACACAGGAACAAGCCAGTGCATGGATGCATACATGAGTCGAGCAACAATCTCTAAAATTAATCAATCAATCAATAACGAGGAAAACCCCATGATATTCAGAAATAATAATGAGAAAAGAGCTATAACATTCGCCAAGGAAAATATTGTAACCTCTGAGTACAAACCTCTGATCCACTAAGTAAATAAGAAAGAGAAATTCAGGATGAGGTCAGAACTTGAATAGAAAAAACGATTTTGAATTCCAAAGACATACAGCTGCCGCAATCACGAGAGATGATTCAAGTGCACAGACTCAAGAGAAATCAACTGCCAGCTGAACACCGCAGGCTGAAGATAGGTGTTCTTTCACCCCTAAAATGTCACAGAAGAAGAGAACTTAAAACGATAAAGAAATTCCTACAGGCACAAATCGTGGAGGAAGAGTTCACAGCGGACGTGAGGGGTCAACAAAATTCCAGAAAATGCAAACCAGATGCACAATAGTAACCCAGTTGAGCTTCCAGTGCCTCTGTTCTGCTAACAGGAGAAGCCCACGAGCGTGAAGGATTCACTGCACAAACCCCGGGAAGACTCAAGAATCAGAGGAGTTGAGACGCTAAAAACAATGGACGACTGGCTGAACATGACCATAAAGATATTAGATCTCCAGGCTCTGGCCCGTAGCTCAGTTGTTAGAGTGTTGTCCCCTATGCCAGGATGCCAGGGTTGTGGGTTTGAGCCCTGGTCAGGGCACACAGAAGAATCAACTAATGAATGCATAAATAAGTGGAAAAACAAATTGATCTCTCTCTCTCTCTCTCTCTCTCTCTCTCTCTCTGTCTCTCTCTCAATCAATTGATAACATTTTAAAAAAATTAGATCTCCATTATTTCCAGCCTCATCCCATGTGGGCAGATGGCCACCTCTTCCCAGTCCGGCTGACTCGCTCTGTGCAGGCCCCACGTGATAGAGGACAAAGTGAGGCGCGCTACAGCGAGCACACACCAAACTGTGAGGCCCCTTCCCTCCCACCATCCCACCCCAGGAACGCTGCTCCAGGCTCTGAATCCTACGTACGTGCGGACAAAACATGGATTTTAGTTTATGTTCTACCTGACACGGGACAACTTACGCCTAATTAGCCTGGGATCAGTGAACATGTTTCCATAACACAGTATACCAAGGCCATCATTTTGTCAGCTTTTTACTAAACCTGCAATGTCACTTCAGACATCTGCCCACCACTTTTCCCATCACGAGTCCCCTGGGAGATTTCCAACCCTAACCCCTTGCCATATCTCATTAGATATTGATGGTGGAAAGGCCCATTTATATTTTTTCAAATTTGTTAGAGCCAGGAGCATCCATAAGACCCAATGGTGAGACACAATCAGGAATATGTCGGGGAAAAGGTTTCCGAGAAATTTATGTTTCCTCCAGATAAAAAGAGGAGGACAGCCCTCCCCTCCCTCCCCTTCCCGCCTCGCTCAGAGGCCGGCGGAGCTGTGGTCCCCCCTCCTGAGGCCAGTCCAGCCGCTGCAGGCCCCGCTTCAGGGACTGCGAGCCTGTGTGTGTTCGTAGAGGCCTGGTGAGGACAGGCTGACGGCCAGCCCATTGGGAGAGCACCAGAGTGCAGGACAGCTTCACTTCAGAACACTTCCACGGCCCCAGCCTGTGAGTCAGGGGATTGGCAAGGGCAGAGGAGAGAAGAGTGAGCAAAATAAATGGAGTTCACGGTGACAAGAGAATAAAAAAGGCCGGATGATTTTTGTGGGTCTAGACAGCTGTCTGGAATTTTATAATTTTCCCACGGCCCTCACTACCTCCCCAAAGTAAGCCCGTCTCTACGGTAAACCAAGGAGGACTGTGTAGGGAGTCCACGAATATCCAACTGCGTCTGTTTCACGCTTCTCTCCCCCGTTTTCTGAGCTGCGCCATCAAACCAGAATTGGAGGAAACGTAAATATTCTTACAGCTGTCAACGTGTTTGTGTTTTTAAATGGATATTTTAAATCCATTCAGCCTTGAAGCATTGTGAGACGGTTTCCATGGTTACTTCTGTTAACTCCAGCAGCCATAAACATTTAGCAGCTGCTTAAAACAAATTAGTGTCATCAAGCATTTAAAATTTTTTAGAAATGTTGATCTTGACTACGAGGCATCTCAATAGTAAGAACTGTGAGCGCTCAGCAGGTGTGCTCCCTCAGTGAGCAAGGGGAGCCGCGCTGGGAAAGGCACCTAGACTGCTCGCTTTCCCTTCCGCGTCTCTCTGTGCGCCAACTGCTGTGGGGATGCTGCACACACGTGTGTTCAAGGTTAGATCAACATGAATTATCAGGGTCTTCACTTTTATGGAAGATTATAATTATTTCCTATTTTAGTAGGTTCAGATTTCGTATTTCAGGAAATTAATCCCTCAAAACGAAAATACATTTTAAAACAAAGCCTCATAAACTTACAATTGTCATAACCATAAACCCTGCCAGGTAGCTCACTTGGTTACAGCGTCATCCCAAGGTTGCAGGTTTGATGCCTCGTCAGAGCACATACAAGAATCAACCTTGAATGCATAAATAAGTGGAACAATAAATCAATGTTACTCTCTGTCTTTCTCTCCTCCTTTCTCTCTCTCGCTCTCTCCCTCTCTCTCTCTATCTCAATCCAATAAATTTTAAAAATGTAATTAAATTAAAACATAAAATAATGGTATACAAATTATTTTCCATAAACCTTTTTTCCCAGAGATAAATTTTTGTCCATCAGTACTAAAAGACTTCTAACAAAATATTGGGAGACCCTCTCTCACGTCTCCCTGGCCTCTCTCACAGGGCAACCACTTTTGACTGTTTTTATCTTACACTGTTTTATGTCCTCCACTTTCCAATAGTTATATAACTATACAAAAATTGCAATAACTTTGGTTGACTCTATACAGGATGGGGAAAAATAGGTTTACCGTTGTGAGTACACAAAACAGAGTTTATTTTATATTATTCTTTATTAAGTACTGGATTACTTTCCATACGAACAACTGTAAACCTACTTTTGCCCTCCCCTGCATTTCGTTTGAAGGAATTCTCGTCTGAAGAGTTCCGTAACTATGATTCCTGTGCTTTTGCTTGTCTGTCTGTTTAGCTTCTCCTGCCCGATACCGCACTATGCTTCCCTCCTCACGTAAACAATCTGAAAGAATATTTTTTAATTAAACATACTTAGGTTTCATACTTGGGAAGAAAAAAAGAGGAAAATTGGGAACGAGAGGTGAGAACACATTATCAGAAAACAATTACAGGACAAACAATCCTTCTGTTTAAATCACCTTCTATTTAAAACCAAATATTTTGCCTGTGCTTTAAATTAGAGTAGATATTACAAAATTCTTTTTAAATGTGTCTTCACATTCATATATAGAATGGTCATTTCGAAGAACTTTGCTATAAAGTTCTAATATTGCTCTTCTTCTTCCTGATGTGGCTTCTAAATCAGGAGTAACTCCAGGGCCCACATACCTCAAATCATAAAATAGTCCCATAGACCTCATATGTAATTTTGAAATATAAATCCATAATCTGAAGATGAGGCAGATTTTCTTTTATTTTTATTTATTTTTTATTTTAAAGGTTTTATTGATTTTTTAGAGGAGGAAAGGAAAGAGAGGGAAGAGAGAGAGAGAGAGACTCCCAAACAGGCCCCGACAGAGGATCAAACCCACAACCTGAGTAGGTGCCCTGACCAGGAAGCGAACCACCTATTGGTGTATGGGACAATGCTCCAACAACTGAGCCACACCGGCCAGGGCTTAGGCGATTTTAGAATAGATACTTTTATGTCCATGTATTTTTAAAGATTAGAAATACCACTTCCCCCCTCAGAGTCACTGTTTAGCGAGTAGAGGTACTATAGGTAGGAAGGAAGGAAGGGTGAGAGGGAGTGAGGGAGGAGCTCATGGCTACTGTAGTTTTATTAATTGCAAGGAAGCCATCATTCTCAGGAGAATGTGGTCCTCCTAGTGTCGTAGGTCTCACTGATTTCTACATTTCATTGTATGCACATCATTGGCCCATTTGATGCAACTTCTTACTCCTCTTCTCACCAAGATAGAGACGTAACCTTTCTGTTTCAGACCTCTCCACAATCTTTAGATTATAAATTATTGCTGAATAGTTCATGAGATGCCTTTTACAATCAATCTGTAAGTCAAAATGTGGGCAGCCTTTGTTGTTGTTATTGTCATTTTCAATATAATTAGATTCCTTTTGTTAAAAATTACTGATTTTCATTTATTAAAATGAATATATGTGTTAATTTTTCTCTAACGGGGTCTCTATTCGTATTTGGAAAAGTACATATCAGGTCAATGTTAGGCACTCATAATGCTTACTGATTTGAGTAACAGGGCATTTATATCATTTTCTCTAACAATTCATTTACATTAACTTTATGTTTAGATCAGAGTTTCTCAACCTTGACACTACTTACACTTTGGGCCAGACACTGCTGTAAGGTAATGAACTTCAGGGTATTAAAGACATGTTCTTGGCCTCCACTCTCCAGATGTCAGGGGACCCTCGCCCCAGTTGACAGCCCAAATACCTCCAGATGTTGCTAGATGTCTGCTGTGAGGCAAACGCGTCCCCAGCTGAGCATCACTGGTTTAAATCAATGAATCTGTTCGCTTTTGATTTTTAAAAAGGTAGGCATTGGGATGCTGAAAAACCAGAGTGTCTGTAATTCAAAGTAGCTCACCCAGGTAAGAAATATTGCTCCCAAATCATATTTAACTACCCACCCACACTTTTGTGTTTCTACAATGCGGATAAGAATAGTAGCACACGTACTACAAAAGCATTTCTAGGCTGTAGGAAAGCTTACTGAAGGAACATTGTGCACAGCCCTGCCCCCGCAGAAACCACAGCAACAACCAACAAAACTGGCAGCGTTTCCTGCGACCTCTGCTATAACGTTGGACAGCAAACGTTGGACCGGCTGCTGACAAAGGCCTTTGTCAGTTCTCATAACGGACTTTCTAATGCAAAGCCAGACCGCGTGAGCTGTCCTCCAGCAGAGCTGTGTCCTCCGTTTCCCCTGCACAGTCCTTCCTACGCGCACGAGAACTTCCTTAGCTTCGTAGGAAACGTACAAAAACAAGGTTCCCACAGCCTTAGCTTTGAGACTCCAATTAATCTGTTCTCCTTTATCAAGCACAAGTTATTTCATGTACACTTTTTTCTTAATGTCAATTATCTGAGCTACTCTTCTAATATTGTTTATCTTCTCCAGAGTTTCAGTTAGTCATCTGTGAAACAGTATGAGTCTCATGTTTATTCTTTAAATTATTGTCCTGGAAAAAGCTGACAATATCAAGTATTATAACCTTAAAAACAGAAAATAAGGGGAAAATGTCCTTTTAAACATTTTTTTAGACAATAGTGTCTTTTTAAAATATATTTTTTATTGATTTCAGAGAGGAAGGGAGAGGGAGAGAGAGAGATAGAAACATTAATGCTGAGAGAGAATCATTGATCAGCTGCCTCCTGCATGCCCCACACTGGGGATTGAGCCCACAACCTGGGCATGTGCCCTTGACCAGAAACAAACCCAGGACCTTTCAGTCCACAGGCTGACGCTCTATCCACTGAGCAAAACCAGCTAGGGCAAAAATGTCCTTTAAACAAAATGTTTTTCTTAAATAAAAATGCTTATTTTGATCTTATTCAATTGGTACAAAATAAAGATTCACCCATTTAATGAAGCATTTTTTAATTTATTAGAGGATGTTGGATGAAGACACAAACAAGAAACAAGTCCGTCTGATGGCAAAGTAGCTCTTCTCAGATAACCACTCCAACAAGAAAAAAATAGCATAGAAGTTGGATAAATTTAACAAAAACCAAGGAACAAACAAATATGGAGCTTTAGCAGATCTGAGAAACCAGAGGAGACCAGGCGTCACCATGCTGGGGAGGGAGCGCCACAGCGGAGCTCAGCAGTGTGTGCTGTTTCCCCTTCAACACATTTGATGATTCCTCAGCTGCACAAGGCAAGAGGCCAAGAAGCCAACAGAAAATAAAGCTCAACAACATATCTAAGTAGAAAGTTCTACAGTCTCGTGGTGCTAGGGAGATTAAGTATTGGAATTAGAGGTCGCCAAGAAGGAAAAGACCCTGATTAACACTCCACGTTTTCCAATGAAACCCCTAAAGAGCTACACTTTAGGGACAAGGGCAAAGCAAACAAAACCAGCCCCAGGAAAGACTGAATCCCGTCCTAAATTTTCCAGCCGTGACTGCAACACGATCCGCTGCTACTCTTTCTGCCACAAAACAAAGCAATCCCCTCCAAAACAGATGTCATCCCCAAGTCTCCACGGGGCTTCACACTCAGGGTCTGGAGTGCAAGCACATCCCAGGCGTGCCAGGGGTGTAAACCAAGTGATTAACAACCAAGAAGAAGAATGGGGAGAAAAACAAGAAAGAGAAAGAAAGAGGGAAATGTGTATCTACAAGCAATACACATACTGTATTTTCAGACATGGATTTCGAATAAGTGCTTTCAATATATTCAAGAAAATAGGTGACAATATGGAGACTTTTACTACAGAATTGGAATTTATAAAGAAAAATAAAATTTAAGTTCTAGATAGCAAATTGCAATAATGGGGGGAAAAATAAACAATAGGTAGGATTAATAACAGATTAGACACAAAACAGATCATTCTCGAACTGGAAGACAGATCAGTCAGTAGGAAACATCCAGAACGAAGCTTGGAGAAACAAAAAGATGAGAAGCAGAAGAGTTTCGGAAACATATAGGCCATCAACAGCAGGTCTAACACCTGCATTTAAAGTGCTAGAGAGAAGCGGGAGGAAAGGGCAGAAGCAATATTGTGTAAATTTTTTCTAAAACTGATGAAAGACAACAAACCACAGATTGATTGCATCTTATTTGCCAGAAAGATCTATACCAAGAAACAAGTCACGCATGTTACGGGAAGTCTCCAAAATATGAAAGGAAAAGAAGAAAACTAAAAAGCAGCTGAAGTGATAGGAGAGGGTGGTATCCCTTTAAACAGGCAAATTAGATTACCAGCTGAGCCCTGGCTGGATGGCTCAGTTGGCTGAAGCATCGTCCCAAACACTAAAAGGTTGCAGGTTTGATGCCTGGTCAGGCACAGACCTCTGGTGCAGGTTCAGTCTCTAGTCAGGGCACTGACCGGAGACAACCCAACCATGTTTTTCTCTTTCTCTCTTCTCTTCCTCTCTCTCTAAAATCAATAAATATATCCACAGGTGAGGATTAAAACAAATAAATAAATAAATAAATAAATAAATAAATAAGCAAACAAACAAACAAACAATAAATAAAAGAGTATCAATCCAAGTTACTTCAAAGCAAAAGAATGGGATAGGGGGTGGGAGGTGGGGGATGGGGCGTGGGGGTAAGGGTGGGGGATGTTACAATGAAGAAGTGGCAGCCTCGGCTGTCTCAGTACAGTGACATCTGTAATTTCCTTAAAGCAAATAAGTGCAACTCAGAAGTGTCTAACCAGTAAAAATATCCTTCAAAAATAAAGGTAAAATGAAGATGTTGCAGATAAAAGCCAAGAGAGCTGGCCACCAGTGGGCCTGAGCAGGAAGAAATACTAGAGAAGCAAGTGGGCTCAGGTGAAGGCAGGAGGTGCAGGAGGCGGAGCAGGAGAGAGGGTGCATCTAGGGCAAGCCGAGGTGGATATGGATCCTGCAGACCAATAGCAATCATGTCTGACAGGTGAAAAACACACCCAGCATTTCAGTGGAAGGAAAGAACAAAAGGAAAAGGGTGAAATTCTTCTAAGATCATTCCAAGTTTCTGAACGTGGGAAAGTACTAATTTCTCAGGAACTCAAACAAATCAAGGACAGATGTAGTAATTCCTAGGGGAGAAAATGACAGAATGCATGGCGAGCCAGATCATGCAGGAAAGAAAGCAGGAAAGAGAGGAAAATAAAGGACAACAATGACAGCAACAACCAAAACGCACCCAATCATGGAGAGTTAAAATGGAAAACCAAGAGATTTCAACCCAAATAAATTATAATTGCATTAAGTAATAGACAGAATAGATTTCATCATTAAACCAAATATTATCAGACTGAGCAAAAAGTTATATATAAATTTACTGAAAATGTGAACAAAAAGGTTTTGCATCAAAGGAAAATATAGGTTGGGGCAAAAGTAGGTTTACAGTTGTGAGAACAGAAAACAGTTTATTCTTGCATTATTACTTACTAACTAGAGGCCTGGTGCAAGAATTCCTGCACAGGTGGGATCCCTCGTCCTGGCTGGCAATTGGGGCTGATCAGGGCATCTCACCAGTCCCGATCGGGGCGGGGCGGGGGGAGGAATTGCAGGAGGTTGGCCGGCCGTGGGAGGTTGGCTGTGGGAGCTCACTGACCACCAGGGGGCAGCTCCTGCATTAAACGTCTGCCCCCTGGTGGTCAGTGAGCTTCACAGCGACCAGTCAACTGGTGGTTCAGTCACTAAGCTTTTTTTATATGTAGACTAGAGGCCCAGTGCATGAAAATTTTATAGATTCAAGTTCCCAAAATTATAAGAATTTATCTTATCAGGTATCAAAGCGTATCTCAAAGCTAAAGTTATTTTTTAATCCATATAAAATAGGCGTAAGACTACACAAATTTTCATGAAAGAATAGTTAGCCCAAGTATATAATAATTATTAAATGTGATAAAATTACATCACAAACCAATAATTATGATTGAAAAGGTACAAGGTTAAATGACAATATGCAGATTTGGGCAAAGAACTGTACAGTTTGAAAAATAATCCACAGGAGATGTTTAGTGCTGATAGTGCATCACTGAGTGTGAGAACCCTGAATGCAATGAACACCAGGTCAGGCCCAGCTACAGAGAGAACTGGTGAACAGGAAAGTAGGACAAAGCAAATACGCACATCTCTAGGGGTGGGAAAGATTCTAACTTGAAGTGAAAAGTAAACTAGTCACGCAGACATGAAGTCTCAGCTTTAACATTTGCATCAATATTGAAATAAAGTAGACCTTTCTATGGGCTCAGTTTCCTCCCAAAATCCTTCTGTCTGTTAAAATCTTAAACCCCAGTGAGATGGATTGGAGGTGGGGCCTTAAGAGGTCCATCCATCTGTCCATCCATCATGAGGATGGACCCTCAGGGCTGGGACCAGTGCCTTCATAGAGAGACCCCCAGAAAGCTCCTCCCTGGCCATGTGAGGACATGGAGAGGAGACTGCTGAGGAGCCAGAAGGAGGGCTTTCAGCAGACGTGGAACCTGCAGCCACTGTGATCTCAGACTTCCAGCCTCCAGAACTGTGAGAAATAAATTTCTGTTCCTTAAGCCACCCCGTCTACAATATTTTCTAAAATTTAATTTTAGAGAGAGGAAGGGAGAAAGAGAAACTGATGTGAGAAACATTGATCGGTTGCCTCCTGTATGTATCCTGACTGGAGATCAAACCCACGACCTGGTATGTGGCCTGACCAGGAATAGAACCCACAGCCTATTGGTGTATGAGATGACGCTCCAACCAGCCAAGCCACCCAGCCAGGGCCAGTCTCTGGTATTTTTGTTATAGCAACTCAGATGGATTAAGACATATCTACACAGTAAAAAAAATAATAATAATAATTTTCACAAGAAATATTATAATAGAGGCTATTTGCTTGTTTCCAAACCATAGAACAAATTATACAGGTATCTACGCCAGTAAAAGAGAAATATGCAAATTGACCGTACCTCCACAACACCCACCAGCCAATCAGGAGTGGGTATGCAAATTAACCCAACAAAGCTGGCAGGTTAATTTGCATACACAGGCACGGAGCGGCCGGGCAGGGCAGGATGCCTGCTATGAGGGGAAGGGCGGGGGGCAGAGGGAGCTACAGGAACAGAGCTCTGGCCAAAGCAGAGAAGACTGAAGGTGGAAGGCAGTGGCCAGAGCGAAGGCCTGGGTGCCGAAGGAAAACCAGTGCCAGCAGCCAGGGGAAGGAAGGCCTATTGCTGGAATCTTCGTGCAATAGGCCTCTAGTAATTTTATAAAATACTAATTAATCTGTGACTGTGACCAAATAACAGTTTCTGAAACTCTAGTATAAAGAGATCACTGGCAACTTTGTAACCCAATGTGAATATATGATAAATAATTGACCGCCGTTATTTACTCATAAGCTGGGAGGGAAATGTACATATTCCTTCCTGAAGGGTAAACAATGGAATGCTTTGTTCTTCTGAGCTCCTAGGAGCCCCTTTCTACTTCAACTGTAGCAAGTGCACGAGGACAGGCCCCAAGGGCCCGGAGTGGACCAGCATGCACCTGGGCCTTACTGCTCACAGCGCTCGCTCGGGCTCAGGGCCACAATGACCCCAGGAGGTGGTCAATGTGCCCTCGTGTTGATGAGTGGATTGAGTATCAGAGGTAGAAAGGCACGCAGATCACACAGTGAGTATCGGGAGGAGGTCAGTCAGCACCCAGTCCTTTCTGACCCACAGCCTGGCGCTTGGCCATGTGCATCGTGGTGGCCTGCGCCTCCCACCCACCGCGGAGCCCGAGGCAGTGCCACCCCGTCTGTCCCCAGCCACTGCCGGCGGCTTCCCGTCTGTCCCTCACTCACTGTCTCCTTAACCTGTAATTCTCTTCCCTTATGCCCTTTCCTTTTTCAATCCTCACCTGAGGACATGTTTTTATTGATTTTAAAGAGAGAGGAAAGGGGAGAGAGAGAGAAACATCTATCCGGTCGGTTGCACCTCGTACAGGCCCTGACCAGGGATTGAACCCACAGGTGTGTGGGACGATGCTCCAACCACCTGAGCCCCCGGCCAGGTAGCTCCCTTTCTCTGTCATAAGTGATCGCTGCTCCCGTCAGAATCTACATGACTTTCCGTGACCACACCGTTACTCACTAACCTATGTTCCCTTCGGCTTCAAGTAAAGCCTTTCTTTCCCAGGAGGCCCTCTCGTTCCATCCACTTCCCTCCCAACCACTTGGGGCAGCATTCTGAGCACAGCACATCCCTGCCCAAAGCACATCTCCTGGGGGGCTCGGTGTGAGACCGCGGGCACCTGGTCTCTAAGCCCCCGGGTCTCCCAGCCAGACTCCCGCGTCGGGGCACAGTCCCCAGCACTGCTGAGCACGCTGCTCGCTGCTCCTCCTCGGGGTGGTCCTCAGACGCCTCGTTGCCTCCAAGGGAACATCTTCATTGGAGGACGTAGGCTAAAAGAACAGCTGGGCCAAGTCTCTCAGAGGACCTTAAGCTGCTCTCCACAGCTCACTTACACGCTTCTCTCACCTCCTACCCTTTCGGCAACCCCCCGAACTCACAGGCGTGTTTCTTTTCTTCAGAAATTAGTCATTTATAAAATAAACCAATTAGTCCTTTATAAAAAGAAACCAATTCTTTTACCCAAGCAGTCCTTGACTGCGTGTTAGACGCGGTGGGGTTGCAGGCAACGCACTCAAACACTGACATGCGGGAGGCCGATGTGCCCGCATGCTCCTTTTAGTGGTCAAGTTCAGCAAAGTCTCTGATGTTTCCAAGACGGTCGATTGAAACCTACTCGTCTTTTAAAAAAGGAAGAAATTCAAATTCTACACGTCAGATTGAACTCCCCACAACTGAAGTCCGGACACAGCCGCTGCACCCCGACCAACTCCATACAGCCACTGACAGGTCACCCCAAATCCACACCCACAGTCCACTCCCCACATGACCCTCCCAAGGGCCATCACACCAACATGAAAGACCCCACATGACATCTGCCCGTCGCACCTGCCCTCCCCCTCGAGCTGCAGGACACCGACCCCTTGCTCACAGGATGTGCCGTCCTGGGCCCCCGCTGTGTCCTCCCTGGAACGCTCCCCTCCAGGACCTGCTGGGCTGGCTCTCAGCTCCTCCATGACGCGGCCGGGGTCGCCGCACAGAGAGGACTCTGATCCTTGCCTCGTGCTCGCTCCCGACTGGGCAGCAGTGCTTCTTCCCACACTGATCACTCACGGGACCTGCGTGTGTTCATGCTCTCCCTCTTACATGGGCATGTCAGCTCCCAGGAGGGAAAAGATGGCGAGCTCAGCACTGCAACCCCCAAACCAAGATGCTGCCGGGAACCCATAAGCATTTCAAAGTGCGTGCTGATTTCACGAGTTTAGGTGTGAAAAATAAATCAGTCGAAATTATTTAGAAATTAAAACTCCAAGCCATGTTTTAGCTCATAGCTTTCAATGTTTATCCATGAGTCATTTTCCCCTCCTTCTGAAATACTTTCTCTTTTGAAATGTCATCCCTTTACCAACAGGTACACTCAGCAAAACCGTGGATCCAGGTGTACTGCCCCTCAGCGTTCATCCGGGGACTGAGCACAAACACACAACCATCTGACTCCCTGTCCCTGGAACCAAAGCAGCTACAACGAACACATTCCAGGGCTGGGTCCTGGAGAGACCTCCAGAGTTTCTCTGGTTCGTCCTGTCTCCAGATCTATAATTCTTCCATCTGGGGCCTCCAACACTCTTCCGTCGATTTTCCCTCTCCTCACCCAAGGATATGTTTTTTATTGATTTGAGAGAGAGAGAGAGAAACATCAAAGTGAAAGAGAAACACTGATCTGTTGTCTTTCATACCTGCCCCAACCGAGGACCGAACCTGAAACCCAGGCATGTGCCCTGACCAGGGATCAAACCCTCACCCTTCGGTGCACAGGAATCTTAAGCTCCAGCCACTGAGCCACACTGGCCAGGGCACTTCCTACCATTTTTCAAATTATTCAGAGTCCTTTCCGTTGCTCACAATCTAAAATCCTAACTAACATACCTGATAAGCTTACATTCAATCTCATATGCCTGCAAATACATGATTTAACAGGAGTCTCCCAACACTCTCTCTCTCTCTCTCTCTCTCTCTCTCTCTCTCTCTCTCTTTTTTTTTTTGTCTCCCTCATCTCCTCCCCGCACTGTCTGCTCTGCACACACGTCCCAGATATGCCTTGCCCTTTGGTTCCTCCAGCCCTTCCTCTCAGGTGACATCTCTTTCCCATGATGCGCCCTTTCCCATGATTTTAATGTTTCAAACTCAGTTATCCTTCCTCCCCTCCAGCACTGTTGACTTAGAGCTGCTTAACTGAGGGAGAAGGTAAGAATTAATCAACATAACGAAGGCAAATCACACTGAGTAATCAATGAGCAATAGTTTCTTCATCTTGTCAGGCAGATTTACATGTCTTCAAAAGAGGCTACTGTTACCCAAAATTGATTTCTTTTTGTTAAAATCACAGCCAGAATGGCAAAGTGGAGATTTTTAGAGAGTGTAAGGTAGTTGCTTTTAAAAAGTGTTGTCACGTCATGAAGTCGCCCACCAAGCCAGTCATGGTTCAGCAAGTCCCAGGCAAACACAGGGCTACAGACCTGACAACTTTCCACCAATGCCCAGGTCTCAGCTGAACTACGTGCATTCATAAAGCACTCAGCCCACTCGACGGGGTCAACAGGGTCACAGAGAGATGTATAATATTACCGAATATGGCCAGCACATGCTGAGAGACCCCCAATCTCCTCTCCCTTAGTTTTGGGATGGGAGAAAAACCAATGATTTGTTTCTAACCAATAAAATCTGGGCAAGGTCAGGTCTCTACATGCCCTTGATTCGGTTACATAAGATTTCAGTTTAGCAGAACGAGAGACTCTTCCTGGCTGGCTTTGAAGGTGGAAGCTTCCTGCTGTGGACGGTCTGAGCGAGGGCCACACAGCAGGGTCTGTGGACCTCTAGGAGCCCTCTGCCGAGAGCCAGGAAGACAGCAGAGACCTCAGTCCTTCAACCACATGAAACTGAATTCTGCCGACAGCACAGGTGAGCTTGGAAGGCAAGCTCATGTTCCAGAAAGGAACACCACCGGGCAAGCACCTTGATTGAAGCCAGCCTGTGACATGAGCAGAGGACCCGGCCAATCTTGCCCAGAGAGATAATAAACATATGTTGTTTAATGCCACTGAGTTGATGATACTTCATTACATAGCAACAGACAATGAGTAACTAGTGTATGAAGGCGACAAGATAAAAAGCACATGGCTGTAGAAGAACAAACACGAATTGTAGACTTAACCTATACATTGCTCTTTTACTCACCAGCTTTTCTATCGTATCCACCTCAAAGCAGTGATGTGAGGCTTAAATCAGAAATATTTAGAGAGAAACTACCGCTTTGTGTGAACATTAAACACCCCATAAAGTAAGTTCCCTTTTCAGGTGCTCCGCTGTTGTCATTCAGTGGCTGGGTTGCAGTTACAGTACACTGACCCCTAACAGCTAGCTTTAAAAAGATAAAAAATCATTAGAACGAATCCTGTATAATAAAAGCCCAGCAACCGAATGGCAGAACCACCAGAACCACCAGAACCATCAACCAGTCGCTATGATGCACACTGACCACCAGGGGGCAGACGCTCAATACATGAGCTGCCCCCTCATGGTCAGTGCACTCCCACAGTGGGAGCAGTTACTCAGAGGGCGGGTCCACAGCCGATCCCTGCAGGCCATGCCCCCCACCAGTGCACGAATCCTGTGAACCAGGCCTCTAGTTTAACAATAAGAAGTAATATATTAAAAATACTTAGAGTCCTGGCTGGTGTGGTTCAATTGGTTAGGTGTCATCCTGTGCACCAAAAGGTTGCCAGTTTGAGTCCTGGTCAGAGCACATGCCCGGGTTGTGGGCTCAATCCCCAGTAGGGGGTGTGCAGGAGGCAGCAGATCAATGTTTTGCTCTCATCATTGACTTTTCTCTCTCTCTAAAAATAAATTTAAAAATAACTTAAAATACTTACAGTTTCTTTAGGATAGCCAGGAATTCTTCTACCTTCTCTTCAAAGTTTTTGGGTCCACATGGATGACTACCGAGCACTTGTTTAACGTAGATGGCTATGTTGTGAGCGTCGTCCTCAGATTGTTGGCGCTGACTTTCTTCTGTGTCCTCAGACAGTTTTCTAGACAAGGAAACACATTATTTACAGCTTTGCATACAAAATGCTGACATGAACTTTTGCTTCATTGTCAAGAGTAGGAATGCACTCTTCTGACATAATTTGACATTTTATTTATTTTATCTTTATTGTTTAAAGTATTACATAAGTCCCCCTTTCTACCCATTATCCCTTCTAGCCCACCCCTGTTCCCCATCCCAGGCCTTCACCACCCTATTATCTGTGTCCATGGGTTATGCATATATGCTTACAAGCTCATTGGTTGAGCTCTTCCCATTCACCATTCCCTGCTTTCGCTCTGAAATTCTTCAGTCTGTTCCATGCTTCTAGGTCTCAGGATCTATTTTGTTCATCATCAGTTTATTTTGTTCATTAGATTCCACATATGAGTGAGAGCATGTGATACTTATCTCTCTCTGACTGGCTTATTTCACTTACCATAATACTCTCCAGGTCCCTCCATGCTGTTGTAAATTATAAGAATTCTTTCTTTTTTACAGCTGTGTAGTATTCCATTATATAGATACAGTTTTTTAATCCACTCATCTGCTGATGGGCACTTGGGCTGTTTCCAGATCTTAGCTATGGTAAATTGTGCTGCTATGAACAGAGGGGTACATAAATTCTTTCTGATTGGTGTTCCCAGTTTCTTAGGATATATCCCTAGAAGTGGGAGCACTGAGTCAAATGGGAGTTCCACTTTTAATTTTTTGAGGAAACTCCATATTGTTTTCCCTAATGGCTGCACCAGTCTGCATTGATATATTTATTTCCAATGCCTTCATATTTTTATTTTTTATTATTATATTTTTAATCCTCACATGAGGATATATTTTTTTTATTTTAGACAAAAAGGAAAAGCGAGAAACAATGATGTACAAGAGAAACATCTATTGTTTGCCTCCCGGATATGCCTGACCAGGGATCAAACCTGCAACCCATATGCCCTAGCCGGGAATCAGCCCAAAACCTTTCTGGTGTATGGGAAGATGCTCCAACCAACTGAGCCACCGCTGGGCTGCCTTCATGTTTTTAACCATCAGTAGTTCAGTTATACATGTCACTCTGTTAGCTCTAAGCATTTGCTTATGTAAAATATTCCCTACACACAGCGTTTTAGTGTCGGTATTCTAACTGCCCTAAGTGACTGGGACATAATACATTACATATACATAATTCAGGGCAATACTTCCAGTTATTGGTTAACACCCTTATCTTTACACCCAAACACTTATCAGTGTTTGTTTTTATTTTTTTTAACACCAATGTTATAAGTGCTTTTTATTTTTTTTAATTTCTTTATTGATTAAGGTATTATATATGTGTCCTTATTCCTCCATTACCCCCCACCTCCCATTCATGCCCCCAGCCCCCTGTTGTCTGTGTCCATTGGTTAGGCTTATATGCACGCATACAAGTCCTTTGATTGATCTCTCCTCCTTATCCCTACTGTCCCCTACCTTCCCTGAGGTTTGATGTTCTGATTGATGTTTCTCTGTCTCTGAATCTATTTTTGTTCATCAGTTTATGTTGTTCATTGTATTCCACAAATGAGTGAGATCATGTGATATTTATTTTTCTCTGCCTGGCTTATTTCACTTAGCATAATGCTTTCCATTTCCATCCATGTTGTTACAAATGGTAAGAACTCCTTTTTTTTTTACCGCAGTGTAGTATTCCATTGTGTAGATGTACCACAGTTTTTTAATCCAGTCATCTGCTGATGGGCACTTAGACTGTTTCCAAACCTTAGCTATGGTGATTGTGCTGCTATGAACATAGGGGTGCATATATCCATTCTGATTCGTGTTTCTAGTTTCTTGGGATATATTCCTAGAAATGGGATCACTGGGTCAAATGGGAGTTCCATTTTTAGTTTTTTGAGGAAACTTCATACTGTTCTCCACAGTGGCTGCACCAGTCTGCATTCCCACCAGCAGTGCACGAGGGTTCCTTTTTCTCTGCATCCTCGCCAGCACTTGTCATTTGTTGACTTGTTGATAATAGCCATTCTGACAGGTGTGAGATGGTACCGCATTATTGTTTTGATTTGCATCTCTCTGATGATTAGTGACTTTGAGCAGGTGTTTATATGTCTCTTGGCCTTCCTTCTGTCTTCTTTCAAAAAGTGTCTATTTAGATCAGTTGCCCATTTTTTGATTGGGTTGTTTATCTTCTTTTTGTTAAGCTGCATGAGTTCCCTATAAATGTTGGAGATTAAACCCTTATCGTTGATATCATTGGCAAATATGTTCTCACATGCAGTGGGCTTTCTTGTTGTTTTATTGATGGTTTCCTTTGCTGGGCAAAAGCTTTTTATTTTGATGTAGTTCCATTTGTTTATTTTCTCTTTAGTTTCCATTGCCCTAGGAGGAGTATCAGTGAAGAAATTGCTTTAGCATATGTCAGAGATTTTTCTGCCTATGGATTCCTCTAGTATTTTTATGGTTTCCCGTCATATGTTTAAGTCATTGATTCATTTTGAGTTTATTTTTGTGTATGGTGTAAGTTGGTGGTCTAGTTTCATTTTTTTTTGCATGTATCTGTCCAATTTTCCCAACACCATTTTTTTAAGAGACTGTCTTGACTCCATTGTATGTTCATGCCTCCTTTGTCAAATATTAATTGAGAATAGTAATTTGGGTCGATTTCTGGGTTCTCTATTCTATTCCATTGATCTATATGTCTGTTCTTGTGCCAATACCAGGCAGTTTTGAGAACAGTGGCTTTGTAACACAGCTTGATATCTGGTATTGAGACCCCACCTACTTTGTTCTTCTTTCTCAGGATTGCTGTGGCTATTCGGGGTCTTTTTTTATTCCAGATGAATTTTTGGAAAGTTCGTTCTAGGTCTGTGAAATATGCCATTGATATTTTAATGGGAAGTGCATTGAATTAATAGATTGCTTTGGGTAGTATGGACATTTTGATGATGTTGATTCTACCAATCCATGAACATGGTATGTTCTTCCATCTGTTTATGTCTTCCTCTATCTCTTTTTCAGTGTTGTGTAGTTTTCCGCGTATAGGTCTTTTACCTCCTTAGTTAAGTTTATTCCTAGATATCTTAATTTTTTTGGTGCGATGGTAAATGGATTGTTTTTTTAGTCTCTCTTTCTGCAAGTTCATTATTGGTGTATAGAATGCCATAGATTTCTTAGCATTAATTTTGTATCCTGCTACATTGCCGAATTCATTTATTAAGTCTAAAAATTTTTTGATGGAGTCTTTAGGGTTTTCTATCTACAGTATCATGTCATCTGCAAATAAGGACAGTTTTGCTTCTTCTTTTCCAATTTGGATGCCTTTTATTTCTTCTTCTTGTCTGATTGCAATGGCTAGTACTTCCAGCACTATGTTGAACAGGAGTGGTGAGAGTGGGCATCCCTGTCTTGTTCCTGTTCTTAGGGGAAATGGTTTTAGTTTTTGCCCATTGAGTATGATGTTGGCTGTGGGTTTGTCATATATGGCTTTTATTATGTTGAGGTATGATCCTTCTATTCCCACCTTGTTGAGAGTTTTTATCAAGAAAGGGTGTTGGATTTTGTCAAATGCTTTTTCTGCATCAATTGATATGACTATGTGATTTATTTATCTCTCAATTTGTTTATGTGATGTATCATGTTTATTGATTTGCAAATATTGTACCATCCTTGCATCCCTGGGATAAATCCTACTTGGTCCTGGTGTATGATTTAAAGAGTTTTCTTTTCAACTGGTAAATTATGGACACTTTGAAAGTGGCCACCATACTTTATTCTTGTGCTAAGTATGTTACGTACATAAATTCCCAAGAGATGTAAGACTGAATGGCATTTCCCATTCGTTTTCCCAGCTCCTATTCAGAGGTCACTGAAAACCTAAGGCAAGGAATCTAACAAATAACGCCCATTCTGAAGAAAAGGTCAGTGAGAGATGATAAAAGCCTAAGTGATCATAGATTCATCGCCTTTAGCTATACACATGAGAAGATTAAAAAACAAAATATAAGATAAACATCAGGTGGAATGTAACAGTAGTGTCAAAGAATAAAGAATTTAAGCTGCAAAGTAAGACACAGTTTATCTGGGGTGTTTAGGGGTTCAAGTCTGGCGTCCAAGGTTCCAGAGGAAACCTGAAGTGTGCTCCACAAGAGATGGAGAGAGACAGAGCTTAGAAAGCCCAAACCCACGAATTGTTTCCTATTGGCTGTCAAACATGGCATTCGGACTAGTCTAACAGGGATTGGTCAGGTCCAGGGGCAAGGCTCGGGGTAGGCATTGGCCTGGAAACAGGGAAGTAAACCCACGCTGTCCTTGCGGCAAGCACACCCACAATGTGCACACGCAGGAGTCTCATTCCCCGGGGCCTCGCGGCTCCAGGGCCCCTGAAGGTTAGTGACTCCATTTCAGGTTTTTCTTTGTTCACAGTAACAGCATACATGAACATCAGCACATATTGGAGTCCTTAAATGTACTGGCTACTCTGCTAAACAATATACACACATATCTCCTTAATGTTAGTCGTATGAGATAAACAGCATTGTCCCCCATTTGTAAAATAAGGAACACAGCTTGTTTTATCTGAGGTGTCTAACAGCTTATAGCCAGTGCAGCTGGGCAGAGTTTTAAATCTACTTACAGGAAGAAGACGCCTTATCCTAACTTATAAAGCCAAGTTAAAAGCCCAAATTATTCCCTGCCACCCCTTTCACAGAGCCTCAGCCATCCCATCCACAGGACCTCGAGCTCCACTTAAAGCGCTGCCCCTCATTATTCCTATAACTAGGCTACAAGAGTAAGTCCAGGAAAACCTGCCAGTGATGAGGATGCAGGTATAAAGCAATGGGCTGTCCTCTCCCCCACTCTGCCCCCAGCCTGATTCTCAGATACAAATGGTGTAACGCACTGCTTTCTTATCTTCTAGCGAGGAGGAGGTCCGTGGAGTGGAGGGCTGGTGGAGAGAGAGACGGCAGAGTTGGAGGCAGCACTGTGGAGCGAGGCCCCTGGACCCAGGTTCTGGAGGGGTTTGTCACCTGTGCATGCAGGAGGCTGCTGGGGCTCCTGACTGGTTGGAAATTCCAAGTCCACTGAGAGATTCAGAATTATCCCAAAGGCCCCCCAGACACTGAGGCCAACCAGGAGAGGCCAAACCACAGAAAGCAGCAGGAACAAATTCGTGGCCACACAAATCAATTGATTGATTGGTGCTTACGTGGTGCCTTAGGCTCTTCAGAAAACAGAAGAAAATAACTCTCATCATCATCCTATCTAATAAAGATGGAGTATGCAAATTGACCATCATGCTGTAACAAGATGGCAGCCCCCACAGCGGAGGCTGGTTCCTTAAGGAACATTAATGAGCAATCAGTAGGGACCTGGGGCTGTATGACGCTGAGCTGGGGCGGTGGACCTGAGGATGTGCGCCCCCCCCCGCCACCCAGCGGGGCAAAACACACTCACAAGCCCACACCCACATAGGGCCTTCAGCCATGCCACCCGCACCTCCCTGGACTTCACCCTCCAGCCCGGATCCTCCTGGTCATGCCTCCCTCCAGCGTGGCGGGAGTCAGTCTGGGGAAACTTTTCAGACTTGCTTGGTGCTGGGACTGGATGCATCCAAGCTCACTGCAGGCTCCACAGAGGTTCCTGGTGGCCGAGGGTGCAGAGCCAGAGTGCGGGCATGTGGGTGTGTGCATGAGCGTGGACCTGAGCGTGAATGAACTACACACACACCCGCACCCACACAGGGCCTTCAGCCGTGCCACCCACGCCTCCCTGGACTTCACCCTCTAGCCCCATCTTCTTGGTCCCCACCTAAGGTTTCTTAGTAACCCAGCATGCAGGATTTGGGAGTCAGGACTGGGAGCGACTGCGCTGTCTCCCTACCACCCCCTGTCTCCACCCACCCGGAGAAGGGGACAGGGAAGGGTGACGGGGGCTCTCACTGCTCAGGGCTGGCAGGGACACAGCCAGAGGGGCACAGCCGAGCTGCCCCGCCCCGCCCCACAGCCCGCCCAGGGCTGGCCCCACCCGTGTGCCCCACCCCAGCCCCAGAGCACAGCAGGCATCCGGGTGTACCCCTCCCCCAGGTGGGATGGTCTCCACTGCGCTTCCACCTTCTTGGGAAACTTTGCTTTTCCAGCTCTGTCCCCTTGGGAGAGCCTTAGGGGCACTGGATCCCTTTCCTTCCTTCAAAAGTGCCCAGAAAAGCACGCAGACAGCTAAGCCGGGAAGGGGTCGCTCAAGTTCAGCAAGAGTTTGTGATTTGCCCGAGGCGCATTGAACAGTTTTCTCCTACTACGTTTGTGGGAGTGTAACCTGATTTAAAACCAATGGACTAAACAAACGAAGCACTTCCTAGAAAGTCAATTTGGAAATGTGGATCAACATTCAAGTGAATTAGCTTTGGGCCAGGAGTTCCATGTCTGTGAATGTGTCCTAAGTAAACAGTCAAATAAGCAATTAGTTGTGATGCCAGGGGAAACCGGAAACAGCCTGCCCCACAATAAAGGGTTAGTGAAGTAAACCATGGTAATGTCAAGCAGTCGGGGATGACACTGTAGCCAGTAAAAATTATGTCTGTACATCCAATTCATTGACATGAAAAGAAAGCCATAGCCAAATATTAAGTGGAGGGTGGGGGAAGCTCAGAAGAGGGCATGTATATTTATAGGTATGTATATTGTGTTTCAGGTGTGACAGGTGTCCTCTGGTGTCCCATACACACAGACATCCTTGCCTGTGGGACAGCCTGAACCTTTGCCACACCTGCCCCTCTCTGCTGTGGCAATGGCCCAACCAGACATTCCCTTTTATTGGACTGGTTTCCTTTTCTCCTTTGCCCAAACCACACCTTTCCAACAAAAGAATATGAACCAAGCAATCCTAACAACAACTTTTTTTTTAATATATTTTATTGATTTTTTTTTTTTTATAGAGAGAAAGGGAGAGGGATAGAGAGTTAGAAACATCGATGGGAGAGAAACATCCATCAGCTGCCTCTTGCACACCCCCTACTGGGGATGTTCCCACAAGCAAGGTACATGCCCTTGACCGGAATCAAACCTGGGACCCTTCAGTCCGCAGGCCGACGCTCTATCCACTGAGCCAAACCGGTCAGGGCCCTAACAACAACTTTTGTTGCCAACTGCAACTTATGCCCTTTTACACAAATGTTGTTGCTTTCAAGCCTACCAGGTTGTATTTCAAAACTTTTATTTTTCTGCAACTTGACCGTTTTTTATTTGCTTAAAATATTCTGGAGTATTTTAAATACATATAGAAAAGTAGAGAATAATATGACAAATACTTATCTATGCTAATAAAAGGTTAATATGCTAATTAGACTGGACATCCTTCTGGAAAAGGCCACGGTGGTGGGGGATGAGGCAGAGGGAGTTAGGGGCGACCAGGCCGGCAGGGGAGGGCAGTTGGGGGCAACCAGGCTGACCAGGGAGGGCAGTTAGGGAAGACAGGCCAGCAGGGGAGGGCAGTTAAGGGCAACTAGGCTGGCAGGGGGGCGCAGTTAGGGGCAAACAGGCAGACAGATAGGTGAGCGCTTAGGATCCAGGGGTCCCAGATTATGAGAGGGATGTCCAGCAGTAGGGCATCCCCTGCGGGGTCCTGGAATGGAGAGGGTGCAGGCTGGGCTGAGGGACACCCCCCCATTCATGAATTTCATGCACCAGACCTCTAGTATTTATATAACAAAACTAGCAACAATGCAATATGCATAATCTAAAAATTCCAGTCAGACAAAATTCAAACTCATGGTATAAGAGGTTAATGAACTACTTTGCAAGCAGGCAAAGCAAGCAGGAAGTATCAAGAGGCCATGGATATTTTGAAGAAACATCTAACATGGGTTTCCACAATTCTGTGAATGCTTATTATGTGTTTCCTCAATGACTATCATTTTCTTAAATGTCTGTTTTCCTCTGGAAATAAAATGATGTAAAGATGCATTGATTCAAAGTCTACACCTTTTCTTGTTATTTATAAAGGGTGATATTAAATTTATTGAAGCAAACAACGCAGTGATTTTTAAAATTGTTTTGAAGATTATATGTATTTCTTTGTCGTTGTTTAAACTGCTTGAGAAAAGATAGAATTTTGTGTCAGGTGGTATAAATCTCGGTGAGTCACTGTCATCTAAAGTCTCTTCCCATGCCACCTGTGAAATGCGATATTAATTTCATCCTCTTCTGAGTAAGAGCTGATGGAGCCAACGGTCAGAGACTATTCCAAAGCCAGGTTGCTGCTTTGGGGCAAAACAAAAGCTCAAGTCCAAGTCTTCTGGGTCCAAACTCGGTGTTCATTCTAAAACAATGGGTCCGTGCATTCGATCCCCTGCAGCTGTGACTAGACCACAATGTGCCGTGTGGTCCATGAGTCAAACACATTCTAGACAACAGTCCCAGCTCCAAGCAGCCCTGAGGTCACTCCTGTCCTGTCCCCACAGCTTTGCTCACAGACTTTTCCCTCCTCGCAGCCAGGCCTCCCGCCGCTCAGCCGGTTTCCTGGGGCACACGCACTCTGCTCTCCTGGCGCATGGCGCTCCCTCCACCTTAGCCACGGCGCTGCCATTGGCATTCTCCCAGCTGCACAGACGGCAGGGCCGTTCCTCAGAGTGCATCCTCCTATTGCACCTGTCACACACTGGTGTTACATGAACTGAGTGTTGACTCTGACCATGATGATGGAGAGAGGCTGCTGATGAACAGTTCTGATAGTGCAGCACTTAGTGTCTGTCACGGTTCATGTTTCCTCATCGACTTCATCCTGCCAGGAGCTTCTCCGAGTGGCCTGAGCTCTGTGCCCCCTCCTGAGCAGTGTGGGTGCAGCCCATTACACGAGGGACCAGGGTGAGCCAAGCCTAGAGAAGATTCATAATTTTTAAATATATTTTGTGAAATTTATTTAAGCCAGTTTAAGGTATTTTTATTGCTATTTTAGGGTATAGTTCTTTCTGGCTGGGCATACTCAGTTTTTGTATTGCTTAACAGTCACTTACTGCACACACGAGAGGTGAAAGCATAATTTTACTTTTACTGTGAGACATGGATACTGAGTCATTATCAAATGCCTTTTCATCATCTCCAGAGAACATCATGTCTCTTGTCTGTGGGCAACTAATATTATCCTATCTAATAATAGAGTAATATGCAAATTAACTGTACCTCCGTGACAAAAATGGCAGCCCCCATAGCCACAAGATGGCGGCGACCAGTACGCTCAGCCCCGCCGGAGTCCCCCAGTCCCAGGGATGGCTGCCACTGAGAACCGGGCAGCCCAGGTGTCCAGCTGGGAGGTGCCGGGGACCCCATGCTACCATGCCCTCCCAAAGGCAGCACAGGGTGTCTGGATGGGAGGCGCCCGCGACCCCATGCCACAACCCCTCCCAGAGGCAGCCCAAGGTGTCCGGCTGGGAGGCGTTCATGACCCCACGCCGCCATCCCCTCCCAGAGGCAGCCCCAGGAGTCTGGATGGGAGGCGCCCGTGACCCCATGCCACCAACCCCTCCCAGAGGCAGCCCAGGGTGTCCGGCTGGGAGGCGTTCATGACCCCACGCCGCCATCCCCTCCCAGAGCCAGCCCCGGGAGTCTGGATGGGAGGCGCCCGTGACCCCACGCCGCCATCCCCTCCCAGAGCCAGCCCCGAGTGTCCAGCTGGGAGGCGTCTGCACCCCCATGCCACCAACCCCTCCCAGAGGCAGCCCAGGGTGTCTGGATGGGATGCGCCCGCGCCCCCAGGGAGCAATTCAAGTACTGATGATTCTACCAAAGGAAAAGTTTAGAGAAAGAGAGGACAGAAAAGGAATACAAGGAGAAAAGAAAGAAAGGACAAAAAGATGAAACATCAAGAAAAAGAAAGAGAAAAAAAAAGGAAGAAACAACCACATGATATCACCTTTCCAAGTCTCATGAAATTCCTGTTTAAGGAGTTTATTTTATGACACTTTTAGTTTGGGTTTACATTTTTACTGTTTTGTAAAGACCACAGCAGGTACACTGTCCAATATGTTTTTTTTTTTAAATACATTTTATTGATTTTTTACAGAGAGGAAAGGAAAGGGATAGAGGCTAGAAACATCTATGAGAGAGAAACATCGATCAGCTGCCTCCTGCAGTATGTGCCCCCAACCAAGGTACATGTCCTTGACCGGAATCGAACCCTGGACCCTTGAGTCTGCAGGCCGACACTCCATCCACTGAGCCAAACCAGTTAGAGCTGTCCAATATGTTAAAGAAAAAACCCTATCTAATAAAGAGGGAATATGCAGGGGAGGGCATTTGGGGGTGACCGGGCTGTCAGGGGAGAACAGTTGGAGATGATCTGGCTGGCAGGGGAGTAGTTAGGCATCCATCAGGCTGGCAGGGGAGTGGTTAGGGGGTGATCAGGCTGGCAGGCACAAGTGGTTAGGAGCAATCAGGGAGGCAGGCAAGCAGTTGGGAGCCAGCAGTCCCGGATTGTGAAAGGGATGTCTGACTGCCTCTTTAGGCCCGACAGGGATCGGGCCTAAAGAGGCAGTCAGACATCCCCCGAGGGGTCCCAGATTGAAGAGGGTGCAGGTTGGGCTGAGGGACACCCTCCCCCAGTGCATGAATTTCGTGCACCGGGCCTCTAGTAAATTTTAATAATGGCTGTTTTAATGCTGAGCTTTCTTTACAGTCAGAAGATGAAGGCAACCTAACTGTGATGAGCCAATCGGCTAACACTCTGTGGCGTTATTTCATTTGCTAATGATTTATTTTGTACTAGAGGCCCGGTGCACAAAATTCGTGCATGGCAGGGGTGGGTGTCCCTCAGCCCAGCCTGCACCCTCTCCAATCTGGGATCCCTCTCACAATCCAGGACTGCTGGCTCACAACTGCTCGCCTGCCTGCCTTCCTGATTGCCCCTAATCGCTTCTGCCTGCCAGCCTGATCATCCCCTAACCACTCCCCTACCAGCCTGATTGATGCTTATCTACTCCCCTGCCAGCCTGTTTGCCCCTAACTGCCCTCCCCTGCAGGCCTGGTCACCCCTAACTGCCCTCCCCTGCAGGCCTGGTCCTTCCCAACTGCTCTCCCCTGCAGGCCTGGGTCCCTCCCAACTGCCCTTCCCTGCAGGCCTCGGTCCCCCCTAACTTCCCTCCTCTGCCAGCTTGATCACCCCTAACTGCCCTCCCTTGCAGGCCTGGTCCCTCCCAACTTCCCTCCCCTGCAGGCCTGATTGCCCACAACTGCCCTCCCTTGCAGGCCTGGTCCCTCCAAGCTGCCCTCCCCTGCTGGCCATCTTGTGGTGGCCATCTTGTGTCCACATGGGGGCATCCATCTTGTGTGTTGGAATGATGGTCAATCTTCATATTACTCTTTTATTAGATAGGATAGAGGCATGGTGCATGGGTCGGGACCGGCTGGTTTGCCCTGAAGGATGTCCTGGATCAGGGTGGGGGTTCCCTTGGGATTTGGGGTGGCCTGGGCGAGGGGCTTGTGATGGTTTGTAGGCTGACCACACCCCCTGGCAACCCAGGTGGAGGCCCTGGTATCTGGGGTTTATTTATCTTCTACAATTGAAACTTTGTAACCTGGAGCGGAGCCAAGCCTTCTGCTTGCTCCATGGTGGCAGCCATTTCTGTTGGGATTTATGTATCTTCTATCAATGAAACTTTGTAGCCTTGAGTGGAGGCCTAGGCCGGCAAGGGCAGGCAGAAAGCTTGGCTTCCTCCATTGCCTGGGAAACCCAAGCCTCCCTCCTGCTCTCTTTGGCCATAGCCATCTTGGTTTGGTTTATTTGCATATTCGCTCCTGATTGGCTGGTGGGCGTGGCTTTTGAGCATGGCTTATGGGTGTAGCAGAGTGATGGTTGATTTGCATATTACTCTTTTATTAGATAGGATGTTTGCCTATATAGTCATAATTAAAATGGTTATTTCCTATTTATGTCATTCTTGTTAAATCCTGTGTATGCCAAATTTACAAGCTAATTTTCATTGTATATACTCCAGGATAATTAAGTTGCATAAGAATTACTTTTTCTTAAAAGAAAGTTCTAGTGATATCATGTGGGCTTGTTTTTGTTGGGGAGGGAGGGTGTTAATTTTACTTTTGTGCTTTTTTTGCTTCAAACAATACTTTTGAAGAGTACTTTTCACAACTACTTATACCAGCATTTTCACAACTATTTATATCATCTTTTTTTAAATTCTATCTTCTTAAATAAATTTAGTATGTAGTTTTTAGAAAACTAGCCAATAGCGTCAAGATAATCAAATTCATCTCATTACATAAAGTATTATATCATAATTTACAATTTCCTTCATTTTCCTGTATCATGTGTATTATCTTTCTCATTCCTAACAGTATTTCTGCTTGTTATGTTTAATAGACAAGACTAGTCATTTATTCATGTTAATTATAACAGTGAGGAAGCAACACACTTATTAGTCCCAATAATCACCATGTCACTAAAACTCCTGTGAAATGGCCGCCTGGGTCTGCCTTCCCCTCCCGGCTACCCCCCATCATCACTCTCCCAGGTCAGCTGCCCCCCATCACCACTCCCCCAGGTCGGCTGCCCCCCATCACCACTCCCCCAGGTCGGCTGCCCCCCATCATCACTCTCCCAGGTCGGCTGCCCCCCATCACCACTCCCCCAGGTCGGCTGCCCCCCATCACCACTCCCCCAGGTCGGCTGCCCCCCATCACCACTCCTCCAGGTCGGCTGCCCCCCATCACCACTCCCCCAGGTCGGCTGCCCCCCCATCACCACTCCTCCAGGTCGGCTGCCCCCCATCACCACTCCTCCAGGTCGGCTGCCCCCCATCACCACTCCCCCAGGTCGGCTGCCCCCCCATCACCACTCCCCCAGGTCGGCTGCCCCCCATCACCACTCCCCCAGGTCAGCTGCCCCCCATCACCACTCCTCCAGGTCGGCTGCCCCCCATCACCACTCCCCCAGGTCGGCTGCCCCCCATCACCACTCCCCCAGGTCGGCTGCCCCCCATCACCACTCCCCCAGGTCGGCTGCCCCCCATCATCACTCCCCCAGGTCGGCTGCCCCCCATCACCACTCCTCCAGGTCGGCTGCCCCCCATCATCACTCTCCCAGGTCAGAGTCCATTTGTCCCTCTGCACACACGCCAAGCCCACTTTCCACAGAAGGCGTCGTACCTTTTCTCCTCCGGTTGAGAAAGTCTAGGCAGCCTGGCTTTTCTCTGCAGGAATATTTTTGGGTAATTCTTGATAAGATCATTGTGAGCTGATAGGATACTCAGAGAACTCGGGCTTCAGAAAGAGCGAGACAAAGAAATTAAGCTGTAACTATCATTGGACAATAACTGCCAAGGGCAAGATTTTTGATTCAATACATACATCTTAATCCTATCTATTTAATCTAAGAAGCAAATAATAATTATATGAAACCAACATCTTATGCTTTAATAATATCACTGTAGAAATTGTCTATAGTGTTTTTCAGTGGGAAATAGTTTAAGAATGTCACATTTATGGTAGTCTTTGTAAAAATGGTTATTTTGAGTTGGACCTCCTGAAAACTTTAATTTCTGTCATTGATATAAAACACAGCAGACGCCCAGCTGGTGTGGCTCAGAGGGTGAGCACGGCCCATGCGCTGGCTCAGCTGCCTGCAGGGCACATGCCCGCTGTGGGCTGCATCCCCACAGGAGGCAGCAATCGATGTTTCTCTTTTTCTCTCCCTCTCCCTTCCTCTCTCTGAACCAATAAAAACATATTTTTAAAAATAAAGCATAGCAGACAATTAAAATTCCTCCAAAATGATTGACATACATTTTACATATACATTCCTGGAAAGTATATTTATCTGAACATCCCAGGCGTCATCGGGAGCTTTCTGTAAGTGCTGACTTCTGACGGTTTTCCTGGAAATAGATCTGCAGGCACCAGGGGCCGGGGCTGCTGGGCCTTAAACCCTCCCCAAGCGGTGCCTGTGGCAGCCAGGGTCCCGCCCACTGCAAATACTCACCATGTCAACAGCAAGGCCCGCTGTCCGTCAGGCCAGGCGAGACCTTTGCTTTGGGAATGCCTGCCTCATTCACTCTTCCATTGACAACCACTACAAAAAGCTGGTCCATTTTTAAAATGCTGACCAATTCATCTTGCCAGCTTATTTCAATAATTATCCAAAATGATCACACTTACAATTTAACAAACAGGGAATGTACAAATCCTTAAGAGAAAACATTTATTTCATTGTCAATGTAACTAATAACACAGAGTAAAATATTTAACAGCTTTTTTTCTCTCTCAGCCAAAGTTCCTAAAACACCTTATTAATTCTTTGCAAATAGTGCATATTTTAAGAATACTGTTTAACTTTATTTGACTTAATTGATTCAGATAATGCTGTGTGAATGGCATTTGACATTAGACATTTCTCTCCTACTTACCTTACAGAGAGACACTGACCAAGAATCTACTCTTTTAAATCCAACCACTGATATCACTGGAAGCTTTTCCAAGATCTTTTTTTTCTTTCTTTCTTTTTTCCATTTGGAGCTGGCATTCTGCAGCCATGCTTTTACACATCTACCTCTCATATCCTGGGTACTTGCTATGTGCCAACACTGCACTGAGCTCTTCACATTGCCTTTGTCTCATTGTAAATTTATGTAACCTGACAGGGTGACATACTTCACTGCCATTTTACCATAAAGAACCTGAAAACTTAGTAACTTGCCTAATTCATTGAACTGGGAACCAGAGAACGCAGAGTGCAAATGAAAAATTAATTGATTTCAAAAACCATTCTCTTATCCTTTTGGATTATATATGCTCCCCCTAAACAATAAAATGTGTCAGTTCTTACTGTGTGCCACTCACTCTTCTAGACCATTTACATGTGTCAGGTCATTCAATCCCTACACAACGAGATGAGCAGATGCTCCTGTCTTTCCCACTTCATAGACAAAGAAACTGAGGCCCAAAGAAGAACAAAGTGTGGTCCAAGGTCATGCAGCTGGGACCAGGCACTGGTCTGCAGAGAGCAAGTACAGAACTCTTGGCCTGAGTCCCAGAGGCACTGGGGGTGAGGAGAAGGCAGGGGTGCGAGAGGAAAAGTCCTTCTGTGGAGAAACCCACAGAGAATCAAATAAACATACCTTCCTCGCTTTCTCTGAGAAAGAAGCAACAGCAAGACGGACAAAAATATAGAAATAACTGAAGGGGTTAAGAGGGTGTGACACAGGAAGGGGGTGAAGGGGGTGTGACACAGGATGGTGGTGAAGGGGGTGTGACACAGGATGGTGGTGAAGGGGGTGTGACACAGGAAGGTGGTGAAGGGGGTATGACACAGATGGGGTGAAGGGGGTGTGACACAGGAAGGTGGTGAAGGGGGTGTGACACAGGATGGTGGTGAAGGGGGTGTGACACAGGAAGGGGGTGAAGGGGGTGTGACACAGACGGGGTGAAGGGGGTGTGACACAGGAAGGTGGTGAAGTGGGTGTGACACAGATGGGGTGAAGGGGGTGTGACACAGGATGGTGGTGAAGGGGGTGTGACACAGACGGGGTGAAGGGGGTGTGACACAGGATGGTGGTGAAGGGGGTGTGACACAGCTGGGGTGAAGGGGGTGTGACACAGGAAGGGGGTGAAGGGGGTGTGACACAGGAAGGTGGTAAACGGGGTGTGACACAGATGGTGGTGAAGGGGGTGTGACACAGATGGGGTGAAGGGGGTGTGACACAGGATGGTGGTGAAGGGGGTATGACACAGACGGGGTGAAGGGGGTGTGACACAGGATGGTGGTGAAGGGGGTGTGACACAGCTGGGGTGAAGGGGGTGTGACACAGGAAGGGGGTGAAGGGGGTGTGACACAGGAAGGTGGTAAACGGGGTGTGACACAGATGGTGGTGAAGGGGGTGTGACACAGACGGGGTGAAGTGGGTGTGACACAGGAAGGGGGTGAAGGGGGTGTGACACAGGATGGTGGTGAGGAGGGTGTGACATAGGAAGGTGGTGAAGGGGGTGTGACACAGGATGGTGGTGAAGGGGTTTTGACACAGATGGGGTGAAGGGGGGTGTGACACAGGATGGTGGTGAAGGGGGTATGACACAGACGGGGTGAAGGGGGTGTGACACAGGATGGTGGTGAAGGGGGTGTGACACAGCTGGGGTGAAGGGGGTGTGACACAGGAAGGGGGTGAAGGGGGTGTGACACAGGAAGGTGGTAAACGGGGTGTGACACAGGAAGGGGGTGAAGGGGGTGTGACACAGGATGGTGCTGAAGGGGGTGTGACACAGGAAGGGGGTGAAGGGGGTGTGACACAGACGGGGTGAAGGGGGTGTGACACAGACGGGGTGAAGGGGTGTGACACAGGAAGGGGTGAAGGGGGTGTGACACAAGAAGGTGGTAAACGGAGTGTGACACAGATGGGTTGAAGGGGGTGTGACACAGAAGGGGGTGAAGGGGGTGTGACACAGGAAGGTGGTAAAGGGGGTGTGACACAGACGGGATGAAGGGGGTGTGACACAGGATGGTGGTGAAGGGGGTGTGACACAGATGGGGTGAAGGGGGTGTGACACAGAAGGGGGTGAAGGGGTGTGACACAGAAGAGGGTAATGTACAGAAGCTCGAGGCATTTCTCCGCAGGCCCAGGGATGAGGGAAGCTCTGCCGGGAACCAGGTCCAGCATGTAATAATTACAAGAGTTTCACCAAAAGGTTGGTGAAGCTTGGGGGGCTCAACAAGCGTGAGCCACTTATGTAGTTTACCTGTAGGAATGACTAAACGGCACTTCCCCCAAACCAGAATTTGATAGTTAGCTGCCAGACAGCTCAGGGCATTTTATTGCCTCCTGTTGGCCAAACACCTGAACAGCTAGCTGTACGCTATTCCCCAAACTGACAATGCATCTGTAAATGGTACCCTTTAAAGTGTATTATCTCCTTCTTGCCTTAGGACAAATTGTGTTAAATAAATACCACGGGGTCCTTGGACAAGGATGAGTCTTCTAGTTCCTTTAGCTGAAGATCCTCTGACCCCCAATGCCTTTCAAAATTATCTTTAGTCCTTGGACTCCTTAATCACCTATTCGCAGCCCCTTTCTCCAGAATGCTGAACCCTTTGTAGGGCTGGGAAAAGAACCCCGGCAAAGCTCCTCCCCCTACGAAGGAAGGTGGGGGGCCCCGGATGGACAGAGAAGAAGCTACTTTCATAATACAGAAATCAAGCTTGGGCTAAGGAGTTGGCAAGGAAGGAGATTTTTAAAAATTACATCTTCTAGCCTAAGGCATCTTAGGAAGCCTGAGCTTTGAACCGTGAAGTTTCCCAGTTCTTAGGTCTCATGGGATTTCATCTCCTGGCCACTGGCTCGGATTTGGGATTTCAACCATTGTGTTGTCTTGGGCAGAAGATTATGCTCAGGGGCTGATTCCGTCTTTGCCGGCAGTTGGTTGATCACAGGTCTGCCATAGGGACTGGAATGATTTTGAAAGCCAGCAGTACACACGACAATATCTTTTAATAAGCCAGTGCAGAAACAGCACAGTCCAGACTAATGACAGGGTAACACACTGTTGTTCCAGGCAAGGGGAGACAAAAGGATAAAGTCTAAATTTAACCGAGGTGGGTGGGCCCGGGGAGCCACTCCCTGACTTCCAGCTGCGGCTCCCACCTCAGCCCCTGCTTGCGGGGGACCGGTGCAGGGGAACCGGTGCGGGGATGGGCTGGCTGGCTGCGCCGAGGCCGTCACTCCACAGCTGGGCAGGGCTTAGGGCCACTGCCCACCCAAGAGTCACCTTGGCCACCGCGGGAGAAATGTCTCCCGAAGTTCCGAGGGCTGTTTAGGGCAGCAAAGTGGGCCTTGCCCAGCCAGAACTCCAGCACTCCTCACAGCCTCAGGAGTCAGCCTACAGGTCCCAGGCCATGGGGGCTTCTCCTCCTGGTCCTGCGGACACGCCTCCAGCTGGGCCCACAGAGGTGATGACGTCCTGACACAACTTTACTTCCAAAAACAGCCTTTCTGGTCTGTGTCATAAACAAGGGCATTAAAACAACGTCTAAGTCATAAACACGTGGACTTAAAATCACATCAAACAAACACAAAGCCATTGAAGCTTTGTCCACCACTCTCTCAAAGCACCAGAAGGGCCTGCTGGGCACGAGCCACGCTGTGTCCCACAAAATTGTTTCCCTGAAATACAATATGTGTCCTGGGCCTTTAATCCGGAGAAATAACCTCCAGGTTCTCAAACACTCTCATCTGTGCGGTACATCAGGCACCTGTGAGAGGCTTTATTCATGAAACAAACACATTAATATCCAGCTGAATGACAAAGTATGCGTGACTATCTTACTTGGCCTGCTGTCTGCTCACATGGAATAATGCATCCAATTGACCATAATCAATGTGCTTCGGCAATTTCAAGCCTGCAAAAAAAATAATTAAAAATGTGAGTAATTTTCTGTAATCTTATTAACCAAGTGTGTAAATAGAGTTTAATTGCAAACATTCATCATAGTAAAAGAATCCCGTGACTATAAAAGTGAGCTATTAACAGTCTTTGACGCATAAGCAGAATTGAATAGTGTGATTAAAATGAGGAGAGAAGTTCATGCTTTCCACTGTGCCCTGTGTGTCCGGCGTTGTTTGTTTGTTTGTTTGTTGTTTCCAGTAACGCTGGCGATTACAGGTGTCAGGCAGCGTCACTCATCTGGAAGTGAGCCTCTTGGGATCCCCACCCCACTCAGGTGGGACGCGGATGCTTCCAGAGCTCCGGACTGGACAATCCACAAGAGTTTCTGAAGGTCGCTCTGTCCCTCTCTGGAATTCCGGTCACATTGATTGATCCAGTGCAGGCGCCTCCCCTAGCCATAGCCAGCCCTCTCCAGCGCACTTCCGCGTCTGGATTCAGGTTGCAGTTCCTTCTGAAGTTCAAGGGTAAGCACATCACACAAGTTCCTGTAAGAGCAGAGACAGTACTTGCAGCCAGAAAGCAAACTGTGACTGTCCTGCAGCCCAGAAAGAGCGCCCTCCTTCGGAGGAGATGGCGGGAGAGAGTGCGCCCGTCGGACCCTCAGGAATATCTGGGGACCTCCCTGGGCCCAGAACGTGCGCCCTTAGACACACCAGGAAATGGAGAGCAGGCCATACACGCTCGCGCCCTTCCCTCAGTGAAAGGTACTAAGTGAGCAGCTTCACGCATTTCTAAAAATTGTCCCAATATATTCCCTGACCACACCCAGCTATGAAGAGCTGGTGTTTGACATCGCCAAATGCATTCATTTTCATGTCAGGCGATTGAATCATGAACTCTGACTTTTTGGTTAAGCCTTGGGTGGTCTAAAAATCGATCATCAATAACGGATACCGCCTTCCCAAATATGAAATTGAAAAAAGGGAAATTTAAACAGAAAACCGATTGCTACACACATAAATCATACCATTCAATAAATATGAAAGTACTAATTACATTATTTCAGCATTTTCTTATCTACATTACTCAGTTAAGCCTTAAGAAACAAAAAATTACCTAATTGCACTTCAGTATCATATGGAGTAATTATTTTAAATGAGTCAAGTTGCAGATGGATTATATCAAGTGACTTTGGCTGGTGCAGCTCTGTTGGTTGGGCTCGTCCCGTGCACCAGATAGGCTGCTGGTTCCATTCCCGGTCAGGGCACTTGCCCAGATTTAGGGCTCTATCCCCACTAGGGGGTGTGCAGGAGGCAGCCGATGGATGTTTCCTCTCACATCAATGTTTCTCTCTCTCTCTCTCTCTCTCTCTCTCTCTCTCTCTCTCTCTCTCTCTCCTCCTCTCTCTGAAAATCTATAAAAATATATTTTTAAAAATATTTTTAGTATACCAATGTTGCTGTGTAGGATATTGTATACATTTTAATGAGAGCAGATTTTTAGGTACATGGATTAAGAAGAGACATCTGCCAACTATTGATTGAGCCCATGTTCCTGACACAGTTTGGTACCGAGTCAGAAATAACCCTGAGGACTGTGTGGACAGGACAGGAGGACGGTGCCATAAAGATGTGAGAAAAGGTTTAGAAATTCTGACTAAAAAAGGGAGCTTTAAGAAAGCATATGTCTTCATCCTTCAGCTAAAATAAAATTAAAATAAAATTCACAGGATGGACGTTATAAGTGTAAGAATTTCTAACTAAGAACAGAAAAGCTGAAGACTTGCCTTGCCTGAGGGTAAGGCTCTGTGCCAGGCTTGGAACAGCCAAGGAAACTCAAAGCCAGAAGAGGTGCCAGAGACACTTGCCTCGAAGACACTTGACACCTTACTGAGTATTACCTCTTCACTCAGCCTCTTTTCCAAGAGGCAGACATGTCAGAGGGTCTCTACATCAGGGTGGTGAGCCACAGAATGGAGCCTGTCTTTGAAGCAGTTTCATTAAAAAGAAAAAGGCCAAAAGATTTCAACATGAAATTGTAACTTTGTAAAGACCAGAAGTTGAGCTGGTGATCAAGGTGACACTGGTGACGCTCACAGGGTTTCTGAGGCACTGGGTTTTAATAGATTGCAATTCCACAGGACACGTGCATTTCCACTTGATGACTATTGACAGATTGTCTTCCAAAGAGGTTGTATGGATTTCTAGTCCCACTACCAGTATCTGCAAGCTTTCATCTCACCACATTTATACTAACATCATATATACATAAGGCCAGGGACTGTAACACCGTCACAACCGGAATGACCAGAGACCAGACCAGAAACCATGGCCCTCCGCCCCGGCAGCCCTGCCCACAGCTGGGACCCCCACTCAGATCCAGGGCCCTCAGCAGGGCAGGACAGCCAGCCCCCACTCGTGCACCAGGCCTCTATTCCTCTATAATAAAAGGGTAATATGCACATTGATCCTAAAGGTGAAATGACCAGAACCACCGCTGGACCAGTCACTATGCGGTGCACTGACCACCTCTAGGTCCCTTTCCTCAGCCGGCAGGCTCCAATCGCCTGATGGCAAACAGGAAACTGGGGATGGGTGGCGGGGGATGCGGGCAGCGCCAGGCCAAGGCCCTCACCCTGCCGGTCACCCTACACACAGAGGGCGACCTGTGACCAGCGAGCGGGCAGGAACAGCCGACCTCTCAGTCCCTTCCCCCGGTGGTCAGGCACCAATCACCCAATGGCAAAAGGGGAACTGGTGGTGGGTGGTGGTGGTGAGCAGGGCCAGCTGTGGGCAGCCGGAAAGGATGGCCCTGGTCACAGGCCAGGCCTAGGCACTGTACCTGTGCATGAATTTCATGCACTGGGCCTCTAGTCCCATATAATGAAAGGCCAGGACCAGAAGGATAATGACCAGAACCACCACTCGACCAGTCACATGAGGTGCATTGACCACTCAGTCCCTCCCCCCCTCCACAGGCCCCAACTGCAGCTTGGCAAATGGGGAACCATGGTGAATGGAGGTGGCGCAGGGCGGGACTCGGGACTGTGAAGTGGCAGCAGATGGCGGGCAGCGAGCGGTAGCAAGCATGGCAGGGCGGCGGCAGCGAGCATCGTGTAGCTTCACAGGGTGGGGAGTGTCAAGGAGCATCGTGGGGCAGCGGCAGGGAGCGTGGAGGAGCGTTTCAGGGGGCAGCTTGGAGCAGAGCAAGGCTGCGGAGGCGAGCGTCGTGGAGTGTCACAGGCAGCAGCAGGGAGCGTCTCGGGCCGCTAGTGTATTATAAAACCAATGTTGCTAATACATTAATTAAAAGTGGTTTTAATTGCTTTTTAAGTTTGAGGTTTATAACATTTTCTTTAAGATTGAGGTTTAGAATATTTTCATAAGTTTGTATTTCTGTGAATGGCCTGTTTCTGTCTCTTCCCCACCAGCGTTCATTTCCCCTTTTACTTGTAAGAACTCCTGTGCACAAAGGGGATTAGCCCTTGGGCATGTACTGGACAGATACTTTTCTCAGTTTGCGTTTTCTTTGTCTTTGTGGCCTGCGTCACAGGAGGGTGTAGGGAAGGTGCCAGGGTGCTGGGCGGGCAGGAGGCCGGGCGGGAGTGGGTGGAGAGGACAGCCGCAGGCCGGGCCCCGAGGAACTGGAAGGTCAGCACCGCGCAGAGCGGGGAGACGGGCTGCGGCGGAGAGCGTGGTGAGGAGGGTGAGGGTGTAACTCGGGATCACTGTCCCTCAGCCTGGGGGCCCCAGCTCTGCTCCCTGGGGAAAGGCACAGTCCATGGACTCGGTGGCACCGCTCATGCTGGCGTGGCTCCTGCCTGGCGAGCTGCAAGGGGTCTGGGAGGGCCGGTCTCGCCTGGCTCTACGCACAGCCGCTTGGGCGCCAGGAACGTTGGGAAAAGGAACGGAAACCTAGGCTCTTGCTTTACGTTTCATGTAAATGTCAGTTTCTTTATTTTTAATCCCAGAGGAGAGAAAAGTGGGTGTTTTCCTGCCAGTAACAAGCATTCCCCTTTTCCCTTAGGACTGCTATAACTCTCTCAAGGCACTTGTACTTTTTGTGAAGAAATTGTGAGTAACCTGTAAGAGTGCTTCCTGCCCAAAGTTACCAGAACTTAACATCCACTTTTCTCTCCTCTGGGATTAAAAATAAAGAAACTGACATTTACATGAAACGTAAAGCAAGAGCCCAGGTTTCCGTTCCTTTTCCCAACGTTCCTGGCGCCCATGCGGCTGTGCGTGGAGCCAGGCGAGACCGGCCCTCCACCTCCGCCTCCTGAGCCTTCCGTTTATGCCGAGTGCATCTGAGCCCTCCGTCTGATCCCTCCTTTACGATTCAGGTCCAGTTACCTTACAGGTGACAGCATCGTCCGTACCATCCCTGGACCACTGCTTCAGCAGGAACCATCAGAGCTCACAAAGGAAAACGGCCGACTTGCTGGAATTAGCACAGACACGGTTACTAAGCAAGCAGGACACGTCTCCGAAGAGAAGCCACAGACAGAACATGAGTCCGAGCCACTGCAGGCCAACAGGCTCGCGGCGTCCACTCGCTCTGTTCAGCTCTGAGATCTAACCAGGCGCTGATTCTTCATCTTTAATCGCTTCGCACACGGAGTGTCCTTGGGAGACACGACAGGGCAGCACGTGCCTCGTCCCTGGGATTCTAATTAACATGCTCTTTTAACTCCCTGTGCTTCCTGGGCTGCTAAAAACAAAACCACCTGAGGGGGACTTTGCTATCTTTTTCACAAATAAAACCTGTACACTAGGACCTGTGGCTTTTGACAAAATTACATTTTTTAAATTACGTTTTTATTGATTTCAGAGAGGAAGGAAGAGGGAAAGAGATAGAAACATCAATGATGAGAATGAATCATTGATTGGCTGCCTCCTGCACACTCCCTACTGGGGATCAAGCCCACAACCTGGACATGTGCCTTTAGTCCAGGACCCTTTAGTCTGCAGGCCAACACTCTATCCACTGAGCCAATCCAGCTAGGGAGACAAAATTACATTTAATACTTATTTAAACTCACATGGAAATACAAAACATTGACTATGTACAAAAAGTTTTTCACAATAATCTATATGTATATATAAACAGGGAATATGCTAATTAGCCAGGTGTCACTACCACTCAGGAGAAGGCTGTCTCACGACCACTCAGGAGGAGCTGCTCGTGCAGATGGGCAGGAGGGGACTGCGTGCCACCCCCAGCCCCAGCGGCCGCGGGGAGGCTGCAGCTGGGGGCAGGCCAGAGTGGAGACACAACACACAGGAGCACCTGCCCCCAACCCAGCAGACGCAACACAGCGGCCGGGGGCGTGCTCTGAGCAGCTGCCGCGTGACTTGGATCACACCCCCACCCCAGCCTACACAACACGGCAGCCGGTGCTATGCGGGTCAAGCATGGATCCCGACCCCCTGCGGGGCGCCTTCCTCGCACGGCAGGAGGGTGGGCGCCTCCTCGCACGATTTCAATCGTGCACTGGGTTTCAAGTAAAAGCATAGAACAGTAGCATATGTAGAAATTAATTTGCTTTAAATAAAAACTTTGTCTAACACTGTTCAAAACATAAGTATACTCTTCAGGGCCTCAACTGCTGCCTGAGACACCTTTTCACCTGGAGACCATGGTCATTAATCTATACTAATAAAAGAGTAATATGCTAATTAGACCGGGAGACCTTCCAGGAGACCTTCCAGAAGTCCTTCCGGACAAAGCCATGGTGGCTGGGCCGAGGCAGAGGTCATTAGGAGAGATCAAGCCAGAAGGGGAGGACAGTTGGGGGTGATCAGGCCAGTGGGAGGGGGGGAAGTTGGCAGTGAGCAGGCCAGCAGGAGAGGCAGTTGGGGGCAAGCAGGATGATGGGGGAGGCAGTTGGGGGCAAGCAGGCTGGCACACAGAGAGGTTAGGGGCAATCAGGCAGGCAGGCAAGTGAGCGGTTAGGAGCCAGTGGTCCTGGATTGCGAGAGGAATGTCCAACTGTCAGTGAAGTGGGATCAGGCCTAAACCAGCAGTTGGACATCCCCCAAGGGGTCCCAGATTGGAGATAGTGCAGGCTGGGCTGAGGGACACCCCCCTGCATGAATTTTGTGCACCAGGCCACTAGTCTATCTATATAAAAGTCTAAGTGACGGTCGCAACCAAACAGGCTGCGCGGGGCATCCAGGCTGGCAGGGGGGGCAGTTGGAGGCAACCAGGCCAGCAAGTGGGTGACATTTTGGGGTGATCAGGCTGGCAGGCAGAGGCAGTTAGGGGTGATCAGGCTGGCAGGGGGGGCAGTTAGGGGTGATCAGGGAGTCAGGCAGGTGAATGGTTAGGAGCCAGTGGTCCAGGATTGTGACAGGGATGTCCAACTGCCAGTTTAGGCCCGATCCCTGGTATTGGGCCTATACCAGCAGTCGGACATCCCCCAAGGGGTCCTGGATTAGAGAGGGTGCAGGCTGGGCTGAGGGGACTGAATTTCATGCACTGGGCCTCTAGTCTATATAATAAAAGCCTAAGCGACTGTTACGGCGGAACGACCAGAATGACCGGTCACTATGATGCACACTGACCACCAGGGGGCAGATGCTCAACGCAGGAGCTGCCCCCTGGTGGTCAGTGTGCTCCTACAGAGGGAACACCACTCAGCCAGAAGCTGGCTCACGGCGGGTGAGCACAGCAGTGGTAGAGGGAGCCTCTCCCACCTCCACAGCAGCACTAGGAGCAGCTAGCCGAGCAGTAAGGAGCAACAAGCAGGTGGGCAGTAAGGAGTGAGGGGTCCCAGACTGCAGAGGGAGTGGGCCTGAGCCCACACAAGAGGTCCCAGACTGCGAGAGGGTGCAGGTTGGGCTGAGGGACCCCGACGCCCATCCCCCAGGGGGCACAAATTTTGTGCACTGGGCCTCTAGTATATATATATATATATATATATATATATATATATATATATACACACATACATACATACTAGAGGCCCGGTGCACGAAATTCGTGCACGGAGGGGGTTGTCCCTCAGCCCAGCCTGTACCCTCTCCAATATGGGAACCCTTGAGGGATGTCCGACTGCCCGTTTAGGCCTGATCCCACGGGCAGTCAGACATCCCTCTCACAATCCAGGACTATTGGCTCCCAACTGCTTGCCTGCCTGCCTTCCTGATTGCCCCTAACTGCTTCTGCCTGCCAGCCTGATCACCCTCTAACCACTCCCATGCCAGCCTGATTGATGTCTAACTGCTCCCCTGCCAGCCTGTTTGCCCCAACTTCCCTCCTCTGCCAGCCTGGTAACCCCTAACTGCCCTCTCCTGCAGGGTTGATCACCTCCAACTGCCCTCCCTTGCAGGCCAGGTGCCTCCCAACTGCCCTCTCCTGCTGGCCATCTTGTGGTGGCCATCTTGTGTCCACATGGGGGCAGGATCTTTGACCACATGGGGGCAGCTATATTGTGTGTTGCAGTGATGATCAATCTGCATATTACTCTTTTATTAGATAGGATAGAGGCCTGGTGCATGGGTGGGGGCCAGCTGGTTTGCCCTGAAGGGTGTCCCTGATCAGGGTGGGGTTCCCTTGGGGCGTGGGGCGGCCTGAGCGAGGGGCCTGTGGTGGTTTGCAGGCTGGCCATGCCCCCTGGCAACCCAAGTGGAGGCCCTGGTATCTGGAATTTGTTTTCCTTCTACAATTGAAACTTTGTAGCCTGGAGCAGAGCCAAGCCTGGGGCTCCGTCTGTGGCCGGCAGCCATTTGTGTTGGGGTTATAACTGAAACTTTGTTGCCTTAAGAGGGTGGGCCCGGCTAGGGTGTGAGGAAAGCTTTGCTTCCCCTGTTGCCAGAGGCAACCCTGGCCTGCTCTCTCAAGCTCCATTCTTCGGCCATTTGTTTGAATTTGTTTACTTTCTATAATTGAAACTTTGTAGCTTGAGTGGAGGCTTAGGCCTGGCAAGGGCAGGCAGAAAGCTTGGCTTCCTCTGTTACCTAGGAAACCTTGCTCTCTGTGGCTGTAGCCATCTTGGTTTAGGTTAATTTGCATACTCGCTCTGATTGGATGGTGGGCGTGGCTTATGGGCGTGGCTTGTGGTGTGTTGGAGGTATGGTCAATTTGCATATTTGTCTATTATTAGATAGGATATATATATATATGTATACACACACACACACACACACACACATATATATAGTAGAACTAACTCTCACAGGAAGATAAAAGAATAGATAAGTTAGTTCTTCAGTCAATACTATAAATTTACCCTACAATTAAAATAGTATACAATTCAATAAAGTAATGTTCAATAGACTAAATGCTTTATCTCATTCAATATAAATTCACTTATTTTTTCATTTATTTCATATTAAATAAAGTAAATGCTGTTTTGAAGTTGAAAGGGTCACAATTGTTACCTTCATTGCCTAAAAGATGTTTTTAAATCTCAGCTATCACTAGGACTACTACATATGATTAATTCAGTCCATTGGTAATCAAATAATAGATGTATAAATTTGATAGCTATGATAAGAAGTCTTGAGAAAAACATTCTGGGTTTAGGCTGACTATAGAAAATAAGAAACTGTCAATTGTAGAAACTTGAAAATATTTAACTTTACATTTATAGTCCCCATGATATTGTAAGTCAATGACTGCAAAATAAAATGAAATAGGAATAAATTTCAGAGCAAGAATAATGGGAACTGTCTTTTTTATTCCTTGAAAATGTAAAGTGAGGCAGGGCCGGGACACCCTGAGCCTCTGCCTCTCTCCTCTTTAAGTGTGTTTGCTGCCGGAGGCCTCAGGGTCCCCACATCGGAGCCTCGTTTTACAAAGCAGAAGACCTGAGACCAAAGGAACCGAAATGGCTCCGAGGACACAGAGAATTTGTGCGTCTGTGTTTTCTGCACCCACTGACAAGCTGTCGCTAAGACTGTCAGTTCCCTCCCAACCATCTGAGAGGCCCTGTTCTAACGTCTGGGCACCCTGAGGCCCGCTCACCTGGCACACTGCGGGGCGCGGGAGGCGGCACGTTGTTAATGGCCTTCATGTGGGACAGGATGGCCGAGGAGAGCGAGGACACAGGCATCCTGGCGGCTCAGAGGCAGCTGAGCACAGCAACCGGAGAGGCACAGGAGCCCTCCTCGCGCTTCACAGAGCAGAACCCCGAGGTGCCCCCTGATAGGCTGGTGCCCCGGAACCTTCCCAAGGTCCTCACACGTGTGCCAGTGCCTGAGGGGGCGGCCGGGAGAGGGGGAGTGAAGAAGGGAGCTGTAGCTCACAGGGCGCTCGAGATGGCACAGGGCAGAGCAGGAGCTACTTTCACCCTGAGCCAAAGCCCCCAGAGGCCGCAGCTCACACGGATTTCCCGAGTTCTTGGAAGAATGAGTGCATTTGGGGAAGGTGAGACTGGGGTGCCTGTCCTTCTCGCCTTCCTCACAAGATGAAACTATTTTATCCGTGAATCCCCACAGTTGTTTTCTGTCTGCATCCTTCAGAAAATACCTATTTGGGGGTCTCATGTGTAAATAAGGATGTCATTTTAATATAGAAATAAATCACTATGAAGATGAGTTCAGATGCAATTTTATTTTTAAAAATTAAGAATCATTCTTGAAAGATATAATGTTAGACAAATGCTGTCTAAAACACAAATAAGCCCTGGTGGGTGTGACGCAGTTGGTTGGGCATCGTCCCATGCACCAAGTGGTCACTGGTTCGATTCCAGGCAGGGCGCGTGCCTGGGTTGTGGGCTCAATCCCCAGTAGGGGGCATGCAGGAGCACCCAATCTATGTTTCTCTCTCTCCCTCTCCCTTCCTCTATCTAAAAATCAATAAAAACATATTAAAAAAAAACAACAACATACAGCCCTAATCGGTTTGGCTCAGTGGATAGAGCGTTGGACTGTGGACTGAAAGGTTCGATTCCGGTCAAAGTCACATCCCCAGTAGGAGGTTTGCAGGAAGCAGCTGATCGATGTTTCTAACTCTCTATCCCTCTCCCTTCCTCTCTGTAAAAACTCAATAAAAATATATATTAAAAAAACATACAAATAAACTATCTTTCTTAAATAACTTTTGGTAGTCTTCACCAACAGGATGGAGTCAGACTGCACCCCAGCCCTTTCTATAACGAATGTAAATGTTCAGAAGGAGAGGCAGTGGCGCGGTGACTATTTGAAATCAGCACATGTTACCAACTGCTGATGATTATAAACGAAAAACATCTTCAGTGAATAATTAAACGTTAGACAATTATGTAGTCCTGAAAACCACGGAGATCAGAAACCTTGTCAGACGGGATGGCATTAGCCATGTCCAGGGTGGCGTTCTGATGAAATTGTTCCAAACACATTCACTATATAGCAAAACTTTAAAAATACATTCTCTTGCTGACTTTAAAATTCTTTCCTTTTATAGACAGTCACAAACAGATGGCATCCCCTCTGAGGAGAGATGTTTCCTAAATAAAACAGAGAACAAGCACAAAGCGTTTCCGTCACCAGGGACGCTAACTGGGTCGGCATGTGGAGCATTCATTTTACTCAATTACAACGTGACGAGCCTAGTGTGTAAAGTCTGTGCAAAACCGACTGAACGTCACAACACACCCGTGCTCCGGCCCTGTGGCTTTATTGGATCAGCGCTTTCCTCGGTAACACGGGGAGAGACGTCTAACTCGGCATTCCGTCCACATTTCTGTCTCGGGAGAGTGACAGCTGAGAACCGCTCACGGGTGGACTGTATTCCCATTCCCGAGCTGGGTGGTGTCCTGCATCATCTCTTCCTTAGTTCGATCTTTGCAAAAGTCAATGAGGCAGAAACTGATATGGTCCCATTTTATAGATTTAGAAACAGAGTCTGGCTGATGATCAACAATTTCCCAGTCTTCCAGCCACTGAAATCATGTCCAGGATTCGCATTCTGGCTGACGCTTCGGCCTGCTGGTCAGCATCCCCTCAAGCAGAGGAACACGTGGACAGGCATTTTCCTGGGCTCTGACAATGTGAGGCCTCTTGTGAGAAGCAAGTGTGTGTCACTGTGGACACTGGCGGGCATGCGTTTCTAGAGCCACACTCTATCCTTTCTTGACTTTTCTCCAGATAACGTTACTTTGAATTCACAGCATTTCACTCTGCAGCTGCTCGAGTTCATTTAAATTTAAAAGTGCAATATCCACTTTCAACCCCGGAGGACAGGAGCCATAGCTTCCTGACCTAAAAGGGACAAATTAATAATGTCCCTTCTCTTTCTTCCTCTCTTGCATTTCCTTGTGTGACTTACTTATTCTCAAAGACCCCCCGGCTGTGTCCACACACGCCCAGAGAAGCTCTGAGCGGGGTCACACAGGTGTGCCTGGCACACGGATCCTTGTCCAGTCCTGTCTGGGCACATGTGTGCTTTCTAGCTGGGGGATCACGCGGCCAGAGGAGTAAAGACGCAAGGGCACGGGGCCTCCTCCTCGGGGTGAACCCACTGAGCACCCTCCGTTTCCGGAGCACAGCAGTCCCCGTTCCACCCGCGCAGCAGACAGAATCGACTCCCACCTCAGGCGTCCACGCTCACCTCTCTGAAGGTCACATGATGAGTTGGGAACACAGTCACGATTGAAGCCCGGGGACAGTTCTTTGCCCGCCACGCCTGCCTCCTGGTCTGCATTCCTTCCCTGGCGCGTGGATGGAGTGACTGGTATTCCCCTCTTTACCCACTCGCTGCACTGCTCCCGTCTACCCACTGCTCTCTTGCACGCGCCCTGCACGGCACCTTGGTGGTTTCTCTGGAGATTTTAGGAGGCTGTTTAGAGGAAGTGGAAATGAGGCCAGCTACGGGAGGAGCGAACGGTCGTGGAGATCCATTCACAGCACCTAGTGAGTCCCGTGTCCTCGTGTGTCTTTTCTAACGTAATCTCGTCATTTAGGTTTGACATTTCAGATATTTGAACTTGAATGCGGTGCCTGTGCCAAGCTGCCTGGGGACGCCTGCTGAGCTGTGCTTTTCCCCAGTGATTCAAGAAAGAACATTCCTCTCCTTCATTGCAGCCCAGCCTGCCACGCACACTCCCACAAATCACTATGATTTGCACCCACAGCACACTATCAGCATGAAGGGGCCTGTGCAACTTGCAACTTCTGAAATGGCCTGTAATATTGTAAATCACTGGACCGTGCTGGTATAAAATACGACTTAGGGAAATATCCATGGCTCTGCATTTCCTCCCTGGAGAACTGTTAGTCACGTTGATTGTTCAGAAAGAAAGCCCGTGCGGCCATATTTCTCCAGGCGTTTTGCTGTCAGTGGCTGATGTACACTTTAGTGCTCACAAGCCACTGTGTCTTTGAACAAAACACATATACTTGTCCGTTCATTAGTAAACGATAGGTCATGTACCAGAGAGCTGAGGTCCATGTGAATATTTTTATTAAACATTATTTTGTTGCATGGTATTTGCAGCAAACATAGATCAGATTTATAGGCAACGACATGGCTCAGTGGAAGCAAATCCCTAACTTATTAGGTCAAGCACAGGACAAGAACAACTACCCGGCACACCCGGGGACACAGCTTCGGAGCCATCCATCCTGGTGCTTTCTCTATTTTCTGTGATACATCAAATTATCTTTCAAAATTGCGCATCATTCATTTTTTTGATGGGTTGGATCTAAAAAAAAATTTGTCCTTGCTGTTTTTCAGAGCTTGCACTGCAGCTGCCTCTATCCACCCTGTCGGCCGGGTGTGGTCAGAGGAGCAGGCCGGCGGGGTGAATGCGGGACACAGGACTGACTGCAGGGATGGGGCTCACACTCTGCAACCCCCGGGCATGCATCGCTCCTCCTGTAGCTGACCTCATTTCCATTCCTCTAAGCAGCCTCCTGAAATGTTCAGAGAGACCACCCGCAGGACGCGTGCAAGGGAACAGGACAGCAAGATGGCCAAAATGGCCTCAGTACCACCTCCGGGACCGTTCTTCCAAGCTCACAGTCAGTCATAAACATGCCATCAATGGCAGAATGCTTACCGCAAACATTAAAAGCGATAAACAACCTAATCAAATCTGGAAGAGGTCTATAAAATTTTATATGGAGGGGGATTGAGGGGAGTCTACCTGTTATGGGTTGAATTGTGCCCTCCCAAAAAACAAAAACAAAAACAAAACAAAAAATACAGTTTCAGTCTGTGAAAATAGCCCGAGAGGACGATGTAGCTGGCCTACACAGATTTTACTTTGGGCTTCACGAGCGGGCACACTCCACGCGGCAGTCCTCCGAACCTGACACCGGGCACGAGCAGCTTCTTCCATGGGAGACGGTGATTGGGAGCAGGGAGGGTATTGCACGAAGCTGATTGGCTGGGGCCACATAGGTGACCTTACTTAGAACGAGAAGTCATTACGATTCTTGGCAATTGGTGACTTGCTGGCTGGACACTCCGCGTTTCTGGTCAGGGAACATTTATAGGAACGTGAAAGCTACCTATGTTTCTGTTTGCTGCTGCAGCATTTTGGGCCTAGAAATTAATTTCGGCAACTCCTAACCCAGTATCTCTAAACGTGCCTTATTTGTAAGTGGAGTCTTTACAGAGATAATCAAATTAGAATGAGGTCATTAGCGTGGGCCCCTGTGTGGCTCAGTGGTTGAGTGTCGTCCCATGCACCAGGAGGTCACGGATACATGCCCGGGTTGTGGGATCCATCCCCACTAGGGGGTGTGCAGGAGGCAGCTGATCAATGTTTCTCTCTCATCAATGTTTGTATCTTTCTTTTCCTTTCCTTTTCTCTCTATGAAATAAAATAAAAACACGTCTTTAAATAAGCTCATTAGAGTGGGCCCTCATCAGTATAGCGGGCGCCCTTATAAGAAGGGGAATGTTGGACATTCGCAGAGGGCAGCGATGCCCTGTAACAGGAGCAGTCCATCTACAAGCAAGAACCTAAGGATGCCAGGAACACGGGAAGCTAGAAGAGGCAAGAAAGGATTCTCCCCACAGTAGTCAGAGAGCCAGTCCTGCCCAACCCTGGCTTCCAGACGTCCAGCCTCGAGACTGTGAGACAATGGATTTCTGCTATTTTAAGTACCCCAGTTTGGGGCCTGTTACAGCAGGGCCAGCCCCATTGCATAGCATCATTCCCAGTATGGTCCTCACAGCTTTTTCTATGGCATCCTTCCTCCCAGGACACTGCTGCAGGTTGGGGTGTGAAGGCACTGAACTTCCCTGAGGCACCCCCTCGGGCTAGCTGTCTTACCCCGCTCCCCCTGGAGAACCGGCCCCTGGGTGTGGTCTGCGGACTCTGCCCACAGCACCTGGAAAACCCCGCCCTGGCTGCCTCACCTGAGCACACCAGGTCAGAACAGTTCCCCAGAGGGACAGAAAGGTCAGCCAAACGTTTCCAGATAACTAGCTTACACCTGTAAGCACCAAACATCTCTTCCAAATTTTCACCATTTTAGATGGCAGTCTTTCTAAAATATCAATTAATTAACTAATTAATTAACCGACGCTGCTGGTATGCGCGTGGATTTCGGGTTATCATGAAGAGCACCAGTTGTCATGCTGCAGCAACATGACCCAGCCGCTGGGAGCCGTTGAGGGGCGTGATGCTGCCGGCATCCACTACACGGACCCGTCCTTTCATTTGGGAGAAGGCTCTCCGAAGCTCACACTTTGTAAATCCCTGCAGTGATCCTGGCCTCTGTTATGTGGCAGCTTCCCCCCTCCTCATCTGTTCTTCCCATGCAGCGTGGCCAGGGCTCTCAGCTAAGCTGGCTTCCTGGACTCGTATTTATGAACCCAGAGATGAACTGCCTGAAACGTCCTTCAAGGGAAGACCTGTTGCCTCGGCAACAGGTTTAGTCTCAGCCACAGAGAAAGCTGCCAAGGGTACCCCTGCCCGGGGGAGCTCATGTCCTCACTGATGCACACATATGGAGATAGACACACAGATTATAGATATTGAGAGTGATAGGTATGCATGTATGTGTGTGAGACAGAGATGGGATGTATCATCATTCCGATGGTTGGTTGATTATTTAAGATCTCGCAATAATTCTTGCTGCATTTCATTATATTTGATGAGACCTATCTTTGTAAAATGTTATTATTGTGTTTTAAATAACCACATTGTTTTTCTAAAACTATTAAAGCCCTACCTCACAGATTTTTTTTAAGTTTTTAATTATTAGTAATTTTCATTGTAATTATATAAATATGTTGTTTCTTGATTAAATAAGAATTAATTTTACTTTTGGACTTAACTGACAATTTAATTAAAAGGACTTTCATCACAATTGGACTTTTGTGTCAGGTGCTTCTTGGCAAATTCAACTGATTTAGATACTTTTCTATTATATGTACTTCTTTCTTGGGCAATTAAAATGAACTGCGTATTTCTTAGCCGAGCAGTGGCTTCACGCCGGGTAGAGAGGGAGACCTGCCCAACACTGGTTTCCTGTTCAATGCAGATGTTTTGAATAATATGCACCATATTTCCCTTAGATTGTCAAATGCTCAAAAAAAAATCATGTGCTTTTAAGAGTTCTACATACAATTGAATGTAACTGGGTCCTGCAGTTTCTTGAGCATGATGACATGATGATGATAATGACATGATGATGATGATGACATGATGACATGAGGATGATGATGATGATCAGGAGTGTGTCTGAGTGAGATACGTGTCCAGGAGAAAATGAGTGAGGTTGTGTTGGCATCAGTCATCACTAAGAACGTATCAATAGTGCATGAATCATTTAGAAGCCGCAAAAAGACCCTTGATGTTATACTATTCCATATTAAATTATACTTATTGAACTGAAATCAAGTAGAAGACATGTTTTGAGCTCCCAATTTAGAGTGCCTTATCTATTTTAAGTCTTAAAAGCAGGTGCTCTGGGAAAAATAGCATAAAGATTCCTGGCTGAACATGGAGAGACTGTCAAGCGGAACGGTTGACTGATGATGGCCTAGTTGACATGTCTGTTCTTAGCTGTATTTTCAAAAGCATCAAAGTCATTCTGCAGCCTCCTGGTAAATTGTCAAATCTGTCTGGAATTGCTGTTGGATTCGGGTCATATCTGTCTATTCACAAAAAGTTTTAAAAAAAACTACCAATAAACTTTGGCCTTTGAGTTTGAGTTCTCGTCAAAGAGAAGTTGTATATTTTTTTCTTTCCTAAGAGCATTTACCCTTTTAGTGAATTGCCTGAATTATGCGCTACAAAAAAAGAAAATTTCAGAATGGGTTGAAAACAGTATAACAGATATCTGAAACAACTAAGAATTCAACCAATTTTAGGTTAAAAGAGATCATTTCATAAGAATTACAGTTTTAGAATTACTACTTATGGTCCAATTGATGTAAAAGGCACTAAAATATCATGAGAATAAAGATATAGCTAAGATGTACCTAACTGAGGATTGAAACTATATAGAGGGGAAACTAACCCTAATAAGTCATTTTCTTTCTTTGGTTTAATTCAGGGGGCATAAGCAGAGAGCCCCAGAGTAAGGAGCAGAATAGTTATTTGAATTCCTACCCATTGAGTGAGGTAGACGAATCCAGTAAGTTCAGGAGAGGCGGGTTACAGAGGAATAGGGGCCCAGAAAAGAGGGTGCAAGAAGGACTCAAGCAAGTTAAAGAGAATTATTAACCAGTACACGGCACCAGCAGCAAGAATGGAACCCAAGACTTCTGAAAGAACTTACTGTAACCGAGTGTGCGCTGGTCTCTGGGTGCTGTATGCCAGCTAACTGGAGTCATTCAGACGCTGACATGATTGCTGACCCTTTTATAAATGCAATACTGGAAAACATCTGACTTATGATGCATGTATGGCCACTGTTAGAAAAATGAAAAGATCCAAGAGAGTGATCGTTCTAAATACCTCTGAGTGTGAGTTCTAGACCCTTTGACAAGGAGGGCCTCTTTCTTCTTTTGTGTCTCTGACAGTGTTTTCTGCGTACAATTCTGATCTTGGGAGACAGAGTAGCCTTCATTCAGTTCCACCTGGCATTCTCCATGTAGGAGTAAAGATCAGGAATAAATTTAAGATGAAAGAGCTATTATTCATTGATGGTTAGATATGTCTTCAAAGAATCTTATCAGGGAAGTATTTCTTAAGCCAAATACTACAGGATTTCTTTTCTTAGGTGAATACAACCTAGAGAAACATGAACAAGCTAATAATCACCCGAGTTTTCAGAATAATGTAACTTAACAAAAGAGAAATAATACCATTTTCCCATAAATCATCCTGCTTCCTATTAATATGTGTGCCTTTTAAAATCATAACCATAAAAATTCTGTAAAGCCAAAGAGGGAAAATCAAGTTATAACCAAATACTCATGAGTATTCATCACCACCTCCTCCTAAATACAATGTATGTCATCCCCACATCACAATTGTTCTGTGGGTGATCTGATGCTTTAGGTCAAAAATTGAGCTGCTGAAATAAATACCTCTAAGGAGGAGGTGATAGTGAATTTGCAATCCTCTCATTACTTTAAAATTGGGAACAAGGCTAGGTCATTGGGATCGTTGGGGTGGGATATGGTTGTAAAATTCAGTTGCAGCATGAGTCAGAATGAGTGTGACTGACAGTGTTCATTAAAGTCACACAATGAGTAGACAAAGCATGCAACTGGCATCAGAAAGCAGTGCAACAGACAAGGCATGAGGAAAGAGCTGGATCTGGGCTCAGGAGCAAAGTTCACTGCCACCCAAAGAACCAGGTCCGGTCCAAAGGGGCCACAGGAGAATGGAGAATGTGAGCTTGTTCCCTGGGAGAACAGCAGTTCTGAGATGATGCGGACACACCGGACCTTTATCTCCAGAGCCTAGACCAGTTGGACTTCTCCGTGCTCTCTGGAGGCTCCCCTTGGGACAAGAGAATCATTGCCAGTCCTTTAAAGGTATTTGAGGCTAGTCATCTTGCCTAAACTTTTGCGGAGCATATTTTATTTCTTGTTATATCCCCCATACATAAACGAGTGCCAGGCACATAGTAGACAATAAATATTTTACGTAATGCACCCCTGACTTATCAGAGTAGGTGTGCCCTCAGGGGTTCAACACTGTCAATGGGCCTTTACAAAGTGGCACAGCAATACTGTTTCCCTAACACACATGTAACATTGACAGTTTGCAAAGCACCCACCAATGTCATCTCATCTAGTCTTCACTGCCATTCCGAAGTAAATACTAATTATAACCATCATTCCATTGACGTGAGAAAGCTAAGCCTCAGAGAGACTGAGTGACTTGGTCAACTGACTTAGAGTAAGTAGAGGAATTAGGGTTAGAAATTAGATTTCTTAGATCCAAGTCCTGTTCTCTCCTCCTTGAGTTATGATGTTTAAAGTTAGAGAAAATACCGTAAAAAAGCATATATTTAACCTCAGGCAAGTTCTTCACACACATGGGCCACATCTTCAGCCCAACATCAAATGCGACGCAGACCACAAACAACACTGGCTTACAAAAGGAGGCATTTGCTAAAAAGGATCAAAGAGAAAAGCACTATAAAGAGGAAAACAGCATGCATTTATGATTTTATAAAAGACTAGAGGCCCAGTGCATGATTGAATCATGCACATGTAGGGTCCCCTACACGCTTTCGCTTTTCGCGGTGGAGCCTGGTGCCGGAGCAGACAGGCACCCAGCTCCCACGCTTATGATGGTCCGCAGCCACTGAAGGGGGCTACCCTGCTGTTGAGAGGCGCAGGGTAGCCCCCTGAGCCTCTCAACGGCCGCTGAGGGGGGCTGTCGCGGACACCTGGCTACCCTGCCGTTGAGAGGCACAGCTGGGTGTCCGCGGCAGGCCCCCTCAGCGGCAGCGGATCTGGCCGTTGAGAGACACAGGGGGCGGGAGTCCCGCCCCCTGCACCTCTCAACAGCAGGGTAGCTCCCCTCAGTGGCAGCAGATCCGTGCCTATCAATGGCCAGATAGGCCACCCTGAGTCCTGCCCCCCAGCCTCCTGCCGCCCAATCGTGGGCGTAGTGGAGTGATGGTAATTTACATGTTACTCTATTATTAGATAGGATGTAAATAGCCCTAGCTGGTGGCTCAGTTGGTTGGAACATTGTTCAGTACACCAAAAGGTTGTGGGTTTGATTCCTAGTCAGGGCACATACCTAGGTTGTGGGTTCATCCCCAGTTGAGGCACATATGAAAGGCAGGAAGGAAAACACATCAATGTTTCTTTCTCTCTCTCTCTCTCTCCTCTCCTCTCCTCTCCTCTCCTCTCCTCTCCTCTCCTCTCTTCTCTTCTCCTCTTCTTTCCTCCCTTTCTCAAATCAATAAAAGCATATCCTCAGGTGAGGATTTTAGAACATAGCTTTCCTGTATTCCTAGAGTACATTTTGGCATGCCTTGTCCTTGTGACCACTGCCCCATTTAATTTCTTCTTTCCAAAGGTGAACAGGTATATTCAATTATAGTCATGGAAATCAAGCCTTCAACTCTTAGTTACAACTAGAGGCCTGATGCACAAAGATTTGTGCAAGAATGGACCTGCCTTCCCCTGGCTGCTGGCCGGAGCTGTCTTTCCACCTTTCCGCCTTCCCACGCTGCCCGGGGGCCTGGAGTGGCTGGGGCAGTGTGGAACACCTGCATATGCAAATTAATCCACCATCTTTGTTGGGTTAATTTGCATACTCACTCCTGATTGGCTGTTGGGCGTCGTGAAGGTACAGGCAATTTGCATCTTACTCTTTTATTAGTGTAGGTAGTCTTCCAATCTTTTCACATAATGTGTATACATTCTATGCACCTGTTCAAGTAGTACTGCTAAAGTAGTGTGTGATTTTGGCAGAACAAAAGCTCCCCCATCATAGATACAATACAGAATGGAACATAGGTAAAGAAAGTGCATGGTGCACATACTCATAAAAGTATCATTAGACTCCTTGCTTAACCAGATTGAATAGGGGAGATACGGGCATTTTCTGTCTGTGACCATACTGATGGGATCGTTAGCAGTGTCGTGGCCATGGCATAACAACACCTTAATCAATACTTCCTAGTCCCCACCTTACATTCCAAAATTGCATACATTCAGGGCTGAGTACAGAAATTAACCACACTTCATTTTAAGCTTCACCCCTATGCTTCAAGTATGCTGGGCACAAATGCAGAAAGCACATAAAATTGATAATTTAGCTCACCTAAGGCCTGGCAGGATGGGACATATGCCTTCCCAGATTAAAAAAAGAAAGAAAAGAAAAAAGAATATAATTATAATATAGTTAGGATTCAAATTCAGTTTTGTTTATAGCAGGTAATTCCATTTTCAGATTAAGTAAAATTCTGAGTTTCTGCTGAAAATCTGCAGAAATATCAGGGTTTATTTAGGGTTCATTTGCATAGCTCTTGGGTAACCTGGCCAGGGAAATTCCTCAACTTAAATTCAGCTATGTGGACTAAGAAATAGGAGAGTAAGAATCCTTAAAACCCAGTTAATTCAAAATGTCAGTATAACCTGTGCACTGTTATTCATCAATCCACTCATACTTGTATTAACTCACTAACGTGTTTGTATCAATGATATGCCCATTGTCTATGATATACCTCTTATGACTAATCAACGTAACCCCTGACCCCTTGTCCTTCCACCTGGAAAAATTTCTCCCCTCTTTCAATATTGAACACAAGTATCCTTCTCAGACACTTAGGTGCTCAAAGCTCAAACAACAAAATAAGGGCTCATGCTATTCCACTTTCCGTACTTCTTCCTCATTACCGACGGGTCCTCCTTAGGCCAGGAAGACTGTCATCGGCGTTTATTACTGACTTAACTTGGTATGAGCAAGGCGAAGTGCAATGCCTATAACATATTAAACACTCAGCAAAAATCCAATGAATGATCCATTGATTGATTAATTGATTGAATGTTAAGAAGTAGGAATATTACTAGTCACTCAGCTGTTTTGAATCATATTTAATCTTTCCCTTGTCCATTTCCAGCTGACAAAAATAAAGAACAGAAAAGAAAACATTATCAATACATTTGAGTAGTAGATTGTTCCTCTAAAATCTCTCCATAAGGATTAGGTATTTGGGAAGTCTTATTAGGTAATCAGTATTTTCTTCACTTTTATAGAATCTGATTTTCTTATTTATTTACTAGAGGCCCGATGCACGAAATATGTGTGAGAGTAGGCCTTCCTTCCCCTGGCTGCCAGCACCAGCTTCCCTCTGGCACCTGGGAACCGGGCTTCCCTCCATCCCCGGCTTTGTCCAGAAGGATGTCCGAAATGATGTCCGGTCTAATTAGCATATTACCCTTTTATTATTACAGATTCATGACTCGTGACTCATGTTCATGAGTCATGAATATCCTAGCAATAGTGTTCCTGGTTATAAGCAATAGAAATAAATTCTAATTTAAAACCAAGTGGTTGATGGGAAGTGTGTTAGGAAGAGGCACACAGGCTGGGCTGGAGGCTGAGGATCACGGGCCAGGGGCGGAGCCTCAGAGTCACAGAGCCACCTGCTGGCAGCCCCCACAGCACCTGTGCACACGTTTGGGATGGCTCCGCGGCTGCCTCCCCCTCTTCCATTCCTGCATTCTGTGCTCTGTGTACATTTCTCCAGGCGCTCACTTGGCTCCGGTGGTTCAGGGCCACCGCCTCCCAGGGAACGGTGGCTTTCACAGGGGACACTGTCATCAGCACAGCCTGCCCCCATGGAAGAGAGGCAATGCCGTCCAGAGGCAGGGTGCCATTCGGGAAGGAAGTGGATGTTAGCGGCCAGAAACATCGCAAATATTCCCCCACAGGTGTGTAATGCATTTATATACAATGCTGTCTTCAAAAACTGTAGTGATATCCGGGATGAGCAGCTGGGCATCCTGCTGGCTAAGCAGTGGTCTCCATGGAGCTCATTGCTCAAATCACAGAGTCACATCCCCTGGAAAATGAGGACAGGGTATTCTGTGGAATACATGTAACTGCTAATATTCAGTCATGTTTTACTTATAAAAATGGCAATTTTATATGGATCAACCTAAAATTTAGGCAAAACAGATAATAAACCATTAAATTATCAAATTCTGAGAGCTAATAAGCAGGGTTCTTTTTTTTTTTTTTTTTCTGTAACCACTAGAGGCCCAGTGCACTGGTGAGGGGCATGGCCTGCAGGGATTGGCTGGCTGTGGGAGCACCACTCATCCTGGTCAGCCAAGCAGTGCTCCCACTGTAGGAGCACACTGACCACCAGAGGACAGCTCCTGCATTGAGCATCTTCCCCCTGGTGGTCAGTGCACATCATAGCGGCTGGTCAACTGGTCGTTCTGGTCCTTCTACCGTTCAGTTGCTGGGCTTTAATTATATAGGACTAGAGGCCTGGTGCACGAAATTCGTGCACGGAGAGGGGTTGTCCCTCAGCCCAGCCTGTACCCTCTCCAATAAGGGACCCCTCAAGGGATGTCCGACTGCCCGGGATCGGGCCTAAACAGGCAGTCGGACATCCCTCTCACAATCCAGGACTGCTGGCTCCCAACTGCTTGCCTGACTGCCTTCCTGATTGCCCCTAACTGCTTCTGCCTGCCTCTCACAATCCAGGACTGCTGGCTCCCAACTGCTTGCCTGACTGCCTTCCTGATTGCCCCTAACCACTTCTGCCTGCCAGTCTGATCACCCCCTAACCACTCTGCTGCCAGCCTGTTTGCCCCCAACTTCCCTCCTCTGCCGGCCTGGTCACCCCTAACTGCCCTCTCCTGCAGGGTTGATCACCTCCAACTGCCCTCCCTTGCAGGCTTGGTCCTTCTCAACTGCCCTCCCTTGCAGGCCGGGTGCCTCCCAACTGCCCTCTCCTGCTGGCCATCTTGTAGTGGCCATCTTGTGTCCACATGGGGGCAGGATCTTTGACCACATGGGGGCAGCTATATTGTGTGTTGCAGTGATGATCAATCTGCACATTACTCTTTTATTAGATAGGATAGAGGCCTGGTACAGGGGTTGGGGCCAGCTGGTTTGCCCTAAAGGGTGTCCCAGATCAGGTGGGAGTTCCCTTGGGGCATGGGGCGGCCTGAGCGAGGGGCCTGTGGTGGTTTTCAGGCTAGTCACGGCCCCTGGCAACCCAAGAGGAGGCCCTGGTATCTAGAATTTATTTTCCTTCTACAATTGAAACTTTGTAGCCTGGAGCGGAGCCAAGCCTGGGGCTCCCTCCGAGGCCGGCAGCCATTTGTGTTGGTGTTGTAATTGAAACTTTGTTGCCTTAAGCAGGTGGGCCCGGCCAGGGTGGGCGGAAAGCTTTGCTTCCCCTGTTGCCACCGGCAACCCTGGCCTGCTCTCTCAAGCTCCATCCTGCCGCCATTTGTTTGAATTTGTTTACTTTCTATAATTGAAACTTTGTAGCTTGAGTGGAGGCTTAGGCCTGGCAAGGGCAGGCGGAAAGCTTGGCTTCCTCTGTTACCTAGGAAACCTTGCTCTCTGTGGCTGTAGCCATCTTGGTTTGGGTTAATTTGCATACTCGCTCTGATTGGATGGTGGGCGTGGCTTGTGGGTGTGTCGGAGGTATGGTCAATTTGCATATTTGTCTATTATTAGGTTAGATTCTTCCCAATATATAATAGTTACCTTAAACTCAGTGTGTACTGCTTGTCAGCTCTGACCTCTGTTTACCCAAGTATTCACCTTAACTTCCTTTACTAAGTAATAGGATTTCGGTGGTATCTGCAGACTCACAAAGCAAAATAATGTTGTGGTATGTTTTATTCTGATATTATTAAAGTGAGTATATCCTAATGCATGAAAATAAATGGGGAATAGAAAGTAGGCCATGTGGCCAATGGGAATTCGCCAAGAGAAACATTTTCTATGACTACTGAATAAGTAAATGGAATGGCTTCAGAGGCAATTATAGCGCAAAATGATTGTGTGTGATGCTCCAGAATAGTAAGTGGGAAATGTTCTTTTCCAGGAAAGTATAAAACTATGAATGGGAGGGGGAAAGAATCCAAATCAGAAAAGTGCTGTCAAAATTGCAAGCCCAGTCTTCTAGTTCTTCAAGATCGTGGAGAAGGTGGTTCCCATGCCAACTTATTGAAACAATGTTTCCATGCCAACTCAAATGATGAGCAGTAAAGGGGACTATTTTTCCAGGTCTCTCCTTGAGCCAGCTCTCTCACAGGGGTGAGTGAGCCCCATCACGTGGCAGAGGTGCTTGGAGACCCCTCCAACCTCAGCTGCTGAGACCCGACCAGATGGACTCACAATGGGCTGGGTGGGTACACTTGAGACGGCACAGCTCTCCTGAGATTCACAGTGAGATTCTCTGAGCTAGAGTGCCTTGTGGCTTAAAAGGATTCATGCAACTTCTCACTTGCCCAATTTAGTCTCAGAAACTTTAGAAAGGGAGTAGAAAGGACCCCTTTTTGAACACTTCATTTATTTATGCATTTAGTTGTAAGACTTTACAGTACTAAACTTCTTCCTCTTCGATATTTTAAGGATGACATTTAGGTCTCTGTCAGGAATCCCTAAGACCACACATGACTCAAAAATTCACTAGAAAGATTACCACACTCAAAATAACTGTTCAACTCACATTTCTGGTTTATTATAGAAAGAATCAAATTAAAATCAGGGAAGGAAAAGGCTCCTGGGCAAATGCCGGGAGAAACCAGACAGTCCCGGGTGCCTCCTTCAGTGGAGTCGTATGGCACGAAGTCTCCCAGCAGCCATGGGTGACATATGCCATTGCTGCCCATTTGGGCAGCTCCCAGGGTCTGGAAGTCCGGAGTGTTTAGTGGAGGGTCAGTGCCACAGGCATGCGGTGCCTGCCTGCATGACTGACCTCAGGCACTCAGACTCCAACCCCTCACAGAGCAGACTCTTCACCATAAGTCACAGGGTTTACATGCACTATCTGCTCAGACTGGTAGCTCATGCCTAAGGCCTCGCGAATATAAAAACACTCTTGTTGGGCAGACTATCCCAAGGGCTCAAAGCTCATCTCCCAAAAGCTGGCCAAGCATCAGTCCTAAAAAGGAGCTCCTTCTCAGAATGTGCAGGACTTGAGCCCCTGGTGCTGAGTTAACCCTCTCCTGCATGGCAAACTGCTCGTTGTTATCTGAAATCTTCTTAAATGCCACTAATTGTATCTGGGCACATGGCAGAACAATTAGAAATTACATTTCCCAGGGGGAAAATCTGAGGGACATCGACAACAGTGTGGTGGCTGCCAGGGGGAGGGGGATGGGGAGGGGCAGATGGAGGAGAGTATAGGGTGGATAAGTGGTGATGGACAGAGACTTAACTTGGGGTGGTAAACACAATACAGTTGTGTGTTGTGGAATTGTGCATCTGAAACCTATATAATTTTGTTAACCTGTGTCACTCAATAAATTCAATTAAAAAAAAAAAAGAAATGACATTTCCCATCCTCCCTTGCTGCTGATTCTGACTATGTGACCAACCTCTCTCCAACAGATGACATGAAACCCACCATACTGCTTTAAAGAAAATTGCTTTCACTGAGCTTTCTTTGTTTGCTCATTCCTGTGGAACAATGATGGGTCAGCAACCCATGACCAAGAAGTTCTGTATCTGATAATATAACCCAAGAATTCTCACACATGTCCTTAGGGCACATAGATAAAGGTGTTCACCAAGCATTGCTTGAGGCCGCAGCGAATTAGAGGCAATAAAGAAAATGTGGTGTATTCATACTAATCAGAGGCATGCTCAAAATATGGAACAAAGTGAATGACATCAGTCCCAGCCAAACGAATCCCAGCCTTGGCACTAGAGTAGGTTCTGAGAGACCCCTATTTCCCCTCCCCCCAGAGCTTGGTGTCAACCCAGTAGGTGCTGGATTGTGGAGGAGCCCTCATGAGACCTGAGCAGAAACTACTCACCAGCTGTGTGGCGACATCTCTGTATTTTAACCACCAGAATGACCACACAAGGGCACACCAACTGAAAACACCCTGAATGCAGTGCTCGGCATATGATTAGAATAAGTGGACTACATGGTCACAGAGCAACACAGATGAAGAAATAAGAAATAAAATGAGATGCATAGCAAGAAACCATTTATTTATTTATTCATTTATTTACTTATTTTTTTAATCTTTATTGTTGACAGTATTAAAGATGTCCCCCTTTTTCCCCCTTTGACCTCCTCCACCCAGTTCCCAATCCACCCCAGGCCTTCACCCCCACTACTGTCTGTGTCCATAGTTAAGATCTTTGGTTAATCTCTTCCCGCCCCCACTCCCCCCTTCCCTCTGAGATTCATCGGTATGTTCCATGCTTCCATGTATCTGATTCTATTTTATTCACCAGTTTATTTTGTTCATTAGATTTTTTGTTTGTTTATTTTTATTTTTAGATTAAATTGTTGATAGATATGCATTTGTTGCCATTTTATTATTAATATTTTATTTCTTCTTCTTCTTCTTCTTCTTCTTCTTCTTCTTCTTCTTCTCTCCTCCTCCTCCTCCTCCTCCTCCTCCTTCTTCTTCTTCTTCTTCTTCTTCTTCATACCCTTCAACATTTCATATAATATTGGTTTGGTGGTGATGAACTTCTTTAGCTTTTCCTTGTTTGTGAAGCTCCTTATCTGACCTTCAATTCTAAATGAGAGCTCTGCTGAGTAGATTAATCTTATTTGTAGATCCTCATCACTTTGAATATTTCTTGCCACTCCTATCTGGCCTGCAGAGTTTCTGTTGAGAAATCAGCTGACAATCCTATGGGCACTCCCTTGTAGGTAACTAACTGCTTTTCTCTTGCTGCTTTTAAGAGTCTCTCTTTGTCTTTAGCCCTTGGCCTTTTAATTATGATGTGTTGTGGTGTGGGCCTCTTTTAGTTCCTCTTATTTGGGACTCTCTATGCTTCTTAGACATCTAAGTCTATTTCTTTCACCAGGGAGGGGAAGTTTTCTGCCATTATTTCTTCAAATAGGTTTACAATATCTTGCTATCTCTCATCTCCTGGCACCCCAATAATGTGGATGTTAGTATGCTTGAAGTTGTCCTGGAGGCTTCTTACACTATCTTTACACTTTCGAATTAGTTTTTCTTTTTGCTCTTCTGATTGGGTGTTTTATGCTTCATAATATTCCGCATTGTTGATTTGATTCTTGGCATCCTCTGCTCTACTGTTGGATACCTTTAAATTATTCTTTATTTCAGTTAGTGTATGCTTAATTTCTGACTGGGCCTTTTGCATGTATTTGACTTTCTCACTAATATCCTTGAAAGTCTCATGAAGATTTTTGAATAACCTTATAACCATAGTTTTGAACTTTATATCCAAAAGTTTGCTTGCTTCATTTCTTGCATTTCTGACATGTTTCTTTGTCTCCCCATTGGCTGCTTCTTGTGTTTGTTTCTATGCATTAGGTAGAGTTGCTATATCTCCTGGAATTGTTAGAGTGGCCTTGTGTAGTAGGTGTCCAGCAGGGCCCAGTGGCTCAGCCTCCCCAGTCACCTGAGCTGGGCACTCTAGGCAGATCCCTGTGTGGGCTGTGTGCACAGTCTTCTAGTTGAGCCTTGCTTAGTGTTGGCATGACTGAGAGAAATTGACCTCCAGGCCATTGGCTGTGAGGACCAGCTGCAGCCACAGTGGGAGAGCTGCAGTGCAGGAAACACCCATATGGAGCAGGACTTGCTTCAGTGGGGCTTTGGTGCTCACTGAGTGTGTTGCTCGTGGATGTGTAGAGTTGTAATCTGCTATGGTCTGAAGCTATCCACTGGGTCCACTGGCTCTAGGGCCTCCAGGGAGGTGCAAAGTCAACCACTGGCTGGGGCCATCCTGCAGGAGCTATTTCCATTGTGCTTGGAGGTTCCAAGGTGAGGCCCAGCTGTGAAGCAAGGCAGGCTGGTGCTAGTGCTGGGTCTTGGGCCTTTTATTGATAGGTTTGGGGCTCCCTGACCCAGCTGTAACTTGTTTGAGAGATTTCAGAAAAGTCTGAAGCCTGAGCAAGGACAGGCCATTCATATACAAAAGCCACTGCAAACAGTTTGGGTGGGGCTGCAAATTGATTGGGGCAAGGTCTCAGGAAATCTCCAAGGTGGAGCAGTGTGCTCCAGGCTGCTGGAGACTCAGATATGACTGCCAGTCAGCCTTACGACCAGGGAGGTCCCAGCCCAGGAACAATGACCCCTGAGAACACCTCCATCTGGGAGAATGCTGCCCCTGAGTTCCTGCCTTGATGCCAGACAATCCAGTTTCTCCTTGTATGTGTTTGTGTCCCCCAGAGCCTCAACCTGGTGCTAGAGCTCAAAGGCAGTGGGATTTTGTAAGTTCAGTTTGTGTGCTGGCCCTTTAAGAGGAACAGCTGTGTCTCTAGCAGCCAATCCCCGCTGGATTTTACAGCCCAAAGTTATTGGGGACTTCTCTTCCCATCTAATTTAAAAAATGGCACACATGGATGCTGGTTCAGCCTGTCTCATGCCTCAGCCCCTTCTACCAGTCTCAATTTGCTTTCTTCTTTACTTTTCTAGTCGTAGGATTTCCATTTAGCCAGATTTCAGGCAGTTCTGAATGATGGTTGTTCTGTATTTTAGTTGTAATTTTGATGTGGTTGTGGGAGGCAGCAAGTACAGGCATTTACCTACACCATCATCTTGGTTCTCAGGAAACATTTAAATGAAATATTTGTACACAAGCCATAGCACACACTTTATAAGAACCCTTTACTTGCACTTATTACATGAGCAAGGGGAAATGGCAAAAGGGAATAGAGATGAAGGAAATAAATAAATAAGAGGGGGCCTGTGTATATCAACGATGATGATGTCCAGAATATTCCATAACAACTAGTTTCTCTGAGTCCAGCCAAAAGCAATCAGTCTGTCCCTTCTGTGACCTGCATGGCAGGGTTTAGGATCTGAAGGAGGGGCTGACGCACAAATGAAAATGCTATACAAGAAATATGAATTTAGAAGTCAATAGGGGCCAGGTGGAGCCTCTTTATTTAAGAGACACACTGACTTCTGGCCTGGTCCACTATTTATTTACTTGAATACACATTTGCCCTTTAGCAATGCATACAGGCAGATCGAAGGTAAAGTTTGGTAAATAGCATAAGGATTATTGGGTCATGGAATTGCCTTGAGCCATTGAGCCCACAGCAGGGCAATATTATCCTGATTTTCAGCCCTGCTGAATATCAAAGTCCATTGGCCTTCCAATGATTATTTTTGCATTTTTATGCTAACAGCTGTTTGCTTTAGCTTCTGGCATTTCCCCCTTTTTGTTTTTTTAATAAATCTTGAAAGGTGTATGCCATCTGAAGGGCTTGAGTCTTTTTTAAGAATTTTCATTTTGCTTCTGCAGACTAGAAATAAATAAATAAGACTAAGAATGAGACAGACAATAGTGGTTATGTGAAGAGGCAAATGTAGGGAGTTTCAATGAAAAGGATTAAGTTCTTTCATGTCCTTTTTAAATTGCTGTCAGACATCTAAGGAATCGGTCCATAAGTTTGCTTGGAGCTTCTGCTATTTGGGGCCGGAGTAGTCCTCCATCTGCAGCTACAGGTACAGGATGAGGCTTCAGGTGCAAGGTCCTCATTAGTTTGGTCAGTTTCTTCCATGGCTCTATGTTGGAGTTTAATGTTCCTTGCAGGAATCCACACAGGCTTGGAGAAGTTTTCTGGAAATACACAAGCATATTCTTGATCAAAGGTTAATAAAGGGTTGGGACCTTTGCATAAACCAGACTCAGGATCCTTCCATTTGATCAAGCTTTTTTCCTTTTGGCTTATTATGACAACAGTGTAATTTTATTGGTGTCTTGCCATCAGCATTACAAGTGAAAAAATTTAAAGTAATTAAGGCTTGGTGTAAGTCTACCTACAGGCGATTTCTTCAGGATCACTATTCCCCCTTTTTGTTTTTCAAGTTGGGATTTTAGTCACTGAGTTTTATAATTCCCTGTCCTTGGGAATTGTATGGTATTCCCATAATGTGCTGAATTTTCTATTTTTTACAGAATTGTTGTAAATGACAGCTTGTGTATGCAGGTTCATTATTAGTTTTAAAAATTTTTGGCATTTCCATGATGACAAAAGCAGCTAGGCAATGATTAATGACCTGTTTTGCCATTTTCCCTGTAGATGCAGTGGCCTAAAGGACTTTTGAAAAGGTATCTCAGAGACATGCAATGCCCCAAGGCATCCAAAAGGAGTATAATGTGTTATATCTATTTGCTAGATATGGTCCCTTATCAATCCTTGAGGATTAATCCCTGTATTAGTCCTTTGAGGCAGGTGTAACATACAAGCAGGGTATTTCTTGATAATCTGTTTTGCCTGCTGTTGAGTGATTGAGGATTGTTTAGATAACATTCTGGCAAGCTGAGGTAAAAGCTGGTGAGATTCTGTAGCTTGCTGTAATAAGGTAACCAACTGATTGGCATATGCATTTTCTCTTGTTAAAGGACCAGGAAGGGTGGTATAAGCCCTGATATCTATACTAATAAAAGGGTAATATGCTAATTAGACTGAATAGACTGGACATCTTCCAGACGTCATTCTGGATGTCCCTCCTGACAAAGCTGGGGGCATGGCCGGCCTGCAAACCACCTGTGGCCCCTTACCCCGGCCAGCCCCGCCCCCCGCATGGACCCCCACCCCAATCTGAGGCCCCCTTCAGGGCAGGCCAGCCAGCCCCACACGTGCATTAGGCCTCTATCCTCCTATATAATAAAAGGGTAATATGCAAATTGACCCTAATGGCAGAACAACCACTAGACCAGTCACTATGAGATGCACTGACCACCTCTTGGTTCCTTTCCCTGGCTGGCAGGCTCCAATCACCTGATGGCCACCCACCGTGTGGGTGGAGCCAGTGAGCAGGCAGGAACAGCCAACTTCTCGGTCCCTTCCCCTGGCCGTCAGGCACTGGTCACCCAATGGTGAACGGGGAACCAGAGGTGGGTGGCAATGGGGGGCAGGGCCAGCTATGGGCAGCTGGGGAAGATGGCCCTGATCGCAGACCAGGTCTAGGGACTGTACCCACACATGAATTTCGTGTGTCAGGCCTCTAGTGAGTAATATAAAAGGGATATTGTCTTTGCTGTACAATTTGATGTACCTGTTTAAATAGTATAAACAGACTTTGGTCACTGAGTCATTATAATTAAGCAGTTTTAATTCCGTTTACCAGGCAAGCAGTATAGGCAGAATCAGAAATAACATTGAGAGGCTCCTGAAAATTCTGCAGTGCAGCCTTGATAGCTTCTAATTCAATCCTTTGTATGATTAGTCTGGATGACTTGGTCTGAATTTACTGTATGATATGCAGCTTTGCCATTAGAGGAGCCATCAGTAAAAACAGTTAATGCTCAAGGAATAGGTTTCTGTCTATTATTTTTTGGTATAAATAATAGGGCTATAATATAAAAACTGTAGTACTGTATTTTCCGGTGTATAAGACGACTTTTTAACCCAGGAAAATCTTCTATACACCCAGTCATCTTATACGCCGGAAAACACGGTAACTTGCTTTTTAATAGGTGACAAATAAGTTCCCCTGAATATTCACTTATTTTAATTTGCAAATTTAAGTCAGTCTGAAATAATAATTAGTTTTTAACTTTATTTGTCTTTGGGTGTGGACAGCAAATGACAATAATTGGATTTCTGCTAGCAGTCTTTTTTAATATATTGACATAAGCTATTTACCTTTTGTTTAGGGAGGCAAAATGCAAATTATTTACTCTTGAGTGTCCTTGGTTTAGGGAAGATATGATTTATTAGATGGTCCCAAACCACTTGGCATTTATATTTTTTAGAGGTTGCAAACTGCTGTTACATGCTGTATTTGCTGTCTCACTGCTTGAGTGAGGTGAGCCACGAAATTAGAAAATGATTTTGTAGGTCTTTGCATACACTTAATAAAAGCTCCTTAGGATTCCCTAAGTATATTGAATAAATTTGTCATTTCTTCCATAGAGATTTTTAGATAAGGTCTTAACTAATTAATGTCCTCTAATAATTTCTATGAGTCATTTAAGGTTTTAAGGCAATCCTTTTGTATTTCTACCTTTTGAGGCCTGATATATTTATTTTCAATTACATTTTCCAGATATTTGAGGATCATTTCCCTCTGTATTTTTTCCAGAGCAATCTTTAAGCCCCATTTAGGAGTTTTCTTTTCAAATTGGGTAAACATTGCTAAAATTTGCTTTTCCTGTGGGCTTGCCACAAGTTGCTACATTAAAGACCTTCACTTTCTTTTCAACAAAACAACCAACGTGGTTGCCTTTCAGAAAAACAGGTAGGAGAGAGACATGCTGGCCAATACTGTAATGTATACATCTCAAGTAAAAGTAACTTTCTTTTTCTTATGGTGTCTCATTAATGTTGAGATTTAATGCTTACATAATAATTTTTAGTTTACTTTGTAAATAGTAGTGGAAGAGATTTTAAAATTTCTCCTTCTTAAGCTTAAATTTAGTTCTAAACAGCATTCTTTTTGTCTAGTGCTTATTTGCATATGTATGCAAATTTTAATTTGAACTTTAGTATAACCAATCCTAGCTAATAATAGACAAATATGCAAATTGACCATACCTCTGACACACCCACAAGCCACGCCCACAAGCCACACCCACCATCCAATCAGAGCAAGTATGCAAATTAACCCAAACGAAGATGGCTACAGCCAGAGAGAGCAAGGTTTCCTAGGTAACAGAGGAAGCCAAGCTTTCTGCCAGCTGTTGCAGGCCTAAGCCTCTACTCAAGCTACAAAGTTTCAATTATAGAAGGTAAACAAATTCAAACCAATGGCGGCAGAATGGAGCTGAGAGAGCAGGCCAGGGTTGCCGCTGGCAACAGGGGAAACAAAGCTTTCCGCCCACCCTGGCCAGGCTCACCCGCTTAAGGCTACAAAGTTTCAATTGTAGAAGGTGAATTAACTGCCACAGAAATGGCTGCCGCCCCAGAGGGAGCAGCAGGCTTGGCTCGCTCCAGGCTACAAAGTTTTAATTGTAGAAGGAAAATAAATTCCAGATACCAGGGCCTCTGCTTGCATTGCCAGGGGGTGTGACCCACCTGCAAACCACCACAGGCCCCTCACTCAGGCCGCCCCACGCCCCGAGGGAACCCCACCCTGATCAGGGACATCACCCTTCAGGGCAAACCAGCTGGCCCCCACCCATGCACCAGGCCTCTATCCTATCTAATAAAAGAGTAACATGCAGATTGATCATCACTGCAACACACAATATAGCTGCCCTCATGTGGTCAAAGATCCTGCCCCCATGTGGACACAAGATGGCCACCACAAGATGGCCAGCAGGAGAGGGCAGTTGGAAGGCACCCGGCCTGCAAGGGAGGGCAGTTGAGAAGGACCAAGCCTGCAAGGGAGGGCAGTTGGAGGTGATCAACCCTGCAGGAGAGGGCAGTTAGGGGTAACCAGGCCGGCAGAGGAGGGAAGTTGGGGGCAAACAGGCTGGCAGCAGAGTGGTTAGGGGGTGATCAGGCTGGAAGGCAGAAGTGGTTAGGGGCAATCAGGAAGGCAGGCAGGCAAGCAGTTGGGAGCCAGCAGTCCTGGATTGTGAGAGGGATGTCCGACTGCCCGTTTAGGCCCAAAAATCCCATTTAGGCAGTCAGACATCCCTTGAGGGGTCCCAGATTGGAGAGGGTACAGGCTGGGCTGAGGGACAACCCCCCTCCTTGCACGAATTTCGTGCACCGGGCCTCTAGTTGCTTATAAAATACTAGAGGTCTGGTGCACAAAATTTGTGCACGGGGGTGTGTGTCCCTCAGCCCAACCTGCACCCTTTCCAATCTGGGACCCCTTGAGGGATGTCCGACTGCCTAAATGGTATTGGGTCTAAACAGGCAGTCGGAAACCCCTCTCACAATCCAGGACTGCTGGCTCCCAACTGCTCGCCTGCCTGCCTTCCAGATGGCCCCTAACCACTTCTGCCTGCCAGCCTGATCACCCCCTAACCACTCCTCTGACAGCCTGATTGATGCCTAACTGCTCCCTGCCAGCCTGAATGCTTCTAACTGCCCTCCCCTGCAGACCTGGTCACCCCTAACTGCCCTCCCCTGCAGGCCTGGTCACCCTAACTCTCCTCCCCTGCAGGCCTGGTCACTCCCAATTGCCCTCCCCTGCAGGCCTGGTCACCCCCAATTGCCCTCCCCTGCAGCCCTGGTCACCCTAACTGCTCTCTCATGCAGGTCTGGGTCCTCCACAACTGCCCTTTTCTGCAGGCCTGGTCACCCCCAACTTCCCTCCTTTGCCCACCTGGTCACCCTTAACCCTTTGCACTGGCTTGCTTTTTTCTCGATTCCTTTATTCTAATGCTAACTGTGTCGAGTCACACTTGACATCCAAGTGCAAAAGGTTAACTGCCCTCCCCTGCAGGCTTGATTGCCCCCAACTGCCCACCCTTGCAGGCCTGGTCCCTACCAATTGCCTTCTCCTGCTGGCCATCTTGTGGCAGCCATATTGTGTCCACATGGGGCAGCCATCTTTGACCACATGGGGGCAGCCATTTTGTGTGTTGGAGTGATGGTCAATATGCATATTGCTCTTTTATTAGATAGGATAGAGACCTGGTACATGGTGGGGGCGGCTGATTTGCCCTGAAAGGTTCCTGGATCAGGATGGGAGTTCCCTTGGGGCATGGGGTGGCCTGGGCGAGGGGCCTGTGGTGGTTTGCAGGCTGGCCACACACCCCCGGCAACCCAAGCAGAGGCCCTGGTATCTGGGATTTATTTATCTTCTATAATTGAAACTTTGTAGCCTTCAGCAGAGGCCAGGGCAGGCCAGGAAGTTTGGCTTTCTCCCTCACCGGGGAAACCCAAGCCTCTTGCTCGCTCTGTGGCCGCAGCCATTTTTTGTTGGGATTTCTTTCTCTTCTATAATTGAAACTTTGTAGCCTTGAGTGGAGGCCAGGGCTGTGAGAAGCTTGGCTTCCTCCATCGCTGGGGAAACCCAAGCCTCCTGCTCACTCAGTGCCAGGCCGCCATCTTAGTTGGGTTAATTTGCATACTTGCTCCTGATTGGCTGGTGGGCATAGCTTGTGGGTATAGCAAGTGATGATTAATTTGCATGTTTCTCTTTTATTAGTGTAGATTGGCTTCTCATATAACTGAGTTTATATGAGACCTTGGTTATATTGTTAAAAGCTAACTTATTAAATAATTAAAGTATGTACCTTTATTATAAAAGTAAAGTAAGTAATTTATATATTTGACCCATGAAGTACAGATGCCACCCCCCCCCCCCCCAGCCAATATGAAGAGCAGGCTGGGTGGGAGTCCAAGGCATCATGTATGCTCCTATTTTGAAATTTTGCTGCAGAGTATTCTGTTTTTGTATAAGAAGCATTCAGCAATCTTGTCATGCCAGGCTTGGAGACTGAAACGTCGGGCTTTCTTGCTCAGAGTAAAATGGCCCTTTTACAATTCTTGTTATTTAATTTTAGAACTTCTTACTTTCAACATTTCTTTTTTCCTTCTCATCACATACTCAACCTTCACAAATCTCACACTTTTAAATTAGCCTTCAAACCTTCTTTCTATGTCCTTCAAAAATGCATAACCATGCCTAGAGCTTCCATTAAGTATTTCTACTCTAATATTATTTCTTTCTGTCATCAACTTGTATATACCTTCAGCAGCTTGCAGACCTTTTTCTTATTTTTCCTTTAAAATGTATGTCCATGCCTTCTATTATTAAAACCATACAATATGTAAACCTTAATTTTCCAATGATAATTAAAAATAAACAGCCAGCATTTCTCAGGTTGACATTTATGAATATTCTCACCTTTAAGAAATATATTTTTAGATTTCTGTAGTAAAAGGTAAAACCAGGTGAGCTTAAAACTTGTTGGAATATTTAGATGTTTATCATTTAATCCAGCAATGTTCCAAAGCTTTTGAGTTGTCAAAAACTTTGGAAGATTATGTATAGGCATATATAATTACCACTGAAAAAGATTTACCATATACCCTTCATTTTAGTTATATATAATTTGCCTTAACAACTTTGAGATTTTAAAGTCAATTATTATTACCCAAGGCATTTTCCTTGGCAAATTCTGTAACAGAGATAACTTACTGACTTTCAGTGGCTTTAATGTTAAAGTATTATTGTATTGTTTTTTAATAAAAACAGGAGTGCCCTTGGGACCTTGGAGGTAACCTTAGAATGTGGTATATTATTATTCAAGAACTGCCCTTTATCATGGAAACATTACTCTTGTTTCCCAGACACAGCCTGTATATTTTCCTTGTGTCATCTTCGCCATCTTCCAAAGATAAACAGTCTGGGGCCTATTATATAGCATCCATGAAGAGATGGGGCTTAGGCCAAGAAGCCACCCAAAATCGGGTGGGATGCCTCTCCCTTGAATTAGCCTTTTTCTCTTCGAGGGTACAGACATCAAAGATGACATCCCTACATTGTGAGAAATGTCTCATCTGTCCAAATTTCAAATGAGGGACTGGGAAATAAAAACATGATGAAAATGAGATTTTTAAGAACACTGCCAAGAGTGGGCATCCATTTTACAGGATCACCAAGAGACCTAATAATTAATGGGCTGAGGCCTTTTTTAATTACATCCCTTTGTCTAGAAATTTTCCTAGGAACTGTGTTATCGGCCATGTGTGTCACTCATATTCATTCTCCCCACCCCCACATTCTATTTGCTCTGGGGAAATTTAGTAATGGCCTAGCCATCTACTGTTTCTTTCTATTAAGATAAATTAAAGGCATGCTTAATCATTAAACCAAACAAAAAAAGACAGATAAAACAACAATCAACAGACACCTATATATACAATATTTACAATTGCGCATAACACATAGACAAGACTTAATAAATCAGCGTTTTTTTCATGGATCTTTCAGATGTTTTACATTGCCTGGGACTTACAGCCAGATGTGGTCTAGATCTCAGCCTGTTGTTCACAGATCTTATCATATTCTGCTCTCTATAGCACTGACTGGCATCTAAAGTTGTGTCAGCTAAAATCGGCCAGTTCCAAGGCGTCATAAGATAATTTTCAGACAAAGCATTAAGGGAGTCCTTTTGTAAAAGGACTGTTAGCCCCTTTTTCTCTAGTTGATGAGCCTTCCCACAATAGAGGCAAAGGATCTGGGGCCTTAGGTTTTACAGACTTTTGATCCTCAGTACAAAATGGGCATAATGCAGTTCGAACAAGAGCCCACATAGTTAAAGATGACAAGGGAACTTGTTTTACTTGAGCCTGATTTAAGAGAATACCTTTTGACACCTTAATTCCTTTATCCTTGAGCATTCAAGCTAAAAATTTACAATGATGTTTTTGCCTTTTACTCTAATTCTTCCCCATTATAACATGGCTTATTAAAAATGTCCCCATCCACTTACGGTCTAGACTCCAAAGCTGGTATGGGGTTTGTTTGCAGAGAACTTCCCACCTTTCCGATGAATTTCCACTTTTCCTTTTTCACCTCATTTTTCACTCAGGTGAATCTCCTCCAGTCCCTGTTCTAGGCACCAGATGCCATGACCTTCACAGCAGGGTTCAGGATCTGAAAGAGGGGCTGACGCACAAATGAAAATGCTATACAAGAAATATGAATTTAGAAGGCATTGGGGGCCAGGTGGAGCCTCTTTCTTGAAGAGGCACACCAACTTCTGGCCTGGTCCACTATTTATTTACTTGAATACACATTTTCCCTTTAGCAATGCATACAGGCAGATCAAAGTTAAAGTTTGATAAACAGTATAAGGATTATCAGGTTAGGAAATTGCCTTGAGCCATTGAGCCCACAGCAGGGCAATACTATGCTGATTTTCAGCCCTGCTGAATATCAGAGTCCATTGGCCTTCCAATGATTCTTTTTTTCATTTTTATGCTAACTTCTATTTGCTTTAGCTTCTGGAATGTCCCTATAAAGTTCCTTGAGTTAATAAAGTTATGCAGAAGAAAATAACTGGATCAGAAGCAGACTTTTGCCCAGATAAATTATTTCAACAACTAAGAAAAGAAAAGTTTTAAAAACTCAGTTCACAACAAGGAAATGACTTACTGAGGATTTTGAGAAATAAATATAGAGAAGATAGGGTTTTCTATGAGCATTAAAAGAGAGATAAGATTTCAGAATCTGACAGAATTTGACAAAGAAAACACACAAGCACAGGGATGGCAATGCCTGAGGTGACAGGAAGAGGAAATGAAATGAAAAAGATGGAATAAAGTGAGAAATCCAGCAGTGAAAATTGCTGTGTCAAATTGGAAGGGTAGTGGAAATTCAGGAGAGAATGAAAAGTAATTTAATGTTGTTGTTACTGCTATTGTTATTAGTATTAGCATAAATATTACTTATTCAAGTCGATGATTTAGGAGGATTAATCCCGAAGCTCTGCTTAGAGTGGATTCGAGGGAAGGAGTTTTAAAGAAATCAGTTTGAAGCAATTACCATAATTCGGATCAGAGATGATGAACATTTCCTCTTGGGCTCAAGATTAGACAGAAGAGGACAGAAATGGGGAAAAGTTTCAAGTAAAAATCTACAGGCTGTGACTGATTAGAAGAGAACTTTGAAGGTAAATGAATAGAAATGACTCCGTTTTGATGTTTAAAAGATGAAAACCATTGTTTCATCCAGAAACAGTGATTGTTACAGTCAGGAAAAAGAGAGAGAGAAGGAGTATTAATTTTAGGCATTGGAAGGAAAATTCTTAAGGGGAGGGCTTTTTAGATATGCAAAGTGAGCATATTTCCAGTCAAGAGGGCATGACTAAAGATGAAAATTCAAGCAGGCTGCATTTTAACACAAGGCCCTAAAGGAAAAGCAAGAGAAAACCATGGCCTTGGTAAGCAGTCAGGAAATGTCCTCTAGCCCTCCTAGCTGACTATATAAAGAACTATGTTCATTATTTTGCTATAGAAACGTCTCTGATATTTTTACTTTTTTTTTTTTTTTAATCTCTGCAACCAGTAACAAGGCCCCTGCCTAAACCCATTGCTATTTTCAGACATCGAATTGTGAGCATGTTGTGATTTCTGGGAAGAGTAAGAAGGATAGTCGCCTCCTCCTGACGGCTCTATTGTGCAGTGTGCGCAAACCCACAGCGGACCGCCAACACCCCTTGTGGAACGGCAGTGCCCTTCAAGTGGTGGGGTGCCAGGAACCCCTCCAACGGTGACTATCTGCTGGCAAGATTTCAATCCAGGGAACAGTGAGCAAACTTTACCATCTCCGAACTGTGATTTACTCACTAAGAACCCTGAAATCCTTTCCACAATAACAGTACAATAATGTATATGTAGACGTTGTACATGAGAAATGAAATGAGTTTGACATCCTAATCCACTTTTCACTTTGAAAACAAACAAATATTTTGACATACCTGGGAGATATGTTTCAGAGAGCATAACTAGGACCCCACGAAGATTTGCAACTGTGAGTCTAAGACACATTAAATCTTTATTTCCCTTGGGTCAAAAAGTGATTTATCCCAAAGTGGTTAGAGATTTTTAAAAGGCAATTTACTCAAAAGCGATTTCAAAGGGAATTTTTTTGTAAACAAAGTCACAAATTGATTATTTTCAGTCCCTCTCTGTTCCTTCCTATTGGGCACATAAAGTGACCTTTGAAACACCAATGCAACATGTTTGTGACTTTGTCCAGTTTACCTGGATGGAGTGCTGCTCAGAAATAAGGGATGAAAACTGTGTGGAATAACGTGTTATGGTCCCCACAGTTCCCTAAAATCATTTTCACATTAATTCTACTGAACAATTATCCCTTTCCTTAGACTTGCCCCAATGCCATAATTATGAGATAAATATGTATTAAGCATGTATTATTTTCAGACATTGGGCTGGAGTGACTAAATAGAGTCTTGTAGGTAAGGATTATGATGATCACAAGATTTGGGTGAGAGTTACTACCATATTTTCATACCTCATAGGTATTTCTTCTGTCTTCTGCTTTCTAGGCTAAGTTTCCATACCCCTTCCCTGCAACTAAATGTATCCTTCATTTTATCAGGGATATTCCCAGAACATAAATTCGCTAGTTTTTTCATGGCTTAAAACTCATCAGTGACTATCATGTGGATTAAATTAAAAACTTGTGAGTTGCTTTCCAGGTTTATCAATCCCTCTAGTTTTTTCACCTTTTAAACAATCAGTTCTGAGACTTAAGGTGCCTTTTCACACCCTTGCCTTCTCTGACAGTTACCTCCACCTTCCCTCCAGCCCTGCCTGTGTGCCCTTGTTCTACCTGAAAGGCACTACTTTGGCTTTGAAGACTCATTTCAGGTGTGACTCATGAAAACTTTGTTCTTAGAAAACTCCAACTCCAACCCAAGCATTGCCACTTGTATTCTGACATAGATATATATACGAGAGGACCAGTGCATGAAATTCATGCACAGGGGCAGGGGTGTCCCTCAGCCCAGCCTGCAGCCTCTCCAATCTAGGACCCCTCAGGAGATGTCTGACCGCCAGTTTAGGCCCAATCCCACACCAGCAGTTGGACATCCCACTCACAATCCAGGACTGCTGGCTCCTAATCACTCACCTGCCTGCCTGCCTGCCTGATTTCCCCTAACCCGCTTCTGTCTGCCAGCCTGATCACCCCTAACCGCTCCCCTGCCAGCCTGATTGACACCTAACTGCTCTCCTGCCAGCCAATCGCCCCCAACTGCCCTCCCCTGCCGGCCATCTTGTGACAACGTGGGGGCGGCCATCTTATAACAACGTGGGGCTGGCCATCTTGTGGTGGCCATCTTGTGATGATGTGGTGGCAGCCATCTTGTGAGGGCATGAGGATCAATTTGCATATTACCTCTTTATTATATAGGATATATCCGATCTAATAAAAGAGTAATATGTAAATTGACCGTACCTCCGCTACACCCACAAGCCACTCAGAAGCACGTATGCAAATTAACCCAACCAAGATGGCTGCAGCCATGGAGTGAGCAGGAGGCTTGAGTTTCCCTGGCAATGGAGGAAGCCAAGCTTTCCCCACACTCTGCAGTTCCTGGACTCCACTCAAGGCTACAAAGTTTTAATTATAGAAGATAAATAAACCCCAACAAAAATGGCTGTGGCCACTGAACAAGCAGGAGGCTTGGGTTTCCCTGGCAATGGAGGAAGCCAAGTTTCTGGCCTGCCCTGGCCTCCACTGAAGGCTACAAAGTTTCAATTATAGAAGATAAATAAATCCCAGATACCAGGGCATCCGCTTGAGTCACCGGGGGGGCATGGCTGGCCTGCAAATCACCACACGTCCCTCACCCAGGCCACCCCATGCCCCAAGGGAACCCCCACCCTGATCCAGGACACCCTTCAGGGCAAACCAGCTGGCCCCCACCAGTGCACCAGGCCTCTATCCTATCTAACAAAAGAGTAATATGCAAATTGACCATCACTCCAACACACAAGATGGCTGCCCCTATGTGGACTCAAGATGGCTGCCACAAGATGGCCAGCAAGGGAGGGAAGTTGGGAGGAATCAGGCCAGCAGGGGAGGACAGTTGGGAGGGACCAGGCCTGCACGGGAGGGTTGTTGGAGTTGATCAAGCCTGCAGAGGAGGGCAGTTAGGGGTGACCAGGCTGGCAGAGGAGGGAAGTTGGGGGCGACCAGGCCTGCAGGGAAGGGCAGTTGGGGGAAACCAGGCCTGCATGGGAGGGCAGTTAGGGGCAATCAGGCTGGCAGGGGAGCAGTTAGGCATCAATCAGGCTGGCAGGGGAGTGGTTAGGGGGTGATCAGGCTGGCAGGCAGGCAAGCAGTTGGGAGCCAGCAGTCCTGGATTGTGAAAGGGATGTCCAACCGCCTGTTCAGGCTCGATCCTACTGGGATCAGGCCTAAATGGGCAGTCGGACATCCCTTGAGGGGTCCCAGATTTGAGAGGATGCAGGCTGGGCTGAGGGTCACACCTGCCTGTGCACGAATTTTGTGCACCAGGCCAAATATATATATATATATATATATATATATATATATATATATATATGTATGTATATGCCCGGTGCACGAAATTCGTGCACTGGGGAGGATGTCCCTCAGCCCAGCTTGTACCCTATCTAATATGGGACCCCTCGGGGGATGTCCAACTGCAGGTTTAGGCCCGATCCCTGTATAATCGGGCCTAAATCTACAGTTGGACATCCCTCTCACAATCTGGCACTGCTGGCTCCTAACTGCTCGCCTGCCTGCCTGATTGCCCCCTAACTGCTCCCTTGCTGGCCTGATTGCCCCCTAACTGCTCCTCTGCGGGCCTGATTGCCCCCAAATACCCTCCCCTGCTGGCCTGATCACCCCCAAGGCTTTTATTAGTATAGATATGACCCTACACAGAAAATTTTACTAACCCTGCTTTACAATAAGGGCTTGACGATTGAATCATTAGGACCAGACACCAAGATTTCCTTTCTTTGAATAGTGAAGGGAATACTTATCTTGTCTTTAAGTTGCTCGGAAATTAAAGTGAGATAATGACTTAGAAAAGTATAAAAGTATAAAAGCACCATATAAAGACAACTGTCTTTTTAATGAAGTGGTAAAATGAAAAACACTATTTTTATTCTCCCCTTCCTTCCTTTACAGCTTTTATTTAAACTTTGAAATTTATAAAAATTTCACTCCAATTTTCATTTCTTTACATTCAACATTATTTTGTATTGGTTTCAGGTTTTATATTAGTTACAGAATAGTGGTTAGACAATCATATACTTTACAAAGTGTTCCCTGATATTTCTAGTACCCACTTGGCATCATACCATCATTACAACACTATTGACTATATTCCCTATTTAAGTGACAATGGGTTTACAGGTTCCTTTCAGTCTTTCGTGTTGCTCATCCTTCCTTTTCTTTCTCACTTCTTCCCTCATTTTCTTTATATAGCATCTCAATTGGCCATCAAAGCTCAGTGAAGGCACTGGGACACGCTTCATCCATTTTACAGACCAGGAAACTGAGGCCAATTCCAGTTGGCTGTGGAACTTGACTCAGCACACAGGAAGCCCTCAGAGCCATGCTCTTTGCGCTTCCTAAGGGGCAGCGGCCCAGCAAACAGAACAAACCTTCCAGTCAGGCTTACCAGCCTCTTTCTCAAGCACCTCTTCATTGCAGATGCTCCACATTCTTTCCTCTCCCCCCATTCTTTATTGCCCCCCCTTCTCCGAAGCAGGTGGAAGGCTTCCCACTCACTGTCTAGGCATGCTCTGCTATGGGGCAGGGTGTAGCGAGCTTGCTTTTGGGTGAAGGCAGGAGCAGTAGTCACTGCCTCTGAAGTGTGAAGGCCACCTGAGTGTGGCCCGTTAGCACTGGGAGCTTCTCTGAATCACATCAGTCAGTCCAGTACCCTGCAGTGCAGCATCCCTCCACTGAGGTGGCACCACCCCTCAACCCCCGCCTCAGGGGTGAGGGTCCTTGCCCCTCTGCTCTGGAGTCTTTCCATGCCCCTTGATCCCTGGCTGGGCCCACCCATGACTTGGGGCCACTGCAGAACCTCTGTCTCTCTGCAGATGAGGCAGATCCCTGCCCTCGGACTCCATGAAGCTATGAATCTCAGCAACCCCATGCTTGCAATGTGCCCAGGGACCCCCCGGAGCGGCTAGGGTCCGACCTCGACTCCCCTGGGCAGCGATCTTCCCAGGGACCCCTGGGAGCGGCTAGGTGGGTCCGGCTTCACCTCCCCTGGGAGGCGATCTTCCCAGGGACCCATGGGAGTGGCTTGGCGGGTCTGGCTTCGCCTTCCCAGGGCGGTGATCTTCCCAGGGACCCCTGGGAGCGGCTGGATGGGCCCAGCCTCACCCCCTGTGTTGCCGATCTCCCCAGGGACCCCCGGGAGAGGCTGGATGTGCCCGGCCATGCCCCCCCAGGTTGACAATCTCCCCAGGGACCCCCGGGAGTGGCTGGGAGGCCCGGCCATGCCCCCCATTTTGCCATCTCCCCAGGGACCCCAGGGAGAGTCTGGATGGGCCCAGCCACGCCCCCCCCAGGTTGCCGATCTCCCCAGGGACCCCCGGGAGTGGCTGGGCAGCCCAGCCTCGCCTCCTCGAGGTGGCAATCTTCCCAGCGACCCCCGGAACTAAGAGGACTTGGCGCCGCCATCTTGATCTTCTCAACGGCTGGATAGGCCACACGGAGTCCCACCCCACAGCCTCCCGCCGGCCCAATCGTGGCCGTAGCAGAGGTGTGGTCAATTTGCATGTTTCTCTATTATAAGGTAGGATATATATATTTATACACACACACACACACACACACACACACACTAAAGGCCCGGTGTACGAAATTTGTGCACAGGTGTGTGTGTCCCTCAGCCCAGCCTGCACCCTCTCCAATCTGGGACCGCTCGAGGGATGTCCGACTGCCCGTTTAGGCCCAATCCTACTGGTAGGATTGGGCTTAAACGGGCAGTCGGACATCCCTCTCACAATCCAGGTTTGCTGGCTCCCAACTGCTCCCCTGCCTGACTTCCTGATTGCCCTTAATGGCTTCTGCCTGCCAGCCTGATCACTCCCTTACCACTCCCTTGCCAGCCTGATTGCCCCTAACTGCCTCCCCTGCAGGCCTGGTCACCCCTAACTGTCCTCCCCTACAGGCCTGGTCCCCCCCAACTGCTCTTGACTGCAGGCCTGGGTCCCCCCAACTGCCCTTCCCTGAAGGCCCAGTTGCCCCCAACTTCCCTCCTCTGCCGGCCTGGTCACCCCTAACTGTCCTCCCTGCAGGCTTGATTGCCCCCAAATGCCCTCCCTTGAAGGCCTGGTCCCTCACAACTGCCCTTCCCTGCTGGCCACCTTGTGGTGGCCATCTTGTGTCCACATGAGGTAGCCATCTTGTGTGTTGGAGTAATGGTCAATTTGCATATTACTCTTTTAATAGATAGGATATATATATATATATATATATATATATATATATATATATACATATATCCTACCTTATAATAGAGAAACATGCAAATTGACCGGACCTCCGCTATGCCCATGATTGGGCCTGCAAGAGGCTGGGGGCAGGACTCCGGGTGGCCTATCCGGCTGTTGAGAAAACCAAGATGGCGGCGCCCAATCCTCTTAGTTCTGGGGGTCCCGGGGCCGATCACGACCCGGGGGGTCGTGGCCGGGCCGAGCCAGGCGCTTCCCGGGGGTGCCAGGGCCGATCGCGACCGGGGGGGCGTGGCAGGGCCCAGCCAGGCACTTCCCGGGGGGTTCCGGGGCTGATCACCACCCCGGGGGGGCGTGGCCAGGCCCAGCCAGCTGCTCCCAGGGCAGGGGTCCCCGGGCGATCGCCACCCTGGACTAAATGGCTGGTGCTGAGAGGGATCAATGGGGCCGGTGGAAGGAGCAGGTGGTAGTTGACCACCGAGGGCATCTGCAGCAGCCAGATGCAGAGCTTGGGTCCACGTTCTCCAGGTTGGCCTCTGTGGGGTCCGTGTCGCACCCATAGTGGCCAAGTGGGCATGCTGGCATCATAGCCCCAGCACGAGGCCAGCTTCCCAAGCCAGACTGCGGAGGGAGGGAGGGCCTCTGGGCTGGGAGCACTCCCCCACCCCAGAGGACAGGGCAGAGCGAGGGAGCAGCAGAGAGCTACTAGAGGTGGTGGGTGTGGTGGCCTGGCTTCCAAGAGACTGGCTTCAGCTGCTGTGGCCTGCGCTGAGGTGGCTGGTGGTGGGGGCAACTGCATGGGCGCATCCGAGGCTGGGGCACTGGGAGACGTGGGACTGCAGCCCAGAATGTGAGGCTCCGGAGGACCTGGTCACCGACCCCCGGCATTGAAGCCGCCTCCTACAAGATGTATCCTAGCCTAGGTGTGTGGGAAGCAGGTTCAGGAACCTCTCCCTTTGCGGCGCCAGAGACCAGGCCTGCCAGGGCCCCAGAGGAGACCCCTGCCAGGATCGGGGGCTTGACCAGTCTCTAAACCAGGGCGGCCATTAGCCCAGGCCTGCCAGCACCCCAGAGGAGACCCCGGCCAGGATCGGGAGCGTGACCAGCCTCCAAACCACCAGTGACTCTAACCCAGGCCTGTCAGCGCCCCAGAGGAGATCCCCACCAGGATCGGGGCGTGACCAGTCTCCAAACCAGGGCGGCCATTAGCTCAGGCCTGCCAGCACCCCAGAGGAGATCCCTGCCAGGATTGGGGTCATGGCCAGCCTTCAAACTGTGGCGGCCCTTAGCCCAAGGAGGCCTCCTGGCTGAGGACGCCTGAGTCTGTTCTTGACCTAGGGCCGGGCTCTCCCCACAAGGGACTCAGAAGCCACCAGTCTCTGGGAGTGCATCCACTGTCCACCAAAAAGTAGGGCCATCAAACCATTCAGTCCCAGTGCAGGCACAGGTCCATGGCTGACGGAGTGGAGGCCAGACCAAAACAAAACAGCAGAAACACCCTGCCCACCTGGGCGGGTACTGCTATAGTCCACGTGGCCTGGGCAGTGTAGAAAGCGCTACCTTCTCCCGGGTCCTGTGCTGGCACCGCCGCCTCACTCACCCTCAAGCCCCCCTGAGTCCTGACAGCAAAGTGTGTGGGGCATTCTGCAGGAGTTGTGCCGTTCTGGGTGCTTTTGCCCAAAGACACACTTTGGGATGAATTCAGAGCCACATCTCATTTCCCATGAGACTAGAAGAACCATGTAAAAGGATTTTGACAAAAGCTTTCCACATCTCTGTTTATTCTTTTGAATCCATAAAACGACCTTAAAAAAAGCATCCGGGCCACCTAAAAAAGAATGCACTTTCTGGCCAGAGCACGCAGGATTCTTTTGCCCAACAGGTTAAAGGGAGCAGAGCTGGCTCAGTGGGAATGGCCCTGGTGCCCTATGAGGAGACCGGGGGAATGGGGTTGCCGAAATTCCATAAGCCTCTTGCCACCTTCTCCTTTTCAAACCACACCATCCAGATCCACCAGGACTGGAGGCAACTGGGAATCACAGCTGTGATTTGGGACATGGTGAGCAAATCTTGAGGGGCCTCTGAAAACATCTGCAATTGATTATAAGACTGGTCGTTATTTAAAAAGAAATAAAAGAACAGCTTTGTTGAGATATAACCCATATACTGTACATGTCACCTAAAGTGTACAATGAACTGGTTTTTTAAAGTAAATTCAGAGTGGTACAACCATCACCATGCTCAATTTTTAAATATCTTCATGACCCATCCCCTCCAAAAAAATACTTCTACCCATTGGAATCACTTTCCTGATCATCTTCCCCAAAATAGATTGCACTTTAAAGGTGGGTAAAGGAAAGTTGAGGGAAGTTAAAACACTGCACAAAGGATATTGTAAGATGACAAAGCCCAAAGTGAAGATCATGTGTTTTCTTTAAAAAATATATATTTTTAAAATTTCAGAAAGGGAGAGGAGAGAGAGAGAGAAACATCAATGATAAGAATCACTGATCAGCCGAAACCGGTTTGGCTCAGTGGATAGAGCGTCGGTCTGCGGACTGGAAGGTCCCAGGTTCGATTCCCGGTTAAGGGCATGTACATTGGTTGCTGGCACATATCCCGGTGGGGGCTGTGCAGGAAGCAGCTGGTAGATGTTTCTCTCTCATCGATGTTTCTAGCTCTCTATCCCTCTCCCTTCCTCTCTGTGAAAAATCAATAAAATATATTTTTAAAAAAAAAGAATCACTGATCAGCTGCCGCCCACAGGCCCCCTACTGGGGATTGAGCCTGAAACCCAGGCATGAGTGCCCCTGATCAGAATCAAACCTGGACTCTTCAGTCCACAGGCCGATGCTCTCTCCATTAAGCCAAACTGACCAGGGCCATGTGTTTTCTTCAAGTTCTGCGTGGTTGTAATGGTCCCCAAATATATACTAATAAAAGGGTAATATGCTAATTAGAGTGGTTGTCTTACAGACATCTTTCCAGACAAAGCCGCAGTGGCTACAAAGGCCAAGGCTCAGGCAGCCATAACCAGCTGCAGTGGCAGTAGCATTGGGGTTATGGGGGTGGTGCCTCCAGAGGGAGGCCAGACTGGGGTCCAAGGCACAGGCAGTTTGGGGTGATCAGGCTGATAGGGGAGGGCAAGGTAGGGGCAATCAGGTTGGGAGGAGATCAAGGTAGGGGCGAGCAGGCAGGCAGGCAGTGGGGTTAGGGACAATCAGGCAGGCAGGCAGGTGAGTGGTTAGGAGCCAGCGGTTCCGGATTGTGAGAGGGATGTCCGACTACTGGAAGTTGGACATCCCCTGAGGGGTCCCAGATTGAAGAGGGTGCAGATTGGGCTGAGGGGCACACCCCCCCAACCCCTCCCAACCCCCCAGTGCACGAATTTTGTGCACCGGGCCTCTAGTATATATATATATTAGAGGCCTGCTGCACAAAAATTGGTGCACTCGGTGTGCGGGGGCGGGGGGGTCTCTCAGCCCAGCCTGAGCCCTCTCACAGTCCAGGAGCCCTCGGGGGATGTCTGACTGACAGCTTAGACCCGCAGTCTGGCCTCCCTCTGTTGGAGGCAATTGGGGCCAGCACAGGCTGGTGAGCAACCAACCCCACCCCTCATCAGCCCTCTGCCACCACCAGTCGCCACTGCCCCCGATTGCTGTCCCCTCCCTCTGCCCACTGGCACCTGCCTTGGCTGGTCTGGTGCCACCTGCTAGCTGGCCCTTCCTCCCTGCTGACTGGTCATTCCACTATTCGGTCAATTTGCATATTAAGCTTTTATTATATAGGAGATCACTCTTTACCTTTGGTCTCTTTTTATTTCCTGACCCTGTATTATGGGATCTCTGACATTCAATCATACTTATTTGTCTTTATATCTATTAGACTAAAATTTCTTTGGGAAGAAAAACAATATCTTATACAGAGGGTCTGGCTTATTGTAAGTGTTCAACAAATGTTAATAAATGAATGAATAAATATTCAGTACTAGACCAATCTTATGTACAGTCGAGTAGTCTACTCTTTCTGGGGACTACATTTTAGTTTTGAAAGTAGAATAAATTTTCCTTTTTTTTCCCCCTACTTTAAGTGTCCTGATATGTCTATTGCATAAAAGGATGCTATTGAAAGAGCAGTAAAATAAAGTGATGTGGATCTGCACCTCTGCAGCCTGATAAACTGGATGTGAATCCCAGCTCAGTCATTTTCCGCCTGTAGAACATTCGTATTTTTTTAAATGCTTGAAGATTCTGTTTCCCCCGTCTCTTAAACAGGGACAATAAAAGCACCATCTTCCCAAGGTCACTGTGAAGGTGAATGAGAGGAAACTTGAAAAGAGAAACCACTAGTCAATTTTAGCTATAATCACCTATCATCGCTACTACTAGAGCTATGTAACGCACCTGGTTTGAAGTGTGTAAGCCTAGCCTATTCTTCTGTTTGATTGAAGTATTATGAGCATGCAGACTCCTCCCTTTTCTCCAACCTCAGTCACTTTCAAACACTCAGCATCCAGAATTCTCCCCTCAGAGACCAGTAGGAAGGAGCACAGCCACACACAACTACTGTGCTATGGACAAGGTCCAAACCAGTTCAGCAATCATGCTCAAGCAATCGGGAATCCTGGGAGCTCAGTCACCACATGCGTAGAGGATAGAAGGTATTCCAGGACACTCCTCTGGACTGGAGGAGAAATGACTGGGACTTTGTAGTTAGGTGGCTCAAAAGGCTTAGCATCTTTATAAAGATAACACTCTGTTAAAAATGGATGTGACCTTCAGAAATCATGCTGTGCACCTTATTTCTGTTTCCTCTCCATCCTTTCCTCCGCACTGAGTCTGCAGTCAAGCTGTACAACTGACCACAGGGACCCGTTACAAATGCTCCCACGTGCAAAAATACACATCCCTGGGGACGGGGGATGGGAGTTACTTTTTGTTTTCTTTCACCCACTTCAAAATACCTTATATCAGAGGTGATGATAAAGTTGATAACAACTATTTTTTAATCAAAAGATATTCAATTTCAAAATAGATTTTGCTATGAAAATTAAGGAAAGCCAAAGGGTGATCAGAGTTTCTTAATGCATTTATATTACAGACTATTTCTGTCTTCATGTACCTGGACAGGATGCGCTTTAAGAATGTTTATAGGAAAGCAGTCAAACTAACAAATGCAATAGTCAAAGTAATAAATCTAAGGATAGGAATTTTATATGTGTCAATTGAATGTCTAAATTATGACTTAGTGAGGCTAAACATTCTCAAAACTATTCCATGTTTAGTTCCTCAAAAAAGAAAATGTAAACTAGTGCATGTTAGTTCCTCTATAAAGAAAGTGTAAACTAGTTCATGTTTAGTTCGTCTATGAAATAAAATACAGTTTAAAGCGGGCAAGTGTTCTGCCATTACTTTTCTTTTCACTTGATAATTCAACATACTTAGGGTGCTTTAAGAGATTAATCATTTCCATTTAGTTCTATTTATGTAATTTCTTTCTTTCATTATGACTGTGTTCAATTATGTCATAGCAGCAAGTAATATGCCTTGGTTCAAAAAAACATCAAGAGGTTGCCAAAATTAGATGGTTTTAATATGAACAATTATATCTCCCCACCCTCTTCCTAAATGTTAAACTATACAAGTTGAAATTTTTATTGTAGAATATAAAAGCCTTCTCCCAGCTTCAGTGATGTGGAGAGCAGCACAAGTCCTACTTACAACAGAGATTTAACAAGGGTGCATCACATTGGATCTACCTCTTGAGTGAAAATAACTAAATCACACATGAATTAACTCGGTTTCTGCAAAATTCTAAAACCACAACTGCAGACAAGTTATTCAGCTTGAACAGTCTCCACTGTGAGTACTACTCACCTCATCTGAATACTAGACGTGAAACCAGAAGGTACATTCAAGTTGGTTTGGGGTTGTTTTTTTTTAATATATTTTTATGGATTTCAGAGAGGAAGGGAGAGGGAGAGAGAGAAACATCAATGATGAGAGAGAATCATTGCCCTGCTGCCTCCTGGACTCCCACTACTGAGGATGAAGCCCACAAGCCAGGCATGTGCCCTTGACCGGGAATCGAACAGTAATCTCTTGGTTTACAGGTCAACCAGGCTTAAGTTGTTTTCGTCTCCTGATAAAAACACATGAGAGGACTTTGACTTCAACAATGTGCCAGAGTATTCTCTTTTTCTCAGGAACTATGTAGGGAACAGAGATCTCTGCTCCCAAGAAAGAACACATAACATAGTAACAAATCAAAAGAGAATGGATGGAACCCTAGCCAGTTTGGCACAGTGGATAGAGCGCTGGTCTGCAGACCAAAGGGTCCCAGGTTCGATTCCAGTCAAGGGCTTGTACATTGGTTGCAGGCTCCTCCCTGGCCCAGGCCCTGGTAGGCTTGTGCAGGAGGCAACCAATCAATGTGTTTTTCTCACATTGACATTTCTCTCTGTCTTCCCCTCTCTCTTCACTCTCTCTAAAAATCAATGGAAAAATATCCTTAGATGAGGATTAACATAAATAAATAAATAAATAAATAAATAAATAAATAAATAAATAAAATCTTTAAAAAGAGAGAATGGATGGATACTGCAGTGAACCACCATGACTGCCAACTTATTTCAAGTCTCATCTTCTGCATTCTCAGAATTTATTGCACCTCAGGCACAAAAACGTAGCCTAACTTTTGCCAATGGCATGCCCCATATGGAGTTGGGTTTGCCATCTAGCAGTGTGAAATAGAGGCTGCTCTGGGGAACTCAGCTTCGGGCAAGAGAGGTAGACAGGGATTAGGTGAGCTTTTTAAAGAAGGGGGTGTTCACCAGCTGGCTGCCTCTAGTGGCAGGTTGTAACATAGCAGTGGAGCCTGTGGTGTCCCGCCCAATTGCCACCTGCCTTGAGCAGCAGTGGAAGAGTGTCTTCATTACAGAGGCCTCCAGCTGTGGTTGGCAGTCATGACTTCCGGGCTGCCCGGTTTCTCTAACTCTCCGAGAGATTTTGCGAGCTACAGACGCTCCATAATAAATTCCTTCCCTACTTAAACTGGCCAGAACCCATCCCACCGCTCACAATTGTTAGTGGAACTGTCAGACTCTGGATGTCAAAAAGCAATGGCTCTTGCCTGTCTCTGATGCTAACTGGCAGTGTGGCTGATGGCGTCAATGACCCTCTCTGGGTGAGGTTTGCTTCATGAATGAATTAGTAGTAGGAAGCAAATAAATTCTAAATGTTTCAAAGACATCAACATTTTTAAAAAATGAAGTCACTAAAGTTCTAGAAAAAATGTAAGCACACATATTTACAACTTTAAAGAGAAGCTATGGATACCACAAAACCCAAGTACTAAAATATATCAGATTAATCAGTTCAATTAAGAAAAAATTTTAAGTGCATGGCAAATAAATACCTTAAGAAAATGATGACATGGATGCAAGTGTGCAATTTTTATGACAAAAGCTAATTTTCAATATTCAAAAGACTCACTAAAAGAAGAAAAGATAATATGGGCAGATAATTGCCTCCTCCCACCTTCAAACACAAATGAAGTTCAAAAGGCCAGTAAGTTCAGGAGAAAATGTTCAGCCTCACTCATATGAAGAAATTAAAATCAAAATCAAAATAACTCGATACTACTTTGCATCTGTCAAATTGGGGAAAAGGTTAAAGGTGTATGATACCAAGTACACACCCAGATGTGGGACAAGGCACTCTCATTCACTGTTGATAATAATGTAAATTAGCACAGCCCTTGGAGAGGCGACTTGGCACGATCTCAAACTCAAGGGCACACGCGCTTGGACTCAGCAATTTCATTTCAAAGAATTTACCCCAAGGATAACCCTGCAAAACTGCATGAACATATGTGAAAGGATATTCATCACAACATGGTTTTCTAGCAGCAGATAAATTGCAATGACCTATAATTCCATGAGTATGACAGTAATTTTAGAAATAATGGTGGAAGCATGCCGTGGAGTGTGCTGAAATCGTTAGAAGGAATGAGTTCAAGCTAGAGGTAACAATGGAGAGATTGCCAAGATTAAATATTAAAGGAAAAGAAGCATAATGTACAGCATTGTCCCTTTGGGAAGCTATTTACAAGATGACATATGAAAGGAACATTGGTTGCCTCTGGTGGCAGACTGTATTTAAAGTTTTCAGCAATACCTTCCACCCAACTATCCTCCTGACAAGTGGGCCCTTAGTGACTTGCTGTGGATCGGCCGCATGCAATGGAACTGCCTGTGACTTCTGAGGCTGCCAGGAAAGATCCCAAAGCTCCGCCTGGCCCCTGGCATCCTCGCTCTGCTATGATCCCTCTCATGATGTCTCTCTACCTCTACCTCTCTCTATCTCTGTATCTCTGTCTCTGTGTCTATGTCTATCACCTGTTTATCTCTCTATCTTTACGTATATGGCTGTCATCTCAGTATCTCTCTATGTGTAGTTCTATCATGTCTCTCACTCCATCTTTTAATCTCTTTATCTCTACCTGTCTCATCTGTCTACCACTATCTCTCCATCTCTTTTATCATGTTTATCTCTCTATATCTTTCTATTTCTATCTTCATCTCTATGTATCATCTATTTTACTGTCTCTATCATCTCTATATATGTTTACAACCTATCTCTTTATCTCTGTATGATCTGTTTACCTCAATCTCCTACTCTCTCTTTCTCTCTCCTTATCATCTGCTTATCTATCTTTCTATCTCTATCTGCACCATCTATTTTTTTAAATATATTTTACTGACTTTTTACAGAGAGGAAGGGATAGGGATAGAGAGTTAGGAACATCAATGAGAGAGAAACATTGATCAGCTGCCTCCTACACACACCCCACTGGGGATGTGCCCACAACCAAGGTACATGCCCTTGACTGGAATCGAAGCTGGGACCCTTCAATCCTCAGGCCGATGCTCCATCCACTGAGCCAAACCAGTTAGGGCTGCATCCTCTATTTTAATGTCTCTCTGTCTATCTCTCTATGGAAGACCACCTGTTCCTGGTCAGCTGCAGGAAGAACACGTGCCAGCTCCGACTCAGCCGAAGCCCTGAGGTGACTGTTGAGACCCCTGTGTGGGGCCCAGGACCCACAGGATCTCCAATCCTGGCAGAGCAGCGGGCTTGGGCTTGTTTTGCTCCAAGGATACCGCTGGACTAGAAACCCGCCATCCATCAGACATCCTCACAGGAAAAAACTGGAATTACAACTAAAATACAGAAAAACTCCCTGGATAATCAACAGAAAACTCACAGGAGAGAAATCTGATACCCAAGGACCAAAAGTGAAAACCACATAGAGACTTGTAGGAGGGGCAGGGAGGCATGAAAGGGCTGGCTGGGTACCCACAGACAGCAACTGAAGTCCCAGAGAGATATCACAACTGTGAGGGGTTGCCACTGAGAACAGTGGAATCTAATCCCCAAGCTGGGCCCCCTAAAAGAGAGCACCAGAACTGAAGAGAGTACCCATATAACATCTGGCTGTGAAAAGCAGCAGGGTGCTATCTGCCAGAGAGTAACAGCTGAAAATTCAGACACCCTCTTAAAGGGCCAATGCACAAAATTCCCTGTGGAGCCACCCATCTTGTGCTCCAGTGGAGGGAGGGTGAAGTGGACTGGAGCTGTAAGAGCAGAAGCCAGGAATGGAGACTCGAGAGATAGAGCTCATAAGGCAGACACCCCAAGTTTCCTGTGCTGAGTCATTTCCTCATGCAGCAGAGAACATCTTTCCCACATGGAGGAAGACACTTGACACACCCTATTGGAAAATGCCTTGCGCTGAGGCCACTACGAGATTAAAAATAAAAATTAGCCTCCAGGCAGAAGGAACTGCCACACCCTGTTGAAAAAAACTCTCTCCACACCAGAGGACTATTGCCTGGGGGCAATTCAAATCAGGATCCTATTAGTCTGTAGGCAGGGGTGGTCTCTGGAGGCTTTGAGTCTTTGCCTCATCTAATTAGTCAGAAACAGCCTTTAACACTGTCCTGCACTACAGATTGAGAGGTGTAGAGGATCTACCTAATACATAGCCACAAACCGAAACAGAAAGCCAAAATGAGGAGACAAAGAATCAACCCCCAAGTGAAAGAACTAGAGAATTCTCCAGAAGCAGAGATAAGAAATGTATCTGAAACAGAGTTCAGAGTAATGATACTAAAAATGCTCAACAGCATGAAAAAAGATATAATTACTATGAAAAAAGAACAATCTGAGATAAAGAATGACATAACACAAATAAAGAACATATTGGAATGAATACACAGCAGATTAGAGGAAGCTAAAGATTGAATCAGTGAATTAGAAGACAGGGTTGAAAAAATCACTCAATCAGAGAACCAAAAAGAAAAAACAATTAAAAAACAGGAGGATAGCTTCAGGGAGCTGTGGGACAATGTGAAACGTAACACTATTAGAATAGCAGATGTGCCAGAAGAGGCAGACAGGGAGAAAGGCATAGAAAAGGTGTTTGAAGAAATAATGGTAGAAAACTTCCCTAACCTGGTAAAGGAAAAAGTCACACAAGTTCAGGAGGCACAGAGAACTCCAAACAAGGAGAAGCCAAACAGGCCCATGCCCAGACACATCATAATTAAAATGCCAAAAATTAAAGACAAAGAGAATCTTAAAGGCAGCAAGAGAAAAGAAAACTGTTACCTACAAAGGAGTTCCCATAAGGTTGACACCTGATTTCTCATCAGAAACTATACAGGCCAGAAGGGAATGGCATGAAGTACACTCAAAGTGGAAAGCAAGGATCTGAAACCAAGTTCACTATATCCAGCAAGGCTATCATTCAAAATAGATGGTGAAATAAAGAGCTTCCCAGATGAAAAAAGGCTAAAGGAGTTCATCACCACCAAGCCAGCATTACAAGAAATACTAAAGGTATTGCAAAGGCACTCACCTTCCACCTTCTGGAGAGACCAGCTTCACAGAAAAACATCCTTGAAGATGGAAGGGTCATGAGGTCTCCAAACGCCCAAAGTCCCTTTCCCTTCGGCAGAGTGTGACTTGGTGAGGTTGTGGGTGTGCGTGTGGACATCTCTCTAAATAGAGCTGATACTGAGAAGGGTGGGGAGGGCTCCTGGAGTCACCTGGACCTATTTTTTGAGGTTCTGGTGAAGTTATAACATAAAGAATTGCTTAATTGGGAGTACAGAAATTATGATATAGTAAGTTTAATGGAATAGTTTTAGTGTGGTAAATTAAATATGAAGTATTTAAGTTGTGTTAATATTAAGATTCATTGATTTAATTATTCAAATTAAGTTATTTATCATTATTTCTTAATTTAATAATAAATTATTCTTTAAAGTAAAAAAAATAAAGAAACTCACCATCCAACCTGGGCACAGAGAAAGAATCCTCAGCACCCCCAGGAGGTGGAACCCAAACACTGAGGTCTCTGCAGACAGGCCCACAGCCCTGTGAAAGCAGGGTCTTGGACAGCTCTTCACCTGCACTGGTGACCTCCCTCAGGCCCTGCGGCAAGAGTGCGGGTTCCCCACCCATGCAGCAACCCCAGGTCCCAGACTCATCTCTCCCCACATCCCTCCCCCGCCGCCCCCGCCGTGCTGAGGGCCGCCCGAGGGATAGCACATCTGACCAGGAGCCTTGGGCTCTGGAACAGGAGGGCTGAGGGACAGCGCATCTGGCCAGGAGCCTGGGCTCTGGGACAGGACAGCTAAGAGCAGCACAGACTGTGGCCAGGTTTGGCAGACAGGTGTCTCCTGGGCCTGGCTTGAGATCCTCACCAGGGGACTCACTGCCTGCCCACCCAGGGATGGTGGAGCATGTGGGCCAGGAGCAGCCGTGAGGCCCGGCCAGAAGAGATGCAGCAGCCTCCAGGTCCTTTCTCCTATTTCTCTCATAAAACCTGCAAAGGCTACTTCCCTTGGTATTTTCATGACACGGACATGGAATTTGTGAGGTTTGTGACTGAGGACTCTTCAATGTGGGCACCTGTGGGAGTCTGGCCTCACAGGGGCACCTCCAGCTTCCAAGTCATGGGACACCATCACCTGTCCCACAAGTCACACCTGCCCCAGGCCCCCCACTCCCACCACACCTGTCCCCTGGGTCACACCTGTCACCCTGGTCACACCTTCCACCCTATGAGTCACATCTGTCCCCAGGGTCACACTTGATCCCGGGTCTCACCAGATCCTTCCCCCCCTTACACTTGCCACCTGAGTTATATCTGTACCCCCCCAGGTCACACCTATACCCCCTGTCACACCTGACCTTGGTCACACCTGTCCATGGGTCACACCTGTCCGGTGTTATACCTGTCCCCTGGGTCATACCTGTCCCCTGGGTCACCCTGTCCCTGGGTCACACCTGTCCCCTGGGCCACACCTGTCCACTGGGTGACACCTGTCCCTGTGTCACACCTGTCCCCTGGGCCACACCTGTCCCCTGGGTCACACCTGTCCCCTGGGCCACACCTGTCTCTGGGTCACACCTGTCCCCTGGGCCAAACTTGTCCCCTGGGTCACACCTGTCCCCTGGATCACACCTGTCCCTGGGTCACACCTATCCCTGGGTCACACCTTCCCTGGGCCACACTTGTGCCCTGGGTCACACCTGTCCCTTGGATCACACCTGTCCCTGAGTCACACCTGTCCCTGGGCCACACCTGTCTCTGGGTCACACCTGTCCCTGGGTCACACCTGTCCCCTGGGTCACACCTGTCCCCTGGGTCACACCTGTCCCCTGGGTCACACCTGTCCCTGGGTCACACCTATCCCTGTGTTACACCTGTCCCCTGGGTCATACCTGTCCCCTGGGCCACACCTGTTCCTGGATTACACCTGTCCCCTGGGCCACACCTGTCCCCTGGGTCATACTTGTCCCTGTGTCACACCTGTCCCCTGGGTCACACCTCTCCCCTGGTTCACACCTGTCCCCTGGGCCACACCTGTCTCTGGGTCACACCTGTCCCCTGGGCCAAACTTGTCCCCTGGGTCACACCTGTCCCCTGGATCACACCTGTCCCTGGGTCACACCTATCCCTGGGTCACACCTGTCCCTGGGTCACACCTGTCCCTTGGATCACACCTGTCCCTGAGTCACACCTGTCCCTGGGCCACACCTGTCTCTGGGTCACACCTGTCCCCTGGGTCACACCTGTCCCCTGGGCCACACTTGTCCCCTGGAACACACCTGTCCCCTGGATCACACCTGTCCCTGGGTCACACCTTCCCTGGGTCACACCTGTCCCCTGGATCACACCTGTCCTCTGGGTCACACCTGTCCCCTGGATCACACCTGTCCCTGGGTCACACCTGTCCCCTGGGCCACACTTGTCCCCTGGGTCACACCTGTCCCCTTGATCACACCTGTCCCTGGGTCACACCTGTCCCTGGGTCACATCTTCCCTGGGCCACACTTGTCTCCTGGGTCACACCTGTCCCCTGGATCACACCTGTCCCTGGGTCACACCTTCCCTGGGTCACACCTGTCCCCTGGGCCACACTTGTCCCCTGGGTCACACCTGTCCCTGGGTCACACCTTCCCTGGGTCACACCTGTCCCCTGGGCCACACTTGTCCCTTGGATCACACCTGTCCCTGGGTCACACCTGTCCCCTGGAACACACCTGTCCCCTGGATCACACCTGTCCCCTGGGTCACACCTGTCCCTGGGTCACACCTTCCCTGGGCCACACTTGTCCCCTGGGTCACACCTGTCCCCTGGATCACACCTGTCCCTGGGTCACACTTTCCCTGGGTCACACCTGTCCCCTGGATCACACCTGTCCCCTGGGTCACACCTGTCCCTGGGTCACACCTTCCCTGGGCCACACTTGTCCCCTGGGTCACACCTGTCCCCTGGGTCACACCTGTCCCTGGGTCACACCTGTCCCCTGGATCACACCTGTCCCCTGGGCCACACTTGTCCCCTGGGTCACACCTGTCCCCTGGATCACACCTGTCCCTGGGTCACACTTTCCCTGGGTCACACCTGTCCCCTGGATCACACCTGTCCCCTGGGTCACACCTGTCCCTGGGTCACATCTTCCCTGGGCCACACTTGTCTCCTGGGTCACACCTGTCCCCTGGATCACACCTGTCCCTGGGTCACACCTTCCCTGGGTCACACCTGTCCCCTGGGCCACACTTGTCCCTTGGATCACACCTGTCCCTGGGTCACACCTTCCCTGGGTCACACCTGTCCCCTGGGCCACACTTGTCCCTTGGATCACACCTGTCCCTGGGTCACACCTGTCCCCTGGAACACACCTGTCCCCTGGATCACACCTGTCCCCTGGGTCACACCTGTCCCTGGGTCACACCTTCCCTGGGACACACCTGTCCCCTGGGTCACACCTGTCCCCTGGGTCACACCTGTCCCTGGGTCATACTTGTCCCTCGGTCACACCTGTCCCCTGGGTCATACCTGTCCCCTGGGTCACACCTTCCCTGGGCCACACTTGTCCCCTGGGTCACACCTGTCCCCTGGGTCACACCTGTTCCTGGGTCACACCTGTCCCCTGGGTCACACCTGTCCCCTGGGTCACAACTGTCCCCTGGGTCACACCTGTCCCTGGATCACACCTGTCCCCTGGGCCACACCTGTCCCCTGGGTCACACCTGTCCCTGGGTCACACCTTCCCTGGGCCACACTTGTCCCCTGGGTCACACCTGTCCCTGGATCACACCTGTCCCTGGGTCACACCTGTCCCTGGGTCACACCTGTCTCTGGGTCACACCTGTCCCCTGGGCCACACCTGTCCCCTGGGTCACACCTGTCCCTGGGTCACACCTGTCCCTGGGTCACACCTTTCCCCTGGATCACACCTGTCCCCTGGGTCACACCTGACCCTGGGTCACACCTTCCCTGGGCCACACTTGTCCCCTGGGTCACACCTGTCCCCTGGGTCACACCTGTCCCTGGGTCACACCTGTCCCCTGGGTCACACCTGTCCCCTGGGTCACACCTATCCCCTGGTTCACACCTGTCCCCTGGGTCACACCTGTCCCCTGGGCCACACCTGTCCCCTGGGTCACACCTGTCCCTGGGTCACACCTTCCCTGGGCCACACTTGTCCCCTGGGTCACACCTGTCCCTTGGATCACACCTGTCCCTGGGTCACACCTGTCCCTGGGTCACACCTGTCTCTGGGTCACACCTGTCCCCTGGGCCACACTTGTCCCCTGGGTCACACCTGTCCCATGGGCCACACTTGTTCCCTGGGTCACACCTTTCCCCTGGATCACACCTGTCCCTGGGTCACACCTTCCCTGGGTCACACCTGTCCCCTGGGTCACACCTCCTCTCAGGGAAATATACCTCAACTAAGTTGTCAGAGCAAATTCAAAACTTCAGAAAACTGCAGCAAACTGTATTTGTAAATATCATGTTACTTCTTTCCTCCTCCAAATCAGGACCTTTTTGGTTACTTCATTTTTTCATTCCCAAGAGCCTTTCTTTTCTGTCTAGGTGCCGTTGACAGATGGCATCGCATCAGTACCAGGCACACAGCATAATGACCATTATTGACACACTGCGGGGCGAGCACAGCAGCTTAGCTAGCTTCCTCACCACACAGATTCAAGTTCTTCTCTCTTGTGATGAGAACTTTCAAGATCCACTCTCCCATGTCAACGCAAAAGAGACCTGAACCTCGTCAATTTAAGAAAGGGTTTTTATTTGAGCACTGTACCCCTGGCCACACCTGTTCCCCGGGCCACACCTTCCACAGGTCACACCTGTACCCTGATTAATGATGCTCAGCACCTTCTCTGTACCTGTTGTCCATTTGTATATCTTCTTTAGAAAAATGTCTATTCAGATCCTCTGCCCATTTTTTATTCCGATATTTTGGTTTCTGCTATTGAGTTGTGTAAGTTCTTCATATAGAGCAGGCGTGGGGAACATCTGGCCTGCGGGCCATATAAAGTCTCCAAAACCACTTCTTCTGGCCCTGCCAAGGCATTAGGAGTGAGTTAATTAAATGTTTGACCAAATATATCAGGCTAATTTTTAAGCTGATAATTTTTTATGGCCCACAGATGATGTTATAAATATCAAAATGGCAGAAAAAAGGATTCTCCACCGCTGATATAGAGTGTCCCCCCAAAATGTATGTACACACTTTGAATAATTATAAAGGCAGTGTTTATTAAAATAAATTTTATTTTTTGCAAGGACATGTGGTTCAGTGGTTGAGCTGTGACCCATGAACCAGGAGGTCACTGTTCAATTCCCGATCAGGGCACGTGCCCAGGTTGAGGGTTCAATGCCAAGTGGGGAGCATACAGGAAGCAGCCAATTAATGATTCTCTCTCATCATTTATGTTTCTATCTCCCCCTCTCCCTTCCTCTCTGAAATCAATAAAAACATTTTTTAAAAATTTCATTTTCAAAACATGTCAGCTGCTAAAGTATGTATGCATTTTGGATATTAATATGTGGATATTAATACTGTGGATATTAATCACCATTCAAGAAACCTGAAACAGTGCTCAGGCTTGGAAAAGTGAGGGAGAACTACAGGTGGTGATTTTGAAGTTTCAATTAGGAAGCATCCATTTCAGTATTAACACTTTCCATCAGGTGCAGAGGATGTACCGATAAGGGGGGCGGGGGAGGGCTGTCTGTTCGTGGGCATCAGGAAGTCTGGAAACAACTGGTTTGAAGCTCTTCAAGGCAGTCTCTTCTCCTATGATCGTTTTTCTCTAATGTGTTGACTGTGGAAAAGTATATGTGATTCCCCATGGGATGTCCAGTCAGGAATTTGAAAGGCTCAGTGTTCTCTTTTGGATACTGATTCTCACTTAGATTAGTTCAAAGACCCTTTCTTTCTCACTTAGCTGCTTTCAAATATTGACTAGTTAATATTAATTACAGTCACCATGCTGTGCATCATATCCGCAGGATTGGTTCATTTTATAACTGGAAATTTGTACCTTTTGACCCCCTGCATCCATTTCATCCCCCTTTCCCAGCCCTCCCACCCCCCGCCCAAACAACCACTAGTATGTTCTCTATATCCATGAGTTTTGGGTCTTTTGTTTGTTTGTTTTTGTTTTCTTATTTTAATATGCCACATATAAGTGAGGTCATATGGTATTTATCTTTCTCTTTCTGACTTATTTCACTTAGAATAATACCCTGAAAGTCCATCCATGTTGACACAAATGGAAAGATTTCATTTATTTATTTATTTATTCATTTATTTACTCGTTCATTCATTTATTCATTTCCTCACCTAGTGATAGGTTTATGAAGAGAGAGAGAGGGGGGGAGAGAGAGAGAGAGAGAGAGAGAGAGAGAAACATCGACGTGAGAGAGAAGCATCAGTCAGTTGCCTCCCATATAAGATCTGACCAGGGATGGAACCTGAGACCTAGTTATGTGACCTGACTGGGAATTGAACCCACAACCTTTTGGTGTACTGGACAATGCTGCAACCAACTAAGCCCCCTGACCAGGGCAAGATTTTATTTTTTATGGCTGAAATACACACACACACACACACACACACACACACACACACACACACACACTAACTTCTTTATTCTTTTATCCATTGATGGACACGGGTTGCTTCCATATCTTGGCTGTTGTAAATAATGCTGCAGTGAACATGGGGGTGCATGTATCTTTTTAAATTTGTGTTTTCGTTTTCCTCAGATAAATACTCAGAAGTAGAATTGCTGGGTCATACGGTATTTCTAGTTTAAATTTTTTGAGAAGCTTCCATACTGTTTTCCATAGTGACTGCACTAATTTACAATCTCACCAATAGTGCCCGGGGTTCGCCTCACACCATTCTTGCCAGCATTTATTATCTACGTCTTTTTGATGATAGCCAGTCTGGAGGTGTGAGGTGTCATCTCACTGTAGTTTTGATTTGCATTTTACTGATGATTAGTGATGTTGAGCATCTATTCATGTACCTGTTGTCCATTTGTATGTCTCCTCTGGAAAAATGTCTGTTTAGACCATCTGCCCACTTTTTAATCAGATTTTTTGTTTTGTTTTGTTTTTGCTATTGCGTTGTATAAGTTTTTATATATTTTGGATATTAATCACTTTTCAGTTATACAATTTGCAAATATATTCCTTTTCATGTTATTGATGGTTTTGTTTGCTGTGCAGAGGCTTTTAATTTAATGTAGTCCAACTTGTTGATTTTTGCTTTTATTTTCTTTGCTTTTGATGTCAGATCCAAAAATTCATTGCCAATATGTATGCCAAGGAGCTCACTGCCTGTGTTTCCTCCTAGGACTTTTATGCTTTCACGTCTTACATTCAAGTCTTTAATCCATTTTGAGTGAATGTTGGTGTATGGTCTAAAACAGGGGTCAGTTTCATTCTTCTGCATGTAGCGGTCCAGTTTTCCCAGCACCATTCATTGGAGAGACAGCCCTTTTCCTCTTATGTATTCTTGGCTTCTCTGTCCCCAGCCCTCCCTGATTGTCTGTCTGTGGGATGGGTCACAGGACAGTGACACCCATAAGGCCTCCTCTCGGGCTGCTCTTACACAGGTGAGTCCCTGTGGAAGCCCCAAGTCATCCCCCTGCAGCTGTTTTCCTTGGTCATACTCCAGGCTCCACTGCCTGAAAGAGATTTCGATTCTACGCCACTCCTTGATGTCTTGATTGTCCTGGAAAATGCACTTAAAATCATTTATTAGCATGTGCCCTGGTCCTGCAGGGACCTTTCTTTCCCATTCATTTGAAACAGGCCTTCTTAAACAGAACATTCTCACTGTGACTCGGCAGAAAACGGTGCTTCTTCACATTCTGGAGAGTATCCAGGACGCTCCTTATTTCCTACCCAAGTCCTTGAAAGAGGCCAGGGCTCTGTCACCTTACTAAGTATTAACGTTTTGTTTAATGAAAACACTTCCCTGTAGTGGGTGATAATTAATTGCTCCCTTACATAGGGCACCGTAGGCTCTCACACAGTACCTGGGAGTTATGCTCAGCTCCATAAAAGCCGACACATGAGGAACTGACTTTAATACACTGACTGATTTACTTGGTCTTATTCTGACTCACCCCATGTCATTGTTTGTGTCAGAGTTCATCAATCTTGCTTTGTTTTGGAAAAGATGATTCATGTGTAGGCTTCAACTGACTGAATAACAATATAGAGGAGAACAAAATGCATGGGATTTTGGTATATCCGTTTTTTGATGGTAATAAACTGCTACAAATGGATTTTCATGTTTCAACTTAATAAATTCCAGTAGTTCATTACTGGGCAAATTAAGACAAGGCCAGTGTGAAATAACTATTGGAACTATGTTATGAAATACTCCCCTACATTTCAGACCCTGAACGTTGTATATATTAATTTGACCTTGAAGCCCAGAAAAACTTTATTTAGCTAAGCTTTAGGAAATATGCCCCATCAATAACAAGAAAACCAAAATCACCTAATAAATCCTGAGCATATAGTACAAGAAGGATAACAGTATACAACATCTAATTATGGTCTAACCAGATGATTAAGACTGGCCACGTAATTTTTCTCACACTTTGGCTATGATTAGATCCCATCTGTTTGACCCTGTCATGTTTCTATTCTCACAATCTTCTCAATATTTGAAATACTTTTAACAGAATAGCTTGAATTAAATAGAATCTTTCAAGGTGAGGAGTACATTACCAGTGTCAAGTATAGAAAATTCTAGTGTTGGATTGATTAAAATAAAAGAAAGAATTTTAATTCCATGAAAGTGAGGCCATAGATTAAGGAGAGAATTTCCAGTCCTGGCATAAATATGTGAGAATCCTGGGCAGATGTTTAAATGTTGCTCTGCTGCCTCGAGCAGACACAGCGCACACTGTTCTATTTCAGGAGCAGAGAGCGTGATAATGAAATAAACACGTCTGACAACAAGAGATCATTTTCATGAATTAAATTGTTGGAAGATGAAGGATTTTAATATAGTATATCATTGTACCAGGTATAAATTTATAATATGTCTTTTTTTTTTCAAAATAGACTAAAGTCAAGTTTAAATGAGATTAAATGAACTGATGAAAAGCTGTTTCTGAATCTTTGAAGTGGTTTGGGCTTTTTTTTAATCAAAGCAAGTCTGTCTCATACATGTTAATGTAAATTATGAGAGTGAATGTCATATCTCCATCTGCTCCAACAATCTGCTAAAACATACAGTTCTTTTGTAGAGAAAGAGTTTGTGATCTTTTCAAATATTTTATCAGAACCTCTCCTCAATAAACTGTGTTTTGGGATCTATTCTTCCCCAATGACCTAATTTCCTGCTTCCACATCTTATTTATGCTTTCACGTCTTACATTCAAAAAGTCTTTAATCCATTTTGAGTGAATGTTTGTGTATGGTATAAAACAGTGGTCAGTTTCATTCTTTTGCACGTAGCGGTCCAGTTTTTCTCGGTGAACTTCTCGGTGCCATCCCCAGAAGCTCGTCAACACGTCTTCTCTGTTCCTAGAAAGGGCACTATCGGCTCTTGATAACATCCCTGTTCCATGGGCATCGCCCGCCTCCGTGCAGCAGCTATTGCAGTTAGAAACCACCCTGGGAGCCAGAAGTCCTTCACAACAGAATGTGTACATTGCAGAAGAGGGAGAGAAGTCAAGGGGGACTGGCTTTCAATCCCAGAACGGGGGGACTCAGATCACCTCTGGAGTTGAGTTTCCCAAAGAGCCTGCCCCAAGGCTGGGTGGCTGTGCTGCTTTTCCAGGGAGAGCTGGGCAAGTCACCCCCTGCTCCCAGCCTCACTTTCCACATTTCTAGTAACAACCTACAAAGCGCTATAAAGCTCTAGCCGGGTTGCTCAGTGGATAGAGCGTCGACCTGCAGACCAAAGGGTCCCGGGTTCGATTCCAGGCAAGGCATGTACCTTGGTCGCAGGATCCTCCCCAGCCCAGGCCCTGGTCGAGGGTGCTTGCAGGACGCAACTAATCGATGTGTTTCTCTCACAGCGATGTTTCTCTCTGCCTTTCCCTCTCTCTTCCACTCTTCTCTAAAAATCAATGGAAAAAATATCTCCAGGTGAGGATAACAACAACAACAAAGAATAAAGTGCTATATAGATTTCCTATATAATCAAAGCCTAATATGCTAAGTGTCCGGTCGTCCATTCAACCAATCAAAGCATAATATGCTAAGGCTGCTCAACCACTCACTAAGACATGCACTGACCACCAGGGGGAAGATGCTCTGACCAATAGGTTAGCTTGCTGCTGGGGTCCAGCTGATTGGGACTGAACGAGACAGACCAGACATGCCCTGGAGCCCTCTCATGGTCCCTCCCCAGCTGGCCAACCTCCCTTGTCCCTCTCCAGCCCCTATTGTGCACCAGTGGGGTCCCTCAGCCTGGCCTGTACCCTCTTACAATTTGAGATCCCTCAGGGATGTCGGAGAGCCGGTTTTGGCCCCATCCTACAGGCCACCCCGAGGGACCCTACTGGTGCACGAATTCGTGCACTGGGCCTCTAGTTACACATAAAGCACTATGGAGGTAAAAACCACCTCACTGTTCTTCTGTAAACATTAAAGAAAACAAATCTGTATGTTATTTTCCCATGTTGCATTTTTAAGCCCTAATTTAAATTTGACAAAGCAAATAAAACATAGTAACTAGGATCCTAAAATATTAAATTGCAAGACATCTTAAAAATTGTGTACTTCAGCTCCCTCATTTTAAAGGACTTTTTAAAAATTATTATTGGGGAAATTAAATGGATTGACACTAATCTTAGTGGAGTCATTATATAAAATTGGACTAAAAATTGGCTTATTATAAAAACATATTAAGGTCAGAATGCTTTGCTTTTATCAAAATGACGGTTCATTATATACACATAATGTAAGTGTTTATGGAGACAGCGTGTCAGGGCTGTGCAGGGTTGGACTGAGCTAGGTGATTTTAGGACAGGTACTGAGAACAATTCACACAGCCTCTGCCTTCAAGGTGCTATACTCTATAAGTCAAAGAAAACAAACAAAAAGTTGCAGTTTCTTATGAAACTAAACATACTCTTACCATATGATCCAGCAATCACACTCCTTGGTGTTTATTCAAAGGAGCTGGGCTGAAAATGTATGTCCATACAAAAACCTGGACGTGGATGTTTACAGCAGCTTTCTTCACAACCGCCAAAAGCACCAAGACGCTCTCCAGCAGTTGAATGGTAAATAACTGTGGTACACCCAGACGATGGCATGTAATTCAGCAGTAAAGAGATATTAGCTATCAAGCCATGAAAATACATGGAGGAAACTTAAAAGCTAATTACTAAGCAAAAGAAGCCAATCAGAAAAGACTACAGACTGTGTTATTTCAATTGTAGGACATTCTGTAAAAGCAAAACTGTGGTGAGAGTAAACTGATCAGGGGTTGTCAGGTGTTGAGGGGGCATGAATAGGCAGAGCGTAGAGGATTTTTAGGACAGTGAAACTACTCCGATACAATAGTGGCAGACACATGTCATTATACAGTTGTCCATTCTCAGAATTTACAACACCGAGAGTGAGTCTTATGTGAACTGTGGACTTTGGGTGATAATGGGTCCGTGTAACAAGTGCACCATTGTGGCAGGGGATGCTGATGATGGGGGGCCTGCATGTGTAGGGCAGGGGATATCATGGAAAGCTCTGTACCTTCACCTCGATTTTACTGTGACCCGAAAACTGCTGGTAAAAACAGTTTTGAAAAGTTATGCCATGCCCAGAGGCAAGGACCATGATAAATATGTATAGCACCATAATGTTTACAAGAAGAGAAACAGATCACATCCCGATCTATTATTTCACACTTAGTTATTAGAACTGTCCCCAACCCATTTCTTGTAAGTGTATGTGGAAGATTCCCTATATACTCTCTTGTGGGCCTAATTAGTCTTTGATTCACTTTTTTAAAGATTTTTTTTTTCAATTACAGTTGACATGGAATATTATATTAGTTTCAGGTGTGTCTGTTATGTGAGTTGTGTGCACCCTCTTGTAGTTGATCCTCGATTGCTGTTTGGAGGGATTGACACTCCGCCTGATTGGTTGTGAGGATTGACCATGATTACAGTGGAGAAGCTGTTGTGCGGGGCCTGACTCTAAGGAGCAGCATTTGTCTGAACAGGGCTCTGGCACCTGCTGAGTCTGAGGCTGAAAGTGTGTTGTTTGTGGAGGTGCTCTAGTGCGGTCCAAAGCTGGCCACCTGGTGTGTTGGTTCTGGGACCTCCTGGGAGACATGGGCCAAGGTCAAGCTGCTATCCGTGCCCCGCTTGGGACCACCTGGTATGAGCAACAAAGTGATCTGCTGATGGTTGCCACTTGGCTTGACCTTGGAAGTGGCTGTGAACTGAGGCTGGGTGCCACTAGTGCTGGAGGTGAGGCTGCTCAGTAAGAGGCACAGGGCATGCTGAGGCCAGATGCTGCTTGTTTGGAGTTTGTAAACTATTGAGAGATTTCAGGAAAGTCTAAAGCATGAGCCAAGAGAGGCCTTTCGTATGGAAAAGCCACTGGAAACAGCTCGAGTGGGTCCACAAGTTGGGTGGGGTGGGGCTTCGGGGTATCACCAGGACAGAGCAAACAGTGTGAGCCAGGATGATGGAGACTCAGACTTGGCGTCCACCTGCCAGCACTTCTGTCTAGGAGAAAGCTGCCACCCGCTCCCCCCCCCCCAACTGTCACCCTGAAGCTGGACAATTCAGTTCCTCCCCTATGTCCCGGGTGCCTTTCAAGCTCCTTCACCAGCACTGGAGCTCAGAGGGAGTGAGTCCGATTAAGTCCAAGCCTGGTCCCTTGACTAGGAATCCTGGGACTCCAGCTGCCTCTGTCTCCCTCAGCCTCCATCCCCGCTGGTTTTTATAGCCAGAAGTTATGGGGACTTCTCTTCCTGGCTCTAGAACCCTGGGTGAGGGGTCCTGGTGAGGGGCTGTTACCCTTGATCCTCAGAGGGCACCTCTGCAGATGCGATGTCCCTCCTGATTTTTATCAGCTACACGTGGGTGTGGGACCAGCCTGTTCTCCATCTCTGCCCCTCCTACCAGTCTCCAGGTGGCTTCTTGTTTAAAACCCTACTTGTAGGACTTCTGTTCAGCTAGATTTCAGGCAGTTCTGAATGATGGTAGCTCTGTAGTTTAGTTGTAATTTTGATGTGGTTGTGGGAGACTTCTAGAACCGAATTTACCTACACTCTCATCGTGACCAGAAGCAGCCTTTGATCCACTTTTAAATGAATGATTATAAAAGTTCTCAAGACCGACTTCCCCCAGGTAGAGGTTGTGATAGCGTTCTGGGCATTCTGCTCTTACAGTGTCCCTCTCAGTGCACGGCAACCACCATGTCTCTTCTCTGTGCAGGGAGATCCCAGAGAGGGACAGGATGCCTTCTCCGATGGGGATTCCTCCTGCGCATGTGGCCTGGCGTCCTTGACATTGAGAGACTCCAAAAAATGTTTGTCAAATCAATGTGAGTGCTTTTAAGAGACAATGAAATGAGAGGACAGAAACATCGCCTTCCACAGAGAAGCCAACTATAATGAAAGTGGTTCCAGATGCTCTGCTGTGGGGAGACAGTTCCTACTGCATTGATCCATGGCTGTAGTAACTCCCAAACTTCCAGAGCTCTCGGCACTGTAGGGCAGGGCCACCAGCAGAGCACAGACCAAAGGAAGAAGGACCCAAGGAGCCTTAGCACTCGAGTTAGAGGGAGGCAATGCGGCATTGTTCTCTTGGGGAAAATCAAACAGGTAGGCCTGTCTGTCCATGGTGACTTAATGAGCACAGTGAAACTCCCTATATCAGCCTACACAACTCTTCATTGATTGCTATATGCCAACAAAACCTTTCCTTTATTTCTATGCCTAAGTTTATTTAACAATTATTTTAAAGTTCAAAACTTTAAAGAAAAAAATTAAAATATATTTTTATTTTCACACTTCTACTAATAGAAAAATTTTAAATACTATAATGTGAAGCCTTGAAAATATGCATTTTAGAAATGTGTTTACTCTTCATTTGAGGGATATTTTAAAGTCTGTTTTCCCACACATATGCACTATTCTTCAAGAATAAGAGCTAACATGTAACATAAATATAGGAGATTTAAAAGAATATATTTTATAAGAAAAAATTATAAGCATTACACATCAGCCACTGCCAGCCATCATGAGGACATAGATATGACTTTAGGTTCATTATAAAAGCACAGTTTTATCAGAAAACATGATAGAGGTTCCTGTGCTGTTGAGACCTGTGTGTCCATGAGCTTTGAAAGACACTCTCCAAGGTTCACTGCATAGAAGGGCAGGTCAGAGCACATTCCAGGAGGAAAGCGTCTGTAGACGCATCCTAAGTCTCCCCCTTGAGTTCTGATGGTTTAGAGTAGCTCTGCCTCTTCATCTTTATCCAGAAAAGCACACTCCAGCTCTGTGCTCCAAACCCACCCAACGTCTATAATAAAACTCTACTCACTATAAAAAGCAAAAGAACACATTCTTTGAGCTCAGAGAAGATATTACTTGCTTTTTCTGGTTATTTTGTATTATATATTCTTATATAAAGTCTTTTCAGAAAAATAAATATTACATTTGGTTATTTAAATATGATATTTAGAACTTTTTAAAACTACATAGCAGGATATTTGCTTAAACTTGAATGCAAACTAAAGTTTTAAAAATTCATTGATGAAAAGCTCAGGAAAAAGTCAAAGTCAAAATAAATAATAAAACCTGAATCTCAAATAAATAACAGGATTTTAATCAACCATGAGTAAATGTCAAAGTGGGAAGGAAAAATAATAATTTTTATCCAGAAGTTCATGAAGGGGTATTTTTTTTTGCGGCGGCAGGAGGGACTTAACCAACAGAAGTTTATTTTCTCGCAGTTGTAGAGGCTTCAAGTCAAAAGCAAGGTGTCATCAAGGTTGGTTTATTTTTTCTTAATAAATCTTTATCGTTCAGATTATTACAGTTTTTCCTCTTTCTCCCCCCCCCCCATAGCTCCCCTCCACCCGGTTACCACCCCACCCCATGCCCTTACCCGACCCCCACTGTCCTCGTCCACAGATGTACGATTTTTGTCCAATCTCTTCCAGCACCCTCCACACTCCCTTTCCCCCAAGAATTGTCAGTCCACTCCCTTTCTATGCCCCTGATTCTATTATATTCACCAATTTATTCTGTTCATCAGATTTTTTATTCACTTGATTTTTAGATTCACTTGTTGATAGATATGTATTTGATGTCACTCCAAAAATATGAACATAGTGTAAGGAGCCTCTGGAACAACTTCAAGCGTACCAACATCTGAACTATGGTGGTGACAGAAGAAGAGAGAGAGCAAGATATTGAAAACCTATTTGAAGAAATAATGACAGAAAACTTCCCCCACCTGGTGAAAGAAATAAACTTACAATTCCAGGAAGCGCACAGAACCCCAAACAAAAGGAATCCAAAGAGGACCACACCAAGACACATCATAATTAAAATGCCAAGGGCAAAAGACAAAGAGAGAATCTTAAAAGCAGCAAGAGAAAAACAGTTAGTTACCTACAAGGGAGCACCCATACGACTGTCAGCTGATTTCTCAACAGAAACTATGCAAGTAGAAGGGAGTGGCAAGAAATATTCAAAGTGATGAACAGCAAGAACCTACAACCAAGATTACTCTACCCAGCAAAGCTCCCATTTAGAGTTGAGGGTCAGATAAAGAGCTTCACAGACAAGAAAAAGCTAAAGGAGTTCATCACAGCCAAACTAGTATTATATGAAATACTGAAGAGTATTCTTTAAGAAGAGGAAGAAGAAGAAAAAGGTGAAGATAAAAATTATGAAGGATATTTTAGTTGAGGCCAGAGAAAGTTTGAAGGCTCATCTGACCATGGAAAGCCTGTCTTTCGGTTTCTTAATGTGAAGCTTGACGGTCACTAATTGCCAGGCAGGAAATGATCTTCCTGGCCTGGTACAAATTGGGAGGAAGAGGAACTGCAGCATACCAAAGCATCAGTGCCTTGAGAGACCACCATCAAAAGTCAAAACACCACGTTAGGGTTAGTGCTGCTTGACCAACAACAACACAAAAGTGCTTTTGAAGTTTATAAAGTTCTATGGATTTAGGGCATTCAAAATAGGTTTGAGTAAATGGTGGAGTTTGAATTGGGCCTTGAAGAATAGATAGATTCTGAGAAGGTAGAGGTGAAAGGTTAAGTGAGGGGATGGCAAGAATAGGGTTGTCTCATCATGAATCTGGATCGCATACCATGGAAACTATTTCTAAATAAACATTTTGAGTTGTAAGTCAGGTTGTACATCAGATGACTTCAAATGACCCTGATGAACTAATGAGTCATAATTGGTTATCTACTAGGCAGAGACATCACATAGGTCTCCACTTTTTGCCATGTACTGTGCTCACTACCCAGGACATCACTGTGAGAAAAAATAGCCATGTGTCCACCCCTGGCATAATGAAGGCAGTAGTCTTTATTCAGATACCCACAGATGCATATGAGACTGAGAAAAACTACCAGCCTGTAACACCACTTGTGAACAGAACAGATAGCATGTTAATTCAAGACGGGTAACCCAAAGCTCATGTCCACCACCCATCACAGCAAGGTCTCCTGTGGCAGTTTTCTGAAAAGTGGTTGTACTTAATGTGACAGAGGAGGAAGACAGTGGGTCCAGGGGGTTAAGTAACAGAGACACTGATTTTAGTCCACAAATTGACTAAAATTACAAATGCCACAAACTTAGACTGGCCTGGGCTTCAGATAGAAATTTACTCGAAGACTAAATTACTGCATGCCCGGAAGATTGTAAGGCGGTTCCTGCACCGAAGTCCCTCCAACTTGAAGGTTCGGTCAAACCACACTCTTCTTCTATAACATAATAAAATTCCTGAACTAACAATAAGCATTGATGATGCTATACAAAAAGGTGTGCCATCAAGATATTTCAACAAGTAAATAATATGACCTCTGCTCTAAAATGATTGGATGTTCATCTATCATTGGTCTTTGCATCGATCGTATTATTTCTAAAGTCTCCCTACCAATTCTTACCTGAAAGCTCCTTTGTTTAGTATTCCTTTCCAGCCTTATCAAATCAAGGGGAAACTTGAAACATTTGGCTTTCTCACGCATCTTTTAAATGCTCAACACTCTATATCAAATTAGTATTCAGCATCATTTCTGTGAAACCTTAAATTAAGACTTGATTTTAATTACCTCTCAATTACATCCTGCACCACTCCTGTGAGTTAGATATTTTAAAGGAAGTGAAGTTGCTGGGGAGAATTCGATTTTAAAATGCAATATGACAACTTTAGACTCAACTTCTGTTGCAATTATGAAGTGGTTCTTCAAAACAAGGTGCCTTCATAATTTGTTTTCTTTTTTTGATTACATACCTCTCACCTGTCACCTCAAATTTCCACATGTATCTATGCCTTTTTCAAAACCAGTAGATAGAAAACAACCAGGAGGCCCCACATAGAACTAGACAAAGCCCAAAGCACAAGCATTCTCTGCATTATTGTTTGTGCATGGCTGTAAAGACCTTGAAACAGTTTGAAAAAAATTTATAAATGTTAACAGTTTAGAATTTTATGGATTTACTAGAGACCCAGTGAACAAATTTGTGCACCTTGAAAGGAACTGTGGGCCCCAAGGCTGCAGTGGGCACAGGGGTGGGTCTGGGCCCATCCTCCTCAACCCTGCCCAGCCCCTCCAGCTGTAGCCCCCGGTCCCCTGTCTGCTGGGAGCCCCATTCCCACCACCACTGCTCCCACGTGCAGCCAGCACCAGCCCCACTCACACCTGCTGATGGCCCGAAGCGATTGAGGATGGCACCATCAGCGGGTGCGAGTGGAAGATGCTGCCTTGATCACCCCTCAGGAACAGGGAGAGTTGAAAAAGCCCTGAGGAGCGATTGGGGCAGGCAGCTGCACTCGTACCCACTGACAGCACTAAGCGATCAGGGCAGGTGCCGGGCACTGGCAGCAGGTGCAAGCGGGGCCAGTGCCGGCAGCAGGTGTGAGCACCTAGTGGGACTGCGATGCACAGGAGCAAAGAATTTTCAGTAACCACCAGAGGCTTGCCCCAATGACAGCGACTGGCACCCCACCTTGGTCTGGCGCCCCCGCTTACCTGCTCCACCATTCCGCTGCAGCAGATGCCCACCATGTTTCACATTTTGCCGCCTGCTGCTGATGCCTGCCATGTCCGCGCGTGCTCCCTGGTGGTCAGTCACATCATAGCGACTGGTTGTTCAGTTGTTCGGCTGTTCCACTGTTGGACTATTTGCATATTAGGATTTTATATATGTAGATAACCTGATCACTCCTGTTAACTAGCTTTGGAAGTTGTTTCAGTGAACAAAGGCTCCTGTTAGCACTTAAACATTTTCTTAATGAAGCAAATATACATAAACAATAATGAAGATGAAGATGATGATGGTGGGGTGGTGATAACAGCTACATTTATCAATATCTACTGTGCTCCAGGTGCAGTTATAGGCACGCTATATGTATTAGTTAATCTAACCCCACAACCACTCTTGGAGAAAGATTCCATTTTCTCCACCACTTTATAGAAGAGAAACCAAGGGACACAGGTTTCATGGCAAGTGAGAAACAGGACCCAGATTCTACTTCTGTTAGTGGGGCCCTCAAAATTGTTTTAAGCCACTATATTATTATTAATATCATTGATTTCTGCCTCTGTCTTGGAAATAAATAGAGGACTTTCTCACACCACTTTTCCCACTTTGAATAGAAAGACTAACTGCTTTAAACTAAACTCAAAATGGATAAAAGACTTCAATGTAAGTCATGACACCATAAAAATCCTAGAAGAAACCATAGGCAGCAAAATCTCAGACATCTCTCATAGCAATGTGTTTGCCAATACATCTTCAAGGGCAAGAGAAACTAAAGGAAAAAATAAACAAATGGGACTATATCAAAATAAAAAGTGTCTTCACAGCAAAAGAAACCATCAACAAAATTAAAAGGGAGCCCACTGCGTGGGAGAACATATTTGGCAATGATACATCTGATAAAGGGTTAATATCCAAAATATATAAGGAACTCATACAACTTAACAAAAGGAAGACAAACAATCCAATTAAAAAATGGGCAAAGGACCTAAAGAGGCACTTCTCCAAAACAGACATACAGACGGCCAAGAGACATGTGAAAAAATGCTTAAGTCACTGATTAGCAGAGAGATGCAAATTAAAACGAGCTGGCCACCTTGCTCGGCCCCTTTCTCATCTCAACTCCTGGGAGGAACGTGTCAGGTAGAGCCCACCTCTTTAAACAAAATGGGTAAGGATGCGCGAGGACTGTGCCTCAGACCTCCCCTAGCATCCCAGAGGGGGTAACAGGAGTGGAAGAACAAGAGAAACGAGTCCCTCCTAGAAAGAACTCTGAGAAGGAGCAAAGTACCATCAGTGTCACCTTGAATTTTTTTTAATATAATGAATAGATTGTTCCAGAAAATAAAAACCCAAAGCAAAGAGACATGAGCTCTGGAGAGAAATGGTAGGAAAACAGAATAAGGTCAAACTGGCTGAGAAGAAGTGGGGAAAGAGCGCCATCATCGGGATGAAGCAAACAAGGGAAAGTATATGGAAGTCAAAATGGGGAAAGGAAGCAAAATGAGATGAAAATGAGCAAGTTAAGTGATTGGAGAGAAAAATCATACATGTGGAGGAGAAATAAGATTTCAATATATGGTATGCAGCCCGGCTATGGTGGCTCAATGATTGAGCATCAACCTACGAGCCAGGAGATCACGGTTCAATTCCCGGTCAGGGCACATGCCTGGATTGTGGGCTCCATCCCCAGTATGGGGCATGCAGAAGGCAGCCAATCAATGATTCTCTCTCATCACTGATGTTTCTCTCTCTCTCTCCCTCTCCCTTCCTCTCTGAAATCAATAAAAATATATTTTTAAAAAGATTTCAAAATATACAAAATTTATATTGATAAAAAAAACTTAATGTAATGGTAGAAAAAAAAAAAAGAAATCGTTTAAGAAAATTATCCAGAAGTTTAGAAATACTTAAATATGTGGGTCACAAGACACTGGGTGTCTCAGTTAAAAATGCCCACAAAATGTGCAACATGAAGGAATTTCTAGCTAAGCTCCTGATTGTCACACCTTCGGGAACTGGAGGCAGGACGGGAACAGGAGTCGTTTAAAGATAAGCCCAGTACTTACTTGCACTTGAAGTCTGAAAATAATGAAAAGGATAAACATAAGAACTAAGAAAAGAGGGACAGGGACTGGGGGTGGGGGGTCAGGGCTGGAGCAATGGGAATATTTGCATAGTGTGAACAATAAAACATTCAATAACAAAGAAACCGCTTTATTATTAATTAAAATCAGGTATGGAAAGGAAAGATCTAAGGTGGGAAAACCTAGAAATATCATTATCTTATCAATGACATTAACTAATTCAATAGAACCTCCATTAATAAATAATTGCAAATTACTCAAAAGAGTAGAACAAATTAAAACTATATTGTAACTGTCAAAAAACACCAAAAAAACCCTGTTTTTCTCCTTCTCTAACTCATCCTCTATCAAAGATAAAATCAAAATATATCACTAGTTATTGAATAGCCTTAACCAGGAATATTAAGTAAGGTTTACAATTTAGAAAATATCCCTTAAAATAGACAGAAATCTTTAAAAGCTAGGGCTCATTTACTTGGCACAGAGAAAGCTGAGTGTCATTGTAAAAAAAGATCTTACAGACCCACAGTTTCCTCCCCCTTTTAAACGTCTAGACTGGCCATAATTTCTGCACAGCATTTATATATTTTAAATGATCCTAAGTCTGTATTCTAAAATATCTTTATCTTGGGCTAAACATATTTTTATGGAAGTCTCCCTTCTTCGTTAGTTAAAAGGGAAGTCAGGTTCTGTTTACACAAATTCTCTTAGTTCCTCCAAGCAGGGTATCCCTATATAGAATATGCATGTTTCCCTCACCAAATGTGAGGTGTGTAGGCAAAGTGTTACTCCAGTAGTAGTTACTTTCTCATTTGTATTTACATTTTAATTGAGGTTTCAAATCCGCCTCTGAGCAAGTCCCGAGCAACGTGTTACAGGCAACTGCTTCCATGCAATTGTCTTAGCAGATGGGCTGCCGCTGTTTAAAAACCACGTGTCAATCCACGCTCAGTTACCTGAGCTAATGTATTCTAGAACAAATAGAGTCAATTCTGGCCTGAAGAGCTAAATCCAGATTTTTCCTGCTGTTTCTAAAAATTAAACAAAGAGAGCACTTTGGCGTTCATTCGTGAGTCTTCAGGCGCCGACTTTCTTTCCTTCATGAAGAGGCTGAGCAGTCTTTAATTAAAGACGCTCTTTGCTGGTGGAAATCTCTAGAAAAGGATAGCCACCCGCCACTTCTGCTCCTGACAATGAAGAGAACGTGTGTTGTTTCCATCTATTCCCTTCTTATTGCTGCTTTAACCACTAATGAATCCACCAGTAAAATCGTGGCTTTTTAATTTAGGATTTAATGTTTGTTTCTTTCCTTTTTTCTCTCTTTTCTATGCCTCCTTTTTACCTGTTTCCTCGCTGGTCTCCTTTGCAAAATGACATTGGTAAGAAGTGATGAAGGCAAATTGCAAAAGGCCACAGACTGGTTTCAAGAGAAGAAAGCTGTTGTCTGGCGTCCTGAGCGGGCCAAACAGGAATTGGTGCGCCTTGAACTTGGTCTGGCCTTGAGGCTCGGCCTGTGGTGGGGGCAGGGACCCGCAGGTGAAGGAGGAGGTGGAAGCAGCTGCTGAGGGGGGTGGAGGGGGGCGAGGGGGGAAGGGGAGGGGGGAGGGGGGAGGGGGAAGGGCGGGCGGGGAGGCGCTCAGTACCCAGCCCCGCTCTGCTCTCCCCCTCCATGCCCCGGGAGGCCCCAGCTGAACCAAACCCGAGCTGCAGAGGAAGGCGCAGCCCGGCTGGCGCTCAGTCCCAGGGGTTCCGGGTTGGGAGGGAGGGGGGCCAAGTGCATGAACACTCTCACAGACGCCCACAAACACGCACACCCCCTCCCGGGCACAGGGTTCCTACACTGGGTCCCCTGGAAGCGCTGGCTCTATTACAGAGGGAGGGAGGGGGAGGCAGAGGGAGGGGGGAGGGTCCAGTTGTGGCTCACCAGCCACTCTCATCAGATTCCACCCCCGTGGCCTGGGCTGCCACCCAGGGATGTGCGCCGCTGCCCTGGCCTCGGAGGTACCTTCAGGGTTAGAGGTTTCCTCTGCTCCCTGGTTTGGAGAGGCGCGGCCACGGGGCGGGGTCAGCCGCCCAGGCCCGGGAGCTGGCCTTGGCCTGTCCCATCCTCTTGCTGTGAAACCACCGTTCACACCGCCTGCCTCGCAGCCGCCTCGCCGGGTCTGCCCCGCTGCCTGAGACTCGCCACGGCGCTGGGGAGAGAGTGGGCGTTTCCAGGGCAGAGATTTAGGAAAAGAATTGTTAGGAAAGAACTGGCGTTCAGAGGTCAAGGCCGGGGGTCACTGCGCTGGTTGGTAACAGCGCAGCATGGGGTTCAGACTCCAGCCTGGGGACCCACGCCAGCTCCTCCCTCCGGGTGTCTGCGTTCTCCCTGACCCCCGCCATCTCTCTCGGGCCAGGTCCAGATTCCCAAGCTCTGTGGCTTGTTCTCAATACTGAAGCCCTTATTCAGAGTAACATATATGTGTACATTTTTGCATATACTTGTCAATTTACAGTCATTCATTCCACACTCCTCATTAGCATATTCGCATACAATATTAATTCTTTACCGTAGCAATCACCCGCACAGTCCCAGTTATTCTTGGCAACTCACATTATTAATGCCACCGATTCTGTCTTATTGTGGAAAGTCCCATTCTTAGTTGTGATCATCATCCTCCCTGGGGCTAGACAAGGGATGTGACGGAGGAGGAAGAGGAGCGGGGGCAGGGGCAGGTTGGACTGCAGTAAGAGAGGGGTGCAAACGCCCCCCACCCTCCGGGAGGACGGCAGGTCGGCCGGGTGTGAGCAGGCGGGGTCCCACTGCCACATGAACGTTGGAGCCACTCCTGCAAAGCAGCAGGGCCACCCGGGAAGGCACTAAGACATCCAGCGCTCCTCTTCCCGCGAGCCCTCACCTCGCATGTGTTGAATCCCAAGGTAACCCCACAGGCAGGTGAACACTCCTCTTTCAGGGTGCGGACGATGGGACGGGAGGTTTGACTTTTGCAAAAGAAAACGGACTGATAGAGCATAATGGATGCAAGACACTGGGAAGTGAGGGCATGTATGGGAGTGGGGTGGGAGGCAATGGGGGGACATGAAAACATATGTAATACCTTAATCAAAAAAATATATACTTGGTTGTTTTTTTTTAAAAAAAGAAAGAAAACAGACTGAGGCTTTGGTCCAATGCCTAAGTCGATGCTGTTTGCAACTACTGCTTCCAATCGCCATTTGGAAACTCTTGCCTATTTTTAAGGAAAATTCTCTTTTAAAATATACACTGAGTGGCCAGATTATTATGATCTCTGAATGCATTATAATCTGGCCACTCAGTATATAGGCCCGGTGCATGAATTCATGCATGGTTGGGGTCCGGCCAGCCTGGCCAGAGGGAGGGGACATGGGCAGTTGGCCAGCCTGCCTGCTGGTCGAACTCCTGGTCGAGGGGACAATTTGCATATTAGCCTTTTATTATATAGGATATACACTGAGTGGCCAGATTATTATGCATCCAGAGATCATAATAATCTGGCCACTCAATGTATTTCCTCTATATAACACCACTTACTGTTGTTATCCTTTGGAGGATCATGGGTTATTATACTCAAAGTAAGGGAAAGATTGCTTCAAAGTAAGCATAGATATATTCCAAGAAAGATAGATAGGTAAGGCAGGGGTTGCATATGTATGTATTTTAAATATAAGCTTGGATTATTTTTATTTTCTTCTAAAGTAGTTCTTAAATATAAGTGAGAATTCCATGAGTGTGTCTCCTGCACGAGTGAATTAGAAGAAATGTATGCTTCACAGTTGAAAAACCAACTTACCTAACAGGGCCTCACAAGAGGCTAATTGCAGGGGGTCTGTTGTGAAGGTCATGGACAGTCCAGGCAGCATGCCAAGCAAGAAATCTGCCCTAAGTTTAGTCACTGGAGTCTCAACAATCAGACTAAAAATATTGACAATTATTTATTTACTCGTGGCCTGGTGCACAAAACTCATGCACACTGAAAGGGAATTAAGTAGAGGAAATATTTTAATATTGCTATTTGCCCTTTCTCTATAATAGAAGTATCAGAGATGAAAGGAAATTAGTAAAATGTATATGAAAATAACATATGAATTTATTAATAAATAAACAATAACAAAATGATATAACAACAACAAAGACATGATATAAAAACAACAAAAACATGACATAAAAACAACATTGATGCAAACAATGAAGTTCCAGTACGGTGATAAACTTGTCCGTGTATTCTAAAACAGCATGGCCCATATCCTGATGGCGATGCAATATCTGTACCCATTGAAGCAAAAGCAAAATAACTATTTATGGAATGAATATTTTCCATGAAATTTTTACTGTCAGAATCTTCGTTTGTCATTAATCTTTTTAAATATGCTGGGTATTCTGGAAAATATATATCATTTGGGCAAACTTTACCTTTGCTACAACATCGAGTAAATTTTCCATCAGATGACTTTTCATCAGAGAAATTTAGTGATAGGCAAAATTGACATCTAACAGTCATTCCACCACAACTATGTTCAAGAATTGCATCCTCATGTACTCCATTTTCGCTGAGAAGGCAGCTCCTACCAGTATTGGTAGTACTTGTTGATGACTGTTCTTTAGACATATTCTGACATCACCACCTCCTTTTTCAGCTTCAGAGGCACGTTGGTCTTCAGACATTTCTGTCGATGACACCGGCTTCTTTCGGCTGCAGAGCTATGTTGTGTCAATAGTTGCTCTTTAGACATATTCCCACCTCCCTGCTGTCGGGCTCTGGGATGCAGGTGAATGAGAGTCCTGGCTGTCAGGCCGCTGAGAGCTGGCTGACCAACGGCTGATTCTGGCTGATTCTTGGGGGATGGGACTCCCTCCTCCCTGCTGTCAGAGTCTGGGCCGGCGCCCACGGGGACACAGCGTCAAGTCTGCCTGTGCCGGGAGACCCACAGTCAAGCCCCTGCCACGTGCATGTGCCTCAAAATCCTGCGAGATCCAGACCTGCCTGCACCCACGCAGATGGACACAGCATCAAGCTGCACGGAGCCGTGGGACCCCCCATGGAGCCACCCCCTCGGTGCGCCAGGCTGAGGGAACCCCGGTGGAAGCTGCACAAAGCAGCAGCCGGGACCCGCCCCCTGGCGGGGCTGAGGGAACTCCAGTGGCAGGCACAACCAGCAGCCGCCGGGCCTCCCGCCCCCCTCTCCCTCAGAGCCATGGGAACTGCAGCAGCAGGCATGCAGAGCAGCCAGCCCCACCCCCACTGTGCGTGCTGCCATCTTGTGATGGTGTTATGGTGTGAGGGTCAATTTGCATATTCCCTCTTTATTATATAGGATAGGGTGCTATTAAGTTTTCTATATGTGTGGTTGCTGATTTTGGATTCCATGTCAACCTACCATGGAGAGCCTGTTTGTTCTTTGATGACGTGTGGATTGGGGAAGCCAGTGAATCCTGTAGTAACTTGGTTGAGCAGGGAGAGGCTCACAGAACAACTGCGACACTCCTGTCCCGATGTCTCCCAGTCACACAGCTCCAGCATCAATTTCCACCTAATGTCAACGGCAACCAAAGCCATTCCAAAAGCTGGATGAAACCACAAGGGTGTAGACGGAACTCTGTGAGTTCTATCTTCACCTGTGGCTTCTGCTTTGATTTTCCTAATTATAATGGTGATAATAAGAGACCATGCTAGAGAACATGCTAGGTGTTTTAATATCTCATTTAATTTACAGAAAAACCTTCAAAATCATATATTATTATTCCCCATGGAGATAGGGACAATGAGGCTTAGAAAAATTAAGAAAATTTCCCAAAAATTATGGGATGAAAGAGGAAGAGCAGAGTCAGCGAAGGAGTTCTTTGCCATCTGTCAGGGGATGGCAGGTCCTGGCACTCGCCCTGGTGCTGGGGTTTTGTACTGGCTGTTTCCTTGGCCAGTGCCCCACCAGCTTCTCCCACGAGGGGCTCTCTCATTCCTGAGAAAGTCCTACCAGAGAGAGCACGTTCCTGGCCTGTGTACCTTATAAGGGATCCCAAGACAAGCCCAGTTCCCACCTGGCACCGTGCTTAGTGATGACGATGTTGCTGACCCTGTGCCCTGGGCTGTTCTTACATCCCTGTGACTGACTTTTACAGCTTAAAGTGTGTCCTTCTTAATCCCATGCCCCCACACCTGCAGGTTAATCCATAAGAAATGCTCAGTGAATGTTTATTGATTAAATGACTGGATCCTGACAGACATTATCTAACAGATGGCCCTTCAGACCAAGAGAGGGAGACCCTGCCCATGGGTCCGCACACTCAAGGTCACACACACAGACCAAAGAGAGGCTGCACAGAGGCTCTGTCCTCCAGGGAGCCAACCCACTAGCTCCCTTCTTAGGGGAGCAGGCTATTAGGGCTCTGACTCTGTGAACATGCTGTGGGCAACCTCTGAAGTGCCCCCAGGAAGGCGTGGCCACCGCATATGCACCTCCTTCCAGTGCAGCCCATCCCGCTCTGTGCACTCAGAGCCCCTCCTTCCAGTGCAGCCCATCCCCCTCTGTGCACTCAGAGCCCCGCCTTCCAAGCCCCTCCTTCCAAGAGGTAAGAAAGCGCGAACCGCTACCCAGCTGAGCTCCACCACCGGTTGGGCCTACCCGTGCCTCTGTGAGAAGTAGATGTCTCTTTAAACGCGCCGCCATCTAAGTTTGGAGACTTTTTCTCGTGAATGTGTAAGTCATCAGTGAGTAGTGGTCACTGTCACTTGGTAAGGTCGTCGGTCTCATGTGCAATCAGGGCAGTGCTTGCCCTCTGTGGGGCAGTCACAACAATTCCTGGCCAATGTGCTTCATCTGGGGAGAAGCCAAGAGCCGCCACTCTGCTTTGGGGGAAGTGGATTAAATCATGAAAAATGTTTGCCTGGAATAATTGAGATGTGTAATTTCTAAAAACTGCCTCACTGTGGGTATGCAAGCCTCAGTATGTAATATGAGTGTGCACACCTGCAAAGATCCAGTTCCGTGCAAAACAAATACGAAATCCCCTTGATTCCTGAAGGAACCCACTCTGAATCCAAGTCCACCTTCACTTACTGCGTGCCCACTCACTCACAGCCTGTGCTTGGCACCGCCTGTGAGGAAAGTGCTCATGGATACCCACTTTTCAGTGCGCCCGTGTGACCTGGTCGGAGATACGGGGAGATTGACACTGGTTTGCCGTGGCCTTAAGGGAAGGTGGACGGAGAGATTAGTAAAGATTTTCCTGTGCATGCCCTAACTGGTTTGGCTCAGTGGATAGAGCGTCGGCCTGCAGACTGAAGGGTCCCGGGTTCGATTCCGGTCAAGGGCATGTACCTTGGTTGCGGGCACATCCCCAGTAGGGGGTGTGCAGGAGGCAGCTAATCGATGTTTCTCTCCCATCGATGTTTCTGACTCTCTATCCTTCTCTCTTCCTCTCTGTAAAAAATCAATAAAATATATTAAAGAAAATTTAAAAAAAAAAAAAAAGATTTTCCTGTGCTGGAACAGGTAGTTCTAAACCGACTGCTGTGCACCGAGCAGTGGCCTCCGGGCAGGCTGAGCTTCCACCTGGAGCAGGAAATGGGGGAGGGCTCCAGTTCCCCTCCTCCTGACCCCACCTGTGGGCCCTGGTCTCTCAGCACACCCTCCTCTGAAGAGCGGCTTCCCTTGGTCACGCAGCTACCTGCCTGCTGTCAGCAGTGTCACAGCTGAGCCTGCTGACTCTCCCAGGAGGGTGCGCCTGAGGACAGGCACCGCCCACCAGATGTCTGTCTCCTGGGCACCAGTCCAGCTCTCGGCAGAGCCGGTGCCAGACCAGCCTGTCTTCTTCCTCGACAGGAAGAGGCCGAAAGTGTGGCTCCGACCAACCAGCCCACCTGCGTCTGCTTCTTCTTTGCTTCCCTGCATGTCTCAGAGATGCCGTTCAAAGAGAAGCATTTGTCGGTCTTCCAGGCCCAGAACAAGCCTTGCTTTGTTAGCCATTTCCCTGTTGCTAACAGTTCCCGGATGGCGCAGACTGTTCATGTTGAGAGGTTAACGGAGATATGGCTGAACAGGTGTATTGGTTTACACAAGTTAAAAGCAATGAGAAAGCCAGGCTTCCCTCAGGTTTTATTGGTTATGCCAAGTAGTTTCTTTGAAATATGTTATGGGGTTTGGTTTGGTGTTTAACTATCTCACTAATTCTTTGGGTATATTTTTATTAAATCTATTGCGGTGACATTGGTTAATAGGCTCATGTTTCAAGTGTACAATTCTATGATACATAATCTGAATATTGCATTGTGTGCCCATCACCCCAAGTCAAATCATCTCCCATCGCCATGTATCTGGCACCCTTTACCCTCTGCCACAGCGCACCCCTTTCCCTCTGGTGACCACCTAAATAGATTCTGAATGAGATGCAAAGTGACATCATCAAAGGCCACAGATTTCAGAGTCCAAAACACCTCAGATCTGCTCAAACTCAGCCCCTTACTTCCCTGCATTTAATGTATTTCCTCTGACACCTGCCAGGAGGTTGGCCCTGGCTAATCCTCAGGCCAGCAGTGATCAAGGATATGACTCCTGCTCTCAAAAGTTTGAGATCCAAAAGTGGTGGGAGAGGCATAAAAATATGAACATGCTGCATCAGTGCTGATAGAGAAAGTACAGGAAGCTGGGAAGCATGTGGGAAGTGAGCCGACATGTGGGGACCGCTGATGGGCTATGTGAACTAGACCCTGTAAAAGACAAATCATCACCGTTCCAGCCTTCGTGTAATAACATAACATGGGAGGAAGCCATGGCCAGAGGAACCGGGAGAGGGGCAGGTATCTTCCTTTGAAGAAGAGACGATTCATGTACAAATAACTGTGAGTATCTGATGGTTCTCCGCCTTCCGTGTCTTGAAAATCTGCAGGTGCTTACCTACCAAGGAAATCTCTGTGGACTCTATTCCAGAAACTGTGGGCTACTAAACAAGTCATGTCTTATATCAAATGTAAATTATTGAATAACTGATTTGATTTACCCATTTTCTTAATTTATCTTTACTGTTGAGAGTATTACAGATGTGCCCCTTCCTAACCTCCCCCCCATTGACCTTCTCTACCCGGCCCCTGCCCCTCCCAAGCCTTCACCACACTATTGTCTGTGACCATGGGCTATGCATATCCTAATATATAAAAAGCCAGGGGCTGTCACGACTGAAACAACCAGACAGATGACCAAACAGCAGGCTGTGTGGGACGACAAGGCCAGCAGGGGGGTTAGTGAGGGACAACCAAATGACTGACCAGCAGGCTGCATGGGGCGACCAGGCCAGCAGGGGAGGGCAGTTGGGGGCGATTGGACTGGCAGGGGAAGGTAGTTGGGGGCAATCAGGATGGCAGGGGAGCAGTTGGGTGTCAATCAGACTGGCAGGGGAGTGGTTAGGGGGTGATCAGGCTGGAAGGCAGAAGCAGTTAGGGGCAATCAGGCAGGCAGACAGGCAAGTGGTTGGGAGCTAGCAGTCCCAGATTGTGAGAGGAATGTCCAACTGTCGGTTTAGGTCTGATCTTAAACCGGCAGTCGGACATCCCCAGAGGGGTCCCAGATTGGAAAGGGTGCAGGCTTGGCTGAGGGACAACCCCCAGTGCACAAATGTCATGCATCGGGCCTCTAGTATGCTTATAAGTTCTTTGGTTAATCTCTTCTAACCCCTCACCCCCCCTTCCCTCTGAGATTCATCAGTCTGTTCCATGCTTCTATGTCTCTGAATCCATTTTGTTCATCAGTTAATTTTGTTCATGTAAGCAATATCATGTGATACTTATCTTTCTCTAACTGGCTTATTTAACTTAACATAATACTCTCCAGGTCCCTCCATACTGTTGCAAAGGATAAAAGATCCTTCTTTTTACAGCTGCATAGTATTTCATGGTGTAAATGTGCCACAGCTTTTTTATCCACTCATCTACTGATGGGCACTTGGGCTCTTTCCTGATCTTAGCTTTGTAAATTGTGCTGCTGTGGACATAGGGGTGCATATATTCTTTCTGATTGCTGTTTCGAGTTTTTTAGGATATATTCCCAGAAGTTGGGTCACTGGGTCAAATGGCAGTTCCATTTTTAATTTTTTGAGGCAACTCCATACTGTTCTCCACAGTGGCTGCACCAGTCTGCATTCCCACCAGCAGTGCACAAGGGTTCCTTTTTCTCCACATCCTCACCAGCACTTGTCGTTTGTTGATTTGTTGGTGGTAGCCATTCTGACAGGTGTGAGGTGATACCTCATTGTCGTTTTAATTTGCATCTCTCTGGTGATTTGTGACTTTGAGCATTTTTCATATGTCTCTTGGCTGTCTGTATGTCTATTTTGGAGAAGTGTTTCTTTAGGTCCTTTGCCCATTTTTTAATTGGATTGTTTGTCTTCCTTTTGCTGAGTTGTATATGTTCTTTCTAAATTTTGGATATTAACCTTTTATCAGCTATATCATTGGCAAATATGTTCTCCCATACAGTGGGTTCCCTTTTCATTTAGTTGATGGTTTCTTTTGCTGTGCAGAAGCATTTTATTTTTATATAGTCCCATTTGTTTATTTTCTCCTTAGTTTTCCCTTGCATTAGGAGATGTATTGGAAAACATTTTGCTACTAGAAATATCTGACCTTTTGCTGCCTATGGTTTCTCCTAGGATTTTTATGCTTTTACTAGAGGCATGATGCACGAAATTCATGCAAGAGTAGGCCTTCGTTCCCCCAGCTGCCGGCACCGGCTTCCCTCTGGCACCCAGGACCTGGACTTCCCTCCAGCCGCTGGCAGGCACCCAGGATCTGGGCTTCCCTCGCAGCCCAGGCTTCATCTGGAAGGTCGTCCGGTCTAACTAGCATATTACGCTTTTACTATTATAGATGGCTTACATTTAAGTCTTTTATCCATTTTGAGTTTATTCTTGTGAATGGTATAAATTGGTGGCCTAGATTCACTTTTTTTGCATGTATCTGTCCAGTTCTCCCATCACCATTTATTGAAGAGACAGTCTTGACTCCATTGTATACTCTTGCCTCCTCTGTCAAATATTAATTGAATGTAGTGGCTTGAGTCGATTTCTGGGGTCTCTGTTCTGTTCCATTGGTCTATATCAGTGGTTGGCAAACCGCGGCTCGCGAGCCACATGCGGCTCTTTGGCCCCTTGAGTGTGGCTCTTCCACAAAATACCACATGCGGGCGTGCACATACAGTGCGGTGCTGGCTGCAGGGCCACTGGGAGGGAGGCGGGGCCACTGGGAGGGAGGCGGGGCCACCAGAAAGCGGGGCCACCGGGAGAAGGGGCCACTGGGAGGCGGGACCGCGTCACCAGGAGTTGTCTCAAAGGGGTTGGTCACAGGCAGGGGACCACAGATTCAAGATGCCCAGCAAATCCCCTAAAAATAAATCAAGTGTACCACCACCACCCCCCGCACCTCATGATGAAGTTGCAGAATACCAATAGGAGATAGAAGATCTTTAAAAACAACAGAGAAAAGATCATCTTCCTAAGAGAGCTATAGAGTGGGAGCCAACTTCTCAACAGCAGCATGGAGGCCAGAGGATAGCAACCTGTGTATCCGCTGAGAGAATGCGCCTAGAAAAAAACACTTCCAGGAACCATGGTAGAATCAAGACATTTTCAAATAAAATAAACAAAAAATTTGCCTCCAGCAGACTTTCACAAAAAGGAACTTCAATGAATGTACTTCAGGCAAACAGAAAATTATGTCAGATGAAAAGCCTAAGATGCAGGATGAGATGAAGAGCCAAACATGATAAATTATGCATTAAATAAAAAAGAACTTTGACTACATAAAATAACTAGAGTCCCAATGCACAAAATTCGTGCAAGGGGCTTGGCCCTTGCAGCCCCAGCTTCGTCTGGAAGGTCGTCTGGACCATCACTCTGCTGTTCGGTCTAATTAGCACATTAGCTCTTTATTATGTAGGATAATACAAACTCTGCTTCGTGGGCTCTCAACAAGAGGATGAGAAATAAAACAATAACGTGCCATGAAGAGAGCTATTGGAGCCAAGTGCCCTGAGGCCCTTGGTTGTCCTGGAGAGGAGCAAGGTACTGGGTATCCAAGTTTGATAGACTGAAGATAAATGTAGGAATTTTTAGGGTAACTGCAAAATGATATAAGCAGAGTGGATATCATCCAAACCATTAGTGGAAAAATAAAAGAGGAAAAAATTTAAAAGTCAGTACTAAAGATAAGAAGTTATATGGCTTGGACAGTGTGGCTCAGTGGTTGAGCAATGACCCATGACCCATGGTTCTATTGCCAGTCAGAGAAGATGCCCAGGTTGCAGGTTCCATCCCCAATAGGGGGCATGGAGAAGGTAGCCAATCAGTGATTCTCATCATTGATGTTTCTATCTCTCCCTCTCCCTTTCTCTCTCTCTAGAATCAATAAAAACACATTTTTTTAAAGAAAGTATATGGCAGCCTCAGTGGCTCAGTGGTTGAGTGTCGATCTATGAACCAGGAGGTCACAATTCGATTCCCGGTTAGACCATATGCGTGAGTTGCAGGCTCAATCCCCAATAGGGGGCGTGCAGGATGCAGCCTATCAATGATTCTCTCTCACCATTGATGTTTCTATCTCTCCCTGCCTCTCCCTTCTCTGAAATCAATAAAAATATATTTTTAAAAATAAAGAAAGAAAAATAAAGAAGAAGAAAGTATGTGGGTGTAACAAGGAGGAAGGGGTGATGAGAGGTGAATTATCTTTAGATAATTGTAGGAAATGGGCCTCTGTGACCCATCTCCAGCATGATCAGCTTTTGACGTCACTGAATTTCCTCAGGGCAAACAGAATGTAAGGAGGAGGGAAGAGGATGTAAGAACAAAGAATTGTGGATGAGGGCCAGCATCATGGTGGAAACCCCTGAGGCACCTGCCTCAGCTAGACAGGGGGAGGTGGAGGCATCTAGAAAAGGTCCATTGGGAGACAACAAGACCTATGTCAGTGGTCAGCAAGCTGTGGCTCGTGAGTCACATGCGTCTCGCAAGCTGTGATTTGCCACTCTGTTGACTAATGAGTTTGCTGACCTCTGACCTAGACTCTCTATTCCAATAATTACCGGCTGTTGTTGTTCCTTGTGATTAAGCCCCTATCCCAGTGGTCAGCAAACTCATTAGTCAACAGAGCTGCAGTTTGCCAACCACTGACCTAGGTGATGTATGAGGAAACAGGTGACCCCATCATACTCAGCCAATGAGGAACCGGAGGAGAAACAAAAATAGACTGTGTTTGCTACCCGAGTGCGCCTGTACAGCAGGATGGCACCCACCCTTGAGAATGTATTAAAAGTCTCATTTTTCCTGGGTCTGGGAGTGGCCAAACGTTCCTGGGTCTGGGTGAGACCATGTGTCCCTGGATCCGGGTGAGGCCTCGTGCACCTAGGCCCGGGTGAGCCCAAGTGGCCCTGGGTCTGGGAGTGGCCAAGCGTCCCTGGGTCCGGGTGAGACCATGTGTCCCTGGATCCGGGTGAGGCCTCGTGCACCTAGGCCCGGGTGAGCCCAAGTGGCCCTGGGTCTGGGAGAGGCCAAGCGTCCCTGGGTCCGGGTGAGACCATGCGTCCCTGGATCCGGGTGAGGCCTCGTGCACCTAGGCCCGGGTGAGCCCAAGTGGCCCTGGGTCTGGGAGTGGCCAAACGTTCCTGGGTCTGGGTGAGACCATGTGTCCCTGGATCCGGGTGAGGCCTCGTGCACCTAGGCCCGGGTGAGCCCAAGTGGCCCTGGGTCTGGGAGAGGCCAAGCGTCCCTGGGTCCGGGTGAGACCATGTGTCCCTGGATCCGGGTGAGGCCTCGTGCACCTAGGCCCGGGTGAGCCCAAGTGGCCCTGGGTCTGGGAGAGGCCAAGCGTCCCTGGGTCCGTGTGAGACCATGTGTCCCTGGATCCGGGTGAGGCCTCGTGCACCTAGGCCCGGGTGAGCCCAAGTGGCCCTGGGTCTGGGAGAGGCCAAGCATCCCTGGGTCCGGGTGAGACCATGTGTCCCAGGATCCGGGTGAGGCCTCGTGCACCTAGGCCCGGGTGAGCCCAAGTGGCCCTGGGTCTGGGAGAGGCCAAGCGTCCCTGGGTCCGGGTGAGACCATGCGTCCCTGGATCCGGATGAGGCCTCGTGCACCTAGGCCCGGGTGAGCCCAAGTGGCCCTGGGTCTGGGAGTGGCCAAACGTTCCTGGGTCTGGGTGAGACCATGTGTCCCTGGATCCGAGTGAGGCCTCGTGAACCCAGGCCCGGGTGAGGCCACGTGCCCCTGGGTCTGGGAGAGGCCAAGCGTCCCTGGGTCCGGGAGAGACCATGTGTCCCTGGATCCAGGTGAGGCCTTGTGCAACTAAGCCCGGGTGAGGCCACGTGTCCCTGGGTCTGGGAGAGGCCAAGCGTCCTTGGGTACGGGTGAAGCCAGATCCTGGGTCCGGGTGAGGCCGTGCGCCCCTGGATCCATCCGGGTGAGGCTGGGTCCCAGGCCCGGGTGAGACCACGCGCCCCTTGGGTATGGGTGAGGCCACGTGCCCCTTAGTCCAGGTGACGCCGTGCCCCTGGGATCGGCCGAGACCAAACCAGAGGGAGTCAGACCTCCATTACCACCATTTGTCCACCATCCAGAGCTGAGGGGTCAGTGCTGACATGTACACATAAGGAACTACTGGACATCGAAATTGGGTCTCAAAAGAACTGTTGGTCCAGGGGGAAGCTCGCTACAGATTGATTCATTTGCCTGTCAGCATAAATATTATTGCTCGTCTCACATTCAGTTCTTATTAGTATATATCTAGTGACATTTGATCTCGTTCATCTAGAGGAAATGAGGAACAACATAGACTGAGGAACAAGAACAGAACCAGAAGCAAGGAGGCATCGATCGGACTATCGGGCCTCAGAGGGAGGATAGGGGAGGGTAGGGGGAGGGTGGGGGGAGGGGGAGAGTTCAACCAAAGGACCTGTATGCATGCATATAAGCCTATCCAACGGTTAAGTTCAACAGGGGATTGGGGCATGCGTGGGGAGAGGGGTGGGATGGGAATGGGGGGATGAGGACAAATATGTGACACCTTAATAAAGAAATTAAAAAAAAAAAAAAAAGTCTCATTTTTGCCATACTTCTGTCTCCAAGTCCAGTATTTGAATTCAGACAAGTGAGCATTTCTCACAATTTGGGGGCTCATCTGGGATTTCTGTGCCCATCTAGAGGGGGCAACCGATCAATGAAAGGGAGACACGCCCCACCCGATTTTGGGTGGCCCTTTGCCTGAGCCCCATCTCTTTGTGGATGCCATAGAATAGGCCCAAGACTGTTTTATTTGTTTGTTTTTTTGCCCAGAAAATGGCAAAACTGACACAAGGGGGACAAAAAAAAAAAAAAAACAACCCACAGGCACACGTGCAGCAACCAGCCCAACTAGTGCATGAGCCAAGGTGAGGAAATCGGACTATAAATACTACCTTGGTGGTTGGGTATCGTCGGAGGTTGAGTATATGTTACTGAGATATGTCTTGGACACAAAGCGAGTGCCCAGTTCTGATTTGTGGTTCCGTTCTCCCTTGAGGGAAATGGCCAGAGACAAATGAAGTAGATGTCGGAGTGTGTGAGAAATTTCCAGTATGTGGAGTTAAGCACAGTGCAAGAAACCTCCAGGATTGGGGGTGGAGAGGTGGGGGAGGGGGTTGAGCACATAATATAGTCCCAAGAACAGAAACCAAAAACTGTAGACCTAGGAAGACATTCCCCTGGATTGTCTGTTGGGGAGAATGCTGAGGTTCTGGGGAGACAGTCCCCGGACCAGGGACAGGAGATACTGCTCTGCTTCGGTGGTTATGCAGGGCATTCTGGGATGTCTGTGGCTGGACAGACAAGGAGCATGGTGAGAAGCTCTTGTCTGTGAGTTGTGCATGCCTATAAATCTATAATAATATAAGGGTAGTATGCTAATTAGACCGGACGTCATTCCGGACATCCTTCCAGATGAAGCCGGGGCCAGAGGGAAGCCCCAGTGCTGGCAGCTGGGGGAAGGAAGGCCTATTCTTACACGAATTTCATGCATTAGGCCTCTAGTATTGTATAAAAGAATGTTTCTGTTGATATTTTGTATCTTGGTTTAATTTGTTTAAAGATGGGGCATGTCCCGCTTTGGGGCCCATCTGTTTGTGGCAAGGTAAACATGTGGCAGAGATTGCAGGAACATCCCAGCAGCTGCCGAGAATTCTTAATCTTGGGGACTCTTCCTGCTCTCCCTCTCAGGGCATCAGCCACCACAAACTCTTAGCTAGTGAGAGTTCTTGTCTGCCTGTCTGTAATGTAACTTGGTTACTAATGACTTAGTTTGCCATTAAATGACAAGGGCAGTAAGCCAGGAATAGGGAAACTCAGATGGATAAACAGCCATCTAGTAAATCCTATCTTCCTTAAACCAAGGACACTTAAGAATGGATGATTTGCATTTTGTCAGAGGATAAGTGGCTTGTGTCAGCCTACTCAGGGAGACAGATGGCAGAAGTAAATGGGAAAAGGTCTTTCCTGTTTTTGCCCTGGAAGCTGGCATATTGTGTTTTGTAGGAAGGACAAAATTGCATGTCATTTGCATTATAATAAAATCCATAAATGTGTCATTCTAGAGCAGTGGTCAGAAAACTCATTAGTCAACAGAGCGGCAAACCGCAGCTCTCAAGCCGCATGTGGCTCGAGAGCTGCAGTTTGCCGACCACTGTTCTAGAGACAGTCAATGTTTTGTTATAATGCATTTAAAAAAGTGTTGCATCTTCTGACAAAAAAGTGGATCCATGGAAGGGACACACAGGAAAAATCAGGAAAAACAAAAATTGATTATGGGACTGAAGGTCTTAAAGCAATTTGGTAGACTGTGTATTTTCCCCCTACCTGATCCCTCCAGAATTTGTCAATTCTTAATGAATGAATCATGGCAATACATTTCTTTGCATGAATTCAATAAGACGAGTTTCCAATGGTGATTTTATTAACCAAAACTTTGACTGGAGTGTCATGTCTAAGAGAGTCATATCTGGACTCTGGATGTCACTAGAGGACTTGAAGCCAATAAGAGTGCCTTGGAGAAAGCCTGGTGCCTCAATTGGTTACATGGTAGCCCTGAAAATGGATGACACTGGAGCATTGGGCCCATACCTGGCAGTTGCTGGTGGTCGGTTGGAGAGGGAGAGGAGCAGTGAGAGTGCCTCTGCATCCCTGCCCACACCCTCACACACACTACACAGCGAGGAGTAGGAGAGCCAGGGCAGTGAGCCTTGAAGCATAAGGCTCTGGCCCAGGTGGAGCCACCGCAGGTGCAGATCTTGGTGAGGAATTCACCCAACTCTGCAGGTATTTTAACAGGCAGACCTGATGGCAGCTGGATGGCTTGGCTTCTCTGCCCTGAGGGGCTCATTGAGACTCAATCATGAAATTCCAGCAAAGCAGATTTTGAAGAGTCTGTGTGGTCAATTGCTATTCTTATTGTGTTTATGTAAACGACCAGGCCAAATTGAAACTAGACTTAATGCATTAGATAAATTGGTCTTAATTTGGCTCTTTAATAAAAATAAGGGTGATTTTAGGGAGAAAAGTAACATTTCAATAGGGAATTGTTAGAATTGAAATGTGTTTTTTTCCTTCCACCAGACCATTTCTCGTAACTCTTGCTGTTCTAACATTTGAAATTTTATAACACTGTTTGTCTCCACCAGGTTCCAATCCCTACTTGTACTCAAGGAATGCCACCTCCAGACACCTCCTTCTGTGCCCAGGCCTTATCGTCCCTCTTGCAGAGAGCAAGGATCTCTTGGCTCTGAGAACCTCCATCCCTCCTCAGCATGAAGCAATTTCAGAAGAGACTGCATGGCCCTCTTCCCTGAAAGAATTCAGAGCCAAGATCCTTGAGGGGATGTGGTAGGCAGTTAGACAGACATAAGCAAGCAAGGATGATGGGCCAACTAGAGGAAAAATGGACAGGATCCTGAGACATGCTTCTCACCACTCCAGCTGCTCTTAAGCTGGCAATGGAGGAACCTGTGTAAACTCTCTCTCCCTCTCCCTCTAAGAAAGCCAAGAGGTTTTAGAACAGCTAATGAAGATAGAATAAATTAGCAGGGGTAAAGGTGGAGAGATCAACCAAAGGACTTGTATGTGTGCATATAAGCCTAACCAGTGGACATAGACACCAGGGGGGTGAGGGCATGATTGGGAGGGGGGACATGGAAGCATAAGGACACATATGTAATACCTTAATCAATAAAGAAAAATTTAATTAAATTAAAATTTAAAAAAGAAGAAGAGGAGGGAAATTGTAGGAAGTGGGCCTCTGTGACCCAACTCCAGCATGGTCAGCTTTTGATGGAAACAGTTGCTGAATCTCCCCAGGGCAAACAGAATGTAGGGAGGAGGGAAGGATGTAAGAACAAAGAACTGTGGATATGAGCCAGCACATGGTGGAAACCCCTGAGGCACCTGCTTCATGCCTGCAGCAGCTCCACAGCCCTGCAGCCCCACCCTGCACCCTGCCTTGGCCTGGTGCCACCCCCTCATCTGCTCCACCATCCCACCACGGTCTTGCTCTCGTCAGGGTCCATCAGGGCCGACAGTGCCTCCAATGCTGCCCGCTGCCAGTCCTGCATCACCAATGCCCACCATGTTCCGCACCACCCCCTTGTGGTCAGCGCACATCATAGCAAGTGGTTGAACTCCTGGTCAGACTCCCAGTTGAACGACCACCTAAGGGAACAATTTGCATATTAGGCTTTTATTATATAGGACTAGAGGTCCGGTGCACGAAATTCATGCACGGGGTGGGGAGGGGTGTCTCTCAGCCCAACCTGCTCCCTATCCAATCTGGGACCCCTTGGGGGATGTCTGACTGCCTGTTAGTCAGACATCCCTTTCACAATCTAGGACTGCTGGTTCCCAACTATTCGCCTGCCTGCCTTCCTGATTGCTCCTAACTGCTCTGCCTGCCAGCCTGATCACCCCTTAACCACTCCCCTGCCAGCCTGATCGATGCCTAACTGCCCTCCCCTGACACCCCGGTCACCCCCAAATGCCCTCCCTTGCATATTCCCTCTTTATTAGATAGGGTTTTTTCTTTAGCATATTGGACAGTCCTAACTGGTTTGGCTCAGTGGATGGAGCATGGCCTGCAGAATCAAGGGTCCTAGGTTCAATTATGGTCAAGGGCATGTACCTTGGTTGGGGGCACGTACCCAGTCGGGAGTTTGCAGGAGGTAGTTGATCGATGTTTCTTTCTCATAGATGTTTCTAGCTCTCTATCCCTTTCCCTTCCTCTCTGTAAAAAATAAATAAAATATATATTATAAAAAAAGAAACATTTAGGATTCCTCCATATCTGCCTGGCTGGTGTGACTCAATGGTTGAGACCCCAGGCTGCCACCACTGGAGGGGTTCAGGCCCCGGCCAGGCTGAGACCCCTGCCCAGGCTGCCATCTCAGCCTGGCTGCTGATAGCCCAGTGGGTGCCTTCCCTGGCCTGAAGATCGCGCACTGGGGGTGCACTGCACTGCCGGCCCCAAGCCCCGCGGCCCGCTTCACCCCCGATTGCGCGCGGCTCTGGGGCGACCAGCCGGACATCCCGGACTGCCGCCACTGTGCCAGGATTGCTGTGTGTGGGGCGGGTGCCTCCCAACTAGACACCCTGGACTGCCGCTGCTGGGCAGACATGGGGACTCTGCCGGGGCTCAGGGCTAATAGGACTGGGCGCTGCCATCTTGTGGCCATGGGCGCCGCCATTTTTGTCGTGGAGTGATGGTTAATTTGCATATTACCCTTTTATTAGATAGGACTAAAGACCCGATGCATGAAATTTGTGTGGTGGTGGGGGGGCCCTCAGCCCAGCCTTCATCCTCTCTAATCTGGGACCCCTGGGAGGATGTCCAACTGCCAGTTTAGTTGGACATCCCTCTCACAGTCTGGGACTGCTGGCTCCTAACCACTCACCTGCCTGCCTGCCTGATCATCCCCAACTGCCCTCCCCTGCCAGCCATCTTGTGGCAGCCAACTTGTGATAGCCATCTTGTGGTGGCCATCTTGTGATGACGTGGGGGCAGCCATCATGTGATGACATGGGGGACGGACATCTTGTGATGATGTGAGAGCATTGTGTGAGGGCGCAAGGGCCACCTAGGCCAGTGGTTGGCAAACTCATTAGTCAACAGAGTGGCAAACCACGGCTCGCGAGCCACATGACCTAGGCTTTTACTAGTATAGATAATATACTACAAATGTCTATTATATAAAATTTGTTAATCATCCTGTTCAATTATCTGTATCCTTACTGATTTTTTAAATAAGGATTTTAAATCTCCCATTGTGATTATAAATTTATTTATTAATCATCCCAGGCCTGTTAATTTACGATTTTTATATTTTAATTTAATAATGTTACACACATCTCCGCAGGCCACCCCAAGGGGCCTCACCTGGGCAGGAATTCATGCACTGGGCCTCTAGTACTCAATAAATGAATATACGGTTCACAGAGCATTCCTCCCATCTACATAAAGTAAAAGTAAGCTAAGTTGTTATTTATTAGTAGAAATGCATACAAATATGCTCAAACTATAAAGACAAGTAGGAAAGGTTTTATGATAAAAGTCAGTGCTGTGTTACTTATGATGGATGGTCGGGCATACAGCTTAGCTGGAAGGGAAAATGGGTGAGGTCTCTGGGTTCGTCCATGTTCTGTTTGCTGATCTTGTTAGTGGTTTTCATAGATGTTTACTTTATAATTATTTGTCAGATTAAAATTTTGCTTTATGCATTTTATATATTTCTAACAGTTTACAATTTTAAAAAAATAAGGAAATGTTGAGCTAAGGAAATATAAGTAATTTTCTAAAGATCAATGCCATTACCCTTTAAATCTAGGCCAGCAATTTTCAACCCTTTTTCATCTCATGGCACACATAATCTAATTACTAAAACTCTGCAACCCACATATATATATATATATATATATATATATATATATATATATATATATATATATACTAGAGGCCCGGTGCACAAAATTCGTGCACGGAGGGGGGTTGTCCCTCAGCCCAACCTGTACCCTCTCCAATATGGGACCCCTCAAGGGATGTCCGACTGCCCGTTTAGGCCCAATCCCCGGGCAGTCTGACATCCCTCTCACAATCCAGGACTACTGCTGGCTCCCAACTGCTTGCCTGCCTGCCTTCCTGATTGCCCCTAACCGCTTCTGCCTGCCAGCCTGATCACCCCCTAACCACTCTGTTGCCAGCCTGTTTGCCCCCAACTTCCCTCCTCTGCCAGCCTGGTCACCCCTAACTGCCCTCTCCTGCAGGGTTGATCACCTGCAACTTCCCTCCCTTGCAGGCCTGGTCCTTCTCAACTGCCCTCCCTTGCAGGCTGGGTGCCTCGCAACTGCCCTCTCCTGCTGGCCATCTTGTGGTGGCCATCTTGTGTCCACATGGGGGCAGGATCTTTGACCACATGGGGACAGCTATATTGTGTGTTGCAGTGATGGTCAATCTGCATATTACTCTTTTATTAGATAGGATAGAGGCCTGGTACAGGGGTGGGGGCCAGCTGGTTTGCCCTGAAGGGTGTCCCGGACCAGGTGGGGGTTCCCTTGGGGCGTGGGGCGGCCTGAGCAAGGGGCCTGTGGTGGTTTGCAGGCCGGCCACGCCCCCTGGCAACCCAAGTGGAGGCCCTGGTATCTGGAATTTATTTTCCTTCTACAATTGAAACTTTGTAGCCTGGAGTGGAGCCAAGCCTGGGGCTCCCTCCAAGGCTGGCAGCCATTTGTGTTGGGGTTATAATTGAAACTTTGTTGCCTTAAGCGGGTGGGCCTGGCCAGGGTGTGCAGAAAGCTTTGCTTCCCCTCTTGCCGGCGGCAACCCTGGCCTGCTCTCTCAAGCTCCATTCTGCCACCATTTGTTTGAATTTATTTACCTTCTCTAATTGAAACTTTGTAGCTTGAGTAGAGGCTTAGGCCTGGCAAGGGCAGGCGGAAAGCTTGGCTTCCTCTGTTACCTAGGAAACCTTGCTCTCTGTGGCTGTAGCCATCTTGGTTTGGGTTAATTTGCATGCTCGCTCTGATTGGCTTGTGGGCGTGGCTTGTGGGTGTGTCGGAGGTATGGTCAATTTGCATATTTGTCTATTATTAGGTAGGACTAGCTAGAAAAAATCCTGCAATAGGGTTTCCTGCTGCACTCTACCCCACCCTGCCTGCTCTCCTCCCTTGTCCTTCGCCCCACCTTCTCCACCAGCCCCCCTGCTTTTCTCCCTTCTCCGCCAACCTGCCCGCTTTCCTTACTTCTCCCCCGGCCCCACCTGTGCTCCTCCCTTCTCCCCCGCCCCACCTTCTCCGTCAGCCCGCCCGCTCTCCTCCCTTCTTCCCCGGCCCCGCCTCCGCTCCTCCCTTCTCCTCCCCCCCGGCTTGCTTGCTTCTCCGAAGCTTTGCTCCCTTCTGCAGCTCCTGGCTTCTTTCTATGCTGTCATGATATGCAAATTAGCTGCCATCTTTGTTGGGGTAATTTGCATACTCGTCCTGATTGGTTGGTGGGTGTGGCTTGGGCATAGCAAAGGTGCAGTCAGTTTGCATATTTGTCTATTATTAGGTAGGATGTGTGTGTGTATACACACACACACACACACACACACACACACTAGAGGCCTGGTGCATAAAATTTGTGCACTTGGGGGGGCCCTAAGCCTGGCCTGTGCCCTCTCGCAGTCCGGGAGTCCTGGGGGGATGTCCGACTCACAACTTAGGCACACTAAGCCATCAGTCAGACATCCTTAACATTGCCACGGAGGCAGGAGAAACTCCCACCACTGCCGCTATGCTTGCCAGCCATGAGCCCGGCTTCTGGCTGAGCAGCAATCCCCCTGTGGGAGCACACTGACCACCAGGGGCAGCTCCTGCATTGAGTGTCTGCCCCCTGGTGGTCAGCACATATCATAGTGACCAGTCATTCCACCATTCAGTCATTTGCATATTAGCCTTTTATTATACAGGATACACTGTAGATGAGGCCCCCTAGAACCATAAAAAATGCAAAAAACTCACTGTTAACTCATTCTCAAATTTCCCCCACTTAAAATCAAAGTGTCCCCTGTGGGGCATGTGCTGCACCTTGGGAACCACTGGGCTTGACACTTGTCCTCTCTGAGCTTCATTTCTGAATACACACGCATGTACCATGGGAGTTGTAATCTCTCCTTCACTGGGTTGTCATGAGGAGGTTCATCAAGTAAGTGATGTCTAAGCGGGAAGAGATTGTTATTTTTAAGCCCACAGGTACCCTCGCAGGTAGCAGGTGCTGATTAGGGGAGGAGGGCATGATTGTTTCCTGGGACTGTAGCTATCGAAGCCTTGCAGAGGGTTCCGCAGGCCTCGGAGCGGTGGGCTCTGGCCAGCAGCCCTGTAGCAGTGGTCATCCCTGGAGGCGCTGGCCTGGGGGGGGCGGCACTAGGGGGGCAGCGAGGCCGAAGGTGGAGTAACTGTCCAACCTCCCCGCTTGGCGCCATTCTTTAAATTGTCCGTGGCCATTGGGACCCATGGTCATTCCAAATCCTTTAATTAAGTTCCCGTTTTTGCATAAAATAGTTTGGGATTTTCTTATATGAAATCAGAAGAACCTTAAGTAATTTAAAAATGATAAAAGTCTCTAATACACCCATAACAGGTTTATTTCTAGTTTGTAATCATTTTCTGAAAACCTATTGCAGCCAGCCTTCCCTTTTATTACTTGGCTGTTTTATTTTTTTACGTGTTATTTTTCAATTACAGTTGACAGTCAATATTATTCTGTATTGGTTTGGGGGGTACAGCACAGCAGTTAGACAATCATATACTTACAAGGCGTCCCCCTACACTCTCACGACCCACCGGACCCCATACACAGTTCTCACAATGTTATTGACTCCGTTCCCTGTGCTGTGCTTTACATTGCTTGGCTTTTCATTGAAACTGTTATAAATTCCGTAATTTGGCTTGATGCTCTTACTTTACTAGCTCTTTACAAATCACTTTGTCTAGAAATTATTAAAAGGTATTTTCTGGGGAAAATAACTCTTTAGGAACATAAATATGTAAAGCAAGTTTTAGAATGAAGATTTTTATTTAGATTACAAAAAAAATGCTATTGATTTTTTTCCTTCCCAACAAAAGGTGTCTACCGTTCTAGCTATTGAAACTGGGTTGGACATGGACTTGACTGGCATGGTGGGGCAGTACCAGCCATGCTGCCCAGGACCGGAGAGAACTGATGTCCAGAGGCTTGATTTCATGCTGCGCTTGGTACCTGAGACCCCGGGTGAGGTGGGGAGTGACGGGCACATAAAGAGAACTGAGGAAGCCAGGTCAATGTCCGACCAACCACAGGCTCAGGGGCCGTCCCACATCAACCAGCTGCCAGTGCCCGCCGACCACAGGTGCAGGGGAGGCCCTGAGGCTGCAACCTGCGCACAGAATCGTGAGGTCAAGTAAATGGTTGTGGTTTTCAGGCACCAAGTGTGGAAGCAATGTTTTTAACGCAGCAATAGACAATCAGCTCAGAAATATGAGCTGTTTCCCTTCATTGGACCAAAAAGCAAACAGGAAATTTAGTCCCCAAATAAAAGCAAATTCTAAAATATAGACCAAGCTTCTTATAAATTTAGCCTCATCTTTCCCTTGCCTGGAATGCTGCCACTCAGCCCCTGAGCCCCACCCACTTCTGCCCTTGCCCCACTTACTTCCTCACAAGCCTGTTCATAGTGGTCAGCTTATGGGGTGGGGGGGTCCTACAACCTTCATGACAGAAAGAAATCGCTTCATCCTGGTGCTACGCCTGTGTAGTGCTCAGACCTCTGCTGGAGTGTTCATGCGATCAATCAGCCACACTGACTCTACTCACCTTCACTAGAACCGGACCGCCTCAAGCCTGTGACTGTCTGATTAATTCAGACATGGAATGATGGCCCACAGAAGCAAGCACTCAGGAGAGAGAGAGAGAGAGACAGACAGAGAGAGAGAGAGAGAGAGAGAGAGAGAGAGAGAAAAGGGGGGGACTCACAGCACCTGACTGGGTTATAGTTCACATATAATCAAATGCAGACATATTAAATGTAGACCACTAAACTTTGACAAATATAATGCACCCGATGTAAGCATCATGATAAGGAACATTTCCAACACCCCAGGCAGTTCCCTCCTGTTCCTTTCCAGTCACCTCCCCGCAAACTCCCACGCCCACCCCGCCACCCAGAGGCTACCACTGTTCTGATATGTATTTGCATGGACCAGCTTGGTCTGTTCTTTCACTTCATAGAAATGAAATCAATAACTATGGATTATTTTGTGTCTGGCTTCTTTCTCTCAATACAGTGGTTTTAAGATACATTCATGCCATTTCCCACATCAGTTGTCTGTTCCTTTTGTCTGTTTCTTTGTATGAATAGGCCACAGTTTTAACCATTTTCTTGATAACGGGCATTTGGGTTATTTCCAGTTTTGAGCTAATTATGAATAAAGTTGCTCCACAGTACAACACAGGTCTTGATGTGGACATAAGCATTCAGTTCCGTGGGTGCTACTAGGAGTGGGATTGCTGAGCCACAGAGTAAATATCCATTTAACTACAAAATGCCCAAAGGCTTCCTAAATTATTGTCACATTTGCAGTCCCATCAGCAACACAGGAGTATCCCTTGCTCCATCGCAATCCCCGTGAGAAGGCAGTGGGCGCTGGTCCTCCACAGGGAACGCTAAGCAAACCTCGAGGAGATGGCGCATTTCCTAACGTAGCACACCCGCAAGTGACAACACGGTGACCATTAACCAGGAGCTCGCTGTGTGCATTAACGAACTAGACTAAACCACGCTTAGCACCCCTGCTACCAGGTGCTCAGTATGTGCTAACTTTCCTTCTTCTTCTTCTTTTTAATTTCTTTATTGAACTTTTCTTCTTAACCTAGTGTTTATCATTAAATGAGAAGTTCTGTTGCCAAGCATTTTCAAAGCTGTACATCACTTTGACAAATGTAGCATTTAAAGGTGGAGGGGATGTGCTGAAGGAGCCTGCTTCTCTTCTTTGAGGAGAGAGCTGGGGTGCCTGTGAGCTGCGAGTCCCAGAACCCACAGTGGTGCTGGGACCCGCTCAGTCCACGGGCTCTGGTTTCAGACGTTTCCCTGTGGGGTGAAGTTGCCTCTTTCCAGTGACTCATGAGGGTGTTTCAACTTTGTTCAAATAATAAAGGCGGAAATGCCAAAATGTTAAGACAGGAAAGTGAGCTCATTGCCAGATTTCCATAATAATACAAGCAAGGTTTTTTCTGGGACACTTCCTGGGGACAAAGGAATGGACTAGTTGACATTCATAAACCCTCTAGTTATAATTTTTCTGTGAGATCAGGCTGGGCATAGCAGGAACTTTCCATAACTTGCCATACCTGGAATCACATAGTTGGTAGTTCTCCATAAAACTTGTTGGTTTATGATAATAGCTGTTGGTTATCTCAATGTGAGGTGGAGAATTTAGGAAGTAGTGTATGAATTAAAGGCAGTGATTTAACTCAGGTAATATAGAACCCTACAAGAAAATTCGCTTAATAATTCAATGGACAGACTTGCTAATAATTATCAAAATTCACTACATTTGTCTAGCTGTGTAGAGACAGTTTGCAACCACTCATAACAGTGTCAGTTGTTTTAAAATCACATACAGTTTTAAATGTAGGCTATTTTTGCTGAATATTCAAATTAAAATATACTTCAAATATTCAAATTAAAATATATTTGCAAATCTTAGGTATAACTAAGTACCTAGCAAGGGTGTTTTTACACTTCTTCCCTTTAATATATTTACTTGTTTAATAGGACATATTGGATGCTGGCAGGTGCTGTAGGCACGGCCGGGTGCAGAGGGCCTGTGTCGCCCCGCTGCGCTGCAGCTCGGGGTCAGGGCCCAGCTGTGCTGCTCATTAACTCTGTAACTTTGGGTAAATTACTTGGCTCCTTTAAGTTTCAACTTTTAAATATTGGAGGCAATGACTGACCCTCTGATAAGGTCTGATGAGCAATAAGTGAAATAATACATGTAATGTGACAGACGGCAATGTCTCTGATCATCATGTTTGTCAGGTCATCCAATACCTGAATAAATGCGCCCAGGAATCTACAAATGGGTAGACACAGCATAATCCGTGGCTTAACTAGTACATGACGTATGAGCAACTTTGCTGTAAGTATGCAGGAGCCAGGATAGGGTTTGGACTTGTATTACCTGAGAGATTTGACTAAATATTTTAGAGATATTAATTTGACAAGGATGTATAAAATAGATGCTGTGATCCTACTGTCAAGGTTATGGAAGACAGGACTCATTTCAGAAGAGACTGAAGAGTATGACAAACCATGGCCTAAAATTTAAAAAATAAAAATAAATTAAGCAGAGTCTGTGGATTGGGTGTCAGTGTTATATCAATGATGAGTCCCTGACTGGGAGGTTTGAACGGTGGTCACGTAGAAGTGTTTGGAAACACAGTGGACATGGGACATCATGTTTGCGGCTGCTCTCAGCCAGTTCAGGAAAAGAATGATGATTAGTGTATACACAGGGAGACAGAGAGAGAACAAACGCAGTGAAAGTAAAATGTGATCCAACTGGGGGACCTTAATGAAGCAGATACTGATTGCTTTGTAGTGTTCTTGTAACTTTTCTGTAAGTTTTAAATTATTTTAAAATAAGTTGTTGTTTTTATTTCTAACAAGGGTATGGGGAGATTCAACATGAGGCAGATTTACAAATCAATTTCAGAACTTATGTTCAATGAAACCTGTGATTTCTTTGATATCAAGAAAAATATGGACAACATTATTCACACAAGTGCTCTGCTGGGCTCCTGATGGCCTCCTAAACTAGACTAAACCACTCTTAGCATCCCTGCTACCACCTCCTCTGGCCAACCCCGAAATTATTACAGAGTAAAGCCTGCTCCAGGGCTCAGACATGCTGGTGCGAACGAGAAGGAAGAAGGAAGAAGGAAGGACAGGGAGCAGCAGGAAGAATCAAAGAAAGGAATGACTCATACATGTACTAAGCATAAGGGAAGTTAAAGGAGTGATAGCACCTTAATAAAGCAGGAAGTAAGAAGATCAATTTGTTTTTAAGTAGATTGATCAGAAAGCGATCACAGGACATTCCACATTAAAACCCCAGTGGACTGTAGGAATCTGGGGCTCACACCTACAGGTGAAATGAATCCTGGCTTCTAACTAAAGAACTAATAATACTCATTCTCAGAAGATTTTCAAATTGCTCTATATTACATGTATCTCTCAGACCTAAGAAATGAAATAAAGCTTTCACCGCTGGTCAGTGTGAGTGCTGGAAAGCCATGACATCCTCACATGGGGTCAAGGATCAATATATTTGCTTCACACACATTGGCGTCTGAGATACACATTGAGATAACCAGCAGCTATTATCATAAACCAACAATCACATTCATTGGCAGTTGGGTGTATTTTTCGTCAGGACTAAGAAAGTCTTGGTATAGCTCAGAAATTTCTAAAGCATTAGGTTCAGATCATTGATAAATTTAGAATATAGGGTAAAATCCAGGGGAAAGCAGCTTATCCAGGGAGCTAATTGTATGTAGACAACCTTCTTTAAGAAATGCACTTCTAATCCCCTTACATAACAGTAGACCATGCTGTCCAATTAACCGAAGTGCTTTCAATTAGCTCACTGGATGATAAAAGATCAATAAATAAGCAATAATAGTCCATAATTGGAACCAAACACTGAAGCAGGCCTATTAACTTAGTAAAAAAATGTAAAAGAATGAAGAAACTTCCATAGTTACCCCCCAATATTCATGCAACAAGTTCATCACAACCGGATTACTGTTTATGAAATAGTAACATAAGGATTTTTTCAAAACATTTATTCTATTAGTCACAGTCTCAGCCAATATAGCATTCATTAGTCACAGATGCCACGTGTTAGTGACAATCTCCTGAAGGCATTTCACCCTTAGTGTCTGTTCCATTCGCTGCTCATACATTTTAATTATAAATTGAAATCAATAAGCATTTCTGCGTACTGAAATACTATATTTAAAATCACTTGAGTTTCACGTCAGCTGAGTTGCATTACATCCAGTCCCGTTACACCTGCAGGTGACTGAAAACATCTAAATAGTCTAAATTTGTCATCACATAAAATCACACTGGCAAGTACTTCTAAATACAGCGCTGCATATTTTATGATGGAGATGTTGCTAAGTATGAGTCGCTATAAATCCACTTTGTAAGATCATTCCATGTCATCAACTCAAGCAAAATAAATACATTTGAAAGTCTCATTGGATACTTACTTCTTGAACTTAGTGTTTTGCTAAAATGAACATTAAATCAGTATCTTTGGTTCCTTTTGGAAGTACTATGGATTATGGTTCATATTTAGTTTAAAGAAAATTGTGTATGTACAGAACTTCCTAGTTCTTGTTGATATTCACCAGTGATTTAATGAAGCTTGGCCGCATGCCTGCCGCTCACTGTGATACGGTAACTCACGGGACTACGTTGTGGTGTCTGGAATGTCCACAGGGGCACAGGGTCTCTGGGAGTCCCTCCTTCTTGCAGCCTGTGATGAGCATTAACTGGGCTTCAGCTTTGCTCTCCATTTGCTGTGCCCTGACCCCTGGGCACACTCGGCCGCCTGCTCGTCTAAGCTAGAGGACAGTGCTCACAACTTCCATGGCCGATGCCCAATGCTAATTGTTTATACCTCTTCTCTCTCTAGAATCCGTGTGCCCCTGGGCATGTGACGGCCATCTCTGTGTGCCCACGGCATACAGCAAAGCACCTCACAGTAAAACCTCAAGTGTTAGTGCTCGAGGAGAGTATGCGCTTTAGTAAGCAGAGTATGTTGAATTTAGTGCCCTTCAGAAACATACTTTGTGTTACCTGGTAATTAATAAATGTTTGCTGAGCAGATGTATCCAGGAGCCTGCGTAACCTTCTCCAGGCCCCTCCGGCCTGTGAGTCTGCCTCTGCCTCACAGATGAAGCCAGGCGCGTCCCTCCAGCCTGACAGTTGACAGGGCTCTTCACGCATCCACTGCCCTGCCTTACGCCTTCGGGGTGGCCAGTGGCCAGGCTTTCATCCTCCCCTACAGATAGACCCCCCCAAACCTGGGAAACAACTGCTCACTGTTTTGATTTAAGTTATTGTTTGAGGTTATCTGCTATAAATGCCCATTATAACTCAGTGGTTACTCTTTTCCTATTAATATTCAGGTTTTGAAAATTTAACTCAGAAGGATCTCAAAGAGTAATTTAAATGTTGCTTTCTTTAGTAGTCTTAAGGGGAATATACCCTTAGCTAGTTTTCTAGTTTGTTTCCAATAGTCTGCCAGCAAAAAAGAAAGCTGCAACTCATGCCACTTCCAGAACAGAGAAAACCGTGGTTCGAGAAGTACTAGAAAGTTCTCTGCATCCAAAATCTCCCTCCAGTGGAATGTCTGAAACCGGCACTAAGGATTCCTTCCAAGGAAGCCAGCACTTCTCAAACTTGCTTCCTATTAGGTGGGAAATTTATTCTGGACCCTCAGCATTGACGTGAATGACTTTATAGGAATAAGATGCAAATACATTTAAGCCTGAACCAAGGAGTAAACTCCACTTGCTGGTATCTTCGTTGTTGTTGTTGGAAATCTACGGAGGATATGTTCCCATTGATTTTTAGAGTGAGTGGGAGGGGGAAGGGATGGAGAGAGAGAGAAACATTGATGTGAGAGAGACACATTGACTGGTTGCCTCCCAAATGCGTTCTGACAAGGCCAGGGATCCAACCTGCAACCCAGGTTACATGCCTTTGATTGGAAATTGGACCCATGACCTCTGGTGGGAGGGCCGACGCTCTAGCCACTGAGCACACCCACCAGGGCGCTTGTATCTTTTCTATAACTGGAAAGCTAATACCTATTTGTAAACTTAACATAAAACATAAACATCCGATTGCAGAAAAGCCCTGATGGGCTGGACAGTGCTGTGCTGAGACTGTTGCTAGTCCCGGAGGGGCGGGCACGGCCCTCCAGCTGCTGGACCCTCCCTCCGATCCCATAAGGATCCTCCTTCCCTCCTGTCAGGGAGACAGCACTTCCCGGAGATCACAGACCACGGAGACGTTGGTGCATTGGTCCCTACATGGTTCTGGGTCTTCAGACAGTGCAGGGTGCCGGCACATTGTGAGAGGGCTGCTAGAGCATCGCCCATGCCTGCGGTGGGACCGACTCCAGTCCAACCGTGCCCTCGGGAGAGGGATTTGGGCACAGATGGGCCGAGGAGACAGTGTGAGGACACAGGGGGAGAGGCCAGACAGTGCCTTCCCTCGTGGCCTCAGGGGAAACCAGCCCTGCAGACACCGGGGTCTCAGGCATCAGCCGCCAGCTCTGCGAGAAACACATTTCTGTTGAGTCTCTGGCCTGTGGTGCTGGCTGAGCAGCCCAGCAAAGGGGTGCGCCCCCTGCTTAACTCTGGTGTAGGCTCCTCAACCTGGGGGGGCGTTTGGGCACCTCGGAGTGGGAAGCCATAGGTCTCACTTTTCATCATATTTCTAAGAAGCCCATTAATCCAATCAAACGCTAAAACACCGATGCCTGGAAAAAGAGAAAAAGCAGAAACAATAGCTGCTTCGAGTGCAGGACTGGAGCTGAGCCCTTGGGGAGTGAGTGCCTGCTGCTTTAGAATGTAGGACTTTGTGCACGCTTTACATTTTTTTATTATTTGCATGTGTTACGTTGATTAACATGAGATAGATGAAGATGGATAATGAGAAAGAAAAAATACATCAATGGGCAATTTGATCATATTTAGTTCAGACCATATTTAGTTCAGATCAAGGATAATGTTTTATTCAGTCCTCTACTTATAAATATTCTCAGGGCATTTTGACTCTCTCAGGTCCACGAACACAGATCAGATTGCCCAAGCAGACGTGGCCTGCTGCTCTTAAGCCGAAGCCCTGACTATCTAGAGAGTTGCCTCCAGGAATTACCCTCAACAAAATCGGATTAAACAACTAATTGGCTTGTCTCATAATGAAAAGAAAAACAGAGGACATTTCTCTACCTGAAGACAGGGTCAGAAGAATAGAAGTTTTCTGAACCACGTCTCAGATGTCCAAGTCGCTGACAATGAAATTCAACAAGGTGCAGCCGAGAGGAGGGGACCATGAAAATAAACAAGTCCCCTATCCCCGCAGCCCGCCTCCTCGGCCCAGGACACAGGTATGCTCCTTACATTCCTGGCCAGGCTTTATTCTCAGCACTGGGGGTCCAGTGCACAAATTCATGAACCTTGAAAGGAATTGTGGGCCCAGAGGGTGTGGTGGACACAGGGGTGGGTCTCAGCCCATCCTCCCCACCTTGCCACCGCAGCCCCCGGTCCCGTCTGCCAGCAGCCCCGCTCCCGCCACCACCATTCTCACCCACTGACGGTGCTGGCCCCACTTGCTCTCACTGATGGCACGGAGCAATTGGGGCTAACGCCAGCAGCGGGTGCAAGCGGGGCCAGCACCGTCAGTGGGTGCAAGTGGCAACTACTACCCCAATCGCCCCTCAGGAGCAGGGGGAGGCGGAGAAGCCCTCAGGGGCAATCAGGGCTGGCAGCTGCCACTCGCACCTGCTGATGGCACTGAGCGATCAGGACTGGCGCCGGGTGCTGGCAGCAGGTGTGAGTGGCAGCTTCGGCGCCAGCAGTAGGTATGAGCGGGGCCAGCACCAGCAGCAGGTGCAAGCGCCCAGTGGGACCATGGTGCGAGGGAGCAAAGAATTTTCAGTAACCACCAGAGACTCACCCCAATGACAGCAACCAGCGCCCTGCCTTGGTCTGGCATCCTGCTCACCTGCTCCACCATCCCACCACCGCCCACCATGTTCCACATTCTTCTGCCTGCTGCTGACACCCGCCATGTTCCATGTGCACCCCCTGGGAGTCAGCGCACGTCATAGCAACCAATTGTTAGGTTGTTTGATTGTTCCGCCATTCAGTCTATGTGCATATTAGGGTTTTATATATATAGACTAGAGGCCTGGTGCACAAAATTCATGCATGGGGGGCGGGCTCAGCCCAGCCTGCACCCTCTTGCAATCCGGGACCCCTCAGGGGATGTTTGACTGCCAGTTTAGGCCCGGCAGTCAGACTTCCCTCTCGCAATCCGGGACCACTGGCTCCTAACTGCTCACCTGCCTGCCTGCCTGATCACCCCTAACCACTCAGTCTGCCTGCCTCATCACCCCTAACCACTCGCCTGTCTGCCTGATCACCCCTAACCACTCACCCGCCTGCCTGATTGCCCCTAACTGCTTGCCTGCTTGCTTTATAACCCCTAACCACTCTGCCTGCCTGCCTGATTGCCCCTAACTGCTTGCCTGCCTGCCTGATCACCCCTAACCACCTCTGCATCAGCCCCTGCTGCCGCTGCTTCTTCTGGAATGACATCCAGAAGGTCGTTCGGCTGTCCGGTCTAATTAGCATATTATACTTCTATTATTATATATTCCTCATCCAGTTATGGGTCTGCCAGTCCCTGTGGTACATAAGACTGCACCACGCTTCACCCACCACCATCTGGGTCATGTGCTTTCTGTCTTGGGGATTTATGTATACTGTATAAATTTGCTCTAAAACAGAATAATAAATGTTCAGAAGACTATACTGGGGTTTGGAAAACCAAGTAAGACTTCTCATTGTTGATTTCACTTCTGCCATCATCCAAATGAAGTCATCTCATGGATGTGAACTTGGCTGCATGATTTAGTCTCAACAGAGAACCTCAAACACCCTGGTCTTATAAACTGCGACGGATTGGGAACTTCTCCCAACCAGGCATTCTCTGTCGGGAGCAGCTGTCCCAGAGCCTGGGCAATGTCGGCAGACACTTGGTTGTCCAGTTCAGGCCCAGGGATGTTCCTGGCGCTTAGTGAGTCGAGACTAGAGACACCCCAAACTTCTAGGATGTACACACAAATTACCCAGTTCTCAATGTCAGCACTGCCCGGGCAGAGGGCCCTGCTCTCTGCAAAATGGAGAGAAGTCCTGCTTGATAGCCTTGTTAGCAAATGAAAGACGTGCACATAAAGTTGATGGTAGGGACTTCCCAGGTGGCTATTATGATTATTATCATTAGTGTTAGGGTCGCCAAAAGAGGAACGCACAAAGCAAAAAGGAGGTGAAGAATTATGAATTTATTAGGTCATCTGGATACCAGATGGACTGAGCCCCAAAATGGTGCCAGCACCCTGTGACAGGGAGTCAGAGGTTTTTAAGGACTTTGGCGGGCTTTTTCTAGGTGGAGAATTCTCTGTGCAGGTCTGGATTCTGGGAAACTCTGGAGGGGAGAGACAATGGTCTTAGCAAGTGGAATGTGATCTTATCAAGTGGAATGTCCATTGTAAAGTGGCCTAACGGTCAGTTCCCAGGGGAGGGGTATCAATTCACTTATTTGATCAGACCTAACATTCCAGCCTTTTTGTTTTATGGAATAGGGACGAAGGTCATATCTTCTGTATTTACTTCCTGCTGAGAGGGGATGTCGAGATCACAGGGGGATAGATTTTGATAGCAGTGGGCTGGACAAGAGATTTCCCCAAGAGACTGGTTGGTGAAGGCTCAAAAGCAGTCCTGTTGAGTGACTTGGGAGGTAAAAGCTAGTCCTGAGGCTGCCACAGCATCACTTGTCTGGTTTTGCTACTTTTCTAGGCCTAGAGCTGAAATACAACTGAGGCCTAGGTGTTATCTTTAGAGAGGAAAAGATCAGGGTTCTAAGTTGCCTGACTAGTGATATGAAATGGGAGGATAGATTACCCTGGGGGTGAGGTTATTGCTTTCCCAGTTTTTCCCCTTGCTAGGCATCTGGAGCTTTCTGCCCTGGTAAGTTTCTGTACCTGGCCCATCGTCCTTGCTCTGGGAGTCAAAGAGATGAAGAGGCCTGGGCACAAAAGGAGGTTGTAATGGTATCTAGAGTGGTTTTTGTCTGAGTACAAGTAAGGCTTGTAACCTGGTGGAGACAGATGGTTTTATACATTTTAGTATTACTGGGGCAAAATAATTTTTTTAATTATTTTGAATAATTTAATTATTTTAATTATTTAGAATAATAATTATGACAAATGGTCTGGTGGAAGGAAAGAGACATTAGTTTTGGAGGGTTACAGTCTAATATACCAAAATGAGGTTTATTCTCAAATTATTTACTCCTAAGTGTCTTTGGTTTAGGGAAGATATGGTTTTATAGATGGCTGCAAACTGCTGTTTTACTGTCTCAGTTTCCCTGTTCTGCTTGTCCTGGCTTACTGGCCTGTGTCATTTATATAACTTCCTTTTAACATTTCTCCCTACAAACCTTCTATAACTTTCACAAATCTCCCTACAACTTTTACAAACCTTTTCTTCCAACTTTCACAAACATTCTTACAACTTTCATAAACTCTCTTACAACTTTAACTCACTTTTTTTCCCTTCAGAATGCATGTCCATGCCTAATGCCTTCTATTGTCAACTCTTACACCTGAATTTTCCAATGATAACCAAAAAGTAAACAGCCAGCATTTCTTAGACTGAAATTTATGAATATTCTCACTTTCAAGAAACATACTAGTACCTTTAACAAATCACAAGACATTACATTAACAGTTTCAAATGTACTTTATAGATTTTTCTGTTACAAAAGCTAAAATCAGGTGAACTTAAAACTTGTTGAAATATTTAGATGTTTATCATTTAAACCAGGATTGCTACAAAGCTTTTAAGTTGCCAAAAAAGACTTTGGAAAATTATATATAGGCACTGAGGCTGGAGAAAAGGCTGAGGGAGAGAAGGGGGAAGGGTTAGAAGGCCCTACAGCCTGTTCTAGGAAGGCAATTTCCAGGCCTCTAGCCACTTAGATTTAAAACTGCCACATTTTTCCTTAGAGATAACATGCTAAGGTTTGGGTGATAATGAGTTCAGCTTCTGATAATAGCCAGACTGTTAAGTAAGGGGTGGGGGATGAGAAGGCACTGAGGTGAGAGCAGTTTTCAGAGATTAAAGGTGTGAGAATGCTGGCCTTGGGATCTAAAGGCTCAGTGAGGGGTCCCTTCGCCATGTCATGTCATAGAGGAGCTTTGCAAGGAGTCTAAAGTTGGGAACTCAGAGGGGAGAGTACCCAGCAAGCCCAAGAAAGGAGAGTATTTTTTGTTTAGAGGAGGGGACAGTCATGGAGGAGATAAGGCATTTACAGTCTAAGGAATGGCTCAGCCTTGTGGGGTGAGAGTGAAACTGAGGCAGGTGACTGTGGTTTGGGACAACTGGGCTTTATTAGGGGATGCATGGTAGCCGTGGCTGGGCAGTGAGGTAGAATGAGAAAGGAGTGGATGGGGAATTTAGTAGATGCAGTGTAGAGGTGAAGTGGCTAATGGCTGTGAGACTAGTCTATCAACCCCCATAATAGAGACTGAGGAGGGGACAAGGGTCCCAGCGAATTCGGAGAGGGCAGAATAAATGGCCCCAGTGTCAATTAAAAAGGAGATCAGCTTACCTGCCACCACAGTCATTACCCAAGGCTCTGTCCTGGTGATGTAAGTCTGTGGGGCCCTGTCAGGGCCTTGGCAGCTTCTTCGGTGGCCAGTCCCAGGAGGTCTGGGAGCTCCAAACCGGATCCAGAGGGCGGCCTTGCTGAGGTCCAATCTGGAGAGACCAGACTACCGTCTGATTTCCAGTGGCCTTCCCCTCTGCACCTTGGGCAGAGCCCAGGCGGGGGTCTCGGGTTTGGGCAGGACTTGGTCCAGTGTCTTCTTTGTTGCATTTGAAGCATGGGCCCGGAGGAGGCTGAGCCCCTGCCTTACCATCGGTTGGAGGACCGGCGTTCATGAGAGTGGTGGCCAGGAGCTGGAAGGCCTCCTTCTGGGCCTCCTCCTTGGCCTGATCTGTCTTGTTTTTGGACTTGGTTCTCCTTGTCTCTATTATTAAAGACCTTAAAGGTCAGGCTAACGAGGTCTTTTGAGGGGTTTGTGGACCTGTGTCTATTTTTCGAAGTTTGTAGCGTATGTCAGGGGCCGATTGGTATATAAAATGGGTGTTCAGAGGAAGGACTTCCTCTGGGGAAGGGGATCTAAGGTGGTCAATTTCTGTAAGGCCTCCGTGAGGAGGGAGAGGAGGAGAGCTGGGTTTTCATCAGGGCCTTGAGTGATTTCATTAATTTTATCATAATTGACCACAATGCCCTCAGTTCCTGCTACCTCCCTCAGGGGTAGAATGGGCGTGGGAATAGAAGAGGCTGCTGAGGGTGGTCTTTGGGTGGCCTGAGAGCGAGTATTAGGTTGGAAAAAGCTGTTTTGGAGCTTGAGTTCTTGGGACTTGGGCTCTCAGGGGCCAGGGAGAAGGTGGTTGCTGGTTAGAAAGGTCTGTGTTTTGGGATCTACTGCAGGTGAGGGAGGGGGCATGTAAGGAGGTGGAGGTCAGTGGTCTGCTGAGTCAAAAGTAGATTCAGAATTAGAAGTGTTAGGGTAAGATGTTTTGTGTGAAGGAGAAAGATCTGATGGGTAGAGCAGGACTGAGAGAGAGGATGGGACTGAAGGGTGAAAAAGGCCTGGACATAGGGAATCTCTGACCATGTTCCATTGCAATGACAACAATTATCTAAATTGTGCAGTGTGGTAAAATTAAAAGTGCCATTTTCGGGCCATTGAGACTTAATATCTAGTTTATATTGTGGCCAGTGTTACAAAAAACATGAGGTGGCTGGGCCTGATCTCCCTGTGAGTGTGCAGAGGGAGAGTGGCGTGGCCCACGAGAGAGGGAGGGTGAGTGACAGACCACAGATCCAAAGGGGACTGTTTAGGGCAGGAGTCCCTGCTGCTAAACAAATCACCATGAGAAACAAGGGGTGACCCTCCAGACTGGGCGTCCCCAATCCAGAAGGACCCAAAGCCAAATGGCTGAGGAGTCTTCTGGCCTAGCGCTAGGACTTTCGCGACGTCAGAGAGAGAGAGTGGGCAGAAGACTCGAGATGAGGGGAATTGTGGGATGTTACTCACCTAGAGAGGACTGGCCGGTGTGAGATGGAGGGTCAGCAATGGAGAAGGAGAGGTTCCCGATCCAGTGTCCTCCTCAGCTGGTGCGGGAGGCCCATAAGGGAGGGAGGCCTAATTGAGGCCGGCAATCAGGTCACCCGAGTAGGATTCAGAAGTAATCCCAGGTCTAGCTGCCGCTGCCTACTGCTCTCTGAGTAGCAAACTCGGGGTGACCGAAGCTGGGACGACGGCTCCCATCCCTGTGGAACCCTCCCAGGTCTCAGCACCAAATGTTAGGGTTGCTGAAGGAGGAATGCATGAGGCCAAAAGGAGGTGAAGAATTATGAATTTATTAGGTCATCTGGATACCAGATGGGCTGAGCCCCAAAATGGTGCCAGCACCCAGTGATGGGGAGTCCGAGGCTTTTAAAGGACTCTAGGCAGGCTTTTTCTGGGAAGAGAATTCTCTGTGCGGGTCTGGATTCTGGGAAAGTCGGAGGGAAGAGATAATGGTCTTAGCAAGTGGAATGTGGTCTAAGCAAGTGGAATGTCCATTGTGAAGTGGCCTAAAGGTCATTTCCCAGGGGCGGGGGTATCAATTCAATTATTTGATCAGACCTAACAATTAGTATTAATCACTTATGTTTCTATAACAGATTTAAGCCCAAAGTGTCTACAGAACTTTTTATGAATTGCTCATTAGATTTACCTACAGAGCTACTCGATGTCTTTAGAGCAGTCATCATTTTCTCATGGGGAGAAGTGGATGGAGGCGGTCAAGTACAGCAGCTACACATCAGGGACAGAGGCACAGGGCTGGTGGCTCCGTTAGAGGGGCCTGGAGCCCAGAAACCACCGAGATGACCGGGCATTGGCCTCAGGACGTTTGCTGTCCTGTCAGTTAACGGTGACTCCTTGCCACGGAGAGGTGAAGAGAGGCCCTGGTCTCCTCTCTAATCCACACTTTAAGTTACTTATTTTTTAGTTATCTTTATTGTTGAAAGTATTACAGACGTCCCCTTTTCCCCCCATGGACCCCTCCACCCGCTCCGTCCCCTCTCCGGGCCTTCCCCGCACTATTGTCTGTCCGTGGGCTATGATTAAAAACTCACAGGCTATCATGGATGTCGAGCCGGGTCCATCCCTTCGGCTCACCGGGCTGCGCTTTTCCTGGGGAAGTCATGGTTATGTTCCCACTGAGCACAGAGCAGCAGCTACAAAGCAGCTGACAGCAATGCTGTGCCGAGCCACGTGCACATGTGCTCCCAGGAGCAAGGGGCCTGTTAGAAGGGCTGCTCACACAGCCAACACATTGCACAGCCGATCGGACCCTGTTCCTGGACGCAGCCCTGAGATCCAAGGCATGGGCTGTGCTGTTCAGAATAGGAGGAGTAGCATGAGGAATCAGCCTTCCCAGCGCTCTACCCGCCGGGGGAAGGGGCGACAGAGAGGAGGCGGAGGGAGGGGAGACGCTCCTGCACACACAGTGGTCCTGAGCGGGGCCTGGACTGGACCCAGGAGGCGCTCTGGAGGCCCGGCCGGTGGCCCTGGTGCTGTCAATCACATTCCGACTTTGTCATGTTTGAGGAATCAGCTGCCTCAGATGCTCTTTCCAGTAACATGTGAAGAACAGTTTCTCTCCAGTTGCAAATGTTGAACGTTAAAAATGACCAAGTTAAAACCATGTTTTCCTCCCCAGAGACCACCTCCTAGGCATTGAAACCACTTCTAGCCACAGCAGAGGGGTCAAGCCCTGTAAGAAACATCCAGGAATGAGTCAATCAGTTTACATTGTATTTTTTAAAGTGTCATTTAAATATTTAATTCTCAAACCAAAAATGTTTTAGATAATTCAAATTTACCAGTAACAGCTAAATCAGAACTGCGAACTCCAACTAACCGAGACCGTCTCTCGTCCCCCAGAATAAGACCGCGCCAGGAAGGAATGTCTGTGACAGCGTCGTACACACGCAAAAGCACTTGCTGAAGAGAGAGGCTTTGTCTCTGCTTTGACATACACCCGGGGACCACTGCCTTTCCCGCCTCTCACTTGCCTACTCGGTGACCTGAGAATCGCTGCTTTGCCCAACACACGTGGCTATTGTGGGGCTTAAATTAAATCATCTGATTGATTGGCCTCCCAGTTAGAGACGTCTCTGACACACAGTATCTGTGTGCAACATCAGAGCGCACAACAAGGCCTACAGGCCCTCAGGTCCCGTCCCTGCTGCTCGCTGCTCTCTTCCGCACTCCTTCCCGCGTCCCTCCTCCTGTGCAGTCACACCTGGGCTTCCACCAGCCACCAGCCGTGCATCGCTCCTGGGCTGTTTTCTATGCCTCGTCCATCTGCAAAGAAATCTCCTCATTTTGTAAAGTCAAGAGTCGCTTCCTTTGTGATGGCGTGCTTCCCTTCCTTCTGCTCCGGCAGCTGGAGCCCGCGCCTTCCCACCTGCCCTGCAGCACTGACTCGCCCCAGAGACATTGTGTGTGTGTGCTCCCCTGCTGCCCTGGGAGCGCCCAGGACCCCTCTCTCCACGTTCTCCCCAGAGCCTGCTCCCCTCTCTCCTCGTGTACACTGTGAGCGCACTGACATTGGGGAAGCTTAGACGGGGTCAGGGAGAGGCTCATGAGGTCATGCAGGGAAGACAGCAGCGCACTGAGTGAAGGCACTGAACCGCTCTCTTCTCCGTCACTGTACCTTCTTGCCATGAAGACCTAGACCAGGACCAGCCTCGGGCTGCGAGACAGGAGGACCAGACGGGAGGAAGGTGTGCCCGGAGGTGTGCCCGGAGGAAGGTGTGCCCAGGAGGGGCTGCAACCTCCTGCCGGACGGAGCGTGCCTGTGGCCAGCGCTGCCAGGGCGTGAGGGGACTGATCTTTCATTCCTGGGCAGGAATGATTGTTTTCACTGTGTCATAAACAAAGGATCAATTCTAGTGATTGGTTTGATGATGGAATGAAAAACTGTGTTGTAGCTTACATTCAACTTCATCTTTATGAGGCTTAGTCACGTACAATCTCTACTTTGCTTCTCAAAGGGAGAAAACAAAAGCGAAAGGACGCCCCTCAAAGCCACGCTGACTTCCATCCCATCTGAAGAGGCTCATCTCAGAGCCCCAGGTCAGAGCCCAGGTCAGAGCCTCATCCCCACCCCAGAGCCCCAGGTCAGAGCCCCCCACCCCCCCGTCCCCAGAGCCCCAGGTCAGTGACCCAGGTCAGAGCCCCAGGTCAGAGCCCCCGACCCCAGAGAACCCCAGGTCAGAGCCCAGGTCAGAGCCCCCCCACCCCAGAGCCCCAGGTCAGAGCCCAGGTCAGAGCCCCCCCACCCCAGAGCCCCAGGTCAGAGCCCCCCCGCCAACCCCAGAGCCCCAAGTCAGAGCCCATCTTAGAACCCCAGGTCAGAGCCCAGGTCAGAGCTCCCCCACCCCAGAGCCCCAGGTAGGAGCCCAGGTCAGAGCCCAGGTCAGAGCCCAGGTCAGTGCTGGGGGAGGCCCACATGCTTCCCTGAACTCTGGGTCTGGGCAGCGGGCCCTGGGCCAGGCACCTTCCACAGGACCACGCTGGAGGCTGTTTGAAATTGGATATTCATGAAGACATTCTTTCTTCACTCAGTCATTGACTCATAGATACTTTTACATTTAATCGACGGAGGAACCTTGGCTAATAGCATTGCTTTCAGGCGTGCAGCGCTGTAAGCCAGCACCTGTGGGCTCTCTCGCACTCGCCACCCCAAGCCTGCCTTCCTCATGTCCACAGGCAGCACCCCTCCCTCTGTGCCCACCCACCTGGTGTCTGCATCTGGGAGGTGCTTTGTTTGTTTTGTTAGTTCATTTGTTATTTTTTGTTCCATGCTCCACATATAACATAGAGTGAAATCAGTCAGTCTTTGCCCTTTCCTATCTGACTTACGTCACTTAGCATAATATTCTCACGACCCACCCATGTGGCCACAAATGGAAATATCTCATCTTTTTATGGCTGAGTAATACACCATTTTTATATGTGCCACCTCCTCTTTATCCAATCATCTGTCAGTGGACACTTAGGTTAGGTAGTCATTGGAAATCGTGCTGCAATGAACATAGGGGTGTACATAGTTTTACAAATTAGTGTTTTCATATTTGGGGTATATACCCAGAAGAAGACTTGCTGGACCATATGGTAGGATATTCTTAATTTTTTAAGAACCTCCATGCTGTTTTCCATCCCCTCCCCACCAATAGGTACTTTTCATCACCTACCATGTGCCAGGCACTGCCTTTGGGCTGGGGATGCAGCGTGGATGACATGGGCCCATGTGTGATGACGTGGGCTCGTGAGGCACAGCACCGTTTCCGATGAGGGTTATAACACAGTAACGCAGACGGACTGCACCTGTGTGAAGGCCGTGCTCACACCTCCGCTCTCCTCCCTGTAAACGCTCTCATTGGAAACTGCGTCTGCCCTGAGGGGTCCACTCTCGTTTCTACGTTGTGATTCCCGGTCCGCCTCAGGCCAGTCGCTTTTAAAGGCCCTGCCCAGTGGTGTCCACGTGGCGCTGGCGCACACCTGTGTCCTGCTGCCGTCACAGGAAGCGTGTCTGAAGCTGAACTCCCGCCTCCGCTTCAAAAAGCTCCTCTCATGGTTTCTGCTCCTGCTCCTGCCACTTCTTCAGCGTTCCAAGCTTGAACCCTCATTCCAGGTCTCCTCCTCTCCTTCGGTTACCCTGTGAAGATCAGTCCCCAAACCTTTAGTCCTGGCCTCAAGCCCACTCCATCCCTCCCCTGCACCACCCGTACTGCCTTCCAGGAGCTCAGCCGACCTGCTCCCACTCCCTCTACGTGGTCTCTACAGGGGACTCTGTTCACCCGTCCCTCCCCTTTTCAGCGACGTGTCACTGAAAGAGAAAAACATTTAATAATCCTAAGGCTGGTTCCTGATAGAAGTTCACTCATGTAAAACTTCCCCAAACGGTGAGATTCCTACACCAAGAGGACATAACAACAAATGCGGCCCTGCCCTGGCTGGTTGCTCAGTGGTTAGAGCGTCGGAGGCCTGAAGGGTGGCAGGCTGGTTTAGCTGGAGCCCCTGTCTTCCCACCAAGGGCTTCGCTGTGAGACAGTTTTGTTGTTAGAATGTTTGGGGTTTGTTTGTTCATTTGTTGGTAGTAAATCCCATGGGTAGGCCCTTCTCCCGCCTCTGGAGCAAATGAAGAGTCTATTTCTTCTCTGGGTGCCAGCCCTTGGGGGTTGGCCCAGCTGGCAGGTCACTGGTTCGTCTGGGCTCTGCAGCTGGGCTGCTCTCTGTCTCCTCTGGGTGCAGGGGTCGCAGGGGCACTGCCACACAAAGCATTCCCACTGCGCTCTGCCGTCTCAGCGGCCCTGCCTGAGGGAGACGCCACGTGCATGGCTACAATGTCCGTCAACTTCCTCCAGGGCATCTGACAGGCTACCAAGATAGAATAGAACTTCAAGTGCAACCCAAGTGTTATAATTAAAGTTATCCTAAGAACATTCTATATTCTGGCGGCTACAAAATAACCACGAGCTGAGTCAGCCATACCATCCTGGGCGCCAGGAAACGGTCATTAATCATCCTCTCCTGAAAGCGGTGTCCCTCATTCCGCCGGCTGCGCTGTTCTTCCCGGAGGAGGACGCCTGTGTCACTCACGCACCGAGCGAGGGCTCAGCCTGGTCTCTGTCCCCCTCGGCGGCGTCTCACACGGGAGGGAGCTCTGTTCTGGACAAGCCTGCGGTGCCCGTGGCCCTTGAAGAATCAGAAAGTCCGCCCGTGACCGCATTGCCACGCCAAACCCTGCCACCGGCGGCGCACTTTCCAGTCTTCTCTGTAAAACCCACCCCCAGCAGCCAGCTGAACCAGCGCCTACTTCACAGCCTTGTCCCGAGGGGGTTCTTTCTCTGAACCCCCTTTTCCAGCAGTTGCTTAGTGCCCCGATGGAACGTGGAGGGCTGGACTTCCCATCACTTTCTTCCTCGGGCAAAGAGGGGAGCCCACGTCTCGCCCCTGCCTGCGTCCCCACGGCAGCTGCTGCCCGGGGGGCTGTTTGGAAGTGGACCCCAAGGGCTGGGTGAGGCCGGGCTCAGCCAGGGCTGTGGCGGGCAGACTCATGCGGCTCTCGCCCCCTCACTCACAGCAGCCGCCTCAGACACTGGGATTCTGGTTTGGCTGCTGGCCACGGCACCCGCTGGGGCACTGGACCCAGGGGGCTGAGGGAGGAGACCTGAGGCCACCGCAGGCAGGCAGAGAGCACAGCTGGCAGGACTCACAGAGCGGGGCCCTGCTGCCCAGGCCTGAGGTCGGGAGGACAGTGGGCAGCAGAGGGAGCTCCACTCAGATGCTGGGAGACACTGCGTGGATTTCGGTTGCTCTTTCATGAGGCGGATGCTGCAAACAGCCTGACCATCGCGCCCACAAACACAGAACCCGCTGCAGGGAGACGCCCATGCAGAGGGGAGGGGCCGAGGGTTCTGCTGTGTCCAGTCCGCATGGGGATTTTTAAACTTGTTCTGCTGAGCCCAGGAATAGACAGTAACTGGTCTCTCATATGTTTTCTAAATATGTTTTTATTGACTTTAGAGAGAGAGGAAGGGAGAGGGAGAAGGAGACAGAAACATCAGAGATGAGAGAGAATCATCAATCGGCTGCCTGCTGCACGCCCCCTACTGGGGATGGAGCCTGAAACCCCGGCATGTGCCCTGACCAACCGGGAATCAACATTCCCAGGTCAGCGTTCACCGCTGAGCCACGCCGGCAGGTGGCTTTCTCATCTGCCTCACCAAGCTGGGCTCGAGGTTTGTCTGTGATGACAATGTCCGTCCACTAGCAATCAGGCTGTGGTTAATCTCTACACAGCCCAGGGCTGTCCTAATGGAGGCAGGGCCTTCGAGGCGATGTCTGGAGAAGACCCGGGAGGTGTGAGCATCTACCTAGCGTTAGTTTCATCCGGATGGTGTGAGGATGAACTGAACCTCCTCGTCGGAGGGAGAAAGGGCGTGCATGTGCAGAGGAGCAGCGGAGGCAGTGCCTGCCTGCACTGCAGCCCGGGGCGCCAGGCGCTCTCACGGCGGGTGGCCTAGGAGCCTCTAAGAAACAGTTACAGATGCTGCTTGTTTTGGGTTCAGAGGTTTTCATCTGATCCTTTTACCCACATTCCATGTTCTATCTCACTCCATTTTCTTATGGGGGCAGGTGTACCTAGACAGATCCAGAAACCAACCCTGGCTGGGTGGCTCAGTTGGTTGGAGCATCATCCCGTACACCGAAAGGTGACAGGTTTGAGTCCCAGTCAGGGCACACACCTAGGTTGTGGATTCGATCCCCGGTAGGGACACATTGGGAGGCAACCAATGGATGTTTCTCACACTGATGTTTCTCTCGCTCGCTCTCGCTCTCTCTCCCTTCCTCTCTCTAAAATCAGTGAATATATCCTTGGGTAAGGGTAGGAAGGAAGGAAGGAAGGAAGGAAGGAAGGAAGGAAGGAAGGAAGGAAGGAAGGAAGGGATGTTGTATGAACAGGATGTGGCACAATGTCAGGGATCTATAAGTGAGCTTTTTGGTTGGTTAAAGAGAAATGGAAATATAGCTTAACCCAAACACACAGGGACATAGATCCTTCGCTCATATTTCTAGCCAGAGCCTCTCAGTACAAAATGGCATGTTAAAGTGCTGCCTGTACTCTGACATCTGTCCAGGACGGGTCAACTCCCTGCTTAGCCCTCGTGCTGTACCAAGGCTCCTATCCCACAAGCGGACCAAGAGTTCATACAAATGGCGGTATTCACCTGGAGCAGTCCTTAGGCACGACCTCACCTGAGGCGGGCTCCTTCGCACCTGGCAAATGGGGGTGTTTGGGGGACTTTCAATGAAACATGACAAAAACACACTTAGTCCTGTGTTTCCTAGTTTTGTATCCAAAACTACTGTAATTTCAAAATAAAGGCAGATAGGAGATGCATAATGAAGAAAACTGTCTTGGGAAATCCAGGCTTTTGGCTTTCTTAGTCATTAACTTTTAAAAACTGTAAATGGTGACTCAATTTTATCATTCCCTCTACTCCAGAAATATGCTCCTGAAAAGTTTAGCACATTTAAAGAGTTTAGATGGGTCATAGAAAGTTTCATATTACAGGACTTGTACGGTGAACACTCTTGTAAAGTAAGTCATCTCCCCCTCTCTGTAACTGTTGCAAATCCAGATTTTCAATACTGGATGGGCTTAACTTTTTAAATTATAATGTGATACCATGAAATAAGGGTTATAACTTGGGCCTTGATTTCAGTTTTCTAAGCCAAAAAGAAGTTAGAAACCCTGGGTAATGAGTAGCCCTTATGTTGTGCTCATTGTATTTCTTTGCTTTTTCTATATTTTTTTATCTTTAATTTACTTTCATTAAAATTTTCTCTATAACCCAAATATTTATCAGTGAGTTGATTCTCCTCTGGGTAAAATGCAACTTAAAGTATACTAATTGGGAATTATATTTGTAGACTTGAAGGGAGCATTTCATTTTTTGGAATAAAATTGAAACCAGCACACATTGGTTTGTGTTGCTTCTTCAGAAAAGATGTTGTAGCTAAAGATCAAAGCAAAAGCAAGGGTGTGATTGCATTAAAAATTATAAAACAATGACACCATTTATGCTTATCTTATTTTTCTGAATTTCATGATGCATTGAATTCAGCCATAAAAATATGAGTACTTCAGCAGAACTGAGAATGACAACGTCTCAGCTTACTAATTTTACAAAGAAATATGCTCTGTGAACGTCGGTTATATAACCCAGCAACTTGAAGTGTATTTCCCATCAGCCCCAAGGTGCCCGTCTGCAGGTCAGCTCCTCCTGCGTGGGGCCTGCTTCATTGAGCAGGGGTGCTGGGGGAGGCGGCACTGCGAAGCCGCTTCTGGGAAAACAAGCGCATCTTTGTAGCGTATGTCGTCGGACACAGCCGTGGCGAGGCTGGCATAGATTCTACGTCTATGTTGTTTCCTTTCACAGATAACATCTCCGGGAAGAACTTGCTCCGAGATCGGACCACAAAACCCCGCTCTCCAAACGCAGCAGAATCGCCCCGAAGGACGGCAGAGCAGACGGGCACGGGGGCTGAGCAGGAAGGCCTGGTCAGGTGAGCAGTCCTGAGGCACTAGCCGTGTTGGAGGGGCCAGGGCGGGGAGCAGCAGTCAGCAAGCCGCCAGGGACTGGCCGGAACCGAAAGGGGGCTTCTGTCCAGCTCCTTGTCCCTCGGCATCTACTCGGCCGCTAGCCAGGGCCTGGGCAGCCAGTTGACTGTCACCAGACCTCACCCACGAGCGTGTTGTGCTCTGTGTCTGGTCATTGGGGTCACCTGGTCGCTAGGCATGCTTCTGAAGAGAAGGAACTGAAGAGGCTGCAGGACTCTTTCCAGGTTAAGAAGAAGTAGCTGTTCCAGTTCTGTAAATGCTTTCTTTTCCCAAAGATCGGCCATTATTTCCTTTCACTGCATAGCCACCCAGTGTAATGACGGGAGTGGCAATCTCCGTGCCCGGAAGGGGTACAGCTCTATGCACACTTCCCCCAAATGTAATGGGACTCTCACAGGAGACGGCAGTTTCCAAGTGAGTCACTGAGCTCACAGCACAGCGCCCTGGGAGCCCTGGGCTCCCACTGCCCCTGCTCTTCCTGCCGCTGCTCCAGTTGCAACTGCTCAGCGGCAGCTCCCCTCTTAATAGGGCGATGAAACAAGGGGCGTGGCGACCCCACCTCACCAGCGGGGGAGCTGTCATTTAAAAAGAAGTGGAAAGCACAGATTCCAACCCCCCCCAACCCTGCTCCTGGGGCTCTTCTGCATTGAGCGGGTGCTGCGGGGTCCGCTGGAGCTGGCCAAGGGGTGCCGCTGGGAACCTGGGGGGCCCAGGCAGTGCAGGTTGAACAGGCGTCAGAGAGTGTGCATTCGCAGTGAGCACGGGTGGGCTGTGTGAGAATGAGCACACGCACTCTGCCACACACACATGCTGCTTAACAGAAGTTAACTCAGCAGAGGGAAGGTGTTGGACTCTGACGTAGCCGCGGACCTCACAGCTGGGGTGGGTACTGACTTGTATCGTTTCTGTCGCTGTCGGTGTTTGCAGAATGATTTGCAGTCCTGTCGGTGGACATTGCTGTCTCATAGGTCAGCAGCCGTGGCACAAAGAGGTCAATAGTTTGCCTGTAGGAACAGGGTCACTAGGTCAAGGTCAGACGCCAAGGACTCAAATTCCAGAGCGGACTTATTCCTCCCCCCACCAACACACTCACCTTTAATGTGTACCTACTCTTCTGAGCCAGTCTCTCTTACTACATTTATTTTACTATATTTAACTTTTGTAATGGCCACTATTTCTAAAGGCCTGGAGTGGAAGCCATACCAACAGTTTGGGATGGAGCCCTCTCGCTCGGATCCGTTCCCAGGATGGCACTCCCACTCTTCTGGAAGGTGCCAACGGGAGCCTTCCCATGACCCAGAGAGCGGCTCGGTCAGCTCGTCTCAGACACAAAGCGCCCTGGGAGGCCTGGGAGGCCGGCCTGGTCCTGTTCACTCGGTCCGCCCCCAGCACCAGCTCCTCCGCCCGCCCCATGCTCTGCACCACACCCCGGTCTGCCTCAGGCCGCCCCCCCCACCCCCGAACTGGGTCTTCTCTGGAGGAATGGACTTTTCTGCAGGGCAGGCAGCCAAGTGGCCTGAGAGCCGTTGATGAGCTGAGTAGATCCACGTTAGCGTGAAGCCCCGGCTCTCGTGTGAGAGGGCTGGCAGTTCTCCTCGGGATGGGGTGAAGGCCCGCTGCGCTGAAGGGGTGACGGGCATGGCACTGGGTCCTCGGGTCCCAGTACCAGAGCCTTGCCGTTTTCACTTCATGGGCATCAGTGGTGCCATAGCTGGAGTCCTCGAGGGCAGAGCTTTAATGTGTCACTAGAAAACAGCAACGATGAAGCAACTTCCTATTAGAAGTGTTAGCTCATCGCGCACTGAGTAAAGATCGTGTTGGGATTTGTAGTCACTGCAAGTCAACACCTCCCCTTGGGCAAGGCCAGGTGTTAAACAGCTCTTTCTCTGAGAAGCACATGAAGGATGTGATTGATTGCAGGCACTCGGTATAGCTGCTATGTGAGTGACTGATGCTCACCTCAATCTTTTGAATTTTGAAAGCGTTAGATTATTCATAAGTAAAATTTTAAGATAGGTTTCTCATTCTAAATGCATTTACCTCGTCCTCTGGCCTAAGCCCTCTGCTGGAAAGGGATTGTGTGTCAACCTGACCAATAAGTAGGGGGGGAGTGCATGTCCTGGGTTTTGCTGTCTGTGTGTGAAGTACCGTGTACTACTTTTGATCACGCCTTGAGTTTTTGGCACACTCAGAGATGGGCAGAGGCGGGTACCAGAAAACCAACAGGAAGGATGGATACTGGCAGATGATAGATTGATAGATAGACGATAAATAGAATGAGATTTAGTATAAGCGCCTGGCTCCATGGTTACAGAGGCTGAGAAGTCCCAACGTCTGCAGTGGGGAGCTCGAGGCCAGAGATCCCGGCGCAGCTCAGCGGAGCCCGCGGCCTGAGGGACGGGAGGAAGGACGGTGCAGTTCCGGTGCAGAGGCTGGCAGGTGCGAGACATGAGAAGAGCCATGTTCCAGCTCAGGAGAGGGCAGGAAAGCCCCATCCCAGCTCCCACAGGCAGGCCCACGACTTGCCTCTCACTCGGGAGAGGGTCCGCCTTCCTGTGCAGTCACGAGGCCCACCTCCACGGGAGAGGGCAGTCTGCTTTATTCAGTCTCCAGATTCCCTGGGTAATCACCCCACAGCCCCTCCCAGACACCGAGTACTGTTCACACCTGCAGCCAGCTAGCTGACACAGAAGTCACCGGCACTGTCTCCATGGCCCACTAAGAGAAGTGAAACTGCCAGCGCTTTTCCGATGCTGCAGCGCAGTCTGCCTCTCACGCCCGCCCGCCTCGCTGAGTGGACTGGGTGCTGTGTTCCCTGGGCCTCCTAGGCTGAAGGCTACCCCCAATGTGACGGTGTTAGGAGGTGGAGCCACGGGGGGGAGTGGCTCGGGATAGTGGGCCCTTCCAGAATGGGACTAGTGCTCTGATGGAAGGGACCCCAGAGAGGCCCACCCTCTTCCCGCTCTCTGAGGGACACAGTCCTGCCACCCAGGTGCTTGGCCACCCCAGACCCAGCCGGGCTGGCCAAACACCTGTACCTCCAGCCTCGGGCGGAGAGGGAGCTGCCGCCTGTGTGCCTCGGCCGTGTGCTTTGTCGTGGCAGCTGGAGCTGACGGAGGCGGCCGCAACCCTCTAACACGGAGCCCAGCCTCGGGACCCAGGACAGCGGCCTCCCCCACAGAACACAGGACGCCTAACGGGTTACCAGGGGGGATCCTGCCTGCAAAGTGCTCCCCGCACCCTCGCTCCAATGCTGTGTTGTCAGGAAAGCCGGGCATGGGTCTCCATGCAGCCAGTTCCCACGTCCTGTGCACTGGCTGTGACACAAGCACGCAGGGAGAGGGAAGTGAGCATCTGACCCCAGCACATCCCCGTGGGTCTAGACCACCTTCCCGGCCGCGGTGAAGAAACCTGCCTACACGGGCCGGGCGGACTGCTCCGGGACCCAGCCTGCGCGGCCACACCTGGCGGGAGCGCCTGTCACACCTCCCCGCACTCCGTCCTTTCTGTCCCATCCCCACGGGTGCTAACGGTCCCTCGGGAAGGAGAAGTTCCTTGCGGGTCTCCCCAACCAAACACAAGCTCGTTCCCCTGCGGACGCGGCGCGGCCTGGAAGGTGGCTCACCCCGACCGCCCGCCGCCTCTCCCCGGGAAACTGGACGGGCGGACCGTGTGCTGTGACGGACACGGGTGGCCGAGGTCGCGAGAGGGCTGCCTGGAGCCACCGGGGCTGTGCGGAGGGCGGGGGGGAGAGCTGACAGGTTCGTGGTTGGACCTGAGCGGGAGGCCATGCGGAGTCCGGGCGGGGACGGCGGCAGGACCCGCTTCCACGGGGTCGGGAGGGACCGGCGATCCGCCTGGACGGCGAGGAAGGCCACCTCCGTGCCCCCCGCCCTCCGTGGGCTCCGGCGTCCGTCCCTGGGAGGCTGGATCGCGGCGCCCACGCCCCGCGGGCGCAGGGCACCTGCCCCCACTCGGCTCTGGTCTCGTGGCTGGAAACGCAGGAGCCGCCCTGCTGCTCGGACCCGCAGGAGGGGGCAGCTGGGGCGGCGGGGGGGCAGGTGGCCCAGGGGCCGCGCTTGTAGAAGCGCCCCGGTCCCCCATGGAGTGGGGTCGGGAGGAAAGCCGGGTGACACTCCCGGGTCAGGACGCCGGGCAGCCAGGCCATGCTGGCCTCCCGCTGAGGCTCGTGGTTGAGCGGCTGGCCCGGCTCCAGCGTGCGCCAAGGGCCCGGACAGCGGGGTGGGGGTGTGGATAAGACCGGGGACCAGGAGGCCGGCAGCCAGGGGCCAACTGCCGCTGACCCCGACGTGCCTCACAGGGTGGCACAGCTCCAGCTGAGAGCCCTGAGCCACCCGTGTGCCGTGGTCAGATTCGGGATTCACGTCTCACCGCATGAAAAGCTGATCCCAGAAAACCATAAGCAAGAGAAAATCCGCAACGGCAACAGGGAAACGCTCATCGCCACTGTCTTCGGGGATTGACCATTTTATTTTGGGATTGATAACAGGCACTTAGATTGTGTTTTACTTTAAGATACAGGGCCGGGCTGGCTGGCGCCCCCACCCCAATGGTGTGTGTGTGTGGGGGGGGGGGGATTGGGCAGTTGGTGGCTGGCCCGCCCCCAATGCTGTGGGGGGGAGCTATTGAGGGTAGAGTTGGCTGGGTGGAGGGGCCAGAGCCTATGGGGTGGTGGGGCTGATGGCGGGGTGGGGCCAGCAGGGGAAGGGGCTGCAGGAGGTTGGCTGCCCACCTGCCCCCTATTGGCATAAAGGGGGCGATCAGGGGCAGACCAGCGGCTTGTGGGCCCATCAGGGTGGGGCAGGTGATCAGGGATAGGCAGCCTGAGAGAAGGGGAGCTATGGGGAGTTGGCCAGCCTCCCCTCCCTAGATCTGGCCGGTTAGCTGGCTGCAGTGAGCATCATAGCAACTGGTCGTTCACGTTGCTGGCTTTTTATATAGAGAGACTAGAGGCCTGGGGCACAAAATTCGTGCATGGGGGAGGTCCCCTCAGCCTAGCCTGCACCCTTTCCAATCTGGGACCTCTCGGACTGCCAGTTCAAGCCCGATCCTGGGGACCACTGGCTCCTAACTACTCACCTGCCTGCTTGCCCCTAACTGCCTCCCTGCTGCCCTAGTCACCCCCAACTGCCCCCCCCGCTGGCCTGGTCACCCCTTACTGCACCCCCTGCTGGCCTGGTCGCCCCCAACTGCCCCCCCTGCTGGCCTGGTCACCCCTTACTGCCTCCCATGCTGGCCTGGTCACCCCACACAGACTGCTTCTCGGTTGTTTGGTTGCCCCTCACTAACCCCCCTGCCAGCCTGGTCGCCCCACACAGCCTGTTCAGTTGTCCGTTCAGTTGCAATGGTCACTTAGGCTTTTATATAGATAGACTAGAGGACTGGTGCATGAAATTAATGCACTGGAGGGGGGTCCCTCAGCCTGGCCTGCCCCCTCTCACAGTCCGGGAGCCCTCAGGGACAGGAGGCAACCCAGCGATCAGGGGAAGGAAATGCCCCCATCACACCTCTGCTGCTGCCACTGCCAGCAGTGCAAGCCTTGGCCGGCCCTGGTTACCTGAGCCTCAGGAGGCCCTGGGAGGCTGGGCAGCCGCCATCCGAGGCTTGCCTGTGCCTCAGGCCGGCCCTGGGCAGCTGGGGGGCTGAAGGGACTGGGGGACTCCGGAGGCAGGCACACAGAGCAGCCTGACCTGCCTGGGGGCAGGCCCAGCTGTGCCACACACCTGCCGCCCCGGCAGGGCTGAGGGGACTGGGCGCCACCATCTCGTGGCTGTGGGCATTGCCATCTTTGAGGGCATGGCAGTCAATTAGCATATTCCCTGTTTATTAGATAGGATTTGTAGGCCTACTCTTGCCCACTCCTGTATATATATAAGTATGTTATATGTAATACAGTATTCATATATTATGCACCTATCATTCATATATGTGTGCATTTGGTGTAAATTACCTGCTAGAGCCTCCACCTGTGCCTTCTGTTCGTACCCCCCAGAAGTTAGGTGTGCGAGCAGGATGAGCCGGGGTGGGTACAGCCAGAGTGTCCTCTGGTGGACGGCTGGACATAAGTCGGCAGACGAGCAGGCGCATGGCCCCAAGAGGAGCCATCCTGCAGACTCCGTTTGTGGTCCCCGGTAAGCTCTTCACTGTTCATCATAGAGAGTAGACAGATCAGTTGCCTGTTGCCATAGAAACTGGAGCAGACACACTTGTGTCTACTTCCTCTCTTCTGGCCCAGAAAGAAGAAAATTAGGCAACTTTTGTATCGTTTTGCAGCACCTAAATGATGACATGCAAACCTGGTCTTCCCATGTCCCTAGAAAGCAGTGGTACCACAGGCTGCCTGATGGGTGATTGACTGAAAGAATGTCTCTGAGGCCGGCAGGTGGAGCACACTGCGGACGGACAAGCCTCCCAGGAGAGGAGGTGGCTGGGTGAGCGAGTGCACCTGAGCTTGTTCCCCATGGACAGCCATCTGCCTGAGAGCTTCCCTGTGGAATTTGGGTCCAGTGATGCCAATATCATCAATTTTTTAAGAAAACCCTGAAATCTAGAAGTCTGTATTTTGAATACCACCAGAATACCCTGAAATTCTTTTAAATAGAGGTCAAATAAACAGCTCTGGACCACGAGTTTCCCATCTCTGCGAGGTCACTGTCACAATGCTGAGATGCAGCCCTCAGAACAGCCTTTGTGTGAGCTGGGCCTGGGCAGCGTGTATGCAGGGCAGACTCAGAAGTGTAAGAACAGTCTGTGCTCTGTAAGTAATAACTTTGCTGCATTCCCTTTAAGTGTAATTTTTTTATTAGTATTTGGGTTTATAGTGTAGTGTGTTTTTACATATTGTATTTTCAGTGTCTGAGAGATCTTCTGCCTGCCGTTATTTAATAAGCAGCCTTCCATGTTCTTGCAGCCAGTCAACTTACTACATTCATGAGAGTCACAGGCGCATCAATAAAGAGTCTAGAAAGGAGGTTCATTGAGTCCATTTGAATTAATTGACTGACGGAGGTGGGAAAATCTATACTAATAAAAGCCTTGGGGGTGATCAGGCCAGCAGGGGAGGGTAGTTGGGGGCAATCAGGCTGGCAGAGGAGCAGTTAGGCATCAATCAGGCCAGCAAGGGAGCAGTTAGGGGGCAATCAGGCAGGCAGGTGAGCAGTTAGGAGCCAGCGGTGCCAGATTGTGAGAGGGATGTCCAACTGTAGGTTTAGGCCCTGATCGGGCTGGGCCAAAACCTACAGTTGCACATCCCCCGAGAGGTCCCAGATTGGAGACGATGCAGGCTGGGCTGAGGGACACCCTCCCCCAGTGCACGAATTTCGTGCTGGCTAGGTGGTAATGAACTCCTTTAGCCTTTTGTTGTCTGGGAAGCTCTTTAGTTAATAACAGTGGTGAAAGAGGGCATCACTGTCTTGTTCCTGTTCTTAGGGGAAATGGTTTTAGTTTTTGCCCATTGAGTATGATGTTGACTGTAGGTTTGTCATATATGACCTTTATCGTGTTGAGATATGTTCCCTCTATTCCCAGTTTGATGAGAGTTTTTATCAAAAATGAGTGTTGGATTTTGTTGAATGCCTTTTCTGCATCTATTGATATGATCATGTGATTTTGGTCTTTCAATTTGTTTATGTGATGTATCACGTTTATTGATTTGCAAATATTGTATCAGCCTTGCATCCCTAGAATAAATCCCACTTGATCATGGTGTATGATATTTTTAATATATTGCTGAATCCAATTTGCTAATATTTTGTTAAGGATTTTAGCATCTATGTTCATCAGGGATATTGGCTTGTAATTCTCTTTCTTTGTAGTGTCTGTATCTGGTTTTAGAATTGGGATAATGCTGGCCTGGGTAAAAGAGCTTGGAAGTGTTCCTTCCTCTTTGATTTTTTTTTTTTAATCATTTGAGTATAGGTGTTAGTTCTTCTTTGAATGTTTAGTAAAACTCACCTGTGAAGCCGTCAAGATCTTGGCTTTTGTTTGCTGGGAGTTTTTTGTATTACTGCTTCTATTTCATCAGTAGTTATTGGCGTATTCAGGTTTTCTGATTCTTCCTGATTCAGTTTTGGGAGATTGTATTTTTCTAGGAATTTGTCCATTTTGCCCAGTTGTCCAGTTTGTTGGCATATAGTTACTCATAGTATTTTCTTTATTTATTAATTTATTATTTTTATTTCTTTATTGATTAAGGTGTCACATATTTGTCCTCATCCCCCCATTCCCATCCCCCACCCCACCCCCCTGTTGTCCTTAACCATTGGTTAGGCTTGTATGCATGCATACAGTCATTTGGTTGATCTCTATCTCCAACCCCCATCCTTCCCTACCCTTCCTCTGAGGCCCAACAGTCCAATCGATGCCTCCTTGTTTCTGGGTCTGTTCTTGTTCATCAGTCTATGTTGTTCATCATTTCCCCTAGATAAGTGAGATCATGTGTTACTAGAAATATACTTATAAGAACCGAATGTGAGACGAGCAAGAATAGTTATGCTGACAGACAACTGAATAAGTCTGTAGTAAGTTTCTTTCTGGACCAACAGTTCTTTTGAGACCCAATTTCAATGTCCACCAGTTCCTTATGTGTACATGTCAGCACTGACCCCTCAGCTCTGGATGGTGGACAAATGGTGGTAATTCAGGTCCGACTTCCTCTGGTTTGGTCTCGCCCGAACCAAGGGGCGCTGCTTCACCCGGACTCAGGGGCATGCGGCCTCACCCAGACCTGGGACCCAGCATCACCCGGGCCCCGGGGCACATAGCCTCACCTGGACCCAGGTGCGCACGGCCTCACCCGGTCCCGGGATCCAGCCTCACCCGGACCCCGGGGCACATGGCCTCACCCGGACCCAGGGGCGAGAGGCTTCTCCCGGACCCAGGGGCGTGGCCTCACCCAGACCCAGGACCTAGCCTCAGACGAATTCAGGGGCGCACAGCCTTACCCGGACCCGGGATACAGCTTCACCCGGACACAGGGGCGTGCAGCCTCGCCCGGACCCGGGACCCAGCCTCACCCGGATCCAGGGGCGCATGGCCTCACCCGGACCCGGGATCCAGCTTCACCCGGACCCAGGGACACGTGGCCTCACCTGGACCCAGGGGTGCGTGGCCTCTCCTGGACCCAGGGGCGCGGCCCCACCCAGACCCGGGACCCAGCCCCACCCAGATCCAGGGGCGCACGGCCTCACCCGGACCCTGGGATCCAGCTTCACCCGGACCCAGGAACACGTGGCCTCTCCAGGGTGCATGGCCTCACCCAGACCCAGGGGCACGGCCTCACCCAGACCCGGGACCAAGCCTCACCCAGATCCAGGGGCGCACGGCCTCACCCGAACCCAGGATCCAGCTACACCCGGACCCAGGGGCGCGTGGCCTCACCCGGACCCAGGGGTGCGTGGCCTCTCCTGGACCCAGGGGCGTGGCCCCACCCAGACCCAGGACCCAGCCCCACCCAGATACAGGGGCGCACGGCCTCACCCGGACCCGGGATCCAGCTTCACCTGGACCCAGGGGTGCGCGGCCTCACCCGGATCCAGGGTGCATGGCCTCACCCAGACCCAGGGGCACGCAGCCTCGCCCGGACCCAGGACCCGGCCTCACCCAGACCCAGGGGCGTGCGGCCTCACTTGGATCCAGGGGCGCGTGGCCTCGCCTGAACCCAGGGGCATGTGGCCTCCCCCAGACCCAGGGGCACATGGCCTCACCCAGACCCAGGGGCATGCAGCCTCGCCCGGACCCAGGACCCGGCCTCACCCAGACCCAGGGGCGTGTGGCCTCACCTGGACCCAGGGGCGCGCGGCCTCACCTGGACCCAGGACCCAGCGGGGCTTCGTCTTCTTGATCCCAATTCCTGTCGCCATTTTCTCAAAGCTCCGGGGCGGCTGCCGCGGAACTCACTGGGCGACAGGCTCGGCGAAGCTCCAGTGCGCCCGGTGCATGGCGGCAGGCTGGTCCAAGGTTGCTACAGCGGCACTCGAGTCTGCAGTGGCGACCAGTCACTGGGAGAGCAAACCTGAATCCAGAACCCAGCGGGGCCTCATCTTCCTGATCCCAACTCCCATCAGTCAATTCCTTCTCAGCAATTCCTCTGGCCATTGTTCTGGATGGTGTCCACTCTGTTTTCCAGTTGTAGTTTCAAAATTGTTGTGGTAGGCAACAATCAGGCCTATGCCGCCATCTTGGTCCTCCAGAAGATTCTTAAGTAACCTTATAAATGTGGTTCTGAACACTGTGTCGTCCATTAGTTTACTTTCCTTCATCCCTTATATTCGTGACCTGCTTCGGTGTCTCCACCTTTTGGCTGCCTCCCTATGTTGATGGAGTGGCTTTGTGTGGTCAGTGACCTATAGGGGCCGGTAGCTCAGCTTCCCCAATCTCTCTAGGTGGTCGCTCTTGGTACCCCCCTTTGTGGACTGAGTGCAAAGTCTTGGTGTTGTTAAGCCTTGATTGCTGTTGGTACACTGGGAGGATTTGACCTCCAGTCCAATTGGCTGTGAGGATCAGTTGTGTCTACACCAGGAGACAGCCTTATTCAACTAGACTTGCAAAATTGTAAAAGCCTCTGTGCTCAGCTTGGATGGGGTGGAGTTTCAGGGTGGAGCCTACAGCCTTGGCTTCCCGTCAGCCCCGCCCTATGAGGTTCCTGAGTCTCAGTGTCCCTCTGTACTCCCTGCAAACACCTCTGAGAGAAAGGCACCCTGGAGTTTCGCCCGCTGCCAAACAGTCTAGTCTCTCCCCCAATGAATCTGGACTCCCAGATTCTCGCCCGGACCCGGGACCCGGGTTTCAGTGTAGTTGAAACTGGGGCTCAGCGCAGTCTGGCGCTTTTGTCTCCTTCCCACCAGGGCAATCCAGAGGCACAGTCAACAGACCATCCTCTGTGCGCATTCCCGTGCGCACCTCCAGAGCTCTGCCTTTCGCCGCTCCTCTGTGCCTCCGCCCCACAGCCCAGATTCCCCCAGGATGCGCCTGGCTTCCCAGGGTCTTGCCCGGAACTGGGGTTCAGTGCAGTCGGAGCTGGGGTTCAGCACAATCTGGAGCTTTTATCTCCTTCCCGGTAGAGAACGTCAGCCAGGATGTCAGCCGCCCCATCCTCTGTGGCCTCGTCCTCCCCGCACACGTGCGTGCTTGTGTCTCCGCCCGTGTCTCCATACCTCAGGCTCCTACGGCTCCTCTGATTTTCCTTGTGTTTTATCTTTCCTTCTAGTTGTGGACATTTCAGTCAGCCAGCTTTCCTGTGGTTCTGGATGATGTCCATTCTGACTTTTAGTTGTATTTTTGAAATTGTTGTGCCAGGCTGCAGGTTAGGTGTTCAACCTATGCCGCCATCTTGGTTTCTCCTCATAGTATTTTCTTACAATCCCTTGTATTTCTGTAGTGTTGGTGGCTACTTCTCTGCTTTCATTTCTGATTTTATTTATTTGTGTCCTCTCTCTTTGTTTCTTGATGAGTCTGCCTATCCCGATCTTGTTTATCCCTTCAAATAACCAGCTCTTTGTTTCATTGATTTTTTTTTGTATGTTTTTTTAATCTCTATGTCATTTATTTCTGCTCTAATCATTTTTACTTCTTCCTCCTATTTACTCTGGGCTTTTCTTATTGTTCTCTTTCTTGTTCTTTAATTTGTAGGGTTAAATGTTTGATTATTAATTTTTCTTGTTTTTTGAAGTAGACCTATAGTGCTATGAACTTCCCTCTCAGGACTTCTTTGCTATGTCCCAGAAATTTGGGGTTGTTGTATGTTTATTTTCATTTGTTCCAGGAAATTTTTTATTTCTTTCTCGATCTCATTGGTAACCCATTCATTGTTTAATAACATGCTATTTAGCCTCCATGTGTTTGAATGTTTTCAGGTGTTTTTACTGTAGTTTACTTCTTATTTCATTCCACTGTGATCTGAGAAAACACTTGATATGATTTCAATTTTCTTGAAGTTGTAGAGACTTGTTTTGTATCCTAACATGTGGTCTATCTTTGTGAATGATCCATGTGCACTTGAGAAGAATGTATATTCTGCATTTCTGGGGTGAAATGTTCTATAAATGTCAATTAAATCCATCTGATCCAATGTGTCCTTTAGAGCCACTGTTTCATTGTTAATCATTTGTCTGGAAGATCTATCCAATGAAGTCAGCAGGGTGTTAAAGTCCCTACTATGACTGTATTGTTATTGATCTCTCCCTTAAAGTCCTCTACAAGTTTTTATATATTGAGATGCTCCTATATTGGGTGCATTTATGTTTACCAGGGTTATACCCTCTTGTTGGACCTACCCCTTTAGTATTATGTAGTAACCGTTTTTATCTCTTGTAATGGCCTTCATTTTGAAGTCTATTTTATCAGATATGAATATTGCTACTCCAGCTTTATTTTCTTTTCCATCCCTTCACTCTCATCTTGTGTGTGTCTTTTGTTCTGAGGTAGGTCTCTTGTAAACAGCATATAGTTGGGTCATGTTTTGTATTCATTCAGCTACCCTATATCTTTTGATTGGATCATTTAATCCATTTACATTTAAAGTTATTATTGATAGATACTTATGTATTGCCATTTTAATTCTGTATGTCTAGGTTTCTCTCTCTCTCTCTTTCTTTTTATTATTACAGCAGTCCCTTTAGCATTTCTTCTAATGCTGGCTAGGTGGTGATGAACTCCTTTAGCCTTTTGTTGTCTGGGAAGCTCTTTATTTCACCACCTATTTTGAATGATAGCCTTGCCAGACATAGTAATCTTGGTTTCAGATTCTTGCTTTCCATTACCTTGAGTACTTCATGCCATTCCCTTCTGGCCTATAGAGTTTCTGATGAAAAATCAGGTGACAACCTTATGGGAGCTTCTTTGTATGTAACATTTTGTTTTTCTCTCGCTGCCTTTAAGATTCTCTCTTTGTCTTTAATTTTTGCCATTTTAATTGTGAAATGTCTGGGCTTGGGCCTGTTTGGGTTCTTCTTGTTTGGGGTTCTCTGTACTTTCTGAACTTGTGTGACTTTTTCCTTTACCAGGTTAGGGAAGTTTTCTGCCATTATTTCTTTAAACACCTTCTCTAAGCCTTTCTCTCTTTCTGCCTCTTCTGGCACACCTGCTATTCTAATATTGTTACCTTTCATGTTGTCCCACTCCTCCCTTAAGCTGTCCTCTTGGTTTTTAATTGTTTTTTTTTCTTTTTTGGTTCTCTGATTGAGTGATTTTTTCAACCCTGTCTTCTAATTTGCTGATTCGATCCTCAGCTTCCCCTAATTGGCTGTGTATTCCTTCCAATGTTTTCTTTATTTGTGCTATGTCATTCTTCATTTCTGTTTTCATAGTTACTGTATCTTTTCTCTTGCTGTTGAGCATCTTTACCATCATTATTCTGAACTCTATGTCAGGTAAATTTCTTGTCTCCATTTCATTTATCTCTTCTTCTGGAGAATTCTTTTGTTCTTTCATTTGGAGGATTGTTTCTTTGTCTCCTCATTTTGCATGCCTGTTTGGGTTTGTGACTCTGTATTAGGTAGATCTGCTACACCTCTCAATCTCTAATGCAGGACAGTGTCAAATGCTGGTTTCTGCCTAATTAGATCAGGCAAAGACTTAAAGCATACAGAGACTGCCTCTGCTTGCAGACTGATTGGATTTAGTCTTGAATAGCTCTCAGGCAACCATCCACAGGTTTTCCTAATAGGGTGGGAAAATTGCTTCTGCCTATAGGCTAATTGTTATTCTCAGTCTTTTAATGGGCCTCAGCAACTCCACACCATGGGAAAAGCTGCTTTCCAATAGGGTGGATCAGCTGTCTTCCCACCAACCCCCCAGGGAAAAACTGCCTAGATAGCACTTGTCTGTGAGAAAGATGTTCTCTGTAGCGTGAGGGAATGTCTCAGCACAGGAAACTGGGGTGTCTGTCTTCTGAGGTATAACCCAGAGCCCCCAATCCTGGCTCCTGCTCAAACAGCTCCAGTCCACTCTGCTTTCCCTCTGCCAGAGCACAAGGTAAGTTGCTCTACAGGGAATATTGTGCATTGGCCCTTTAAGAGCATGCCTGAATTTCCAGCCATTTCTCCCTGGGAGACAGCAACCCTGCTGCTGTTCACAACCAGATGTTATGTGGGTACCTTTCTCAGTTCTGCTGCTCTATGCTGGGGGACCCAGCTTGGGGATTAGATCCCAGAGTTTTAAGTGGGAACCCCCACAGCTGAGCTATCTCTTCAGAACCTTGGTGTCTGTCTGTGGGAGTCCAGCCACCCCTTTTGCGCCTCTGCCCCTCCTACCACTGTGTATTCGGTCTCCACTTTCCATCCTTCATTATCAGGGTTCTCTCCAGCAAGTCTTCAGTTGATTATTTTGTAAGTTTTTCTGTATTTTAGTTGTAATAAGGGAAGCAGCTCCCTAGGCAGTTGGAAGCCAGCTTCCCTGTGGGGGGAAGCTCTCAGACTTTCCATTCTCTCTGCCTTTGGAGCAAAGAAGGGATTGGGGGTTTCAGCAGGTCAGCCAGATAAGGTGTGGGGATAACTCACCTGCTGAGGCACCTGCTGGAGGGGTGCACAGTTTCCTCAGACATTCAGTGCAGGGACCGGCACTCACTACAGCCGTTGGAGAGAACCACACTGTGAGTAAAACACTGTGTTTTATTCTGCTCCAAGTCGATTCCTAGAAGGGGAGTTGCAAAGTGAAGCATACATATTTTTTAAGTTCTGACAGGAGTTTTATGAGTATAGTTTTAGGCTTGAATATTGCTCTCATTTTAAATATAGGAATCTTTTCTAACATGGCTGTTTCTCCAGCCAGGCAATGTCTCACCAGCCCTTCCTCTCTGTGGAGCTCATGTTCTCTGTTACTGACATCCCCTCCAGCTTCCCAGATGCCTGGTCAGTTCATTACACAAAACGGGGCTTATGTGTCTAACAATTCTCTACCAATATTCTGTTGGCCATTCCTGTGGGATACATTCAACATTTTGTCACATCTCAGCATCTCCATTGTGACTACCCTCGTCCTTCTCTATTTCTGACAGAAAGATTGGAATGCTCTCCTAAGCAGTCACCTAGCTTCTAGTCTCTTCCCTGCAGTGGTGTTTTTGTTTTGTTTTGTTTTGTTTCTGCCCATTTTTTAATTGGATTGTTTGTCTTCCTTTTGTTGAATTGTATGAGTATTTTATATGTTTTGAATATTAACCCCTTATCAGATGTATCATTGGCAAATATGTTCTCCCATAGTGGGTTCCATTTTCATTTTGATGGTGATTTCTTTTGCTGTGGGAAGCTTTTTATTTTGATGTAGTCCCATTTGTTTATTTTCTCCTTTGCCCTAGGAGATGTATCCGTAAACATAGTGGTTAGATGTCTGAGTTTTTACTGCCTATCTTCTCCTCTAAGATTTTTATGGTTTCATGCCTTACATTTAAGTATTTTATCCATCTTGAGTTTATTGCTGTATATGGTGTAAGTTGGTGGTCTAGTTTCATCTTTTTGCATGTGTCTGTACAGTTTTCCCAGCACCATTTGTGGAAGATACTGTCTTTATTCCATTGTATGTTCTTGCCTCCTTTGTTAAATATTAATTGACCATAATGGTCTGGGATCTTTGTTATGATCTATTGGTCTATTTGCCTGTTCTTGTACTAGCCCGTTGGTTATAATGGCTTTGTAGTATAGTTTGATAACCGGTATTGTGATCCTTCCTATTTCGTTCTTTCTCTAGATTGCTGCCACTGTTTGGGGTCTTTTATGGTTCCATATAAATTTTTGGAGTGTTTGTTCTAGCTCTGTGAAGTATACCATTGGTATTTTAACCTTTTGCACTCAGATGTCAAGTGTGACTCGACACGGTTAGCATTAGAATAAAGGAATCGAGAAAAAAAGCAAGCGAGTGCAAAGGGTTAATATGGATTGCGTTGAATTTATAGATTGCTTTGGGTAGTATAGACATTTTAATGATGTTAATTCTTCCAATCCATGAACATGATATACCCTCCCATTTGTTTGCATCTTCCTCTATTTCCTTTTCCAATCTCCTATAGTTTTCCAAGTACAAATCTTTTACTTCCTTGGTTAAGTTTATTCCTAGGTATATTATTTTTTTGCAATAATAAATGGGATTGCTTTTTATTTCTCTTTCTGAGATCTCATTATTGGTGTATAAAAAATGCCATCAATTTCTGGATGTAGATTTTGTATCTTGCTATCTTGCCAAATTCATTTATTAAGTCTAGTAGTTTTCTGGTGGAGTCTTTAGGGTTTTCTATGTACAATATCATGTCATCTGCAAATAATGACTGTTTTACTCTCTCCTTTCTAATTTGGATGCCTTTTATCTCTTCTTGGTTGATTGCTGTGGCTAGGACTTCCAGTACTACGTTGAATAAGAGTGGTGAAAGTGGACATCCTCCTTTTGTTCCTGTTTTTAAGGAAAATGCTTTTAGTTGTTGGCCATTGAGTATGATGTGGGCTATAGGTTTGTCACATATGTCCTTTGTCATGTTGAGGTATGATCCCTCTATTCCCACTTTACTGAGAGTTTTTTTATCAAAAAAGGGTGTTGGATTTTGTCGAATGCTTTTTCTGCATCTATTCATATGATCATGTGGTTTTTATCTTTCAGTTTATTTATGTGATGTATTATGTTTATTGATTTGTAAATATTGTACCAGCCTTGCATCCCCAAAATAAACCCACTTGATCATGGCGTATGATCTTTTTAATATATTGCTGGATCCAATTTGCTAATATTTTGTTGAGGATTTTAGCATCTGTGTTCATCAGGGATATTGGCCTTTAATTTTCTTTCTTTGTGGTGTCTTTACCTGGTTTTGGAACTAGGATAATGCTGGACTGATAAAAAGAGCTTGGATGTGTTCTTTGCTCTTGGCTTTTTTGGAATTGTTTGAGGAGTGTAGGTGTTAGTTCTTCTTTGAATATTTGGTAAATTTTACCTGTAAATCCATTCGGTCCAGGACTTTTGTATCCTGGAAGTTTTTTAATTACTGTTTCTATTTCATCGGTAGTTATTGACCTATTCAGATTTCTGACTCTTCCTGATTTAGTTTAGGAAGATTGTATGTTTCTAGGAATTTGTCCATTTTGCCCAGTTGTCCAGTTTGTTGGCATATAGTTGTTCATAGTATTTTCTTATAATTCTTTGTATTTCTGTGGTGTTGGTGGTTAGTCTTCTGCTTTTGTTTCTGATTTTATTTATTTGTGTCCTCTCTCTTAGTTTCTTGATAAGTCTGACTAGGGATTCATCAAATTTTTGTTGTTTTTTTTATGTATTTTTATTGATTTCAGAGTGGAAGGGAGAGGAAGAGATAGAAACATCAATAATGAGAGAAAATCATCCATTGGCTGCCTCCTGCATGCCCCCTACTGGGGATCAAGCCCATAACCTGGACATGTTCCATGACCGGGAATCAAACCATGACCTTCTGGTTCATAGGTCAATGCTCAACCACTGAACCACATCAGCTGGGCTCATCAATCTTGTTTATCTTTTCAAAGAACCAGCTCTTAAATGTATTGATCTTTTGTACTGTTTTGTTGTTGTTTTAGTCTCCGTGTCATTTTTTTTTTTTTTTTTTTTGCTCTAATCTTATTACTTCCTTTCTTCTACTTACTCTGGGCTTTTCTTGTTGTTCCCTTTCTAGTTCTTTAAGTCATAGGGTTAAATGGTTGATTATTAATTTTTCTTGTTTTTTGAAGTATTCCTGAAGTGATATGAACTTCCCTCCCAGGACTGCTTTCGCCATGTGTCATAGGTATTAGGTGATTGTGTGTTCATTTTCATTTGTTTCCAGGAAGTTTCTCATTTATTGCTTGATATCATTGGTAACCCATTCATTGTTGAATAACATGCTATTTAGCCTCCATGTATTTGAGTGTTTTAAGTTTTTTTATTGTAGTTAATTTCTAACTTCATGCCACTGTGATCCAAGGAGATGGTTGGTATTATATCAATCTTCTTGAATTTGTATGGACTTGTTGTGTGCCCTAACATGTAGTCTATGTTTGAGAATGTTCCATGTGCACTTGACAAGAATGTATATTCTGTTGTTTTTGTGGTGAAATGTTCTGTAAATAGCAGTTAGCTCCATCTGATCAGGGGTGTCATTTAAGGCCTCAGTTTCCTTGTTAATTTTTTCTAGAAGATCTATCCAGTGATGTCAGCAGAGTATTAAAGTCCCTCACTATGACTGTATTGCTGTCAGTCTCTTCCTTAAAGTCTATCAAGAGATTTTTCATGTACTTGAGTCCTCCTATATTTGGTACATATACTATATTTACAAGGGTTATATTTTCTTTTTTAATCATTTCCTTTCGTATTATGTAGTGACCCTTCTTTGTCTCTTGTTATGACCTGTGTTTTGAAGTTTATTTTGTCAGAAATGAGTATTCCTACCCCAACTTTTTTTTTTCTTTCCATTTGCATAGAATATATTTTTCCATCCCTTCACTCTCATCCTGTGTGTGTCTTTTGTTCTGACTGAGGTGGTCTCTTGAAGACAGCATATAGTTGGGTCATGTTTTCTTATCAATTTATTCACCCTATGTCTTTTGACTGGAACATTTAATCCATTTACATTTAAGGTTATTATTGATAGGTATTTATTTATTGCCAATTTTAGTTTCTCTATGCCTATGATCCTCTCCCTCTCTTTTTCTTCTTCCTAAAGCATCCCTTTAACATTACTCGCATTGCTGGGGTGTTTTCAGCACAGCAGCCCTTTCTCCTCCCGGTTCTCCATGGGCTTCCTGCTCATGCTGAGCCAAAGCTGAGGTCCTCATGAGGGCCCCAGGGTCCTCCATTATCTGCCCCCTTCCTCCCCACTGCTTCTCTGCCCTCGGTTCCCTCCAGGCTCACCCTCACCCTGGACAGCACTCCCTCTCATAAGTCCTCAGGTGTCTGCCCACCTTCCTCCCTCGCAGCTTCCAGAATGTCTGCTCTGGGGCCCTTTATTGCAGGGCCATCCCTTCCCTCCCCATCTCTTACCCTGGTTTGTTTTTCTCTATCGGTGCATCATCCCCTGGCATGCCTGGCCTTCCCTCCTGGGTACTTGAAGGCGGAACTTCACTGTTTGCTTCTAAATTTCCATATAAATGCTGAGCGGATGAAGAGGGTCTGAGTTGTACAACTTTAGAGGGAGTATAATGCTTTCCCCACAAATGTGTGGTTCCTTCCTTAAATTCAGCCTCTTGTCACGTTCCTCTCTCTTCATTACCTGAGTGCACATCTCCTTCCATGACTATGGGTTACCTAGCTCCATGTCTAATTTTACAATATTTTTATCACAAAATACCACCCAGTCTGCTGAGTGGCTCAGAGCAGCTTCACGGTTCAATGTGGTTTTCAGCTACTTGGGGTGGAGAACAACGCTGGACCCTCTGCTCTGCCTGGTTAGCAAGTGTGGGAGCGCAGGCTCTGCATCCCGTTTCCTCTCTGCACCCCGCGGCACGCAGTCATTGCAGCGGGTGACAGCCAGGCTGTGGAAGCCATGATCAGGTGGCGGCTGCACACCCAGCTGCTCCCCCCAGACCCTGGACAGGATTTAGACTCAAAGGAAAGGAGGACAGTGCCAAGTGTGGGCTGAGCAGGATGGCTGGTAACCAGGCACCCGCTGTGGCACTCAGGGAGCCTCCTCTGGGGCAGAGCTCCTGGGAGAAGGGCTGCTCCCAGGATGGGGACTCAGGGGCAGAGGATGGGAACTCAGAGGGGGAGGATGGGGACTCAGAGGGGGAGGATGGGGACTCAGGGGCAGAGGATGGGGACTCAGGGCGGAGGATGGGGACTCAGGGATGAAGGATGGGGACTCAGAGGAGAATGGGGACTCAGAAGAGGATGGGGACTCAGAGGGGAGGATGGGGACTCAGAGGGGAGGATGGGGACTCAGAGGGGAGGATGGGGACTCAGGGGTGGAGGATGGGGACTCAGGGGCGGAGGATGGGGACTCAGAGCAGAGGATGGGGACTCAAGGGTGGAGGATGGGGACTCAAAGCGGGAGGATGGGGACTCAGAGGGGAGTATGGGGACTCAGGATGGAGGATGGAGACTCAGGGGTGGAGGATGGGGATTCAGGGGTGGAGGATGGGGATTCAGGGGTGGAGGATGGGGACTCAGAGGTGGAGGATGGGGATTCAGAGGGGCAGGATGGGGACTCAGAGGAGGAGGATGGGGATCTGGGGCGGAGGATGGGGACTCAGAGGTGGAGGATGGGAACTCAGAGGCGGCTGTGTGAAGAGCGCTCAGGCCAGCACTCAGCCACCGGGCGCCCAGTGCAGTGTTTTTCTCGCACTAGTGAGCAGTGCGTTCAGTAACAGGCTTTTATAATGAAATCAGGGGGTAATTTTTAAAGTAATAAATGTTTGCTTGAACATACCAGCCTGCGTTTTGAAAGGAACTGGAGATGTGCCATGCGGCTCAGCTAGACTCAATAGGCCTGGTCAGACCTTCATCCGAGGGCAGAGGACTGCTGGCTGGCCGGCCCCTTAGGCTGCGAGCCGCTCTCAGCCTCGGTCTGCTCGCCTTAGCTCATAGGCCTGAAAGGCACTCACCCCCTGCTTTGTAAAGGGTTTTACACACCTTCACTGAGGAACAGAAGCCACAGTGTGACTCGATGTCATAGTCCAATTATTAGCGTTAATGCGCAGAATCAGCTGCACTCAGCACGTCCTGGGCCCTCGCGGCCCGAGGAGAGTGAGGAGTGACAGCTCCTCCTGGCCGGGCGCTGTGACAGCAACAGTGAGCTCCGGCCGTCCCTGCGGCCACCGCCCGGCTCCCGCTCTGTGTCCTGGGGTCCACTGCTGGGATCCGGCGAAGACAAGCCTAGCAGGCCCCACAGCCGACCCGTCACCGCCGCTGAGGACGAAGCCTCGGCGCCCCAGATGCTCAGGACACGGCCCCTCTGAGCCCGCGCACTGACCTGCCGGGTGGGTCCCAGCGTCCAGGCTCGGCATTCACGTTGGACATCTCTCCTCCAGGCCCTTTCTGCTTGCGCCCAGACAGGGATTTCTGCTTGTAAGGACTTACATGAGGCCTCGGGCCCCCAGGTACTCTCCCGTTTTAAGTCTGTCCCTTTTGCCATTGAGGTGGCACACGCCATCTCCACAGGCCTCCAGGGAGGGGGCCTGGTGCGGCCTTCATGCAGTCACAGCTGAGGCTTCTGCACTCTGGGACCTCATGCTCACTGACCCGAAGGTCGACTTTAGCAACTAAATCCAATAAAAGGCTGAACAAAACTGAAACAATGGAGATGAAAACTTCCTCAGACCTGAGTTTCAATGGGCCTAGGAAAATGCTCTCCCCTCTCCCTCTCCCTTTCTCATTCTCTAAAAATTAATAAAAATGTTTCTTTTGTAAAAGTAAAAATCATTCAAAATTTCAACACTTGGCTATAACACAGCAGCTATTCACTATGTTGAAAAGGATGGATGGATGGATGGATGGATGGATGGACAGGGTCATGCTGTCCGTGGCCACACGGCCCCCTGCCTGCAGCAAAGGCTGAGCCAAAGCTGGGTTACATCTGGGATTCTAGGAACCCAAAGTCCTGGAGCCGCCAGGGCATGCACCACACATGTGCTGACACTGCCCTCTGGCGCCCACAAGGAGTAATGCGGGCACCGACTAAAAAAATTACAAAGCTAGGTTGCGACCAAAAGAGAACAATGAGGGATGGAAGGAAAAGATTGGAAAAGAATTCAAGTTGTGTGCACTCAGTGAATTCCTAGTGTGGAAAAGTAAATTATCCAAACTCATTTTCTTCTCCTCCCCGCCACCACCATCTGTCTCTACCAGCGCCATACCACACACTCCATTCTGATCAGGCCTGTGAGGAGGAGGAGAGGCCCTATAGGAAACCTATGAACAAAGAAATAGATGCTAATTTGAGTATATGTGATGGATTAATTAGCTTTGTTTGAAATAAGAAGTTGATTAACAGAGAAAGAATAATACACTAAAAGAAAATAAAGATGACATCAAAAATCACAGGCATATCAAAGATTATTCAAATACTAGAGGCCCAGTGCATGAAAATCGTGCACAGTTGGGGGTCATCAAGCCAGCAGGGGAGCAGTTAGGCATCAATCAGGCCATCAGGGGAGCAGTCAGGGGGCAATCAGGCTGGCAGGCAGAAGCAGTTAGGGGCAATCAGGCAGGCAGGCGAGCAGTTAAGAGTCAGCAGTCCCAGATTGTGAGAGGGATGTCTGACTACCGGTTTAGGCCCAATCTCACAGTCAGACATCCCTTGAGGGGTCTCAGATTGGAGAGGGCAGTTGGGGGGAGGGGACCAGGCCTGCAGGGGAGGGCAGTTGGGGGGACCAGGACTGCAGGGGAGGGCAGTTGGGGGCAATTGGATCAGCAAGGGAACAGTTAGGCATTGATCAGGCTGGCAGGGGAGTGGTTAGGGGGTCATCAGGCTGGCAGGCATGTGAGTGGTTGGGAGCCAGCAGTCCTGGATTGTGAGAGGGTGTCCCTAAACTGGCAGTTGGACATCCCCCGAGGGATCCCAGATTGGAGAGGGTGCAGGCTGGGCTGAGGGACATACCCCCCCCAGTACACGAGTTTCATGCACCAGGCCTCTAGTATCAGAATAAGAGCTCTGTGTTAAAAGTCACATAAGCAGGAACACATGAACAAAGAAAATGTTTGTACATACATATTAGAGTGCCTGCCTGCCATCTTCAAATGATAGGTACTCAGCACCATGCAATTGGCCATATGGAAATTTACGGCTAGAGAATTTCCAAGAATAAATATTTTCAGTGAGCTGCATTTAAATTGTAGCTACAGTAAAAATTCTGGATATTTTTCTTAATGTAGGACTTTTTTTTTTTAATGTTTTCTATTTACAAAAAGTTTCTCAGTTACAACTAAGGTTAAGTTATTCAAATTCTGACTTCTTTTTTTTTTAATTTCTTTATTGATTAAGGTGTCACATATTTGTCCTCATCCCCCCATTCCCATCCCACACCCCTCCCCACGGATGCCCCAACCCCCTGTTGAACTTAACCGTTGGATAGGCTCATATGCATGCACAAAAGTCCTTTGGTTGATCTCTTCCCCCTCCCCCCAACCTCCCCTATCCTCCCTCTGAGGCCCGATAGTCCGATCGATGCCTCCTTGTTTCTGGTTCTGTTCTTGTTCATCAGTCTATGTTGTTCATCATTTCCCCTAGATGAGCGAGATCATGTGTCCCTAGAGATATACTTATAAGAACTGAATGTGAGATGAGCAATAATAGTTATGCTGACAGGCAATTGAATCAGTCTGTAGTGAGTTTCTTTCTGGACCAACAGTTCTTTAGAGACCCAATTTCAATGTCCACCAGTTCCTTATGTGTACATGTCAGCACTGACTCCTCAGCTCTGGACGGTGGACAAATGGTGGTAACGTAGGTCCAACTCCCTCTGGTTTGGTCTCGGCCGGACCCAGGGGCACGGCTTCACCCGGACTCAGGGGCACGTGGCCTCACCCGGACCCGGGACCCAGCCTCACCCGGATCCAGGGACACATGGTCTCACCTGGACCCGGGGGCACGTGGCCTCTCCCAGACTCAGGGGCGCGTGGCCTCACCTGGACCTAGGTACGCGAGGCCTCACCCGGATCCAGGGACACATGGCCTCACCCGGACCCAGGGGCGCGTGGCCTCTCCCAGACCCAGGGGCGCATGGCCTCTCCCGGACCTAGGTGCGCGAGGCCTCACCCGGATCCAGGGACACATGGCCTCACCCAGACCCGGGACCCAGCCTTACCCAGATCCAGGGGCACACGGCCTCACCCGGTCCCAGGATTCAGCTTCACCCAGACCCAGGGGCTCATGGCCTCACCCGAACCCAGAATCCGGCTTCACCTGGACCCAGGGGCGCGTGGCCTCACCCAGACCCAAGGGCGTGGGGCCTCACCTAGACTCAAGGGCGTGTGACCACACCTGAGCCCAGAGGCTCGCAGCCTCGCCTGGACTCGGGTCTCAGCGGGGTTTCGTCTTCTTGATCCCAATTCCTGTTGGTCAATTCCCTGTCAGCAGTTCCTTCGGTCATTTTCTAGGAGCTCCAGGGTGGCTGTGACAGAACTCGTTGGGCAGCGGGCTTGGCGAAGCTCCGGTGTGCCCAGTGCGCGGCGGCGGGCTGGTCCGGTGTCGCTGCGTTGGCCCTTGGGTCTGCAGCGGTGGCCAGTCGCTGAGCGTGCGCACCTGGCCGCTTCCGGGGCGTTGAGATTCTTGAAGGACTCGGAGGTCAGCAAGCGCGGAGTCTCCCACCCCATGTCTCCCAGGGGCTCGTCTGTATGTGCTCGGCAGCGAGTGGAGCCATCCCCTCAGCCGGAGACCGCCGGGGGAACTGCGCCGTGCACGTTCCAGGCCGCCCTTGTGTCGCCTGAGCCGTAGTTCTTAAAGTGTGGACTTTGGGTCACCGGCATCAGCATCATCCCGTGTACCCCTCTCTTTTATTCTAGTTGTAGAGCAACTGCTCAGCCAGCCCTCCGGTGGTTCTGGATGGTGTCTGCTCTGCTCTCCCGTCGTAGTCTCAAAATTGTTGTGGTAGGCAACGATCAGGCTTCCGCCCTATGCCTCCATCTTGGTCCTCCTTTGTATAGTTAAGTCTTGATTGTTGTTGGTGTCACTGGGAGGAATTGTCCTCCAGGCCAATTGGCCGTGAGGACCCTCTTTGTCTATATAGGAAGAGTTGCTGTGCAGGAGACATGTTTATGGGCCGGGTCTTGGTGCAGCAATGCTTTGGCGCTCACTGAGTCTGCCTCCTAAATGTGACCCTTGTGCGCGTGGTTGAAATCTGGTGTCATCTCACACCGACCACTAGATGCCCTTGTTTCTGGGTCTCCAATGGAGTGTAGGTCAGCTACTGCCTGAGGCACTCAGCAGGGAGAAGCCTCTGCTCAGCTTGGATGGGGCGGAGCTACAGGGTGGAGCCTACAACCTTGGCTTCCTGTCAGCCCCACCCTATGAGGTTCCTGTGTCTGTGTCCCTCTGTACTCCCTGCAAACACCTCTGAGAGGAACACGCCCTGGAGTTTCGCCTGCTGCCAAGCAGTCCAGTCTCTCCCTTAATGAATCTGGATTCCCAGATTCTCGCCTGGAACTGGGTTTCAGTGTAGTTGGAACTGGGTCTCAGCGCAGTCTGGCGCTTCCGCGGCACAGGCATCAGTCCCTTCTCTGCGCACCTTCCCGTGCGTGCCTCTGAGCTCTGCCTTCCACCGCTCCTCTGTGCCTGCGCCCCACAGCCCAGATTCATTCCCCCAGCGTGCGCCTGGCTTCCCAGGGTTTCGCCCGGAACTGGGGTTCAGTGCAGTCGGAGCTGGTGTTCAGCACAATCTGGAGCTTTTATCTCCTTCCTGCTAGTGAACACCGGCCAGGCCGTCAGCCGCCCCTTCCTCTCCAGCTCCATCCTCCCCGCACACGCGCTTACTCGTGTCTCCGCCCGTGTCTCCATACCTCAGGATTTTACGGCTCCTCTGATTATCCTTGTGGTTTTCTCTTTCCTTCTAGTTGTGGGCATTTCAGTCCGCCAGCTTTCCTGTGGTTCTGGATGATGTCCGTTTTGACTTTTAGTTGTATTTTTGAAATTGTTGTGCCCGGCTGTAGGTTAGGTGTTTAACCTATGCCGCCATCTTGGTTCTCCCTCAAATTCTGACTTCTTTTCTCCTCCACCTCCAATGCCTTCAGGCTATGGTATAAGTCCAAACCAGCACCCCCAAAGTGGGGGAGTTGGGGGGGCAAAGGGAAGGGGTGCTCCTGGATGTTTCCAAGTCCTGATTTCTAGACTCTGGGAAATTATCATGTTCCATATCATTTAAAATCTGAACGATACTGCAAATACTCAACCCTGGCCAGTTCATTAAATTCCCTGCCTCCTCAGCCCGGAGAGAATGCTATCTATCCTTTGATAACCCACGGAAATGAACACTTTCTATTTTATCAGCTTTGAGCTCCTAGCTACCCAAACAAAGTCATGCACATAGTTCCTCCCCTCTCCTCCTTTAGACCCCGACAAGCCTGGGCTGTAGAAAATCCCTTTGGAGGCAGAAGGAAAGAGTATGGACTGAAACTTCAACTTTTTAAGTCTAAAATTGCAAAAGATGTCAACATTGGCAATGTTACCGAGTTGAGGAGATTACGTTTCTTTCCATGTTGAAGTGGTTCCTGAAATACCTGCGGGGCTCTAACAGCAATAACCCACGCTTCTTGTGAAAGTGGGTGCCGACGGCACCTAGAGGCCTCCAACCCCACCCTGAGCATCGCACCTCGGGCCGGCAGGCAGCACCGGCTTCAGGCAGGTGCTCTGGGGCTCCTTGGGTGTTTCACAGCGAGAGACGGGGCGGTCGCAGTGCAGCCACAGCGCCTGAGCACAGCTCCGTACGGACAGCCACTGTCACGCCATCTCACGGAGACTGTTCCGCTAAAGACTATACAATTATATTTTAATTCTGAAAAGTGAGTAGTCACTAATAGACTTGGAAACTACATAAAGGTGAAGGAAGAGAACACAAATGAGTTTCGGGTGATTATTCAATAACATCGTTATTAACATCTGGTGCATATTACTCAGGTCTGCGTTCTCCATATGGGTCTGAAAACTTATTTGAGATTACATGACACGCACAACTCCTTTATGTTGTTAACAACCTAACGTGTTGTAATAGATTTCCTTGTAAACATTTTAATGTATATACTGTATAATACTTCTCATCTCTTCTCAGATCATGACTATTTTTAAGACACTCTGAGGTGAATAGACGAAGCTGTGTGAGGCCAGAGGCAACTCTCACACCCTTTTTAAAAAACATATTTTTTTATTGATTTTAGAGAGGAGGGGAGAGGGAGAGAGATAAAAACATCAATGATGAGAGAGAATCACTGATTGGCTGCCTCCTGCATGTCCCCTACTGAGGATCGAGCCTGCAACCCAGTCATGTGCCCTTGGTCAAAATTGAACCCCGGACCCTTCAGTCTGCAGGCCGATGCTCTATCCACTGAGCCAAACCAGCTAGGGCAACTCTCACACCCTTTGATCACCACTGAGGCCTGAGAGGATCAGTTTCTGGAACCTTCTGCCGTGGGGCAGGACCCACCTGTGGGCACTTATTCCTAAGGCTCTTCTGTGCTGTTCCATCACTGGCCATTTAAGAGGCGTGTCCACTTTTTATTAGTAAAGATGATGTTGCAGTACCACCTTTGGCCATAAAGCTTTTCACACAGTTAAGGATATTTCCTTAGAATTGTTGAAATAAAGAAGAAGAAACAGACCAACCTTGAAAATCCCCTGAGCAGACAAAACCAGGTTAGTCACATGAGCAAAGGTTAATTTAGCTTATTTTGCAAGACTCGCTTGACCTGGGTCATTTCTTGCTTATACATCTGCATATCATAAGCAAAACTTGAACTGTTTCCCACGGTTGATATGGGGGAACCACTGAGCCATTCCTATCGTATAAGAAAATTCGAGTGCCATCACCAGCCGGTGTGAAGAATAAGCAGACCCTGCCTTCTCCGTCCCAGCTGCTTTATAACAGCGCCCTGGGCCTCACTCCAAGGTTGGGTTTGAGGGCTTCCTTGTCTGCAAACTGTCCTTTTGGGAGGGTGTGCAATAAGCTTGACTAATTATGGCTTCAGTGATTATTGGTTTTACTTCTGTTATTGCTAAACTTTTTATAGAATAAATTCTCAAGAATGGTTGCACTGACTATTTAGAACTATTCCTAAGAATATGATGCATGCAGATTGTGTTTTTAAGGCATCCATCACATTTTAGAATGTTTCCTCCAGCTGCCCTTCTCCAGCACTGGATATCCTTTTGAAAACATTTCTGTTCACGTGGTAGGCTGAAAAATGGCATGTAGTTCTAATTAGCATTTTTGGTTACTCTCAAATGAATGCTTTCACATTTACCTGAAAGTTCCTTTTGTTTTCACTTGTGAATGGCCAGTTTTGAAATCATGTTACTTTTATCTTTTTGTATGATCTCTGAACGCATAATAATCTGGCCACTCTGTGTGTGTGTTTTTGTGTGTATATATATATATATATTAGAGGCATAGTGCATGAATTTGTGCATGGGTGGGGTCCAGCCAGCCTGGCCAGGGGAGGGGACATGGGTGGTTGGCCAGCCTGCCTGCTGGTGTAACTCCTGTTCGAGGGAACAATTTGCATATTAGCCTTTTATTACATAGGATATACACTGAGTGGCCAGATTATTTGCGTTCAGAGATCATAATAATCTGGCCACTCAGTGTATATATATTTTTTTAAAAAGATCTTCCCAGTGATGAGAGCTGTCCATATGTGGAGTGGGCAGACAATTACTCTCCCTGACAAAGTTCAGAGAGAGTGACCATCTTCTTGAACGAGGTAGAGAGACGGTGTGGCCATCCACCCTGAACCAGGTAGAGGCATCTCTCCTGACGGGGGGCCGGGTTGGGCCCTGGGAGCCGGGTCCTCGCCTCCAACCTGGTCAAGAACAGGCCCTCCAGCCGCCTCCTCCGCTTTCCCCACTGGTCACCACCAGGAGCCTGTGGCCCCCGGGCCTCCCTCAGGACCTGCCAGGGGGGAGGGTGCTTGTGTCTGTGAAAGCGGAGCTCCGCCCCTCCTAGGCGGCCAGCTGCCTACTGGACAAGGATGGGACTTCCCTCCTGGGATCAGACCCCTTCCCCAGGGTGCTCCCCAAGCACGAGCACTTCTCCCGGGCCTCAGCACGTGGGCTGTAATGTTGTAATGTCACCGCGTTAGTAACAGTCACTAACCAAGCGGATGAATGGAGGGTGGAGTTTTTAAATGAACCAGATGAGTGACTCATAAAGCATAAAGTTAGCCGTTTTGAAGTGAACGATTCAGTAGCATTTTGTACAGTCACGATGTTGTCAACCACCTCTGTCTGTACCGAGCATTTCCATTGGTTTAGAGCCAAATGCTCTACCCACCAAAGTTCCCCTCACCCCCTCCTGACGGTGCCTGGCTCCCACCGACTGGCGTTCTGTGTCTAAATGGAATCGTCCGCACGACCTTTTGTGTCTGGCTCCTTTCACTTAGCGTGTTTCCCTATGTTGTGGCATGTATCAGTACTTCATTCTTTTTTAAGGCTGAGTAGTAATCCATACATGTGTGTATATACTATAATTTCTTCATTTGTCCATTGATGGATGTTTGGTTCCATCTTCTGGGCTGTTCTACAGGTACGTGTGCCTAGGTGTTGTTAGTGGGTGTGTTCCTAAGAGCAGAACTGTGGAGTCATGAAAATTCTAGGGTTAACTTTTTGAGGAACCTCCAAACCCCCATCGTGTGCCCCCAATAATGTACAAGGTATGAGGTCTCCAGTTCCTCCACATCCTCACCATCCAGTTCCTTGGTTGTTGTTATAACATCCTGCTGAGTGAGGAGTGGTCCCTCTGGACGGGCTGGTGCCCACACCCGGCCTGCAGTGGTGCGCTCCCGGCGCAGCAGCCTCCTCACTGAGGACTGTGTCCAAATCAGAGCTCATCATTCCCTCGCCTTTTTCTCTAAAAGAGCCCCGTCCATTATGTTTTCGGCCCCACAAAACTTGCCGTTTCCCCGCACACCAGCGGATGAGACGATCGGCGGATGAGAGGATCTGCCCATCACAATAGCAACACGCCTGTCTCTCGCGATGGTGGTTGCTCTCTGCTTCCACCTTCCACGTCAGCCTTTACGACAACACACGCCTTGTCGCTAGAGGAAGTCTAGGGGCCTGGTGCTCCCTGTGGCCTGGCAGCGCCCGACCCACCCCCCTCTCCCCCTCAGGCTGCTCCCATGGCGACACCCTGAGTTATTGCTAAACATAAATCTCGTTTCCCCAAGGCGGCGAGCATGTTCCGCTGACAAATGGCCTCTTCTCACAGCGGAGATTAGACGGGTTCCGTGGAAGCCTGAGCTGCGGCCACCAGGGCTGTCCTGGCTGCAGACCCTGGGAGCCTCGGCGCCGGCGGCAGCGCTGTGGCCTTCGGAAGGCAGGCGTTTGGACCGAATATTCAGTGTCATGGGCATGTGCCGGGCAACACCCGTTATGTCACATTCTGGCCTCAGCACGTGCCGGCTGTTCGCAGGAGGCCCGTCCGCCGAAGCCCCGGAAAGGTGTGCCCCCGCGCCATGCGGTGCCCCGGGCTGTCCCCGTCTTCCTCCGGAAATGGAAGTGTTTCCCACGGTGAGCATGTCGCCCTCCTCTGAGAGGTGCTCGCTCGCCTTGCACACACAAAGCTGCTTCGGGCACTGCGGTTTGCGGCGGCACATCAGTGTTGATTTTGCTCTACAGCTAGCTTTCAGGAAGGGAGGCCTTCCGGCCCTCCCACAGGAGGAGGGAAGGTGTGTAAGCCACGGTTTTCAGATTTCAGCTGAGCAGTGATGCTCACAGGTCACCTGCGGAGCCTGCGGACACGGGCGCTCGGGCTGGCCCACGCCCACGCCCACGCCCATGTACACGCCGCAGGGGCGAGGCCACCCTGAGCAGCGAGTTACATCCAAGCTTCCATCCAAGGAGACTGCATAGGACTAACCAGGCAGCCTGCCCTCAGGTTAATGATGGCGCTTTCTCTCATTAACTTCTAATCCAGGATCATCACAGGCGTACACACAGTAAGACACCAAATAGGAAGCTCCACACACCCTTCACCCCATGGGAACAGCTTCCAGACCTAGACCAAGGTCCCGCCGGTTGTTAACGTTGGCGTGCACGTGTTTGTGTGAGTGTGTGTATGGATTGCTTTACGGAATCTTATCACCTTGTGAGCCCAACATACACAGCGTCCCATCGAGGATCTTCCTGTCGCCCTTTTCTAGCCACACGCATCTCCCCCTGCCCCGCACCCTCACGCACCCTCGCCCACCCTGCCCCCAACAGTCACTAATGTGTTCTCCTTCGGGACAGTTTGTCATGTCAAGAACGTCACGTAAATGGAGTCAGTATTTGACCTTTGGCGGTTGGCTTTCAAGCGGCACCGTCACCTGGCCATCCATGCAGGGTGTGCGCGTGGTTCTGTCCTTCGCCTGAGCAGTATCCCTACACGGCTGCACCGAGGGCCAACATTCATTCGTCCAAGTGGCTGCCAGTTTGGGGTTATAAACAGCTGCTGTCAGCATCCGTGTTCAGGTCTTGTGTGAACACAAATGTTTATTTCTCTGGGATAAATTCCAAGAGTACAATTATTGGGTCATGTGATCATTACATGTTTAGTTTTATAAGAAACTGCCAAACTGTTTTTCAGAGAGACTGCCCTAGTTACACTCCGGCCAGCAACGCATCAAGGATCGGTGTCTGCGTCCTCGCCAGCATTTGGTGTTGTCAGTTTTGCATTTAGGCCCCTCTGGCGGGTGTGGAGTGGCCTCTGCCTGGGGTTCTGCTCCGCGTTCCCCACTCGCCAGCGATGCTGTCCGTCTGCGGGAGCTCGTCTGCGGTAGCCGCATCCCTGTCTTGCTCACTTCATAACTGGCTCGCTTTCCTTTTTACATGCCCTTGGTTGGTATGTAGCTTGCAAACATTTTCCGCTTTATCTGTCCATCCTAATAGGAACTTTCACAGAGAAGTTTCTAATATAGATTAGATGCAACTTACACTTTCTCCTCTTATGGTGTCAAACTTAAGAACTCTTCTTCTTTTCTTGTAGTTTTTCTTCAAGTCTTGTGGTTTTATTGTTTACACGTATGTTCATGATCCAGCTTGAGGGAGGGAACTTCTGGAGAAAGGTGAGGTTTGGGAAGTTCCTGCTTCTGTCTGGATGTCCCCTTGCTCCAGCACCATTTGCTGCAAGAGCTCTCCCTCCTTCCTTGAACTGCTTCTGCCCCTCCGGTCAAAGACCAGGGGGGTGTTTTCTCTGTGGCGTGCATGTGCCGAGGCCTGGGCCCTGGGCAGGGGGAGACAGCAGTGAGGACAGTGGTGGTGACCCAGGGGGACAGGGACCACACTGAGGAGCGCTGATTCCAGAGCCAGAGGACAGCAGGGTCCTCTCCCCGACTCATGTTGGCAGCAGCTCTGGCGAAATTTTGCTCTTGTTAATCTGCCCCAACAGGCGCTCATCCTTCCTGCAGCGCCCACAGGTGAAGAACCACGACCCGTGTGTCCGCTGGCCCCGTCGCGTCTTTAACCGGCTCGGCTGGCTCTTTGGTGCTGCAGGTCACCTCGATGCGTACACATTTAGAAGGAAGACCAGCAACATGAACTTGACACTCAGAGTCCCTTAACTGTCCTTTATCCAGCTGCCCTGCATGGCTCTCTGTGCTTTCCTGTGCGGCGCCCACAGAGAAGGGAGCGTAGAGGTGGGCGCTGGAGAGTGGGGTGCCCCTGGCTTCCAGAGAAAGGAGCTCCTGGTCTCCGTGAAGGAGCCGTGTCCCTGCGCCCAGCCACAGCCTGGCACCCTGGTGAATGATGTCTCGCTGAGCGCCCAGCACCCTGCACCCTTCCCCCCCTCCCCGTCCTGGGTGGGCGGCCTAGACGCCTGGGCTGCAGGTCCCACGCACACCAGCTGCAGGCCGGCTCCAGGCCTGGCCTCACGGAACTGGAACTGGGCCTGGCTCAGTGCCCGAGGCTCTCCTGCGCCCACTCGGCTCCCGGCGCCCCACTCTCGTGGTATTGCTTCACCGACTCACACAGTCTTGGTTCCCTCTTCCCACAGTGGCCTCTCTCCACAAAGGGAGCCCTGCTCACCTGTCTGCACTGGCCCCTGGCAGAGCCGCCCTCCCATGCTCCGCCTCTCCTTCCGCCTCTCCTTCAGCCTCCAGGCCGCCTCCAGGCCCTGGCTCCAAGTCCTAGCTCCTCCCTCACACCTGCCTCTGCTGCCCACTTCTCCTCCGCAGCCCACAGACCATGGAAAGCTGCTAACCCAGTGGGCCGGCAGCACACCATCACCCAGTCTCAGGCCCACACAGGCCCGCCCTCCGCCAGGTGTTCTCCTCATCCACCTGCCCAGGGGTCACTTCCCAGGAGCAGTTCTCCCCTGAGTGCTTCAGTAGTGGTGACCTTGCCCCGCTGTTCAGTGATTCTTACCTTACAACCAGCTGTGTGCTTGGGATCCCCACACCCTCAATAGGTGAGTGGTGCAGAGCAGCGGGAGGGGAGTGTGTGTGGGTCAGATGGGAGGGGAGTGTGTGTGGGTCAGATGGGAGGGGAGTGTGTGTGTGGGTCAGATGGGAGGGGAGTGTGTGTGGGTCAGATGGGAGGGGAGTGTGTGTGGGGTCAGATGGGAGGGGAGTGTGTGTGGGGGTCAGATGGGAGGGGAGTGTGTGTGGGTCAGATGGGAGGGGAGTGTGTGGGGGTCAGATGGGAGGGGAGTGTGTGTGGGGGTCAGATGGGAGGGGAGTGTGTGTGGGTCAGATGGGAGGGGAGTGTGTGTGGGGTCAGATGGGAGGGGAGTGTGTGTGGGTCAGATGGGAGGGGAGTGTGTGTGTGGGTCAGATGGGAGGGGAGTGTGTGTGGAGGTCAGATGGGTGGAGAGTGTGTGTGGGGTCAGATGGGAGGGGAGTGTGTGTGGGTCAGATGGGAGGGGAGTGTGTGTGGGTCAGATGGGAGGGGAGTGTGTGTGGGGGTCAGATGGGAGGGGAGTCTGTGTGTGGGTCAGATGGGAGGGGAGTGTGTGTGGAGGTCAGATGGGAGGGGACTGTGTGTGGGTCAGATGGGAGGGTTGGCCTGTCAGGGACAGATGTGGGCTGTAGGGGTCAGAGTTCAGAACTATCAGCACAGGGTGATAATACAAAGCAGAACAATGGTTAGTCACTACAGCTTTGCTTTCATTCCCTGGGGTCAATACAACCTTCGGTGCCTGCAGGAGGGAATAGCCTGGGCTGGCTCCCACAGGGAAGGCTGAGGACCTCTCCAGCCCCCATCTCACCCCTCCCTGTGGGAACCAGCACAGCGGGCACATTCTGTTCTGTGTGTGCTGACTCAGGAGGAAGGAACCTGCTGGGAGGAGCAGGAAGCTCAGCCTGTCTGAGTGGAGCCCTATCCCTGGGACTCTGCCTCCACCTGGGAGGCAGCCTCCCTCCCTTCCGACTGCCTCCTCCTCCTCTCCCAGCAGGTTTGGGGAGAAGGAAGACATCATTCCTCAGGACTCCGGAGGTGGTTCCCCTGTCACCACCAAAGGGTTGAGGATGCCCTGATGGCCTTGAACCCTTGCCCTCCAAGGACCAAACACCCCGGGGTGCTCTGGGCTACGGTTTTCTTCATTGGAAACAAGGCAGCACTGCCCTGAGCCCAGCTCGGTGGGTGGGTGAGACACAGGAGTGAGCAGTGCCTCTGTCTTCAAGGAACTTCTCAGATGTCCTGCTGTCCAGCCAGCAATTTCCTGTTTCCCAGTACTGTCGATTTTTTAATCATCTCTCTGTCATTTTGAGAGATTTATGGCATTCGGCTTATTATCTTGATCCAATTGTTCATCTGCTTCATAAAATAGCCTTATTGGTTTTTGCTAGACATGCAAGCATTCCATAATCGTCTGCTCAGGAGGCCAGAACCACGCCTACACGCTGGAGCTTAAACAGCAGAAAGTTATTCTCACAGTTCTGAGGCCGGAGCTCAGATCCCAGGGCTCTCGTCCAGGCGCACAGTGGCTGCTCTGCTGTGGCCTCTCCTGGCCTTCCTCCTGTGTCTGCAGAGTACAGGCTTTTCTGATAAAGAAAAGAGCAGCCTATCAGGAAAAGGCAATAAGCAGGAACAGATGCGAGGGCCTGTGTAAGACGAAAGAGAGGAAAACTAACCAAAGGACCTCAGAGCCAGCATAGCACAGGTCCTCTTTCTGTACCAAGTCAGCGTGCAGTCAGAATGAATGAATGAGGCGCTCAGACGCCCTCAGAACCCCAGGCACCATTGTCAGGATATCCTTTGGCCCGAAGGCCGCCACTACATGGAAAATGGCAAAAGAAGTTGTTGCTGACTTTGCTTCAGAAAATGCCTGAAATCATTAAGGAAGTTAAGCTGCTTATAGAAATGAAATGTAGTAGATGGTGACTATTTTGTATTTATACTGGTTTTCATATTCATTCTCTTTACTGTTGGGTTAAGATTTGGGAAGGGCTGCTATTCTTACGTGTGCTGATGTGTATGTTAATGTGTGTGCATATATGTGTACACATGGGTCTTACAAATGTAAATTTATAATGTAATATTTTTATAGCTTTTTTGTTACTTCAGTCTTAAAATAGCTGTTAAACTTTTAAAGTTAGGCACAGCTACATTTATGGTCCATGAGGATGTGATTCGTGAGCGATACAGATAAACGCACTTTCAGATCCACAGGAGGAGGGGCCTGGAGCAGACTGCTGGGGGCATGAGCACTGCGGAGCGTGAGTGCATGGCCGCCGCGTGCTCTGGACAAACCCAGGGCATTTAGGTGGGGAGCCTGTGCCTGGTCGCATCCACGTGTACATCACCTGTGTGCACACTGCTGTGTGCACAGGGGAAACACGGCAGCAGCTCAGCACCTGCCCAGCTCCCGGGTGAGTGTGAGAAGGTCGTGGGGTGAGGGCCGGGCTCTCCCTGCCAGACCAGCTGCCTTCAGGGCCTGGCTCATATGGCAGGCCAGCACATACTGTGGTGAAAATCAGAATTTTGTAGTGATTTTCAGTATTTTTTTTTACCAGAAATTACTCCTACAAAAATATTCACTTTTTCAAAGCAGACTTTTCTTCAAATTTAACTTTTGAGGACAACTGTCCGAATTTATCATTAATTTGTGTAAAAGCATAATGGAAGGGGAAAGACCTGCTCCTCTCTTCCCCCCCAAGCCCCCGGAGTGGAATGTAATAGTCTCTGCCTGACTCCTGTCTCTCATCCAACAAGACACAAATAGCAGGCATTAAAGGACTTTGGTCACCTAGAATATTTTAAGGAGCTAAGTCATTGAAAAATGAGTTTAATTCTATGTAACTTTTTACAAAATACTTAAAGCCCATGGGGAGAAATGACAAAAGGCCATGGCCTTGCACACTCTGCAGCTGGTTTGCGGAAGGTCTGAGTCCTTCGTGCTGCACTGGAGTCGCTGCCGGCCCTCCTGAGCCGTGCGTGAGCTCCTCCCGCAGACCAAGCTTCCTGGCTGGTGGCACCTCCTCTCACAGGTCTAATGGTTCTCTGTGCTGCCCCCTCCATGTCAGCAGATGCCGAGGTGTGATGCCCCGTCTTTTCTTGTTCTGGGCAGGCTCTTCCCGGGCCTGACCCACTGTGGGCCCGTCCCCTCCGACAGGCCAGTCCCAGCCCAGCACCTGGCCTCCGTCCTCCCTGCCGCCGCCCCTCCCAGATCTCAGCTGCCCACCGCACCACGCGGACATTGAAACACACCTTGACTTTTCCTTCCCACCTCATTTACCAAGCACGAAGGTGGATGCATGTGTATGTGGCTGACAGGTGCCCATGGGCTACCACAGTTACCCACTTTGCTCGCTCTGTTGTGTCCGGGGGCTGCCATACAAAACACTACAAACTGAGCGGCTTACCACGACAGAAACATGTCCTCTCAGGGTTCTAGAGGCTGGAAGCCTGAGAGCAAGTATCGGCCCGGTGGGTCCTCCTGAGGCCTGAGGGGGTCTGGCCAGCCCTCACAGCGGCCGCAGCGGCCAGCGTCCTGGGCACGTCCTGGCTGTGGCGCATCCATCCAGCGTCCTGGGCACGTCCTGGCTATGGCCACATCCCTCCAGCGTCCTGGGCACGTCCTGGCTGTGGCGCACCCCTCCAGCCTCGGCCTCCGTTGCCACCGGGCCTCTCCGGGTCTCCGGGTCTTCACCTGCCTCCCTACAGGGCACTGTCGTTAGTTAAGGGCCCACCTGCTCCAGAGCGGCCTCATTTTGCTCACCAGGGACATCAGGACGGCCTGGAGGTCAGGTTCCGAGGTCCAGGTGAACACCCACGGTGGCGGGACTCGGTCGGGGGGAGCAAGGGCCCCGCCTGCCCCTTCTGCCGCGGCGTGAGCCCCGAGTGCTAACGGGCTCTCTCCTCTCAGTCCCGCTGCCTCCTCACCACAGCTCCTCATCTTCCTTCCTCCTGCAGTTATTTGCCGCAGCACAGCTTGCATGCCCTCCTCTGCTGCGGGAACCGCCCCACTGGGGACACCGGGGCCACGGGGTCCACTGGCCTTTCTTCTGGGTGAGGTGGGCTCCTGCGTCAGTGTGGCGCCCACGGGCGGCCGCCGACACGCCTGGGCTCCGTGTCCTCTCCACCATCCCAGCCCTTCACCTTCACGCTTCCACTCAAATGCGTCCCTCCATGTGAGCTCGCCCGCCACCGCTGCCCGCTCCCCCCATGAGAACCGCCATCCCTCTGGGTCGGGCTAACGCACAGCCTGACACCAGTGGAGACGTGTGGCGGGTGGCAGGACGCTTTCCTGACAAACTCAGAGAGCGTCTGAAGAAGCACTTTCAAGATTCATGTCTCACGCGTGCACTTCTTAACCCGGGCATTATGAGTCCCATCCACCCACAGACCACGGCGTGGCCTCCACAGGGCGTTTCTCCCGGGGCCCAGGAGCCACCCGGCCACCCCGTGAGGCAGCTCTGCCGCAGCGCCCCAGTGCACCGCTCCCCAGCCCTGCCCGACACTGGCCAAGTCCATGGCTTTCCCGCCTGTAGCCCTGAGTGAACGTAAAGAAATGAGGAACGCTGCTGTAATTCTATGCTTTACCACCAACTTTTTAAAAATGCGTTTTCTCTGAGCCCTTATCAAAAAAAGGAATAAGTATTATTCTAATTATTCTTTATTTTTCCATAGGTACATAAACAAATATTTTTGTATTAGAGACGTTTACATTTGCACTTTTGTTCTTACACAGAGACTGTATGTAAGGCTTAAACAGTTACATTCCGAGTCTCTTTTGTTTCCTTTTTATTGGATGTGTCACTGGTTAACCAAATGGTGCAGCTTTCGGGCGCACAGTCCACAGCACACGGAGAAGCAAACTTCTACACCCTCAGCCATCTCAGGAAGAGTATTCAATAAGACTTCCCTTCTACATTTATCAAAATTGGTAAAATACGTCTATCGTTTACTAAATCTTTCATCAGGAATTATGAGGAATAATTATTTTAAAATATATAATTAATAATGGGAAGAGTAAATGCTAAATACAGCTCAAATGAAGCATAGTCATATGAGGCATATACCCATTGGTTTCCTCTCTTACCCACATTTGATTTATCTCATGGGAAATATGTTTCTTCAACTCTATTGTCTTTGTTTGTTCAACCACAAAATTACCTAAAGAAAACTACATTCCTAGCTTCTGTGTATATGTGGACGATTGGCAAAGATTACTCTAGAAAAGAAACTGGGGAAAAGGAAGAGATGATAATGACTGATACACCAATGCTCAGATGCCCCAAAAAGAACGAGGTACAGTAGTTGAAATTTAGCTGCATGGTTCTACCTCAGTTTTCAGCATTTTGGCCATGAGGCAGGTTTGCACAGTACAAGCTGGATGATTAAGAGCAATTATATGGTCAGTGAGGGCTTTTAGATAAGTCAGCAAAAAAAGCATTCCTGGGTCTTAGGGCTTCAGTTAGACCTTTGGACAGTTTGAATATCTGGCTTTGTGGCTAATGATCCAACAACGCTCAACTTCCCTTTTTATAGAATTGTTCAGTGCATTGAGGCACATCAAATAAGGTCAAACAGAAGTGTAGACATGTGGTCTATTTAGTCAATAAGCATTTATTCAGAACCCCGCTGCCTGAGGTCTTATGGAGGCTGAATATGCTCCGAACTTGACCTTGAGAACTTCGGTCTGTGATGCTGTCAGCTACGTACAGGGCTGCACACACCCCACGGTCACCGCTGACACCTGCTCACGTCGCCAGAACTGTGTTTCGAAGGCCTCGTGGGCGTCACAGGCGAGGCCCACCCACAGACAGACTCGCCTTTTCCATCCACTGTCACCACCGCAAGCCAACAGCTCCTTTTGAATCCCCGTGTCACGTGACTTCATCTTCGGGGATCTGGTCTCTCACAACAGAAACCTGGCGTTCTTCTCAACTCTTTCTTCGGGTTCGTCCAAAAGATCCGGAAAGTTCAGAGCCTTTGATTTCTGCCTGTAAATCGCTCTTTATTCTCTTTTTCCCTCATCGGCTCTAATCTCACCGCCTGCACGCTCCCCGCTCCTCTTCTCCAAAGCGCCCACCTGCTCTGCACCTGCGTGGCTCCCTTCAGCCTGCGGCCGATGCAGGCGACGGAGCAGCCATCAGAACCTGGCCACTCCCCGCCCCGCCACCCAGCCCCAGGCGCGCCGTTCCCGACACGTCGAATGTCCTGTCCACCTTGGAGCGCATTGTCCTCACAGCCTGAAAGCCTCCTTCCATTTCTCCGTGGACGCCCGGCTAAGCTTCTCAGCCTGAGACGCTCTGTCTGTGCAGCCCTCACGCACCCCAGGCCGAGTCCCGTGTGTGCGTGTCTTTACGGCTGATTGTTACTTAGTTACTCACATCCCTGCCTCCCGTGAAGCTGTGAGCATCCACCGGGGACTCTGGCTAACGCATCTTCGTTTCCGATACATAGAGACTCAACAACTGTCTGGCGGGGGAATCAACGTCTAGGTACACTAAGGTGTTAAGAAGAAATCTGTGGAGCGGTACCTATAACACTTCTTACTCATCCGGAAGAAGGGTTTTTCGGGTTTTGTGGACCTAATGTCCTATTTCCATCCCCTTTAAGGCGTACTGGGTCTCCTCCCACCACCTCCGCCTTCGCCGTTCTAGAGACGAATCTGAAAGGTCGTAATGGACACAGTTGAAGAACCTTGATGCTCGCACAGGACTGGTGACAGTTGCGAGAGAAGTGAATTATCCTGTGATAGGCAGAAGGGAGAGAGACACCGCTGGCCTGGGAGCCCGCAGCAGTTTCGGAGAGGCTGTGTTTGTGGGCCTGGCCCAGAGGGTCGGGTGGGTCACACAGCTTCTCATTAAATGGAATCCTCAGGTTCCCGGTTCCACGTGAGCCCAGGAGTTCCAGCTGGAAGCAGATGAAGAGGGCAGATGTGGATGTGAGGCAGTGAGAGTGATGGAGGCTGTGTGGGCCAGGAGGCCCAGGTCAGACCTCAGAAGGAAGGTGGGGAGTGAGACGAAGCCTGTGCGGAAAGTCAGATCCTTAGGAAATCACTTGCTTACACCGTGTACCCTGTACTAGCTGTTTGTATGCTTTTTTTAGAAGGAAGTTCATTAAAGGACCAGTTATCACAAACTTAGTGGCTTAAGACAGCGCCCATTTCATAGCTCACAGGTCCTTAGGTCGGAGGGCTGGTGGTTGGCCGCGTTCTTGCCACAGGTCTCACAACTGAACCAACGTGTCAGCCAGCTCCTCACCCGGTAAGCCCTGGTCCTCCAAGCGCTGGGAGGAGGTCATGGCGGACACGAGCCACTGTGAGCACACACAGAGCGGGGTCACCGCCCAACTGATCCTGTGATCCCGGGGGGCAGGGACCATTGTCAGCCTCCCTAAGGATCTCAACTGTGCTTAGAAACTCAGGGAAGCAATCAAGGAGGGCGCCCCGCCCACACGCACGCCCCGCCCACAGACGCCACGCCCACACTCATAGAGGCCACGCCCACGGCCATAGAGGCCACGCCCACGGCCATAGAGGCCACGCCCACGCCTCTGTGCGGGTCTGTGCCTGCAGACGGACGGGGGAGTGGTTGGTGGTTGCGGGCGGCAGGGCAGTCAGTCAGAAGGTTGACCGCAGCACGGAGCGAGGTTCCCCGCGGTTCCGGACTGGAAGGCTGCATCGTATTTCGTTCTTAAGGGGAAGAGGCTAGCATGCAGCCGTCACTGGAGTTTGGTCCATGTGCCGAGAGGGACATTTTGCACTTTACTTGTCCATAACCTGAAGGACACAAGCCCTGACTATTTACGCTCCAAGGTGTCTGAGACCCACGCCTGCGTTCTAAGCACCATCTGTGACCCTCCGGGCAATCCGCTCGGGGGCTTTCACCTGCTGTTTATTTCTAACTTCCAGTGATTTCAGGACCTGGATATTTTCATGAATGTCGCCATTTTAAATGTCACAAAAAGCCTCCTCTGCCTGTATTAGGAGGGGGAGATTCTGGAATGTTCTGACTTCAACCAAGCCAAGCTCTCTGCTCCTGAAGCTAACCAGCCTCCTAACAACACTTTCCTCTTTTCCCTACAAAGCCCAGCCCGCAGCTGCGCGGTCCGCCCCGCAGGCCGGGCCTCCGGAGGGGCGGCCGGAGCGAGGCCGGCTCCCCGGCTGCATGGACTCCGGCTCAGGTACGTCTCCTGGCTCCTGGCGGGCGGGCCGACCCAGGGAGGCCCGGGCCCAGTCAGGTGGTTCTGCTCCCTGCCCACCTGAAAGGCTCTGCCGACTCCCCTGCCCGACGTCCTGCTCAGGCTCCTCAGCTGGGTGGCTCCGCCTGGGGAGCTGGGGCCGCGAGCAAGTCCCCCCACAGGCCCTGGGAGGAGGAGGGCCCCATCAGTCACACCTGCGGGGGGTGGGGGGGGAACCTTTCCTGACTCATTGGGCACCGTCCTGTGGGCACGACTCGGGGTCCCCTTCTCCACGCTCCTTCCGACGTGGGAAGAGCCGATAAGGTCCCTGGCCCCCGGGAAAGCCGGCGGCTGGGGGGAGCGCTGTGCTGCTGGAGCACGTGACCCCCCCACCCCCGACCCCCGACCCCCGACCCCCCAGCTCTGCGGGCGGGCGGCGCTCGGTCACGCGGCTGCTCCTCCAGACGCGCGCTCCCTGCTGTGGCTGCTGCTGGTGGCCGCCGCCTGCGGCTGGAACTGCTGGCTGCTCCCCGCGCGCCTGGCCTTCCCGTGCCAGACCCCGGGCAGCGCGCGCTACTGGCTGGCGGCGGACGGCGTGTGTGACGTCATCTACCTGTGTGACGCGCTGCTGGTGCAGCCCCGGCTGCCGGCCACCCGCGGAGGCGACGTCATAGTAAGTGGTCAGGTGGCTGTGACGTCATAGTAAGAGGTGGTGGATGTGACGTCATAGTAAGTGGGCGGGCGGAGGCGACGCGGGCGGGGTGTCAGCTCCGAGCAGCTGGAGAGTCACAGCCTCTTGGGAGCCCATTGCCCTCCCGGCCCGCTGGTCGGATCCAGCAGAGCAGTGAGGACACCAGAACCGCAGCAGCTCCCCCCGCACCCCCACCCGCAGCTCCCGCGCCTGGGGCGCTGGTCTTGGAAAGGAGAGGAGGGTAGCGCCTTCGCTGTGGGTTGGGGGCGGGGGCGCTGGGAAGGGCCGCGCCAGGAGGAGGCGGCCTGGTTCTCGGCTTAGGGACCCGGGGACACTGAGGCTTCAGGGGGAGGGCACTCGCTCAGGCCTCAGACCCAGGCGGGCATCCGGCCGGACTCACCCTGCGCGGCACTGGGTGGGGCGAGCTCCTCGGCATTGGGTAGGACGCGAGGGTACAAAGGTGACGTGGTATGAAAGGTCAAAACCGGACGGGCTTACCGGGATAACTCAATAAGCACCCAGCACGGCGCACGGGGCGTGACCGATACTCTGGGGCTCGAGCCTCCGAGTGCGGGTTAGGAGCCGTCTTCTGTCCGTTACAGCCTGCCATTCACCTCAGCACTTTAAAATCAGGCAGAAAAAAATAAAAAATACAATAAAATAAAATCAGGCAGGTACTTCATCCGCGCTGCTCGCCCCCCGGAGCCCGCAGCTGTGAGCTTTGTGGAGACCCCGCGCGGCTGCGCATCACGGGCCCGCACCCAGCAGTCTGCCTGCAGCCGCACACAGGTCAGGTCCGGGTGCTTGGAGCCGCCTGGGGACAACCTGGCTGGAAAGGGAAGGAGGGGCCCTGGCCCTCGGGTCAGAGTGGACTCCCACGCTGTCCAGTGCACTGGCCACGAGCCATGTGTCCATTCAAATGTAAATCCTAATTAATGAAGATGAAATGACATGGAAAATCCTGGTTTCTCAACCACACCACCATCCTTCCGGAGCCCAAAACCACTGGTGGCGGGGCTGCCTGGCAGATAGCACAGAGCGAGGCCTCCCATGTGAGATCCGCCATTGGGCGGTGCTGTTGGGAGAGAACCATGAACACCAAGGTCTGCACAAGAGCCAGACCCCAAGGAGGGAGCCACGCCTGCAGGCGCGCCAAGCACAAGCAGGATCAAGCCTCGGTGGTGCAGCTTTTAATTAATACACCACGGGCCTGTCTTCTGTTCACACTTCGCTTTGCAGCTTTCTCCCCAGAACTGCAGCGCCTACTCAGAAACCAGCTGCCTGCTCTTAAGGCAATGGTCTCTGGGACTCATTCCCCGCTGCGGGACTGCACGCCCAGTCAGCTAAGGCAGACAGAAGGACGTTCCCATGAGCACAGACCCAATCTACAGCCTCTGCCCCTCGCCTCCCCCAGCTTCCTTTCCAACCAATGCCATGTGCCATCCTTGCTTCCTGCCCACCGGGTGGCCCAGAGCAGACCCGCCAACGTCACAGTAGGGCAAGCAGAATGACCAGGGAGTGGCACTGTGTTCTTCTGTATTTGGGGGAGAAGAGAGGTAGGTTTCTTGATCGCCTCAATATTCTCTTCAGAGTCTCCAGGAGATCTTAAATTAGCAGAAAGCTGGAAGGACTATTTTGGTGACTTTTTAAATGTTATTTGCTATAGAGTGCTTCCTGTACTTGAAATCTCTCCGAGAAAGGAATTCTAAAGGCCAGAGCTGACGCTGTAGCAAAAATGTATTCACAGCACCACTCCTGTGGAAGTCAGGCCTCAGCGCTCTCCCGCGCCTGCCCAGGCTGAGCGGCCGCGTGATGAACGAGGATGCTGGTGGACAAATGGGAAGTAAACAGCACACACGGAGCTCATTTCAACCTCCATTAGATGCACCAGGGGGAGGAAATCAATGTTTGACAAATGAAAATGACAGAACCAGTAAGGGGAGCCTTTTATTTTCCATTTTCTAGGAGGCCTTTGCACACAATGGACTGTTGAAACCTGGAAAAATAACCAATGAAAGCACACTCAATAGGCTCTATTTAAAATGCATTATCACCAGCTACAAATGTAGAACAGAGATGAATTGCCTTGTTTGTTCAAAAGACATGTAATGGTTTCTTTAATTTAGGGAAGGTCATTTTCGCCTTCGAGACTTGATTACACTTTGGAAAGAAGATACGCGAGTTGCCAGTCGAGCACCTGACCGGAGAGTCTCACTACCTTTCCCTCATCCACTCATTCATTCATTCCTTCACTCATTCATTCATGCATGCATGCAGCAAGCGTTTATCAAACACCCTCTATTGCCAAGCATCCCAGGGCTGGAGGATGGAAATATTAATTCCCCGGGGCCTTGAGGGGAAACAGAAAAGTAGCAAACAACAGCTTGAGATGCTGAAGGTCCCTGCAGAGGGAGCTGGGGGGGAAGGGAGGCGGGGGGGGGGGGGGGGGGAAGGCCACAGGTTTTCCATCCTGTGGAGTAGTTTCCACAATGGGCTGCCCTAACAGACAGCAGCATGCTAATGAGAGAGCAGCATGCTAATGAGAGAGCAGCAGGCTAATGAGAGACCAGCAGGCTAATGAGGGACCAGCATGCTAATGAGGGACCAGCAGGCTAATGAGGGACCAGCATGCTATGAGGGACCAGCAAACAGCTGGTCCCGCCTTTCCTTTATGGACAGCAGTGGTGGAGCGGAAGTAACAGTGGGATGGTTGGCTAGGAGCTCTCATGCCTGCAGTACTTTGCAAAGACCAGGGACACAGTCAGTGCCCTCCCGTGACAGTGTCAGCCAGGCCTGCCTGGAGAGACCGCCTCTGAGTCACTGTTTATAAACTGACCCACCAGGGAGCAAAGTAACCGCTCCCTGCTCGGTGCACTGCGGGCCTTACTCAGACTTCCCTTACTTCTTTGTTAAATAACAACTCAGCTAATTGGGATGAAGTAGAAACAAACATCAGGGTCAAGCTGCATCTCTGAAACTTACGAACAGCATCACTTGAAGAAAATAAATGCACCCTTTCATTGAACACCATCATTTTCATCCATAGAATGGGAATAATAGGACCCCACTCACAAACCCCTGTGAGGGTCAGAGAAGACAGCGTGGGCACCTGGGCCGGGGCCTGGTGTCTGGAAGACTCGCGTGAAGTTGCTGACCGATCAGAGGGATGACATCCGCACTTGCTCCTCCCTCTTGTCTCCTGGCTGTGCATGTCGCTCTCGCTCTTTCCTGAGGAGAGGGTTTTGGGAGCAGGCCAGTGTTCAGCCCCTCTCTCCCGGGATCGCAGAGTCTGCGCAGAAAATGGTGGAGGGGTCAATGGGTGGCAACCTCGGTCCGAGGACTTTCTTTCCTTGAGTAACCGTTTCATCCGCCATGAAGTTGTTGCAGAGGACATTCTTATTTTTGAAACACATCTCTCTGTTCCGTGTGAAGTTACGGCATTTTTACGATTGTTTAGGAGAAGAGGTAAATAAGTAAACATAATAATTCCTGGAACATTCAAAGAGTTTAGATGCATTAGCATACCTTCCCAAAGTAAGCCTCCCCTGAGGAATGTGCCTGAGAAGAGAGAGAATACACAGGGCAACATTTTAAAAGTAAGTGCCTGTGGTAACCCGTAAGCTGATCCTCATAAAACTAACGAAGCCACATCACTTCGGGCTCCAGAGGAGAGCGATTTAGAATCACTTCTGGCATTTCCATTCAGTCTACCACGCTGCAGTTTCATTTACATTTTTCAATCATAGGAGCTTAGACAACTCGGAAAGCAAAGGCACAAATGTGCTCCATCCATTCTGCCAGCTTTGGGGGGATAATTCGCCTTCATTTCTTAGCACTTGCGATGAATCCATCGGCCCCACTTAAGCTTCGAAGGTGCTCACGGATTGGTCCTAAGCTTGGCCCGGGTTTCAGCTAGCCTTCTGCGGATGCCGACGTGTGGCTCAGTGAGCCGTTTTACACAGTAAAAATCATTAAACAAGCATGTCTGATATATTTTCGGGTATATTTCTGTAACATTTAGTATATGTACATGGGCAGAATTCTAGCCAAAAGGGGGAGAGCAAAGGAGTGTGAGAAACCAAGATGGCGGCATAGGTTAAGCACCTAACCTGCAGCCTGGCACAACAATTTCAAGAATACAACTAAAGGTCAAAACGGACATCATCCAGAACCACAGGAAAGCTGGCTGACTGAAATGCCCACAACTAGAAGGAAAGAGAAAACCACAGGGAAAATCAGAGGAGCCATAGGAGCCTGAGGTATGGAGACACGGGTGCGCACGCATGTGAGGAGGACGGAGCCACAGAGGACGGGGCGGCTGACAACCTGGCCGGTGTTCTCTAGCGGGAAGGAGATAAAAGATCCAGATTGCGCTGAACCCCAGCTCTGACTGCACTGAACCCCAGTTCCGGGCGAGACCCTGGGGAGCCAGGCTCATGCTGGGGGAATCTGGGCTGTGGGGCGAAGGCACAGAGGATCAGCGAAAGGCAGAACTCCGGAGGCGCACACGTGAATGCCCGCAGAGGATGGACTGTTGCCTGTGCCGCTGAATTGCCCTGGTGGGGAGGAGACAGGGGCTCCGGACCGTGCTGAACCCCAGTTCCGGCTGCGCTGGGCCCCGGCTCCGGGTGAGACCCTGGGAAGCAAGGCTCATGCTGGGGGAACCTGGGCTGTAAGGCGGAGACGCAGGGGAGTGGCGAAAGCCAGAGCACCAGAGGCGCATGGGAATTCGCGCAGAGGATGGTCTGTTGACTGTGCCGCTGAATTGCCCTGGTGGGAAGGAAACAAAGGCGCCAGACTGCGCTGAGCCCCAGTTCCGACTACACTGAAACCCAGTTCCGGGCGAGAATCTGGGAATCCAGATTCATTGGGGTAGAGACTAGACTGTTTGGCAGCGGGCGAAGCTCCAGGGCGCTTTTCTCTCAGAGGTGTTTGCAGGGAGTACAGAGGGACACTGAGACCTAGGAACCTCATAGGGCGGGGCTGACGGGAAGCCAAGGCTGTAGGCTCCACCCTGAAACTCCGCCCCATCCAAGCTGAGCACAGAGGCTTTTACAATTTTGCAAGTCTAGTTGAATAAGGCTGTCTCCCGGCATAGACACAGCTGATCCTCACAGCCAATTGGACTGGAGGGCAAATCCTCCCAGTGTACCAACAGCAATCAAGGCTTAACAACACCAAGACTTTGCACTCAGCCCACAAAGGGGGGTATCAAGAGCGACCACCTAGGGAGATTGGGGAAGCTGAGCTATAGGGAGGCAGCTAAAAGGTGAAGACACCGAAGCAGGTCACGAATAGAAGGGATGAAGGAAAGTAAACTAATGGACGACACAGTGTTCAGAACCACATTTATAAGGTTACTTAAGAATCTTCTGGAGGACCGAGATGGCGGCATAGGGCAGACGCCTGATTGTTGCCTACCACAACAATTTTGAGACTGCAGCTGGAGGGCAGAGCAGACACCATCCGGAACAATGGCCAGAGGAGTTGCTGGGAGGGGGTTGATCAATGGGAGTTGGGATCGGGAAGAGGGGCCCCACTGGGTCCCGGATCCGGTTGCGCTCGCCCGGCGACTGGTCGCCGCTGCAGGCCCGAGTGCCACCGCAGCGACCTTGGACCAGCCCGCCGCTGTGCATCAGGCACACTGAAGCTTCACTGAGCCCGCCGCCTGGCGAGTTCCGCGGCGGCCGCCCCGGAGCTTTGAGAGGATGGCTGAAGGAATTGCTGAGAGGGAACTGACTGACAGGAATTGGGATCGAGAAGACAAGGCCCCGCTGGGTCCCAGGTCCGGGTGAGGCCGCGCATCCCTGGATCCGGGCAAGGCCACGCGCCCCTGGATCCGGGTGAGGCCGCACGCCCCCTGGGTCCGGGTGAGGCTGGGTCCCAGGTCTGGGCGAGGCTGCGTGCCCCTGGTCCCGGGTGAGGCTGGGTCCCGGGTCCAGGTGAGGCCGTGCCCCTGGGTCCAGGTGAGGCTGGATCCGGGTCCGGGTGAGGCCACGCACCCCTGGGTCTGGGTGAGGCTGGGTACCGGGTCTGGGTGAGGCCGTGCCCCTGGGTCCAGGAGAGGCCATGAGCCCCTGGATCCTGGTGAGGCTGGGTCCTGGGTCCGGGAGAGGCCACGTGCCCCTGGGTCTGGGTGAGGCTGGATCGCGGGATCGGGTGAGGCCACACGCTCCTGAGTCCAGGTGAAGCCGCGCCCCTGGGTCCAGGCGAGACCAAACCAGAGGGAGTCGGACCTGCATTACCACCATTGGTCCACCACCCAGAGCTGAAAAGTCAGTGCCGACATGTACACATAAGGAACTGGTGGACATTGAAATTGGGTCTCAAAAGAACTGTTGGTCCAGAAAGAAACTCACTACAGACTGATTCATTTGCCTGTCAGCATAACTATTATTGCTCGTCTCACATTCAGTTCTTATAAGTATATATCTAGTGACATATGATCTCGCTCATCTAGGGGAAATGATGAACAACATAGACTGATGAACAAGAACAGACCCAGAAACAAGGAGGCATCGATCGGACTATCGGGCCTCAGAGGGAGGATAGGGGAGGGTGGGGGTAGGGGGGAGAGATCAACCAAAGGACTTGTGTGCATGCATATAAGCCTAACCAATGGTTAAGGACAACAGGGGGGTGAGGTGGGGGGATGGGAATGGGAATGGGGGGTGAGGACAAATATGTGACACCTTAATCAATAAAGAAATAAAAAAATTTTAAAATAAAGGGGGAGGGCAGGGAATGGGTAGTGACTGGAACATCCTGCAGAGCCCTGAACTTGGACAGCCCAGTGGTCAATGGTAGAAGAGGCCACTTCCATGTGTACAAGTCACCATGCTTTGTCCGCTAATTAATAGCACATAGACAAGTCCTTCCTGCTATAACTAAATGTAAGGATCCAAGTTCAATGTTAGCATTAGTTCTTTTAGGTCTGAATGTTAGCAAACGCTATCCTACTCCTTTATCACTTACCACACATTTATTGAGAGCACCTACTATGTGTTTGACATTGTGTTAGAAACTGAAGAAACAGTATTTTTTAAGTGAGAAAGTAGTTTATTAAAACGGTTAAAATATAAATATATTTCAGATGGATCCCCATGAGCTAGCGAGGCACTACAGGAGTTCTACAAAATTTCAGGTAGGTGACTTACAAATGCAAAATTATTCAAGCAACCCATTGCCATTTTACTTTTAAGTCCCACCATACATTTCTCCCTGAAAACCTGCTTTCTTTCACAACTGAAGCCTTGGGAACAGTTTGCACAGGTGAGGTTTGTTAGAGGCTGTAGAGGTGTTTCTCTCTTTTCCGCGTCCAGCACGGAAAAGGAACGGGTCCAGTTGCTGAGTGGAGGAGCTGGGGATTAAGAAATAAAAGAAAGAGACAAGATGCAGAAATAGAAGCAAGCTGGGAGCCAGGTGGGACGCCATCCTCTCTGATGGAGAGGCAGTGACAACCCTGAGCCACGCAGCACATTTATTTATACCCCCAATACCAGGAAGCAACACCAAAACTTAGGATCAAAGGAGCTTATTTGCATTCTTAAGTAGGCCCCAGCATTACTGGATTTACATATCTAGACCCGCCGCTGCCGACACCTGGACAAAGGTAAGAAGTCAGAACTAAATAACACCACCCCCCGCCTTCTTGGGGAGGTGTAACCAAGACACGGCTCTGCCAGTCGCCTCGGGCTCAGCTGACAACAATTTAAAGAATGTCCATGTGCCTTCCCAGGCAGCCCTCTACAAGAGGCAACCGAGGTGGCACCTAGCGGTGCACGCATGCTTCCTCGAGCTGCAGATGTGTCTCTCCATGTGGGGGTCTTTACCGCAGAACAGAAGTCTGGGCCACACGGACTCTCGGAGTTCGACGTCAGTAAGGAGTGTGGCTGAGCCTTGTCCTGCCCGCACGGAACGCTAGCCTCATTCACGTGCCTGATGACGTAAGCGCCTACAGTTACTTCCCCTCCCCTTTCTCGTTCTGTAAAGAATGAGAAACACAAGAGAGGCTAATAGTTAAGCGACACGGCATGGCCTCTGCCTTCCCTCCAATGGCAGCATAACCTTGTTTTTTCACCCGCAATCATTTACAGCCAAGAGCTCGTTACCTTCCGTCCATCCCCCTAACTCTGAGACACAGGCAGGGATTTGGGGGTCACCCAACGTCACCCAATCTGGAGGAGTGAACTCCAACCTCCCATTTCAAGGACAATACTTGAGTGGCCTCAAATTTTCTTTAAAAACCCAAATCTTGGTTTAGGTGCCAAATTGTCCCACTTGCTGATGTATGGTGATTAGAATGCCTTTCCAGCTCCTTTTCTTTGTGAACAAGGCACCTGCTGAGATGCACTTGTTCAAAAGCTGCTCGACTGGGTGCATCTGCCGCGAGGACCGTCTCCTTTCTAAGTGCCCCAGGGCACTCCAAACTTCATCGCTCTCTCGAATGTGATGAGGGGAGACTTACTCCTGTATTTAATTGGGTTGATAAAGATAAATGGTTGCGTTTACTAGTATTTCGTTGTGGTCGCTCCTGCTTTCGCCTGCCCTGCGCCCTCCCTGCGGCACTGTGCACGAAGGTAGAGGCACCTTTGTGCTTGGCAACTGCACTCGCGGCCTGGCAGCTTCTGAGCACAGACGCGCCTCTCAGCCTGTGTCCCCAGGCTTTACCGGCGCCATGCCCTGCGCACAGCGCACAGCGCTGGTCAGCACCACTGAGTTCCCATCACGGAGAAGTGAGTCATCACACGACTCCCCACACGTGTCAACATCGACCGGAACGAGGGCCCGGCCGCTGAGAGAATCAGGGGGCAGGTGGATAGACAGCGAGTAAAAGCTTCATTTGGACAGATCGGTTTTTTACAGGTTAAAAAAAAAAAAAAAAGATGATATGGCCAGCCAGTGTGCTCAGTGGCTGAGCGTCAACCTATGAACCAAGAGATCACAGTTTGATTCCTGGTCAGGTCACATGCCTGGGTTGTGGGCTCTATCCACAGTGGGGGGCACGCAGGGGGCAAGTGATCAATGTTTCTCTCTCATCATTGATGTTTCTCTCTCTCTCCCTCTCCCTTCCTCTCTGACATCAATGAAAGCATGTTTTTTAAAGATTAATATGATCTGAACCAGAAGGCACCGCAGCGAGGGCAGCACCTGCCTTCCTCACCCAGGAGATGTTGTTAGTAGCTCCTCCTTTCACCCTCGGCTTGTCCTGAGGCTCAGCATCCGTAGGATAAAGCCCAGGGGTTTGATGAGATGATGCAGTTTACAAACCAGTACTGTTAGTCAGTGGTGGGTTTCTAATAGCCAGTGGGGAGCAAACCGGAAGTGCCTCTGCTCTTGAGGAGCACAGCCGCTGGGAAACGTTGGCCCAGCTCAGCGCCGCCCCTTCCATAATGTGGCCCCACAGGACGCTTTTCACTGCCCTTAATTGTCTTAAATAAATAAATGTTTTAATGTAACCCCTTTTCAGTGTCACCTAAAAGATAATGAAAGCGAATAATTCTCTTACGTAAAGAAGTGTGATCGGGCAGGCCCTCAAGAATGATGCTGTCATTCAGAATTACCAGGGGTGGGAGGCCAGGGTACAGAAACACAAGACAGACCCAAAATACGCGTGTCCGGTGGAACCGCACTGCAATGCAATCTCCCACCTCGACACCATTGGCTGGAAACCGCACAATTTCTCCTCCCCCACCAACAGCCTCGGCGCACACCTCAGGGCGGGCATTCACTGTTCACCTGTGACCCCAGGTGGACAGGTAGGAAGCCTGGAGGCGGCCACCTGAGCCCGCACCGTCGTCAGTGTGAGCGCCCAGAACTGGCGGAGCAGAAACATCACTGCAGGGAGTGTGCAGGGGTTTCAACTAAAATCTTTCAGCCCAGGAGCCCCGTGTTTAAAACTGTTCAAGTGTAGTCCCGCATCAGTAACCACGCCACCTCTGCAATACCTGGGCAGGTGCAACGGGGTCCTGCGAGCTCAGAGGCCGAGGCCCCCGGGGAGGGCTCAGAGGGCGTGCCCCTTCCCCCCCACTCCCCCCAGGCTCAGAGGGCACGGGCCTGGCTGCCTTGTCTCCAATGGGCTGTTGCTTCCAATGGCACCATGTGTTTACCTGCAGGAGGTTTTGTGTTAAGCGACACAGAACGGTGATGGTGGCTGTCAGCTTCTACATACGGTGGTATAATCCACGTCCAAAAAGCACGCGGACTCGACATAACCACACACGTGTTCTCCCAACAGCTGGATGTTGCCGCAGTGATGCCATTGGATGTGTTCTGCCTCTTCTTTGGCTTTAATCCAATATTTAGAATAAACAGGATATTGAAGGTGAGATAATTCTATTGATACTAGAGACCCGGTGCACAAAATTTGTACACGGGGGTGGTAGGGTGTGTCCTTCAGCCCAGCCTGCACCATCTCCAATCTGGGACCCCTCGAGGGATGTCCAACTGCCCGTTTAGGCCCAATCCTACTGGGATCGGGCCTAAACGGGCAGTCGGCCATCCCTCTCACAATCCAGGACTGCTGGCTCCCAACTGCTCGCCTGCCTGCCTTCCTGATTGCCCCTAACTGCTTCTGCCTGCCAGCCTGACCACCCCCAAACCACTCTCCTGCCAGCCTCATTGATGCCTAACTGCTCCCCTGCCAGCCTGTTTGCCCCTAACTTCCCTCCACTGAAGGCCCAGTCGCCCCCAACTTCCCTCCTCTGCCGGCCTGGTCACCCCTAACTGCCTTCCCCTGTAGGCATGGTCACCCCTAACTGCCCTCCCTTGCAGGCCTGGTCCCTCCCAACTGCCCTCCCCTGCTGGCCTGATCACCCACAACTGCCCTCCCTTGCAGACCTGGTCTCTCCCAACTGCCCTCCCCTGATGGCCATCTTGTGGTGGCCATATTGTGTCCACATGGGGGAAGCCATCTTTTACCACATGAGGGCAGCCATCTTGTGTGTTGGAGTGACGGTCAATTTGCATATTACTCTTTTATTAGATAGGATAGAGGCCTGGTGCATGGGTGGGGGCCAGCTGGTTTGCCCTGAAGGGTATCCTGGATCAGGGTGGGGGTTCCCTTAGGGTGTGGGGTAGCCTGGGCGAGGGGCCTGTGGTGGTTTGCAGGCTGGCCACGCCCCCCGGTGACCCAAGCGGAGGCCCTGGTATCTGGGATTTATTTATCTTCTATAATTGAAACTTTGTAGCCTGGAGTGGAGGCCAAGGCAGGGCGGGGCTGCGGAAGCTTGGCTTCCTCCATCACCGGGGGTAACTCAAGCCTCCTGCTCTCTCCAGCTCTGTGGCTGCCACCATTTTTGTTGGGATTTATTTATCTTCTATAATTGAAACTTTGTAGCCTTGAGCGGAGGCCTGGGCTGGCCAGGGTGTGCGGAAAGCTTGGCTTCCTCCATTGCCAGGGAAACTCAAGCCTCCTGCTCGCTCCATGGCCGCAGCCATCTTGTTTGGGTTAATTTGCATACTCGCTCCTGATTGGTGGTGGGTGTGGCTTGTGGGTGTAGCGGAGTGATGGTTAATTTGCATATTGCTCTTTTATTAGAAAGGATTCTTACTTATAATTATCTTGTTTTAATTATGGTAATCTTGAAGTGATTTAAAACATCCCAAAAGTACAATGTTCTTCCTTCACCCAAACTGTCCGTTTTTCTGTCATCATTGCTATGAATTTTAAAAACTCAGGAAGGAAACACATCATTGCATCCACTGCTGGGAGGTGACTTGGCTGTTTTCATTCTGTATCTCACAGCAGGTGTTTTATCACCGGAACAGGAATGCTTTGGTCTTCTACACACAACTATAGCTACAAATGAGTCTCATGTTTTATTCTTTTCCATTCGTCCGTTTTGCTCAGACAGTCACTGAATGCCTGGAGGACTGGCTGTGAAAGGAGAGAGTCCGATCAGACAGCCTCCCAGTTCCTGTACTCACCCAAAATTCTACAATCCCAGAAAATTTAGGCATACTTTTCCATAACAAAATTATTTACATAACATGGGTACAGCTCAAATCTCCATTAACAGGGAACTAGTTAAATAAATTGTGGTACATCTATATAATAGAACACACTTTGTGATGCAAAAATAAATAAAGAGAAAGTTTTCCATGAACTGGTATGAAAAGACCGCCAAGATAAATTGCTGAGTGAAAAACAAGCTCGTTACAGAACAGTGTATAGAACAATACTAACTTTTGTAGAGCAGAAATTAAGTGAAAATATTCCATTTTTCTGAGTACATGTAAACAGTGGAAGGCTGCAAAAAAAATCTAGTGAAAATATTAGCAGGCGGGGATGGGAGGCAAGGGGGGAAAGGGGATAGACTGAGGCAAGACTCGTGAAGGGATGTACTTGCTACTGTTTGAATGTGTAAGTGCATTACCTGTTCCACAGATTCTAAGACATAAATATTTTATAACTCATAACTTCCTGGGGTAACTAACACAAATATGGGGAGAGTCTGGGTCTGGAATTTCGTGTAAATCATTAGCTGTAGCAAGAGGAGCTATTTCCAAAGACAGCCTCCTAAGAGGAAGGCCAGAGGTTGTGTAAATCTCGGTGGGCTTCGCACAGATGCTGGCACCAGCGCACAGCAGCCGTGGAGGACATGGGGCAGGGGGTTGGGAGGGTGGGGGGTTGTGCTTCGTTAACCTGGATATTCTTTACCTCGCTGGTTCTTCCAGTCGACTTCGTTGTAGTGGCGAGGAAAATGAGAGCTAGCGGGGTGAAACAGTCTGTCCCCAGTGCTGTGCTGAGTGGGGACCTGGGTTCCTCTCAGGCTTCCTGACCAGACTCCACCCTCCAGGCCCCCAGTCTCTCCAGTGGAGAGGGAAACAGCCTCAGGCCCTGGGGACAGCAGAGACAGCGCTAGATGGTGAAGGCCTGGCCAGGACTGCGGTCTAGGGGGGCAGACGCCTCACACCCAGCACTGGGGGCAGGCCATCCCTTTCTCTTCTCAGGTGAGAGTATCAGGAGGCTGCTGTTCAGAGATGACCAACTTTCAGACACTCGGGCCATGTGTGTGGGAGTTCGGCTGGCAGTGCAATAAAAGTGTGTAAAGTGCCAGTGCTTCCCACCCATCCCTGTGTCCCTAAGGGATCCAAAATCGGTCTGTATTCAAAAGCTTTTTTAATATAGGACATTCTGAACATCAGCATTGGTCTTTTTTCTGTAGCCCCATGATCCAGTCATTTCACATATAAGTGAGTCATTTTGATGCACAGTTCTCTGGGAAAATATGGTTTGTCTCCAGTTGAGAAACACTAAGAATATAAATTTTCACTTCAGTGATCACTTAAGCTAACATTTAAACCATGTCTTGGTGCAAACTTCTGTTAAGAGCACCATAAACAATTTACCACCGATTGGAATTACCTTAATATGAATGTTTGAGGGATTTTTCCTACTCAGCAATTCTGGGAAAACAAACCATTTGTGTATATTTCTAGTTAAAAAGTCATTACTATTATGTCTGTTTTTTAATTCCAAATGTTCTACTATAGTCAGATATACATTGGATGAAATTCTGAACTAAATAATCTTGGAACAACAAAATCCCTAATAGTCCCTCCTAGCTATAGGATCCTGTGATTCTCAGCACAGTAAATAATTAAATACATTAACTGGGAATGCACCCAACCCCTTCAAGAGACATGTTCTTTTATTGTCCCCATTTTACAGATGAGGAAACTGAGGCACAGAAATGTTAAGTGACTTTTCTAAGGTCACACAGTCAGCAAAGGGCAGAGGCAAAGTCTTACTCCTGCATTCCTCTGCCTCGGATAGGAAAGGAGGAGGTGGGCGAGGCAAGTGTGTAGGGCAGGTGAGTTGAGGTAGAAGTAGATGTAAGCAGGAAAGAACCCCAAGGGAAATAACCACTCTGTTTGGATTCAACCTGTGCAAACTCACTGTCTCTTTAAGCAATGTCATGAATTGCTAACTGATTCTACTGGACTTGAAATTTTGATGAAATTAAACACATTTAATGGAACTTGCTTAGGAGTAGTGCTAACCCTGAGCCTCAGGATCAGCATCTACTTATGACTTCAATGCGTTATCATCTTCCTCTTTCACGGATGTTCTGGGGAAGTGTGATTTTAATTCTTGTAAAATAGAGTTCTACTCTATGCTTTATAAAGAAACAGGAAAAATGCTTTTAAGCTTGATTTTCATTAGCATTAGGAATGAGACTAACTAGAGGGTGGAAGTCCAATAAGCCAGGAGCTGTGGAAGTTGGTTAGGCACTATGCTAAGTGACCCTAGAGGAAAATCCACTCAACAGACACTAGTTTGTTTGTTTTTAAGACATGTAGATGGGATTATTTTGAACGACAAAAAAAAAATGTGTGTCATATAGTTTTATTTAAATGGATGTCTTTAAGACTAACACACTTTGGGATTTCTTCTGCTTGTTTTATATATAGTACAGGTCATTCTTTGAATTTAATCATCGCCTGGAATCGATCATGGACAAAGCGTATATCTACAGGTAAGATGGAGTCAACAATAGACAGGGTGTATATCTACAGGTAAGATGGAGTCAACAATAGACAGGGTGTATATCTACAGGTAAGATGGAGTCAACCATGGACAGGGCGTATATCTACAGGTAAGATGGAGTCAACAATAGACAGGGTGTATATCTACAGGTAAGGCGAGCTCAGTGTTCGTTGGCTGGAAGAGAAGCAGGGGTACATTTCAGATGGAGGAATGTGACCTCCTGCAAAGAGGAGAGATCATCTCAGATTTTGGCCACATAATGTGTAAGGTTATATTCTAAAACAGACTTAAATATATTTTGAAGTGAGATGAGAGTATGGAAATCATACTGCCTAAAAGTGAGGGTGTAATTCACACCAGAGTCTGATAACTTTTTCTCAAATATGACTAAAAAAATAGGCTGAATTCCTGGCTTCCATCAGAACAGATAGAAATAATGGTGCTGGGTCACAGGCTCGGTCTCCTGCAGACAGTTCAGTCTCAGCCAAGTTTCATCTATTTGCTCCGCTGACGCTCCCGTGCAGGGAGACCTCCAGCCACAGTTAACCATAGCAGGAAGCCGGCGAGCCTTCCCGAGGTTAAGTCAGCGCAGCTATTTCATGGGACTCGAGGTGGACAGGTGACCCTGAGGCACATCTTTCAGGGAGCAGATCCATAGCATCTGCGGAAAGAGAGGGGGGGTTTTACTCTCTCAGTGCCCATCCAGACACCGCAGTCAGAGAGCGTGCCCTGGCTCCATCCTGTCACTGCCGCTAGGGAGTTAATGCCCAGATTTGGAGCAAGGAGACTGGGCAGCAATGGTCAGAAGAAGGAACTGCTAGCGCGAGTCCTGCTCTGCTGTCCTCCACAGGGTCGCTCGGACGGCGGGCTGCTTGCTGTTTGCTCTGCACGTGAATGCCTGCATCTACTACTGGGCTTCTGACCACCAAGGCATCGGAACCACCAGATGGGTGTACAATGGTGAAGGAAACATGTGAGTTTTCATTTTGAAGGAAACTTTTATTGCCTTCTAAACTTTCTGTTTCAGTGTAAGAGTCTTGTAAAGCCAGTGTTTTTGAAACTGTAAGTCACAACCCATCGTGGGCAGTGAAAATCTTTAATGGATATTTTCAGTGAAAGAAGGTCAAGTAGAGGAGGACAGAATAGGAAACATCAGAGTCTGTCATATCTAGTAGGGGTGTGTATGTGTGTGCATGTACGTGTGCATGTGTGCATATATGTGTATGCATGTGTGTGCACACACATGTGCATGTATGTGTGCGCATGTGCATATGCATCCTTTGCTGACCCAGGAAAAGCATTTCTTACACTGCATCATGATCAAACAAGTTTGGAAGCCTCTATCTCAGACAGCCGGACATCCCCCGAGGGGTCCCGGTTTGGAGAGGGTGCAGGCTGGCTGAAGGGACCCCTCCCCCCGCACGATTTCATGCACCAGGCCTCTAGTTATAAATAACTTATTTATATAGGAAACTGAGTAAGGTACCAACTCTAGTAAATATTGCCTAAAAGTGAGTGTGTAATTCATGCCAGAGCCTGGTAACTGGTTTTTGCAAATCAGCAAGCTAGTACAGAGCTGCACTGGAATTCCTTCTGTGGGCAAAGTGCGCTAACGTCGGACTTCTGATCCCAGCCGTAGCTCAGGCCAGATGTCCACAGGGGCCATCTCTAAAATTCAACAAGATCCATTACTTGTAATGTTTGCTGTTTGTGATTACTTGTTACATTTCTAGATAATTTATAATCACAACTGTTTTCAGTTATTGCAAAATTGTAAGAAGGATCGCAAAGTCTACCAGCTGTGTGTGTGTGCTGAGGCCGGAGCAGGTGGCGAGATGCCACCGGGGAACAGAAACAAGGACAGTGTCTTCATCCAGAGAAGGGACAATAGGATCAGAAAACTAAAAAACAGAATCAGTCAAAAAAGAATGGACCAAATTCATCAACCAAAAGAGATTGTCAATATCAGCCCAATAAGCTTTAAAACAAAAAAAATTTTAGGAAAATGAATGTCACCATATAACATAAAAGTTTCAATTCCCCATTAATATATCCCAATTCTAAATGGTATGCACTTAATAAAATACTTACAATAAATCAGAGAAACTCGTATAGCAAAAATGAATACAAGGAAGAAAATTAGCAAATACACCATCAAAGTGTGGATGGCTGCAGGTGACTGTTGATTGGTCTAGAACAAGAACAGTTAGTGAGGACAGAAAACGTGAGAACCCAGCTAACAGGTTGGACTTAGTGGCTATAAACAGAACCTTGCACCGAATAATTAGAAACCACCTGTTCCTCTTAATCACTCACAGAAAAATTATAAAAAGTGATCCCTTCCCAGGCCAGAAGCAGGTTTCACACACTTCCCAGCAGTGGTTCCTCCCTGCCCCTCCGCTGAAGGTAAGCATTGCCTTTCCCCCCAGGCGCCGACACTGCTCGTGCAGCCAGGAGACTCCCACTCAGAACCAAAGCTCCCACATCCAGGTACCTCCAGGGACATGGGTTGCCGTCCTATGAAGAAATGCCTGTAGCAGCAGCATGTTCACATATATAGGACGATCTGCCTGGGGCCCTGATTAGCATGGCCTGCTCCTGTGTTGCTTTGTGCGCTTTGGCCTTGTAAGCCTGTGTGGTTTCTGATGACCCCTAAATGGAAGGGCGCTCCCGAGGCCACTGGACTTGTAAACGTTGCCCTGGCGAGGACCAGGCGGCAGACTGCGGGACCTAAGTCGGGCGCTGGGAACATTTAAAATAGAATCAAGTTTACTGCTGTCCCGTGAATCCTCACCAGACTGACACTGCGCTTCAAGGGAGACAAGAAGCCCTTCCATTTGTAGGGTTAGAGGGCACCCTCCCTTAGAAAGCTGAGGGGCAAGGACCGGGCTTAGCCAGGGAAAGCATAGCCAGGTAAGTTACCTGGTTCCCGTGAATACTCCCGGTCGACCTTTGGCCATATATTTACTTCTTTTCTGACATAAACTCCCCAATAGGCCCAAACCTCTCCGCGAACCCCAAGCCCCAATGCTAGCACACGGGTCTTCACAGGAAAGGGGGAGCGCCGGGCTGCCCTGGGAACCGGCAGAGGACCTGAGGAAGGGTTGCTGCTCGGGGCTGGGGAAGCCGAGGTTAACACCCCATCTCCCACAGGAGATGCAGGCCCAGGTCCGTGAGGGCGTCTCCTTGGAGTCCCCTAGATACTCAGCTCAGACCCTGGTCAAAGCTCAGAAGACCAGCCTTTACCCAGACACGTGGCACCTTCAGATGTAATCAGACCACCAGGCCACCGAGTTCCGTGGAGCAGAGGGAGTCGGAAGGCGCTGGGTCATTACGCTAATCCTAGAAAACCTATAAGATACCACCTAATTAAATTACAAATCTTACCTTTGGTTGTTCATGTCTGAATATAAGACATGACAGAAAAGAATCCCCAAACAAACCTGGAGCGTCAGGGCAGAAAACCTCACACACACACAATAGTGTAAGCCAGCGCCTGAGCTCCACAGGGGCGTGATACTGAACATGGAAAACAAGAAAACAAGAGAGGAATTAACATGCTAGTCCCTGCTCGCACCGGGTGGCAGAGGAGGGCATGGGAGTCCCAACCCCTGTCGGAGCGGGTCACACAGGGAGCGGAGCCGGCCCTCCCCACTGCTGGGCAGTACTGGCTTCAGTGGACACAGACCAGAGGGTGGTGAGGGCCTGGGGTGGGGGTGGGGTGGGCTAGTAGAGGTCGATGTGGGGGAGAGGAGACATATGTAATACTTTCAACAATAAAGATTTAAAAATAAAAATAAGGTTCCTTATTTTAAAAAGACACATAGGTGCAGGTAACAAGAAATGATAAATTTGAAAGTTAAAACACAATCCATAAAATCCATTCCAGACTTCTCCAAGGTGGTTCTCTTTAACACCCAAGTTCACTGTGATAGTACGAAGGCCAAGGAAGCTGCTGGAAGAAAGTGCAGTGATGGCATCTTCATCCTCTTGGCAGAGTGGTTTCCAACCTACCAATGAGCTCATTGCCTTTCTCTTCCTATATCTGCCAAGAAAAAAGAAAAAAAAGCACAACTCATGTCCTTCAAAAGGTATTGAATTTCAAAATGAGTGATTTCTTTCTAGATCTGATGAAAATTCCAAGTTTCGCCCTGGCCAGGTAGCTCAGTTAGAGCATCATCCCGATATGCCAAGGGTGCAGGCTCAATCCTGAGTCAGGGCACATTCAAGAAGCAACCAATGAATGCATGAATCAAGGGAATAACAAATCGATCTTCCTCTCTCTCCCTTCCTCCTCTCTCTCTCTAAAAATCAATCAATAAAAATGGAATTAAATTTAAAGCCTTCAAAAAAATTTTTAAAAGAACATTCCAAGCTTATAATCATGGCGTGGTCCTTCCAGTGACCAGCCTCATCCAGGAACCCGCCCAGAGTCACCTCCTTAGGACAAAGAAATACCCCTGTCGCCCAGGAAACCACAGGTGTCAGGAGCTCTGAACCAGGAGCCGGGCAGAGACCAGTCTGTGTCTGCTGGTACCTCCCAGCGCTCCAAGCAGACAGTGCAGAACAGAGGACCGCGCAAGGCACAGAATCCAGGCCCATACACCTGGCCTCAGTCAAGTCTTTCCAGCTCTCCCCAGCCACCCCTCCCCTCCCGAGGGCCCAGTCCTCACGGGCACAGAGGACCCGTCTCTGCTGGGCCTGGCACGAGTTCCTGAGCCACAGAGTATGAGCCTAACAAGATAGTTGTTGGTTTATAGCATCAAATTTTGGAGTGATTTGTTTTGCAGCAAGAGATAAGAGGAATCGCTTAGTAGACACCCTCCCTGGGTTTGTTGAGTCATTTCACAAGGTTTATCAATAGGTGACATTAGCCCCAGCTGGAGTGGCTCAGTTGGTTGGGTGTCCTTTGTGCACTAAAAGGTTCAATTCCTGCTCAGGGCACTTGCCCAGGTTTCAGGCTAGATCCCTGGAAGGGGGCATGCACGAGGCAGCTGATCCATGTTTCTCTCTCTCTCTCTCTCTCTCTCTCTCTCTCTCTCTCTCTCAAGATCAATTTAAAAAAATTTTTTTTCTGTTAATCCTCACCCGATGATATTTTTCCTATTGATTTTTTGTGAAATTACAAGGGAGGGAGCGGGGGAGAGAGAGCGAGAGAGAGAGATACACACACATCAATTGGTTTCTTCCCACAGGTGCCCAGGCCAGGGATCAAACCTGCAACCGAAGTACATGCCTTTGACCAAGAATCTAACCCAAGACCCTTTGTTCCATGGGCTGACACACTAGCCACTGAGCAAAATTGGCCAGGGCAAAATATCTATATATATAAAAGGCTAAGTGACCGTCTGACCATCCAACCAGTAGCTATGACATGCACTGACCACAAGGGGACAGATGTTCAATGCAGGAGCTGCCAAGCTGTGGTAACTTGGCAGCGGCGGTTCTCAAGTGACGCACCCCGACACCTAAGAGGAGGGAGCCTGATTCCAGGGTGCGTCACCTGAGAACCACCCTCTCACAATCAGGACCCCTCGGGGGATGTTGGAGAGCCAGTTTCAGCCTGATCCCCACAGGCCAGGCTGAGGGACCCCACCTGCTGGAGGGACCCCCACTCACTCCGCAGATGCCCTTTGAGCTACACTGCCACCCCAGGTGCGGCCAGCTGGCCAGGGAGGGACTACGGGAGGTTGGCTCCATGGTGTGTCTGGCCCATCTCACCCAGTCCTGCCCCACCAACCACCTTCTAATTAATTTCCTTTCAATGTGCATGAATTTGTGCACTGGGGCACTCATTTAAAATAATAAGAAGTTGACATTAGAACACGTGGTGCTTCCCAATGCTGCTGTGGAAAGAAATCTTGATCAGGAGGATGTGTGTTATAATGTGGTGGTGATCTATGTTCCCAAGCACAGTGATATTTTAATGTTAGAGTAGAAAGCAAAATGTATATTTTCTCTTTTCTCAGGTATCTGAGATGTTATTACTGGGCAGTCCGAAGTTTGATTACCATTGGGGGTCTTCCAGAACCACAAACTTTATTCGAAATTGTGTTTCAGCTGCTGAACTTCTTCTTGGGAGTTTTCGTGTTCTCCAGCTTGATTGGTCAGGTCAGTCAAGATGAGAAAACTAGGTACATGATGCTGTCACTTTGGGAAAGCGAGTGCACCTCTGTCAACTTCACAGGAAAAATCCGAATCTGTGTGGTGCTCTTTTCAAACTAACTCTCATCTACGTTAGTGAATTAGAAGAGGATGTGATGGGCCTTTCTGTTTTCAAAGCATCTAGTCTACTGGGGACCTGTGCGCACAGAACATTGGGTTAGACTCACAGAAAAAGGCACGTTTCTAAAGTAACTTCCTACCTGGAGCTTCCCCAAAACCTTTTACTTAAACATCAAGTATTGCCATAGACCCCAGGCTAGCCTGGCCGGCGTGGCTTGGTGTTGAGGGTTGACCTATGAACCAGGAGGTCACAGTTCGATTCCAGGTGAGGGCATGTGCCCGGGTTGCAGGCTGGATCCCCAGTAGAAGGCATGCAGGAGGCAGTCAATCAATGATTCTCTCTCATCATTGATGCTTGTCTCTCTCTTTCCCTCTCCCTTCCTTTCTCTCTCAAATCAATAGAAGTATATATTTTTAAAAAACGGGACAGCTAAAATCCACTTCAGATGTCATATAATGGGGAGGTCAGCAAATGTCACCCAAATTAATTTAATTAAGAAACCACCAGTTCATCAGTGTTCATTGTGGCAGCTCCTGTCTTCGTTTTCAAGGAGCCACAGTCTCAAAAGAAAGCAAAGCAGATGCATAACTAACTATTGCAAAAGACAGAGCCCAATATCTTCGCGGATTCCCAGATTCACAAGAAATGAAAAGCTCAACAGCAGAGCATCTGCAGAAGTTACACCGCTCTTAAAGTACTTTACACTGCACATTTGAGAGTAAAAAGCCATGTTGAGATCTGTGTGCTGGGTAGAGTCAGAGAAAATCAGAGTGATATTCCTGCTAGATAAACAATCGTTCCCGCTCACCACACTCACCGTGGTGTGAATAAAACCTGTGCTGTAACAAAACTTAGCAATAAGCACTACTCTTTATAACACCTGAAGCTGACCACCCATAGTCAACACTAACTCCTACCTCCATGAGTGGCAAGGACTTGCCCTCTTTAAAGCCAGAGGGGAGTTGGAAAACTCTTGTGTTCACTCAGAAAGGGGGTGCTTCCCAGGAGGTTTCTTGGAGAATTCGTTGAAACATCTTCTTAAAAAGCAGGTAAGATTCGGTACTTACAGGCGGGTGGCTTCATTCTCTGATGGGCAGTGACGAGCACAGGCTGTGTTTGGGGAAGTAGAACAGGTACCAGAGGCTGGAGGGAGGGACACTTGTAACTAAGGTTAGAGGTGTGTGTAGGGATGAGCTGGTTTAGGGGCTCTGAATGTTTAGTCAGAGATGTTGACTTTATCCTAAAAGCAATGGGAAGTTGGCCAGGGGAGGACTTTGAAGAAGAGATTCAAGAAAGATTAACCAAAATATAATATAAATTGGAGGGGTGGTGCTTTTTAAAATGTAGGTTTTATTATTACTTAGGTATGGTGAGGCCAACAGACCAGGAAGCAATTGGCATCAAAATATAGTTTGTTTTACAAACAGATCCAAGAGGACAGGTCACACAGGTGGCCACGGGAGGCAGGGCCAGGGCGGGAGCAGGTAAGTGGGGTTAGGACTCAGGTGATGCTGTGGCTCTGGCGAGTGGGGCTGTCTCTAGTGGTCTGGCCCCGCCCTAGGGTGAGGAAGGCAAGCAAAGAGTGACAGGGATGCGAGCGCCCAGGAAGGAAGGCTCCACGCTGGTCAGTCTGCATCTGGAAGGCACACCCCGGATAGTTTTTTGCCGACTCCAGGAATTAGCTAGCTCTGGAAGGGGTGATCCCATGTATCAAAGCATCAAAATACAGAAAATAAAATGCATGGTTAATGCAATTACATGGGAATAGGCCAACTCCAGCCTGAGTCTGGTAACAGAGAGGAGAGAGGCTGTGAAGCAACCCTACTTAGGAAACATTCAGGTTTGAGAAGACGAACACCAAGCAGTTAACAACTGTGAGTATGAAACAGAATCTTAGTGGCTGGGAGATTGCGTTAACGATGATTGGAACGCGCAGGTAGGTTTCGAGAGAAGTACAATTCAAATTCACATGAGTAATGTATACAGTCGTAAGCTGCAGCCCTGTGACATACTATTGGTACTAATAGCAGAACCCAGCATGAACTCAGCACTCTCTATGTCCAAGGCAATGTTTATAAGATTCAACACCGTCTGGCTCCAGATCAGTATTCTTGCTACTCAGATGTGGTCCTCAACCAGCAGCAGAGTCTCCTGGGAAAGTCAGATTCAGGCCGGGCGCAGGCCAAGACTTAAGGAGCTGACGTCTTCACTCTGACAAGATCTTCAGGTGGTTCCGTGCACTGGAGGTTGGAGAAGCGGTGCTTACACCCACCCCACCTGCCTTTTGTTGACTGAGGTTCTGACAGGAACAGGGAGAAATGCCACGCTACTGGAAATGCAGAACCGGAGCCCAAGGGCAAGATGAGGCGGGAGGTGGAGGCTGTGCCTTGAACTCTCAGAGTAAGCAAAGGTGATGAGGAGAGTGGCTGGACATACACCTCAGAGGGTCTGGACAAAGCACGGCTCGTCCAAGACCCCACCTAGACCCAAGGACTGCATGGGGACCTGCACCTCACGGTCCACTGCAGGACTCTATCCTTCAACCCGCCTAGAGACCCACCCTCTCCCCCTCAGGCCTCACACCCTCCCTAACCTGGACACACATGGATCCGCGTCCACCTCGGCTCCTGCACCAACAAACCCAGTGCATGAACCACTCAGATGCCTGTCACTGCCAGTGCTGGGCCTTCAGCACGGCTCAGTAATGCTTTTAATGGAAGGTGGTTCCCAATTTAACACTCTATTAAATTCCCCAGCCCAGCCTCGATGACTCGGTCATGTTCCCCATTTGTCAAGAGCAGCTTGGAGAAAGGAGTGGTGGATTGAGGTCGCTGTGGAAGTCAGAGGCCAAGGCGCAGGTGTCCAGTTGACCACCTGCACAGCTGCTCAGACGCTGACAAGTACAAGGGCCTAAGAATTCCTTTTTTTTTAAATATATTTTTATTGATTTCAGAGAGGAAGGGAGAGGGAGAGAGAGCTAGAAACATCAATTATGAGAGGGAATCATGGATCGGCTGCCTCCTGCACACTCCCTGCTGGGGATGGAGCCCGCAACCCTGGCATGTGCCCTTGAACCTGGGAATTGAACCTGGGGCCCTTCAGTCCGCAGGCCGATGCGTATCCACTGAGCCAAACCGGCTAGGGCTACCTATAAATTCTGAAATGGAATCCAAGGAAGGCGTCCCAGGAACAGCGCCTTTGAGCCAGACCTCAGGGAGCGAGCCATTTCTCCTTAAGCAGGAAAGGCTCAGCTGCGAGAAGGAATGAGCCCGGCCAGTGAGGGTGGAAGTGGGGCCCCTCTTTCGCCCTGGCCAAGCCCACCATCAGAGCAAGTTTACGGCCCCTCGCTTCCCTCTGAGAGAGGCCCAGCTGCAGGTCTCTGTGACGAGCCCGAGCCTTAAAGGTCAGCTTCCGCCCGGCAGCTTCCCCGCTGCAGCCCCCCATCCCAGCAGTGAAGCTGGCCGCGTGCCCACGGCCCTGGAGCAGGTGAGGCCCGGGAAAGCCAAGGCTGGGGCCCCGACCCGGTCGCGGGAAATCGAAGAGGGGATTGCAGGCGAGACCCCCACACTAGCCAGGCCGCCCGGTGACGCCGGCTTTGCTTGCACACTCCTGGCTGCGCACGGCAGGGTGCTTTTTAATCACCAGCCTCCTGGCGGTAGTGCACTTGCGGACTGTGCAGCCGCGCCCTTTGCGTGACGGGTTGTGCTCCGCCCGCGGGAGAAAGACAGGCCTCGCTGTCGTCCTTGGGGTGAGAATCTGCAGTATTTCATGTCAGCGGTAGAAGCCGGACCAGAACCGGGGCTAAAAGTCCAGAGGCCAGAGAACTGGGTGCGGGGCAGGCTGAGCGGGCTCTGCTTTCAGATGCGTGACGTCATCGGGGCCGCCACGGCCGCTCAGAACAACTTCCGGGCCAGCCTGGATCGCACCGTCACCTACATGAACTCCTACTCCATTCCCAGGCCGGTGCAGGCCCGCGTCCGGGCCTGGTACGAGTACACGTGGGACGCTCAGAGGATGCTGGGTAAGCGGGGGCCCTCCGGGAGGATGCTGGGTGAGCGGGTCCTCCGAGAGGATGCTGGGTGAGCGGGGCCCTCCGGGAGGATGCTGGGTGAGCGGGCCCTCTAAGAGGATGCTGGGTAAGCAGGGGCCTCCGAGAGGATGCTGGGTAAGCGGGCCCTCCGGGAGGATGCTGGGTGAGCGGGCCCTCTAAGAGGATGCTGGGTAAGCAGGGGCCTCCGAGAGGATGCTGGGTAAGCGGGCCCTCCGAGAGGATGCTGGGTGAGCGGGGCCCTCCAGGAGGATGCTGGGGGAGCAGGGCAAGTTCCTACATCCCCCACCGTGTCCTCTGACCTGTGACGGACGTTCAGGGGGCCGAGGGGAAACCCACTGGCTTTGAGCAGGAGGTTGGAAACAGCTAAGTGAGCTCTAAGGTATCACTGATAGACCAGGGGCTTTGTTTGTTTCTTTTTTCTTAACTACCCAGCCCCAACTTACTCGTTCTGCAAATCCCGGAAGAGAAACACTGGTTTTATTCCGCAGCTGCCGGGGACAGGTGCTACCCGCATTGCCTCATAGAATTTGGGAAATTGGGTGTCTTCAACCCCTCTTAGGACACAAGGGAATGGGGGCCCCAACTGAAAACTTTGGGGCTCAAACAGCCAGCAGGGCTCCCTCCGTGGTCTCTGAGGACCTGGGCCATCACTGCCTCCTCCGAGCGCAGCACTCAAACCAGCTCCAGGTAGCGGCGCAGGGCACCGCCTTCCAGACACCCTCAGGAGGTCCTGGGGAGTGTAGCCGGCATGCTGCGGTCACAGTACTGTGTATTAGATGACATAAAGCAAAGAGGATGTGCTCGTTCACAGTAATCAGATTCAACTCTTAGTTTGTCCCTTCCCATATAAAAAGGGAATTAGTGCCACTGAGAAGCAAAACAAGTGTTCAAGCGCAAATCACGCTGCGATTCTCCATCACAAAGGTTCTTGAGAGCAGGTGGGAACTGCTGGTTTAGAGTAGGACATGTCTCTACCTTTCTGCCTCTCTGCCCGCAGAGCCTCTTCCTGAAGCTCAAGGCCAAGACCACACCCTCTCCCTGGAGGAAGTATGGGTTGCCGGCAGCTCCCTCCTCTTCTTGGGGACACCGCTCCCGCCTAGGCTAGGGGAACGGGACACAGCCCTCCCCAAACAAGGGGTTATGCTTTATAGAAGAGGTCTCCATATTTAGAACCAACATTGGAAGCAATATCCTATCTAATAATAGACAAATATGCAAATTGACCATACCTCTGACACACCTACAAGCCACGCTCACAAGCCACGCCCACCATCCAATCAGAGTGGGTATGCAAATTAACCCAAACCAAGATGGCTACAGCCACAGAGAGCAAGGTTTCCCAGGTAACAGAGCAAGCCAAGCTTTCTGCCTGCCCTGGCCAGGCCTAAGCCTCCACTCAAAGCTACAAAGTTTCAATTATAGAAGGTAAACAAATTCAAACAAATGGCGGCAGAATGGAGCTTGAGAGAGCAGGCCAGCGTTGCCGCCGGCAACAGGGGAAGCAAAGCTTTTCGCACACCCTGGCCGGGCCCACCCGCTTAAGGCAACAAAGTTTCAATTATAACCCCAACACAAATGGCTGCCGGCCTCGGAGGGAGCCCCAGGCTTGGCTCCGCTCCAGGCTACAAAGTTTCAATTGTAGAAGGAAAATTAATTCCAGATACCAGGGCCTCTGCTTGGGTTGCCAGGGGGCATGGCCAGCCTGCAAACCACCACAGGCCCCTTCTCTCAGGCCGCCCCACACCCCAAGGGAACCCCCACCTGATCCGGGACGCCCTTCAGGGCAAACCAGCTGGCCCCCAACCCTGTACCAGGCCTCTATCCTATCTAATAAAAGAGTAATGTGCAGCTTGATCATCACTGCAACACACAATATCTGCCCCCATGTGGTCAAAGATCCTGTCCCCATTGTGGACACAAGATGGCCACCACAAGATGGCCAGCAGGAGAGGGCAGTTGGGAGGCACCCGGCCTGCAAGGGAGGGCAGTTGAGAGGGACCAGGCTTGCAAGGGAGGGCAGTTGGAGGTGATCAGCCCTGCAGGAGAGGGCAGTTAGGGGTGACCAGGCTGGCAGAGGAGGGAAGTTGGGGGCAAACAGGCTGGCAGCAGAGTGGTTAGGGGTGATCAGGCTGGCAGGCAGAAGCGGTTAGGGGCAATCAGGAAGGCAGGCAGGCAAGCAGTTGGGAGCCAGGAGTCCTGGATTGTGAGAGGGATGTCCGACTGCCCGTTTAGGCCCGATCCTAGGGATCGGGCCTAAACGGGCAGTCGGACATCCCTTGAAGGGTCCCAGATTGGAGAGGGTACAGGCTGGGCTGAGGGACAACCCCCCTCCATGCACGAATTTCGTGCACCGGGCCTCTAGTAAGGATATAATACAGTGATTCTTCTAAATGGTCATAAGAAAACATCAAAAACGATGACTCTCAGAAACTGGTAGCATACTAGACACTAAGAATGGGTGGTTTTGTTTATGGAACATTCTATCAGCCCATCATTTCATTCACAGGTAGGAACCCGTCTGTACATCCACATTTTTCACCGAGTGGATAACAAGTGAACAGCAGTAACTGGAATTCACTCGGCACATTTCTTCTTTAGGTCCCATTCCCGGCGGGGCCACCCCATGCATGGCCGAGCCAGTCTCTGAGCATTGTTCTGTCTCTTTCCTCTTTCTGCAAAGCAGGGATGAGAGCTTACTCTTAGGGTTTCCACAGGGTCACATGAGGAGGACAGAGCTCTGAGCCTTCAGACGCGTAGAGGCTGCCATCACCCACCCACCCCTGTGCTGCCTGAGATCCTCAGGTTCAGAAGACAGGAACTAGACTGTCCCACCCCTGCCTGTCTGTCACTAGCCCTGGTCCCGCGGCCACTAAACTGCATTTAAAGTTTCAGCAAACAGGTTCTGGCTGGTTCAGAGCTGTTACGTTGTCCACAGTTAAGGTCATGGTGCCGCTGGGCTGGGCAGTGTGGCCAGTAGGCATCATGAGCATAGAATTTGATGCCACTCTCTACTTAGGGAAAGAGTTGGCATTTTGTTCAGTTTTGTTTTCCCTCATACTTGAGTGATGTTTTCCATTAACTATTCTGCCCTGTGGGTGGATGTGTTTACCTTTACCAAGATGAGTCGGACCTGCTCGAGGCCCTGCCCGCCGCCATGCAGTCAGCCCTCGCCGTGGACATGAACTTCAGCATTCTCAGCAACATCGACCTGTTCAAGGCAAGTGTTTCGCGATGGGTAGAAAGACACCATCACTGTTTCTCTGTCAAGTCTAAGCTCTTGCTGTACACACTATTTATGGTTTTCTCCCTGCATTTTAACAAAATCAAAATGATCTGGAGAATTTATGTGGAACTAGAGTCAAAGAAGCGCTGGGTCTCCCCTCAGCAAACACCTTATTCTTTGGAAGCCTCTCTCTCCGGAGGGGCCAAAGAGAAAGACTTCCTCAGGCTCTTCCTGCGTTCATTTACGTATCCTCAGACCCTGCCCTCTGTCTGCTCTATCCTCCCTCCTTCCCTCATATTGTTGGATGTGTGTGTGGGCGTCCCCGGACATGTGGCCCAGACTTCCTCTGGAGGGCCTGACAATCAGAGAGCCCTGCCTACCCTTGTCTCCTGTTACAGATGCTCTGGAGAGAAACTTTTTAGATGCCCAATTCTAATTTAGAGGCTATAAAAAATGCGTAACAAAGTTTTAACTTTTTGAATGTCTTTCATTTTAGCGCCCCCTTTACCTTGATATATTTTATTTTTTAATTTATTTTATCATTGAGAGAATTACAGATGTTCCTCATTTTCCGCCCTTTGCCCCCTCCACCCAGCTCCCACCTCATCCCAGGCCTTCACCTGTCTATTGTCTGTGTCCATGGGCTATGACTAATTTGTACTTCTAAATCCCTTCACCTTTTTCACCCATCCCCCCCACATCCCTCCCATTTGGCAACTGTCAAAAATGTAGTCTGTTTCTGTTCTCCTTGTTCATTTATTTTGAATTTTAGATTCAATTGTTGATAGATATGTATTTACTGCCATTTTATTATTCCTATTCTTGATATTTTTTTTTTCTCTCCTTATTCTTAAAGAAGATCCTTTAATATTTTATGGAATACTGGTTTGGTGGTGATGAACTCCTTTAGCTTATCCTTTTCTGGGAAGCTCTTTATCTGACCCTCAATTCTAAATGAGAGCTTTGCTGGGTAAAATAATCTTGGTTGTAGGTTCTTGCTTTTCATCACTTTGAATATTTCTTGCCACTCCCTTCTGGCCTGCAAAGTTTCTGTTGAGAAATCAGATGACAGTTATATTGGTGCTCCCTTGTAGGTAATTAACTGCTTTTCCCTTGCTGCTTTTAAGATTCACTCTTCGTCTTTAACCTTTGACATTTTAATTATCATGTGTCTTGGTGTAGGCTTCTTTGGATTTATCTTGTTTGGGACTCTCTGTGCTTCCTGGACTTGTATATCTATTTCTTTCACTCGGTAAGGGAAGTTTTCTGTCATTATTTTTTCAAATAGGTTTTCCGTTCCTTGCTCCAACTCTTCTCCTTCCAACACACCCATGGATGCAAATGTTGGTATGCTTCAAGTTGTCCCAGAGGCTCCTTACACGATCTTAATTTTTTTATTCTTTTTTCTTTTTGCTCTTCTGATGGGTGTTTTCTGCTTCCTCATATTCCAAATTCTTTATTTGATTCTTGGAATCCTCTACTGTTGATTCCCTATAAATTATTCTTTATTTCACTTAGCATAGTCTTTATTTCTGACTGATTCTCTTTTATTTATTCTCACTAAGTTCCTTGAATTTCCTCACTAAGATCCTTGAAGTTCTCACTAAGTTTCTTAAGTTCTCAGTGACTTCCTTGAGCAACTTTGTAACCATTGTTTTGAACTCTGTATCTGGTAGTTTTCTTGCTTCCATTTCATTTAGTTATTTTTCTGGAGATTCTCCAGAAAACATGTCATTTGTGACCTATTTCTTTGTCTCCACATTGTGGCTGCTTTCCTGTGTTTGTTTCTATATAGTAGGTCGATCTGCTAAGTCTCCCAAACTAGGTGGAGTGGCCTAGTGTAGTAGGTGTCCTGGAAGGCTCAGTGGTTCAGCCTCCCAAGTCACCTGAGCAGGGCATTCCAGGTGCACCCCAGTGTGAGCTGTGTGCACTGTCCTATTGTAGTTGAGCCTTGATTTATGTTGGTGTCACTGGGAGGAATTGAACCCACAGGCCAATCAGTAGCAAGGATCAGCTGCACTAAAGCAGAAGAGCTTCTGTGTAGGAGCCAACCCTATGGAGCAGGCCTTGTTACAGTGGGGACTTTGGTGCTCACTGAGTCCACCCCTTGTTCGTGTCACTTGTGGAGGTGGTACAGTTGTAATCTGATGTGGTTGAAGTGACCACCTGGTGGACTGGCTCTGGGGCCTCCTGGGAGGTACAGAGTCAACCACTGCCTGTACCTTGCCTGAGCTAGAAAGAACTCTTCAGATGGCTGCTACTTTTGTTGGGCTTGGAGGTGCCCAGGAGAGGCCAAGCCATGAACCAGAGCTGGGCCTGGGGCCACTTATTGAGAGGTACAGGGAATGCTGAGGCCAGCTGCTATTTATTTGAGGGATTTTATGAAAGTCTGAGGCATGAGGCAAGAGTGGCCAGTTGTATGGAAAAGCCACTGGATATGGCTTGGATGAGCCTGCAAGCAGGGAGGGACAGGGCCTCAGGGAATCACCAGGGCAGGGATAAAAGTGTGAGCAAGATTGATGGAGATTCAGATATGGAGCCTTGATGGAGAGGGCTCAGCAAAGGAACACTGGCCTCTGCCAGGCCTTCTGCCTGGGAGAAAGCTGCCCCTCCAGCTCTTCTCCTGATTCCAGGCAAGTTAGTTCCTCCCCGAATGTCCCAGGTTCCTTGCAAGCTGCTGCCCTGGGCCACGCCAGCACAGCCAAGGGTTTGTCAAGCCTGAAGGAGGGCGGTGAAGGATAAAGAAGGAGACAGAGAAGAGAATAAGCTGGGTCTAGGTGGATCTTCTGTGCCTGGCTGAGGCCACAGAACAGATCCAGACTGCAAAGCTGATGCTTTATTTATAGTCAGGGGCAAACAAGGTAATTTACAATGTTCTTGCAAGTTTCACTTGTTTTGGCAGCACTTGCTGCCCCTCCCACTAGCTACCCAGGAAAGATCTAGGGATCAGTTACAGGATCAAGCTTAATTATTCTTAGAGGACTGTGCCCTCCAAGCTGGGACTTGTTTGTGACTTTGACAGCAGGTCAGTCTGAGGCTTAACCCTATAACCGCTTCCTACACTGCCCCAGTGCTGGAAATCTAAGGGAGTGAATCCAGGTAAGTCCATGTGCAGGCCCTTTAAGGGGAACTGCCTGGGACTCCAGCAGCCTCCATGTCACTAAGTTACACTCCCCGCTGGTTTTTACAGCCAGTAGTTGTGGGGACTTCTCTTTGAGGACCACCTGAGTGCAGGGGAGAGAGCCACCTGAGTGCAGGGGAGAGGGCCACCTGAGAGCGGGGGAGAGGGCCACCTGAGAGCGGGGGAGAGGGCCACCTGAGAGCAGGGGAGAGGCCCACCTGAACAGTGAAGTGGGCGCATCCACATGTTGATGTGTGTTTCCGCTCTGGGACGGGTGCCATCCCCTAGGGTGGAGGCGTGGACAGAGAGAAGAGGTGATGTAAACAGAAAGACGTGGGACCAGGGAGAGGTAGGCAGGCCGGCAGAGCCTCACCTCAGGGCAGCGGAGACGCCGTAGGTCACAGGCATAGGGTCGGTTCCCAGGACTCTAGTTCCCATCAAGCTTTTGATGAAGATATAAACTATGTGATTTAAAATAGGCAAGTGACACAAAGCAAGGAGGAATGGTTTAAAATATGTTAGATTACAAAACTTAAAATTAACTGAATATTTTGAACATCAAGCAAAGCCAAGATTAATTTCAGCGAGCACAAAAATGAAAGTCTGGACTGTGCTAAAATTAAAACGGTGCAAGTGTAAGGAAAGCAATGGTCAGTTTTACAATAATGTGTTTAGACCTGGGAGTTTCGGTTGATATTGCCCTAAATTTTAACATAATACTGATTTTTCTTGATTGTCTACATCTGGATTAATATATCACATTGCAAATAATAATTTTTAAGAAGGACTTTGACAAATTGGAGAATCTTCCAGCAAGGGGATCAGAAGCAGGATTGGGATCAAGGTCAGAGAAGGTCAGAGGATGGTTCTATGGTGACTGAGATCAGAGAAATGATTTCTACTTGTGGGGGGTAGGAGGGAGACCAACTAGGAAGAAGCAAGAGGACCTCTGTGGGTGATGGGATTTTGGGGCTTGCTAGGAAAGTTATACAGTGCCTGCATTTATCAAAACTGAGCCAACTGTCCCTTAAAATTTGCATATTTCACTGCATATAAATTATTATTCAATTTTTAAAAAAGAATGGCCTGAAGAAAATGTGGAGATGCTGAGGATCTCCATGGAGCTCTGGTGATGGCACAGAGCTCTCTCTGTCAGGGGCAGCCTGCAGGCTCTGGGGGCATGGCTTCCAGTAAGGGGGTCCCAACCAGCATATCAAGCAAGAGAAAATGCAAGAGCACCTCTCACACAAGTGTTTGCTTCTGTTATTTATTTTTAAATACACACAGAAATATGGCACAGTATGTCTGTGTTACTGTAGGTTATCTATATATATAAAAGCCTAAGTGACCGAACGACAGGTTGACCAGTCTCTATGACATGCACTGACCACCAGGGGGCGGATGCTCAATGCAGGAGCTGCCCCTTTGTGGTCAGTGTGCTCCCACAGCCAACCTCCCACACTGGCCAGCCTCCCACGGTTCCTCCGCCCCGCCGGCCGGCCCCAATCAGCCCTGATAGGGCCCGCTGGCCAACCTTTCATGGTCCCTCCCCCCCAGCCAGCCAACCTCCCGCAGCCCTTCCCCCTGGCCAACCTGTGGCCCCTATCGGCCCCGATGGCTGGCCAGGCGTAGGGACCCCACCCATGCACAAATTCATGCACCAGGCCTCTAGTGGTAAAATAAAAAGGTATGAAAGTATCAAGGTTAAATTATTTTAACAGTATTTTTATTTTTTTTATTAACTTGTTGGGGTTACATCCTACCTAATAAAAGGGTAATATGCAAATTGACCGTACCATCGACACACCCACAAGCCAATCAGAGCAAGTATGCAAATTAACCCAACCAAGATGGCTACAGCCACAGAGAGCAAGGTTTCCCAGGTAACAGAGCAAGCCAAGCTTTCCGAGAGCTGTTGCAGGCCTAAGTCTTCACTCAAGCTACAAAGTTTCAATTATAGAAGGTAAACAAATTCAAGCAGAAATGGCGGCAGAACGGAGCTTGAGAGAGAAAGCCAGGGTTGCCAGCGGCAACAGGGGAAGCAAAGCTTTCCACACACCCTGGCCGAGCCCAGCCTCCGCTTAAGGCTACAAAGTTTAAATTGTAGAAGGTGAATTAACTGCCACAGAAATGGCTGCCGGTCGTGGAGGGAGCAGCAGGCTTGGCTCCACTCCAGGCTACAAAGTTTCAATTGTAGAAGGAAATTAAATTCCAGATACCAGGGCCTCCGCTTGGGTTGCCAGGGGGCATGGCTGGCCTGCAAACCACCGCAGGCCCCTCACTCAGGCCGCCCCATGCCCCAAGGGAACCCCCACCCTGATCTGGGACACACTTCAGGGCAAACCAGCTGGCCCCCACTCCTGCACCAGGCCTCTATCATCCTACGTAATAATAGACAAATATGCAAATTGACCGTACCTTCGCTATGCCCAGGAGGCGCGGGGGGCGGGACTCGGGGTGGCCAGGGTGGCCGATTGGGCCGGCGGGCCGCTGAGCTCATGTCGCCAGCGGCATCTCGAGCTCAGCGTCTGCGCCATGCCTGTGCTGCGGCACAGAAGAGGCCTCTGGGGCAGCAAGCTCACGTCCCACTGCGGACCATCAAAAGCGGGGGAGCTGGGTGCCTGTCCGCTCAGGCACCAGGCCTTTCAGAAGCCTCCGGCGGGGTGGAGGCTTCTGAAAGGCCTGGTGCACCAGCAGACAGGCACCCAGCTCCCTCGAGATCGAAAGCAAAAGCGTGGGAGCTGGGTGCCTGTCTGCTCAGGCACCAGGCCTTTCAGAAGCCTTCACCCCGCTGGAGGCTTCTGAAAAGCCTGGTGCACCAGCGATCAAAAGCAAAAGAGTGGGAGCTGGGTGCCTGTCCGCGCAGGCACCAGGCCTTTCAGAAGCCTCCAGAGGCTTCTGAAAGGCCTGGTGCACCAGCAGACAGGCACCCAGCTCCCCCCCCAAACGTGCATGATTCAATCATGCACTGGGCCTCTAGTCTATAATAATAAAAGCGTAATATGCTAATTAGACCAGATGTCCTTCTGGAAGACCTTCCAGATGAAGCCGGGGCTGCGAGGGAAGCCTGGGTCCCGGGTGCCAGAGGGCGTCCGGTGCTGGCAGCCAGGAGAAGGAAGGCCTACTCTTGCACAAATTTCATGCATCAGGCCTCTAGTTGGTTCATAAAATTATATAGGTTTTAGGTGTGCAATTCTATAACACATCATCTGTATATTGTATTGTGTTCACCACCCCAAGTCAAGTCTCCTGCCATCACCATTTATCTCCCTTTATCTCCTCCACCTCCCCCCACCCTCTTCCCTCTGGTAATCACCATCCTTTAACAGTATTTTTAAATTATATAAATGTCTTTATACCTTAATAACTATCTTAATTGAGAATAAGTGACTACAATTGGCCCTTTTTGTTTTTTTAAATACATGTTTTTTTGCTTTCAGAGAGGAAAGAAGAGGGAGAGAGAGATAGAAACATCAATGATGAGAGAGAATCATTGATTGGCTGCTCCTGAATGCCCCACACTGGGGATTGAGCCTGAAACTGGGGCATGTGTCCTGACTGGGAAGCAAACCATGACCTCCTGGTTCATAGGTTGATGCTCAACCACTAAGCCATGCTTGCCGGGCTTGGCTCTTTTTTAAAGGAAAAACACCTTTCAATGTTATACCAATGATTTATGGGATTATCTCTGACTTGGAAAGTTACCAATTTTCAGCCTCAGAGTTTTCCTTTGGTTTTATTTTATTTTTTTGGAACTCCATCTGACTGAGAGAAAAAGTTAAACTGTCACATCTTGTGAACGCTGCACATGAAGTTAAATCCGTTCTTTCCTGACATTTCCATTGGAGATGCAGTTCCGCCCCGGAAGGGCCCATTCCATTTCCACTTCTGTTAAATGAAAGGCTTCTAAAGCCAAATGAGGTAGAAGTACGCAGGTACGGCATCTCTCTGTTTTGGTGCAGACTATCTTAGTAGTTTATACAACTGTGTTACTTATTTAGGAAGGAATAGGCTGAGTAGTGATCCTTCCGCTTATCAGTTATATAACTTACTAGAGGCCCGGTGCATGAAATTCATGCACGGGGTGTGTGTGTGGGGGGGTTCCCTCAGCCCAGCCTGCACCCTCTCCAATCTGGGACCTCTTGGGAGATGTCCGACTGCCGATATAGGCCCGATTCTGCAGATTGGGCCTAAAAAGGCAGTTGGACATCCCTCTCAAAATCCGGGACCACTGGCTTCTAACTGCTCACCTTCCTAGTCGCCCCTAACTGCCTCCATCCCCCACCAGCCTGATCACCCCCAACTGCCCTCCCCCCCCCGCTGGCCTGGTCACCCCTCACTGCCCCCCTCTGCTGGCCTGGTTGCCTCTCCCTGCCCCCCCCACCTGCCTGGTCGCCCCCAACTGCCCCAATGTGGAACTCTTCACCCCGTGCAGTCTGCTGTTCAGTCATTCGGTCGCCCCTCACTAACCCCCCTATCTGCCTAGTCGCCCCACGCAGCCTGTTCGGTCATCCATTCGGTTGCAGTGGTCGCTTAGGCTTTCAGATAGATGGACACCCCACTGTATTGCCTCTGAGTGAGTCACATGTTGCCTGAGGCCCATGCCCAGGGCAGGGGCGGCCATGCAGGTGTGTGCCTGAGCAGAGGAGGCTCCCGCAGAGGCGCACAGGCGGGTTTAACCTGTTCGCAGTCAGAGAAGTTCTCTAAGCCAGAGTGGGGGGGTCACCAGCCATGAATCGGGACAGTCGTGGGGCAGGCTGCGGGTGTGGTCAATGCTGTAGCTGGGTCAGGGATGAAGGGGGCAGGGCAGCCCGGATTCCTGCTCACAGAGACCGGAAGTGGGCCGATTATCCAGGGACAGCAGAGGGGTGAAAACCTCCACGTCTTGCATTCTCCCTGTGACGGAATCTGCCGTCTGGAAAGGGCTGGAGGAGAGACTGGGCGGAGGCTGGCTCCCTGCCCCGTGTCGCCTCCTCAGGTGTAGGGCAAGTCCAGGTGCCCGGGACCACGTGACTCACACATGCCTGAGGAGGTGACCCGAGGAACAGGGTGGGTTTAGATCTTGGGCTCCTTCTGAAGTCTCAGCAGGTTTCCCCGCTTTGTAAACTGCGGCGGGGAGGCAGGTGCAGGGACCTGGTGGGCCACGCAGCACCAGAGACTGAGTGTGCACTGACCTGCCTCCCTTTCCTCCAAACACGCAGCTGCTGCTTTAGTTTTGTGTTGTATTCAAGCTGAAAAGCGCCGAAAGCTTTTACCTTGTGCGTGCACGCCTCCCCTGCCGCCTGAGAAATGCGCTCCCCGCGGTGGAGCCGCGAGTGGGTGATGCTCCGGCAAAGGCCACGCAAGCCCAGCCGCAGCGCCGTGGGTCGGGCAGGACGGCGCGGGAGGGTGTCCGCAGCCCAGCCTCCCGGTCACGCACGCCGGGTGCCCCAGGGCCTAGGTGCCCGGGTAGGTTCCCGGGGACAGCGCACCGCACCGCACGTGAGAGAAGATGCGGTGCGCCCTGGGCTGGGTGGCGCGGGCAGCAGGCCTGCGGCTGCACCGGGGGCGGCGGGAGCAGATCCCTCTTCGAAGGCGAGGAGGTCAGTCTTCCTTCTCGCCAGGCCTTCAACTGATTGCAGGAGGCCCACCCACGTCATGGAGGGACTGAGCTTTAAGTCATGGAAGCCTAATGACCTGTCAATCCGGCCTGAAGCTGCGTCACGGTGACGTGTAACTGGAGCCGCAGAGAGCGGACACACCCCCGCCCCGGGCCGCCCGCCGCCAGCGCTGCGGGGACCGGCCGCAGGCAGAGGCCAAGCCCAGCGCTGGGACCCCAAGGGCTAAGCCGGGTGAGTGCGCCCTCTGACCACGGGCGGGCGGCCTGCTCACCGCTCCGGCACCCGCTCCGGGTCACTCTCAGGGCCGCGTGGTCTGCGCAGCGGGCGGGGCTCAGCCCCGCTTCTCCGGCCCGGCTCCCGCCCGCCCTGGGCCTTAGACTCCGGTCAGTTGCCTTCACACCCGCCCCCCAACGCACTCAGCTCGAGACTTTCCCGCCACGGTAAGACCCTTGAGCTCAGGGGGGTTTTCCTCTTAATCAAAGAAGGTACAAGTAGAGTCATATTTTTTACTAAAATTTTGCTTCCATCAACTGGCTAATTAGTAAGACTTGCTGCTTGTACATGGGGTGATCAGAGTTTCTAAAGCGCAGAAATTGTCAAATCAAAATATTTTCCTTTTTTTTTTTCTTAAAAATAACTCTTCCTTGCAGACCGTGTAGTTCCAGCAAGCCCAAGTATGAAGCTAACAAGGGGTGATTCGGTCCTCTGAGGCTGGGCAACTTCCCCTCCCCTCTGACAACTTATTATTTTAATTTCTATTTTTAAATGTTTTATGAAATTAAATGCTCGGAGAATCCCTTTTTGCCTCTAGGAGGCAATTGCCAGAAGGGGGAGAAAACGGCCTGAAGGGTCTGTTGCGCCACCTCGTGGCTGGCATTGAAACCGCACCCCGCAGCGGGCAAAGCCCCCGCCTGGCAGACCCGCGGCCGCGGTGCCCACAGGAAGGCGGCGCCAGCAGCCTCCAGGGCACAGCGCCTGTCTGCTCCAGGGGAGGGGCAGGGCCCACCCGAGGACGCCGGGGGAATGCGCTGGGGACCGTGGCCCGGAGCCCGGAAAGGAGGCTCTGGAGTCCTCTGAGCAGTGCGCTGTGACAGGGGCAGCCATTCCCCTGCGTCCCAGCACTGGAGGGCGCCCCGCGCTCCCCACAGCCCCCTGCGCGCCCAGGGCGCAGGACTCCGAAATCAGACCGCGCCTCGCGGGTGGGTGGTGAAGTGACTGAAATCGCGTGATGTGCTCACGGCAGCTGCACATAGTAGGTCGTGTTGTCATTGCTGTTCTGAGAAACACGGCGACCCCGGGGTGCCCCACAGGTAGCGGCGGGCTGCGCCTGGCAGGGTGGGTCCCAGTCCTCCAGGTCGGCTACTGTGACTTCCCGCTTTGCACCGAGGACACCTGGGTCCCGTGTCCCTTAGAGCTCGGGAAGTCGTGGCATCTTCTACTTTGTACTTCCTTCTCCCCGTTGGCGGCGGCTCCGCACAGCGTGGCCTGCAGGCCCTGGCTCAGCCGGGCGGGATGCCCGCCTGGACACGCCACCAGCGTTCCCTGGGAGCGGAGCTCAAGTGGAGCAGAGTCCCCTGTTTGCCTTGAGAGTGACTTAAACCCCTCGGATTATAAATTACTGGTAAGCCCCTTTCAAAGAAGCAGGGACGAGCCTAGGAACGGAGAAATCCTACAGGCAAATTTTACCAAATTCACAGTTGTGCCCTGAGCTTGCCATTATGAAAAGACCGTCCTGAGTATAGCAACTGCCATCTAACCCACCTATAGGTTCTGTTTTGAACAAAAATGGAATTTCGCCCAACTCCATTCAAGTCTCCGGAATTCTTGTTCACGTCTGCACCGTAACAGCCTCTGCACAGCACTGAATCCCCCGGTTGGAAGTGGGGTGGCAGCTGACACTTGCATTCCTTACATCAGACCATAGTCACTTGGTGCCTAGCCTGCCCCCCGCCCTGGCGAGACCTGGAGATACAGAAGTGACTGACGCACAAATCTGCCCTCAAGAGACACCCCCCCCCCCCGCCCATCTCTCCCTCTCCCCATGCTCTTCCTCCGGCACCTGTTGCACCTGTGGTCTCAGGAGACAGGCTTCCTGCCCGAGGTTCCTCGCTAAACAGCGGAGGTTCATGCGTAGCCCACGGGCACAGACAATAGTGCGGGAAGGCCTGGGCTGCGGGCGGGAGCAGTGGAGGCGGCCCTGGGGGAGAATGGGACATCTGTAATACTCTCAGCAATAAAAATAAATCTAAAACATAAAATAAATAAAAGGCAGAGGTGACAACCGTGTTAACTAACGCGAGGCATCGCAGGGAGTTCGGAAGGAGCAAACAGGCGAAGGTAAGGAACTAGTGAATGCCATGCAAATGCTGTGTTACCACCGCTTTGGCGTTAACTCTTACACAGCCCCTCTCCCTCTTAGAAAGGGGACAGTGAGGCCACGGTGGCTGTGCCCTGACTTCCTGTCCTGGGAACGTCCCCGCTCTCACCGTACAGCAAACGGAGGGGCGTCCGCGGGGGAGGCGAACCCAGGACGGGACGTTTTAGTCACACAGTAACGGAGCGACATGCGTCCCAAGGAAACAGTCATTGCCGGGAGGGGGAAATATAATTGTTTCCAAACCACTCATAAACTGTAATGACTGCAGCACAAACTCCCCCTCACCCGGCCTGAGCGGGGGAAGGGGCTCCCCGGCCCAGCGCGGCCGAAGGCCTGGGTCTGCCACAGCGTCGCTAACCGGTGAATGTAAACCGTCTGTGCGAGCAGCTGCGCTCTGCTCACAGGATCTAGTATGTGCAGCTAACAACATTCCTGTGTAAAGTGGCTCCCCTGTTCCCCGAGGACGGCTGGCCGGTGGGGAGCCCTCGGGTCACAGTGAGGAGGGCTCCTGCGGCTGAGGCTCCCGGGGCCGTGTCCCTCGCCAGGCTGCCTGCCGGCGGCCCCTGCAGGAGAGAAGAAAAGACCACGCAATCCTCCGCAAAGGGGGTTTGGTGCCTGCAGACAATCCCGGGATGTGTTTGACTGTATTCCTGTTAAAGGTGATAAAATTCAATTGGAGTCTCATCGGTGCTTTTCTCAGACCCGCCCTCCTCCCTTCCAGTCCCCGTTTCTTCCGTTTTACTGTGTCCATATGGACGGCAGTGGCCGCCGGGAGTGTTGGTGCAGTTTTCACAGCTGGAATCGTATGGACTCGGCTGCAGCTTGCCTTTGTGCAGAGCGCATCGCTTGTTGAGTTCAGTCATCTATGTCTCAGAGAGAGGAGAGAGGCCTGGCTATTACTCTGAACCACTCTAGGGTATTCGAACCCACAGATCTTCAACGTCTGTATCTGTCCCTCTTGCCCTTGAGTGGCGCCGTGTGTCCCCAGAGGCGCTCCCCATGCTCCCGTCGCTCCCCCGTGGCCCGGCAGCAGCAAACGCCGCTCTGGAAGGTGTTACGGTGTTCACCTGGGGAGCCTTGTGACAGGACTCGCTCCCACCACCGGTCACAGCGGCTCTGCTCACCGAAAGCACCCCGCCTCCTCCCCCCAGGCGTGCCTCTTCCATCTCCCACTGCTCCGAGGGCACCGGCAAGGCTTGCTCTCCACAGCTCCTCTCCTCGCCGCCCGGGCTGGGCGGATTGAGGCGGCTGCCTGGTGGCCCTGGCATTTTCCTGTCCGGGTCACCAGGAGCTCTACTTCCCTGAATAAATGTTATAGAGCAGTCAGACCATCTGAAGGCTTCTCACCAGTGGCTACTGGAAGTTACTTCGATCATAAATTATTAACCTTCCTTATCCGTCAAGCAACCCCGAGGCCTAAGCTTCCTATGCATCTAGGCCAGCTGGTTGCCACTGACGTCATCACCGAGAACTGTGCCCGCGAAGGGAATGAGAACCGAACCGTCACCGACGGCACAGACCCTGCTTCTCAGTCCCTGCGCAGGAACACCCCCTGCGGTGGGCAGGGCCACGAGCAGGACCGGGCGTGCGCAGGCGGCTCCAGGGGGAGAAAGGAAAGGGCCTGGGAGAGCAGGAGCCTCAAAGCACCGCAGAGAGGGAGGCACCGCGGGCTTTTATTTAGCTCCCAGCTCTGTAAATTACAATCCTGTGGGCAGATGCCAAACACAGGCATAGATTCTAACAAAGCAAGCCTGTGTCTCACTATTCAAGTCATCACCCCACAGGTCACTGATGTTGTGTCTATTAGCCTACCTGTGCGGTGATGATAATTGAGTTAGAAAGGGAAGACATCAGACTTGCAAAGTTAAGCAATAATGTCTGACAATAGTATGAAATGTTACAAGAAAAAAAAATTCAGCCAAGATTTTGATATATGAAAGTCTTAATACACTACTAATAATTATTATCACAATCATGAACAGCTATCACCAATTAAGCATTAGGTTTTGCAGGAGTAAAATTTTGCCATTATGAGGTAAGTATTATTTCCACCTCATTTAACGGATCAGGAAACTGAGAGCATGAGCGGTTAGGCAGTCATAGAGGCTGGAGACAGGATCAAAACCCAAATCTATCGACCAGCACCCAAACTCTTGCTGAACTATAGGTTTGGGTTTGTTTCCTAAATCCTAGGTCAAGAAGAGTCCACATCCACTGGCAACTAATATTTCAGCGTTAACACAGAGTCATCTGTTGCTCTCCACCTCCACTGCATTGTAACGTCCTTTGGAATATTGGCCTTTTAGCTGCGGCGACAAGAACTATTCTCTCCCTTGCTTGTCCCTGCAGGGCTGTGACACACAGATGCTCCATGACCTGCTGCTCAGGTTGAGATCCACCATCTACTTACCTGGTGACTTTGTCTGCAGAAAGGTGAGTGTGCTGTTTGTCACGCGCACAACAGGTAACGCGGTACATGGAGGGTTCAGACCTAAGACAGGAGCCGGTGTGAATTTGCCCAGGGCAAGGCCATGGCACAGCAATAATTGTGGCAGACAGCTCTGTGGAAACAGCGGTGCTGTCCGAGTTTAATGTGGAACAAGATGACTGGGATTTCAGTACCTGCAGGACGTAAATGGGCCGTCTGAGAAGCTGCCTTTTACAAACGTAAACCATCAAGCATCACACCCATCGATTCCAAAACCTTAAAGTGGAGGGAAAGTTAGAGAGAGAGGGTGGGCCTGCCCCTTCCTGTCGTCCACAAGCTATCATTTACTTCCGTCTAGCTCCTCCAGTTGGTGATAATTAATCTACACTAATAAAAGGGTAATATGCTAATTAGACCGAACAACTTCCGGACAACTCTGCGGACATCCTTTCAGACAAAGCCATTGTGGCGGGGCCGAGGTTGAGGTGGTTAGGGGCGATCAGGCCAGCAGGGGAGAGCAGTTAGGGGGATCAGGCTGGCAGGGGAGAGCAGTTAGGATGATCAGACTGGCAGGCAGGTGAGCGGTTAGGAGCCAGTGGTCTCAGATTGCAAGAGGGATGTCCGATTAGAGAGGGTGCAGGCTGGGCTGAGGGATACCCCCTCTCTGCACAAATTTCATGCATCGGGCCACTAGTTTAAAAATAAACCTTTTTAAAATATTGCTGAGCTTTTTATGAAAAATGCTCCATGTTCATTATTTTTTAAAAGAAAACATATAAAATCACAAAGACAAAATTCCACCCCCCAGAAACAACCACTCTCACGTGTGCCAGCCTGTCTTGTTATTCTGCTTGATGGGGAGTTCCAGACACTTGGCATCACACTGTACTGACGTTGTGAAGCTGGTCCTATCACGTAGCACATTACACACACATTTCACATATTGTAGAGTGATCTACAGCCTCGCTTTTAGAGCTGCATCATACTTCAGTCCACGAACATCATGGTCAGTTTCCAAATGTTTGCCAGTATTTCACTCGAAAGTGAACATTTTCCCACATCTCTGAAGACTAACGTGCGGGGGAGGGAAGGAGTGATGACTTTGGGTTTTATGTCTTGAGAGACTAAATCCATAGTCAAGACCATAACCAAAATGGAGAGTAGAGGAAATGCGCAGTTCAAAGACGGGAGAGCGACCCGACCCCGGAGCTCCCGGAGTGCGGTGAGGACCACCGTGAGCGCCGGGTGGGGAGCAAGCGCAGGCGCAAGGACACAGCCCCACGGGCACCCGCAGGGCTTCCTGGAGAACGTGGCGTTCCAGCTGAGTCCGGAAGGAGGAAGTGGCACAAACCACGAGGAAACGGCCTGCCAGGGAGAGGAGAGCGTGCGCGCCGGGGCAGGGGGCAGGGAGTGGATCTGCAGAGCGCGCAGAAAAGACAGCTAAGGCCTCAGTATTGTTCAGTCAGTGAAACTCATGAAATGGTTGGAACACGACGGGCCAGGCACTGTGCTGGGCTCTGGGACAATCCGCAGTGAAAAAATAAAATAAAAAGGTTGTTCTTGTCCTCCAGGGACTCAGTCCAGTGCCAGGCTGCTCACCCAGTGACATCAGACTCGCCTGCGGTGAGCGGTCTGGGCTCCGGCCCCAGCACTCTGCTGGTCTGGCGGGGCCCACACCTCAGATGAGTCTTGCCCAGCTGGTGTGGCTCAGCGCTGGAACATCCACTCAGGAACCAAGAGGTCCCCGGCTCGATCCCCGGCAGGGGGTATGCAGGAGGCAGCCGATTGATGAAGTTTCTCATTGATGTTTCTGTCTATCTCTCTCCCTTCCCCTCTCTCTAAAAAGCAATTTAAAAAACAAGCATATTTAAAAGCTCCCAGGAAATTCTAAAATACAGCCAAAGTTGAGAATCACTGCCTGATGGAAGAGACAAGCAATAAACAAATGAAATAAACAATAAATGAAATGACATAAACCATAACTCCAAAATGTGCCACCTCTCCGAAGGGGGAAGGAAGGCCAGGAGGGTGGCAATGGAGAGGGCGGGTTGGCAGGCAGTCGGCATGACCTTCAAAAAATCTAATGACAAGTGAAGACTTGGAGCTGAGGCAGGACAGGGCGTGGCATGTTCCGGTGGCCTGCTGAGCAAATGGTGAAGGCACGCCCGGGCGGCCGGAGGGGGGTGGGGGGGAGGCGGTGGAAACCAGGCTAGTACAGGAGAGGGGAGGGAACTGGAGGTCGGTCTCTGGGAGCCACGCATCACGGAGGCTGCCTCCATGGAAGCTCAGGGAAAGGCCCAGGCCACGCCGGAGAAGGAGAGGAGCACGGAGCTGCCAGAGGCGTGCTGTGATGGAAACCGCACACACAGTCCCCACAGCCCAGTCCCCGGGAGCAGGCCGCTTGGTGACAGGAAACCACGCGCATCAAACTGGAAATACAAACGGCCCAGCTCAGGACCCTGTCGGGCAGAGGCGCCCCCGCGTCGCACCCGTCACTGGGCAGAAGGGGCAGAAGGGCGAGCACAGATGCGGGAGAACAGGGCGGCCGGAGAGCAGAAAGGAGAAGGCAGAGGCCACCGCCGCTTCTCTGTTCGGTTCTGGAGAGGGCGTTGAGTCATAGTTGATCATGACAGAGATGATGTCAGAAATCTGAATTCTGCCTAGTTTTTGCTTATCGTTTCCACAAACCACTGCAGCACACGGAAAGAAAGAAGACTGCTCTGCGGAGGTTGCCTGAGTAACGGAAAAAACGCCAGGGCTCAGAGTTTGCTGACCTGCCTAATCCCTGGTGGGGTTTAGGGTGTGTCTGGGAGGTTTCCCAGGCACAAGTGGCAGAATTACTTTGGGTGTCGCAGTGCTCCCAGCAGCCCCGCAAACAGCTTCCCCGGGGCCTGAAAACCCAGGGAGCTCTCGCCTCCTGCACTTCCTCCTCAGCACACCAGCCAGCCTCGGGCTGGGTGTGGTCCTGCTTTGTATGCTCTCCGACCCTGTGCTCTGAGACTGTCTACTTCACTCGAAAGCTAATTACACTTGCAGAAAAGGCTCACATTAGCCTAGAAATATGCAAGCAACCGTGCAAGTTTTGGTTCGTTGATTATGCCAAATCTCCTTGGAAAATTATTGAAATGATCGTTAAAAAATAATTAAAAGTGCTGAACTATATTTAAGCACCCATTATGCACTTCTGCCTCCTGGCAGCTGTAATAACTACCTTTGAAAAATCACTCCAGCAACTCGAGCCTCACTCCATGCGGAGAATAAGGAATCTGGCCCTGTTCTAATCATTGCTTTCCCGAGTGTCTCTTGGAAAACTAATTTTCAGGTACTTGTAAAAATAATTCGTAGCTGTTTTGTTGGTTTCTAAGAGATTGGTCTTGGTATTGGAGGTTGTAGGGCAGTGATGGCGAACCTATGACACGCGTGTCAGCACTGACACACGTAGCCATTTTTGATGACACGCGGCCGCTGAGGCGGCCTCATGCCAAGGATGAAACATTTGCTGCTCCTGAAGATGAAACATTTGCGACTAGAGTCTTGGAGTTTAGACTCTAACTCCAAGACTCTAGTCGCAAATGTTTCATCCTCCCCTATTAGACACTCTGTGCCAGAGGTCTGTAGGCCAAAACAACAGAAGTCCGGCACAGAGCGTCTAGTTCTGGGACTTCCGGGTAAGCCGGGATCTTTGCCCTCACTTCCGCTGGCAGAGCAGGGAGCAGCGGAACGCAGCGGGGGACGCATCTCTGGGGGGCCCTGCCATTACCAGTAACCAAATAACAGTTAACCACAGCAACCATTATCTACTGTTCTGGGGTGTCATGGATTTCTAATCCATCATTACTGAGATAAGTGAGGGGGAGGCTGGGAGAGGCGAGGGTTTGTGGCGTGCTATGGATGCCGTTTCCCGCCATTAGAAATAGCGGCAGCCATTTTAATTCACATAAGGAACACCATCTTGCTCCATAGTGCAGACTCCATTTCACCACTATTACTGTTGTGCATCCTTATTAACCCCTATTTCTGCTTATTAACCCTGACCTTTCCTAAAAGACAGTTATATGCACCATTTTGTGGTTAGTTAGGCTAGTTAACCCCTAATTGCCTGCAGGCCTAACAAGCTATCTATAATTCTATCTTCTGTCACTGCCCCCCTGATGGAGAACCCAAAAAATAAAAAACTAAGGTTAAGTAAAGGAAGTGGTAGTAGCAGTGGCCGACCCTTTCAAGAGACATGGACCGAGATGTATGGCTTTATAGAAAAAAATGGCAGATCATTTTGCATTCTATGTACTGAAACAGTAGTAAGCAGAACGTGGAATATAAATAGACATTTTGAAACTAATCATTCCCATCTCTTGGGAAAAAGTGAGGATGAAAGGAAGGAATACATTTCCAGGCAGCTACACCTTTATAAGAGCCAATCTAATTCCATCCTTAAATTTATGAAAGGCTCTACAAATTTAACATCTGCAAGTTTGAGCATTGCTCACTCTATAGCTCAGCATGGAAAAGTGCTCAGTGAGGGAGAATTTATTAAAGAAACTCTCCTAAGATGTGCACCAGTTCTATTTCACGATATGCAGAATAAAGATGCAGTTATTAAGAGAATATCTGAGTTACCACTTAGTAGAAATATCATAAAAGACCGAATAATGAGACTGAACACAAACGTACAACATCAATTAAAGAGAGACATAAGGAAGTGTAAATATTTTTCGATCTCTCTTGATGAAACTACTGATGTCACATCACATGCTCAGTTGGCCATTATTGGTCGATATTCTGATGGTCTCACAATGAGAGAAGAGTTGATAAAGTTAGTATCAGTGTCAACAAGTAAATCAGGAAGCAAAATATGTAAGGTTCTTATACAAACATTTCGTGACCTAAGCATTGATATCTCTAAAGTTGTGTCAGTGACAATAGATGGGGCACCAAATATGGTGGGGAAAAACGTCGGATTTGTCAAATTGTTTACAGAAGCTATTGGACATCCGATTGTGCCTTTTCATTGTATTACCCATCAGGAGGCTTTATGTGCCAAGGCAGGATTCACCGACTTAAACGACTTAATGTCAGTTGTTACAAAAATAGTTAATAGCTACTGCCCCCTTCACAAGCGAAAATTTTCGGCACTTTTACTGCAGGTTGATTCCACCTACAGTGGACTGCTGATGTACAATAATGTAAGATGGCTGAGCCGAGGCAAAGTTCTTGAGCGCTTTGTGGAGTGCTTTGAAGAAATTAAGGTATTTCTTGACGATAAGGATCTGGGAAACTTTCTTCAGCTTAATGATGATAAGTGGGTCAACACCCTGATGTTTTTTTTTACAGATCTCTCTGTTCATATTAATGAACTGAACTTAAAGTTACAAGGTTTTGGCAAAAGTATTAACGTTATGTTTGGATACATAAAAGCTTTTGAAAGTAAAGTTAAAATTTTCAAGCGAGATGTAGAAACTAAAACTTATAAGTATTTTCCTCGAGTAACAAAGTATTTTGAGAAGGCCAATGCATCTGTACAAAATGAAATGGAACTCTTGCATATGAAGTACCAGCATGTTTTAGACTCGTTACTTGACCAGTTTAGTGATAGGATTTAGTCAATTTAGAAGTCTAGAACAGACCATGAAAATAATTAAGTATCCTGATGTAGTAGTCTACAGTAGTTTGGAATTAAATGGTTTCCAATGGATGCAAATTGATGATTTGGAGATGGAACTTGCAGAATTTCAAGACAGTATCTGGGCTCAGGTGTTTGTTGACTTGAGGTCAAAGCTTGAGAATCTGGAAAGGTGCCGCTTGGAGAATCAAGAGGAGTGCCTCTACGAACAGGAAATTTGGAGTGCCTGGAACCGACTACCAGACACTTTTAGCACCCTGAAAAATATAGCAATGGCTTTACTCACAATTTTCCCCTCTACATACTTTTGTGAGGCCTTATTCTCAGTGTTAAATAATATCAAAACCAACAAAAGAAACAGATTGACAGATGAAGTTAGTAGCGCCTGCTTGGCCTGAAGTGTACAAAATACCAACCTTCAATTGAAGATTTAGCCAATGAAATTCAGCAACAAAAAAGTCACTAATAGGCAGGTTAGTTAAAGAATTCCCCCTCCCCCTCACTTATCTTAGTTCACAGCACCCCACACAAGCTAAATAATATCAATACCAACAAAAGAAACCGACTGACGGATGAACAAAGAAGTCACTAAGCAGGTTAAGTTAAATATTTAGTTTTTGTTTTATTAAATACAATTATATATAACAATTATACATTTATGTTATTTAAACTATAAATATCGCGAAATAATGTTTTTTCCTCGAAGTACACACTACCCAAGTTATGCTCAGTTTTTTGGCGAAGTTTGACACACCAAGCTCAAAAGGTTGCCCATCACTGTTGTAGGGTGTGGTCTAGCTGTGCGGGTTAGAGTCCGGTGACATGGCGCTCTTCTGCTAATGCGTCAGCCGCCAGCCTGGTGAGGTTGCTCAAACACCAATGTTCAAGCCTCCACCACCAGTTTTTAAATAACAATAATGATCTCTCTCCTATTTGGCCTTACTGCGATTACTGTAAGAGTTAATGAGTTGCAGGAGGGGAGAGGGAATAAATGGCGATGGGCTGGGACTTGAGTTGGGGTGGTACAGTGTACAGGTGATGTGTTGTGGAATTGTGCACCTGAAACATGTATAATTTTGTTAATCAGTGTCACCCCGATAAATCCAATAAGAAGGGGGATAAAAAAAAGAAATGAGTTAGTATCTATGAAAGTGCTTTGTAATTATAAAGTAGGATGTTCTGATAAAACGAATATAGGAATTAAAATAAGGAGCAATATAACTACCAGGTATTATGATTTTTAAAAGTACTATGCAAATGCAAGATATTGTTATTGGCATTGAGATCATGGAAATAACCCCATAAGATCCATCTGTATTGGAAATTGCTTTGATATGTACCTGAGAACAAATGCATGCTTAGCATCCTGCCCAGGGAAACCCTAAACACACTTCCTGCCTCGCTCGGTCAGGGAGGTGTTTTCTGGGCTTTTTCTGCTTCCATTGCCTGTCATGGGGCTTTGGTCAGTCAGCTAAGCCCACGTGTGCCTTTCCTTTCTGTGAAATGGAAGTGATACCTCCTCTCCCTTCCTCATAAAGCTAATGGGGAGAGGAAGGGAGGGTTTCACCTTTACAGAGGTTCCCGAAGTGGTAGCGTGTTCCAGTAATTATAACACAACAGCAATCCATGGTCAGGATAACAGCCCCTGGTGTTGAAAGACTTCAAAACTTCCCAGAGAGAGGCTGAGCTGTCTCTCCCTCCTTCATAAATGAGTGGCTGTCTCGCAAGCCCTCTCTGCCCTTGAACACGGCGCACATCATCGCCGCCATCGCAGAGCGTAAACTCGAATCCCCGTGGTTTCATCCTGAGTTAAGGCTAGTGCTTCTGACCTTTTGACATTATCGAGGTACTGTCATCAGATAGTTGCTAGGATTGTGCAAACTGGCTCGTTCTGAGTTGAACAGCCGTTCGTGGCCCAAATGCTACTTAGGTCTCCTTCCTGCCTCTTGGAGGAAGGAGGAACATCCCGAGGATCCCACACCACCCACTGACGTGGTGACTCATGAGTCAACGTGAAGTTATCATTGTGGCTAAGGAGTTACTGCAGCAACGCACACGTGCAGTCAGAGGCCGGGAGTCAGGAGCAGGCCTCCTGGCCCTCCTTCCCAGAGGGAGCTGGTGGGCTTCTCCAGCGGCGGGCAGGGGCACAGAGCAAACCATCTCCAGAGGGAACCCCGTCTGCGTGTGGGACCCATTGCAGGGTTTTGAAGGCAGTTGTTATGTTCGGTCGCAGTTGACATACAATATTGTATTAGTTTCAGGTGTACAACGTATTGGTTAGACATGTGTAACTTACAAAGCCATCATCCTCTAAGTCTAGTACCCACCTGGCCCCATACATGGTTTTTGTTCTGCTGGTTCATTTGTTTTTTAGATTCGATTGTTTATAACTATGTATTTGTTGCCATTTTATTGTTCTTACATGAGGTTGGTCACACAGCTACAGGACCAACCGTGGTTTAGACTCCAAAGTAGATCCCAAGTACACCTCACAACCCCTTCCTTCCATTGAACAGCGCTGACTGCGGTGCGTCCTGCCCCTGTGCCTCGGGCACCCAGAATAATGGCATCCCCGGGGCCATGGGAGCAGGCAGGCTGCCCGCGGGTCCTTGCCCTGCCTCCAGGAGCCCAGGATAAGCAGGAACCCGCCGCACTCCCACTTTCCCTCAGCATGGAGAAGGATGACAGCGCAAACAGCCCGACGCCCAGTTTCTAAAGCCAGACCTGGTGCTGTAGGCAGAAATGTCAGGTTGACGAGTCCTGGTTGCAGCCCAGGTGCTTCGGGCAGACGAGGCGCCTTCTCCAAAGAAAAGCAGTGCTCCCGGCGCGGCGTGGCCATTCGGACAGCCAGTCCTCCCTTCCACATCCGCTCCCGGAGCAGTGCTGGCTGAGCTGTCCCCATGCGCCCACGGGCACCCCTGCTCACAATGCGCCCACGGACACACCTGCTCACAATGCGCCCACGGGCACCCCTGCTCACAGGTCCTAATAGCTTCCTTCCACGCGCTGTGTCCACCCAGTGTCCGCGCCACCTCAGGTCTCCTTGCAACTGCTTTTCCATCGGTGTTTCCGGTGTTTCCCGCTCCTCCTCCCACCTGTGGTCCTCCAGAAGAGTGTCTGTGGTCCTCCGGAAGAGTGTGTCTGTGGTCCTCCGGAAGAGAATGTCTGTGGTCCTCCGGAACAGTGTCTGTGGTCCTCCGGAAGAGAGTGTCTGTGGTCCTCCGGAAGAGTGTCTGTGGTCCTCCGGAAGAGTGTCTGTGGTCCTCCGGAAGAGAGTGTCTGTGGTCCTCCAGAAGAGAGTGTCTGTGGTCCTCCAGAAGAGTGTCTGTCTGTGGTCCTCCAGAAGAGCGTCTGTGGTCCTCCGGAAGAGAGTGTCTGTGGTCCTCCGGAAGAGTGTCTGTCTGTGGTCCTCCAGAAGAGAGCGTCTGTGGTCCTCCGGAAGAGCGTCTGTGGTCCTCCAGATGAGAGCGTCTGTGGTCCTCCGCAAGAGAGTGTCTGTGGTCCTCCAGAAGAGTATCTGTCTGTGGTCCTCCAGAAGAGCGTCTGTGGTCCTCCGGAAGAGTGTCTGTCTGTGGTCCTCCAGAAGAGAGTGTCTGTGGTCCTCCGGAAGAGTGTGTCTGTGGTCCTCCGGAAGAGAGTGTCTGTGGTCCTCCGGAACAGTGTCTGTGGTCCTCCGGAAGAGAGTGTCTGTGGTCCTCCAGAAGAGTGTCTGTCTGTGGTCCTCCAGAAGAGCGTCTGTGGTCCTCTGGAAGAGAGTGTCTGTGGTCCTCCGGAAGAGAGTGTCTGTGGTCCTCCGGAAGAGTGTCTGTGGTCCTCCGGAAGAGTGTCTGTGGTCCTCCGGAAGAGTGTCTGTGGTCCTCCGGAAGAGAGTGTCTGTGGTCCTCCGGAAGAGAGTGTCTGTGGTCCTCCGGAAGAGCGTCTGTGGTCCTCCGGAAGAGTGTCTGTGGTCCTCCGGAAGAGTGTCTGTGGTCCTCCAGAAGAGTGTCTGTGGTCCTCCGGAAGAGTGTCTGTCTGTGGTCCTCCAGAAGAGTGTCTGTGGTCCTCCAGAAGAGCGTCTGTGGTCCTCCGGAAGAGCGTCTGTGGTCCCCCGGGAGAGAGTGTCTGTGGTCCTCCGGAAGAGAGTGTCTGTGGTCCTCCGGAAGAGAGTGTCTGTGGTCCTCCGGAAGAGCGTCTGTGGTCCTCCGGAAGAGTGTCTGTGGTCCTCCAGAAGAGCGTCTGTGGTCCTCCGGAAGAGAGTGTCTGTGGTCCTCCGGAAGAGCGTCTGTGGTCCTCCGGAAGAGCGTCTATGGTCCTCCGGAAGAGCGTCTGTGGTCCTCCGGAAGAGCGTCTGTGGTCCTCCGGAAGAACGTCTGTGGTCCTCCGGAAGAGTGTCTGTGGTCCTCCGGAAGAGAGTGTCTGTGGTCCTCCGGAAGAGCGTCTGTGGTCCTCCGGAAGAGCGTCTGTGGTCCTCCGGAAGAACGTCTGTGGTCCTCCGGAAGAGTGTCTGTGGTCCTCCGGAAGAGAGTGTCTGTGGTCCTCCGGAAGAGCGTCTGTGGTCCCCCGGAAGAGCGTCTGTGGTCCCCCGGGAGAGAGTGTCTGTGGTCCTCCAGAAGAGAGTGTCTGTGGTCCTCCGGAAGAGAGTGTCTGTGGTCCTCCGGAAGAGAGTGTCTGTGGTCCTCCGGAAGAGAGTGTCTGTGGTCCTCCGGAAGAGCGTCTGTGGTCCCCCGGGAGAGAGTGTCTGTGGTCCTCCAGAAGAGTGTCTGTGGTCCTCCAGAAGAGTGTCTGTGGTCCTCCGGAAGAGTGTCTGTCTGTGGTCCTCCAGAAGAGTGTCTGTCTGTGGTCCTCCAGAAGAGCGTCTGTGGTCCTCCGGAAGAGCGTCTGTGGTCCCCCGGGAGAGAGTGTCTGTGGTCCTCCGGAAGAGAGTGTCTGTGGTCCTCCGGAAGAGAGTGTCTGTGGTCCTCCGGAAGAGCGTCTGTGGTCCTCCGGAAGAGCGTCTGTGGTCCTCCAGGAGAGCGTCTGTGGTCCTCCGGAAGATAGTGTCTGTGGTCCTCCGGAAGAGAGTGTCTGTGGTCCTCCGGAAGAGAGTGTCTGTGGTCCTCCGGAAGAGAGTGTCTGTGGTCCTCCGGAAGAGAGTGTCTGTGGTCCTCCGGAAGAGTGTCTGTCTGTGGTCCTCCAGAAGAGTGTCTGTGGTCCTCCAGAAGAGCGTCTGTGGTCCTCCGGAAGAGCGTCTGTGGTCCCCCGGGAGAGAGTGTCTGTGGTCCTCCGGAAGAGAGTGTCTGTGGTCCTCCAGAAGAGTGTCTGTGGTCCTCCGGAAGAGCGTCTGTGGTCCTCCGGAAGAGAGCGTCTGTGGTCCTCCAGAAGAGTGTCTGTGGTCCCCCAGGAGAGAGTGTCTGTGGTCCTCCAGAAGAGAGTGTCTGTGGTCCTCCAGAAGAGAGCGTCTGTGGTCCTCCGGAAGAGCGTCTGTGGTCCTCCGGAAGAGAGTGTCTGTGGTCCTCCGGAAGAGTGTCTGTGGTCTGTGGTCCTCCGGAAGAGTGTCTGTGGTCCTCTGGAAGAGCGTCTGTGGTCCTCCGGAAGAGAGTGTCTGTGGTCCTCCGGAAGAGTGTCTGTGGTCCTCCGGAAGAACGTCTGTGGTCCTCCAGAAGAGTGTCTGTGGTCCTCCGGAAGAGTGTGGTCCTCCAGAAGAGAGTGTCTGTGGTCCTCCGGAAGAGTGTCTGTGGTCCTCCGGAAGAGAGTGTCTGTGGTCCTCCAGAAGAGAGCGTCTGTGGTCCTCCGGAAGAGCGTCTGTGGTCCTCCGGAAGAGAGTGTCTGTGGTCCTCCGGAAGAGCGTCTGTGGTCCTCCAGAAGAGAGTGTCTGTGGTCCTCCAGAAGAGAGTGTCTGTGGTCCTCCAGAAGAGTGTGTCTGTGGTCCTCCAGAAGAGTGTCTGTGGTCCTCCGGAAGAGAGTGTCTGTGGTCCTCCGGAAGAGTGTCTGTGGTCCGTGGTCCTCCGGAAGAGCGTCTGTGGTCCTCCAGAAGAGTGTGTCTGTGGCCCTCTAGAAGAGTGTGTCTGTGGTCCTCCAGAAGAGAGTGTCTGTGGTCCTCCAGAAGAGTTTGTCTGTGGTCCTCCAGAAGAGTGTCTGTGGTCCTCCGGAAGAGAGTGTCTGTGGTCCTCCGGAAGAGTGTCTGTGGTCCGTGGTCCTCCGGAAGAGCGTCTGTGGTCCTCCAGAAGAGAGTGTGGTCCTCCGGAAGAGAGTGTCTGTAGTCCTCCAGAAGAGAGTGTCTGTGGTCCTCTGGAAGAGAGTGTCTGTAGTCCTCCAGAAGAGTGTCTGTGGTCATCCAGAAGAGCGTCTGTGGTCCTCCGGAAGAGAGTCTGTGGTCCTCCGGAAGAGAGTGTCTGTAGTCCTCCAGAAGAGTGTGTCTGTGGTCCTCCAGAAGAGAGCGTCTGTGGTCCTCCAGAAGAGTATCTGTGGTACTCCAGAAGAGTGTCTGTGGTCCTCCGGAAGAGAGTGTCTGTGGTCCTCCAGAAGAGCGTCTGTGGTCCTCCGGAAGAGCGTCTGTGGTCCTCCGGAAGAACGTCTGTGGTTCTCCGGAAGAGTGTCTGTGGTCCTCTGGAAGAGTGTGGTCCTCCAGAAGAGAGTGTCTGTGGTCCTCCGGAAGAGTGTCTGTGGTCTGTGGTCCTCCGGAAGAGTGTGTCTGTGGTCCTCCGGAAGAGCGTCTGTGGTCCTCCGTAAGAGAGTGTCTGTGGTCCTCCAGATGAGAGCGTCTGTGGTCCTCCGGAAGAGTGTCTGTGGTCCTCCGGAAGAGAGTGTCTGTGGTCCTCCGGAAGAGCGTCTGTGGTCCTCCGGAAGAGAGTGTCTGTGGTCCTCCAGATGAGAGCGTCTGTGGTCCTCCGGAAGAGCGTCTGTGGTCCTCCGGAAGAGCGTCTGTGGTCCTCCGGAAGAGCATCTGTGGTCCTCCAGAAGAGTGTGTCTGTGGCCCTCTAGAAGAGTGTGTCTGTGGTCCTCCAGAAGAGAGTGTCTGTGGTCCTCCAGAAGAGTGTGTCTGTGGCCCTCCAGAAGAGTGTGTCTGTGGCCCTCTAGAAGAGTGTGTCTGTGGTCCTCCTGAAGAGAGTGTCTGTGGTCCTCCAGAAGAGTGTGTCTGTGGCCCTCCAGAAGAGTGTGTCTGTGGCCCTCTAGAAGAGTGTGTCTGTGGTCCTCCAGAAGAGTGTCTGTGGTCCTCCAGAAGAGAGTGTCTGTGGTCCTCCAGAAGAGTGTCTGTGACTCCGTTGGGGAGTGACTGCCCGGAGTAAAGTTCCTCTCTGCTTGGCCACAGGGAGAGGTTGGCAAGGAAATGTACATCGTGAAGCAGGGACAGGTCCGGGTCCTCGGAGGCGCAGATGCTGCTCAAGTTCTGGCCACTCTGAAAGCCGGGACCGTGTTCGGAGAGCTCAGGTACCGGAAGGCTCCTCACACCTCAAAGCCTGTGTTTGTCACCAAAGAGAAATCTTAGTCATAAAACCTGAAGGTCCCCGCTTAGCGGTATTAAAGGTCTGACTGTGAGCGCCTTGGGAAGGCGAGGACAAGGCGCGCTCCCAGGTGCCCGGCCTCCTCGGAAGACCTGGCCGGCAGCTGGGTCCTGCTCGCAGGGTGGAGGCTGAGCAGGTGCTGGAAGGAGGGATGAATGAACAGCTGGGCGTGAGAGCTCACTACTGTTGGTGGTGGGAGGCTGCAATGCCGCCTGAGGGAGGGAGAGCGCAGCGGTGGGACCAACGGCCTGAGTCCACAGCCTCGCCGGCACTCCCGGCTCTGTCTGCGCTCCTGCCTTCCCTCTTCCTGCTTCCGCATCTTAAAAACTGCAGTGATAGCTGAACTGACCTCGGAGAGCTGGCAGGTGGGTTAATTATTAGGGTGCTGGCGGGCGTCTATTAAGAGCTCAACAAATATTCACTATTGTTATTACTGTTTACTATTGACCAGGACAAGTTTATCCTACAAGCACATCCCCAAGAATAAGAAAATCTAGGCATTTTGTAGGTTAGACACTTCCAAACACATTATTGTATTTAAAGTACTCATTTATTCATCCAACATATATCCACTGCATGCCTCGTACATGCTAGACTATCAAGCCTTGCCCAAACTTGGAAACAGACTGTAAACACGGGAACCAGGTGTTCTGTGGGGGGACTGGCAATACACAACCGGCGGAAGGCAGTCCACATCGGCCCCTGCCGTTCTGGTACGACTCGTGGGAAAGTGACTGTGAACTGAAAGAGGAGGTGGGGAGCCCTCGGGAACGGGGAGGGAGCCGTGCAGGGCCGTGCAGGGCCTGGGGTGAAACAGGCTTGTCTGGGGCAAGAGGGACAGCTCCGTGTGGTCGAGTCCACTGAGCGAGAGGCTGTGCGAATGAGGCCAAAGAGCTGAGCAAGGTCAGCCGATCAGGGCTTCTGGGAAGGAAACTGTTCGATTCCGCACAAATGGATGCAGGGGAGAGTGCAGGCAAGAGCATTGAAAAGACCCCCAGCAGCCCTGTGGGAAGACAGTGGGGGAGCAAGAGTGACCGGGAGAAGGCGAGGTCAGTGGCGGGGGCCGCATGCATGCTGGGCGGCTGGAGACAGGTGCTGTCGGGCTGGGCGGCCCAGGCCCTGGAGGGGCCGCTTGCTCTTGGACTTCTGGCCTGCAGACTGAGAGAATGAACTTCTGCTGGAAGTCACTGGTTTTGAAGTAATTTGTTAAGCAGCCCTAGGAAACTAATATAATACCAAACTCTTTAAATTAACTTTCAAAATTAAAAAAATAAAATAGGTACATGGACACCTCTCTCTACTCGTCAGCTTGGCCGGTCACCTGCAGGCCTGTCCATGTCCCTCCTCACTGTCTGCCATCCCTGCTTCTCCCCCCTTCTCCACCTCCCCTGCTTCCCGTCCCCCACCTCCCCAGCTCCCCCTTCTCCACCTCCCCCACCTCCACAGCTCCCCTTCTCCACCTCCCCTGCCTCCTGTCCCCCACCTCCACAGCCCCCCCTTCTCCACCTCCCCTGCCTCCACAGCCCCCCCTTCTCCACCTCCCCTGCCTCCACAGCTCCCCCTTCTCCACCTCCCCCACCTCCACAGCTCCCCCCACCTCCACCTCCCCCACCTCCACAGCTCCCCCCACCTCCACAGCCCCCCCTTCTCCACCTCCCCTGCCTCCACAGCTCCCCCTTCTCCACCTCCCCCACCTCCACAGCTCCCCCCTTCTCCACCTCCCCTGCCTCCCGTCCCCCACCTCCACAGCTCCCCCTTCTCCACCTCCCCTGCCTCCCGTCCCCCACCTCCACAGCTCCCCCCTTCTCCACCTCCCCTGCTTCCTGTCCACCGCCTCCACAGCTCCCCCTTCTCCACCTCCCCCACCTCCACAGCTCCCCCTTCTCCACCTCCCCTGCCTCCCATCCCCCACCTCCACAGCTCCCCCTTCTCCACCTCCCCTGCCTCCCATCCCCCACCTCCACAGCTCCCCCCTTCTCCACCTCCCCTGCCTCCCCTCCCCCACCTCCACAGCTCCCCCTTCTCCACCTCCCCTGCCTCCCATCCCCCACCTCCACAGCTCCCCCTTCTCCACCTCCCCTGCCTCCCATCCCCCACCTCCACAGCTCCCCCTTCTCCACCTCCCCTGCCTCCCATCCCCCACCTCCACAGCTCCCCCCTTCTCCACCTCCCCTGCCTCCCGTCCCCCACCTCCACAGCTCCCCCTTCTCCACCTCCCCTGCCTCCCGTCCCCCACCTCCACAGCTCCCCCCTTCTCCACCTCCCCTGCCTCCCGTCCCCCACCTCCACAGCTCCCCCTTCTCCACCTCCCCCACTTCCACAGCCCCCCCTTCTCCACCTCCCCTGCCTCCTGTCCCCCACCTCCACAGCCCCCCCTTCTCCACCTCCCCTGCCTCCACAGCTCCCCCTTCTCCACCTCCCCCACCTCCACAGCTCCCCCCACCTCCACCTCCCTGCCTCCCGTCCCCCACTTCCACAGCTCCCCCTTCTCCACCTCCCCTGCCTCCTGTCCCCCACCTCCACAGCTCCCCCCTTCTCCACCTCCCCTGCCTCCCGTCCCCCACCTCCACAGCTCCCCCTTCTCCACCTCCCCTGCCTCCCATCCACAGCTCGCGGGAAACACGCCTGATCATGCCACTGCCCTCTGGCTCAGGCGGCAGCGCCCTCGCTGTGCTGAGGCTCGCGGTCAGAGCTCCCACCTGGCCCACTAAATCCCAGGTGCAGGCGCCATTGGGGGCTCAGCTCACCTGGTGGCCAGATGACCTGATAAATTCATCATCCCTTACCCCTTGGCCTCGTGGGCTCCTAACTGAGGGCGGGGCTGGTCCCTAAGCCCTGAGGTGCCCACTCCACGCGCAGCTGCCAGGGGCTTTGCAAAGGGAGCCTTTTTCTTGCCAGCTTCGCACCCACGGGACTGCATGTGCCCAGAGGCTGTGTTCTTCTGTTTTGCGCAGACCCAGCTCCCGGGGGCCCTGGCACCCACGGTCAGTTTGTCCGGAAGGCGGTTCCCCGCCCTGGGCAGTGCGCCCACTAAGGGAGTGCCTGGTGCACAGGGAGGGAGTGGACGCAGCTATGGTCCCACCTCTGCAGACCCCTGACCACGCTCACTCGGTCCTGTTGCCACTGAGCCGCCTGCCCTCCCTCCGTTTCATCATCGAGAGCAGCGCCGCTGTGTTTATCTTTGTAAAGTTACTTTGCTTTGCTTTTATTTCTTTGAGGCTTAGTGCCAAAAGCGAAATAACTAGGTGAAAAGGTAGAAACATTTTGATAGCTCTCGTGATCTGTGGGCAGATTATTTTCAGAAAAATGGGACGGATGTATAATGCAGGCTGCTGCGCAGAGCGGTGTTCCCGGGCGCCCTGGTGTGACCTCCTGATTCCGTTGGGTTTGCATTCAATAGACTGTTTCATTTGCGTGGCTCTAAATAGTGCCCAGGAAATAATAGGTCCTCCTTAAATGTTTGCTAAATGAAACCGTTTTCTAGGGGCCTATTTATTTGCACAAATGTGATCATGTACCTTCTGCATTTCTTTGTTGGCATCCTTCTTCGTCTATATAACAAGCTGTTGAGTACAGTTTAGGCATTGATGTGTGTTTTTAGATTGTCTGGTTTTCACTTAAGATGTTTAACTTCTGACTTTTCACTGGTCATATTGGTCAAATAGTCCCATTCAGGGGACTTTTTTATATTTACTTTGTATCATTGTGAAAAGGCCAAATATTTTGGTATATATATATATATATATATATATATATATATATTTTTTAATTATTGATTCCCTACAGAGAAGAAGGGAGAGGGATAGAGAGTTAGAAACATCGATGAGAGAGAAACATCTACCAGCTGCCTCCTGCACGCCCCCTACTGGGGATGTGCTCGCAACCAAGGTACATGCCCTTGACCGGAATCAAACCTGGGACCCTTGAGTTCACAGGCCAATGCTCTATCCACTGAGCCAAACCAGTTAGGGCAAGGCCAAATATTTTGAAAAGTAATTTTAAACCTCTTTTCTCCTTTCAAACCATGTTTGCCTGTCTCTCCTAAACACTAGGTTTTTAAAACGGGTGTACCAAGGGAGATTTCTGTTTGTTTGGTTTTTTTTTTTTTTTGGACTATTTTAATTCCAAAATCTCACTTTTCATCAGAATAATGCTGCTATTCCTTCCCACCCCAGCCCTGCCTTTCCTAGAAGGAGAAACAATAGACACGGAGGAAGGAAGACTGGAGATTGGTTAATATTGAGGCAGGAAACTGCTTATTTCCATTTTCTCCTATTTCAAACCTGTGAACACTGTCTGTGTTTACATGTCTGTATCTTCACTGCAGGCTCTGCATATAGTCAGAGGTTGTGCGGTACCTTTTTGCTTAGAGCAAACAGCAAACTGCATCGAAGTCTCACCATATTTCTGTGCGCAACTCTATTATCAGTGTTCAGGTGCTCTCGGGACTCCCCCTGAAGTAACCTCATCCAGAGCCTCTCCTTCTATGAAAAGCTGAGCTCTCTCCCTCCATCGAAGAGCAGAGAGGGTGCGAAGGTGCTGGCAGTGGGGCCTCAGGACCCTCATCGCTCATCGCTCATCGCTCACCGCACCAGCCGGCCTGGCCTCCTCTCCTCCCCACTTTCCCGACATCCAGGGGCAATCTGTATTGTTCAAGCCATAGCGATGATGTCATCAGTGGCCATAGAGTTAGGGTATAAAGGAAAGATGCTTTGACTTAAAGTCAGGTATGGTCTTGGATTTTAATTTCAACAGGACTCATAGGCATTTGCTCTTGAATAAGCCCCTTTACTGATGCTGGGCCTCAGTGTCCATGGCGGAGAGGACAGGTAAGAAAGAACCTACTTTGTCCAGGTTGTCCTGGTCACTAATGTAGGACATTGCTAGCTGTTTTGACTCCAGACAAACAGTTACGCTGGTTATTTGTTTGTTTGATAGTGTTTCCTAGCCAGAGTGTTCCACAGGTCTGGGGCACCGGAGGGATGAAAATGATACAATGACATGCTATTCTTCTTGTCCTTCCTCATACTTTTCACCTAGATTCTTCTTTGTTCATCCCTTGCTCTTAGGCCAATTCAAGTCTGAAATCAGGACCTGCTGTGGGAAAAGGGCTACGTGTTTTGTACCTGTGAAGTCTAAGCTCTCTAAGGCGACAGAAACCCAGGCATGGAGACTCTCCTCAAACAAACAGAGGAGGGTGTCCAGGCGAACATGTGTTGGCCTTGCAATAGTTTCATGTGCCTACACACACACAATTTTCATGTTGCTCCTATTCCCGATGTGTACAGGGCTTTGCACACGCAGGTCCTCTCACACTGAATATACCTCTCCCTGCCATCGCACCCTGCTCCCATTCAGCCACCCACCTGTGCACACCATGCTGGGATGGTTCAGATCAGGTCAGCTCGGCCAGGCGCAGGGTGCCTCCCTGGCTGATGAAACATGATGTCTGGGGTGGCTGTGAGGGTTTGGGGGCAGATGAGCATTTAGATCAGTAGACTGAGTGCAGGTGGTCCTCACAGCGAGGTGGGACCTGTGTCTGCTGAGGTCTGAAAGACCAGGAAGGCAGAGCGAGGAGGGTGGAGTGCATGCTCGCTGCCCGAGCTGAGACGTCCCCCTTCTCTGCCCTTGGACATCAGCCATAAGCACTCCTGGTTCCTGGGCTCTTGAACCCAGACCTGACTTAGCCCACCAGCTCCATTCTCCCCTCCTCAGTCAGGCCTCTGGCTCAGGCTGTTGTGCATCAGCTTTCCTGGGTCCCCAGCCTGCTTACGGCAGAGTACACGCTCCCGGCTTCTGGGAGCCGGTTACATTACATACGCACATGTACCTTCCTCCTGTACAAAGTAAGTACATTTGTTGTATGTTAGTTACATAACACAAATTCAGGTTCAACGGTTCTCAGCCAGAAATTCACCTAGTAGCACCATTTTCCTAATTGAATATCAGGAGTCCATACACACTATGTCTGCCTAAGATGGTCAGATACTTACAGCAGGTGCTCACAGGCGGCCCTGCCTCCTAAAAGAGAGATGAAGGAACTGCTCAGAGGCGCCTCAATAAACGGTGGTACCTCCTCCCAAAGCCCATGTCCTTTCCAGAAAACCGCGCCGTGCTCTAGGAATTCTCCTCTTGCCCAGCCTCACTGTGCGGACAACAAACACGCAGGCGCTCGGTGGCTGCATGATGGGCGTGAAAACCAGAAAGGTCCTTAGGCTTGTGTCTGAGGCCCCGGCACACAGGGGAGGAGCTAGAATTGGAGCCAGTCCCTGTTTCCTGGACACTAATCACTAGTCCCGGGCGTCCCCAGCAGCACTCCTTCCGAACCTGTGTGCGATCCTCTTACTGAGCTGCTTAATGAGGGACGCTTTCTGTCGTGGATTGCTGGAGACGTGTTTGTGGAGGGAGGTGCTGTTTTAAACGGTGCTGAGAGAGTTTGGGCAAAATGCATTTGGCAATTACTTTGTTCAAAAACTCATCAAGCACTGCAAATGTGTAACTGTAGGCAAGGTTAATTAAAGCTGGAGAAATCTAAAAATAACCTGGCATTTAAACATGTAATTTCCGTTCTGCTGTCATAGTCTGACAGCACAGAGACACTCTCAGGTCCAAATTAAGCTCCCCATGGCACCTAGCTCTGCCTGACCTCTGCACCCCATGTCCAAGGTGACAGGTGGGAATTAAATAGGCTCATCCAAGCATCGAGTCTTCAAATATTAACATCCATTCCATGGAGAGAAAGGCAGGGAGATAGATAGGAAGTTGGGTAGATGCATGACTGAAGACATGATTGTGGTGATAGATGTTAGATAGGGAAGTAGATAAAGATAATGATAAATAATAGAAAGATTGATTAATGGATGATATGTAGGTAAGTAAATAGATAGAAATATAGGTAAATAACTAATAGATTGGTGGATGATATGTAGAGATTGATTAATGGATAAATAGGTAAGTAAGTAGAAAAATAGATAAATAGCTAATATGTTGATTAATGGATGATATATGGATAAATAGATAATAGATAGATAGATAGATAGATAGATAGATAGATAGATAGATAGATAGATAGATAGATAGATAGATGATAGATATAGATAGATAGATAGATAGATAGATAAAAATGTGTTTTGCTTCCTAAAAGAAAAGGTGAAGGCAGAGACTGTCTTGGGGAGAACCTCAGGAAAGGATAAAATGTCCATGCTTTTGCCATGGAGCAATATGTTTAAAATGTGGAACTGAGCAAAAGAGGTAGGTGTTGACATGGCCAACATGTATAGTTCCCAGTGTACCTTTCTGTGCTGGAGGAGTAACTTCGTTCTGGAGCGGCCTGGCGGGGCCTGCCCCAAGTTCAGAGTGCAGTGCAGGTAGAGGCCCTGTCTGGGCCTCATGGTGGCCTAGCACTAGGCTCTTCCCTTTTCTGCCTCCTCGGGCTCTAACGGAGCATTCTGTATGATCCTGTCTTCTCTCCTCCCTTAGCACAGCAATTGTACTCCTTTCAAAAGTGTTTGGTGGTGGCCCTAGAGTTTGCAGTACACATTTTAAATGGAGTTAAGTCTCCCTTCACATAACACGGGACCGCTTACACGTGTGTGCAGCCTCGTAATGGTTCTCCAGTTCTTCCCTCCTGCCTCAGGACACGGGGTAGTCCTTGCCCTTAGCCACGTGCTGGAGTTACCTTTTAGATCAATTAAGATTAAAAGAAATAAAATATTTTAGTGTTATTTTACCTCCATTTGCTCCTTCCCCACGTTCTCCCATTCTTTACGAAGACCTGCGTTTCTAACCTGTATCATTTTCCTTCCTTGTGAAGAACTTCCTTCAACATTTCTTGCAGAGCGGTTTTGCTAATGTTGACATTCCTCGGTTTTGTTTTTCCTGACAATCTTTGTGTCTCCTTCACTTTCAAAGGACAGTTTCACTGCACAAAGAATTCTGGGGGGTGATCATCCCACTCTCTTCTCACTTGCACAGTTTGGGATAAAAAGTCTGCTGCTGTCATTATTATCTTTGTTCCTCCAGCTCTTTTCAAGGTTTTCTGTTTTTGGTTTATTACCATTTTAATATGATATGTCTAGGGATAGAGTTTCTTGGGTAGTTTTTATGCTAGGTAATCCCTGAGTTTTCTGGATCTGGGGTCTGGTGTCTGTCATTAATTTCGGAAACTTCTTTGCCATCATTACCTCATGTATTTCTTCAGTCTTAGAGAATGGTGTTTTCTTACACACAGACCACAGGAACATTCTGGAGGTCCCACAGTGCCTCGCTAGTTTGTTCACAATTAGCAGCCACTCGGGATGCTCCCTTTGGCAGCAGCAGCTGGAGGAGGCACGTTGTCTACAGTCAGCCCTCAGCCTAAGCGTCATGCAGCTCCCCTCCGCCCTCCCCACCCCCAGACTGTGTTTATTTGTGTGGCCTTCTTTCTCCGGGTCTGACTGGTTGACTCCGGGTCTGACTGGTTGACTCCGAGACATTCAGTCTGTGTTATTGTCTCACTGCATCGCCAGCAGTGGTGTGTGTTTGTTTTTAAACATTTGAGATATGTTTTTTCTTGCCTTGGTTTCAAAGACCAAGTCTTATTTTCCAAGTTACTGGTGAATGATAGTATTTTTGTTCACCTGGTGTGTGTTTTTGTGTGTTTTTGTTGTGTTGTTTTTGTTTTTTTTTGTTGTTGTTGTTGTTTTGTTGTGTGTGTGTGTGTGTGTGTGTGTGTGTGTGTGTGTGTGTGTTTTGGGGGGGTGGGTGGGTGGGTTGGCTGTTCACCTGTTTTATTCATTTATTCACTCTGTTGGTTACTTCCTGAATGCAAAACTCTCAGCTATGTCTCTGAGGAACATAAATCCCAGAATTCAGTGACATTCGAGTGGGACGTTGTATGTGAGTGACTTGGCTACAGCAGTTGGGATACTGAGAAATGAGGTGATCTGGGAAGTAAGGATGGGGAGACATGGGATTCACCTGATGTATCCAGGCATCACTGAGATTTGATGACTGCACAGTCAGAGCCTGGAGGAAAACAGAAGGTGCACTCCAGCCAGGTAACTAGGAAGCCTTCAGTAAAGGGAAGAGGGATAGGAGGGAGGGAGAATTTAAGAGATTTCCATGCTGGGGTGGGACAGGGGCGGGCAGTCACCAGAACCCTCAGGGCCTGCTAGGCCAGGAGGCTCAGGAGCTAGGATCTGGTGGGGAACAGCCTTCTAACCTGGTCCTGAGGGGAAGGTGGGGAGGAATGCTGCAGCCCCACCCGCCTGCCCCCCACTTATTCTGGTGGTCCTCCCTGGCAGGGCCCACAGAGTTGGAGGCATGCCCGCAGGGGTCAGCCTCCGGGTGCAAAGGAGGAGCGGAGGGTGGGAAGTGGGTCCAGAAAAACAAAGTGGGGACACAGTCCAGAGTGCGCTCCTGGGACCTGGCGGGGTCCCACAGGCGCTGAGGGGCCCAGTCCCTGATGGGAGGCCGAGCGGGGCAACCTTCAGAGGCTCGGGGCTCAGTGAGCTGAGCTCTCGCCAACAGGGAGCTGTCTCTGCAGCAGAGGATGGTTAGGGTTGGATTTATTTTTAAGATTTTGGTGGGAAAATAGGAAGACTGCCCCACCATCTCTCTCTGTGTTTCTCTGTCTCTCTGTCTCTCTGTCTCTCTGTCTCTCTCTCTCTCTCTCTCTCTCTCTCTCTCTCTCTCAGCCTCCTGGCAGCTATAGGAAGCCGCCGGACTGCCAGCGTGATGGCCCAAGGCTTCGCCCACCTTCTCGCCCTGGACAGGAAGGCCCTCCGAGAAACCCTGGCGCATTACCCGGATTCGGAAAAGCTCCTCTTGGAGAAAGCCAGGTGCGCCCCCTGCCCTCCTAGAGGCATCTCTCTCCATTCCCGAGGGGGAGGGTGGGCAGCCTTGTCCGAGGGGCACACGGAGCAGTGCTGCGGGCTGTGCATAGCACCACGGGCAGAGCAAGGCCATTTGGGTGCCCCCAACCCTACCCGCCCTCACACGCCTCCCCACAGGGCGCTGCTCCGGGAGACGGCTCCAGCCTCAGCAGCGACCTCTCTGACGCAAGGACTTGCCTCCCTCTTCCCACCAAGACCAGACACCGAGTCTTGCGGACTCTACGTGGAGCAGCAGAGCTGGCCCCGCACGGCTGCTCAGACTGCAGAGAGCGAACCGCGCAGGTGAGCAGGGGATGCAGCCCAGGGAGGCCTGGCCCAGTGCACCCCCACCTACCCAGCTCCCACCTATCCAGCTCCCACTTACTGGTTCAGAGGAGTTGGTTAGAGAAGAGAGACTCCAGTTTCTCCCTGAGGCTCCCCCACGAGCTTTCAAGGGAAAACCACACTTTCCATAATATTTTTATGACGTTCAGTTAATACTTTTTATTTAAAAACTAGAGACCCGGTGCACAAAATTTGTGCACACAGGGGGGAGCGGGGCGTCCCTCAGCCGGCCTGCACCCTCTTGCAGTCCAGGAGCCCTCAGGGGATGTCCGACTGCTGGCTTAGGCCTGTTCCCAGTGAGAAGCAGGCCTTTGCCATCCTTAGCGCTGCTGCAAAGGTGGGAGAGGCTCTCACCACCACCACTGCACTCGCCAGCTGTGAGCCCAGCATCTGGCTGAGCAGCGCTCCCCCTGTGGGAGCGCACTGACCACCAGGGGGCAGCTCCTGTGTTGAGCGGGATTGGGCTGAAACTGGCTCTTCGACATTCCCGAAGGGTCCCAGATTGCACGAGGGCACAGGCCAGGCTGAGGGACCCCACCGGGCTGGGGAGCAACGTGGGAGGTTGGCCAGCTGGGAAGGGACTGCAGGAGGGCTCCAGGGCATGTCCAGCCCAACTTGCTCAGTCCTGATCAGCCGTACCCCAGCAGCAAGCTAACCTACCAGTCAGAGCCTCCTGGTGGTCAGTGCACATCATAGTGAGTGGTTGAGCAGCCTTAGCATATCATTAGTATATTATGCTTTGATTGGTTGAATGGATGACCAGATTATCGGACACTTAGCATATTAGGCTTTTATTATATAAGATATTTAAAATGCTATTGTCATAAAGTAACTAAGTAAATATTTTAAAAGTGAAGCAAGGAGGCCTTTGGCACCTAACTTAGAGAGTGGGGAAGAGAATGCTGGGGGACAGAAATCTAGCCAAACCTGCACTGCCCACTCCCTGTGCCCGCAGCTCAGCCACGCACTCGGGGCCAGCGCAGTGCCCCATCAGCCACATCCAGATCAGCCCTGCCCAGTGGCCACCCTTAGCTGCCACTGCAGTGTCCGTGGTTATGATTTCAATACCAGCTCTTTACATCTGCTTCTTCCAGGAAAGCAGCGAGTCCTCGCGGGAGGAGAGGGCAGAGGATGAGGGTGTGAAGATGAGGAAGAGCTGCAGAGGGACCACCGGGCAGGTCTGGATGCGAGCAGACACTGTCCCACAGAGGACAGGTTCCCATCAGTCAGAAGGGCAGCGTCACCCAGCTGAGCTGCCAGCCTCTCCTGCACCATCCCCGCGGCTCCGGCGAGGTGAAGAGGAGGTGCTGACCATGGCAGTCGGGGAAAGGGCTCTGAATGAGCGTCGGAGAACTTTAGATGCACCCTCGCTGGTTCCCAAAGACACCGTCCCCAGGATTGTGGCTTCCACTCTCGAGGGGGAAGACCTCGCCAGGCCCTGAGAAGCCACAGGCCAATCAGAGCTTCATTTCTCTATTATTTTTTATTACTATTATTATTATTAAACTAGTGGCCCGGTGCACAAAATTCGTACACATTAAAATGGAATTAATTAGAGGAAATATTTTAATATTGCTATTTGCCCTTTCTCTATAATAGAAGTGTCAGAAATGAAAGAAAATTAGTAAAATGTATATGAAAATCTCCCTCTTGTCAGAGTCTGGGGTGCACCACGGGACCCAGAGTCAAGTCCCCGCCCACCCACACATGCCTCGAAATTGTGCAAGACCCAGACCCAGCCAGCCCCACCCCCATCAAGCCCCGCAAGGCAGGAGGCACAGCCTCAGGTCCCTTGGCCCCAGCGCCAGATGGAGGGCATGGTCTTAGGTCCCCCGGCCCCGGAGTGGGGGGCACAGCCTCAGGTCCCCCGGCCCAGGTGCCAGGGAAAGGGGCATGGCCTCAGGTCCCCCATCAAGCCCCGCCTGGGCAGGGGACTCGGCCTCAGGTCCCCCGTCGAGCCCCGCCAGGTGGGGGGCATGGCCTCAGGTCCCCTGGTTCCAGCGTGAGGGCACGAGGGTGTGAGGGTGTGACAACCATTTGCACATTAACTCTTTATTATACAGGATTTGGGGGGCTTTGTTTCTAGGACTCCCTGAGGGTGTGACTTTACGCAGTGGCAACAAGATTAATAAGAAACAAGTGCTGTTCTCTGCTGTCAGGAGCTGCGTGCAGCTAATTGAATGTGGCAGGTTTTTCTCCTTCCACTTTTCTTGCTGTTTCTTCCCTGCATTTGATTGGCTTGGTCTTGGCTCTGACTCACCAACCTTTTCCCTTCAAAACATGTGTTAAGGCCTTGTGTGGCGCTGCTCACCTTCCTTACACATCGTGCAGCAGCCCATTGCAGGGAGTCCTGTGTATAGGGGGCTGTGGTGCTTTCACTCAAAGGAGGTGAAGGGTCACCAGATGTCAGCTCCACTGGCAGCTGGGCCTGGGGGGAAGCAGTGGGAGAACATGGATGTGATCTACCCCAAGAGCAGGGGATCAGCAGGACTCAGCTCCGAGAACATCACTGAAGCAACATGCTAGGTCCGTGGTCGGCAAACTGCGGCTCGTGAGCCACATGCGGCTCTTTGGCCCCTTGAGTGTGGCTCTTCCACAAAATACCACAGCCTGGGCGAGTCTGTTTTGAAGAAGTGGCGTTAGAAGAAGTTTAAGTTTAAAAAATGTGGCTCTCAAAAGAAATGTCAATCGTTGTACTGTTGGTATTTGGCTCCGTTGACTAAGGAGTTTGCCGACCGCTGGGCTAGTGCTCGTGCCCTTTGCTGAAGAAGCAGATGGCAGTGCTTTCCCTCAAACCTTCTGATGGACTGATCTGGCTCCACACACTCCCAAGAGGAGCAATCAGATCACCCCAACTTCACAGAGGCGGAATTACACCTCTCAGGACGTGCCTCAAGCATCTGCTTCAGGAGGTGCCGGATCTGAGCTTGTCTTTGCAGTGTTAGCAAGAAGTGACGAGGGCCGGAAGGCAGACAGCACACATGTCAGATGGACACAGCCTACAGTTTGTAGAACCTACATGCACAGCTGTTTCCAAAGTCTCCCAGCTAATCCAGTGCAATTTAGGAAGCTGTCCCATGAATCGGCTCACATTAGCATCACGACCAGCCTCATGCTGTGAAGGAGGCTAGAGCGCCGGGCTGATGTCGGAGTTAGAAACACATACAGACTTCCATTCTAATGAATGTCATGCGTGTCTAAGGTTAGGTTCTGCATAATAAGCCCAGAAGATGGTCATTGCAGCAGCACTGTGCTGAGAGGCTTGATAATGCTATCAGCCAAAACGCCCAACACCCAGATGCACCCAGCCAACCACGGATAAATCAATCACTGGGATACAGTGTAGAATTTGGTAGTCACTGTTTTTTAATCCAATGTTAGAGTATCCTAAAACCGTGATAACTATTACAAAAGGTTGGTTGGTGTTTTCAGGTTTTAAGGGAATGCAGAGAAATTGTGAAGTAATACTTACCTGATAAAAGGGAATTTGCATGTAGAAAAGATGAAAATAGGAGAACCAAGATGGCGGTGTAAGTAAACATCGGTACTTGCAGCCTCCCATAACCACACACACAAAAATAACAACTAAAATACAGAACAACTGTCATTCAGAACCACCTGAACTCTAGCTGAATGGAAGTCCTACAACTAGAGGAGTAAAGAAGAAAGCACATCAAGACTGGCAGGAGGGGCAGAGGTGCAGAATAGGCTGATCTGACACCCATGTGTGGCATTATTTTAATTCAGAGGGATATCTTGGCTGCTGAGGCCTCCCATGAGAAGCAAAGAGTCTGAGCCCCACACCAGACCCCAAGCCCAGGGTTCCAGGGCTGAGAAGAGAAGTCCCTGTAACTTCAGGCTGTAAAAACCAGCAGAGATTGTGGCTGAGTGACACGGAGTTAGCCAGAGACCTAGGCAGTTCCTCTTAAAGGGCCGGTGAACAAACTTACACAGTCTCCCTTCCTCTGAACTCCAGCACCATGTGGCAGCTTTGGGGGATCCAGGGACATACATAGAACATGGAGCAGCTTTCTCCCAGACAGGGGTGCTCCAAGGGGTTATTGTTCCTGTGCTGGGACCTCCCCCTGTCACAGAGCTGACTGGCAGCCATATCTGAGTTTCTATCAACCTGGTCCACACTATTTGCTCCACCCTAGTGATTCCCTGAGGCCCCGTCCTATCCAATTTGCAGCCAAACCCAAGCTGTTTGCAGCTGCTTTTCCATATGAATGGTCTGTCCTGACTTTCCTAAATTCTCTCAAACAGCAGCTGGCATCAGCATGCCCCAAACTTATCAATAAGAGGCCCAAGACCTGGCACAAGCACCAGCCTGCCTTACTTCACTGTTGGGCCTCGCCTGGCCAATTCCAAGACCAATACAAGTAGCAGCCATCTGCAGATCTCTCTGTACCTCCTGCTGGGTAACCCCGGGAGGCCCCAGAACCCGTGCACCCAGTGGACAGTTTTAGACCATAACAGATTACAACTCTACACATCCACAAGCAACTCGCTCAAGGGACAGATTCAGCATCAAAGCCCCACTAAAGCAAGTCCTGCTCCATAGAGATGTCTCCTGCACAGCAGCTCTCCCACTGTAGTTTGTGGCTAGTCCTCACAGCCAATTGGCCTGGAGGTCAATTCCTCCCAATGATGCCAACAGCAATCAAGGCTCAACTACAAAAGACAGTGTACACAGCACACACAGGGGTGCTCCTAGAGAGCTCAGGTGACTGGGGCTGGAAGGGCTGAACTACTGGGCTCTACAGGACACCTACTACACAAGGCCACTATACCAATTCCAAGAGACATAGCAGCTCTACCTAATACATAGAAACAAACACAGGGAAGTAGTCAAAATGTCACAAATGAAATAAATGGAGGCAAGCAAACTGCTGGATACAGAGTTCAAAACAATGGTTACAAGGTTGCTCAAGGATCTTAATGAGAGCTTCAGGGAACTTAGACTTTCAAGGATCTTAATGAGAATGTCAAAGACATGAAACGGACCAGTCCAAAATTAAGCATACACTAACTGAAATAAAGAATAATTTACAGGGATCCAACAGCAGAGTAGAGGATTCTGAGAATCAAATCAAGAATTTGGAATATGAGGAAGCAAAAAACAGCCAATCATAAGAGCAAAAAGAAAAAATGCAAAAATATGAAGCTAGTGTAAGGAGCCTCTGGGACAACTTCAAGCGTACTAACATCCACATTATGGGAGTGCCAGAAGGAGAAGAGAGAGAGCAAGATACTGAAAACCTATTGACAGAAAACTTCCCCTACCAGGTCAAAGAAATAGACTTACAAGTCCAGGAAGCACAAAGAGTCTCAAACAATAGGAACTCAAAGAGGCCCACACCAAGACACATCATAATTAAAATGCCAAATGTTAAAGAGAGAATCTTAAAAGCAACAGGAAAAAAGCAGTTAGTTACCTACAAGGGAGCACCCATATGACTGTCAGTTGATTTCTCAACAGAAACTTTGCAGGCCAGAAGGAAATTGCAAGAAATATTCAAAAAGATGAATAGCAAGGACCTACAACCAAGATTATTCTACCCAGCAAAACTATCATGTAGAATTGAAGGTCAGATAAAGAGCTTTATAGACAAGAAAAAGATAAAGGGGTTCATCACCACCAAACCAGTATTACATAAAATGTTGAAGGGTATTCTTAAAGAAGGAGGAGGAGGAGGATGGAGAAGAGAAGGAGGAGGAGAGGAGGAGGAAGAGGAGAAAGAAGAAAAAATATGAACAATAAAATGGCAATAAATACCTATCAACAATTGAATCTAAAAATCAAAATAAACGAACAAGAAATCAAATGAACAAAATAAACTGATGAATAAAATAGAACCAGAAGTATGGAAACATGGAACAGACTGACGAATCTCAGAAGGAAGGGGGGAGGGGTGGTGGGAAGAGATTAACCAAAGAATTTATATGCATATATGCATTACCTATGGTCTCAGACAATAGGGAGGTGAAGGCCTGGGGCAGGTCAGGAACCAGGTGGAAGGGGCAATGGATGGGGAGTGGGACTTCTGTAATACTCTCAGCAATAAAGATTTTTTTTAAAAAGAAAATGTGAAAAAGGTCCTGAAAAGAGTCTGATAATAGGAAAAAACAAAGGAAAGAATCCTTCACCCTGTGACGAAATTAAAATAGAATACTGTTGCAATTTTATGCTCTTTCTGTTGCTTATTTCTCCTCTAAATACCCTATTTCAGATGATATCATCTCCATTCCCAATCTCAGATTCAGACCTAAGAGTAATCAGCACCTCTTCCTTTGTTTACACAGTGTCCCCAAATCCTTTTTCCTTCTTACATCTTTCTATTTATCCATTACTTCTCAGTTCTAATGCTAACACCTCACTATGTGTTTTCTGTTCAAGTATACATTTGCTTTCACCTACAGTCTGTGCTAATCAGTGTTTTAGCGTCTCAACCGCGTTGCCATGGGAAAATCTGATCTTGCACCTGGATCAGTACCACCAGTGAGTGGCTTAGAACCACCGAGGCTGACTTCTCGCAGCTCTGGGGTTGCTGTCTGGGTGCTGGCCCCACAGGGAGGGAGGGTCCGGGAGGGCCCTCTCCCTGGTTCCAGGCAGCTCCTTCTCGCTGAGCCTCATGCGCTGGAAGCGGCTTCCCTGAAGGCGCTGACCCCCCCAGCAGGGCCGAGCACTGCCCAAGACTGTCCTCTCCAGGGGCTAGGAGGCACCAGCATTCTAACCACAGCCATCCCTGGACCATGGGACTTCTCTGCTCAGGGCCTTGAGCATCCCTCCTACTGATTAAATCTTATTTATTCAAATTAATTACCACGCCCCCAACCAGACCCCCCCATGGAAGCGGGTCTTCTTACTCTTTCCAGAGCTGCCACCTACCTTTCTTCCCCGGCACTCGGCCCGTGGCCTGGCGCAGTTGGGGCATCGTCTCCCCTCCATCACTTGCCTCTTCCCTGTTTTCCACAAACAGCCACGCACCATGGGTCCCATCTCAGGGGCTGTCTTTGCAGTTCAGGAGGTGCCACCCTGCGCAGCTCCACTGTCCTCTGATTTCGCTTAATAGTAAAGTATAGCAGGGCAAAGGCAGCTCTTACACCTCATTTGCATAGAAACAGAGAGCCCGGATGTTTGTGAAGGGAGCGAGAATATTGATAGGAATTCGTGGATGCAAATCAACAGGTAATCCACATAGAAGAGAAGCTGACTTCCTTGCTCAACAAACACATCTCAGGACACGAGAAGAACAGAATGGGAGGATGTCTGAACACAGATCACAGCAGCAGGTGCGTGCTGGGCCCATCCTGGCCCGACACCTTAGGATTCAGTGCTGCCTCAGACACAGCCCCAGAGAAGTCCCCACCGCGGGAGAAGGGGCAAGCGGGGAGGCTGGCCCTCTGCCTCTGCACCCGGAGGGACACAGGCCGTGCACACAGAGAGGGGCCTGCGAGGACGGAGAGGACCGCCTGCAGCCCAGGAGGGGCTCGGAGGCCAGCCCTTCAGCGCCCTGATCTGCCCGCCAGCCTCCAGGCCTAAGAAAAGCAACCGCTGCTGCTGCACCCCGATAGGCCGCGCTGCTGCTGCACCCCGATAGGCCGCCTGCTGCTGACACCCCGATAGGCCGCCTGCTGCTGCACCCCGATAGGCCGCCTGCTGTTGACACCCCGATAGGCCGCCTGCTGCTGCACCCCGATAGGCCGCGCTGCTGCTGCACCCCGATAGGCCGCCTGCTGTTGCACCCCGATAGGCCGCCTGCTGTTGACACTCCGATATGCCGCCTGTTGTTGACACCCCGATAGGCCGCCTGCTGTTGACACCCCGATATGCCGCCTGCTGTTGACACCCCCATAGGCCGCGCTGCTGCTGCACCCCAATAGGCCACGCTGCTGCTGCACCCCGATAGGCCGCCTGCTGCTGCACCCCGATAGGCCACCTGCTGTTGACACCCCGATAGGCCGCCTGTTGTTGACACCCCGATAGGCCGCCTGCTGCTGCACCCCGATAGGCCGTCTGCTGTTGACACCCCGATAGGCCGCCTGTTGTTGACACCCCGATAGGCCGCCTGCTGTTGACACCCCGATAGGCCGCCTGCTGTTGACACCCCGATAGGCCGCCTGCTGCTGCACCCCGATAGGCCGTCTGCTGTTGACACCCCGATATGCCGCCTGCTGTTGACACCCCCATAGGCCGCCTGCTGTTGACACCCCGATAGGCCGCCTGCTGTTGACACCCCGATATGCCGCCTGCTGCTGCACCCCGATAGGCCGCCTGCTGCTGCACCCCGATATGCCGCCTGCTGCTGCACCCCGATAGGCCGCCTGCTGCTGCACCCCGATAGGCCGCCTGCTGTTGACACCCCGATAGGCCGCCTGCTGTTGACACCCCGATAGGCCGCGCTGCTGCTGCACCCCCATAGGCCGCCTGCTGTTGACACCCGATAGGCCGCCTGCTGTTGACACCCCCATAGGCTGCCTGCTGTTGACACCCGATAGGCCGCCTGCTGTTGACAACCCGATAGGCCACCTGTTGTTGACACCCCGATAGGCCGCCTGTTGTTGACACCCCGATAGGCCGCCTGCTGTTGACACCCCGATATGCCGCCTGCTGCTGACACCCCGATAGGCCGCCTGTTGTTGACACCCCGATAGGCCGCCTGCTGTTGACACCCCGATAGGCCGCCTGCTGTTGACACCCCGATAGGCCGCGCTGCTGCTGCACCCCGATAGGCCGCCTGCTGTTGACACCCCGATAGGCCGCCTGCTGTTGACACCCCGATATGCCACCTGCTGCTGCACCCCCATAGGCCGCCTGCTGTTGACACCCGATAGGCCGCCTGCTGTTGACACCCCCATAGGCTGCCTGCTGTTGACACCCCGATAGGCCGCGCTGCTGCTGCACCCCCATAGGCCGCCTGCTGTTGACACCCGATAGGCCGCCTGCTGTTGACACCCCCATAGGCTGCCTGCTGTTGACACCCGATAGGCCGCCTGCTGTTGACACCCCCATAGGCCGCCTGCTGTTGACACCCGATAGGCCGCCTGTTGTTGACACCCCGATAGGCCGCCTGCTGTTGACACCCCGATATGCCGCCTGCTGCTGCACCCCGATAGGCCGCCTGCTGTTGACACCCCGATAGGCCGCGCTGCTGCTGCACCCCCATAGGCCGCCTGCTGTTGACACCCGATAGGCCGCCTGCTGTTGACACCCCCATAGGCTGCCTGCTGTTGACACCCCGATAGGCCGCCTGCTGCTGCACCCCCATAGGCCGCCTGCTGTTGACACCCCGATAGGCCGCCTGCTGCTGCACCCCGATATGCCGCGCTAGCAGGCCAAGGCGCTCAGCGTGAATATGCTGGGAACCGCGCTGGTGGGAGAGGAAGGACAGAGGGCAGGAAGGGGCGGGGACGGGGCGGGAGCCAGGCGGCCGCAGTAGGACAGGGGAGCAGCCGGGAGGGCCTCCCGGGAGGACAGCCGCGGTCCCACACGGAAGCTCGGAGCGCTGACCGCTGCTCCCACCAAATCTCAATAAACGCGCCTCCTCAGGGCCGGTCTGACCTCTGGTTCCCATCCCCAGCCGCGCCCGCCCTGTGAGTCCCAACGCGGCGCAGACGGAGGCCTGCAGGGGCAGGGACATGGTAAAACCTGGGTGGGGAGACATGTTCCTACTAATTAAAAACATGTCCTGATTGAAAACATGTTTTGCAGGTGGGTTCGTGTTTTTCCCAGGACAGCATCACTCGCCGGCTGTGCTCAGTAAAACAGCTGAGCGAGGGGACCCCCAACTGCAGCGTGGGTGGAGCGGACCGCTCCTGTGTCCCCGCCAGCGTCCGCCAGGCCCGTCACTGCTGAGGTTCTGCCGAGAGAGTCTGTCCCCGCGGGCCCAGGGCTCGTCCTCCATCCTCCTCACTCCTCTCACCGAGGAGCCCGCTGCACCTCTGCAGAGAACAGAGGTTCCCGGGGGGCACACAAGGAAGCCACACCCAGTGAGGACGCTGGGAACCTTCTGGGGGTCACCGGAGGTTAGCGCTTTAGTTATGGTTTGTTTTTTACTGATTTCAGAGAGAGGGAGAGGGAGCGATAGAAACATCAGTGATGAGAGAGAATCATTGATCGGCTGCCTCCTACACGCCCCCTACTGGGGATCGAGCCCACAACCCAGGACCAGGAATGGAAGGGTGACCTGGTTCATTGGGAATCAAACTGTGACCTCCTGGTTCATAGGCTGATGCTCAGCCACTGAGCCACTGCGGCCAGGTTCAAAAATATTCTTATTTGTTGTTGCAACTGGAGGGAATTTCTCCTAGTGGTCTACATAAACAAAATGTGTTGCAAGTAAGGAAATCAATATGAGATGTGGGGGATGGCCCTGTAGTGAGCAGCAGGAGAGGAGTGATGGTCACCAGCAAGGGAAGGGCATGCACTGTCCCAGGCCTCAAGCCAGGCAGCACCCCCTGGTGTCACCTCCTGCCCCCAGCAAGTCCCAGAGAAGAGCTGGCACCCGGCACCTCCTCCCCTTGTATCCCATCTAGTGCCATGTCTTGTGCAGGTAGAGTTACTGACTGCCTCCCCATGCACCCTCCCTGTTGGCATTGCCGAGGCCAAAGGGCAAGCGTAGAGGTTTCCCCACATGCTGGCTCCACTCCCAGACAATCCCAGGCTTTGGGTTTTTCCGTAAGCTTGGAGCGGAGGGCACTAAGGAGGGAACCTTTAAAAAGGAGATAGATTCCTATCTCCCCCCAGAAATCCATGTGACATATTTAAGTACTAATATAATGAGACCATTTATTTTTATTATCATTTTTACGATTTTTAGAGAGAGGAAAGGAGAGGGAGAGAGAAATATGGATGTGAAAGCATAACATCGATTGGCTACCTCCTGCATGCCCCTCCTGGGGACCAAGCCCACAACCTGGGCATGTGTCCTGACCTGGAATCGGACAGGCAACCTTTCAGTACTTGGGATAATGTCATTCCATCTGAGCCACACTGGGAAAGGCTCTGATTCTGACTCCAGACTGAGCTAGTGCTATAACATCAAAGTGAAATTAATGTAAGTAATGCTGGAGAGAATGCCCGTCTTACCCTTGTGCTGATCTGAAAAGTAAAAGGTAAAATGTTTTTAAGACGTTCACTTTAAAGGCAGTTTCTCTTGACTGAGTCTTGAATAAGATGTGATGACTGACTGGAGTTGTTCATGAAAGCTGGAGGCGAGCAAGGCTTGAGCTGAATAGAAGACCATGCCTAGGCAGAGGTAAAAAGAATAGGGTTAGTTTTCCCCTTAAGTAATATGCTAGCATCTGCTTAAATGCACACGTGAATTTATGATAAAAGTTATAACATTCTATGTCATATAACACATGGACAGGAGTACTTTCAATCGGGACAAAAAACATTGAGGTTGTTATAGCCATACATCTCCCTCAGTTAAGCTCCCAGAGAGGCCTATGGAACTTCCAGTCCTAACAGATAAATTGTATGCAAAGTCCACACCATGATAAGAGCACCATCAAAATTAAATTAATATTAATACTTAATATTAGGAGGAATCTATTAGAAATAATTTAATTTTGGAATCGTTTTTGGTGTTCTTTCTTCATGAAATAATTATCTGGTAGAACTGTCAATCTTGTTTAAGAAAATAACACACTATTATCTCCTAATAGATAAATGTTTATATTCTCTTCTTTTGATAATGAGGTGGACAATTTATACCCAGATTATCTAAAATGGTCTATTAAATTATGGAGAGACAAGATTAAATATATGCAGACACATTAATGAGATTTAGAAGCATGGAAAGCCACTCACAATCCTTTTTACAAGCTCATTTAATGCAAATATAGTTCCTACTTTCTATAAAAGGAACAGATGAACACTGTACCTTGCTGAAAAGTGCTTATTGGACATCAGGATTTAGTACCATAACTATTTGGTTCCTTTGAAGGGCATAAAAATCTTAGTGGAACTTATTTTTTATTTAAAGTGTTGTTGGTTTAGTCAGCTTTCTCAGTTTAGAGTTCATAGACCGAACGATCTTGAATGCTTTTTGACTCAATGCAACTAATCTTTATCAAGTTTCCAGACTCAGAGTTCTGTGACGGGTGCTGAATAACATGAGCAAGTCATGATCTTCAGTGCGTTTTGCTTCTTAGCAAACAAAATAAATCCATAGAGCTTGGTGGCTCAGTAAAGCCCTTCGTCAGTCAGACTGCCTGGTTTTCACCTCTGACCTCTCTCATTTAGCTGTTTGACTTTGGCAAATTAGTTGATGTCTTTTTGGTTTCAATGTCCTCATCAGAAGGAAAAATGAGAATAAAACAACAATAATAAGACTCTCCTCATAAGACTGTCAGGAGATTGAAATGAAATAATTCCAGTAAAACCCTTAGTAAATATTCAACTCCTGGTTATTATTACTGTTATTGTTATTACTGACATTTTTGCAGCTAGCTTTCCACACTTCAGACATCATTGTTTCACGGTGTAGCACTTTAAAAACAAATAATTGACAAGCAATCATTCAGTGAATGGGGATATCTTGGGTCTCCTGAGGAAGAGCAGTGACTGTCCCATAACTATAGTGTCTCCTTGGTGAGTGTACCATCGTATTTGTCTGACTCAAAACATGTTTATCCATAAACTGAGAATAGAGCATTTTCCCAGAGGTCCAACCACCTTAACCAAGGACTCAAGAGTTCTGAAGAACAGCGTATGTCCCTTTAGATATACAGTGGGAAATGTAGCTCTCATAAAGCCTAAAATATCAGTGTTTCCTGACTAGCAGGGGCTTAATCACAAGGAACAACAACAGCCTGTAATTATTGGAATCGAGAGTCAGATCATGGGAAGTGAGGATATAATTAAGTTCCAAGCGTGGTGAAAACTATTTGGAAATATGGAGATTTTATGATTCCAAATTTGCAGCTCCTGGCTTAAGAAAGCAATCATTTCGCCAGTGAGATGGGAACAGTCAACATCCATTATCTAAAGTCTCTTTTATTCTAGATTGAGATTAAGTAGACACTGCTACTAGTTGCTTCCTAAATTCCTTAGCCAGTCATCTCTCTCCCTACTTTCCATCCAAAAGAATGCAGACTTTTCTAGACATGTTAATGCATACAGAAAGGTTTAATAGAAACTTTCAGGCCTGTCCCTTTAATATGGCTTGGGATTTGTCACTGAAGTTATTTGGTGTGCTTTTTAAAGCTCAATAACATTTCAGAGGGAGTCTTATTCTTGCTGTCACTTGGTAGTTCGCAGGCAGAAACAACATTGGTTATAGGTGGTAAGTACATAAAGGGTAAAAACCAGTAAGGACCTCCATGTAGTTTGCTTTTTCTCTTTGTAGATGAAGAAACTATTTTTAACAGAATATAAGGAAAAAGTGGACTCTCTGAAATGATTAGAAGTGCAGCCTAGATTTTCATTATTTTATTTTACCTTTAGTGTTGAGAGTATTACAGACCTCCTCCTTTTTCCCCCCATTGCTCCCCTTCACCCCGTTCCCACCCTGTCCAGGCCTTCACTACACCATTGTCTGTGTCCATGGATTTATAACACAGTTGTTTCCCTACTGCCTTCAGAGACGATGAGAATATTCTGAAAAAGAATTTCAATGAATGAGCGATTAAAATAGAAACATTATGAACTTCCATATTGTTATACCTAGAAAAATAAATGTTTTAAAGTTAACTCCCCAGAATGAACTAGCTCTGTTACTTTTCCTTGTGCATGTGTTTGACTATACATGAAAATAGTGTGTTTGACTACACACACACACACACACACACACACACACACAAACACACGTACAATTATGAAAATAAACAAAGTATACAAAAGGACTTTTGGGGCAATTTTGTACCCCCAATTAAGAATATTTTTTATTTTATAAACCTGTTAGTTTAATCATAGTGAATGTCATTTCTATAATCTAGAGACTGGTCAAATATTGCTATATTTGGGTAGAAGTCCTGTATCAGAATCTTCAGTTTAAATTGTTAAGTAATGGAAAAAGCAAGATCCTAATGTATATCAAAATGTAGATTTATTGATCCTACACAGTGTCCTGTATTTCTGTATATATTGCTCTAACTATAAATAACTAAAATAAATCTTAAATGAAAACTGTATCTTGCAGATGAAATATATCAAACCATTAGACACTGTAAATATTAGATTAATTAATTTATCACAACATCTTCAGGTTTTTATTGCAACTTGACAACTTAGATCATATCTTTGGTATGTTTTGCTAAGAGGGAGCTGATAAATATCCTTAACATTTACTTCAGTGTGAGAAACAAGGCGTCAAAAAAGGGTACTGGACACAGTACACATAGATAAATACCAAGGTGGTATATCATCATCAGCATCATTATCATAATTATTATAATATTAATAGGTAAACTTCATTAGCATGTTCTATGTGTCAGGTATTCGCCTAAGCATGTTTGTGTTTATTGACTTAATTTTCCCAGTAACACGATGATGGAAGTCATCTTTCCATACTTATTTACACATTAGGAATCCGAGGCACCGACAGGGTTCCCTTCTCCTGGGTCACAGAACACTAATGACATTCCCAGGAAGTCCGGCCTGTGGAATCCCACCCTTCTTAGTCACTGTGTTACAGTGCCCTTCACAGCAGTGAACAGGTGAAGGGAAGGAATAAGAGAATGAAAGTGTTTTGGAGGCCTACACTGTGCCAAGACCTAAGCCAGGTATTGCAGCTGTTTTTACATTTGACACTAATTTCAAGGCCTTAAAATGTTGTTCTTTTATTTCTGCTCCTATGCCCTTGGGGATATTCTTACTTTTCCTGGTCCGCAGTGTTCATACCTGTAAATTGTTCATTGTCTATTTGCTAATTGCATTCTTCCTAAGAATCCTTACAGTCTGATCTTCGGCTTCTATGCCTACTGATGAAATAAAAGGATCTTTTATTTTTCCATGACTTACCCTATGTTTTACTTTGTCAACTTTTTAAAAAGCCTTCAGAGATTATAATCTTTATATTTTGGTTTTGGAGAATTGTACTCTATGCTATATTTTTCCTGATATCATACCACCCCTCACCTTAGTTTTGTGCCATTTAGAATAAGTCACTTGGCAATGGTAAAATCTTTGTAAAAAAATATCAAAGCAATTACTAAACTTCATCCTCCACAATTCGGTTTTGAAATTTAAGGGTCACCTCTATGTTTGGATCTGGCAAAATGTCATTTTTTAACTGCAAAATGTGATATACACAACAGGCATCTTAAAGAGTATAATGCTTTTCATGCTCCACTGTAAATTCCCAATAGCTGCTAAGTCTAAATTAGTCACAGGACTTAGTGAAGTTTATCCAGAGGAAGTCTGGGGAGATTTTGACCTCAATATTTCAGTGAAGATTTAATACGCAAGCTGTTTCTTACCAGCAATTTAGTCAAGGAGCTATTAGGACATAACTCCCACCAGAAACAAACAACTCCTCTGTAAACCTTATCTCATATACTGCCGAAACCGGTTTGGCTCAGTGGATAGAGCATCGGCCTGCAGACTCAAGGGTCTCAGGTTTGATTCCGGTCAAGGGCATGTACCTTGGTTGCAGGCACATCCCCAGTAGGGGCTGTGCAGGAGGCAGCTGGTCGATGTTTCTCTCTCATTGATGTTTCTAACTCTCTATCCCTCTTTCTCTTCCTCTTTGTAAAAAATCAATAAAATATATTTAAAAAAAAACCCTTATCTCATATACACCTTCATTAGAAGAAAACATTCCTACATTTCTTAAGAAACCAAAGCAAATAAGGAGAAAACCATTTTAACCCTTTATTTTCATGTATACGTATGTGTGTGTGTGTGTGTGTGTGTGTGTGTGTATATATATATATATATATATATATATATATATATAGACAGTTCATGACTTACAAATGACTTACACTTTTTAAACACACACACACACAACACACACACACACACATATATGTATATATTGATTTCAGAGAGGAAGGGAGAGGGAAAGAGAGATAGAAACATCAATGATGAGAAAGAATCATTTATCAGCTGCCGTCTGCACGCCCCCCACTGGGGATACTGGGGATCGAACCCACAACCCGGGCATGTACCCTTGACCGGAATAGAACCTGAGACCCTTAAGTCCACAGGCAGACACTCTATTCACTGAGCCAAACCAACTAGGGCATGACTTACAATTTTAAGAGATAATTTTTAAAATTTACTATGGTGGGAAAGCAATTTCATGGAAACCATACTCCAGATTTTGAATTTTGACCTTTTCCTGGGCTGGGAGTCTGGGGTGTGATACTCTGTGGTGATGCTGCGATCAGAAGGGTAAATGACTGATACTATAGCTTTAGTATTCAATGTATTTTTAATTTAACTTTTTTCAACTTGGTTTGTAATCCTATTGTAAGTCAGGAAGCACCTGTGTGTGTGTGTGTGTGTGTGTGTGTGTGTGTGTTTATTTTTAAGAGAGTTAGGTTTCTGTAAATATGCTTTCTTTTCAAACTGTTTTGTTTGATTTTTCTGGATGCTAAATATATAGTCCATTTATATAATGAATAACAAGGAACGATTGTTGAGTTCTGGGTAAAGCATTGGGCACAGCCTGTGGGCAAGTGGGACTCTTTCTTAGAGAGAAGCCAAGTTCATCAGGCTGGTGTTGCTCAGTGGTAGAGCATCTACACATGAACTAGAATGTCACGGTTTGATTCCTGATCAGGGCACATGCTTGGGTGAGGGCTTCATCCCTAGTGTGGGATGTGCAGGAGGCAGCGGATGGAAGGTTCTCTCTCATCATTGATGTTTCTGTCTCTCTCTACTTCTCTCTTCCTCTCTCTGAAGTCAATAAAATAAAGAGAAAGAGAAGCCAAGTCATTCTAGGATATCAAAATTTAGTTAGTAAAGAAATGAGAAAGATACTTTTTTAAAAGCATTTCATGAAGAAGATAACACTGTGAAAAAATACATGGTATGCCATAAAGCAGTGGAACAAATAAAGAATGTTTTATAATAGATGGTACATTAAATCAATAGTGAAAATATGAATGATATATAGGAAAATCTGTGTGATGGATAGTTCTTAAGAAGTCACTTTCAGTTACTATTCATTCAGAAAGTTGAGTCTTTGCAATCCGAAAACCAATGATGTGGTTTTGAAAATTTAGTTTCTTCACTATTTGTTTGTCAGGTCATAACACAGCAAAATGTATTATTCACTTTTCTCCCTGCTCATTGCACAAGCATTTCATAGAGATTGCTGGGTGCAGAGGTGCTCTCAAGGAGCACAGAACCACACGCCGGCAAACAACCAGAATAATGCAGCAAGTGCAGATCTCTGTACGTATTGTTCTGGAAGCACAGATGGAGGCTGCAAGGAAAAATCATCCCAGAAATCTTCACTGAGGAGGGAACATTTGAGTTGTCTTTTAGAATGAAAGTAAGTTTGTCTGGCAGGCCATGGCAGGGCGGAGGGGGGGTGGAGGGGAGTAGTATCTGTTTTAATCACACTTGACTTAGTCTGCTCTGCCGCTAGGAAATATATCATATAGAGCAATAATGAGACAAATGAAAGGTGTCAGCTCATAATTTGTGTTAAACCCTTCTAATATGTTACAGAATGTAGTTCATAAACCCAGTTATGAGTCAAATCGTAACTTCTCAGTATGTCAATGTAATATTTGTTCTCAGTTTGTGAAATTCAGTTGTTCACTTTACATTGTTAATATAGATGTAAGCTCTTTATAATATTCATTGAAAAAGCTTTGAGTTATAGATCATATGTTTTAAACAAGAAAATAAGTTCTAAGTTGTAGACTTCTTTGCATGAGTAATAGAAAATAATTCCACCATGTTCTGAAATGGTTTATTCTTTGGGAAAATGTTGCAGTGTAATTTTTTGATCTCCATAAGTCTTTTTTATAAAAAGAATTGCATAGCAAAATGCAAGTGAGACATTTTAATAATTGTTTTTTATTAATTGCCAGCATTGTTCTTAATGAACCATGGAGATGTTAGAAATCTTCTCACTCATGTTGTTAAAAAAATAATTCTCACTTTGGAGACAACTTGATGGTTTCTCACAAAACTAAACATACTCTTACCAATAATCATATTCCATGGTATTTACCTAAGGAGTTGAAAAAATATGTTTACACAAAAACCCTGCACATGGATGTTTATAGCAGCTTTATTTATAATTGCCAAAACTTGGAAGCAAACAAGATGTCCTTCAGTCGGTGAATGGCCAAATAAACCCTAGTACATTGAGACATTGAAATATTACTCAGCACTAAAAAGAAATGAGCTATTAAGTTATGAAAAGACATGGAGAAAACAAATGCCTATATCTAAGTGAAATAAGTCCATCTGAAAAGGCTACACGCTGTTTCATTTCAAAGATATGACATTCTGGAAAAGGCAAAGTATGGCAACAGTAAAAATATCAATGATTTTCAGGGGATAGAGGAGGGGAGGGATGAATAAGCAGAGCACAGAGGGTTTTTAGAACAGTAAAACTACTGCATACGACACTGTCATGTTGGATACATGTCAAATATTTGTCCAAACGCATGACATACACAATATCAAGAGTGAACCCAAGGTTAAACTGTGGACTCTGGATGACGAAGATGCATCAGTGCGCAGTCATCAGTTGTAAGACATGTACTCCTCTGATGGAGGACGTTGGTCATGGTGGAGACTATGCACGTGTGGAGACGGGATATATGAGAAATCTCTGTGCCTTCCCTTTAATTTTGCTGTAAACCTGAAACTACTCTAAAACATAAAGGCTATCAAGTCGTGTGTTTTTTTAATAAAAAGAGGAGTTCTAATTTGATTGCACAAACCACCTTTATCTTTGAGCCAGAATTTTTATTATATATTATCATTAATTCACCTAATCTGAATACATATTTCATAGTATTCTCTTTTGCCCATCAAGTGGTAAAATTAATGTCAAATGTTGAACATTTTATTCAGCATTATCATATTAATTTAGAGTTTTTTATTTCATTTTACTTTCACAGTTCTTTTATATAAATTCTTTACATTGATCGAGACACAGACGTTTTTGTCAAATTGAATTACATATATTAGCCTTCAAGTGTTCCTTATTCAAAGACAGCACTAAAAAATAATAATATTAAGAATACTATTATCCTGATCAGTTATATTTATGTGTTCTTTTCGATCTTATTTAAGTTTATAGATTTATATCTGTGACATATTGGACATTATCATTCATTTTTTCTTTAACATATAGTATTTTTAATTCAATTCTCACAAAGCTCAGTTTAGAACACATTACTTACACTTTTGGTATTTCGTTAGTTTTCATAATTACAATTTACCCGTTACATGGGAACTTAGTTGAAGGCTGCTTAAAACCAATCATTCTGGTCTCCTGCGGTACTTCACAATTGGTTCTCTTTGTCGTTTCCTCTACCAGCTCATGTCATTTCAGGAAGGTGCTCCTGCCTGTTTCACAGAAACATAGTCTCCTTTTGGTTTGATTTTAAGGTCATTCATAAACTACACTTTCATTAAAACTGCCACTAGTGACATCATGGCTGGGCCTTGAGAATATCATGCTTAAGCAAAGTAAGTCAGACAGAAAGAGTTAAGAGCCACATGATTTTACACATATGTGGGATATGAAACTTAAAGCAACAAATAAGCAAATAAGAAAAACAAAAACCACAGATACAGACACCAGTATGGTGCTTACCAGAGGGAAAGGAAGTGGGGGAGGGGTAGAAAAGGGTAAAGGGGGTCAAGTATATGGTGAGAGAAGATTATTTCAGTTTGGGTGGTGGGCATACAATGATCATGTATTATAGAAATGTACACTTGAAACCTCTATGATCTTTTGAACCAATGCCACCCCGATACATTTCAAAATAATAAAATCTTACCTAACAGCTATCTCATTTTGTTATGTATAGGTGCATATCTTTTTTATTTTTAATGCTCACCTGATTATATTTTTTCCATAGCTTTTTACAGGAAGTGGAAGGAAAGGAGGGAACCCACAACCCAGACACATGCTCTTGACTGGTAATCCAACCGATTACCCTTGGGTGGGTGTGCCAATACTCTAATCCTGTGGTCAGCAAACTGCGGCTCCCGAGCCACATGTGGATCTTTGGCTCCTTGAGTGTGGTTCTTCCACAAAATACCACATGCAGGCGCGCACATACAGTACGATTGAAACTTCGTGGCCCATGCGCAGAAGTCAGTTTTTGTTGTACTGTTGATATTTGGCTCTGTTGACTAATGAGTTTGCCCACCATTGCTCTAATCACTGAACACACCAGCCAAGGCTGTTGGGTGCATATCTTAATCTATGTGGCTGGCAGAGAAATCCCCTTTGCTTACCAAAGGCCAAGGTTGCCCAGACTTCTAGGTTTTAAATTTAAAATAGATGTATTATTTGTATCTCCCTCAATTTCTTTAATATATTATAATTTTCCAAATACAGGTCTTTTACTTCCTTAGTTAAATTTATTCCTAGGTACATTATTATTATTTGCAATTGTAAATGGGATTGTTCTTAATTTCTCTTTCTGATAGTTCATTACTGGTGTATAAAAATGCCAAAATTTCATTGAATATTAATTTGTAGCCTGCTACTTTAATGGATTCATTTATCACTTCTAGTAGTTTTTTGGTGGTGTCTATGGTTTTCAGAATATAGTATCATGTCATCTACAAATGATAGCTTTACTTCTTCTTTCCAATTTGGATGCCTTTGATTTCTTTTACTAGTCTGATTGCTGTGGCTAGAACTTCCAAGGCTGTGCTCATTAAGAGTGGTGAAAGCAGACATCACTCTCTTATTCCTGATATTAAGGGAAACACTTAGTTTTTGCACATTGAGTAGGATGTGAGCTGTCATATATGCTCATTATTATATTGATGTATGTTCCCGCTATTCCCACTGTCTTGAGCATTCTGCCTTATGACCCAGCAATTCCACTTCTGGTAAGATATCCGAGGAAACCTGAAACACTGATTCCAAAGAATGTGTGCACCCCCATCTTCATTGCAGTATTACTAACAGCAGCCAAGATTTGGAAGCAGCCCAAGTGCCCTTCAGTAGATGAGTAGATAAAAACCCTTTAGTACATTTACACAATGAGATACCACTCAGGCATATAAAAGAAGAAAATCTTACCTTTTGCAACAACATGGATGGAAATGGAGATTCTTACATTAAGTGAAATAAGCCCATCAGAGAAAAACAAATGCCATACAATGTCACTAAGATGTGAAATCTAATGAACAGAACATTGAAACAAACAAAATAGAAACAGAAGCACAGCTACATAGATCAGATTGACAGCTGGGTGGTTGGGGGCCGGATAAAATAAGGAGGTGGATGGAATAAGGGGGAGATTAAAGGTAGGAAGGAAGGAAGAAATAGTGACAAAAAGTGACTTTAGTTTGGGTGATCAATATGCAGATGATGTTTTATTGAGTTATAGAACACTTGAAACCTGTATTGTTTTATTAACCAATGTCAACCCAAAAAATTCAATAAAAATATTAAAAATTACAAAAAATAACTCATTTCTGCCTGGCATAAGTGGCTTAGTCTTTGAGTGTTGACCTATGAACAGGAGGTCACTGTTCCATTCCTGGTCAGGGCACATGACCCGGTTGCAGGCTCCATCCCCAGGGAGGGAAGGAGGTGCAGCAGGCAGCTGATCTAGAATTCTCTCTGATCTTTGACGTTTCTATCTCTTCCTCTCCCTTCCTCGCTGAAATCAATAAAAATATATTTTTTAAAAATAATAAAAAATAGCAAACTCTTTCCAAGTCACTCTTTCTTCATCTATCTCTCCCTCTCCCTTCTTCTCTGACATCAATAAAAATATAATTTTTAAAAATTAATAAATATAGTAAACTCTTTCTAAGCCACTCTATCTTCAAGAGAAAACTTTCAAAACATTACTATGCTATGAATAAATAAAAATTTTACAATATAAAATTATTATGAATTTAAAACAAAGGCACAACTCAATAATAAAGGAAAATGTTTTTTTCAGTGTCCTCAATTTTTAACTTGTAGAAAATGAAAAGCTATCCTTATTATACAAAACCTAATTTTAGATACTGGAATCATTCTTGGGTAGACACTGTAGAAAGTACTAGACTTCTAAAGACATATTTTATAGTGTACTTAGTATTAGGTATACTGGAATGAGGCAGAAAATGATGACAAGCATAGAGAGGATTTTGAATCTCAACAGGATATATACATGCTTTTTTTTAGAAAATGGGGAAAATAACTTAGTGTAACATATACAGATATAGACTCATTAGCAATCATATAGAAAATAAGGACAAATAGTGAATGCCAAAAATGGAATTGGTAGCATATAAGGTACTTTATTTGTTGACTCATTAAACAAAATTGCATATGGAACAGATCAATAGATGTCACTTTTCAAATACATGCTAGGCTCCAGTACATGCTATCCTAACAAAATACTTTCATAGAAATATGAGGGCTGAGTAGAGGGGAGGGATATTACAATCTGTATTATTAAATTTCTAAGGTGCTTACGGTCTTTTGCATCAAGCGTGTACTCATGGGTGGATATGTAGGGGGTATAATAAAGTTGGATAGAGGGTAGGACAGTATCTGGGATGTGTGGTCTGCCTTTTTCCTCAGGAAAGTGCTAAGGTGGTATTAAAAGGGGCCGTCTGCTCATATTGCTCCGATGGTTGTAGAGATGGTGGTGGTAGATGTGCATAAAATGTTGGCTACTATGCTAAATGCACTTTCCGAATTAATCAAGGACAGTCTACATGTACTGGCTACCAGTATATCCCTTAGTGTTTCAATATGAAGTCAGAGGAATATAATGTGTTCCTCCTTTCTAGGTTATGTCATTTCAGCTATTCAAATGGAAGAAATTATTATGTTGAAGCTAATTAATTAAAGAACATGTTACAAACAACAGGCAATGGCTTAGGCTAATTGAGGAAAAAAACCAAGATCTTATTGAAGAGTTAGTGCTGAGGCTTAATGACTTAAAGTCACAGTTTAAACAGCCCGATCTTTCAAAAGAGAGGAATTGAAGAGTGGAAAAACTCTTTGTTGCAAAGGATAACTCACCACCACCGCTACCACCACCACCACCAATACCCCAATCTCTCTCTCTCTCCTGTTTTAGCTTCCAAGTTATCAGTACAGATTGGTCAGGGATAGATGTTTACTCGGGGTAACTGGGTCGGATGATGACAGGAAGGCAGAGAAGTAATGACCTCACTTGACCAGTCTGACTTGCCCACATATTTGGCAGAAAACAGAGCCTCTTTTCAAAGGAAGAAGTAAAAAATACTCAGATGCAAACAACAGCAACTGTAATCTATCTCTGAGCTTCTATGCACTTGCGGACACACGGGAGCATATATAGTTTTTATACATGTGTTTTTATGGGGAAGGATGCAGCACAAAATGAAAAGTTACAAGACAATGTAATATGAATACATAAAGATATCCAAAATATCATAGTACAGGTTTAAGCTTTAATAATTTCAAAAGGGTAAAAGCTACAAATTATAAAGATCATTTAAAGGTGGATCTATTTTAATTTCCATTCTCCCTTATAGTTTTTGTAATTAGAAATAATACTTTTTGAATTTTCATTTTTTCTTACCCTCTGAAGATGGCAGAGAGAGTAAAATTAACATTGACAGTTCAAAAGGTACCAAGTCAAGTACATATAAATGGCATGCATGTAAATAAAAATGGAAATAGTGTTTTTCAAGTTGGTAGCTCTCACCCTTCTAAAGTTATTAACCTTAAATATGCACAATGACATTTTAGAAACCTGTATATATACACATATGTTAATTAAATATTAGAGTATCTGGTAATTGTTCATTGTGTGCTCCATCCTTCCCCATGGATATGTATGTATAAGAAGTGTATATGCACCTGTGTTTCCACAAGTGCATAGACGGTTAGAGGCGGATAATAGTTGCTTTTGCTTTCATCCATGCAGGGCCTTTTTATACCTCCATAATGTCTGTCTTCCAGCCAAGTAATTGTGAGGGTGAATACATCAGAGGAACATACTGGAAAAAGATATATCTTCATTTAAAGAAAGGGATATAGAAAAAATATGTAAATTTTTTTAACAAAGACCAATTTCATGGAAAAGTGGAGGTGAGTACAGGGGATGGGAATTACAATCTGTACTATCAAAATTTTAGGGTGTTTACAGTCTTTTGCATCAAACATGCATCAAGGATGGTATATAATAAACTTGGATAGAGGAAAGGCAGTGTCTGGGATGGTGTGGTCTGCCTTCTTGACCCTCAGGAAAGTGGTGGACGGTATTACAAGGGGCTGTCTGCTGAGACAGGTGGTAGGGGTGTAGAGATGGTGGTGGTAGATGTGAGTAAAAAGGTTGGATACTATGTCTGCTCGAACGGAATGAAGCCTCCTCAGTGGAGTCTAACCTTCACTTCCTCTCTTTTAGGGGCTGAAAAACAGTCTGTTTAGTTGTACAAGTTTGTCTTCATGCCAAATGTTTTTCCTTCTAGAATCTAAATGTTGCCTTCCTTTTTCTCTCCTTCTTCTTCCTCATACGCTCTTTGTACTTGAGATGAGCCATGGCCCTATGGAAAACATGGCAGCTGAAGCCCTCCCTGACCCCGCACTCCACATGCTCCTGGAGGACTTCTAGGCTGGGGAACACCCGGCAGCAGGCCATGCACCTGAACCCACTGTCCAGGGCCACCAGCCACTCGGGCGTCTTAGCCCTGGGATACCCGCTTAGAGCTGGAGGCTGTGCTGGACGGTCAGCCTCCCCCCTTTTCTCCTGGGCTCTGCTGTCTAACATCGGCTCACGGGCAATTAGGTGTTCCTTCTCAGACATGTGAGAGAAAGGGACATCTTTATGGACCTTTCCAAGATAGGTCATTTCTTCCATTTTGATCTTTTTTGAGGGCGGCACCATCCCTTCCTTTGTATGGAATAAGACGGCCACACCCCTTTCCAATTGTACACGCATATAGTACATTTTCATGGGCCTCACATCTGTCCCATGTACTGGGGACTGAAAGGGCTCGTTCTTATTAAGTGAATGGGACGGAATGTAGGTCTGTAAATAGTCAGAGGAGTCCTCCGTTGGCTCCGAGTGCTGGGATACAGGCAGCTCCTTCATTTCTAGGAAAGAAAATTTGAAACATAAAAAGATTAGAAAATATATGTAAGGACTGTAGGAGTGAAGGTACAAGTGCAATATGTGACCATGTGAAGTGAAAATAGATAGATATGTGATACTTCAGAATTCTATGTGTGCTGTGCTATATTTGAGGTATTTACATGGCATAACTGTAAGAATGGGGATGATTAGCATGTTTGTTCATGTAGAGTTGTATGTTTCTGCTTGGACATATCTGAGAAGTGTTCCATGTTGCTAAAAGAGGATGGCAAATGGGTGAGTGCATGCTTGTTATGTGGTGTGACAGCGCATGTGAACAGTGCAGGAGTGGTACATGTTTTACTGTGAGACAGTGAGATAGAGAGTGTTAGGGGAGGTGTATATGTGCTCTCAGAGTGGTCAGCTCCATGAAGGTCTCAGGCCTGGTGGATGAAGTGATATGGTCAGTTAGGGGCACAAGAGATGAGAGTTCCTATCCTTTAGGGTATGTGAGTTTGACCTAAAGAGGTTATCTATGTGAGTTTGACCTAAACAGATTGAGTTCTGAAGGGATTAAGATAAAATATGGGAACTAAGGCCTAGCAGTCTAACTCTTAAGCATTCACCAAATAGAAATGTGTCCATAGTGAAAACTACATGCAATAGAATGCCCACAACATCACTTTTTCAAGCAGTTCAGACTGAAAGCAACCCTAATGATCAGATCATTATAATCATTATAATCAGCCGATGTTAGACAGCAGAGCCCAGGAGAAAACCATTTCTCATAGAAATTAACACGAGCTTTCCGTTTCAAATTCCGTTTAAAATTCCATTAACTCCCAACTATAAGTAAACTAGCTAAATGGTGTGTTTTGTGAATATCAGTGGGATTAGGTAATCTGATAATGACTAAGTGATGAAATGAAGGTAAGCATATACTCGGTAATGCTGCTGGAGACTGGGAAAGGCAGATAAAGAGAGAAAGCCTGTGTATCTGAGAGGACAAGGGAAAAGCAGGACATGCAGAGCCCTACCTGGTATGAAGGAAGACAGATGTGTGAGTGAGTGTGTGAGGATCTCAGTTTGTGCTTCTCAGAGGGGAAGGTCTGAGTAAAATATCACACACACACACACACACACACACACACACACACACACACACACACACACACACGTCAGCACTGCCTATGGCCTCAGTTCCAGCTGTCCCCGGCCTGCCATTTTGGAAATTTGCGCTGAGCGACCTTGCCCTGTCCTTGAAGGCACCTTGCCTACTTGTCCCTCTGCAGGAGCCTTAGTCCTAGTCCTTCTTCCCTGAAGCCCCTTTTCTGTTTTTGAGGGGAAAATGAACTAAGTAGAGAGTAGGCTGAGCCATTGAGCTACATCTCTTGATTAAGTTCAGATCCCACCTGTGTATTCCTTACCTTCCTCATCAGGACGGGCACGCTTGGATGGGGTGGAGACAGCGGTAGGATGTCCTGAGAAGGCAGGCTTTTCTCCTGCTGCCTGACTACAGGCTGCGGCCTCCACGGGCGACTCAGGCTGGGGCACGTTGTCTTGGCTGACGCAGCGTCCTGGGCAATGGAATAAAATAGAATATTGAGATGAGGCATTTGCCGAGGTCTGTGTCAATTCAAGAATTACATGTTGAGTGGACATGACATGTGAGGCATCATTACTACACATGACACCACATCTCATAGAAATTAATACGAGCTTTCCATTTCAAATTCCATTGACTCCCAACTATAAGTAAACTTGCTAAATGGTGTGTTTTGTGAATATCAGTGAGATTAGGTATCAAAGTGTTATTTGAATGCAATGTGCTTGCTGTTTAAATGCATAACGTGTTGGTTAAAACCGGGTTAAGGTTTAATGTAAGGTTGATTTGGCATTTGCTAATGTGAAATGGGATGAACTTTGTGTGACTGAAAAGGTTAAAGTTGTGTGTGCTTTCTGTCTGTTAGTTCCGCACACATTTATGTATATAGATTGCATTATCAATAATGATATATTTATGTGCTTTATATATTATGTTGTTTAGGTAAGGAATGTTGTTACTGAGAATATACTCTTTGAGACTAAGAGCAGTTGGTGTATTTGCAAAATGTGAGGGAATAATGAAAGGGGATGTGAAAATGAAGGCATATAAACGAAATGATACCTGTGCTTTGAACAAATGGCATAGGGTTCAGAGAACGATGGGTAACAGTAGGTGTGTGGTAACACGTGATTGCATTAGAAATTAAAAGTATGAAAGATTGAGTTCTGAAGGGATTAAGGTAAAATATGGGAACTAAGGCCAAACAGTCTAACTCTTAAGGATTCACCAAATAGAAATGTGTCCATAGTGAAAAATACATGCAATAGAATACACACAACATCACTTTTTCAAGCAGTTCAGACTGAAAGCAACCCTAATGATCAGATAATTATAATCAATGAAAATATAATATTCGTGCAATGATATACATGTACCAAAAAGGAACAAAATTAACGTCATACGCAACATGGATAAATTCCACAAATATAGTGATTAGTGATAGGAGCTGGACACAAAGTATATATTGTGCCCTTCTATTTCCATAAAATGTAAAAGCAAGGATACCAATCGAGGGTCTTAGGAGTCAGAGAAATTAGACCTGTTTGCATGGGATGGAAATCCACCATGGAGAATTTAGATGCATGTGGAAGATTGTAGGGAAATGAATGATGGGACAGTGACAGCAAAGGGGTCTTATATGGGATGAATGTGAATGGGAAACACTGGCTATGAAAAGATGTGGATGTGATGGTGTCTTTGCCTGGGTATCTCTGCACTCTACGTCAAGTTCAGTTCTTGAGGATCCTACCACATTGGGCCTTGGATAAGTTAGTGCTTCTCAGGTTCCTGGTAATATGACATGCCCTTGGCCAGCTCACAGGAACATATTCTTCCATGTTTCTCTGATCAAACTCTCATCCCCTGTCCTTGAAGGCACACTCCCTACTTGTCCCTCTGCAGGAGCCTTAGTCCTAGTCCTTCTTCCCTGAAGCCCCTTTTCTGTTTTTGAGGGGAAAATGAACTAAGTAGAGAGTTGGCTGAGCCATTGAACTACATCTCTTGATTAAGTTCAGTTCCCACCTTTGTGTATTCCTTACCATCCTCATGAAGACGGGGACGCTTAGATGGTGAGAAAACACAGACGAAAGGTTCAGAGAAGGCAGACTTTTCTCTTGCTCCTTGACCACAGGATGGGATCTCCTCAGGTGACTTTGGTTGAGGTGCATCGTCTTTGGTGTTGTATGGTCCTGGGAAATGGAATAAAAAAGAACACTTAGATGAGGCATATTCTGGGGTCTTTGTCAATTCAAAAACTACATGTTGAGTGGACATTACATATCAGGCATGATCATTTCATTTGACACTTGTTCTCGCAGAAATTAAGGTGCCTTTCCTATTTAAAATTATATTGACTCCAAATGATAAGTATACTCTTATTAAATGGTGTGTTTGGTGGATGTCAGTGTGATTGGGTATCTTGCATGTGATATTTCTGGAGATCTATCTATATACATTATCAACAACTTTGAATCATGCCTGAAAGACAGTATGCAAGGATTAAAAGGTGGATATCAACTCAATTTCTTCATGAAAATTTGTGCATTTAGGAGACATATGGTGTGACTATCATGAAGTTCTTAATGAATATCCATATTTACATTGCTCTCTATACTGACATAGATATACAGACAGCGCTGTAAAAGGATAAAGTTTTGTGTTTGAAGAAATTATTCACTATTATGTCACTGTCCATTTCAATCTTAGCCACCCTCTTGCTCCTGTGTGTGGGGGGTGCAGCCTCAGTTCACCCAGCCTGGCACTGTGTGGGGGACGCAGCCTCAGTTCACCCAGCCCGTCACTGTGTGGGGGGTGCACCCTCAGTTCCCCCGTCAAGCCATGCCAGGCGGAGGGGTGAGGTCTCAGGTCTCCCGGCTCCGGTGCCCGGCCCAGCCTCAGGTCCTCTGGCCCCTGCGCAAGGATGTGAGGGTGTGACGACAATTTGCATATTAGCTTAATTAATCTTTATTATGTAGGATTAAGTATGTTGTGACAAGAAATTACATTAGAAAGTAAAATGTGAAAGTTTGACTTTTGAGGAGGTTAAAATAGAATATGGTCCCTATGGCCTAGTAGTCTAATTGTAGCATTCACCACATAGGATTGTGTCCATATTGAAAAATACAGTAAATGTAATAGATTGCCTAGAACATCACATTTTCAAGTAGTTCCAAGTCAAAGCAACCTGAATGATCAGAAAAGTATAATCAATGAAGAAATAATATTCATGAATGATATACATATACCAAAGAGGAACAAAATTAACATCAGGTATAACGTGGATAAATTACACAAATATAGTAATGAGTGAAAGTAACAAGACACAAAGTATTACTGTGCCTCTCTATTTCCATAAAATTCAAAACCAGAGATACTAATCTAGGGTCTTACGAGTCAGAGAAATTATAACTCTCTGCATGGTACAGAATTTCGATCCTGTGGAATATTATAAGGAAACTAGTGGCCCGGTGCATGAAATTCGTGCATGGGGTGGGGGTGGTGTGTTCCTCAGCCCGGCCTGCACCCTCTCCAATCTGGGACCCCTCGAAGGATGTCCTACTGCCAGTTTACAGGGATCGGGCCTAAACCGGCAGTTGGACATCCCTCTCACAATTCGGGACTGTCTCCAGCCGCTCACCTGCCTGCCTGATTGCCCCTAACCACTCTGCCTGCCAGCCTGCTCGCCCCCAACTGACCCCCAGTGATGGCCTACTTGCCCACAACTGCACCCCATGCCGGTCTGACCACACCCAACTGCCCCCTGTGCCAGCCTGCTCACCCCCAACTGCCACCCCTGCTGGCCTGCTCGCCCCGCCCTTCCCTTCCCACTGGCCTGCGTGCCCAAAACTGCCCCCTGCTGGCCTGCTCACTCCAAACTGCCCCCCCCCCTGCTTTCCTGATCACCTCCAACTGACCCCACTGAAAACCTGCGCAATCGAACTGGCCCCCCTGCTGATCTGTTTACCCCCAACAGCCCCGCCACCCACCAGCCTGATCACCCCCCAGTGACCCAAGCTCCCAGTCCTTCCCTTTTTTTTTTTTTTTTTTCCAGCATCTTCTTGAGTGGAGGCCAGGGCTGGCTGAAATCAAGTATCTGGAATTTATTTATCTTCTATAATTGAAACTTGGTAGCCTTGAGTGGAGGACATGGCTGGCCAGGGCGGGAGGAAGCTTGGCTTCCTTCATTGCTGGGGCAACCCAAGCCTACTGCTTGCTGCAGCTCCGTGGCCACCACCATCTTGGTGTGTTAATTTGCATACTCTCTCCTGATTTGCTGGTGGGCGTGGCTTGTGGGTGTAACAGAGGTACAGTCAATTTGCATGTTTCTCTTTTCTTAGATAGGATAGATGATGGAGAAAGTGAGTTCAAAGGAGTTTGATATGGAATGAATGGGAATGGGAAAGATTGTCTATGAAAATAAATAGATGTGATGGGATCTTTGCTTGGTTATCTCTACACTCTACCTCAAATTCAGTTCTGGAGAATCCTACCTCTTTGGACCTGTGTTAAGTTATTAGTGCTTCACATGTTTCTGGTAACACAGCATGCCCTTTTCCAGCTCATATAAAAATATTCTTCCACGTTTCTCTGATAGGCCCTTTCCCACTATTTCCTCAAATAGAATGCTGTTTTCCACTGCTCTCCTTGGGCTTGCTCCAGTCCTATTACTTGTTTTTCCCTTGGAATGGATTGCTTCCACTGTTGATCCTATTGAAGACGATGCAGAAGCATTCCTCTTTTTGCCCTTGGCATTCTTGTGTTGACTAATAGGCAGAACTATTCAGCTCAACCCTGGATTCTGTCTAGATCCCAACCGCCCTTTGCATCCTATTCGATAGTCCCTCCTTAGCAGCACCATTTAGCTTATCTTTAGAAGACATGCAGGATAAACTGTCTGAAGAAGAGGCCTTGCATGCTTTCTGGCCTTGACTTGGGGCCACTGCCTTGTTCTGTGCTGTGAAGCATCTTCTCATATGTATGTTCAGCTTTGCTGAGAAATTAAATAAAGATAATAGATATCTAGTTGATGCTTGTTATTTGTGTATTTATCTATCCATTTAACATATAAGAAGAGTTTACTTTGTGCCATGTTCAGTGAGCACACATGGCCTACATGTTTCTTGATAGTGTAATATGATTCCCATGAAAATATTGAATGCACAGAAATATTTATTGTGTCAATATATGTCATGGGAGACTGGGTTTGCACAAAGAGTTCTTTGGAAATGGACAGAGACTGCTGTCCCCTTTCAACCTGGACATCCTACTATGTTGTATTTATGAGCTTCCCTTGCAGGTAGTCCTGACCATGAGGTTACATTCTGCAATAGGAAATGAAGGGCAATGACAGGTTCCACTTCCAGGCATCACCATACACTCCTCCTGTGTGCTCCTCCGGGCTCCTCTGCTCCTCGCTGACTGGGATGCAGGATGTTACAGGTTCCAGGACAGGAAACATTTTGAGTGATTGTTGGAATGCTCAGATAGAAATTTTCAAACATAAGAAAACTAGAAGATGTGTGTGAAGGTGGTGGGAGTTAAGATGGCCATGACCTACGTGAGCATGTGGAGTGAAAGTTCATGTATATGTTTTATTTCAGAATCCTGTGTGTGGGTTACTTTGTTTGATGTGATTACATGGTATAACAATGTGCGAATGAGAATGTAATTTGTGTGCAAGTTTTTGCCGAGTGGTATGCATATTCTGGGACTTATCTGGGAGTGTTGTCCATGTCTGTAAAAGGGGATGGTGACTGAGGGTGTGCATCTTTGCTATGTAGTGTGACAGCACATGTGAACATGTGCAGGAGTGGTACCTGTTCTTACTTGAGATTTTGAGAGGGAGCATGTTAGAAGACATGTGTGTGCACTTTCGGAATGTTCAGCTCTATGAAGGACTGAAGGCCTGGTCACTGAAGAGCCATAAGGTTAAAGACACAACAGATGAAATTTCATTTCCTTCAGGGCATGTTAGGTTACCTGTGTGGGTTATTTATGGAATTAATGTGTAAATGGGTGAGTCTGAAAATGATTGTTTGAAGGAATGAAGACAAGAGTGTATCTAGGTAATTCTGCTAGAGAGTGGGAAAGATAGATGAGTAGTGAAGGTCTGGGAATATGAGAGAACTAGGGAAAAGAAGGAGCATGGAGCCTAACTGGGTATGAAAGAGGACAGGAGTGTGAGTTTGTGGGAATCTTTGTTTGTACTCATTTGATTCTTAGGTTCTAATTAAACTTTCTTATACCTCTTGGCATGGTCCTCTACCTCAGCCACAGCTGTCCCAGAGCTGTTTGGTGGGGATTTATGCTGAAGGACTTTGCCCAGTTCTGGAAGGCACACTCCCTACTTGTCCCTCTGCAGAGGAATTAGTACTGGTCCTTCTGCCCTGAAGCCCTTTCCTGTTTTTGAGGGGAAAGTGAACTAAGTAGAGAATAGCCTGAAGAATTGAGGTACATCTCATGACCAAGCTCAGATCCCATCTTTGTGTATTCCTTACCATCCTTCTCAAGACGGGGACGCTTCAATGGGGAGAAGACACCGATGAAACCTTTAGGGAAGTCAGGCCTTTCTCCTGCTGCCTGACGACAGGCTGCGGCCTCCACAGGTGACTGACGCTGAGGCGTGTCCTCTTGGGTGTTGCATGGTCCTGGGCAATGGAATAAAGGAGAACATTGACATGAGGCATTTTCTGAGGTCTGTGTCAATTCAACAACTACATGTTGAGTGGATATTACATGTCAGGTATGCTCATTTCAAATGACACTTGCTCTCACAGAAATTAAAGTGACTATCACATTTAAAATTCCATTTACTCCGAACTATTAGTAAATAGTTATTATATGGTATGTTTGGTGGATGTCAATGGGATTGGGTATTTTGCATGTGATATTTCTGGAGATCTATATGGATTATCAACAACTTAATATCGTGTCTGAAAGACAGTGTGCAGGAAGTAAACGTTGGGTATCAACCCAATTTCCTCATGAAAAAGTGTACAATTTGGAAGTATGGGGTGTGAGCATCATGAAGCATTCTGCATGAACCCATATATTTACAGTATATCGCTACCTATAGTGATGTTGCTATACAGACAGAGATACAAAAAGATGAATTTTTATTTTTGAAGAAATTATTTTATATTATTATGTCACTGTCCCAGTTTCAACGTCAGCCAAGCCCAATTCTCATCAATTCTATGTCTCATGAATGTGTATGCTATGTGTATTATTCATATTTGTAGCAAAATGCTATAGTGAAGGTAATGTGTGTGGTGTTTAAGTTTATAATGTATTGGTTAACACTGGGTTAAGGTTTAATGTGTGCTTGATTTGGCGTTTGCAAATCTGAATATGGGTTGGGCTTTTTGTGACTGAGGAGGGTATATGTGCTCTTTGTGTGTTAGTTCCGCACATATTTATGTGTGTATATTGCATTTTCTATAATGGAGGATTTGTGTGTTTTTCATATCATGTGGTTTAGATATGGAACTTTATTACTGAGAATGTTCTCTTTGAAACAAGTGGAATTGCAAAATATGAGGGCATAATTAAAGAATGTGAAGATGTGAAAATGAAGGTGTATAAGAGAAAGCGTACCTTTGCTTTAAAAAAGATGGCAAAGAGTATAAAAAAGAGTGTGTAAATTAGGAGACCAGTAACATGTGATTGCCTTAGAAGTTGAAAGGATTAAGGACTGAGTTCTGAAGGATGAAGATAGAATATGGCACCTTAGGCCCACTGTTCCAGCTCCTCAGCATTCGCCAAGTAGAAATGTGTCCAAACTGAAAAATACTTGCAATCGAATGCCCAGAACATCACCTTTTCATGTAATTCAGACACAAAGCAACCAAAATGCTCAGAAAAGTAGAACTAATGAAGAAATTATATTCACGCAATGCTATACAGATACCAAGAATGAAAAAACTAAAGTGAAATGCTGCATGGATGAATATGACAAATATAACGAAGAAGGAAAGGAACCTGACACAAAGTATATATTGTGAACTTCTGTTTACGTAAAATTTAAAAACAGGGATACCAATCTAGTGTGTTAGGAGTCAGATAAATTATAACTCTTAGTATGGTAGAGAGCATGGAGAATTCAGATGCATGTGGATGATTTCAATGAAATGAATGATGGGACAGTGAGTGCATGGACACATAGAACAGACTGACACCTCTCAGAGAGGAGGAGTGGGGAGAAGGGATGAAAGAAGGTAAAGGGATTAGCCAAAGAGCACATATGCAGAGTCTATAGACACAGAAAACAGTGTTGTGAGGGCCACAGGAAAGGGGGAGTGGGTTCGGGGGAAGGTGGGCAAGACTTAAGGGGCAATGACATCTGTAATAGTACAAACGAGAAAAGTAAAGTTGAAATATGTAAAGCAATAAAAATTAATAATAATAATAATAAAAGTGTCTACTATGTGCCAAGTTCAGTGACCACACACTGTCTCCACCTTCACAGATATTATAATTCTTATGAAAATATTAAATGCACAGCAATATTTATTGTGTCAATAAGTATCATGTGAGCCCTAACCGGTTTGGCTCAGTGGATAGAGTGTTGGCCTGCGGACTGAAAGGTCCCAGGTTCAGTTCCAGTCAAGGGGATGTCCCTGGGTTGTGGGCACATCCCCAGTAGAAGGTGTGCAAGAGGCAGCTGATCAATCTTTCTCTCTCATCGATGTTTCTAACTCTCTAACCCTCTCCCTTCCTCTCTGTAAAAAATCAATAAAATATATATTTTTTAAAAAGTATCATGGGTGACTGGGTTTGCACAAAGAAGGTTATTTTTAAATGGAACAGAGGCTGCTGTCTCCTTCCTACCTGGACATACAACTATGTTATATCTACCAGCTTCCCTTGAAGGTAGCTCTGACCATGTGATATCGTTTGGGCGATAGAAAATGAATGGAAATGACAAGTGCCAATTCCAGGCATCACCATACAAACCTCCCATGTGCCCCTCTCTGCTCCGCCCTTTCCTAGATGACTGGGATGGTGATATCCTGGGTCTACTTGAAAGCTGCATGTTAATAATAAAGTTTACGTCAGCTCAGGGCCATGAACCATCCCATGCAGGAGACTTGCCCTAGTAGCCTGCACCTATGTGCTGAGTTGACATGTAAGCAGGAGATCGATTCATCTGTGTCTTAGTCACTAAAGCCTAATCTACTCCAAGTAGAGATATAAGGTGTTTTTAGAGGCACAAAAGTGGGCCTGGTACATAATTATGTTACATTAATATATATTTTCCCTGGATTATTTATATTCTACATGTGTGTGTATATGTGAAAAGGTGTGAATGTACATTGGCTTGTCTCATAGTTTATGCTCAATAACATCTCTAAATATGTGCAATTATTTTTTAAAAGTGAAATGAAGTCAGCTTTTCCAAAGGTCCCCTGGAGGATGCAGAAATCCCAAACAAGTTGGAAATACCAGTTCTCCTGAGGAATGTGAGCTGCCATTAGAACTTTGGGGCTGGCTCCAATCCGTCTCCCTCCCACCCCTGACCAACGGTCCTTCCATATACTGCTCACTTGTTTACTTGTAATCTCCATAGAAACCAAAATATTCCAGTTTTCCAGTTTTCAGAAAGAGCCAAACTTTCTCCTTAATTTAACCATCATTGTCAATGGTTGTTTTATTTGTATGTGTGTTGTGTGTGTGTACCCCATTTTTTCTTACATTTCACATAAGGGGCCCACATTTACATCTTCATAATCTAAAACAAACTTTTTTACACCTGCGTGAATAACTTCTATCTGACATTAAACTCTCATCCCTATACAATGAGTTTAAATGTTCAAAGTCCACCGACCCCCCAATTTATTCCTCACCTCTAAGAGCCAGACTTTCTTCTTGATTAACAGGAAAATATACTATTAGAAAACTAGTAACAACATTTACTTTACCGATGCCTTTAGGCAGAAATCAAATACAGGGAAATACATTTCTAAGAAATATTATACTGATCAACCACTCTGTCTCTAACAGAGTAACCCAGAGGGACACGGTGCAGGTGGCACTCTAAACCACAGTGACAAGGACCCGGGCATCTGAGTTTCCTCTCATACTCCCTGGGCCCTCAACATGCACACATACATCTCTGTCTCTCAATGTCTCTCTCTCCCTTACCTCCTCCCTCCCTCCCTCCCATCACCCTCTCTCTCTTTCCCTTCTTTCTCTTCTTTCTCCCCTTCTCTTCATTCTCTCTCTTCTCCTCTCTCCCACCCACCTCTTGCTCCCCTTCCTCTCTCTTCCCATCCACCCTCTTCCTTCCTCACTCGCGCACTCTCTCCCTGCATCATCAAAACTAGAAATTCTCTCTTTCTTTAGAAAACAGTACCTGGTTACCCTATGCCCTGAGAATGTGTGTAAAACGGACCTCTTGACATCCTTGCAGTTTTGATGAAATACTTGCCTTCCAGATGTTTCTGTTTTTTCTTATGCTTCATGGTTCAACTCTTTAAAGAATCACTCAAATCAGATACCTTTCTCCCCCAAACTCTGCTCTCAGTGTGTCAGTTGATGATGACAAAGAATCAAATTAACAAATACAATCAATATAAACAAATTACTATCAATAATAAGACACTTGAGAGACCTGTGTAAGTTGATGATGACAAAGAATCAAATTAACAAATATAATCAATATAAACAAATTACTATCAATAATAAGACACTTGAGAGACCTCTCCCCTCACAGAGTCAATGTTCTGACCAGTGCTTAGGACACCACCAGGGCAGTTATGATGCTAGTCATCGCCATGGTTTCAGTGGTGTTCTATGACCTGTGCATGACATCACTGCACCCCAGGTACCCAGCTACTATTCACAGGACTGCAGGGCCACCACACACACTGGCCAGAGTGATCCCTTTGTCCAATGGAAACACTACCATTAACTTGAATTTTTTAAATTGTTTACTTCATATCTAAACTAGAGGACAGGTGACTTGAATGAAAAAGGGAAATTATTTTATGTGTAGGATAAGCACATTCCTAATTCTCTCCAGTGGTGAGGCTAAGCAATACCTGAGAAAATTAGGCTTAGAACCATGCTTGTCTCACAGAAAGTGGTATTGTTATATATATGCTATTGGCAGTTCTATTTAACTGATGTATAAACATGAGTTATATGTGAGGTATATATTGGTGTATATATGTGGATTTGAAAATTACACACAACTCCATCATTTATCGAGTACCCCCCACTATGGGGAATAGTCTACATTTTTACAACAAGCCATTTTCTCTTTGGCTGCGCTTTTCCTTATCATGGCCCCAGAGGCTTCGGAAAAGAGGGAGCCTCTGGCTCTTGTCGTGAATTGTGTTCCTGTCGCTCCAGAAGGTCTCATTTCCAGGCGTGTTGTAGGCCCCCAGCTATATCTTCTGGAAACAGCTGGGCTCTAAACAGGGTTTGAACTCTATAGACTTTTTCCATTCTACCTCCCACCCACCACAGACTATGCCTCCTTCCTTAAGAGCAATATCTATTTACTTCCAAACCTTAGCAGTTACCTCAGAACCTGGCCATGACTTAGCCTTCTCAGTCTTCCTTATGCCCAGTAGGCCCTGCCTCTGGGTCTTTCCTCATGTAACCATGGGCAGTATTTTCCAATGCTACCGCCAGCACGCCATTATAAATAGTGGTGGGAAGAGACTGCACTTGGGGTGGTGAACACAGTAGAGCTGATGTATTATAGAATTGTACCCTTAAAACTTATGTTTTGTAACCAATATGACTCCAGTAATCTCAATACAAATAAAAGAAACTATAAAGCAATAGATGTCCTTAAAAATCACATTTTCAAAGTATTTTGTTACTTCCGGGCTCTTCTACTTTCCTCAGTGTTATTCATTTATACCTTAGCACTGGGCTCTGCACGTGTCTCTTCAGTTGTACCTTGGCACTAGGTTTCTCTGAGAAGGCATTTTTACCTTCATGTTTGAATAGCTCTCTGTCACCTGAATTATTATTTTTATTTTGTGCTTTTTGCTTCCCGTTTGTCTTTTTCTTGAAAGGTTCTTGACCTATATTATAAATGTAGAGTTTATAATCATAGATAATTTAGTGATGTACTTAATAAATAAAGAAGGAGTGAGCAGGGTCAGCGAGTGTAAACCCTGGTCATCTGCTCTATGGTTACAATATTTTATCTTTCCTCATGATTCCTGAGATTTCCATAAGAACTTAATTGCTGTAGTCGTCCCTATATGTAATCTAAGATATACTTTTGGATCATCTTTTACTACTAACAAGATGGCTAAGATAGACACGCTCATTAAAACACACATTATTAGGTTTTCTTAAGAAGGACATAAGAATGAATAGGGTAAGATAGTAACACTATATAAAATATAATAATTAAAGCGTAATGTGCTAATTAGACAAGATGTCCTTCTGGATGACCTTATGGACAAAGCCGGGGCTTTGAGGGAAGCCCGGGTCCCGGGTGCCTGCTCGTGGCCAGAAGGAAGCCCAGGTCCCCAGTAGGAGAGGGAAGCTGGTGCCAGCATCCGGGGGAAGAAAGGCCTACTCTTGCACGAATTTCGTGCATCAGACCTCTAGTACTATATAAAACATTTTTAAGCTAGAGGGTTAGCCCTTGCTGAGAAACAAATGATCCAAAGGACCTGGTATATCCTGGGTTATGTAGCTTCCATTCTCATTATTATATTGTTCTTGTGAAGTTGGTGGTGGTATTTACTTTCATCATTTTTTGGCTGTACCATCCAATCATTTTATCTGAGGCTCCTTGGTACTTTTAACCAATCCATCCCTTTTCTCTCTACTCCTCGTCAGTGTGTACATGTATGTGACCATCCACTCTTGTGCTGTTGGACTGAATTATCTCAACCTAAATCTTTCTTGTAGGAGAAAGTATTGCCAAAGCAGAGTGGCCAAGCTGGGAACTATTCAGGGCATTGTGATAGCTCCTATATTTGAGAGATAGAGAATGCAGTTCTGAAATGGAATGGGAACAATAACCAGGTTAATTAAGAAGAGCTCTATTAAAGAAGAGAGAAATTATTCTCAAGGCTACTCTTCGGGAATAATAGCATATTACATCCTCAAATATTTGTGAGAGCACTGTATTTACATTGCATATAAATATATACTCTCTTACCAGAAACGTTGCTTTCTTTTTTTAATTTCTTTATTGATTAAGCTATTACATATGTGTCCTTATTCCCCCATTAACCCCCTATCCCACCCCACCCCCCACTCATGCCCTCACCACCCCTGTTGTCTATGTCAATTGGTTAGGCTTACATGCATGCATGCAAATCCTTTGATTGATCTCCCCCCTTACCCCCACCCTCCTCTAACTTCCCTCTGAGGTTTGATGGTCTGATCAATGTTTTTCTGTCTCTGGATCTATTTTTGTTCATCAGTTTATGTTGTTCATTATATTGCACAAATGAGTGAGATCATGTGATATTTATCTTTATCTCACTGGCTTATTTCACTTAGCATAATGCTCTCCAGTTCCATCCATGCTGTTGCAAATGGTAAGAACTCCTTTTTTTTTTACCGCAGTGTAGTATTCCATTGTGTAGATGTACCACAGTTCTTTAATCCACTCATCTGCTGATGGGCACTTAGGCTGTTTCCAAATCTTAGCTATTGTAAATTGTGCTGCTATGAACATAGGGGTGCATAGATCCTTTATAACTGATGTTTCTGGTTTCTTGGGATATATTCCCAGAAGAGGGATCACTGGGTCAAATGGGACTTCCATTTTTAGTTTTTTGAGAGAACTCCATACTGTTCTCCACAGTGGCTGCACCAGTCTGCATTCCCACCAGCCATGCAGGAGGGTTCCTTTTTCTCTGCATCCTCACCAGCACAGAAATGTTGCTTTCAATTTCACTTTGAGGAAGCATCATATTTTGTTACTCCTTCAAAATTACTGTTTTTTCAAACCAATTTCTTACATTTAAATATATATATAACGTCACATATGATAATAGCATGAATTAATTTATTTAGTGAAAAGGTCTCTACAGAGTGCCAGGCACTCACTAGGAATTGCTGATTCTCTTGAAATGATACAACCTCTAGTTTCAAGGAGTTTATTTTGATGAGGAAGACAAACAGGTAAAGAGGTTATTACAATATGGCCTGTTAAGTGCTCTGATAATATTCTGCACAGTTTTGTGATTCATTTTATTTTAGTTTGTTATGCCCACTATTCAGTTTCTACATAGTAGCAATAGACTTATCTGAATATTAAGGACATATGGATCAATATATATTGTTGGTTAAAGACCTTCTGATTATAATAAACCATTATTGGAGATGCTAGAACTTGTCCCATTGGATGCCACTAGGGACATTGGATCGTGCCTATGATGCTGTCTTCATGTTTCTACTAGAAAGCACAAATGTACAGAAATATTGATGCAAGATGGGAAAAGCACAGTATAATCAAGATGCTTTTCAAAGTCTCACCATATGAACATTATCCTTGAAATAAAATAGAAATGATTGATAAAGCTGGAGTTTGCATTCTTTATTAGTTTATTACCAGAAAAAAAAGAGTAAAAGGACAAATTACAAATTGTGGGATATATTTACAATTTTCACAACCAAGAGGAATAGCATCAAGCATATTTTAAAAATAGGTACAAATTGGTAAGAAAAAGAAAACTACTTAAACAAACAAAGGCAAAGTATACGAATAGGAAGAAATATAAGAAGCAAAATTATTAGAAATCAGGGAAATTTAAATCAATATCATAATGAGATGCCCTCTTACATTAATCAATTGATAAAAACTATGTGACAATATGAAATGTTAGAGTATATATGGCCTCCAAGTGGCCCTGGGTCTGGGAGAGGCCAAGCGTCCCTGGGTCCGGGTGAGACCATGTGTCCCTGGATCCGGGTGAGGCCTCGTGCACCTAGGCCCGGGTGAGCCCAAGTGGCCCTGGGTCTGGGAGAGGCTAAGCGTCCCTGGGTCCGGGTGAGACCATGTGTCCCTGGATCCGGATGAGGCCTCGTGCACCTAGGCCCGGGTGAGCCCAAGTGGCCCTGGGTCTGGGAGAGGCCAAGCATCCCTGGGTCCGGGTGAGACCATGTGTCCCTGGATCCGGATGAGGCCTCGTGCACCTAGGCCCGGGTGAGCCCAAGTGGCCCTGGGTCTGGGAGTGGCCAAACGTTCCTGGGTCTGGGTGAGACCATGTGTCCCTGGATCCGGGTGAGGCCTCGTGCACCTAGGCCGGGGTGAGCCCAAGTGGCCCTGGGTCGGGGAGAGGCCAAGCGTCCCTGGGTCCGGGTGAGACCATGTGTCCCTGGATCCGGGTGAGGCCTCGTGCACCTAGGCCCGGGTGAGCCCAAGTGGCCCTGGGTCTGGGAGAGGCCAAGCATCCCTGGGTCCGGGTGAGACCATGTGTCCCTGGATCCGGATGAGGCCTCGTGCACCTAGGCCCGGGTGAGCCCAAGTGGCCCTGGGTCTGGGAGTGGCCAAACGTTCCTGGGTCTGGGTGAGACCATGTGTCCCTGGATCCGAGTGAGGCCTCGTGAACCTAGGCCCGGGTGAGGCCACGTGCCCCCGGGTCTGGGAGAGGCCAAGCGTCCCTGGGTCCGGGTGAGACCATGCGTCCCTGGATCCAGATGAGGCCTCGTGCACCTAGGCCCGGGTGAGCCCAAGTGGCCCTGGGTCGGGGAGAGGCCAGGCGTCCCTGGGTCCGGGAGAGACCATGTGTCCCTGGATCCAGGTGAGGCCTTGTGCAACTAAGCCCGGGTGAGGCCACATGCCCCTAGGTCTGGGAGAGGCCAAGCGTCCCTGGGTACGGGTGAAGCCAGATCCTGGGTCCGGGTGAGGCCGTGCGCCCCTGGATCCATCCGGGTGAGGCTGGGTCCCAGGTCCGGGTGAGACCACGCGCCCCTTGGGTATGGGTGAGGCCACGTGCCCCTTAGTCCAGGTGACGCCGTGCCCCTGGGTTCGGCCGAGACCAAACCAGAGGGAGTCGGACCTCCATTACCACCATTTGTCCACCATCCAGAGCTGAGGGGTCAGTGCTGACATGTACACATAAGGAACTACTGGACATCGAAATTGGGTCTCAAAACAACTGTTGGTCCAGGGGGAAGCTCGCTACAGATTGATTCATTTGCCTGTCAGCATAAATATTATTGCTCGTCTCACATTCAGTTCTTATTAGTATATATCTAGTGACATTTGATCTCGTTCATCTAGAGGAAATGATGAACAACATAGACTGAGGAACAAGAACAGAACCAGAAGCAAGGAGGCATCGATCGGACTATCGGGCCTCAGAGGGAGGATAGGGGAGGGTAGGGGGAGGGTGGGGGGAGGGGGAGAGTTCAACCAAAGGACCTGTATGCATGCATATAAGCCTATCCAACGGTTAAGTTCAACAGGGGATTGGGGCATGCGTGGGGAGAGGGGTGGGATGGGAATGGGGGGATGAGGACAAATATGTGACACCTTAATCAATAAAGAAATTAAAAAAAAAAAAATTAACCTGTACAGAGAGTTTGATAGAATAAACAAAGCTTACCACAACTACCACTTTAGGTCTTTAATCCTCATAATTCCTTGAGGTGTGGATTTTTAACCCCATGTTATAATGGAAAAATAAAGCTTGAACATCAATAAAAATGAAATTAAAACTCAAAAAAATAAATAAATAAAATAAAATAAAATAAAAAAAAATAGAGTATATATGGCCAAACAGAATCTCTTATTCAGATGCAAATATATTCAAGATAGTTTAGCATTATCTCGTGAGGCTGAACACTGCATATATTATAAGGAAATAGTTCTACTCCTAAATTTATACAGAAGAAACTCTTGTCTGTGTACAATACAAGCCATGTGCAACAATGTTCATACCAATTTTGTTCACAATAGAAAAAAATGGGAAACACTCCAAGTGTTCATAACGAGAACACAAATGAACTATGGTTTATTCACACAATGGATTATCATAAAGTGGTAAAGAAAATTAACTATGGTAACAATCCCAATTTGGATGAAGCTCAACAGAATAATATTTAATGAAAACCCCCTACAGCACCAACATGATGCTTTTAATAAAGTGAACATAACTAAAATTGGGAAAAAACACAATCAGTTGCATTTTATACAACAATTAATAACTATATGCTTCTTGGGAAACATTCAAATGTATAAAACAGTATTAAGAGGAAAGCTGAATGATGAACACTGACTTTAGAAAGATAAGAATATATCAAGTAAGAGAAAACAAGGCAATGGGAAAGATAGACAAGAACATATGTTTAGATGTAGATTAAAATGTCTGGTGGATTCACTTGTACTTGTTGCATGCATGAAAATACATACTAAATATATACAACTAGTGGTCCAGTGCACGAAATTCGTGCACAGGGAGGGGGTGGTCCCTCAGCCTGGCCTGCATCCTCTCCTATCTGGGACCCCTGTGGGATCGGGCCTAAACCTGCAGTTGGACAAACCCCTCACAATGTGGGACTACTGGATCCTAACCGCTCACCTGCCTGCCTGCTTGATCTCCCCTAACCAGTCTGCCTGCTGGCCTGCTTGCCCCCAACTACAACCCCCCCCCGCCAGCCTGCTCACCTCCAACTGCCCTCCCCTCCTGGTCTGATTACCCATAACTGCTTCTGCCTCAGCCCCGCCACCATGGCTTTGTCCAGAAGGACATCTGGAAGGTCTCATGGTTAATTAGCATATTACCCTTTTATTAATATAGATAGGATATGACATACTGCCATAACTATAACATATCTACCGGTATTACTCTATGAGAATACATGCTTCATTCAATAGGAAGGCATCTAATACATTACATTGTATATGTTGTAAGTAGTAGGAAATACTGTATTTGTAGCAATAATATATACCCTGTGACTTCCCTTCCTGATCTGGGAATGGTTCCCCAGTTCTTTTGACATTTCCTGGCCCCTAATGTATTTTTTTTGTCATTCAGTGTAACTTTATTTACTGTTTATTGCACATGATTTGAGGTCTTTAATTTCTAACCACCAAAGATTCAAAGGATTATTTTTTCCATGAAATTTAACATTAAAATTAGTGAATTCCTGTATTCATGTGTTTTTATTGTAAACGTCTGAATTATTCACATTGTCATAGATCCTGAACTCATAAGTGTGGACCATGCACAGGCTGGCAGCAAGCCAGAAAGCCACTCTGCAAGCAGATACTCTGCATAAGGAGAAAAGTCATAGCATAACATTTAATGTCCAACCTGAGTCACCTCAGAATGTTACATATTTTGACTTCTTAATTCATGTAGTATTTGGGAACTTAACTGCTTGGTTGGTGACGGGGTTGACCTGGTTTTGGGAGGATTATTCCTGAAATAATTAAGGAAAGGGGGGCTCAATCTTTCTTCTTGGTTGCTTGCTCCTCCCCAGCACCTTCATCTTTCTTCTCGTCCTCAGCTTCTTGGGCATCTTCTCCTTCACCTTCACCTCCTTCTTCCTCCTTTGCATCCTCAAATTCTTCCTTGGCACCTTCTTCCTCTTCCTCTTCTTCCTATTCCTCAGCCTCTTCCTTCTCCTTTTCCTCCTCTTCAGCTTCTCCTTCAGAAGGGGGTTCATCCTTAGCTTCCTCGGCTTTTGCAGCCTCAATGGTCTCCTCCACCTCGATCTGCTCCTACTGGACGTGGCTGGTGTATTAAGAAGGGAAGGAGTGAGCAGACATCAAGTAAGAGCTAGTCTGTAAACCTCCGTAGGCAGATCACCAAAGGCCTGGGAACTCTGGTAGTAGCTGCTGGCTATGCTTCCCATGCTGGTGAAACTGAGCCGGTCTCCTCACCTTCCAAGAGTTTCCTGTAAGCTGCAGTGTCAATATCCAAAACTATCTTCACATTGAAGAGGTCCTGGTATTCTTTTAAGTATCCTGCCATTTCACTCTTTGTGGTTCTCAACTCATTTTCTAATTTGTTGATTGTGTCCTGCATGGCACTAACGTCAGAGTTCTGCTTATCCTCCAGCTCTTGCAGCTGCTTTCCCAGAGCTTAGTTCATGCCCCAGCTCGCTTCAATCTCCAGGGTCTTGGCCTTGAGCAGTTGCTGGCCCACACCATGTAGGTGCTCTTGGCAGTGCTCTCTGTCAGCATGGTGAAGCGGCTCTTGTACCGTTCTTCGGCATTCTGCATGTTCTTGGCAGCCAGCGTCTCATACTGGGTGCGGATGTCCTTGAGCATAGCGGAGAGGTCAGACTTGGAGAACACGTCCATTTCCACGGAGATCTGAGCACACTGGACATGCACCTTCTTCAGAAAGGCGCTTTTGTCCATCAGGCTTTCGATGCACTTTTCCAGCTCAATGCTGGCAAGAGCCGCCTCATCTGCACCTTTGCTCACCGCCATCAGCCAGCCCTCTGCATCCTCATGGTTCAGCACCTCTTCCAGGTAGCTCGCCTGCAGGTTGTTCCCAGCCACTTCAGAGCCCCGGTGCCTCCTAACTGCCCACTTCCCTCTCCTCTCCAGGGACAGGGCGCGGTGGGGCAGGGCACAGGCATCGCATTTTCATTAAAATGTTCAACCCTGGCCTGCTCCACTGGTGTCCTCAGGTGGCCTGGGGCAGACAGTGATCCCGGGGACCCTGGCCACCCCCGCCTACGGAGCCCGCAGGCAAAGTCGGGAACTGACCACGCTACCTGCCCAGTCCCGATTGCACCCTGGACCCCGCGGGTGACATCAGGTGCTATCCATGCTGCCTGCCTGGTCCCAATAGCTCCCTGGATCCCACAGACAGCATCAGGCACTGCCTGCTAGAACTGCCTAGTCCCGATCACCGCCTGCACCCTGTGGGTGATGTCAGGCGCTATCCATGCCGCCTGCCAGGTCCTGATAGTCCCCTGGAACCCACAGACAGCGTCAGGTGCTGCCTGCCACGTCTTCCTGATCACTATCATGGCCTGGACCTTGTGGGTGACATCAGGTGCTGCCCACCAAGCCTATGGGTCCATGGCGGCCTGGACCTATAAGGCTAAGTCAGGCAGCACCGGCTTGCCTCCCTTCTCCGCTGCCCTGCCTGCTTGCTTCTTCGCAGCTTCGCTTCCTTCTAAGCTGTCTTGATATGCAAATTAACTGCCATCTTTTTTGGTTAATTTGCATACTCACCCTGATTGGTTGGTGGGCGTGGCTTAGGCATAGCGAAGGTGTGGTCAATTTGCATGTTACTCTATTATTAGGTAGGATATATATATATATATATATATAAGGACATCATGTTGAACCGGCAATGAGTGTGAACAGACTTCTATTAATAATGCAATTCTATTCTTATGGGAGAATTCCAAGAAAAAAAATTTTTAACAACAATTTTTATTTATTTATTTATTTATTTATTTATTTTTATTTTTTTAATTTCTTTATTGATTAAGGTGTCACATATTTGTCCGCATCCCCCCATTCCCATCCCACACCCCTCTCCACACATGCCCCCACCCCCCTTTTGTCCTTAACCATTGGTTAGGCTCGTATGCATGCACACAAGTCCTTTGGTTGATCTCTCCCCCCTCCCCCCACTCTCTCCTACCTCCCTCTAAGGCCTGACAGTCCAATCAATGCCTCTTTGTTTCTGGTTCTGTTCTTGTTCATCAGTCTATGTTGTTCATCATTTCCCCTAGATGAGTGAGATCATGTGTTACTAGAAATATACTTATAAGAACCGAATGTGAGACGAGCAATAATAGTTATGCTGACAGGCAAATGAATCAGTCTGTAGTGAGTTTCTTTCTGGACCAACAGTTCTTTTGAGACCCAATATCAATGTCCACCAGTTCCTTATGTGTACATATCGGCACTGACCCCTCAGCTCTGGATGGTGGACAAGTGGTGGTAATGCAGGTCTGACTCCCTCTGGTTTGGTCTCGCCTGGATGCAGGGGCGCGGCTTCACCCGGACTCAGGGGCGCGTGGACTCACCCGGACCCGGGACCCAGCATCACCCGGGCCCCGGGGCATGTGGCCTCACCTGGACCCAGGTGCACGTGGCCTCACCCGGACCCGGGATCCAGCCTCACCCGGACCCAGGGGTGCGAGGCCTCACCCGGACCCAGGGGCGCGCGGCCTCACCCGGGCCCGGGACCATAGTTGGACTTTCCTCACATCATTCCAACGGTTCCTTTCAACGCTCAAGTAAACATCTGCTGTAACCCATTCTACCACAAAGAGCCAATCAGGGAAAAGAGATTTTCGAATGTGTTCTGGGTCCGTGATCACAGGGGAGCATACCTGCAACACTCCAACCACGAATCTAGCAGTTGTCATTTTAGAGACCGTTACTTCTGGTTCCTGCTTTGTCACCATCAGAAATTAAGTGATTCTTCCTGAAAACTAGGGAATAAAACAAATGAGCTCCCTTCCCAGTGGACGATGTGGAAGGGGGAAGAGAGGCGATTTGTTCTCTAGGCGCATTCAGATTTAAAACTGAAAAGTACCTTATAAATAATATCTCAGAGGCTTGATTTTTATTAAAAAGTCATGCCGTAGGCCAAGTACTTGATCTTCAGTTCTACTTTTTGGAGTCCATTAAAACATTAGCCTTGCAAGTTCTAGCCCGTGGTAAATACACTTCATTAAAGAAATGACAATCTCAGAGGCCAAGCATTGCAGTTTTTAATTTAGTCTTCCCAAAACGACAGAAAACCAAGGGGCATTCAGAGGTGCAGGCTCCTGGGGCGGGGGTAGGGGGGAGGTTAGGGGGGAGGTGTTGGCCTTGCTGGTTTGACTGCTGCTGCCTCGCTTTCCATCTGCCCTCTGTGGTCTCCGCTCTCTGAACGCCAGTCCTTTTGTGCAGCAGGTGTGACAGCAGATGCCTGCGGAGTGCTGTGTGGAGCAAATGCATATGCAAAGCTAACGCTTCCCGACTCCAGTCATCACCAGATGGACAGAAACCTCTCGGTATTTTCCTCGTGCATTCGCTGCCTGGATCCAACTTTGGTTTTTGTGGCTGTGGATGCCCGGGTGTCTTCCCGGTCACCAGGCTCAGGGAGCTGCTTCCGAACAGCTCCTGTCAGAGCCTGGACAGCCCAGGTGGGCTCCAGCTCAGTGAGGAGCCTGCAGACCAACCACCGAGCCCCGGCAGGTGGGCTGCCCAGAGAGCCCTGCCAGAGGCAAGGCTTGGCCAGGCCACCGGCCAGGAACTCAGAAAGGCTCAGGCCCAGGTCATCAGAGGTGCGGGGAGGAGGGAGGCCAGTGGGCCTGACTGGACCCCACCCTTCATTCTAGAGGTCCTGGCAGAGCACGGAGACACCTTCCCTAGGACCTTCCGTTGGCACCAGACGTGAGGGCACCCTACCTTCTCCTCTTTCAGCAGGTGGAAGCGGTTCTGCTTCTGAGTCTGCCGAGGCTCAAGCTGACGCTCTATGGCAGTTTGGTTTCCTTGAAGTCCTAAGGGAACTGGATTTTCTTTCTCTGCAGCAGTTCACGCTTCTGTTACAGTGTCTCTCCTGAGCCCCCCCCCCCCCCGCCTGCTAGAGGATGTCTCTCACTCTTTGTACCTTCTGACCCTCACCATCCCCTCACCTACAGCTGCTTTCCTCTCTGGCAGCAGGTCTTACTTAATCCTATATAATAAATGCTTAATATGCAAATCGACTGAATGGCAGAAAGACCAGTCTGTGGGGGACAGGGACCGTGGGCAGAGGGAGGGGAGGGGATGGTGATTTGGCGGCGGTGGTGACCAGTGGTGGTGGAGGGGCGATGGGGGATGGGCAGGGCCGGCCACTCGCCAGCCGGCTCTGTCCCTGCATGGGCCTGCCTGGTCGCTTCCCACAGAGGGGAGCTGGCCTAAACCATCAGTCCTACATCCTCTGAGGGTCCCCGGACTGTGAGGGGGTGCAGGCTGGGCTGAGGGTTGCCCCCCGAGTGCACAAATTTCATGTACCAGCCCTCTAGTACATTATAAGCTAGACACATCTCAGCCGCCTCCCTTAGCAATGTCCTAGCAATGACACTCCCTCCAGAGGTGCTTGGTGGAAGATTTCTTCCGAAACAGTTCCAAGTAAACATCCAGTAGTTACCAGGTAACAGAATCTAACTTTTCACACTTGTAATTTTTGAAATAAACACAGTGGGAATTATGCTTATTTATCTTTGAGTGAAGGGTGCTGGGGGAAAATTATTTAAGGCAGATAGCAGATTTCTTCTGAAGGAGAAAATATTTTTTTTAGAAAAATAAAGCCGTCAGGATAATGGCCCAAATGGCCCAGACAGATAGACAGAGAACTGAATTATGCATGAGCAAGCTGGAGAAACACGGAGCTCTGGGCCATGTGAGACGAAGGTGAATGGACAGGAGCTTCTGGAGGGAGCAGGCAGGAGGAAGGAGATTCGGAACAGTCAGCATCCCGTGCTGGGAGGAGGGACACTGGGGAGGAAAGGTATGAAATATTCAATTTTGGATCTTCAGACACAGGGAATCCTTTAGGAAATAGCCTAACATGCAAATGCTTCTGAGTGGTGTTTCGAGCAAAGGAAGGGGAAGGACAGAGATCATCTGGGGTTGACCTGAGCGGGGAGAAGATTGGGAGTAGAGGACAAGAGTACAGCCGGCAACTGGAGAAGTATGAGTGGAAGCGAGAGAGGAGCAGGGAAAGTTTCGTGGGCGAGGTGCTGGTACCTTAGCATGTGGGCAGGATTCCAGACATCTCTACTGTATTTAAATAGTGAAGGAGGAGTCCCTCAACCCTGAATCGGTGGAGGAGGCAGTCATCAGACCTAACCACTAGGGTTACCTTCAGGAAAGAAATTTTGAAATCGCTCACCATGAGTTTTTGCTGGATGGAACTAGTATTATTTCTCACATGTATCTCTATGATCTTTACAACTCTATTATGTGTTGACTTTTCAAGCTAACATTTATTTTGCTTTAACTGTGCTCCATAACCTGGGCTAAGTGCTCTAGGAGAGCTCTCTGGCCCAGACATCATTCCTACCCTACATTATGGACCAGCACTCAAGTCTCCAGTAAAGTCACCTGCTCAAGGCGAGGGGAAAATAGCAGCCGAATAGGCAGGCCTGTCATGCACCTTGTCCCAGGACCAGACTGGAAATACAACTACAATGAAGAAAATTCACCTGAATTACCAACTGAAGTCCAGATGAGGAGGAGACTTATAGCAAGGAAGGACAGAAAACACTTGGAGGGCGCAAGAGGAGCTGACCCTGCTTCCAGGGCAGCAAGCGTGTAGGCTCAAGAGAGAGGAGGGAGCGCTGGGCTGCAGGAGGGTTTGTTCCCTCAGAAAATAGAGGCCCGGAACCCAGGCTGGACTCCACAGCCCAGAGCACCAGAGCCTAGACCTGCGGCCCACGTAACATCCAGCCACAAAAAGTGACAGGGCTGCTGGCCACGGTGGAGTCTGGAGCTGACAGACCAGAGCCAGTTGGAGAGAAAGCCACAGTTTCATTTTTTGTTTTTTGTTTTTTTTTTTCTAACCCAGAGCACAGGAGTTTTCATTTGCAGCTACTCATCCAAGGCTTTGGTGCAGGGAGGGAGGCCTGGACGCAAGGTGCCTAAAGAAGGGCTGGGGTGGGAAGCAGTAGCCAGGAATCCTGCATTTGGTCATTCGTATGCATCCAAGCCTAAAGGGCCATTTTTCTTGGGAGGAGCTAGTCATTCCCAGCAGCCACAGGGCAGGAGAAGGAGAAAACCCACCCTGGGTGATACAGCCTGCCCCACCCTCAGGAGCCCCGCCTGCCACTCCCTGCATTTTTTACCTTTTCAGAGGAAGCAAAAGCAGAGGCTGAGCCTACAGGTTGGAACAGTCTCAGCAGCCCTCAGTGCCGGATTGGGGGAGGGGCTGTCTGCCCCAAGATCCTGGGCACCAGACTGGTACTTTCCCTGCAGGGAGAGCTGATGGAAACCCCAGGGTCCCAGCTGACCATGCTGGTCGCCATACAAGGACCTCTGCCCAGCTGAGGGCAGACTAATACTTTGGGCCACTCACGGAGGAGCAGCTCTGGGACAGGGAGACACACCCACCACTCTCCCTGAAACCTAACAGCACCTTGCCTGCCTAAAGCCCTGTCAGAAACAGACTTTTGAGTCATTAAGATTGACAGCTGGCTGGCAGGCAAAGGCAAGCAGAGGCGGAGCCTGGAGCACCAGGGGAACTTTGCTGACCAGCCCTGCAGATTGGCCCCTCCTGCTGGCAGCTGAGTCCTGTGGAGACAGACACAAACTGGATGGCTCAGAACTTAAAGCAGGTTGCTGAGAGCCAAAGGAGGTGCCTGACCATGGTTAGCACCTCAGGACCTCCAAGGAAGGCCAGCATTGGCAGACAGAACAGTCGGCCAAGGGACTCCCATGGGCACCACACTCAGCTGAAAGGAATGCTACTTCACCTTATTTTCTCCTCTCTCTCTTTTTTCTTTTCCTTTTTAAAATTTTTTACTTTCATTTCTTTTTTCCTTTTTTATCTTCTTTATCTATCTGCTTTATTGATTTGTTATTATTCTAGTCTCCATTGTTTCATTCATATATCCAATTTTCCTCTTCCCTTTTCCTACACAATCTTTTTATTTCTTTTTCTTTTCTTCCTATCTTTTCTTTTTGCCCTCTTATCTATTTTCCTTTCCTTATTTTTTTAAAAATATTTTTTAAATATATTTCTTTATTGAGTTATAAAAGAGGAAGGGAAAGGGAGAGAGCGATAGAAACATCAATGATGAGAGAGAATCATTGATCAGCTGCCTCCTGCATAGCCCCTACTAGGGATCAAACTTGTAACCTGGGCATGTGCCCTTGACTGGAATCAAACCAGGGTCCCTTCAGTCCACAGTCCACTCTATTCACTGAGCTAAACCAGCTAGGGCTTCCTTTTCTTATTTTGAGTCTATCTGCTTTCTCTTCTATTTTCCTTTTCAATTTTTTTTTTTTACTTTTCTTCCTCCTTTATTTTAAACAATTTTTCTTCCCCTATTCTTCTAATTCTTTATTCTAATTTTCTTTATTTCAGCTCTGCACCTACATATTCCTTTTTCCTCCCCCACTTTTTTCTTGGTCTTTTTTATTTGTTTTTTGTTTGTGTGGGGTGTTTTTTTTTGTTTGGTTGGTTTGTTGTTTTGTTATTTTTCTCCTCACATTTTTCTCTTCTATAATTCTTGCTCTCTTTTCTCTTTCTTTTTTTTTAAATATATTTTATTGATTTTTTACAGAAAGGAAGAGAGAGGGATAGAGAGTTAGAAACATCGATGAGAGAGAAACATCGATCAGCTGCCTCTTGCACACCCCCTCCTGGGGATGTGCCCACAACCAAGGTACATGCCCTTGACCGGAATCGAACCTGGGACCTTTCAGTCCGCAGGACGACGCTCTCTCCACTGAGCCAAACCGGTTTCGGCTCTTTTCTCTTTCTTAATTCTCTCTTCTCTGGTGGTTGCTTTTGTTGTTGCTGTAGGGGTCTGATGTATGTTTTAATTTTGTTTCTTTTGTTTTGCATTTTGTTGTGTTGTATTTTGTCTTGTTCTGTCAACACCTCCACAACAGCTCACTTGACATAGTCAGGGTGAGCCATATAGTCAGCCAGCCTGAGAGGAGATTCCATCCATGAATGAGACAGCAACATTCAAGACACAACTACACTAGAAGAATCCAAAATAACTCAAGCAAGAGACTTTCCTTGGGCACCCAGCTCAGGATATCTAAGAAACTGCACCACTGGGTCCCATAAAACACCTACTACATAAGACCACCCTACAAAGTTTTAGAGGAATAGCAGTTTGATCTAATACATAGAAACAAATACAAAGGGACAGCAAAATTGGGGAGACAAAAAAAACAATTCCAAAGTGAAAAAAAAGGGAAGAATCACAAGCAAAGAAACTAAAGGAAATGGAGGCAAGCAATATGTCAGGTAAAGAATTATAAGGAAATTAATGAGAATATTAAGGGACTTAATGAGAGCTGCACCAACATGAAAAGAGAGGTTGAAAGAATAAATAAGAATCAATTGGAAATGAAGAAAAACATAGACTAAATAAATCTTGGAAGGATTCAACAGTATACCAGAAGAAGCTGAGGACAAAATCAGTGAATTAGAAGACAAGGCAGAAAAAAACACCCATTTAGAGCAGCAAATGGGGAAAAAATTAAAAAGCAGGAGGAGAGTTTAAGGGAGCTTTGGGACATGAAACAACAGTATTCATATCAGACAGGTCCCAGAAGGAGAAGAATGCAAGCAAGGAAAAGAGAACCTATTTGAAGAAATAATGGCAGAAAATTTCCCTATCCTGGTGAAAGAAAAAGTCACTCAAATTCAGAAAACAGAGTTCCAGCAAAGTTGGACCCAAAAAGATCCACACCTATGCACATAATAATTAAAATGGCAAGCATTAAAGACAAAGAAAGAATCTCAAAGGCTGTGAGGGACAGAAAGTTAATTACAAGGGAACTCCCAATAGACTTTCAACTAATTTCTCAATAGAAACATTTCAGACCAGAAGGGAGAGGGATGAAGTATACAAAGTAATGAAAACCAAGGGCCTGAACTCAAAACTACTGGATCCAGCAAGTCTATGATTCAAAATCAAAGTAAAATAAAGATCTTCCCAGAACAAAAGAAAAGGCTAAAAGAATGTACTACCACCAAACCAGCACTGCAATAAATGCTAAAGGGACTGGTATAAAAAGAAGAAATAAATAGAAAGAGAAGAACACAAGCACAAAGAGTAAGAATGACAACAAATAAGTACCCATCAATAATAACCTTAAATGTAAATGGTTTAAATGCTCCAATCAAAAAGCATAGAGTAGCTGAATAGATGATAAACATAGCCTATATCAGTGATGGCGAACCTATGACACGCGTGTCAGCACTGACACACGTAGCCATTTTTGATGACACGGCCGCATGCCGAGGCTGAAACATTTGCTGCTCCTGAGGATGAAACATTTGTGAAATAATGTTTTTTTTCCTCAAAGTGTCACACTACTCAAGTTATGCTCAGTTTTTTGGCGAAGTTTGACACACCAAGCTCAAAAGGTTGCCCATCGCTGGCCTATATAATGCTGTCTACAAGAAACTCACCTCAGAACAAAAGAATCACACAAAATGAAAGTGAAGGGATGAGAAAAAAAATTCCAGGAAAAAAAAATCTGGGGTAGCAATAGTTATATCTGACAAAATGACCTTAAAGTGAAGGCCATAACAAGAGACAGTGGAAGACACTTCATAATACTAAAGGGATTGATACAACAAGAGGATATAACCCAGGTAAACATATATGCACCAAATATAGGAGCATCCAAATATATATATAAAAACTTCTGGAGGATTTTAAAAGAGAGATGGACAGCAATACAATCATAGTAGGAGACATCAACATCCCACTAACATCAATCTTCTAGATCTTCTAGACAAAAAATCAACCAGGAAACAGCAATCTTAAATGACACATTAGGTCGGATGGAATTAATTGGCATTTACAGAACATTTCACCCCAAAGCTACAGAATATGCATTCTTCTCAAGTGCACATGGGATATTTTCAAAGAGAGACCACATGTCAGGACAAAAACTAAGTCTCTACAAGTCAAGAAGATTGAAATCATATCAAGCATATTCTCAGATCTCAATGGCATGAAATTAGAAATGAACTCCAATACTCAGAAATCTTCAAACACATAGAGGATAAATAGCATGTTATTAAACAATGAATGAGTTACCAAAGAGATCAAGAAAGAAATGAGAAACTTCCTGGAAACAAATTAAAATGAATACACAACCCAAAATCTGCGGTTCACAGCAACAGCAGTCCTGAGAGGGAAGTTCATAGCACTACAGGCCTACCTCAAACAACAAGAAAATCTAATAAGCTATCTAACCCTACAACTTGAAGAGAACAACAAGAAAAGCCCAGAGTAAGTAGAAGGAAGAAAATAATGAATATCAGAGTGAAAATAATGACAGAGACTAAAATATAAAAATAAAAAAGATCAACAAAACCAAGATCTAGTTCTTTGAAAAGATAAACAAAATTGATGAACCTTTAGCCAGACTCATCAAGAAACAAAGAGAGAGGATCCAAATAAACAAAATCAGAAATAAAAAAGGTGAAGTAACAACTGACCCCACAGAAATATAAAGGATCATAAAAAAAAAATACTATGAACAACTATGTTTCAAAAAAGTGGGCAACCTAGACAAAATGGACATTTCTTAGCAAAATATAATTTTCCAAAACTCAATCAGGAAGAATCAGAAAACTTGAATAAGCTGATAACTAGTGATGAAATTGAAGCGGTAATAAAAACAAACAAAAAACTCCCAGCAAACAAGAGCCCTGGTTCAGATGGCTTCATAGGGGAGTTTTACCAAACATTCAAAGAAAACTAATACCTATCCTCCTTAAACTATTCCAAAAAATCAAAAAGGAAGAAACACCTTTTCATGAGGCAGGCATCAACCTAATTCAAATAACAGATAAAGATACTAAAAGAAAGAGAATTATAGGCCAATATCTCTGATGAACATAAAGGCTAAGATCCTCAACAAAATATTGGTAAACAGGATCCAGCAATACATTAAAAAGATCATACATGATGATCAAGTGGGATTTATTCCAGGGATGCAAGGCTGGTATAATATTCCCAAATCAATAAATGTGATACATCACATAAACAAATTGGAAGACAAAAATCACAGATCATGTCAATTGACACAGAAAAAGCATTTGACATAATCTAGCATCTTTTTTGGTAAATGGTAATAGAGGGATCATATCTCAATATAATAAAGGCCTTATATGATAAACCTACAGCCATCATCATACTCAATGAGCAAAAACTAAAACCATTTCCCCTAAGAACAGGAATAAGACAGGGATGTCCACTTTCACTATAGAACTGGAAGTCCTAGCCACAGCAATCAGATAAGAAGAAATGAAAGGTTTCCAAATTGGTGAAAATCTCATTATCACAGATGACATGATATTGTACAAAGAAAACCTTAAAGACTCCATCAAAAAAATTACTAGATTTAATAAATGAATTCAGCAATGCAGCAGGATACAAAATTAGTACCCAGAAACCTATGGTAGTTTTATACACTAATAAGAACTCTCAGAAAAAGAAACTAAACAATCCCATTTACTATTGCAACAAAAAAATTAAGATACTTAGGAATAAACTTAATGAAGGAGGTAAAAGACCTATACTCAGAAAACTATAGGACGTTGAAAAAAGAGATAGAGGAAGACATAAAATAATGGAAGAAAACACCATGTTCATGGATTAATAGAGTCAACATCATTGAAATGTCAAAGCAATCTATAGATTCAATGCAATCCCTATTAAAATACCAATGGCATATTTTACAGATCTGGAACAAACTCTCCAAAAATTTATATGGAATCAAAAAAGAACCTGAATAGCCATAGCAATCTTGAGAAAAAAGAACAAAGTTGGAGGAATCACAATACCAGACATCAATTTATACTACAAAGCCTCTGTACTCAAAACAGCTTGGTACTGGCACAAGAACAGGCATATAGAGTAGAACAGAGACCCCAGAAATTTACCTAAGCCATTACACTCAATATTTGACAAAGGAGGCAAGAGCATACAATGTAGTAAAGACAGTCTCTTCAATAAATGGTGTTGGGAAAACTTGACAGGTACTTGCAAATAAAATGAAACTAGACCACCAACTTACACCATACACAAGAATACACTCAAAATGGATAAAAGACATAAATGTAAGTCGTGAGACCATAAAAATCTTAGAAAAAAACCATAGGCAGCAAAATCTCAGATATCTCTCGTAGATACATCTCCTAGAGCAAAGGAAACAAAGGAGAAAATAAACAAATGGGACTACATCAAAATAAAAAGCTTCTGCACAGCAAAAGAAACCATCAACAAAGTGAAAAGAGAGCCCATGGCATGGGAGAACATATTTGCCAATGATATATCCAATAAGGGTTTAATTTCCAAAATATATAAGGAACTCATACAACTTAACAAAAGGATTAAAACAATTTAATTAAAAATGAGCAAAAAGCCTAAATAGACACTTCTCCAAAGTGAACATACAGAAAGCTAAGAGACGTGAAAAAATGCTCAAAGTCACTAATCATCTGAGAGATGCAAATTAAATATCACTTCACTCCTGTCAGAATGGCAAACATTAACAAATCAACGAAAGACAAGTGTTGATGAGGATGTGGAGAAAAGGAAACCCTAATACACTGCTGGTGGGAATGCAGACTGGTGCAGCCACTGTGGAAAACAGTCTGGAGTTTCCTCAAAAAATTAAAAATGGATCTCCTATTTGACCTAGTGTTCTCACTTCTAGGAATATATCCTAAGAAACCTGAAATACCAATCAGAAAGAACATATGCGCCCTTATGTTCATAGCAGTGTAACTTATGTTCTTAGCACAATAGCTAAGGTTTGGAAACAGCCCACGTGCCCATCATTGGATGATTGGATAAAAAGCTGTGATACATTTACACAATGGAATACTAAGAGGCAGTAAAAAAGAAGGAGCTCTTATCCTTTGAGACAGCATGGAGGGACCTGGAGAGCTTTATGCTAAGTGCAATAAGCCAGTCAGAGAAAGACAAGTATCGCATGATCTCACTCATATGTGGAATCTAATGAACAAAATAAACTGATAAACAAAATAGATCCACCGACATAGAACCATGAACAGACTGATGAATTTCAGAGGGAAGGTGGGAGTGGGGATTTGGAGGTGAGAGATTAACTGGGGAACTTATATGCATACTAGAGGCCCGGTGCACAAAATTCGTGGGGGATTGGGCCTAAACCGGCAGTCAGACAGCCTTCTCACAATCCGGGACTGCTGGCCCCCAACTGATCGCCTGCCTGCTTGCCTGATTGCCCAAACCACTTCTGCCTGCCAGTCTGATCACCCCCCTAACCACTCCCCTGCCAGCCTGATCGATGCCTAACTGCTCCCCTGCCGACCCGATTGCCCCCAACTGCCCTCTCCTGCCAGCCCGGTCACCCCCAACTGCCCTTCCCTGCAGGCCTGGTTGTCCCTAACTGCCCTCCCCTGCTGGCCTGGTCACCCCCAACTGCCCTCCCCTGCAGGCCTGGTCCCCCCCCAACTACCCTCCCCTGCAGGCCTGGTGCCCCCCAACTGCTCTCCCCTGCCAGCCTGGTCGCCCCTAACTGCCCTCCCCTGCTGGTCCGATCGCCCACAACTGCCCTCCCCTGCTGGCCATCTTGTGGCAGCCATCTTGTGACCACATGGGGGTGGCCATCTTGTGACCTCATGGGGGCAGCCATCTTGTGCGAGGGTGTGATGGTCAATTTGCATATTACCTCTTTATTATATAGGATTATATAGGATATGCATAGCCCATGGACACAGACAATAGGGTGGCAAAGGCTTGGGAGGGGCAGATGCAGGGAGAAGGGGGAGTCAATGAGGGGGGAAAAACACAAAACGAACATTTGTAATACTTTCAACAATAAAGTTTAAAATAGAAATTAATTTTAAAAATAGTCACAGGGATGTGAAGAACAGCATAGGAAATATAGTAAAAAATATTGCAGTAACAATGTAGGGGGGTCACTTTGGAAGGGGGTTCTCTTTGGAAAGTATATGATTGTCTAACCACTATGCTGTACACCTGAAACTAAAACAAAATAATATTGAATGTAAACTGTAATTGAAAAATATAATTTTTAAAAATTTCAACAAAAAGTAAATAAAATAAACTTGAAACTTAAGTAGTAATCAGGAAAGTTCGTATTCACATGCAAATCAAGGTCATAAGTAGGTCAGGTTATTCTTATATTATTTTTCTTAAAAGGATAGCATCAAAAATTGTGTTCTTAAATACCATGTTACACTGTAATTTTTTTTTATTTTTTTTTTGTCTATAGCACAGAGATACCAGTACAAGTAAACTTTCCAAGAATTTGACTAAAACATTTATAGTAAAAATGTCTGAGGATGCCTGGCTGGTATGGCTCAGTGGTTGAGCATTGACTTATGAACCAGAAGGTCATGGTTTGATTCCTGGTCAGGGCACATGCCTGGGTGCGGGCTCGATCCCCAGTCAGGCGTGCAGGAGGTGGCCAATGGAAGGTACTCTCACATCACTGATGTTTCTATCTTTCTCTCCCTTCCTCTCTGAAATCAATCCTATCTAATAATAGACAAATATGCAAATTGACCATACCTCCGACACACCCACAAGCCACGCCCACCATCCAATCAGCGCGAGTATGCAAATTAACCCAAACCAAGATGGCTACAGCCACAGAGAGCAAGGTTTCCTAGGTAACAGAGGAAGCCAAGCTTTCCGCCAGCCCTGGCCAGGCCTAAGCCTCCACTCAAGCTACAAAGTTTCAATTTTAGAAGGTAAACAAATTCAAACAAATGGCGGCAGAATGGAGCTTTAGAGAGCAGGCCAGGGTTGCCGCCGGCAACAGGGGAAGCAAAGCTTTCCACACACCCTTGCAGGGCCCACCCACTTAAGGCAACAAAGTTTCAATTATAACCCCAACACAAATGGCTGCGGGCCTCGGAGGGAGCCCCAGGCTTGGCTCTGCTCCAGGCTACAAAGTTTCAATTGTAAAAGGAAAATAAATTCCAGATACCAGGACCTCCGCTTGCGTTGCCAGGGGTCGTGGCCTGCCTGCAAACCACCACAGGCCCCTCGCTCAGGCCGTCCCACGCCCCAAGGGAACCCCACCCTGATCAGGGACACCCTTCAGGGCAAACCAGCTGGCCCCCACCCCTGTACCAGGCCTCTATCCTGTCTAATAAAAGAGTACTATGCAGATTGATCATCACTGCAACACACAATATAGCTGCCCCCCATATGGTCAAAGATCCTGCCCCCATGTGGACACAAGATGGCCACCACAAGATGGCCAGCAGGAGAGGGCAGTTGGGAGGCACCCGGCCTGCAAGGGAGGGCAGTTGAGAAGGACCAGGCCTGCAAGGGAAGGCAGTTGGAGGTGATCAACCCTGCAGGAGAGGGCAGTTAGGGGTGACCAGGCCGGCAGAGGAGGAAAGTTGGGGGAAAACAGGCTGGCAGCAGAGTGGTTAGGGGTTGATTAGGCTGGCAGGCAGAAGCGGTTAGGGGCAATCAGGAAGGCAGGCAGGCAAGCAGTTGGGAGCCAGCAGTCCTGGATTGTGAGAGGGATGTCCGACTGCCCGTTTAGGCCCGATCCCAGGGATCGGGCCTAAACAGGCAGTCAGATATCCCTTGAGGGGTCCCAGATTGGAGAGGGTACAGGCTGGGCTGAGGGACAACCCCCCTCCGTGCATGAATTTCATGCACCGGGCCTCTAGTAAAAATATATTTTAAAAAGTAAAAATGTCTGAGGGCAATGTGAGGTTAAAAAAGAAGTATTGAGTAAATTATCCCACATGTGGTTGAACATTGCTGCTTATGTGTTCTACATAATTAAGACTAGAATGGCATCCTGTGCAGTTCCAGCAGGCACTCCAGCTGCATGCCTACATTCAGATGTCAATGCTACAAATTTCTAATTTGGTGACCATGAGCAAGATGACGCTGTGCCTTAGTTTTCTTCTTGGGGAGAGTAATACAGACCACTCAGAACTTGATGAGAAGACCAATTACAATGTGCAACATGTTAGGTAGAGTCCTAGCACTATTTTAATTGTTTTCCGTTTAAAAATAATTGGTATTTTAAAATTTGGATGTAAAATGATAGTTTTGGGTTACATGGCATATGTGGATGGTTAACCTCATGGGATAACAATTCATAATATTGTCATTTTGCCAATTGTAGGTCATTGGAGTAGAAGTTCATCTGTTGTAACCACCCATCCCCTCCCCCCTGGAAAGAAACCTATTACAGTGAATGGTGTTTAAAAATGAGAGTATAGCTAAATTTATTGTGTCGATCATTTCGTAATATATACAAACATAGAATCAACATGTTGTACACTTGAAACTGCTATGTCACTTACAGCTCAATAAAAATAAAAATAAGTAGAGTATTAAAAAAAAAAAGTCACCTTCTGGAAGATGTACAGCCAGTGGGGTGGGACAGAGAGAGGAATGGAATTCAGGCTGCGGTCCAGAGCCAGACTCTCAATGCCATCCTGTATCCTTTTGTCTCATAGTCATCCCGTGTCAGCTCACAGACATGCCATTACTCAAAACATGGAAGACCTGAATCTATTTGGAGAAAAGTCTGTAATAAATACTAACATGTACAATTAGAGGACAGTCCAATCCTGTTTAAACATTTACAAGTGTTTACATGAGAGGAAATCTCAATATTGTAATACAGAAATGGACAAAGTGACCTCATTCCATAGAATTAAAAACAAGGGAAGGGGACCACATGGAGTCAGGAGAGCTTTTACGTTTTCTAAGCACTGGTTCCGAGCTCTGAGTCTTCAACAGCGGGGTCTGGGACAGGCACTGGAGATTACACAATTCATAGTACAAATAAGAGGAGTTGGAACCAGCATATCTTGGCCGAGTTCTTTCTTTCTTTCTTTCTTTCTTTCTTTCTTTCTTTCTTTCTTTCTTTCTTTCTTTCTTTCTTTCTTTCTTCTTTCTTTCTTTCATTTTCTTTCTTTCTTTTTCTATTTCTTCTTACAGCTGCTTCCAAGAAAAATTAAAATGCTGGCTCAACTACCCTGGTCAGCGGAAGGCTCCTGGTTGCCGGGTAACATGATTAGACAATCAGGAAGGGACACACTGTCAGAACAGATTAAGAAGAAGCAGCCTGAGACACTGATAAGACTTACACCGACACTGGCATTTTTTTTTTTTCTGTAACTGGAAAAATGCCACAGTTTATAAAGTGAGTTTGAAGAGGTAATGAGGTTTTTTTGCCCTTGAAATACTTTTTTTGATGAAAAAAGCTAAAATTCAACTATTATAATGTAATGGAGTCTCTATGGAAGGCCTGACAGATCGCTGGGAGTTAATGAGTGACCTCAGGCGTTGCTGTGACTGCTAGTCCCGGGGTTGGCGTCTTCTTCTGAAAGCAGGGCTGTCCCGTGACCTTGCTCTCATGACAAGCTCATGCACTGAGCGCGGGCACTACCTGTCCAAGGCCGAGGAGGCACTGGGAATGGCCTGATCACCAACAGATACCGAGTGGATACCTACATAAGACAAGCAAAGCCTGGAGACTTGGATGCAAAATTAGAAATCAGGAATATGGTCCATGATATTGTGACAACTATGCATGGTGTCAGATGGGTACAAGAGTTACCAGTGATCACTTCATAAGTTACATAAGTGTCTAACCACTGGGTTGCACACCTGACACTAATATAATATTGTATGTCAGCTGTAATTGAAAAATAAAGAAAACGTAATTAGAAAGACACAGTTCCTGCCCTTGAGTCAGAGTCTGGAGGGCAGTTGGACATGCAGTAATCAGAAGCGAGGCTCAGCTGGTGGGCACAGATGGCCTTCACCCATCCACAGCTGGGCCCCCGTCAAGTTAGCACCTTGCCAAAACGGCAGCCCATGTTTTTAACGTCACCCTGCAGTGTACCATGGCATGTCCTCTATCTAAAGTACCTGGGTGATGCCAGAGAAAGAGAGAAAAGACACTCGTCCCATCTACGTGGAGAGGGAAGTGGGAGTGCCTCGGGGGTCTGTGGTGCTCCGTCCTAGTATGCCCGCCTACAGTGACAGTGACAAAGACCCAGACTTCTGAGGTTGGGAGTGATCCCAGAAGTCAGCTAGGATCTTCATCTACGGAGAAGGATGGAATCGCAAAATGCTTCCCTGACTCCCCACAATCACCCACCTAGTGACAGTCAGGTGTGCTCTTTAAAAGGTGAGCTCGGGGTGGTTGGTTAATTTCGGCCAAATGCTATGTGTCCTCTTTGGGTATGTGTCGCCTGTGGAAAGCAATATTAGAGAAATGATGGCTTGCTTCTTGTTCTTCTCTCAGCTGATAAAAATGATGTGGTTAGTGTACTGTTCACTGGTAATTTTTAAAAGAGGGTATAATTATGAATGCCATATAAATAGTCAATGAACGTGTCTCAAAGATATTATTTGACTCATTAATTCTTGAGGAAAATGGAAGATGTTATAATTCTTTAGAAAGATAATCCAAACAACAGAGATAGAGAAATGGATGACTGATAGACTTACATATGATAGATAGATGATAGATAGATAGGTAGATAGATAGATAGATAGATAGATAGATAGATAGATAGATAGATAGATAGATAGAATATGCAAAGTGTCCCCTCAGGAGTTTGACTAACCGGGAGTTTGTTCGCTCGCTATGATGTGTGCTGACCACCGGGGGTGGTGCGGAACAAAGGAAGGTCCCGGCCTGCAGCTGGCAGCCAGGGAAGGCAGGCCCTGGCCAGCAGCCAATAGCCACTAGAGACCCTACCCATGCGTGAATTTTGTGCACTGGGCCTCTAGTAGGTAGATAATTTATAGAGATAGATGATAGCTAGCTAGTTAGCTAGCTAGCTAGCTAGATAGATAGATAGATAGATAGATAGATAGATAGATAGATAGATAGATAGATAGATAGATAGATAGATAGATAGATAGATAGATAGATAGATAGATAGATAGATAATAGATAGAATAGGTAGATATAGGTAGATAATTTATAGATCGAGATAGATAGATATGTTAAAATAATGGATTTGCTTAAAATATGAAAACGTTGGCCAATATTAATAGGACAATAACCAACTGCATCTCCAGTGGACATAATGTTTTCTTTCCGTGAAAAATAATCATCTCTACTACTTCTAAAATGGTAAAATAGTTTTAGATCTAAAATATACTACCCAGAAGTGTGTGTCAATGCCTAATTTTCCATTGAGGACATCTAAAAATCTTTTTTGTCCATTTCTAAGTCTTTTACCATTTTTTTCTGGTAGTATCATGTTAATGCATATATTAAAACACTATAAAATATTACTTATATAGATTTATCCACAAGTATTTTTCTGGGTATCCTACTAAATGTGCTGATTGTTCATCAACATTGCCTTAGAATGACATGATCTATAATGCAGAACAGTCTCTCCCAAATTTGTTCATAAGATTTCATCCAGGTTGTTTCTTAACTTTCACATTTCCAGGTCTTTCCTTGGAAATTCTCCTTCAGAATGTGTAGAAAGGAATCTGGACATAAACATTTTGAATAAGCACCATACATAATTTTATGATCAGGCAAGTTGGGGATTGTTTAATTAAAGCAAGGTTGGCCCTGGCCTGTTTTGCTCAGTGGTTAGAGTATAGGCCTATGGACTGAAGGGTCACAGGTTCGATTCTGGTCGAGGGTACCTGCCTCAGTTATAGGCTTGATCCTCAGCCCTGATCAGGGCATGTGTGGGAGGCAACAAATTGTTTCTTCCCCTCCCTTCCACTCTCTCTAAAAATATCAATGGAAAAAATGAAAAAAAAAATCCTTGGATGAGGATTAACAAAATAAATTAATAAAAGCAAGGTTGAAAGAATACAGTTAAATATAGTTTTGAGTTCCCTTAATTAAACAATCTATAACTAAACTTTTATCTAATCAAGAGGCTTATCAAGTCTTTTTTTAGAAGAGTGTTTAAATTCATGATACTTACTGTCTCCCAGATCATCTAAGTATTTTCCGGAGTATAAATATTAATTGCATCTGAAGCCCCTCCCTTTTCACTTTCTAAGGTCCCTGTGATATCAATCTACTTTCATCACATTATATTGTACTAGAGGCCCGGTGTATGAAATTCATGCACTGGGGGTAGGGGTGGGGTCCTCAGCCTGGCCTGCACACTCTCACAGTCTGGGAGCCCTGAGGGGATGTCTGATGTGGGGAGCAGGCTAAGCCAGCAGTCGGACTTCCTTAGTGCTGCCTTGGAGGCAGGAGAGGCTCCTGCCACTGCGGCTGCACTTGCCAGCCATAAGCCTGGCTCAGGGCTTCTGACTGAGCAGTTTTCACCCTGTGGGAGCACACCAGTCACCAGGGGGCAGCTCCTACATTGAGTACTTTAAAAGTGATGATTTCTATGTGAAAGACAAAGAACGTCCAGGTCAACCAAAAAAATTTGAAGACCAACAATTACGTATCAAACTCAAAAACAACTTGCAGAAAGATTAAACGTTGCTCAGCAAACAATTTCTGATTGTTTACAAGCAATGGGAAGGATTTTATTTTTATTTTTGTTTTGTTTTGTTGTGAGAACATTTATTTGGAAAGTCATAGAGGTGGAAGAAGTAATATGTAAAAGAAATGGGCTTAGGAAGCAAGTAACAGAGGCAGAGGAAGGGCCATAGGAGCTTGGGAGTGAGGAAGGTAAGGGTAATGTCCTTGGGGGGTTTGGGGATAGAGAAGGGGAAGGGAAAGGTAAAGGGGAAGGGAAAGGAAAAGGGAAAGCATGCGTGTGCTCCCTGGAGGGAGAGTGCACCGGGTTCTCCTCCTAAAGGTTTTAAGGGTAGAGATTTTAGGGGAGGTCCCAAGAGAAGATCTCATTATAATATTCAGCAGTTTTCCAGGTGTGTCCTTTCAGGGTCTAGGTTTCCATTGATTGATTGGTCAGCTCCAGGGCAGGGAGTCACTATTCAATGCAGCTGGTCCTGAGGTAAGCCTTGGTGTTACTTGTCTGGTTTTGCTGCTTTTCTGGACTTGGAGCTTTTTCTTCTTCTTCCTCCTCTTCTTAAAGAATACCTTTCAGCATTTCATATAATACTGGTTTGGCGGTGATGAACTCCTTTAGCTTTTTCTTATCTGTGAAGCTCTTTATCTGACCTTTAATTCTGAATGATAGCTTTGCTGGGTAGAGTAATCTTGGTTGTAGGTTCTTGCTATTCATCATTTTGAATATTTCTTGCCACACCCATCTGGCCTACATAGTTTCTGTTGAGAAATCAGCTGACAATCATATGGGTGCTCCCTTGTAGGTAATTAACTGTTTTTCTCTTGCTGCTTTTAATATTCTATATTTGTCTTTTGCTCTTGGCATTTTAATTATGATGTGTTTTGGTGTGGTCCTCTTTGGATTCCTTTGGTTTGCAGTTCTGTGCGCTTCCTGGACTTGTAAGTCTATTTCTTTCATCAGGTGGGGGAAGTTTTCTGTCATTATTTCTTCAAATAGGTTTTCAGTGTCTTGCTATCTCTCTTCTTCTGGCACCCCCATAATTCGGATGTTGGTACGCTTGAAGTTGTCCCAGAGGCTCCTTACACTATCTTAAAATTTTTGGATTATTTTTCCTTTTGCTTTTCCAGTTGAGTGTTTTTTGCTTCTTTGTATTTCAAATCTTTGACTTGATTCTTGTGGTCCTCTATTCTGCAGTTAGGTCTCTGTATAATATTTTTTTATTTCAGTCAGTGTATGTTTAATTTCTAGTTGGTCCGTTTTCATATCCTCAAGGGTCTCACTAAATTTATCGGCCTTTTCTAGGAAATTCTTGAAAAACCTTATAACCGTGGTTTTGAACACTATACCCAGTCGTTTGCTTTCCTCCATTTCTTTCATTTGTGATCTGTTTCTTTGTCTCTGCATTTTGGTTGCTTCCCTGAGTTGGTAAAGTAGCTTTGTGTGCTAGGTGTCCTATAGGGCCCAGTGGCTCAGCCTCCCCAGTTACCTGATGTGGACTCTTTTGGTGCATCCCTTTGTGGACTGTGTGCACAGTCTTGTTGTAGTTAAGTCTTCATTGTTGTTGGTATCACTGGGAGGAATTGACCTCCAGGCCAACTGGCTGTGAGGATCAGCTGTGTCTATGCTGGGAGAACTTCTGTGCTGGAGACACCCTTATGAGACAAGACTTGCAAAATTGCAAAAGCCTCTGTGCTCAGCTTGGATGGGGCGGAGTCTCAGGGTGGAGCAGACAGCCTTGGCTTCCCGTCAGCCCTGCCCTATGAAGCCCCTGGGTCTCAGTGTCCCTCGGTAATCGCTGCAAGCACCTCTGAGAGAAAGCTGCCCTCGAGTTTCGCCCACTTCCAGACAGTCCAGTTTCTCCCCGAATGAGTCTGGGTTCCCAGAAACGCACCAGGAACTGGAGTTCAGCGCAGTTGGGAGCTTCCATCTCCCTCCCGCTTTAGAAAGCCAGCTGCACACTCAGCCGCCCATGCAGTCAGCCGCCCGTCCTCTCCACGTGCATGTGTTTTTGTACCTCAGTCTTTTGCAGCTCCTCTGAGTCTCAATGTGCTTTCCTCTTTCCTTCTAGTTGTAGAATTTCCACTCAGCCAGCTTTCCTGTGGTTCTGGATGGTGTCCGTTTTGTCTTTTAGTTGTAGTTTTGATATTGTTGTGCAAGGTAGCAGTCTAGGTGTTTACCTATGCTGCCATCTTGGTTTCTCCCAAAACTCTGAACTTTTGAGCTCCCCCAAATACATGTGTGTGTGTGTCTGTGTGCATAGGCAGATCTATTTCAGTAGGATTTTAAAACAATTTTTTAAAATCATGCTCTGTCTGCATTGCTGAGCTGCAAACATGGAGCAGCCCCCTTAGGATCATGTGGTCAAAGCTGCAGCAGAAGCACTGACTAGCAGCACTGTTTACGCCGCTTTCCAAGCCACCCTCTCCCCATTCCTCCACGGGGAGCCACCCATCTCCGAGCCTGGGTCACCTCTAGGGAATGGAACTGGGGGTGGGGGCCCGGGAACCTGGCTCCTCCGGAAAACTTTGCTGCGGGTGGGAGCGAGGGCTCTAGCCCTGGTGCATGGGAACATGCCACCAGCCAGCTGCATCCGCCTGGTGCTTGGCTGTGGCCCTACCTCTCCGGGCACAAGGTGCAGGCTCCCTGTGCACAGCCAGTGGGCAGGGCCAGCGGCATGGGGTGGGGCTGAGGGTGGGGGCTCAGCTGGGTATATAAGGCTGGTGTTGCCGGTTTAACTTCTGACTTGGGGTTATTTATTTGGGGAGCACACGAACCTCACAGGCTGTTGGAGGTGGTAGTGGTGGTGGTGGTGGCTGCAGAGGCTGCCACAGATGGTGATTTTTTAAAAAAAGGCAGCAGTGAGTGATGGGAGCATCATGGCTCCTGGGCACAGGCTGGAGTGCTGAGAGAAAGGGGAGCATCCAGGACCCAGCAGCTACTCTGGAGGCGCTCGCCAGGTTTTTGTTTGGCTGTGCTAGGCACCAGGCAGCCCAAGTGAACAACTCTAGTCACCACAGCAATTCACCTTCCCGCAGCCGAAGGAGACTGGACTGCCGCGTCCAACCTATTGTTTAGACACTTTCCAGGAGTTCCAGAGTCAGTGGAGCCACCAAGTCCTCACTCCTGGTTGCCGCTCCCCCCAGTGGGGCTGACAGGACCAGACACTCCAGCAGCAGGGCTGATGGGACTGGGCACTGCCATCCTGTGGCTAAGGGCACTGCCATCTTTGTGATGGAGTGATGGTTAATTTGCATATTACCCTTTTATTAGATAGGATAGTATGATAGCATCCTTTGAGCTATCAAAATTTTAGCAAAGTGATCAATGAGCAATAAACTGAGATCAGTCACCAGGAATAGCAGACAGCTGATCCCCCAAAGCCTAAAATAGTAGTAAGTGGGGAGAGGCAGAGATAAGATCATGAGCCACAGTGATAATTGAATCTGAAGAGCAAATCCAGATAAAATTTTGTGAGTGCACAAATGGGCAATAGGAGAGAGTTAAGAAACAAATTTGGGAAATCAAGATGAATTTCTAGCACAGTATTCTTCAAAGAGAGTCTTCATTGTCTTAATAGGGCTAAATCTCAGCCAGCACACACCAGTCCATTGACTGGTTGATGTGACATGCGCTGCTAGCTGCTCCCTTCTGAAACCCCACTAACACGATAGGAAAGAAATCAAATATGTGTAAACAGATCATGATTTTAAAAAGAAGAATAACATAGGAGACAACAGCAAATAGGAGATGTAACCAAATTTTACAACTTAAAAAGGAGGATGAGTGGCAATCAACATCAGCATTAGAAAAAGCAGAAAGCTAAGGAAGACTGTGGGGAGACCAGTAAGATGACCCTCAGAACATCTCAAAATTGAAGGCATAGTGTAGAGGGCCCCCTGGGAGGCACCTGGGCATTTCCTTAATTATCATCATCTGAACTCAGGGCGTAGGCCAAGTCCCGCCCTGGGAACATGCTTCCCCAATGAGGCTGGACATGTTAATCAGTTCTGACTTCATAGCAGCCCAGGTGTCAGCAGGGGCGGGTCTAGATATGTAAATCCAGTAATGCTGGGGCCTAGTTAAGAATGCAAATAAGCTCCTTTGATCCTAAGTTTTGGTGTTACTTCCTGGATTTTGGGGATATAAAATAAACCTGCTGAGTGGCTCAGGGTCGTCGTCGTCATGCTGCCTCCATCAGAGAGGAAAGATGGCGTCCCACCCAGCCCCAGCTTCATGAATCTATTTTTGCGTCTTGTTTTCTTTATTTCTATTATTTCTCAATCCCTGGCCGCCTCCACTTAGAACCGGTTCGTTCATCTCTCTTTCCGTGCGGGACTCGGAAAAGGGAGATCCCCGCCATGTTTGGCCCCCGCCGCATCAGGCCCCCGCAGCATAGTAGTTACAGCCCTTTACCAGAAGATCCTGCGGGACATGTGCTCCGGCAGAGTATGAACCAAGAGCAAAACAAAAACATGTGTTCAGGACACAATACCCAACAAGGGAAAGGCCACCGGAGCTGCCAGGATGGCCAAGAAGGCAAGTCTCAGGACTCCGGCTCTGAAGCGGGGACAGAAATCAGCTTGGAGTCTTCCGAGAAAACGAGCAGAAGCATGCAAGATGTCTTGAGGTTTAACACGAGATGTCTTGGAACTAGGACTAGAAATTCAATGAATTCGATTGATTTTATAAAAAATCACAAGTAAGCCCAGAATCAAAAAGCCAGCAAAGAGTTTCTACCGCCACCTCTTGTTGAAAGAATCTAGAGACACATGACAAAGTATGGGGTTCTGGGGAACAGAGAATCGTGGCTGTAAGTTTTATATGATAGACTTAGATAAATCATAAATTAGCAACAGTTAAGCCTGTGAATATTTTCAGTATTAGATGAGAAACTTAGGCCTTTATTCGGTAAGTAATGAGGGACCATGTCAGGTTTTAGTTCAGTAGTGACAGATCCAGAGTTGAGCTATACCTTGGTCTCCATTTTTAAGTCTATTTTTTAAAATGTATTTTTATTAGTTCCAGAGAGGAAGGGAGAGGGAGAGACAGAAACATCAGTGATGAGAGAAAAGCATTGATTGATTGGTTGCCTCCTGCACACCTCCAGGCTGGTCTCCATTTTTCAATATCCCCATGACTCAGAGAGCAATCCTTGACCTTCTTCCGGCATTTTCTTCCTTCTGCAATGCCATGCATTGTCAGAGCTCCCCTAACCCGCTCAACTATCAGTAACTTCCTTTCAGGCTACCTCTGCACTACTCACAGCACCATGTGGGCTTCAATGCTCCTGAGCTCTTGCTAGTGTTCCCGGAATTTGAAAGCCAGATTCTTGAGTCTCAATGTCATAGAAATAAGCACTGAACTAAGTTGGTCAGTCGAGTTTATTGAAAAGAGCCCGCACACAGGGAGTTGAGCAGAAGAGAGCGAATCTCCCAGAAGGTTTTGTGGATGGATTATATAGGGGGCCTTGGGGTGGGTGTAGGGCTTGGGAATGAGGTCAGTTGTTCCACAATCATCATCTGGCTGTAGTTGATCCCAGAGTAGTCACAAGGTGTTTTCCCCGGTCAGTGGACCACCCAAGGGCCTGTAAAATAAAGTTTGCACAGCCCTACCAGTGTGCTCAGTGAGCCAGGTCACGGTTCCATTCCTGCTCAGGACACATGCCCAGGTTGCAGGCACAATCCCTGGTAGGGGTGTGCAGGAGGCAGCCGATCAATGATTCTCTCTCCTCATTGATATTTCTCTCTCTCCCTCTCTCTCTGAAATCAAGAAAAATAATTTTAAAAAGTAATAATGCTTGCACAAATATTCTAGTTACCATCTAGTGGACAAAAAACTATTTTTCAGAACATGATGTTAAGAAAGGATGTCATTGTTGTACATTCGTTCCTTTAAGGATGAGGTTAGGTTAATTTCAACAACGGTATTTTACCGAAACAACTGTAAGCTCTGGTCACCAGGGAATGAAGCGTCACCTCCGAAGGCGCTCACCTCGCACGGGTTTCCCACTCCGAACAGAGAAAGCTCCCGGGCGAGCACGGGCTCCCGACCCCTGCGGGGGGCAGGCCGGGCGCTGGGAGGCACCCAACGCCGACCAGCCAGGTGGGGACAGCCGGCGGGAGAAGGCTGTGGGCCTGCACAGACCCCGTGCCGGCCGGGCAAACACGGGACACCTGGGCGCCTCCTCGCACCGGAAGCTGCTCGCTTTACGGCAAGTGCCAGGCGAGTGCCAAGGCTGCCGTAAAAGGAAGCGAAGCCCCGGGCGCGGAGGCGCCGACTTCCGGCTTCGCCACTGGCCCGGCGGGAAAGTGCGCGGTCGGTTGGAGCAGCCCTGCCCCGCCCCGCGGGCCGCACTCCCGAGAGGCGTGTTCCGGGCGGGCGGACCCAGCGCCGGCGCCGGTTGAGACACCGCTCCGCGTCCATGGAGGCGCCGGGGCAGGCGGAGGTCGGGAACGAGGACGGCGACAGCACCTGTGGGGACCTGTGCTGCATGGACAAAGGCCTGCGGAGGTGAAGGGCGCTCCCGGGCCGGGCGGCGGTGGCGGGACCCGCCCCGAAACCACACGCTCCCCCCTCCCCGGACCCCCCTTAGCCTCGGGCGGCCGCCCCGCCCCTCCCCGCCGAGGGTCCCTGTCCCTCCGGGTTCTGCCCGTCCCTGCGCTGCCCCTTCTCTGACGCCGACGCCGCGGTCACCGCCCTGCACGGGCCCTGCCTCGGGCCTCCCGGTTCCAGTCCGCCCTGTGCAGAGCCCGCGACGCAGGCGTTCACGTGCTTCTTGCGAGCACTGAGCTAACCCTTTTGAGCCCCCATGCCCTCTGTCCTGCACCCCAAACTTGTGCGTGGAGCACCTGGCCCTTGTCCCGGCTACTGACTGCCCCCGCGCACCTCGCAGCCCTTCCTCTACCTTTTCCCGTTCCCCACCGACGCGGGCGCACCCGGCGGAGCGACCGCAGGTGCCGCCTCCGCTCCTTTGGGCGTTGGCGCGGGCTGTCCTTGGCGGCCCTTCCTCTGTGTGAGCCTGGCTGCTCCCAGTTACAGCATCTTGTCTGGACCCTGGTCTGGAATTTGCCAGATGTTTTTCAAAGGAATATTTATATTTAATAGTAGCTGCCATTTACTGAATGCCATCGCTGTGTGCATGTGACATATATTGTCACTGATCCTCACAACAGTTCTGCAAGGTGGTAATTTTGCATGTGACAAATCTGAGACCAGAGGCTGTACATAACTTTCCCAGCCTCGCAGCTGGTGAGCAAATAAGTTCAAATTCAAACCCATTTCCGTCTAATTTCACTCTGCTTTTTCTACTGTGCCACATGACCTACACACTTTTAATTTCCAGAAGCAGAGATGTTTTGGAAAATAAATGATTGATATTAAGAACACATGTTAATAGTATAAGGTCTGGACTAAGGAATAGCTCAGTAAATGACAGAGGCGAGGTAACTGGGAAATATTTGGAACAGTCAGACCTGTAGAGGCTGCTAGTTTGACATTGAGAAGAGCTGCATCCCTTTCTGTGGAGGGACACAGAACATGGAGCCAGTGCCATGCCCTTGCCGCCCCCCTCTGAACTGTGTGCATGCGATGGTATTCCTGGGTCCCGGGAGGGCTGTTTCAGAGGGGCTCCGGTTTCAAGGGCACAAACTGAGAGAACGAAGAGATGAGTTCCATTTAGCGCAGGTGCATTCCAGAGTCGACAGGCAGGACAGGCACTTTTTCAATAGAAATGGCAGTGCCCGCGGTTCCTTTTGAAACGGGCTGCCTGCTGGGCTAAGCAGCCATTATGGACAGTGAGGGAAGCAGTACACTGCAGAGCCAGGTCTGGATTTATACCAGCTCAGTTAGGTAACAACTACAAGAACTGGGACAAGTTATTTAATTTCTGTAAATGTCAGTTTCCTCAGATCCCTGCGGTTTAGTATTGTAAGAGTTGAATGAGATGAGGAATCTGAGGCTGTTAACTCATGGAACAGCAAAAAGGAGTAGAGTGCAGTTTTGCGCTGGGGTATAGGGACCCCAGGGCCTTTGCATTGGTGCCTTCCCTGTGTGCTCATCACTTCATGTTGAGAAGCTAGACATGCCCAGGGTCACCTGCCTCTCCTTAGTGGGTTTCCTGATTATATAAATGGCCCAAAATACTGGTTCATGATAGGAATCGCTATACCTTGTGAGACATTTCAGGGCTACTACAAATAGGGAGGATTTCATTATAGAACTAGAGGCCTGATGCACAAAATTTGTGCAAGGGGCTCAGCCCTTGTAGCCCTGGCTTAGTCCGGAAGGTAGTCCAGCTGTCTGGTCTAGTTAGCATATTACACTTTCTTATTATAGATGAGTAGAGCTCACAGTTATATATATGCTGTTGGGTTAATTTTAATTATTTGGTTATGATTTCAAAATCTATTTTTTTTTACCTGTGTTTAACGGTACATATTTTCTTTCATAGCATATCAGAGTTATCCTTAGATTCAACCCTCCATGCCATCAATCTGCATTGTAACAACATCTCGAAGATCGAAGCCATTGACCATGTCTGGAATTTACAACATTTAGATTTGTCATCTAATCAAATAAGTCAAATCGAAGGGCTAAGCACACTGACAAAACTACGCACTTTAAATTTGTCCTGCAATTTGATCACAAAGATAGAAGGTGTGTAAGTGATTTTCATGTAATACTTTGAATAAGGAAGATGACTTAAGTCCATTTTTTTTTCTTCCTAGAAGAATGGGTAAATAGTAAACTTTTGAAAACTGACCCTAAAATTTATTATATAAAATATTTTCTCCTAGAAAAGTTATTAGCCTTTTTCAAGTATTTTATAAAATACCAACAAAATTAATTTCACTGTTATTTAATTCAACTGTAGATTTGCTTCAAAACAGTCTGAAATAGTATTGCAGTACTATATAGTTTTAGTATATTGATTATTGAATCCTGTAAAAGCTTTATTTTATTTTATTTTATTTTATTTTAGGACTTGAAGCACTAATTAATCTGACTAGACTGAATTTATCCTATAACCACATAAATGATTTAAGTGGTAAGTAGATGTGCTTAATCTATATATATAAAAGCCTAAGCTGTTATAACCAGTTGACCAGTTGCTATGACGTGCACTGACCACCAGGGGGCAGACACTCATTGTAGGAGCTCCCCCTGGTGGTCAATGCGCTCCCACAGTCAACCTCCTATGACCGGCCCCAATCGGCCCCCATCAGGGCCGGCTGGCCAACCTCCTGCGGTCCTTCCCCCCCAGCCAGCCGGCCCCAACAGGCCCCAATCGGGACTGGGTGATGGGCAAGACAGCCCCGGTCACCAGACAGGCCGAGGAACCCCACCTGTGCACGAATTTGTGCACCAGGCCTCTAGTTTTACTATAATGCTCAATATTTGCCATGTGTGGTGAGTTAGAATGAGCTCAGAATGTCAAAAGGCTGAATAATACAATTTTTGATAAAAAATCTCATCTAGAGAATGTGTTGGTACCAAAGCTACCGCTGAATGAAAAATTGGGATTAAAACTTGGGTGGTCCAGAACAGGACAAACTTGGATAGGAAGGACCTCCTTTGGGGGAAATGGTATTTTAATCTTAGATAATTAATGAATATACTATTCTAGAGAGAAAGAATTCCAATAGAACTTCTTACAGTGATAAAAATATTCTATGTTTGTGCTGCCTGGCATGGCACCCAGTGTCCCAGGTGAGCATTTGAAATGTGCCTAGTGCACTGAGGAACTGGATTTGTCATTTTATTTACTTTCAGTCAAATTTAAGTTTAAATTCCAAAGCCACCTGAGGCCGTCCTACCAGATTGGACAGTATGAGTGTATAGCATCCCAAAGGCCATGACATATTGAAAATCAAATACGTGTTTTTTCTCTTTTACTTCAGTATGTCTAAAAAGGTAAAAAATTACCTAGTTTTTAACTGATTAAACTGGTACACTGATAAAGTGAAAAAGTTTCATAATTATTCATCAAGTTATTGCTTAACTAGATCATCTAATTATCTTCATAAACTCAATTGATATTTGAAACAGCCTTATTCATTTGTTTTCTCCCCTACTAGAAAAATACTACCCTACGCCAGGTGTTTAGTATACAAAAAAAGAAATGATCTTGTCACTACCCTTAAGCTGAAGTAGCAGCAGTGTTTTAAATTTTCCCCCCAAAGGTGTGAAAGTATTAGGATTGATTATTGGCTGTAGGTCTGTCACTGCTGTGCGCTTTTGAGCAAAGTCTGCTACTTTTTGGATGAAATTTCCTTATCTGAAAAATATGAATCTTAGTTAAGATAATAATTTACTTACTCAACAAATATTTATTAAAGAGCACCTGTGGACAGATAGAGTTCTTTTTTTAATGTTTTTTATTGATTTTTAGAGAAGAAGGGAGAAGGATAGAGAGATGGAAACATCAATGAGACATCCATCGACTGCCTCCTGCATACCCCCCCTATTGGGGATCAAGGCCACAATCAGGGCATGTGCCCTGACCAGGAGGAATTGAACCGTGACCTCCTGGTTCATGGGTTGACCCTCAACCACTGAGTCATACCAGCCAGGCTGGACAGATAAAGTTCTTGTAGGGAACGATTGTGGAGCATCTAGGACTTACTTATGTTGTTGGTAGAATTCAAAGTAGTATAAGGACTTTGAAAAACAGTTTGAAGGTTTCTTAGAAGGTTACATGTACATTTATATGCAATCCCACTCTAGGCATTTACTGCAGAGAAATGAAAATATGTTTAACCAGAGACCTGTACATGAGTGTTTGTATGTTTATATAGCTTTTCATGTAATCAGGTTTCTATGATTATCTGTAATCTCTAAAAACTGGAAACCACCCACTTACCTGTCACCTGGTAAACAGATAAATTGTGATATAGCCACACGAAGAAATAAAAAGGAATGAGCTATTGATACATGCTGCAACATGGATGAATCTAAAAAGAATTGTGCTAAGTGAAAGCATTCACAAAAGGCTATGCTGTATGAATCTAATATGTGCCATTCTAACAAAGGCAAAGTTATAGGGGCAGAAATCAGATCATCAGTTGCCAGGGCTTGAACACGGGGAGAGAAAATTGCCTACATAGGGACACACTGATTGGGGTAGTGGGAATAAATGTTCTATATCTTAGTCATGGTTAAAAAACTATATGTTGGTCAAAGCACATGGGACTCCACACCTAAGAAGTGTGAATTTTAGTGACTGAGAGAAGGAATATGAAGAAAATGTAGTAGGCAACCCTGGAAGTTCTAATAGCTAATTCTTAGAATGATGTATATTATTCAGAAACACCTTGCTAGAGAGCAGAACGCAGCAGTGTGTGTGCTAGAGCATGCGGCACGCTAGGGCTCAAGTGAGCATGTTGGACCTCGGAGCGGAGGAAGGAAGTGTGGCTGGGTTTGTGTGCAGAAGAGAGATGAGCAAGTAGGAAAAGGGTGATGTTTGCATGTTGTCATAGGTACAACGGGGGCCATTGGAGGGCTTTAAGCAAGTGACGTAGTGCATGTGTTAAAAAGGATCACTTGGGCTGAATGAGGAGCATGGGTATTAGGACGGGAGTGGGAGTCAGTGGGAAGCTGCTCTAGGTGTCCAGAGGAGAGGGTGAGACCTGGACTGGGTGGAGACGGGAGATGGCTGAATGTATTTTACAGATGGAGGTATAGGACTTGCTGATGGGTACAATGAGGGAATGGAGGAGAAAGAAATCCATGATGAACATGAGTTTTCTCTGCAGTAACAGGCACATGATGGCATTGCTTCCTGATGTGGGATGATGGGGGAGGAGCAGGATTGAGATGAGTGAGACGTGTGTGTGCACGTATTCGGGTTAGAGCTGAGATCTGGCACGTTGGTGGTGTTTGTAATCATGAAATTGCGAAAGGTCCTGGAGAGCCTGTGGATGGAGGAGGGGACAACCAGTGATGAGTCTGCTTGTGTACCTCGATGGGACTGCAGCCATGACACTGCGGGAGTGCGGGAGGTCCTGGAGAGCCTGTGGATGGAGGAGGGACACTAGGGGACAGCCAGAGATGTGGAGCAGGACCTGACAGTGCAGCCGCATCTCGGAATGGCCCCTCCAAGAGAAGGGAGGCTGGGGCATGGTCCACTGACAAGCTCCCTTCTCCAGGACTGAGGGGAGCCCTGCAGGCACACTGTTGGGCTGCACCTTTGCTCAGCAAGCTCCACTCGGAAGCACGTTCTGAGACAGGAAGGAGAAACAGCCAGTTGCACCGTTTCATAGCACCAATATTTACAGTAGCTAAGATTTGGAAGCAGCCCAGGTTTCCATCAGATGAATGGATAAAAAAGCTGTGGTACACGTGCCCCTTAGTCCGGGTGACGCCGTGCCCCTGGGTTCGGCCGAGACCAAACCAGAGGGAGTCGGACCTCCATTACCACCATTTGTCCTCCATCCAGAGCTGAGGGGTCAGTGCTGACATGTACACATAAGGAACTACTGGACATCGAAATTGGGTCTCAAAAGAAATGTTGGTCCAGGGGGAAGCTCGCTACAGATTGATTCATTTGCCTGTCAGCATAAATATTATTGCTCGTCTCACATTCAGTTCTTATTAGTATATATCTAGTGACATATGATCTCGTTCATCTAGAGGAAATGATGAACAACATAGACTGAGGAACAAGAACAGAACCAGAAGCAAGGAGGCATCGATCGGACTATCGGGCCTCAGAGGGAGGATAGGGGAGGGTAGGGGGAGGGTGGGGGGAGGGGGAGAGATCAACCAAAGGACCTGTATGCATGCATATAAGCCTATCCAACGGTTAAGTTCAACAAGGGATTGGGGCATGCGTGGGGAGAGCGGTGGGATGGGAATGGGGGGATGAGGACAAATATGTGACACCTTAATCAATAAAGAAATTTAAAAAAAAAAAAAAAAAAAAAAGCTGTGGTACATTTATACCGTGGAATACTGCCTATACTAATAAAAGAGAAATATGTAAATTGACTGTACCTTCGCAATGCCCACCAGCCAATCAGGAGGGAATGTGCAAATTAGCAGGACAAAGATGGAGGCGGTGCCTGCTCTGACGGGGAGGGCAGGGGGCGGAGGGAGCTACAGAAGCAGCGCTCTGGCAGGAGCAAAGCGAAGACTGCAGACTCCAGCCAGAGTCAACGAGAAGCCTGCAGACTTCAGGCCGGAGTCAGCAAAGACTCCGGCCAGAGCAAAGGCGGAAGATGGCGGCCAGAGCGAAGGCCTGGGTCCCGGGTGCTGGAGGAAAACCGGTGTCGGCAGCCAGGTGAGGGAAGGCCTATTGCATGAATCTTTGTGCAATAGGCCTCTAGTGTGGCCATAAAAAAGGATCTCTTAACTTTTGGACCTGGAGAGCATAATGCTAAGCGAAATAAGCCAGTCAGAAAAAGACAAATACATATGTGGAATCTAATTAACAAAATGAACAAATGAGCAAACTAGTAAAACAGCAAGCGCTCCAGGGGTACCTGAGTAGAGCACACGAGGCTGTCCTGGTGGGGTTCCTGGCTTACAACACCCCAGATAAGCTGGGGCTACAGGTATTACCAGCGACTAAATCAAATGCTGTTTGTATTTTATGCGCAAACCAACAATGGAAGTGTACTCAGTGTTTGCTTATCAGGAAGGAGCCTGGAGCCTTGCTTGTTCCATAAGTTCCTGCATGGCCTGGGAGTCCCAGGAGTTTTGTTTGAATGTGACTCATACCAGGGGCCTCTGTTCTCAAAACAAGCGGACTTGACTGACCCTCTCCACAAGGTGCAGCTTCACAGCGAGGCCTCGCGTGCCCTGCGCCTTCGCCTCGAAGTAGAACCCACGTAAAGTGTTCCGTGAGCTGTTGGGGAAATTACTGCTGTGGTATCAGCAGGGTTTTTTCATCTTGCAGGTTTGATGCTCCTTCATGGAATCAAACATAAGCTTAGATACATCGACCTGCACAGCAACTGCATAGACAGCATCCATCACCTACTCCAGTGCATGGTGGGCTTGCACTTCCTGACCAACCTGGTTTTGGAGAAGGATGGCGAGGATAACCCTGTCTGTCGGGTGCCAGGTAGGACCCACTAATTCACCATGCTTTGTAACAGTGTTCATAGCAGCTGGTGCTTAGAACCTGCTTTTATTTGTCTTAAACTTTTCAGCTTTTTATTATGTATTTGGAAAAACGTAATTGCAAAATAAAATATTTTTTACACAAACTAAGTTGTTATTAAAAGAAGAAGAACATGGTGAATAGATTAGTGACTCTATTAAACAGTTTTATTTTATTTTTTTTAATGAATCTTTATTGTTCAGATTACAATTGTTTCTCCTTTTTCCCCACATATCTCCCCACCACCCAGTTCCTACCCCCCCCTCTTCCCTTACCTCCCCCCCCGCTGTCCTTATCCATAGGTGTATGATTTTTGTCCAGTCTCTTCCCATACTCCCCACACAGACACCCCTTTCCCCCTGAGAATTATCAATCCACTCCCATTCTATGCCTGATTCTATTAAGTTCACCAGTTTATTCTGTTCCTCAGATTTTTAATTCACTTGACTTTTAGATTCACTTGTTGATAGATATGTATTTGTTGTTCATAATTTTTATCTTTCTTCTTCTTTTTCCTCTTTTTAAATAATACCTTTCAGCATTTCATATAATGCTGGTTTGGTGGTGATGAACTCCTTTAGCTTTTTCTTATCTGTGAAGGTCTTTATCTGCCCTTCAATTCTGAATGATAGCTTTGCTGGGTAGAGTAGTCTTGGTTGTAGGTTCCTGCTATTCATCACTTTGAATATTTCTTGCCACTCCCGTCTGGCCTGCATGGTTTCTGTTGAGAAATTAGCTGATAATCGTATGGGAGCTCCCTTGTAGGTAACGAACTGTTTTTCTCTTGCTGCTTGTAAGATTCTCTCTTTGTCTTTTGCTCTTGGCATTTTAATTATGATGTGCCTTGGTGTGGTCCTCTTTGGATTCCTTTTGTTTGGGGTTCTGTGCGCTTCCTGGACTTGTAAGTCTATTTCTTTCATCAGGTGGGGGAAGTTTTCGTTCATTATTTCTTCAAATAGGTTTTCAGCATCTTGCTCTCTCTCTTCTTCTGGTACCCCCATAATTCTGATGTTGGTTCGCTTGAAGTTGTCCCAGAGGCTTCTTACACTATCTTCAACTTTCTGAATTCTCTTCTCTTCATGCTTCTCTGGAGGAGTGTCCTTGGCCTCTTTGTATTCCAAATCTTTGAGTTGATTCTTGCAATCCTCTAGTCTGCTTTTGGGTCTCTGTATAATATTTTTTATCTCAGTCAGTGTATGTTTAATTTCTAGTTGGTCCTCATTGAATTTATCGGCCTTTTCAGGAAGAGTGTCCTTGGCCTCTTTGTATTCCAAATCTTTGAGTTGATTCTTGCAATCCTCTAGTCTGCTTTTGGGTCTCTGTATAATATTTTTTATCTCAGTCAGTGTATGTTTAATTTCTAGTTGGTCCTCATTGAATTTATCGGCTTTTTCCATGAAATTCTTGAAAAACCTTATAACCGTGGTTTTGAACTCTATGTCCAGTCGCTTGTTCTCCTCCATTTCTTTGGTTTGTGATCTGTTTCCTTGCCTTCTCATATTCTCTGCTTCCCTAAGTTGGTAGGGTAGTTTTGTGTACTAGGTGTCCTATTGGTTCAACGGGTCAGCCTCCCAGTTACTTGAGGTGGACACTCTTGGTGTACCCTTGTGTACTGTGTGTCCCCCAGCAGGAGCTACAGCAAGGGCTAGTTTTCTCCTCCTTTGCTTGGGCGGTTTTGGAGCAGTCTGACTGGAGCTGCAGTTGGTTAAGCTGCTCCAGAACAGGCCATTTATATGCAAAAGCCGCTGTGTGGAGCCGGGGCGGGTTTGTAGAATGTGCGGGGCGGGGCCTCAGGGCTGGGCGGGGTCTCAGGGCGTCACTAGGCTGGGGCGTGGCCAACGGCAATGGCTGCTGTCATCCGCCTCTGCCTTTCCACGTTTCCAAGTCCCTGCGCCCCACGCTCCAGCGCAGTAAACAATGATTGCTGGGCGCACCACTGCAAAAAAGTCACTCTCACTTTCCGACCTGATGGCCGAGAGTCCAGCTTCTCCCCGTAGGTGCCTGGGTCCCCCGAGTGTCCCCAGAAACTGGATTTCAGAGTGATCGGGAGCTTGTCTCCCTGCGGGTTGAAGAAAAGCCGCGCACCCAGCCGCCCGCCGCTGGCCCGATTCGAGTGCCTCCGTACCTCAGCTTTTCAGCGATTGTGCTTCTTTCTCTTCTTAGTTGTAAATCTTCCACTCAGCCAGCTTTCCCGTGGTTCTGGGTGGTAGACGTTTTTGTCTTTTAGTTGTATTTTTGAAATTGTTGTGTGAGGCAGCAGATTAGTTGTTTAACTATGCCGCCATCTTGTTTCCTCTCCTATTAAACAGTTTTATATTTGACTAGAGGCCCAGTGCACGAAATTCGTGCATGCGGGGAGGTCTCTCAGCCTGGCCTGCACCCTCTCACAATCCAGGACTGCTGGCCTGTTGCCTGATCGCCCCTAACCACTTGCCTGCATGATTGCCCCTACCTGCCTCTGCCTGCCTGCCTGCCTGATCACCACTAATCACTTGCCTGCCTGCCTGATCCCCCCTAACCACCTCTGCCTCGGCCCATGCTGCCGCAACTTCATCTGGAAGGACATCCAGAAGGTCGTCCTTATGCTTATATTATTATAGATAAGTGTCTCAGAATTAAATTATCATTGTGATGTATTCTTGGAGTGTAACTCTAGGCAGCCGTAGGTACATCTGGTAGCTGACAAATTTATTTGATTCTCCAAGTAATTAACCTCTTTAATGCATGAGTTTTCATTTTGAATATATCTCCAGGGTACCAAGCAGTTATGCTGCAGACCCTGCCACAGCTTCGAATCCTGGACTGTAAGAACATATTTGGTGAGCCGGTGGACCTGTCACAGATTAACTCCTCGAGTCTGCAGTGCTTTGAAGGTCTTTTGGATAATTTGGTTTCATCTGATTCTCCCCTAAATATCAGTGAAGACGAGGTATGGTATTGGGTTTTCCCTCATATAAAGATGCCTTCAGCTTGTCCTTAATCAGCGCACATGCTGAGGGTCTGGTGGTGTCTGTCCTAGATCGCTGACGGGATGCCACCGGTGGTGACGGCCCCCACGGGTGATGACATGGCCCCCCTGGACCCGTTTGCAAGTACACCGACTGACCCTGGGCTGCCATCTTTCATGTCCGTGTGCCCGCCTTCTGAGCCAGAGAAGGTTAATCATGATAGCGATTTTCAGAATGAGATGAAACTTCAGAAATTAGATGATCAGTTTTTACAGCTTCTCAATGAAGTAACTATTTTTGCTATTTTTCTAAGTCCTGTGTTTGTTGAAGAAATAGTAGTTCAAAAAATGTAAAGTAAAATTGGTACAAGCGGACATCAGAAACACTGGACTGCATCTGTGCATGTGTCTGTGTGTCTGTCTGTCAAGTCTTGTCTTTTCCAGAAGTGGGATTGTTACAGTCCCCGCGGCGGGAATGGTGAGGGACTTTCCCCTCCTTTTCCTCGTCCTCTGGACCTTCCTAATGTGGTTCTGTTGTGCTTCTCCTTATCCCGCCCACGCACATATTATTTCAGACTCCTCGCACCTGTGGTGAACGGGGGTTGGGAGTCACCTGACCTCTTCTGTCATCTCTTCAGTTGTTTGATGGTCCAAACCACTTCTGGACCCCACAGCTGAACCCCAGTTCGTCCATAGACTTCCTCCTTGGACTCTACAGTAGACTTTCCCCCAATGAATCTCTCCTTCCCTGAGTTACTCACTCGGTTTTGCCCCTTACACCGGTGTTCAGGGTGAGCTACAGGCCTGGGCTCGCTGCTGTCGGGGTCCCGGCCTCACCCAGCGGTCTTGTCCTGACCTGCAGAGGTGCCGCCTTCACCCCCTCCCCTCTCAGGACACAGCGCGGCTGTTAAATCAAATGTCAGTTTGACCTCAAAATTTGTAATTTCAATATTTAATTATTTTCTGAAGCTGGAGTGGGGGTGGGAAGCAGAGAACGCTTATGGGGTGTTTACGGTTCGGTGGGGTTTTAATAATCCTGAACTGTTGTCATAGCTGTGGTACCAGCACTGCCTTTGGTGCGGGGAGAGAGCGAAGGCGGCTGCCGGATTCCTCGTGCCAGAGTGCGGACTGAGTGCCTTGGGGCCGCGGAGGAGATGGGGGTAGTGGGCTGCAGCGCTGCACTGGCGTGCTTTGACCTTGTTGACATACTTCTGGGCCTCCGTCTGCTCGGGTTTCATGCCCATCTCTTCTCATGGCTGACTTTTGGACCAGCGTCAGAACTTAGATTTCAGCTGAACTTAAACATGAGTGCACTTGGCAGCTTCTCTTGCCCTCGCATGTCTTTCTCATGATGACCCAGTCCAGAAGGTAGGGTCACGCTCACCGTGTTCCCCAGAGGGAAACCGGGAGTCCTGAGAGTCCTCTTAGGGAAGCCGTGGAGCCTCATGCCTGATGACCTTGAAATCAGTGTGTGCATGACTGTCCCTCCTTGGTTTTCACTGCTGTCGTGGTCCACTGTATGAATATACCAGCGCTTACTTATCATGGTCCTCCTGAGGTTCTGCCAGATTATCTCCGGGTCTGTGACCGTTGCTGTGTAAGTCTGTGTGAACTTGGGTCTTCACTTCCTTTCCGTGAACAGCTGGAAGCGGAATGTCTGGAGTGGGGCTGGGTGTGTGCTCACTTACACAGGACACTGCCAGAGCCTTCTGGGTGCCAGTGCATGCAGTCCCGCCAGCGGCCTGTGCCGCTGCTGCTGCCTCCCCCCAGTCCCGCCCCCCGGACTCCCCCCCCCCCCCTCGCACTGTGCCGTTAGCACTGACCTCATTGCAGCCACAGTGCGCACCGTGCTTTCATTTGCATGCCACTAATGATCGTCAGAGTTGAGCACTTTTTATGGGCTTATTGAGTAGTCAAATCTTTTGTGAAGTGTGCGTTCAAACTTTTTGCCCGTATTTTTATTGAGTTGCTAGTTTATTACTGGGTTATAAGAATTCATTTGAGTCTCCCTGTGATGGGGCAGTGCAGCTCTAGCCACGCTGTCTGTTTGGGAAGGGAGAGAAAGCAGTAGCTGGCATCCCCGGCGGCCTCTCCTCTCCAGGTGAGCGTGCTGGAGAGGCAGGAAGCGCTCCCTGGGGCCAGCCACACACACACACACACACACACACAAGAATTCATTCTATATCCTGAATTCTAATGTCAGATATTGGTCATGTATTTGTCAAGTATTTGTGGATATTTTCTCTCAAATTGTGGATTGCATATCATTTATTTTGGTGAAGTCTAATTTATCATTTTTTCTTGGATGGTTATTGCATTTGGTGCATTTTAAAATTCTTAGGTATCCCCAAGTCCCGAAGACATTGTCCTGTGTTACTCTCTGAAAAGCTGAGGTCTGTGTCCGGGTGGGAGGCAGTCGGAGTCCGTGCCTCTCTGTGAGTGGGCAGTTTTCCCAGCACCACTGTGGGAAAGGCTGTTCTTTTTGTCACTGGGTGGTTTTGATGCACCCAAGGGTCACAGGTTCAATTTCCAGTCAAGGACAAGTACCTGAGTCACAGGTTCCATACTATCCTGGTAGGGGCATGTGCAGGAGGCAACCGATTTTTGTGTCTCACTCACATCATCTCTCTCTCTCTCTCTCTCTCTCTCTCTCTCTCTCCTCTCTCCCTCTCTCCCTCTCTCCCTCTCTCCTTCTCTCCTTCTCTCCCTCTCTCTCCCCCTCCCTTCCACTCTCTAAAAATCAATGGAAAAAATATCTTCGGATGAGGATTAACCAAGCAAAAATAAATACATAATATAAAAAATTATATGACCTTATAAATTATAGAATCTGTTTCTGGTGTTTCTTTGTTCTATTTTTTTTTTAATCTTATGCCAAAACCATACCGTCTTGATTTTTGTTTCATAATAATTTTATAAGTCTGATAATGTAAGTCTTACAATTCTTTCTTTTTATTCCCCAAAATTATGTTGGGTATTCTAGGTTCCTTGCATTTCTTTAAGCTTTAGAATCAGCTTGTCTGTTTCTGAAAAATGATATCTTAATATTGAGTCGTAAATCTTTGAGTGTATCTCTATTATTTAGATCCGTTTCATTGTTTGCAGCAGTAGTTTTCAACATACAAGTTTTACACATCTTGTATTAAGTTTTGTTTTATAATTGTTCGTAAACTGAACAGTTTTTGTAGTTTTGTGTCCCACTTTGTTGCTGCTTGCACATGAAAGTGTAGTTGTTTTTTGTGCACATGACTTGTGTCCTGCCACCTTGCTGGATGTGTGTCTTAGTCTAGTCCTTGTTCTGTGTCTTGCTGATGATTTTCTACACAGTCATATACAGACTTCTTCCCTCTTCCCTATCTCTGTGCTGCTCCTTTTGCTTTGTTGCAACGGCTGAGGTCTCCAGTGCAGTGCTGAACGACGTGGTGAGGTGGGCGCCTTCCTGGTCCAGAGCATTCTCTTTGTGGCCGTGAAGTGTGATGCTAGTGGTGCATTGTTCATAAATGTCCTTTATCAGATAGTTTACTTCTGTTCTGCATTTTCTGATGGTGTTGAATTTTTTTTTCATCAAATGTTTTTGCATCTATTGAAATAATCATGATTTTTACTCTTTATTACTATAATAGGATGAACTACATTGATTAGTGTTTGGATAATAAACATTGCATTCTTGATATACTAGAATGCCTCATTTAATCTATATCATAAAAGGCCTGTGGTTATGACGCTGTAATGGCAGAACGACCAAACAACTGACCCTCCCCCCCTGGGGGCACCGGCAGCAGCGTTAGCAGAGCGAGTGTCCCCAGAGCATCGCCGGGCACCGGCAGCGTCTGCAGAGTGTGCTAGGCATCATGGGGCGTAGCGTCCGCAGAGCGTGTAATGCGTTGCAGGGCAGCGGACATGGCTCTGATGGCAGGCTAGGCCTAAGCGATCCTACATGCGCACGATTTAATCATGCACTGGGCCTCTAGTCGTGATATATTATCTCATATTTATTCCTGGATTCAGTTTGCTGCTATTTTATAAGGGTTTTGATGTCTTTGCTCATGAGGGATATTGGTTTATACTTTCACTAGAGGACCAGTGCATAAAATTTGTGCACTGTGGGGGGGGGGGGTGTCCCTCAGCCCAGCCTGCACCCTCTCCAACCTGAGACCCCTTGGGGGATGTCTGACTGCTGGTTTAGGCCTGACCCCAGGCAGTCGGACATCCCTCTCACAATCCAGGACTGCTGGCTCCCACCCGCTCGCCTGCCTGCCTGCCTGCCTGCCTGATTGCCACTAACCGCTTCTGTCTGCCAGTCTGATCACCCCCTAACTACTCCCCTGCCAGCCTAATCGATGCCTAACTACTCCCCTGCCAGCCTGATTGCCCCCAATTGCCCTCCCCTGCCAGCCAGTAACCCCCAACTGCCCTCCCCTGCTGGCCCGGTTGCCCCCAACTGCCCTCCCCTGCTGGCCTGATTTTGGACATGTTCTAACTTAATCATTCAAAGCAGTAAATATTCCTTTAAAGACTGCGGTAGCCACATTCGACAAGTGTCTCATTTACTTCTATTTTTCTCAGAGAGACATTTGGGCAGTTTCCATCTAGATTCCCTGGCCCAGCACGCCTGTCTCGGTGGCTGTCATCTGGGCCTCGAGCAGGGTGTGTGTCTGCAGCTGGGGCGTCAGGCTGGGAGCTGCAGGGCACTTCCAGGGGATTCCTGGCTTTCTCACTGGTTTTCGGTTCTGTCGGTTGCATGTGAGATGTTAAAACGTCCAACTATGACTTGGACTTGCCTGCTTCCCTTCAACTTTCTTAATATTTACTCTTGGTTTTCAGCACTTCAGCCGCATTGTGCTTAAGGAAGGGTTTCTTCATGTCTGTCTTGCTGACGGTTTGTTACTCTGAGCATTTTAAATCCAATGTATGGGAACTTGTGGGCATTATTTCTTCAACTCTTTCTCTGTCCCATTCTCTCTCCTCTCTTTATTCAGAGTCCACATGATCATTGCTGTTGTCCCACAGTTTCCTGAGACTGGACCTCTTACTAACTTTACTCCTTGGTATTCTTCATACTGAATAATTTCCACTGTGCCATCTTCAAGGTCACTTATTCTTTCTTTCGCCACCTCATTCTTCTGTGAAGCCCAGCCAGGGGATTTTTACTTTAGAAGTACTTTTCCTCTTTGTAAAAATAATTTCTGTTTCTCTGCTGAGCTTTTTTCTCTCTATTCATGACGAGGATACTTTTTAGGCCACTGAGCACAATCAGTTCTCTCTCCACTGCCTGTCTGTTCTCCTGGGAGTAGTGAGGCTGGCTGCTGCTCCCAGGTGGGTGCTGCTGGGTTCATTCTGGATATTGTGATGCTACGCTGTGGAGACTCGATGCCCCTAGTAGCCTCCAGGGTCCCTGTTTTTGACTTGAACTGTGTCACTTTGTCTCTCGGGTGCTTACTGTTGTCCTTCACTTGCCATCTCTGCGCTGTCCTCTGATTGTGTAGACCCCAAAGCCTGACGTTTTCACCTGAGTTTTGGACTTCTGCACAGCACTCACTGGGAAACATCCTCACCCCTGCACAGCTCTCGCTGGGAAACATCCTCACCCCTGCACAGCGCTCACTGGGAAACATCCTCACCCCTGCACAGTGTTCACTGGGAAACATCCTCACCCCTGCACAGCGCTCGCTGGGAAACATCCTCACCCCTGCACAGCGCTCACTGGGAAACATCCTCACCCCTGCACAGCGCTCACTAGGAAACATCCTCATCCCTGCACAGCGCTCACTGGGAAACATCCTCACCCCTGCACAGTGTTCACTGGGAAACATCCTCACCCCTGCACAGCACTCACTGGGCCACGTCCTCACCCCTGCACAGCGCTCGCTAGGAAACATCCTCACCCCTGCACAGTGTTCACTGGGCCACGTCCTTGCCCCTGCACAGTGTTCACTGGGCCACGTCCTCGCCCCTGCACAGCACTCCCTGGGCCACGTCCTCACCCCTGCACAGTGTTCACTGGGCCACGTCCTCGCCCCTGCACAGTGTTCACTGGCCACATCCTCGCCCCTGCACAGCGCTCCCTGGGCCACGTCCTCGCCCCTGCACAGTGTTCACTGGCCACATCCTCGCCCCTGCACAGCGCTCCCTGGGCCACGTCCTCGCCCCTGCACAGTGTTCACTGGCCACATCCTCGCCCCTGCACAGCGCTCCCTGGGCCACGTCCTCGCCCCTGCACAGTGTTCACTGGCCACATCCTCGCCCCTGCACAGCGCTCCCTGGGCCACGTCCTCGCCCCTGCACAGTGTTCACTGGTCACATCCTCGCCCCTGCACAGCGCTCCCTGGGCCACGTCCTCGCCCCTGCACAGCGCTCCCTGGGCCACATCCTCACCCCTGCACAGCTCTCACTGGGCCACGTCCTTGCCCCTGCACAGTGTTCACTGGCCACGTCCTCAGGTTAAAACCACAGAGGCAGAAGCACCACGTCTAGTTATTTTCCCACGTGCCAACGACTCTAGAACAAGCCTGTATTTGTTCATTTCTCAGGGCCTACAAGTAGGTTTTGTTCGTTGTTTTGTTTTTGTTTTTCCCAGAGTTTATAATTGTTACCTTGAGAGTCCACCATAGGAGCTTACTTGTCCACACCAGAAGCTGATTCCCCATGTTTAATTCCCAGCTTTCTGGCTTTATAAACCCTTGATCTTGTAAGAGCCCGTCGTAGTTTAGGAGATTTCAAATTTTAGTCTTTTATACTGAATCAAGCTTTGTTTGTTTTTTATTCTAGACTTCTAGTTCTTTAATAGATAATGTTCCCGAGAAAGACCTGATGCTGAAAAGAGATATGGATATAACTTCTGAAAGTGACTATGGAAACAGAAAAGAATGCAATAGAAAAATTCCTCGAAGATCAAAAATCCCGTATTATTCCAAAGCAATTCAGACTATTAAGCACTACAACAAAAACAACAGCCCTTCCATAAGGTACTTGTTTCCGATTCAGAAATTCAGATGAGGCCCACACAAGTTACTACTGCGCTTCCGCCTTAAAGCTCTCTACTTTCCTAACAGCAGCCACAGGGCTCTCAGCCTTGCCACTCAGACTTGCTCTGTGCCTCCGTGTACATTTATACAGAACCACCCTTTCTCTGGGATAGAGTGTCCTTCACTTGTGAAAAATATAAACACTGCACATTCTTTGGGTTATTTTCTGTTCCATTCTTTGCAGTTACAGTCGTAAAATGAAGCAGCCTTTCTTTAAAGACTTATATGTATGTTCCTCTCTGGCAAACTGTAGCCAACTGGAAGAGGTTGAGGAGCCGAGAACTGAGCTGATGAAAGTGAACATCAGTTGCCCAGAGGACACCTACCGGGTAGGGAAAAAGACTTAGGAGAAATGCATGCAAATGACCTTGGTTTTAAAATACAGGGAGTCTCAGAAAAATAGCGCATGTTTTTATTGGAGTGATGGAGATTAGTTTATTTTTCCTTCCTGGTTTCCAGATGTTGTATGATGTTACTATTTGTGTAATTTTTGAAGGAAGGGCAATTACACACTTACTTAAATCAGATTCCAGTGAGACCCTGTGTTAAGTTTCCTGTGGAGAAGAAGGCCTGTCTAAATGTTCATTCCTAACTTCTGGCTCTCAGGCACTCGCGTGTCCAAGCAAATCTGGGGCTTCGCAGGGAAGTCTGCCTCAGACACCCCACAGGCGTGCTAATTCCGGGTTTTCAGGGACTTTCCCGAAACCCAGTTAGGGGCCTGTGGATCCCAGATTAAGAGGCATTTAAGAATTTTAAAATTCTTAAGTATTTGCCAGAATCATTCTCATGTTGTTAAGAATTTTTGGTGGACTGATTTATTTATAGCTTTATTAACTTGGCCTTATTTTACTTGTGAAGTTCTGGTCTTGATTGTGATGTCACTGTTCTTCCAATAATATAATTGCTTTTTAAACTGTTTCATACCTATTGGTTTCCTCCTCTTATTTTCAAGTATAGAAGCTTTACTGTTGAGAAAAATAATAGTAATTGTCATGACAGTGATGGCAGCTAACCTTTCCTGAGTGGTCAGTAAGTGCCTAGCACGGTCTGTACGCTTCACTTCCGTTGATTTGTTTAACCCTCCCCACAGCCCTCTGAATGAGATGCTGCTATTTCCATATTGTAAATGAGGAAATTGAGGCAAGATAACTTTTCCAAGTTCACACAACACTATTATTTCCTTTCAGATACTTGTCGAGCAGCTAGACCAGGAGAGAGAGAAGAGGTGGAAAGCTGAACAAGCTGAAAAGAAGCTCATGGATTACATTGATGAACTGCATAAACATGCAAACGAAAAGAAGGACATCCACAGCCTGGCTCTGCTCACCACAGACAGGTAAGGGCTCGTCCCAGCCTGGAGCGTGAACTCGCAGGGGGAACACCTCCATTTCAGCTAGCTGAGGTGAGATCAGAGCCGGGCGTGTTGTGGCTAAAGCTGCAGTGCTTCCGCAGCTTGTTCAGAACAAAGCATGCAGGCCCTGTTTATTCGGGCTCAGCCAGAGGGCTCAGGTAGATCCATGCACCTTCCGAGTGAGGACCAGCAAGAGCTCCTGGAAGGCACAGCTGTACGCCTCCGTCCTGCTGGCGGGAGGGCCACACCCAGCACAGCGCCTGAAACAGATAGTTCAGCAAAGTTTGCTGTTGAATGAAGTTCACATACGACGACGTTCCGCTCATCCAGGAAGAATGCTGTGCCTTTTGGCACAGTGTTAGCTTCAGGGGTGGGAGAGGGGCATGGACTGTGATTTTCCGCCTTTTTTTAATCTAGTGAGAGTTTGAAACATACTGCAAATCTCCCTCTCCACTGTGACCTTTGATGTTGACTACAGATTTTGTCTTTTTAAATGAGTAATATATGCATCCGATTTCTGTTTTAGGTTAAAGGAGATTATTTTTAAAGAGAGAAATTCCAAAGTGCAACTCGAAGTTATGGTTCACAAACTTCAAAACGAAATTAAGAAACTAACTATTGAATTAATTAAAGCGAGAGATCAGCAGGAGGATCACATCCGGCACCTGAGAGCCCTGGAGCGAGCTCTGGAGAAGATGGAGCGGCAGAAAGGGCAGCAGCAGGCAGCACAGGTATTTCTGTCCTGCCTGGCCCTGGCTCTGGCGGAAACAGCTCTGCTGTCCAGTGGACTCGGAGGTGCTAGTGTGTGCAGATTTACTGCCATGCGAGTTAGCTGTGGAGCTGCTGAATGAAGGCTCCTGCACTCACAGCTGTCGGAAGACTTGGTAGACGTGTTGCAGGTTGCAAGGCTTGTGTTCCCAGAGCCAAGATGTAAGGCTCTTTGGGGCATCTGAAGGTTTTTTTTTAATTGAATTTATTGGGGTGACATCCTCTCTAATAAAAGAGTAATATGCACATTGACCATCACTCCAACACAGAAGATGGCTGCCCCATGTGGTCAAAGATCTTGCGCCCATGTGGACACAAGATGGCCAGCAGGAGAGGGCAGTTGGGAGGGACCAGGCCTGCAAGGGAGGGCAGTTGGGAGGGACCAGGCCTGCAAGGGAGGGCAGTTGGGGGCAATCAAGCCTGCAGGGGAGGGCAGTTAGGGGTGATCAGGCCAGCAGAGGAGGGAAGTTGTGGGCAAACAGGCTGGCAGGGGAGCAGTTAGACATCAATCAGGCTGGCAGCTGAGTGGTTAGGGGGTGATCAGGCTGGCAGGCAGAAGCGGTTAGGGGCAATCAGGAAGGCAGGCAGGCGAGCAGTTGGGAGCCAGCAGTCCTGGATTGTGAGAGGGATGTCCGTCTGCCCGTTTAGGCCCGATCCCAACTGGATTGGGTCTAAACGAGCAGTCGGACATCCCTCGAGGGGTCCCATATTGGAGAGGGTGCAGGCTGGGCTGAGGGACACCTGCCCCTCCCCCCATGCACGAATTTCGTGCACCAGGCCTCTAGTTGATTAATTAAATTCTATAGGTTCAAGTGTTCAGTTCTGTAAAACATCATCTGTATGTTTTTCTCTTAATCCCTTAGCCTATTTCCCCCAGGCCTGCAACCCCACTCCTCTGACAGCCGTGCCAGTCTGTTCTCTGTCTCTGTGTGTCTTTTCCTCTTTGGTCTCTCACTTTCACACGTTCTGATCTGGATGAGGTGAGCAGCAGACAAACGAGGGCTGCTGCTGCCAGGGCTGTCTCTGATGTGACCACAGCATCATCCCCTAGGACATTTTGAAAGTCAGTTTGGGCACGAGGTTCTGTTTTGAAGGCACTTTTCCTTGGGGAACTGGCAAGGGAAGCAGGGGGTTGTTGTCCTAAGTCCTATAATTGCGTTTTCCCCAGATGCGGCTTATCGAAGAGGTGGAGCTCAAAGCGGCAGCTGCCGACCGAGAAATTAACTTGCTTCGAACTTCCCTTCAGCAAGAAAAGGATCAGGTGCAGCAGCTTCATGACCTCCTTGCACTGAAGGAGCAAGAGCACAGGTAAACGCCGCTGGCGTGGCTCAGAGGTTGAGCATCGACCTATGAACCAGGAGGTCACAGTTCAGTTCTCAGTCAGGGCACGTGCTCAGGTTGCGGGCTCGATCCCCAGTGTGTACAGGAGGCAGCCAATCAATGATTCTTTTTCATCATTAATGTTCCTATCACTCCCTTTCTGAAATCAATAAAAATGTATTTAAAAAAAAAAGAGCACAGGTGAATGAAAGCGCACCAGGCAGTGGGGACAGTCAAGCAAAGGAAAGAAGCTGCTTGGTTCCCCTACCCCTTCCTCCTTCCTTCCACAAACAGGAGCCAGGAATGGGCAGTGGGAGGCTAGTTGCAGAGCCCATGGGAGGGGCAGCTTGTGTATGTGGTAGGGTCCCCTCCTAGTGCAGTGGCAGCTCACAGACACAGGTGACTTACTGAGGTGTGGGTACTTACCTGGCAGCTGCGCCTGCATTTCCGCAAACCCAACCTAAAGTTGGTCAGTGGCATGTGCAGAAAGCTTTTATTGGATCTCCAAGTGACAGCATGCTCACTTACTGGTTCTTGACTCCTGTGGAGCAGGTGCTAACAAACTTTTCCTTCCAAGGGCCAGATAGAAAAGATTCCAGCCCAGCTGGTGTGCTCAGTGGTTAAGTGTTGACCCAGGAACAATTCCTGGTCAGGGCGCATGCCCAGATTGTCGGCTCCATCCCTGGTGCGGGGGGAGGCATGCAGGAGGCAGTGGATGTTTCTTATCTATGTTTCCATCTCTCTATCCTGCTCTCTTCCTCTCTCTTTAAAAAATCAATAGAAACATATCGATAAAAAAAGAAAGAAAGAAAGAAAGAAAGAAAGAAAGAAAGAAAGAAAGAAAGAAAGAAAGAAAGAAAGAAAGAAAGAAAGAAACGGTTCCAGGCTTTGCAGGCCACACCTAACTGCCTTTCCTGCCATCAGGACTTAAACCAGTGGGCGTGGCCGTGTGCCAGTAAAAGTTGGTTTACAGAAGAGGGTGGCAGGCCAGTGGATCCCTGGGCCTCATGCACCGCCCTGCTCTGAGTCCCCAGCGATGGGAACACTTTCAGCTGCTTGTCTCCAGCTGCCCCAGCCAATTCCATGATGTCATGTAGAAATTAAATACTGATGCTTGGGGGTGAGGGGAGTGGGGATTGGCATCCTCTGTGTGGGCAGACAGCTATAAGAGATTGGAGGAAAACAAAAAATCTAAAAATCTGTACATAGTTTCCTTTACATATCTTTTTTTAACATCTTGTTCTAGTTTAAAGAAACCCAGACTGGAAATAGTGGATTTTGTATTATGGGCTTGGTTTCTTCAAGAAAAATAGTGGTGAACTCAAAGGAATGAGCTCACATTTAAAGAAAAAACTGGCCTTATATCAAAAGATTGGTGAATAATTTCACAGTTTAACTGTGTTTTTTTTCCCCTTAACCAACCACTAATACCAGTCAGGCTGTGTTTATTGTAGTCAGAGACTCAGCCAGAGCAGAAGGCACAGGGATGGAGATCTGCAGGTGCAGCTTGGAGCCCTGGCACCATCCAGTGGTGCTGAATGTCTTGGGAACTTAGACCAGGGACATGCCTCTGATCCCATCCACTGAGCACAGTCATGGAAAACTCATTCCTACTCTGTCCTGTCACAGTTTCTGTGTTTGAAGGTAGGGAGCTCATCTTAGATGACAGTTAGGGAACATATAATCTATATATATAAAAAACCAGAGACAGGAAAGCCGTAATGACCTGAACGACCAGTCACTATGACACCCACTGCAGCCAGCAAACCAGCCCAATCGGGGGGTGGGGCCAGCTGGCCAACTTCCCTTGGCCCCTCCCCCCAGCCAGCCCCACCCCTGATTGACCCCCCACCCCAATAGGGGGTGGGCCTGCTGGCCAACCTCCTGCAGCCCCTCCCCCTGGCCGGCCTCACCCACAATGGGCCCCCACCATCCCGATCGACCCACGGCCCCTCTCCCCAGTCAGCTCCGCCCACGATCAGCCCCCCCACTCCAATCAGGGCCAGCCGGCCAACCTCCCACGGCCCCTCCCCTGGCTGCTGACCCCCAATTGGCCCTGCATCCCAATCGGGCAGGGCCTGCTGACCAATTGCCCGCAGCCCCTCCTCCTAACTGGCCCGGCCCTGATTGGGCCCTGATTGGGGTGGGCTGGCTGGCCAATCTCTCACCATTAGCTCCCATCAGGCCTGGCCCCAATCCAACCCGATTGGGGCCAGGCCGGCTGGACCCCACTGTGCATGAATTCGTGCACTGCACTGGGCCTCTAATCCTATATAATAAAGAGCTAGTATGCTAATTAGACCAAACAGCAGAACGACCATCGAACAACCTTCCGGACAAAACTGGGGCTGCGAGAGCCTGCCAGGGCTGCAAGGGCCAGCTGGGACTGCAAGGGCCAAGCCCCTTGCATGAATTTCGTGCATTGGGCCTCTAGTATTTAATAAACTTTAAAGTTTTTCTTTCCTGGAGAACAGCATCCTGTGATTTTTGTTTGTTTTTCATTCCAGGAAAGAACTTGAAACAAGGGCGTTTTTTAGTGATGCTGAGTTCCAAGAAGCCATAGCCAAGGAAGTGGCAAAAGAAGAGGTAAAGCATGAGCAAGAGATCAAAGGATACCAAGAAAAAATCGACACATTAAGTCAGCAGTACCTGGATTTAGAGAATGAATTTCGTATTGCTTTAACTCTCGAAGCCAGAAGATTTAAAGATGTAAGAATTGGCATTTAGGTTCCTATTGAAAACAGAACCAGCCAGATATGGGGTAATAAGAGGACCCCACTTTAAAGTTGTAGCTCTGTGGACATGTTGGCTATATGGCCTTAAGCAGATCACTTGAATTCCTAGAGTTGCAGCGTCTGTCCTGAGATAACCACTACTCTCCATACCGTTGCCAAAGCCCAGTCAGATGGTGGTGGTCAGGAGCAGAGCGTGGGGACACCTGGATTCTCCCTGTGGCTGTAGGGCCGAGATTGCAGCCGGACCCTGGCCTCGGCCTCTGCCACATGTTGAGTGCAGCTGTGCTCCGTGTGGCACACAGCCCCACTGAGTGCTGTGATTACATTATTTTGCTAAACCTCTGAGATTCTAAACATGAAAGAAGTGCCCTAGCCGATTTGGCTCAGTGGATAGAGTGTCCACCTGCGAACTGAAGGGTCCAGGGTTCGATTCCAGTCAAGGGCACATGCCCAGGTTCCAGGCTCGATCCCCAGAAGGGGGTGTGCAGGAGGCAGCCGATCAATGATTCGCATCATTGATGTTTCTATCTCTTTTTCCCTCTCCATTTTTGAAATCAATAAAAACTATATATGTATAAATAAATGTGAAAGAAATAAGTTGTTGCCAGAAACAAATATTTTCTAAATATTTGGAGAACTGCTATTTATAATGCAATTTTGAAATATAGGTTAAAGATGGTTTTGAAAGTGTTGCAACTGAGTTAGCAAAGAGCAAGCATGCTCTTGTTTGGGCTCAACGGAAAGAAAACGAGTCTTCCTCTTTAATTAAAGATCTGGCCTGCATGGTGAAGGAGCAAAAGACAAAGCTTGCCGAAGTCTCCAAACTGAAACACGAAACAGCAACCAACTTGCAGGTAAGTCGTTGTAACGCTGTATTCTCCTTTCTGTTTGTTATGTCATGTTCCCAAGTGCCTGCAATGATTTTAGGAAGTGCACAATGTTGAACTTTTAATAATACTAATTATGTATGTGCTTGGCATGTATGAAAAGTAATAGAGCGGAGGTTAACTGATTTCCCAGAGTGAACTGCATACCTAAGAGTGTTTAAGTATAATGAGTGAGTTAACTAGGAAACTGCTAAGTAGCTAGAACACAGCTGCACAGTGAGAGAAGTTGTGACGGTGATGCTCAAATTGTTGAGGTTTGGGAAACAGCATGTGGGTTGCTGGGACTAACTTCTGTAGTAGTGGTGTTTTAGACATACCCACACATAATCTTAAATTAATTTCTGTTGTCGCCATTTTAAATATTAGGGATGTTTTGCCAAGAGAACTTCCTTTCTGCATGTGACCTCTGGGCCAGCGGTCGCCACTGGTGGTCCGTGAGGTCCGAAAGGTTGGCGACCACTGCTCTAGCTTACTGATATAAATACTGAGAAACTTTGAGGATTACAGGTGTGGTTGCTCTTAGGGTGTTAGAATAAAATTCAGAGTGTTTGAAGGAGTGGCCTCTTATATTTTACTTCATTTTCTGACCTACATTTACCTTTAGGTAATAAAACTAAAACTTCTTCTGATGTAAAATTGAGGAACATTTACTTGGTGTTTGCTTAAATAACATGTTTCTTACTATAAAATGCAAAAAAGTAGGAATAGGAGCATTGACGTATAACAGTTGCCTTGCGTTTTCCCATGTCTGGGGAGTATACAGAATCAGATCAGCACCCTTGAACTCCTGATCGAAGACGACAAGCAGAAGAGCATCCAGATCGAGCTGCTCAAGCACGAGAAAGTCCAGCTGATTGCCGAGCTCGCGGCCAAGGAGTCTCTGATTTACGGCCTCAGGACCGAGAGAAAAGTGTGGGGCCAGGAGCTGGCACAACAGGGTAAAGTGCTCACATTTCACAGGGAAACGAGCCCGTTCTTCTAAAGGAGCAAATCTGCATATAGGAAGGGCTTCCCTGCCCCACCACCCAGGGTCAGGCCCCCGCCACCACCTCCTGGAAACAGGAAGTGGCTTATGTACCAGTCGCCGCTCTGAGTCCTGGTTGGCTTTCCTCCTGCTGGTGTGACTGGGTTACTTTTCTCCCCAGGCCTGCCTTTCTCGTGCTGCCACTGAAATAAGTGGTTGAAAACATTTCTTTCTCATACAGTAATTTTACATGATTTCGTACAGATGCAGCTTTCAGTTCTTTTCTAAGAACTGTTTCTTTTGCTAACAGTTACCTTGTTACATATGGAGAAATGCTAGTGGTGCATGGATGAAAACCACCGTCCGCTTAGGTTAACCGACCTCAGTCCATTCCAATCGAAATCTGCCCAGCGGCTGTAGGGCCCCACATTCGCTCCGTGGGTGCTGGCTCTAACGGAGCGAGGCTCACCCGTCATTCTACATGGGGGTATCGTATCGCGCGTGGTCTGGCTGTTCGTGTGCCATATCCTGACCAGTTAGATGGGACCGCCTGTCACTTGTTCTCCGATTGTGGCTTAGGGTTTCAAACAGCACAGGGCTGAGATGCCTTTTGTTTCTGGCTCTTTCCTCTTCATACTGTGTGCTGTTACAGCTCTCACTTCTTTAGCCAGCTCTCCTTTGTACTCATGTTATACATTGTGAAATTCGATGTTCATAAAAGACAAATCCTCCAGTCTCCTAAAGTTTGCCTCTGGTGGTGTTTGCTTCCCAGGATCTTGTCTGGCCCAGGATCGTGGGAAACTGGAGGCGCAGATCGAAAGTTTATGCAAAGAGAACGAGTCTCTGCGGAAGACCAATGAGCAAGACAGTGACACGCTGCGGATTAAGTGCAAAATCATAGAGGACCAAACCGAGACCATCGGAAAATTAAAAGCTGTAAGTTTGGCGTTTTGTTTTGGGAAGACAGCATGTGGCAGGTTGGAGAATCTGTGGATCAGAGTAGAGTGTCCAGTAAACGTTTTGTCTGTGTGAGTCCCAGCTGTTGTGGAATTTAAGACAGGTTGTGATGTGTTTCCTTTTGCATTATTTCCTCCTTTACTTTTAAAAGTGATATGTGGCATTCATGTATTGACTTGGAATTACATTTTCTTCAAAGTTTTATGAAGAATGTTCTTATTGCCCTTTGAAATAACTAGAAACAGTGTTGATGAAGGGTTAGGAACCACAAGAAAATGAACGTTTTATATGTTTAAAATAGCCTTTCAAGCATTGCTTAATATCTCTCAGTATTGCTCTCACTTCTCAAACTTATGACACACCTGCCCTCCTACAGGTGAAGGTATGTGACTAGATCGCAGGATGCATGCTTGTCCCCAGGCCACCGTGTGCCCGTGGCACCCCCCCTTCTTCCTTGGGCCCACCTGAGAGAAGCTTCAATATGTGGACATTTTCCAGAGAAATTTTCTGAAGATTGTCTTGAGCACTAAAGCAAACTTAAATTCCAAAATTTTCTTCTTAAAGTGTAAAAGTAGCTAACTGAAAAGGGAGTTTTTATTTTTTAAATATATTTTTATTGAATTCAGAGAGAGGAAGGGAGAGGAAGAGATAGAAACATCAATGATGAGAGGGAATCATTGATCGGCTGCCTCCTGCACACCCCCTACTGGGGATCTAGCCCACAGCCTGGGCATGTGCCCTGCCCAGGAATCGAACCCTGACCTCCTAATCAACCACTGAGCCACACAAGCTGGGTGAAAAGGTGTTTTTAAAGAAATTTCTAAGTGGGATTATCACCCATAAAGTTAGGAACTCAATCTTTAGAGAATTTATAACCACTTAATATTTCATTTTTTTCCTTAGTTTTTATTTTTTTTAATTCAACAAATATTTATTGAGTGTCTATTATGAGCTAGATATTGTTCCAGATATTTGGGACACAGCCGAGAACAAAACAAAAGGTCCCTGCCCTCATGGAGCTTACAGTAGTGTTTGTGACCACTTTGCCTGCATGCAGTCTGTGACCCTGGGCAAATCTCTCCTCGGCTGTCCAATGCAGCAAGAAGCAGGCCTGGCCCAGACATGGATAGCATGTCTGATGCACTGTAGATGCCAAACAAATACCACTTCCAACCCACTACCCAGAGAGTAGATCAGGCTGAAAGTTGACTTTTAATAATAAAATACGGGGGGGGGGGGGTGGGGGGAGGGGCAGAGGGGTGCAGCAGGTGGGGTAGGGGTGGTGCCGCACCAGGGTCTGGGCTGGCTACACAAACTGCTGCTGCTGCTGCTGCTGCTTCTGGGTGGCTGCCTGGCTGGCAGGGTCCTTGGCCTCTGTAGCTGCCAGTGCCGTCTCCTCAGCCCTCGCCTCGGCTTCCTTGGCCGTCTCAGCATGGGTTTGGGAGGGGCCTCACCTTGCAGCTTGGCCAAGATGTATTCAAGACCCTTCATGGACTTGATCACATTGCTTTTGAACCGGGCGAGACCAAATTCCTGGACAGCTCTGGAGACGCCAAATAAGCCAGAGGAGACCCAAGCTTCCCGGTGGATTTCGATCCAGCTGCTGTTATCAGAGTTCACACAGTAAACACATCGTTCCTCCACCACCCTCAGCCGGGCGTGGTTGATGTTCCAGGTGAAGGCGGTCATGGTCCGGTTCTGTGGGTCCACAGTAGAATCCTCCAGGATGTACACTGCGTGAGCAACATTGGCAGGAGATAGTGGCTCGGCCCAGGGGGCCTCCTGTTGGTCTTGGTCAGGAGTCTCCGGGACAGGAGCTTCTGGTCAGGGGTCACCTCCCGGTGCACTAGGTCTTCCGTCAAGACATGTTTGCTGTAGGGATTCGGGTACCGCTGCCAGAAGGTTGGTCCCGGGAACTCTGGAGCACGCTGTGGCCCCGGAAATACTTCACCATTGTCCCGGCCCAGCGGGGTCAGCACCCGAGCAGCATCAGGGGTGCAGAGCCCAGGGCACGTGGAGGCCAGGCCCGGGCTCAGCGCACGCCTGCCAGGCACCAGCTCAGTCACTGCCCCACTGCACCCCAACAGCAGCCGCCGCCATGAGGAGTTGTCAGGCCCTTTTCCTTAGTTATTTTTAAGAAACTTCTTAATTTCATCAAGTACAGAAAATGAAGAACCCTGAGAAACCAAGATGGCGGCATAAGGTAAACACCTAATTGCCTGCCACAACAATTTTGAAACTACAACTGGAAAACAGTGCACACCGTCCAGAAGCATCGGAAAGCTGGCAGAGTGGAAAACCTACAACTAGAGAAAAAAAGAGAGGGGGACGCTGAGCCTCAGGAGCTGTGGAGGTGTGGAGATCCATGAGCGCAGAAAGGGCGGGCGGCTGAATACGCGGCAGGCTTGCTCGCCGCAGACGCTGCGTGGCTAGCTTTCTCGTTTGGGAGAAAAACAAAACCTCCCGACTGCACTGAAATCCAGCTGCGGTCGGGGAGAATCTGGTCTATTTGGCAGCAGGCGAGACTTGAAAGCTGCCTTCTCTCAGAGGCGTGCAGCCATTGATTAGGGCACAGAGAAACCTGCCCTCTTAGGGCGGCGCGGACGGAAACCAAGTTTGTCTGCGCCATTCTGAGACTCCACCCCATCCAAGCTGAGCACAGCCCTCCCAGTGACTGGATTTCTTGTTCGGGAGAAAAACAAAACCTCTGGTCTGCACTGAAATCCAGCCCCAGCTGGGGAGAAACTGGTCTGTTAGGCAGCGGGAGAGGCTCGAAAGCTGCCTTCTCTCAGAGGCACGCAGCCATTAATTCGGGCATGGAGAAACCGCCCCTCTTAGGGCGGAGCAGACGGGAAACCAAATCTTATCTGCGCCACCCTGAGACTCCGCCCCATCCAAGCTGAGCACAGAAGCTCTCCCAGCGGAGACACTGCTGATCCTCACAGCCAACTGGCTTGGAGATCAACTCCCGCCAGTGATACCAACAATCCCAACCACTCTGAACTCCAGTTTCTGGGGACACGCGGGGGACCCAGACGCCTACGGGACTCTCGGCTATCGGTCGGAGAGTGAGAGTGACTTTTCTGTCGGTGTGGACGACACCAGATTTCAACCACTCTCATAAGGGACACATTCAAGAGGCAGACTCAGGGAGCACCAAAGCCCTACTGTGTCTCCAGCACAGCAATTCTTCCGTTATATACACAGCAGGCCCGCACAACCAATTGGACCGAAGGTCAATTCCTCCCAGTGTACCAACAGCAATCAGGGCTTTTAACTACACCAAGACTTTCCACTCAGCCCACAAAGGGGAGTACCAAGAGCGACCACCTAGGGTGATTGGGGAAGCTGAGCTACCGGCCCCTATAGGTCACCGACTACACAAAGCCACTCCATCAACACAGGGAGGCAGCCAAAATCAAAATGTGGAGACATCGAAGTATGTCACAAATAGGAGAGATAGATGAAAGCAAACTAATGGACGACACAGTGTTCAGAACCATATTTATAAGGTTACTCAAGAATCTTCTAAAAACCGCCGAGAAACTTGAAGAGACCTTCAAGGACCTAAATGAGAATACCAAAAAAATGGAAAAGGACCAGTCAGAAATTATGCATACACTGTCTGAAATAAAGAATATACAGAGTAGACCACCACACCCGAAGAGTCAAACCAAAGATTGGAATATGAGGAAGAAAAAAACACCCAACCAGAGAGGCGGAAAGAAAGAAGAATCCAAAAGTGTGAGGATAGCATAAGGAGCCTCCGGGATGGCTTTAAGGATACCAATATTTTTGGGGTGCCAGAAGAGAGAGAGCAAGATACTGAAAACCTATTTGAAGAAATAATGACAGAAAACTTCCCCCCACCTGGTGAAAGAAATAGACTTACAGGTTCAGGAAGCGGACAGAACCCCAAACAAGAGGAATCCAAAGAGGACCACACCAAGACACATCAAGGGAGCACCCATACGACTGTCAGCTGATTTCTCAACAGAAACTATGCAGGCCAGATGGGAGTGGCAAGAAATATTCAAAGTGATGAATAGCAAGAACCTACAACCAAGATTACTTTACCCAGCAAAGTTATCATTCAGAATTGAAGGGCAGATAAAGAGCCTCACAGATAAGAAAAAGCTAAAGGAGTTCATCACCACCAAACCAATATTATATGAAATGCTGAAAGGTATTCTTTAAAAAGAGGAAAAAGAAGAAAAAAGTAAAGATAAAAATTATGAACAACAAATACATATCTATCAACAAGTGATTCTAAAAATCAAGTGAATTAAAAATCTGAGGAACAGAATAAACTGGTGAACTTAATAGAATCAGGCATAGAATGGGAGTGGACTGATAATTCTCAGGGGGAAAGGGGTGTCTGTGTGGGGGGTATGGGAAGAGACTGGACAAAAATCATACACCTATGAATAAGGACAATGGGGGGGGAGGGAACTGGGTGATGGGGAGATATGGGGGGAAAAAGGGAGAAACAATTGTAATCTGAACAATAAAGATTTGTTAAAAAATAAAATGAAGAACCCTGTTCACTCCATAGCTAGATGTGGGTGTGGCTACTTGAATTGTATTCTTGAACAGTGATATTGGTGTTCTCTCAATTGAAACTGTGGTCTCAGTATATCCAGTATTTCAGATATATCTTTCATACATGCCAGGTTGCACTGATAGGCACTGAGATGTTTTAGCAGTAAGCTGTTTCTCTTGTCTTAAAAATCTAGCCCAGCTTATTGCCTTTTGAATAAGGTAAATAAGACTCAGAAAGCTGGCTGTTTGCACTTAAATTCCACAAGGCAAAGCAGGGGATGTTTGGCATAGTCGTGGGTCATTGGTTCGACAGCCCCACAGCCAGACCGGTGCCGCCTCAGCCCGAGGACATACACAGGTAGCTGGGCAGAGCTTCTTCAGCAGTAAAGTCAACCTAACGTAACTTCAGGGGCACTGACTTAAAATGCAGATTTTGGAGTTTGATGTTTTCACCTGAGTAGATTCTCTAGTTAGCTTCTGACTATGGAAGTTTGAAAGTCTTTAAAATGCCGCTTCCTCGTGTTATTTTGGTACTTTTCAGTACACCTGGATCACGAGACCCTGGTGCTGCGGTGCTATTCTGGTTGTTAAGAGGGTTATTTCATAAGAATCTTTCATGGCTTCTGTGGGTTCTTGATAATGTGTGTCAAGGCTGCCCACGCCTAGGTACTTCAGGGAGTCGTGGGAGAAAATAAACAGTTCATGGCTTCTGTGGACGTTAGTCAAGACTACCTGACTGCCTTTGCTTAGAGCCGATAGCTCTGTCACACCCTGAGGGGCTGCACCACGTTCTGTGTGACCCTGAGAATCCCCTCAGTTAGGCTTGTCCAGCATTTGTTTGCCTCATCTTCTTCCCAAGAGGAATGAGAGGCAAGTCGGGCAGGGAGAATCGGGGCAAAAATAAGACCCTCCTCCACGCTCACACCCGCAGCCCAGTGCTGGCGCGCAGCAGGCCGTGCGGGACCCGCAGACATGGCACATTGCACATGCCTCAGGCGGGTGACCCTCCTGGTGCCTGACTCACAGCACAGAAGACACAGTAAAAGTCCACCTCAGTCTGGGGGATGTGAGGTCTGTTTGCCCGTGACATTTCAGTGATGAAATCGGACATTATTTAAAGTGTGTGCGCAGTGGAAATGGTTTAATCCAGTGAGCATCAGTCTTTGCTGTATCCCTGTCAGGCACCTACTTTTCTTTCTTTCTCCCCTGAAAACATACTCATTCAAATGCAAAATGACATAATTGAATTCCCACTGTGCTGCTTTCTCCTTCCCTTCTACTCTCTGTGTGGTTAGTAATCACTAACTACCTGAAATAAAAAGTGTGAGTAGGACAGAAATTTCCCCTCTTAATAGCCCCTAAACAATAGTCTGTATATATTTTCTAAAACACTCTGAACTTTGAATCCATTTTTGTAGTTTTTAAAGTAATTTAAAACCATACCTATTTAATTAGGAAATGAGACATCTAGTCTTGGATTAATAAAGTACTTATTATTTTCTTGAAGTGTTTACAGGAAAGAGAGGAACAGATCAAAATATTACAAGAAAACATCTGTGAAATACAGAAATGTACTCAAGAACAACTTGACGAAAAATCTTCGCAACTGGATGACATAATTGAGAAACTAGAAAGACACAATGAAAGAAAAGCAAAACTAAAACAGCAGTTGCAAGTAAAGGAATTAGAACTTGAAGAAATTAGAAAAGCTTACAGGTATTTGGTGTTTCCTGCTGAGAAGTAAACTGTGGCTTAATGACTTGTCTGACCAGTTCTGTCTCTGACATTCCCTCTCCTCCTGTCAGCACCCTTAATCAGAAGTGGCACGACAAAGGGGAGCTCCTCAGCAATCTGGAAAAGCAAGTGAAGGAAGTGAAGGAGAAATTTGAGAACAAGGAAAGGAAGCTGAAAGCCGAAAGAGACCAAAGTGTTGAACTACAAAAGTAAGCAGGAAGCCCGCAGGCACCAGGCCCTCTGGGAATGGGGAGGGGCCAGATGGGAGCAAAGATGAGGGGAAGCTAAAAACATATTGGATGAAGTTATTTGCCAAATATCTGATTTCCATTCCATTATTCCATCTATAAAGGGAAGGTCTGAGTTCCCTCCTGCATAGTTGTGAGCTTTAAGGCCGTGTCTGTTGTCTGTGTTTGTGCGGAAGTGCAGTACCTGGCACATGGTAATTACTGTCCGTACGTTGGTCTTTTTACTGCGCTTATTGTTTCATGCCGTCTTCCTGAAAGCAGTCGGTGTGTTTGGCTGTTGCGTATGGCCCTCCAAGGAGTTTGTTGTCTGGGCCTCTGGGCCAGAGAAGCCAGAGCTCATTTCAGAGGGGGAGGAAGCTGTTCCTGGGGCCACTTGTGTGGGTTTTGTAAGTGCTCTAGAGGAAATGCAGGTTTTACCTGTGCACTGTCACTAGGCCTGTTACAACAGTTTATAAAGCTGACAGCCTTGAAACTATGTAGCGCAGTTTAGTTCCTGTCAAGATAGAGAGGTATAGACATTATGCACAGACTCCCATAATGGTGGCTCCATTCCAGGTCTCCTGGTGTTTTCACTCCCTAAGATTGAAGGTGGTGTTCTCTGCAGAAAGATTTGACTGACAGCAGCATCTGCTGATAGCCCTGTTGCACTGTGCTTTCACAGCTATCCAGGGGCCTCGGCTCAGAACCAATAGCAGAAAAGTGTTCATTGTGGACTTTTTAAACAAAGTCACTCATATCCTATATAATAAAAGGGCTAATATGCAAATTGTCCCCATGGGCAGGAGTTCGACCGACCGGGAGTTAGACATGCACTGACCACCAGGGGCCAGTGGCAGCAGGCAGCCGGGGGAAGGGAGGCCCTGGCCGGCAGCCAGCAGCCACTAGGGACCCTACCCGTGCATGAATTAATGCACTGGGCCTCTAGTTTAATATAAAGGAAGTGGTACTCCGCCTCTAAGAAACTTTTAGTACTAAACTTTTGTGAACACTAATGTGTTTATTAACCTAGGGCAGTGGTCGGCAAACTCATTAGTCAACAGAGCCAAATATCAACAGTACAGCTATTGAAATTTCTTTGAGAGCCAAATTTTTTAAACTTAAACTTCTTCTAACGCCACTTCTTCAAAATAGACTTGCCCAGGCCATGGTATTTTGTGGAAGAGCCACACTCAAGGGGCCTAAGAGCCGCATTTGGCTCACGAGCCACAGTTTGCTGACCATGGACCTAGGGTATTATCTGTTAAGCATTAGCACAGGGAAGTCAGACACATCCTCCTATATAATAAAACCCTAATATGCAAATTGACCTTATGGTGGAACGACCAGTCAGTATGACGCACACTGACCACCCGGGGGCAGATGCTCAACACAGGAGCTGCCCCCTGGTGGTCAGTGTGCTCCCACAGGGGAAGTGCTTCTCAGCCAGAAGCCGGGCTCATGGCTGGCAAGCGCAGCAGCCTTTGCTGCAGGCGGGCAGTAAGGAGCAAGGGGTCCCAGACTGCAAGAAGGATGTTTGCAGGCTTAGGCCCGAGCAGGTGGACATCCCTCGAGGGGTCCTGGAATGTGAGAGGACGCAGGCCAGTCTGAGGGACCCCCCACCCTAGTGCACGATTTTCGTGCACTGGGCCTCTAATCTACGTATAAATGTAAAGCTGCCTGTAGTATACGCTTCAGATAAGTGTCACACTGCACATCTCTGGAGGAGGTGCAGCCCCTGGGAAGGCGCTTCCAGTCCCCTCCCACAGGCGCAGGGCTGGAGACCAGAGCAGGAGCTCAGAGGCGAGACTCACAAATGGGCGTGAGGGTCCCTGTCCTGTGCTGCTGGCTGGTTCTGCTGGAGGTCGAGTTGCTTGTAGCTGGAGTTCCGGAGATGGAGAGCCCTTTGCTACTATGTATCCATTGAAATATGAACGTGAGAGCTGCCATCTCTGAAGAAAAAGCACCCTAACTTTTATACACACCGAGTGCGGGTCTTTCTTCTGTTTCAGGGATGCTGTGGAAAAGCTTTGTTACATGGATGATGCCTTTAAAAAACAAGTGGAGGCAATTGTTGAAGCTCATCACGCTGAAATAATACAACTGGAAAATGAAAAGCAAAAATATATTGATTCTGCAAATTTAAAGGTATTATCAGTAAATTGCACTTGATTATCATTATTGAATTGTTACAGCTAAATAAATTGAGACTGATAAAGAGAAAAGGCAGCATGATTTAATGACCAAATAGATATGAAGAATGTTGCCAAAACTATCATGAAGCCAGGCCATAATGTTGTCAGGTTGTAGAATATAATTGCAGTGAAACCGAGGTGATGAGTGGTCTTGGTGTGGACCTGCTCTGTGATCTCTGAGTGAAAGTCACCATCTCCCTAACCAGTCTCATAGCGAAGCCCCTTCTTGCACATGAGCAGGGTGAGGAGTGAGTATACTAAACACAAGTCATCATTACCTTGGGAAAGTTCTCGAAAAGTACTCTTTTATCATTAATTAGGGCTCAGGACTATCACGTTTGTCATATTACTATCATTGACAAAGGAGCTTTTAATAATACACATGCATGAGCTTTCTCCTGAAATTTTCATTCACAGTTTGGGGTCAGACCCTGGTGTTTTTCAAACTCAACAGGTGATTCTGATGTGACCCCCCTCTGTTGATATCTGCTAACTGAGGGGGCAGTTGTGAAATTCCATTTTTCCCTGATTTTGAAGTGGTAATAGGAAACAGGTACAATAGCCTCCCCTCCCCACCCCCCAAACACACACACACACACGCCGTTTTGTTTTCTGAGGTTTTGGTGACATGCATTCAATTGTCCGAAATATTAAATAGAAAATTCCAAAAATAATTCATAAGTTTTAAATCGCACACCATTCTGAGTCCCGTGATGAAATCCGCCCTCCCTGTCCTGCCCGGACGTGAATCGTCTCAGATGTGAATCGTCCCGTTGTCCAGTGCCTCCTGGCTGTATTGCTCCCGCCCGTTAGTCATTCGGTAGCCACCTTGGTGATCAGATCGACTGTCATGGTATCGCAGTGCTTGTGTTCAAGTAACATTTATTTTACTTGATAACGGCCCCAAAGCGCAAGAGGTAGTGATGCTGGCAACTCGGACATGCCAAAGAGAAGCCATAAAGCGCTTCCTTTAAGTGGAAAGGTGAACATTCTGGACTTAATAAGGAAAGAAAAAAATCGTATGCTGAGGTTGCTAAAATCTACAGTAAGAACGAGTCTTCTATCGTGAAATTGGGAAGAAGGAAAAAGAAATTCCTGCTAGTTTTGCTGTTGTACCTCAAACTGCAAAAGTTACAGCCTCAGAGCGTGGTAAGTGCTTAGATAAGATGGAAAAGGCTTTAAATTTGTGGGTGGAACACACGGACAGAAAACGTGTTCCCATGGATGGCAGCATGCTGCTCAAAATGCACTGTGCCTGTGTGAGGACTTCGGCAGGGACCCCTGAAACCAGGCCATTCACTGCCAGTGAGGGGGGGCCGCCGATCCAGGGACAGGTGCGGCATTGTATCAGCTCGCCTCGTCTCAGGAACAGAGGGTCAGTGCCATGCAGTGAGATGTTTTGAGAGACACATCACATGACTTTTATTATAGTCTGTTGCTCTAGATACTCTATTTTGTTGTTAATCTCTTGCTGTGCCTATTCTATAAATTGAGCTTTATCATAGGTATGTGTGTGCAGGAAAACCGAAACATATAGGAAGTTTGGTTCTATCTGTGGTTTCAGGGTCTTGGGACATGTCCCCGCAGATAGGGAGAGACTCTCTTCTGTACAATGGGAGACTCAGAAATCAGCAGCTAGAAAGGGCTCAACCAGCCCTAACCGGTTTGGCTCAGTGGATAGAGCGTCAGCCTGCAGACTCAAGGGTCCCAGGTTCGATTCCAGTCAAGGGCATGTACCTTGGTTGCGGGCACATCCCCAGTATGGGGTGTGCAAGAGGCAGCTGATCGATGTTTCTCTCTCATTGATGTTTCTAACTCTCTATCCCTCTCCCTTCCTCTCTGTAAAAAATCAATAAAATATATTTAAAAAAAAAAAAAACAGCCCAACCAGAGAAAGTGACAGGAATCCTCTGTATCATTCTAGTCAAGGTTGTGTGATTAGTGGACATGACTCTCGGGAGTCTGTGAAGAGAGACGGATGAGAGCTTTGGAAAGCATCACAATGAATAAGGAAGTACAACTTGTTCAGAACTTAGTTCTATATTTCATGTCAAATCAACAGATGTTTCAGATGTTTTATTTAAGATCCACTGAGGGTTTGGCAAAGGTACATCAGGTACCAAGTCAAGTATCAGGATAGGCCCTTACTTGGCTGAAAGGAAAATGCCGAGTTCTGTTTTAGACCTCCCACCGATACGACATAAAATTAAAGGGGTAGATTTGTTGAGGAGTTAAATAAATGGTACCAGAACTTACATGTGACAATCAAAAAAAAAAATGTGAGGTATCACAGATAAATGATAATTTAAATTAGGAGAAATATTAACTTTATGGGGGAGAAAGAGTAGGAAATCTATATTAGGAAGATTTATATTAATCTAGAGATTAGGAAGAGGGCTGGGCATTGTGATAGTCCTTTTGGGAGAGCTGTATCATAGAAGAGAGAGTTTCAAGCAGAAATGAATAGTATTGATTACAGAGAACTCTGCGGGAAGCCGCCCATTGTCTTCACTAGCAGAGAGGTGTGGACAAGGAACCCGGAAGGCTGGTGACCTTTCAGCTCTGGCAAAGGTCAGGGCTGTACACCCACTGTTTAGTGGAGACAATGGTACTGAAGCAACTTTCCCACCAGATAGTCATGTAAATCCTTACTGATAAGATAGTCTGCCTGTTCCTGGAAATTATCTTCCTAAGGGGCTATAAGTGTATCCCAAACTGAATAAAAAGATGGCCAGGCCGGAGCCCCAGTGGATCCTTCCTCTTGAGCTGGGCTCCCACCTGGTCCCCCAATATTTCCAAATTATTGTTTCTTGTCTCTTTCATTTGCGTGCGGCCCCTCTTCCAGAGCTCGAATCCTGAACCACTCGGGACGTAGGGAATTCACAGAACTCTGCTGATTAAATGACCCCTCAAAAACATGGCAATTTTTTTCCAACACTTTTTAAAAATATGTTTTCATTGATTTTTAGAGAGAGGGGAAGGAGGATAGAGAGAAGCATCATTGATCGCTACCTCCTGCACGGCCCCTACTGGGGATTGTAATCCCAGGCATGTGCTCTAACTGGGAATCAAATCAGTGACTTCTTTGTTCCTGGGTCGATGCTTAACCGCTAAGCCATACCAGCTGGGCAAAGATGGCAATTTATAACCACCAACAGCAATTGTAGAAACGCTGTTGAAACTATAGTAGATTATCATTGGGAAGGGAAGTTATGTCAAGTTTGAAAGTCTGTAAGGGTCTAGTGTTTAAGGTGAATGCATGACTCAGCACTCATGGCAGTACAGGACAGTGCAGACATGAAGCCAGAAGAATGCATGACTCAGCGCTCATGGCAGCACAAGACAGTGCAGAGATGGAGCCAGAGGGATTCATGACTCAGCACTCACAGCAGCACAGGACAGTGCAGAGAGGGAGCCAGAAGACTGTTTCTGTCTACATGTGCTACTGAGAAGCTGCATGGCCTTCAACCAATTGTCTAAGCTCTAAAATAGAGTAAATAAACCACCATGTGTCCATCGCCGAACCTGTGAGAAATAGATACTATACATGTAAGTACTGTGTCTACAGCATAAACATTGTTTTCCCAATTAGTATTTGAACAAGTTTCCTTTACTCTCTGCTTTATATAAATATCGCAAAATGCACAAGAATAAATTTTTGACTTTTTTCTTTCAGAATGCATTTTTAAAATAATTGTGTTTAAGAAATTTGAAAGTAAAATTTATATTTGATTTAGGTTCATCAAGTTGAAGAAGAAATGCGTGGACTTCTGCAAGAAAACTGCAAGAACAAGAAAGCACTGGAAGCAAAAATTAAGCATCTTGCTTTTGCTCTAAACGAAATTCATCAAGTCTTGTGATAGTTCTGAGAATGAATTCAATTGAAATGGACCAGCAGACCAATTGTAAAAATGATTAAATATTGTAACAGTAGTAACTGCTATGACTTTGAAATGTCTCTTTCTACATATTTCATCCTGATTATATTTTAAAAGACTTTTGAAAAAGTATTTAATTGTATATGTAGGTTTTTATAATAAATTGTTGATAATTATGTGTATTAGAAAAACCTCTCAAAATAACTAGACTTAAGACACTTTTTGTTTCTGTGCTATCCATTCTTTGGTAATTACACTTTGCCTATAAATATGTAAATGGAATTTAAGATTAGCCTTTGACTATATTAGGGAAATTATTTTAATAGTTGTCATTGCCTTATTGTATTGATGAAGAATTAATTATATTTCTTGGTTGTCCTTTAGTTTATGTAGCTCCATTCTTTCAAAATGCTCATACGAAGAGCCAAAAAGTACCTGAGATCTGATGGTCAGAGATGTGGCACTCGAAAGAAAGCATGTCGCCATTTCCTCCTCCATAATGACCCCTTTTTTATAATGCACATGACTCATTAAAGATTACATGTAGAGTTTATAAACATTGTCTGTTCCAGAGGAGCACTACTGCTCCACCCTCATTTTTTCATTTCCCCTTTAGTCACTGTATGTATGAAGAGAATTCTTACTTTGCAACCGGAAACAGTTTTCATTTCATCCGGTCCTTTATTACTGTATACCTTTGTCATATTTTATGTTCCTGTGTATATAAAACAAAAACCTAAGTACTATCCTCCTCACTGTTTTTGAAAGAGAATATAATACTATGCTTTTAAGTAATAGCCAGTGACTTTTTAAAAGTTAAATGGAATAAGAAAAAATATAGATGCTTCTAAAAGAGAGGTCCATGTTTCATTTTAGGCAAGCTTCACACTGACATCTGTGGGACAGCATTGAACATACCAAGGTGTAATGGGAGTTGGAGAGGGGAGAGCATAGAAATATTTGGGAGAATAATCGCTAAAAACTCCCTAAGTTTGATGAAAAAGATCAATTGACAGATTCAAGAACTTCCATAAAACCTAGGATAAACATGAAGAGAAACACATAGACACTTTATAGTCAAACTATTGGGAAAACCTTAAAAACAAAATATGGTTTATCTCAGAGGAGCAGTTTGATTAACAGTTGACTTCTCATGAGAAACAGTGGAGGCCAGAAGGCAGTGAATGCCATATTTGAAGTCTGGGAAGACAGGAATTGTCAATCAAGAATGCTATATCCAGCAAAACTATCCTTCAAAATAAAGACAGAAAATGTATTGCCAGCCAAACTAATTGAAAAGAAAGGCTGAAAGGAAATGATATCAGACAGTAACTCATCCACTGGAAGAAATAAGGAATATTGGAAACAAATGTAGGTAAATTTTTATGGGGTGAGGTATATTTTTCTTTAAATGGAAATTATGTAAGGCAGTTTTAACACTTGTTTGATTTATAGCATATATGGATATGTGTGAGAAAATAGCATGAAGTTGGAGGAAATACAATATATTGTAGCTTATTTTATCAAGTTTAGTCAATACCTGAAGAGTGATACATTAAAATTCATATTGTAGTCATAGTTAAAATGTCAACAGAACAGGTTCCACTTCTGAAATTGAGCATGAAGAACTCTGTGGACCTGTTTCCCAGCAAAATAATATGAACATTTAAAGTCTCTGAAAACTGTCCTAAGAGCATACAGCAAGTGAAGACATTTATTGAAAAACATTTACTAAACCTGTCAACAGAAAAGCCTGAGGCCCTGAGCCATGGCCATCTCCCAGTACCTTCCACTCAGCCTGACGGGGATTCCATAGTGGATGGCTGTGGCCAAGAACATAGGTGTCCCCTCCGCCCAGCTCCATCAGTCCCCTGGGAGGGCAGGCTGGCAGCCTTAACCAGGAGTCTGAAGAGCCAGCAAGACTCAAGTTACTACAATCAGGAATGGAAGCAAGGGCATACTAGCAATAATGGGTGGGAGGGAACCTTGGGAGTTGATTACTATGTTTATGGTCTTGACAGTGATAATTTTATGGCCTATGCTTATCCCCACTCATTAGGTTGAATAAATGTTTTACATGTCAACAGTGTCTCAAAGTGATTTAAAATGGAAGATTCCATTGGCAACGACATCCAAAAGAACAAACTTGTTAGGTTAAATTTAACAAAAGAAGTGTTAATCTTATAGTCTGACAAGTACAAATCATTGTTGAAATAAGATATTCATAGATCGGGAGACAATATTGAGATGGTCATTCTCCCCAAACTTATTTACCGATCTAGTGCACCCCTATCAAAACCCCAGTTAGCCTGTTTGCAGAAGTTTCTAAGATGACCCCAAAATTCATAAATTCAAGGGACCTAGAGTAGCTAAAACCATATTGAAAAAGGAAAACAAAGTTGGGAAATGCATATTTCTGATTGCAAAACACTAGAAAACCCAGTAACTTAAGAGTATGTTACTGGCACAAAAATGGACATGCAGGTCAATGGGCTCCCATAGTGCGGAAATAACCCACGTGGCCGGGTGAGGCCGCCCTATGGGGCGCGGGTGCGGGCCAGGCCGGTGGGCGGGACGCTGGCTCCGCCCCTGCTCTCGGTCCCGCCCCTTCCCGGCCCCGCTTCCTCCTCCGCCCCGCCCACCGCCAGCGCGTCGCCTGGCAACAGCGACTGGCGTCACTTCCGGCCATTTAAACTCGGCGTCGGCGGGGCGCACTCGGGGATGGCGGCGGCCGAGCCCGCGAGCTCGGGGCAGTCGGCGCCGCAGGGCCAGGCCCAGGGTCAGTGGGCGCCCCCCGCCTCCCCCGCGCCGCCGTCGCAGCTCGGGGGCCCGGCGGGCGGGAGCAGCCGGCACGAGAAGAGCCTGGGGCTGCTCACGGCCAAGTTCGTGTCGCTGCTGCAGGAGGCGCAGGACGGCGTGCTGGACCTCAAGGCGGTGAGCGCGCCGCGGGGGCGGGGAAGGGGCTCGGGGCCGGGGCGCAGGGACTGGGGGCGGGGGGAGGGGAAAAGGCACGGGGGCGGGGCTAGGGGCGGGACGCGGGGGCGGGACGCGGGGGCGGGACGCGGGGGCGGGACGCGGGGGCGGGGTGGGGGTGTGGCGTCGGGGGTGGGGGTGGCGTCGGGGGTGGGGGTGGCGTCGGGGGTGGGGAAGGAAGATGGCCCTACACCCGACCCGCCGCGTGGCCGCAGCCCGACCCGCTCTCCACAAAGGGCCGCCCCGCGGCCCGTGCTGTTGGGACCCGGCGGTTTCCATGGGCCGCGCCGCCCCGTGGTGTCCGGTTCCAGCCAGAGCCCTCCGCCCGCCCTCCGCTGCGGAGCGAGTGCCCGGCCTGCGTGGGCGGGGCTTGCGGTGAGCGACTCGGTGCGGCCCGCGACGCCGACCTCGGAGCTGGGCTCGCGGGGTCGCCAGGAGGGCACCTCAGTCCCTCCCTAGTCGCCCGTGCGTGGGGCGTGCCTGCCTTGGGCTCCAGCTCAGGGCCTTCCCGGGACCCGGTGGGCGGAGGCCGGGGTCACGCACCTGCCCTGACCGCCCAGCCAGGGTTTGTCCGGTGGCAGCGCCAGGGACCAAGGGGACAGCCCCGAGCCCCGTCTCGGCGCGAACCGGGCTGTAAGCGCCAGCGGCGCCACGTCCCGGCCGTCACTGCGGACGCGCCGGCGCCTGTCCTGAGCCCGGCCGCCCCAGCGGGGTCCCCGCGCCCGGCCCAGGACGCTCCCCGGACTGCATCCCGGCTCCCTGGGACCTGCGGGTGCCGGGGCGGGGTGTCTGCAGGCCCGGCTTCCCGGGTGGGGGGGGGGGGGCGGCTGTGACGGGGCCCGGTGGCCGCCAGTGCTGTGGGAGGGTCCTCCCCGCCCTGAAGCGCCTTATGGCCGGACAGCTCCTCCTGACGTGCTCAGGAACTGACATGCCTTCTTCCCAGGCAGTCGGGAGGGTGCTGCCGCGCCCAGCTTGCAGGCTGCGGTTGAAAACCTAGAAATGCACCTGTAGCCTTGGACTTGAATAAAAAGAATGACGCAAGTTCGGGGTTTCCCAGAGAAAACTGAACTCCAAGGGCTGACTTGGAAGGCCCCCCGCCCTGGGGTGCTTGGCTTCCTCCTGTTTCCTGAAATTGATGGGGGGGGGGGGGCAGTGAGCAGGAGGGTTTAATATTCAGTCACAGTTTCCCAAAAGGTTAGAGGTTTCTGCAATGCCATTGTCTTACTACGTTAATGATTTTTATACCCAGAGAACAGTTTGAGTATCATTCTTTTTTACATATATCTGGGAAAAAACGTATCGTTTATTTACATACACTTTTCATTCATTTACATATATATGATGTGTAAAATCTATATCTAAAAAAATCTACATTGAAGTCTTTCCAATGATGTTTCTTACTGTGCACCACAGAAAAACGTCATTAGTGATGTCACATCCCGTGCAGGCTTGTCAGCGGCCCTGATGCCGGGACTGTCCATCCGGCCGCTGCAGTGCGCGCGGGAGGGCATGCCGCCCTGGGCACCAGGGCCGGTCTCGGGGCTGGAGGAATGCGGGGTCCAGCTCTGCTGCTGCTGCTCACTCTCCTGCTCCCGGGGAAATTCCACACGCGTTTTCTTTTCCTTTTTGTTTTTTATCATTACGTTTTTGACAATACATCTGTAATTTGATGTATTTTGAAATTATAAAATCATTTTTTTCTTATATTCTTACCTTGGATGGCCCATTTCACCATAAGTTATTGATACTTTTGAGATATACACTTGATATTTTTTAAGAAGCAGTTCAAGAAACAATTTTTGTGAGTATCATGAATATGAAAAATTATATCAACCTTCACATTCGCATGTCTGGATGCCAGGAAATACCCAAGACCACCAGCATGCCGTCTCTTTCCTAACCCGGACATACACCCCTGAAGGACAGGGACACAGTGCTGCCTCTTAGCGATGCACTTTCAAGTAAAGCATCAGACGTGAAGCTCCATTGTAAAAGCTTATGCAGTTTATTAAAGATCAAAAGCTAAAAACTGGAACAGACTGGAAGCGTACACATGTCGAAGCACCGCGGTGTCTCTGGGGAGCCCGGGGCCAGGGCTGACCGGCCCTGGAGAGGCCGAGCCGCTCGGGCCGCTGCGGAAGGAAGGGGGTCCCTCGGCTTTTCATTCCCGCGGGACCCGGTGCCCCCTGCAGTCCCACTGAGAGCCCTCGCACAGCCCGCGTCATCCCTGTTTCCCGTGGGACTGTTTATTTCTTAAACCTCATTCTACAACGTCAGCCACGGTCCCAAGCCTTAGACACGCAGGCCACTTTTTGTTAGCGTTTATTATTTTCCATAAATATGTCATGGAGATGAAGACCTTCCTGCTTGGTCAGACCGTGTGGGCCCTCGGGTGGAAGTGCCGGTGGGTCTGGTGCCGGGACTGCTGCAGGGGGTAGGTAGCTTGGACCTTTGACTGCACACCCGTTTACTTAAGTCTTTTAGGAACATTTCAAAATGTTTTGCCACAAATGTGTGTCACGAATATATAATTAATGCCAATGGGCACCTGAGTACCCACTCGCTTTCCGAATCTGTGTCCTGTGAAACAGAATGGTAACCGCTTTACAACGCAGCTGCGTGCTGACTAGGTCATGCCTGGGAAAGATGTGTCGCAGGTCCTGTACCGGCTCTAAAAGGTTCTCTGCCATAATCTCACCGTGTTTGAAATTAGCTAAAAGCCTGACAGCGACAGCACGTTGTGGGGCACGGTTGAAGGTTTTGAAAAATTCTCATTAAAATATGTCCTGGGCAGTCCTGCTGAGCCGCTCAGGTTCCTCCCACCTTACTTTCCGGCCCTTCACTGCGTGTGTGTGCGTGTGTGTGTGTGTGTGTGTGTGTGTGTGTGTGTGTGTGTGTAAGGAATTGGCCATAGGTAGTATGGCCTGTGCGTTTGTGGGTTTGGATGCTTAGCAGCCCAAACACTGAATACGTCCTGACAGCTGGTCCCGGAAGAGAGCAGCGACCTGCTCTGCAGAGGAGGGCCTGAGGGACAGGTGCTTCCTAGTTCCTGTTTCACGTTCAGAGCCTCGTGTGCCCTCAAAATGCTCCTGGGCAGACGAGCTGCAGCTAATCCTGAGCAACAGCTGCCTGGGGCCCGCCCTCCAGAGCTCACACTGGGAGCGCAGCGCCAGGGAAGCGGGTGGGACGCCGGGCAGCCCGGTCACCGCGCAGGTGCAGGCCGTGCGGGACTCGCCTCCTGGTTCGTTGTCAGCACCTCCCCCCGGGGCCCCTGGCTGGAATGGCGTTCCGCCTGGGCATCACCGCGCTCCCATGGGTGACGGTTAGAAGGGGACCCAGTGTTTGGAGGGGCTCTCCTCCTCTGAGGCCTGTGTGCTGTGTGCTCTCCTGGGCCGTGGAGCGGGTGTGGTGCAATGAGGTGCTTCCGTCAGGCCAGACAGGCCGGTCCCGGCGCAGGCTTGTCAGCGGCCCTGATGCCCGGGACTGTCCACCCGGCCGCTGCAGTACGCGGGGGAGGGCATGCCCGCCCTGCCCTGGGCGCCCCTGGGCCCCAAGGCCGGTCTCCGGGGCTGGAGGAGTGCGGGGTCCAGCTCTGCTGCTGCTCCCGGAGCATTCACACTGCCCCTCTTCTCTCAGCCACGGGCCCCCTCCCCCTTCAGTGCACCCCACCGGAGAGAAAATAAAGCCACCACAAGGAGATGCCTGCCTGTCTGCCGTGGTACCTCTGGAGAGACCTCACAGTTCCTACAGTTGCTGCCCAGCGTTCCACCCCCTTCCTGGTCTCTTCTCCACGGAGGCTCTGAGGCCGTCACTGCCCAGACAGCCGTGACTGGTCCGCAGTGGTCCTGCGAAGCCCTCTCGAGGGTCCGGTGGCCGTGGTCCGACCTGGTGACCCTTTCTACTCTCCCCTTGCCTTCCTGCACCCCTCCCCCTCCTCCTCCGGCTCTAGGGCCGGCTGCCCTTGGTTCCCTGCTCGGCCGCGGACCCGGGGAGTGCCCACTGCGGCCTGACTGCAGGGCTGACGTGGCTGCCCACGCGAAGCCTCCTGCAGGTCCTGTCCGCGCGGGCTCTGCTTGTCGGCTGTGCGTACGCTCATGGGTGTAAAGCGAAGGAAATGATGTTGAGTTTTGGAAATCAAGGGCTAAATGTGGAAGTTGTGAAGTCGTAGGAAACTTCAAAAATTGAGCTAAAAGGGAGACCTGATGGCTCTTTGCCTAAGGACCAAGGACAGCTCTGTGGTCGCTTTCCGGTGACCACCCTGGTGTTCTAGCCGTGAGCTGGGGGGGCGGGGGGGGAGAGCGCTGCTGTCTGGGCACCTGCTTGGAGGACCCAGCCGCCTGGGGCCCTGGGTTCCCTCTCAAGGGCCTCGTCCGAGGAAAGTGAGAAATGTGATGCGCCCACAGCTCCAGTTACATCTGCAGGGGCCTCTGCCCCTCAGGACAGTAGCCTGCCACTCCTCAGACGCTGCAGGCAGCCCGTCTGCACATGCCCCTGGCTGGAGGACCCGAGCGGTGGGCAGGAGCCGCCCACCTTGTGGTGGCCCAGCACTTGGGTTCTTGGAACCAGCGCTGCCCTACGGGTTCCAGATGCCAGTGAGGGGAGCTGTCGGTCACACTTGCTCCCGAGGGAGGCGGTCCAGCTGGCAAAATTATGGGTTTTGCCCTGACTGGCTTGGCCCAGTGGATAGAGCGTCGGCCTGCGGACTGACGGGTCCCAGGTTCGATTCCCGTCAAGGGCATGTACCTTGGTTGCGGGCACATCCCAGAAGGGGGCGTGCAGGAGGCAGCTGATGGATGTTTCTAACTCTATACCTCTCTCTTCCTCTCTATAAAAATAAAATATATTTAAAAAAACAAATTTAGGTTTATAAAAAGTATGGGTTCAGTAGGAGCTTTTATACGGGACCAGGGAGGCAGTGATGCCTGAGGGCGGCACATGCGCTGTGCGGTCTGGGTAGTGCTGGCCACGTGGCGAGGACACGGTGTCTCGCGGCTGCAGGAATCGAGACTGCGCCCCGTTCCGCAGGCTGTTGCCGAATCCACTTGAAAAAGAGCCGTGGGTCCCGTTCCTTAGTTTCCACTCGTTCTCTTAGGGAACAAACAGAAATGTGAGTGGCCGTTTTTGTTGACCTGTGGCGGCGAGTGAGCGCCCCGCCGGGACTGGGTCGCGGCCCGGGCCGGAGCGGGCGGGTGATGTGCTGGGTGTGGGGGTCACTGTTTCAGAAGTGCTCACAGTGCGCCAGGTTTCGCCATGTGTGGCCTTTAGAATTCGCCCCAAGTAAGTGGACTGAATATGTTTTAAATTACCGAGATACAATTTTTCAAAGTTTCAAAAAAGAATTGAAGCTGTCTTTAGTCAAGACTGTTTACAAACTGGGAAATGAGGCAGGACGTGGCCGGTCAGCAATTTGCCGTCCGGGGGTTAGCCCAGGAGGTGCCACGAGGTGTTGTCACTGTTCTTTCGTCCCACCGGCTTTGTGCCGCCACCTCTCCATTTTCTTGCCGTTTCAGCATCTGCCGACTTTCCATGGAGTCGTGTCCGCTGGCCTCCGGGTGGGAGAGCTGCTTGAACCCCAGCCACTGTTCCCGGCCGCCGGCTACGAGCTGGCCCTGGGCTCCGAGCTGTGCACTTAATCGCCAGCTCTAAAATATGAATTGTAATTGATTCCATTGCCCCCGCCCCCTTTGTAAACAGGCTGCAGATACTTTGGCTGTGAGGCAGAAAAGAAGAATTTATGATATCACCAACGTCTTGGAAGGGATCGACCTGATTGAGAAAAAGTCAAAAAACAGCATCCAGTGGAAGTAAGTCGAGAGGCAGGGCTCCGCCCGAGACCGGCTCCTCCGGAGCGGCAGAGCCCGCTGTGCGCACGGCCGCCGCTGGGGCTTCTGTGCCCGGCCCCGAATGTGGCTGCTGGGTTAGGCCCTTGCTCTCTGCGGGTTAATTTACACTCTTACAAACTCACATCATACGTTCTCCCCCAAGCCCCGCACGGCACCCCGCACACTGCTAGGCCACTAATCCCTCTCCGCCCAAGTGTCTGTCGGCTGATTAATTAATACAGACGCCTTGAGAGCAGGAACGACGTCTTACGTGTGGGAACGTGCGCCTTATAAATAATAGTTGATCGAAATGCACGTTGTCTCTTAACTGTGATCTGGTTGTATGTTTGTGACAAATGTATTCTGTTTTGCAAATTTGTCCCCTTTGACCTCTATTTTTTATTTTGGTCAAAATCCCACCAAAATATGTAAAGGTTATCATTCATTTTACCTGTATCTCAGTCTACATCTGAGATGTCCAAGTTGACAGTTTGGCTGTGACATCTTTTTGGTGTATCTGACACCAGCCTGACGTTCCAGGTGATCACGGTAAAACATGCTGGGAAATTTTGAAATTTCACTGTTCTTGCCAAGAAATATTCTAAGCAATCATGTTCTGAGGCGTTGTAATTAAATTTTTTAATCCTTTATTTTTATAAGAGTGTAAAGATTTTGTCTTCAGCATATTGCTCCTTCGGTGTTCGTGCTGTAAAAAGCAGGTGCTGTAGTTGGCCTGGCTCTGACACGCGTGTCCATGCTCCCTGTGTGTAGAGGTGTGGGCGCTGGCTGCAACACTAAGGAAGTCCTGGAGAGACTGCGAGACCTCAGAGCCGAGGTTGAGGACCTGGACCTGAAGGAAAGGGAACTGGATCAGCAGAAGTCGTGGCTGCAGCAGAGCATCCGAAATGTGATGGATGACACCATCAACAGCAGATATCCTTTTCCATGGTTGCACATCACATCCAGCTGGGGAGGGAGAGGCACAGGGACAGGTCCAGCTGGGGAGGGGGAGGTACAGGGCAGGTCCAGCTGGGGAGGGGGAGGTGGAGGTACAGGGGCAGGTCCAGCTGGGGAGGGGGAGGTGAAGGTACAGGGACAGGTCCAGCTGGGGAGGGGGAGGTGAAGGTACAGGGGCAGGTCCAGCTGAGAGGGGGAGGGGGAGGTACAGAGGCAGGTCCAGCTGGGAGGGGGAGGTACAGGGGCAGGTCCAGCTGGGGAGGGGGAGGGGGAGGTACAGGGGCAGGTCCAGCTGGGGAGGGGGAGGCACAGGGGCAGGTCCAGCTGGGGAGGGGGAGGTACAGAGGCAGGTCCAGCTGGGAGGGGGAGGGGGAGGTACAGGGGCAGGTCCAGCTGAGGGGGAGGGGGAGGTACAGAGGCAGGTCCAGCTGGGAGGGGGAGGGGGAGGTACAGGGGCAGGTCCAGCTGAGAGGGGGAGGGGGAGGTACAGAGGCAGGTCCAGCTGGGAGGGGGAGGGGGAGGTACAGGGGCAGGTCCAGCTGAGAGGGGGAGGGGGAGGTACAGAGGCAGGTCCAGCTGGGAGGGGGAGGCACAGGGGCAGGTCCAGCTGGGGAGGGGGAGGGGGAGGTACAGAGGCAGGTCCAGCTGGGAGGGGGAGGGGGAGGGGGAGGCACAGGGACAGGTCCAGCTGGGGAGGGGGAGGGGGAGGCACAGGGGCAGGTCCAGCTGGGGAGGGGGAGGGGGAGGTACAGGGGCAGGTCCAGCTGGGGAGGGGGTGCTGCCTGACATTCTCCCAGCCGGGAGTCGGGTGCTTTGTTCACTGTGATGAGATTTAAGTTCAGGACGTAAATGTAACATTTCAATTTTATGTTTCTAACAATTTAAAAATTTTGCCTTTTTAAGTTACATAGTCTGTCTGGTACCATCATTCCTGTGTCTCATTGAGAAAAGAAATTTCGTCTCCTTTCCGTCTACCCGTTGCTAGACTGTGATACACAGGCCGAGTGCCCGGGCTCTGTGAATTGTAGACACCATTGTGAAGTGCGTAGGTTATTGTAAATCGGGTGGGGAGCCTTTTTCCTGCCAAGGGCCAGTTGGATATTTATAACGTCATTCTTGGGCCATACAGATTTATCACCTTAACAATCGGCCTGCTGTATTTGGTCCCATGTTTAATTAACTCGCCCCTAATGCCTTGGCAGAGCCAGACCAGATGATTTTGTGGCCCCACCCCTGTGTTCCGTGCTCTGGACGGTGAACATCCAGCAGCGCTCAGAGCTTTGAGAAGTTCGTGTGGGTTGGACAGCCCGGGATCCTTTCCCCTGATGCTGACTCAGCGGGGGAGCCTCCCAGAGGGTGGGTCCCAGGCTGGCGCATCTGCCAGGTTAGAAAGAAGAGGGGTACCCTCCCACGTTTCCGCGTCACTGTCCCCTCGCATGTCTGTGGTGCCTGGATATGCGAGCGCCCCTTTGCTCTCTGGGACATTTCCCCTGCATCAGCCTCGTGCCTCATGAACTTTGACCTACCTGAGGTCAGGGAGGCTCCTGTCATCTCGTCCTGGGGGCACAGGTCCATGAGCTCACGTGTCACTTTCTCTGTTGGTCAGAGCTCCTTCAGTGCGAGAACTTGGGGTTTCAAGCTGTGCCCTGTGGAGCCCCAAGATTCCAAACCCATTGAACTGGCTGACCTTGGACTTTGCTGCGCGGCTTTCCAAGGTTCCAGCTGCTCCCAGGACCCAAACTGCGGCCCAGGAAGGTTGTGGGTGTGGAGGACTCTGTGGCTGTGGCATCCGCTTCGCCGCCAGCGCCCCAGCGCCCGGCTCCGGAGGAGGAGGTTTCTGTCTGTCCCAAGGGTCCGCCGGCCAAGAACCCAGAGCAGCCGGGCCCTCCGGGCGCTTTTGCTGGTGGTCTCTGCTTCTGCAGGCTGAGACTTCGGCTTTTCTCCTCTGACTGCGGCAGCCCCGCCAGCACTCGCTCACGTTGTTTGTTTAGGCCTCTGGTTCGTTAATGGAAATGCCTAGAGCTTGACGCAAACGTGTTCCTTAACTCCTGCGACGTACGTTTTCCTACGTGACTCACGAGGACATCTGCAATTGCTTCCACGGTGAGTTGGTGCCGCCTCTGATCGACCGCTGCTGCAGACTCGGAATCCGGGCTTCCCCGGGCCAGGGTCAGGAGTGGGCTCCCGTCTCGCTGCAGTGCGCTGGGCTCGCAGCCGCTCACGTTCTGTTCCGTGACAGTGACCACTATCCCGCTCCCGTCGCTGTCTGCATTGCTGGCGGTAAACTGGGCGGGAGGGGCAGCTCCGTCAGAGTGGGGCTAAATGACAGGCGCAGTCAGGGGCCAGCTTGAACTCGGTGCTCATTGCTCTGTCCGTGAAACTGCAGCGAGCGTGTGGGCACAGCGCAGGGGAAGCAGGATGTGCTCTTATGAGGAAAACCCGCTTCCCGCCCACCCACCTCGTGTGACTCTGGAAATGACCACATGAGCGATGAACAGTGACCAGGGTGGGGCTGTGCACACACGTCTCGGTAATCATGCCTGTAACGAGGACAGCCTGTCAACTGACTGCAGGCGGGTGTGGCTGTCGCTGGACGTGGCCACCACCCGGAGGCTTAGTCTTCCACAGAGAGGGCAGGATTGGGCTTCACAAGTGAGCTCACTCACGCTCCAGAGTTCAGTGTGTCGCACCGTCTCTGCTGTCCCGATCATTACAGTATCTTAGCTATTTCAAGTAAACAGTGAGATTTAGTTGATGTTAAAAAGCTGTCAGCGTCTCAGATTCAACAAGATTCACTGGAGCTGAGCTTGTTCATGAGAGATAGATCTGAGGCTGCGTGTTGTCCTGACCTGAGATCTCCTACATCTGTGACCTCCGTTCTCCTCAGCACAACCCTGTAGGGTTAGTCCCTGCTCTACAGAGGAAGAAGCAAAGCCACGCCCAAGCCTGGGATTCGAACCCAAGCCTCTGTCTCCAGGGCCCACCCACTTGCCACTCCATTTCCTAACATCGAAACGTCTGTTTCCTGACAGGTGACACACTGTTGGCCATCCAAGCACCTGCTGGCACTCAGCTGGAGGTCCCTCTTCCGGAGATGGTAGGTGTGGCTGGTCGGAGCGGCCTCCTGGCTCGGCCTCCGCGCACGAGCTCACTGTGAGCTCTCGGGCGTCAGGGCCAGCGTCTTGATACTGAATCTGGATGTCTTCAGTACTTTGGTCAAATTGGAGACACGACTGAATGAATTATGTAGCATTTTATTTTTTTAAATTAGATTTAATGAGTCATGATATAGTCAGTAATCTCAAAGCATCAGTTTGGCTGTATCTGCAACCCATGTACCAGTCCTGTCTGTGGAAGAAGTTCAATTGAAATATCAACAATAACACATTGTTTTAAATTGGGTCATTTTAACACGTCTGGCTCATTGAGTCATATATGTATTAACTCTTTGCTACGTCCAAGTTTCACGAGTTTAGTTTGGGATCCGAGTTCTAAAACTCACCTGAAAGCTGCAGCACCCAGAGAAGGGGCAGACAAAGGCGGCCGCTGTCACCACGGCCCGCCCCGCCACCCTAGGGCTCCGATGTAGTGTTCACATAATGGACTCTGCAGCCTCGGGATCGGGGTGACTTGGAGATGCAGGGACGTTGCACCCGCCTCTGTAGGAGACGTCCGGGGTGTGCTTGCTGCCGGAGATGGACGGCAGCGGGGGGCCGTGTGCTAGGGCCCACGCCCGGGAGGGAGTCCACACAGAATGTGAGCAACCATGACGTCAAAAGGGAAGTGTGCCAGAAGTCTACAACTGAGTTTTTGGAACTCGGTTTTTTGAGAAAAGCTTGCTTTAAGGGGCAGGGGGCTTAGAGCCTCCATTCCCTGTCCTGCTCGTGGTCTCCACTCAGTGTCTTGACCGACTGCCTCTGTTCTGTTGTGTGGATTTAGTTACTCCCTAGTAGCTTTATCTCATTTTCAATTTGTTTACACCCAACAACTTCAAAGGGTCAGAATGGACAGAAGAAGTACCAGATCAACCTAAAGAGTCACTCGGGCCCCATCCACGTGCTGCTGATAAATAAAGAGTCCAGTTCGTCTCAGCCTGTGGTTTTCCCTGTTCCCCCACCGGACGACCTCACGCAGCCCCCCTCTCGGCCTTCAACTCCCCGGACTACGCACAAGCCCAGCCCCACCCCGCCGAGCCCCCCGGGGCCGCCCGCCTCCGAGAGGACCCCTGGCCTCGAGCACGTCCCGGCCACAGACTCGGCTTCAGGTGGGCCCAGAGCCTGTCTTAGGAAGGGGAGCGTTTCTCAATGTGCCTGTGGCCCAGTGACCGTCACCTGATGCAGGAGGGAAACAGGAAGCTTATTAGCTTCATCAGCAAAGTGAGGCAGTGCCTGTGTCCAGCGCCGGGACAGGTTTATGGAGACATCCTGTCTTTTTACACTATTTATACTTACTATGGTTATAATTATGTGTGTATCGTATCAGTATTTTAATACGTTATTATGGATTTGTTTCTGAAGATATGTTTTACACACACGGTCTGATTGTATATCCAGAAACATACAGTGGGTGGGTGCGGTGTGGCTGAAACTGTATGGAGCTCTGCACGCTCAGCGATGTTTAACGGTCTCAAGTGCAGTTTTCTTTAGGATTCCATCGCGCCCCTGCTGCCATGTGCACGTCGGCTCTTATCTGAGGTTTGCTTTGTAAGGTGATCTCTGGGCACTCGGGACAGGTTACTGCCGCCCCTGGCTGCCTTTGCCGAGTCGGGCTGTGGAGCGCAGAGACCCCTTGTCCTCGGTGCTCACTGCGGTGCCTGTGTCTGGAATGCGGACTGGCTCAGGGATGGCGGTCACGCCCGTCTAGCCGCAGTGCTGCAGGTCATTCAAGCTGGTCCCATTTGTACCTTCGGGACGTGTCTCAGGACAGGGCGGGAGTCTGCGCCCAGGTTGCTCTCGGTGGGGCCTGGTGAGGCTGTGAAGAAAGGTCTGACCACACACACAGCGCCTCAGGGTCGTGTCCTGCCCCCTCCATCCTGTGGTCCCTGTATTTCTACCATCCGGTGTGGGGATGCCTGTCCTCCGAGTATAACCCAATGGGAAGAAAGCAGGCAAGCTCTGTAAGGTTCAGCTCAGACCCAGTCCACCGGCTTCACCAATCATTCAAGTCTGAGCGGTTAGTTTCTGTAGGAGGTTTTGTATCAGGAAGTAGTAAGAAAGGTAGCTCAGGGGGCCGGGTTGAAGAGGGCTGACAGACTGAGGACTAGCGGACAGCCAGTGACGTTCTGTGACCGGGAGGTGGCCGTGGAGGACCACACCACACTGAGTGCCAGGTCGTGACTGGGAGGAGACGCCTGGGAAGCAGAGGGCAGGGCCGTTGTGCAGCTGTGAGAACATTTAGGCCACACGAGGGTGATGGCAGTGGGTGCATGAGAGAAAGAACGAACACGCAAGAAATACCGTTTAGACAAAATAAGTCCCATCTGCGTGTGGAACGGAAAGTGATGGCGCTTTACTGGCTAAAGCCCAGGAGTCCGCTGTGGGAGGAGGCGGCGGCTTTGGGGCTATTTGAGTTTAGAAATTTACAAGTGAAACGTGTAGGTGCGAATGGACACATCGTTCCATGCGTTCTCGTCCTTCGCGGGGACTGAGTCGCGGGGCTGATGCGGACTCCCGTGTTTAATGTGCTGTGCCCAGGGAGAGCCAGCTGCCCCCACTGCAGATGTGACAGCGCGATCACGTTTCTCTTCCCGCAGGGTCTGTTACTGGAGATATCATTGATGAGCTGATGTCTTCTGACGGTAAGCAGCTTAAAGTTGTACTGCCTCCCTCAGGCCGAACTGCTTCCCTGGAACTTCCAGGGGCACAGGATTGATTAAGTACTTAGTGCCTTGTGGCAAGTTGTGAAAACTCTCCTTCAGTAACACTGGTGAGTAGATCCTGGAAGTCTGGCCCCGTCGGTCTGTGCCTGCTTCTCAAGGGGACTCTCCTCAGGGGCCACCAGCCTGCACTGAGTAGCCTTCCTAGGCCAGTGATGGGCAACCTTTTGAGCTTGGTGTGTCAAACTTCGCCAAAAAACTGAGCATAACTCGGGTAGTGTGTCACTTTGAGGAAAAAACTGACTCCAAGACTCTAGTCGCAAATGTTTCATCCTCGGCATGCGGCCGCGTGTCATCAGAAATGGCTATGCGTGTCAGTGCTGACACGCGTGTCATAGGTTCTCCATCACTGTACCCAGGCGCTGGCACACAAGTCCTTTCACTCCACAAGAATCTGGCTAAGGCCAGTAAAGCTGTCAGTCACCCATACGCCAACATGAAGCCACCACACTGCTCCTGACCATAGCCATGTCATCATCTAAACTGAAGTCTGTCAGACTCAACAACCCATTTCTCAAGCTTATACCTATAGCCCATGCACAGTAAACACAAGTCATTAACTTGATCATTGCTTTTCTACATAGAAATGGTAATTTAACGGATGGGCCTTTGGAGTGTGTGAAGCTGCATTAACCTTGAACCTGTGCTTTGCTTGCAGTGTTTCCTCTCCTGCGGCTCTCCCCCACCCCCGCGGACGACTACAACTTTAATTTAGATGACAGTGAAGGAGTGTGTGACCTGTTTGATGTCCAGATACTAAATTATTAGACTCCTTGGAAACCTGGGACAGTTATCTACCTCTAATTGAAACCTTGTAGACGTGCTAATAACCTGAGTATTTATCATGAAGTAACACCTGTTTAGGTCGCTGATTCTGACGTCTTCTTCCCTAACTCTTGCTCTCTGACTTCTCAAAACGTCAACTGTGGAAACGGCTCCGAAGCCCCTAGAGTGACTGCATTCTGGGACTTGAACTTCCTTCCAATTCTAACTCCTGTTTTACTCTTATGAGAGGGAAGTTAGAAGAAGGTTAAAGGTCATCAAAAACCGAAATGGCCAAGGGCTGGTCACTTACTAGTATTTGTGTTCCGCTTTTACTGCCATGAAACTGTCCATATTTCTGCGCTCCAATCCTGACAGTCACTGCCACGTATGAGGTGAAGGTGTCCGAGAGGCTGCGGTCACTTCCCATGAAGAGTTTGTGAAGTGCCTTCGTTCTAGCACTTTAAGTTCACCACGTTTGCTGACTCCTGACATTCCACTTTCCTGGATTATAGGAGAGGGCTGTTTATGTAGTTTGTTTTTAAAATGTGCCAATGCCTGTACATTAACAAGATTTTTAAAAATAAAGTTGTATAGAGCATTTAATTTATTGGTCTTTGGGGGAATCTGATGCATCACCAGGTGCATTACAACTGAGCCATTAATCTCGTAGCTTCGTCAACATTCACGGGTCTGCTTTCCGGACTGGGCTGAAGAGCCTGGGGGAGGGAGGGAAGCGTTCCGTGTGAGCATAGGTAACAGGAGTGCACAAATGACCGTCCGCTAGTGCCCAACTCCATTTCCACTCCCGCCTTTGGACGCATGGTAACTTCTCATGTTCACAGTGTTCATGCATGTGCTACACATACAGCACACCACGTACACCAGAGAGCCGAGTACTTACAGACCACATTCGACTTACAGGCTGTGAAATTTGGGGTTAATTTACTAGCCTCCAGTTTACTAAAAGGAAATGCTCTACGCACCAGCTGTTTCTGCAGAGGCTCAAGGGAAAGGCCTTGAGAGAAGTGCGCAAGCTCCTTCTGTATGTCCACAAAAGCTTCATTCATTCTTTTAACTTTTTCAGCATTCACAATGTTTATCTTTTTAAAAAAGAAAAAGAACATTAATCCATGACCTCATAACCCTTAAGGATAAAATATACTCAACCTTCATTTAACCTTGTTAAACCTAAATTCTTAATAAGACAATTGTACCAGTTTCTGGGCAAGCTTCACACTAAAACTCTCGGTCTTATTGGGCAATGTTGGACAAAAGGTTCGTTTTTTAAGAAGGACAAGTATGTGGAACACCCGCTATCTGACTTCACCTGGGTAAGCAGGCCAGTGCGTGGACCAGATGGCCCAGCTGTAACTCTCGCCAATGAGGCGGGAGCCCGCATCCCATGCTCCCGTCCTGCTAACGGCCTCAGCCTCCCTCACGTTCTGGCCCAGCCATCGGGCAGCCCCCTCTTGAATGTGAACGGTGGGGCGGAGGTCCTATTCTTCCTGTAAACCTTATGCCCTGGCACACGCTGGCCCCGCCCTCCCGCTGTCACCTGCCAACACCAGGACTACCTGCTCCACGAAGGACGTCCAGCCTCGGGGGAGGTACAGGGGCAGGCTCACTACGCTCCAGGCCCGGCGTCACTGCCTGGGGCGTCACCAACCACCTAACGCTGTGGCCTCGTCTGCCGGTCCTCACCTGTCCACATGCCGTTTAGTCAGGGTTCTCACACCTCACTGCAGCCTCCGCGGCCATTATTCCGTTCCTGCACTCCCTCAGCCAGCACAGACCCAAGACCATTATTTCCTCAACCACTGCACTTTCCTTTCCACGTCTCTCCCATGTCATACTTGCCCGCAAGCCAGTTACACTCACTGATCAGACTGCTGAGCCTAAAACCAAAGCCCTAGAAACTCGTAGCCGGGTGAGTGGCTTCATTTTAAATCCATGGCCACAAACTTCTGACCACTGCACGGTGCCTGGCCGCCACCGCCCTCTGGTAAGTCAGGCTATTTTCTGAGAAAACGACATGACCAGGCTGCCAACCCACACGCCTCCCTCTGGGACACTTCCTCCAGCACAGGAGGCTCCGGGGCTCCCACCTGAGGGAGCCCCACCTGGGCCGTGGCAGCTCTCTGCCCGGGACACGCTGCTCCCGGCGCCTCCGCGCTCTGTGCATCACTAGCTCCTTCTCACTCAGGTCTGGGCCCCTGTCAACTGAAGACGATTCCATGTGAAATTGTCACTCCAAACCCGTCATATCACCGGCCTTATTTCCTTTATAGCATTTCCAAAATCATAAAGTCACTTGATCAAAAGCTGACCTCAACTAGTTCATGAAAACTGAAAAATAAAATGTTCCATTTCTGTGTGCTATCATGATATTTACTAAGTCCCAGAGAGCTGATGCCACATACTACTTCAACTTGAAAACATTTTCTGCAGGACTCACTCTGCTATATATATCCTGATGAATAAATTTCCTATTTCCCAAATATAAGAAAAAACAAAAAAGATAAACTTTTCACATTTTGCATTTTAAGGAACACAGTATGGTATTCTCACTTGACAGGTTCTTGAATATGCCTGAGGTCAGAGAGAAGGACCTGTTCTGACACGGGGATTTCTGAGATCCGATAAAGCTATCAAACTGCTACTTGGGAGTCTCAATGGTTTGCAGTTAATTTTTTTCGTTTTGTACATTTGGATTTTTTTAAACAAATGTTTAAAATCCTTCTGCCCTTGTAGGGAAGGCTATGAACCTGTTTTAAATAAAAGCATTTGGTTTCTCGTTAGCTCTGCCTTCATGCTTTGCTTGTAAACAAGGAAGCTGGGTGCTTAATGCTCACCTTCTTAAGATTCGTGGTAACGGGTTTTGCTTTACTTTTCCCCTTGAAGTTTTTCTGGCTGGCTATGTGGAACACACTCCTGGGCTTCTGCCCTTTCCATTTGTTCTTGGCCATTGTCTAGAAAAGAGAGAAAAGGAGCTCAATTAAGCTGTCCACATTTATGACTGTAAATCAATTTAAGTTTTTAGAGTGCAGGTACCAATTAAACCTAAGAAATTCCACCTTAATGCTGGTTATTCTTTAAGTTGCTGCATGTATTAAATTATTTCCATGTCTTCAGCCGCCTTTATATTTCCTGCTATTAGGAGTGCAGAGTAGGTATCTAATTCTTTTCTGCATTTACAGCACCTGGCCCACAGGAGGCGCCACATTCACTTCTGCTGGTTGAATCAACATTAATATCAACACAGGTGCTTTTTCAGCTTCCTGCAGCAGCCCACCACGTTAACCATCACTACCCACCCTGCTGGTCCACATGCTACTGTACCACTCTGGTGCCATATCCTAGGACAGACTCTTTCCTTCTTTTTATTCCCATGTCCTCTCCTGTGTGCCCATCCTCAAAATCAGAACTTAATCCTGTACTTCCTACTCCCGCCTCCCTTAAATTACTTTCACATCTGTCAGGTCACCTCACTGTAGATGGCTCTTGCCTTGAAACTTCAGATATTCTTTGTTCTATAGCTGAACACAAACTAAGCCTATAAGTTCTACCTTAGACACATCTCTCCAATCTCTTTAACAATGCACGTGAGGAACAATTTTTAAAATATAATAGTTAAGACTTACTGAGCTTTTACTATGTGTACAAGCACTATGCCTTCGTTTTGTGTACTTTGATTAATTTCCTCCTCACAACACTTTGTGGAAGGTACTATTTATCCCCATTCAAAGGGAAGTTAATGTGCCCACTGTCACAGCAGAAGTAATCAGGGAATGCCACGCAGAGCTAGTGGTGGCATATGGCCACTCCTGTCCAGAGGGGGAAAACGTAGGCTTACAGTTGTGAGTACGTGGAAGTTTGTTCTTGTATTATTATTTACTAGAGGCCCAGTGCACGAAACTCATGCACTGTTGTGGGGGAGGGTGTATGTCCCTCAGCCCAGCCTACACCCTTTTGCAATCTGGGACCCTTCGGGGGATGTCCGCCTGCCAGCTTAAGCCCAAGGGGATTGGGCCTAAACCGGCAGTTAGACATCCCTCTCACAGTCCGGGGCTCTTGCAGTCCAGGACCCCTCACTCCTTACCGCCTGCCTGCAGCAGAGGTGGGAGAGGCTCCCTCCACTGCCGCTGCGCTCGCCAGCCGTGAGCCTGGCTTCTGAAGTGCACTGACCACCAGGAGGCACCTCCTGCATTGAGCATCTGTCCCCTGGTGGTCAGTGGGTGTCATAGCGACTGGTAGTTCCGCCGTTCAATCGATTTGCATATTAGGGTTTTATTATATAAGATTAACTAGAGGGCCAGTGCACAAATTCGTGCACCAGTGGGGTCCCTCAGCCTGGCCTGTGGGATTGGGCTGAAACCGGCTCTCTGACATCCCTGAGGGGTCCAGGATTGCACGAGGGCACAGGCCAGGCTAAGGGACCCCACCAGTGCACAATCAGGCCGAGGAGGGTCGCGGGAGGTTGGCCAGCTGGGGGGGGGGGGGACCACGGGAGGGCTCCAGGGCCTGTCTGGCCCATCTCGCTCAGTCCCGATTGGCCAGACCCCAGCAGCCAGCTAACCTACCTGTTGGAGCACCTGCCCCCTGGTGATCAGTGTATGTCATAGCAAGTGGTTAAGCAGCCTTAGCATATCATTAGCATATTACGCTTTAATTAGTTGGATGGCCAACCAGACACTTAGCATATTAGGCTTTTATTATATAGGACTAGAGGCCTGATGCATGAAAATTCATGCAAGGGTAGCCCTTCTTTCCCCCCGGCTACCAGCACTGGCTTCCCTGTGGCACCCAGGACCCGGGCTTTGCTCTGGCCACCGGCCGGCACCTGGGACAAGCACAGTTTCCCTCCATCCCCAGCTTCATCAGGAAAGACTTCTGGAATGACATCCGGTCTAATTAGCATATCACCCTTTTATTATCATAGATTATTGTATTACTTTCCATACAACTACTTTTGCCCGACCCTGTATAAATGAAAATGCAATACAAAAGCATGATGTAATATTTTCTGGGTTACTGCTAGTCCCTAGATTTGGTTAGATCATGGGCTTGGGCAAACAATACCCATGGGCCAAGGTTGGAGACCAGGTGTAAGCTGACACAGTGTCCCCTGACTTGTTTCGATCTAACTTATTTTGATGGCACATTCCTATTGTCAGCAGATGAGCAGAATAGAGAGACCTTTCATAGCTTATCAAAAGTCTGTAAATATTTACTGAGAACTTGGCCTCCTGACTTCTCTTAGAGATTAAGAAGAACAGAGAGTACATTCCTCTTTGTTGACCTCCTATTCAGTAGTTGTGTATAAAAGGCATTACGCGGTTAATAAAGCGAGCTGCAGTAGCTCGACGGCTGCAGTCGGTCGACGACCACCTGAAGACTCCTCCCGACCCCGCTGTCCTTTCTTTTCTCAATTCCCACCTCCCTACCTCAGCCCGGTTCACCTGTCAGGCTGGCCCTGACAGGCCAAATCAGGTCAGACACCTTCTTTGTAAATAAAGTTTTATTAGAACAGAGCTATGTCCATTCAACTATGTATTGTCTTACAGGTGCTTTCCTGCTATAACTGTGGTCCACAAAGCCTAAAGTATTTACTATCTGGCCCTTTACAGAAAGACTGTCCGCCCCTGTCACAAGCCATGTGCACCCAACTCTACCCTGAAGAGTCTATGAAATGAACATGCTAATGCAAAAAACCTGTGAGGGCACAAGAAGCAATGTCCTCTGTGGCAGCTGCTGGGACCCGGGACCCAGACACATCTGTCACTCTCCTCCACCTCCCAGGCACCCACCGCTGCACATTGTTCTCTGAAGACACCTGCACATTCCTGCTTCCTTCCCTTTGCTCACATTGTATCTCTCGACTGAAGTTTACATCCTCCAAGTCCCCAACTACGTAACAGCCACCCTTTCCACCCCAAGAGTAGTTAATACTTAAGCAGTTATGGTGGGTAGTTCCGTCCTAGGCTGGTATCTTCACTGACGAGGTCAACCTTTACCTTAACTGAGCCTATCTGTCTTTTTGCATCTAGGATAACACACCCTTAAAATGTCTGGGTAACTTGTAACTTCCCTTTCTCTGGACCCCTTGGGGCACAAGCTAATGTGCAGGTGCCAGGACAGAGACCACAAATTTCTTCATTATCATGTTAATTGTTCCTGCACCCACCTAAGTATGTGTCCATCATTGTACTTTTTATCCAATCCCAGGGGTTTCCCCGCTTTGCTTTCTCCCGCCTCTCTAGTCCATCACCAATGGATTTCATGTAACCCACCTACGTCCTTCCTTTGATTGTAATGTATAAACATAGATGTAACCCGCCATTCTCCGGAGCATCATCTCAATCCATCGAGATTCTGCTTCCCGGCAACTGTCGAGTTTGGCTCAAAAACTCACAATAATTCTTTACAGGTCTGAATGTTTTTTCAAATTAACAACACTACAGAAAAGACTTTATTATAGAAGAAAAAGAAAATACACATGTTTCCCCAAGTTCAGTGACCTAAAATCCAATAGTAACCAAACTCCAACCACTCTAGCACTCATTCATCAATTACTTCCATGTCCAGGTGGCACAGAACGACATACACCTGAAACACACAGGCCGTCACAGGCAGGCTCATGGGGAAGGTAAGAGCCTAGTTGGGGGGACAGGGAATACCCCTGACAACCGCGTGGAAACCATGACGCCAGACAAACCCAGAAACTGGCCCCGGCCCAGGCCTGAGGCCCAGCGGTCGGAGACGGGCGGCGGACCCGGTCCGGCCACAGCGGCGCGAGGCCCGCCAGCCCCGGTCCGGCCACAGCGGCGCGAGGCCCGCCAGCCCTGCCCCAGCCCCAAACGCCCCACCAACCTCTCACCAGGCCGACCTCTCACACCCTCGCGTTGCTGCTCGCTACTCCAGCTCCGGTGACGCCACAGGCACGCGCAGGATCCAGGAAGTTCCGGGAGGCAGCCAATTAAACTTCCTCTCCTAGACCGCGGTTCCGCCCACCGAGCAGAGCCCCGCCCACAAAGCGAAGGTCTATTGGTGACTCGGCCAGAACGCGAGGCAAGCCCCGCCCACAGAACGTAGCCCCCACTCACCGAGGTTGGTAGTACCCACACAAAGCCCCGCCCACCGAACGTACTGAACGTAGTTCCGCCCTTGAGCAGGCTCCCGCCCCTGACATAGCCCCGCCCACAGGGCTCTTGTTTCTGAGCACAGTATCTGAGTGCAGCGACGCCCCGCCTCCGCAGGAAGTCCCGCCCTCCGCGCGAAGCCCCGCCCTCTACAGGAACTCCGGTCCCCAGCGTCCCCTGTCTAAGCGGAGCTGTGGTTTAGCAAACACCGTTGGTCACTGACCCGAGAGGACGTCATCCGAGCGGTCGCCCTAGGCCTCTGCCTTCGGTCCCAGGAGGGGGCGCTCGCACCCTGGCTGGCGTCCAGGCGCAAGGAGCCCAAGTCCTTTCCTCAGGGTGTTTCCTCGCTTCTCAGCGCGTGTGGGGCCAGGCAGGGCGCAGGCCACACGAAGATGTTGCCAGGAGGGTGTCAGGAGCTTCAGCAACGCAGCGGTCGCACGCCTGCCTTCCGGCGTCCGCGTGCACCCCCGTTCTGATCTCAAGGCTCACTGTCTGGAAAGTAACCCCACGCTTCCAGAGCATCCCTCTTGCGAGTCTTAGGTCACACGGTGTCACGTGCCTCGCTGCCTCCTGTGGACGCCCTGGAAAGCCCGGTGTCCCCGGCGCACAGGTGACGTTCCTACCTGACTCTCCTGGGGAAGCGCGCGGCCTGGCCGCGGGATGCCGCCTCCGCGGACGGGGGTCCCAGGCCTCAGCTTCAGCTGTTCGCTCGGCAGTGCCTGTAATTCATGCCCCACCGCCTGCCTGCCTGCCTGCCTGCCATCGTCGCTCTGTCCCCTTTGTCCCACCCACGTCCCGCAGCTCCATGCCCGGGAGCTGGGACTTCACATTTGCTCAGTGACGAAATGCCCTGAAAACGACTTCGAAGCTCTGTCATCTGATGAGCAAATCCCTGGAGGAGCACTTCTTTTATCTCCGCTCCACAAATCTGTTTTCAACTTAAGGAAGCAGGTTTTATCCAGAGATATCTGGCCAAATGCCTAGAAATCCCAAACCTGAACATAGCAAATAGCCGAAGGTTGAGAAGGGTGCAGTGCATATCAGAGGCCATAAAAACATCCTAAGGTACAAGAAGTCCTTCCGCGGATTTTATGGTTCTTGGTTAAAATGCAAGTAATAGTGTAAAACGACAGGAATTGTGACACAGGTGCATGTTTAAAACCCAGAAGACTGGCAAGGGCAAAGAAGGACGTGTGTTACTAAATTAGAATCTGACACTGAATTCCAGCGGTGTTTAAAGAAAAAAAGGGGGGAAGGATGCTGTGCTTTGTAATGACCAAGTTCAGCTGATAAGCAAACACTCAGGCTGTCTAAAGCTCAATAGTGATTCCGTTTTTCAGTTGAAATTGTTGTCTGCACAGACCACAGTCAACAGTTTTTTACTCTCTTCTTTGTGTCTTTTTAGAACAACTCCATTGTGCTGGAACTTGGAATTACATGGCTGTCTATACTATGAAAAATACAACAAAAAACAAACGTTGGGCTCCTTAGAAACTTATTTTTTTTCTTTTCCTATTAGACCGTCATGCAGAGTCGTTGTAGACATTTGGGAAATTGAGAAAAGCATAAAGAAGTGCACACCAGTGATGAGTGTGTTCTGATCTAGCTCCCATCATCTGTCTCACCTGGGGATTGTCACAGCTTCCTGACTGCTTCCCCCTGCTTTAATCTCTCCCCAGCCCAGCAGCCAGAGGAATCCTGCTGAAACGGTGATCAGATAATGCCATCCCTCAGCTCCAAACTCCCCATGTCCCCTCATCACCCAAAGTAAAAGCCAGAGCACTCACAAGGGCCTCTGCCCGGCTCTGGGACCCCCCTGACCAACACTGCTTTCTCACTGTCCTGAAATCATGGCCCCTACATGTCTGCTAAGCTCCTCCCTCACCTCCCAGGTCTTATTTCAAATGGTGTCTTCTCAGAGAGGCCTTCTGACCACCTCTGTACCATCAGGGGCCCTCTTCTCTGCTGTGCCGTTATCCCATATATAGTTTATCCTGCTTATTATCTGTCTTCTCCATAAAGGCAGAGCTTTTTATCTGGTTTTGTTTGCAGATGTCTTTGTTCTCTAAAGCATAACAAATCACCCCAAAATTTAGTTGCTCAAAACCAGAGTCCTCACTTATTATCTCACATTTCAGTGGGGGTGGACTTTGTGGGGGCATGGCTGGATGTGTCTGGCTCGGGTCTTTCATGAGGTTTCAGGTACCCTGGATCCTCTCCATGAGGACGTCTCCGCAGGTCCGAGTGTCCCCATGAGGAGGAAGCTGATGGCCCCGACAGAGGGGTCCAAGAGACAAAGGCAGACACTGCAATGTCTCTCATGACCCGGACTCAGAAGTCACACACTGTCGCTCTGCCAGTGCCTTCAGTGAGGAAGGAGATGCCCTGAGTGCTGGCTCAGCAGCTGCTCCGTCCCCGGTGCCCAAAACTGCCAGCACAAATGTTTTTGGGCAATGAATAGATTTCAGCACTCATTTTTAAAAATATATTTTCAGCCTTTTTTCTAAGCAAATACACATATTGTTAATGAAAAAAATCAGAGTATCTCTCTAGATAAAAGTTTATAATCTATAAATATAAACATACATGTTAAGTATATTTTAAATGTAATATTTAATGTCTCTAAAATTACATCTTTTGAATATACAATAAGTTATTCCAACTCCTCATTAGCATTTCTGTCTCTAGATTTTTTTCTGCTATAAATGCATTGTGATGAGCATCCTTTTACATAGATCTCTGAGGGCATCCCCTTTGTGTTCTTGGGGAATAAGACAGTGCACCAGTAGAGTGACATTGACTTACTTATTGCAAGCCAAGCAACCATTAGCTAAATTCTTTGATAGCTGGGTTATTTTAAGCTCAATTATCTGGACATTTCAGCATTGATCTAATGTCTATACAGCTTCACTTACTTTTAAATAATCTTAGTTCTCTTTTTTCAGACTTTACTCTTGTGATGTGCTCAAATAAGATATGAAACACTCAAAATAGGATATGGATAAATTATTAGAAAACTGTGAGAGGAAGCAGAAGACCAGAAATGTAGAAAGTAGGGTTTTAGCAACTTATTCTTGTCTGACAACAGAGGACAAAACTTCTGCCTCTAGTTTCTGAAAGCTGGAATCTGAGAAGTGGCCCGAGCCGTGATTCACTGGAGAATTCTCCCTCTGGCATGAACCTGGGCCAGCATGAACCTTGGTGCCCGTGGGCTCCGTGCAATCTCCTGGCAAGGTCTCTCCTGGTCGCCTCGCACTGTGCACCCCCCACCGCAGGGCAACCTTGGGAATGGGAGGTAAGGAAATCGAAACTCCATAGAGTGCCAGCTCCATAAACCAACACTCTCCACAGATAAGCAACGATAAGACATTCCTGTGGTTAATAAGACCCAGCTGCTCAAATCACGGTGCGATGGAGGCGGGCGTGGGCTCTGCTGGAGAGCACCTTGGACTTGGGACTGCACGCTGGGCTGTGTCCCACTGGGAGCCGGCCTCTTTGTAACAGGAATCCTGCTCCTGGCTTTCCAGCCCGGTACAACCAGATGGGAACAGCCTCCTGGTTCACATTTAGGCTTTCCGAGAAGAGTGCGTGGGACATGTGCATCTCAGAGAGTCTGTGCACATGTCCTAATAAAATACACCAATTCATCCAGTGCCGACAGCATCAGTCTGACTTTCCCTTGGTATGTTACTACACTTCCCCAAGTATCTCTGTGGCTAGGGTTATCACTTCCGAGTGCTGCTCGGAACATAAGGTGTTGACACCTTGAAGAGCCTACTAAGAGTGGTTGCTGCAGGGAAGGCTAGTCTGGATCCAGTTGGTTCAAGAGTGAAGTGGAGATGATGACCATGGCCTTGGTCAGGATTCCTGGGTTTACCGGTCAGTATTAATCTTCCACTTACTTGTACTTGATGCTCGTGAACCTGGAGACAGAGGCTCTTTATTAAGGAAAACACCCACAAATCGTTGTAAAGGGTTAATTAGCAAGTTAATGGGTTCATTGACTCCAATTTTTTTTTTTTTTAGATTTAGCATGTACAGAAAAATGGAAAGAATAGTCTCATGAGCACCCACACATCCTTCAGCTAGATCCACCAGTTACTGACCGAGACACGCGAGAGTCGGTTGCAGGCAGCAGGGACTTTAGCCCCATGGCATCAGCCTTCATCTACAGTCTTCCCACCACATCGCCGCACAGACAAACATTAACATCGGTTCCGGGAGACCACCTACATGCTGTCGTGTCCACATCTGTCCTATTGCCTGGAAGATGCTATTTCCGCTGTTTTTCCCAATGTGGGACCTCAGACTTACCCATGGTGCTGGGTTTTTACGTATCTTTGGTCTCTGAATCCTAGGCTGCGTAAATATCCTGTTCCCCCATCACCTTTTGTCCAGAAGTTCTAGCTCCCATGACTGATCTTCACCTGAACCAGATATTACGTTGGCCTTGCAAAGATGGCTTTAAAATTCTGCCTTCCCATCTGTAGTTAGTAGCTAGCATTCTCTCAGAGTGAAGCATTTTTCTCTTGCTCTTTCTCCCCCTGCCCCCATGGGTAATTTGAGGGAAGGAGATTATAATCTACCAGCATGATTCTTCCTGATGGCCAATTGTCCCAAATTTGGCATATGACCTCCTACAAGCTAGGTCTGTGTGTGCTGTGTATTTTATATGACCCAGTTAGTTTTTTATGAGTTTACTTTGTTTTTTTCTAAAACCTTTTTTTTTTTAAAGAGTAACTTTAGATTCACACCAAAATTGAGAGGAAAGTATTAGGCATTTCCCATATACCTCCTGCCCCTACAAACCCAGAGCCTCCTCCATTATCAACACTCACCAAAGGGTACATTAGTTACAAATAATTAACCTACATTGATACCTCGTTATCAACCAAAGTCCAGTTTACCTCAGGGCTCACTCTCAGGGTCTGTACGTTTATGGGCTTAGAAAATGTATAATGACATGACTCCATCATTACAGTATCATACAGACTATTTTCTCTGCCCTGAAATCCTCTATGTTCCATCTATTCCTGACCCCCCGGCCCCTGACAACCACTGATTTCTTTCTGTCTCCATGGCTTTGCCTTTTTAGAAGGTCATAGAGGTGGAATCATAGAGTGGCCTTTCCAGATGGGCTTATTTCACTTAGTGATATGCATTGGCGTTTTTTTCCATGTCTTTCAGGGCTTGACAGCTCATTTCTTTTTAATGCTGAGCAATATCCCATTGTCTGGATATTTATTTTGCCACCGTTTGCTTATCCATTCACCTACTGAAGGGCGTCTTGGTTGTTTCGAAGATGTGGCAGTTATGAATAAAGCTGGCATAAACATCAAGTGCAGGCTTTTGTGTGGACATAAGTTTTTAGCTCCTTTGGGTAAATACCAAGGAACATGCCTACTGGATCCTATGGGAAGAGTATGTTTAATTTTGTAAGAAACCACCAAACTATCTTCCGAGGAGGCTGCGCCATTTTGCATTCCCACCAGCAGTGAGCGAGAGTTCTTGTTGCTCCACTTCCGCGCCTGCACTTGGTGTTGTCCGTGTTCGGGTTTTCGCCACGACTCGGTGTGGGGTGGTGTGCGTTCCAGTTACTTCCTCTGAGGACACAGGTGTGGAGCATCTTTCAGGTGCTTCTTGGCCATCTGTACATCTCTGCCGAGTTTTCAACCCATTTTTAAATCAGGTTGTTTGCTTTCTTATTGATACGTTTTAAGAGTTTTTTGTGTATTTTGGTAAGAGTCCTTTTGTATATGTGTATTTAAATACAAATACACACACACATTGTCTTCTGTGATGAAAGTGAATATAAATCAGACCTAGTGGCTCTTGTGATATTGGCACAAATACAGCCCACTGTGCCACAGAGCGTGGGTGCGGGGAGCCCGGCTCCCCACGCAGGAGGAGCACCCGGTTTACCGCGCTCAGGGCCTGGGAAACCGCTCTGCTGGCGCCCTGGGCAGGACCGGAGCGGCAGGGCCAGGCGGCTGGGGCCCTGGGCAGGACCGGAGCGGCAGGGCCAGGCGGCTGGGGCCCTGGGCAGGCCCAGGCGCTGCGGCCAGGCGGCCTACGGCCACTCAGCCCTCCTCGTGGGGCGGTGTCGAACCCACGCAGGCGGCCAGAGGGGCCTCTGGGACCTGCAGGCATGGCGTGGTGCAGCTCCCAATGGCCGGCAGGAGGAAGGGAAAGATGATCTTCAGGCAGCCACTCCTCCGTCCTCCGGAAGGTTCCTGCCATCAAAAAGCTCCTGGCACTAGTCTGTCCCTAAGTGACCCTGCACATTCAGGGTGAAATTTCAAATGGCCCCACGCTCAGCCTCAGCCGCTGGGACAGGGATCACAGTCCTGTGGGCACAGCCGCCCTCCGGGCAGAAAGGAGCCCTGGGCCAGGCCAGCAGGCCACCAGCACCCAGGGGCCTCCTCACCCTCCCGGGGAGGAAGGGGGGGCAAAGGGCTGCAGAACTTGGGGACCAAGGCACCGGCCACAGCCTGCAGAGGGTGGCGGAGAGCGCGGGAGGAGGGTGGGCCCTCAGCGGCCGACCCCGGCCAGGGCTGTGGGGAGCCCTCTGGCCGGGGCGCCGGGGCATCTTCCTGGGCCAGCGCGGCGGGACGGCCCGGAAGGGGGGTACGTGTGGGCCCGCCCGGCGCGCCCTTCCTCCCGCGGCCCCCTCACTGCTGGGCTGGCGGCGGGGCCGCCTCCCACCGCCGTGACTCACGGTCCCGGGACAGCCCGGCAGCGCCGCTTCCTCCAGACGCGCGGCGGCGGGAAGCCCGGGCCTGCCCCGCCCTCCCCTCCGCACCCACGTCCTCCGGGTTCGGAGCAGGCACCCCAGACGGCCAGCCCGGCAGGCTGAGCGCCCGCGGCCCCGGCCCGCGCTCCCCGACCGGCCGGCTGCTGCCCGGTCCCGTCCCTGCCGTCCCTCCCTCCGGCCCCCAACCATGTCGCGGCTCAGCTGGGGGTACGCGGAGCACAACGGTGAGCGCCCCACCCCACGGGAGGACCGGGCGGGCGGGGGGCCGGGGGATGGGGGGTCTGGGGGCGGGGCTCATGGGGCCACCTGGACACCTAGGTCCCTGCCCATCGGGGACCACCGCGGGAGCCGCCCTCGGGGTGTCGGTTCAGGGGTGACAACGTGCCAGGGGTGCCCTTTGGAAGCTGGGGGGGGGGGGGGGGGCGGTCCCTGGTGACAGCACTTCTGGGTTAGAGGCGTCTGAGGACACGGTGAGTGATGGTGACTCCTCCGGGAATAAACCCTGGAAAACGCTTACACTGGATTTAAGAAACTCGAATCACTGGACCGGCAGCTCTGAGAAGGCAGGTGCCTCCTGGGCACCCGGATGCACTGCGTCTTGCTGGCTCCGGGGGCCCGGGTTCTTTCTGGAAGGTGAAGGTGGAGTGGGGCTCCTTCTCCAGCACCCCCACCCCCCGCCCCCCAACACACCCTGCAGACACTGCGGGTCAGCGAAGGGATTGAAATTAAAGCACGTGGGAAAATGCAGTCACTGATGGCTATTCTAAATGATCAAAAGTAAACCATTTCCTCATTTTTTCTATTAAACAACTTATTCAGCTTATGTTTTCAAATACTGATTATTTAAACCAATTGCAAAGTGATACCTAGAAAGCCTTATAGTGAATCACTGTCAAAATTAGGCAGGGGAGGGGAGGAAGATTAATCAAAGAACTTATGCATATATGCGGAACCCATGGACACACACAATAGTGGGTGAAGGCGGGGGTGGGGAGGGTGCAGGGGAGAGGGGGTCAAAGGGGGAAAAAGGGGACATCTGTAATACTTGCAACAATAAAGATAAATTTAGAAAAAAGAAATAGAAAAAATTGGGCCTGTGACTAATAATTATTATTATTACTATTATTATTGGACAAACATATATTATTGAATAGTACTGTGTAGTTGATTTTTATAGAAACTTTACTTTGACAAAGAAACAGAAAAGCTTCACTTTTAATTGTAGCCTTTTGATGTTATAATTAATTTGCCAATAAAAATGATAGCAGATAACATTTAGGACTTTAAAACATGAAGAATAACTTCGGTGTATTTCTTTCTGATGGAGGCTATAATTATCATCTTACATTTCACTAATTTCCAATTTATGTTTGGGGGGGGGGGCACAAAATCAATTTTCTTTAATTCCCTCTCTGCTGGAATAGCCCTGAGCATTGTAGTTAGTGGTTACTGCAGGCCAGCAGGGCCCTGACTGGTCAGGAAGAGCGTGTTTTGGATCAAGGAGTAGTGATGACTCTGTAATATGTTGGGAAACATTGAAGCTGTCTGCAGAAATTTTTGGAATCTTCTTAGGAGAGCTGTTAGCGAGGAGTGATTCCGCAGCTTTCTATGAATGGGGAGGGGGGTGTCCTGCTTCAGAAGCAATAGCGATGAGGGGACACCTTGAAGTCTGTCACCTGCGGCCAAGTCCCACTGGAAACGATGCATCCGGCTGGCAGGGTGATGCTTTCTGGTTAGACTGTGGGCGAGCGGCTGGCAGGAGCCTTGGAGGGGGCACCTTCCCCAGCCACGTAGAGCTCCTCCATCACGCACCTTCCGAGGTGCTATTGGCCCCGCTCAGAAAGGTGCGGTCACTGCAAACCCGCGTCACCCTGATATTCCAAAGCTCCCGAGTCAGTGGAAGACACACCACACACCTCTCCTAAGCACCATGTGTAAGAGGGGTTAAAGTTGGAGGTTTGGACAACTTTTACAGGGCGGGGGGGGGGGGGGGGGGAGGGCGGGGGTCCTCTTAAGAGGCAGGGAATGAACTACCCTAGTAGTTAATATTTAACGTTGAGTATTTCAAAATGGTTCTGTTGTAAAGACTGGAAACCGGACAGAGTGGTTAGCAGAAGGGCACTCCGGATGAAAGAGTCGGCAGATCTGAAGTCTAATGTGCTTTAGGCGGTCATGCCTGGTGGCGGGGAGAGAGAGAGAGAGAGAGAGAGAGAGAGAGAGAGAGAGAGAGAGAGAGAGAGAGAGAGAAGAGAGAGAGAGAGAGAGAGAGAGAGCGCGAGCGCAGGACTATCCTGTGCCAGCGAGTGCAGCAAGGTGAGTGCGGGACCTCGTCACCGAGGAGCGGGTGCTTTTCTGTAAAAGCTGCAGGCGAGGACTTGCGAGCTCAAGGGCCTTCCAGCCCAAAGCGTCAGGCCCCGGGGGACTGGAGCTGAGTGTGCGGTGTGCGCTCCGCGGTGACGGTCCTCCTGAAGCTAATGCGAGGGAAACGGTATTCCTTCTTTTCTGACAAAAGGAGGAGTCATGCATGGGGGAATGCGATTTAGAGATGGCAGCTGTTGCCCACGGTGGCAGCTTTGCATTTCTTGAAGAATGTATTCTAAACCTTACCTTTAGAAATGCTCGTGTCGCCAGTACCAGCGTGGCGGGCGTGGTCACGCTGCGCCATCCGTGGAATAAGAGCCTGAGTTTGGAGAAGCCAGGCCCGCGGGCTGGGGAGGGAAGAGCTCTCCCAGCTGTGGGGCCGCTGGGGCGGGAGCAGGGGAGGAGACGGAGAGGCCGCGGGGGTCCCTGTCCACGGACGTGCTGCGCACTGGGAGCCAGAACTCGAGTCCGGTCTCTAGAGCAGGGGTCCTCAAACTTTTTAAACAGGGGCCAGCTCACTGCCCCTCAGACCGTTGGAGGGCCGGACTATAGATAAAAAACTATGAACAAATTCCTATGCACACTGCACATATCTTATTTTGAAGTAAAAAAACAAAACGGCAAAACACCCGCATGTGGCCCGTGGGCCGTAGTGTGAGGACGCCTGCTCTGCGGGCTGCGGGCTCACATCATTTTCCAAAGGCGTCCGCCTGGGAGCCTGGCGCCCTTTTGGCTTTCTGAGTAGAGGATCGGGGTGACCAGGGTCCCGGCTTTGGAATGCAAATGCAGCGTTGGCAAAGCAAACACAGAGGCCCCCTGCCGTGCAGAACGGAGAAACTAACTGTGCCCTGACTCCACGCAGGTGACCCCAACAGGCCGTTCTGGCACGGCGCAGCGTGGCGCTGGGATTGCCGGGGAGAGTGTGATTCCCGCTCACTCCGCTGTCCCTCTCCCAGCGGGAACCCGGCCCGCAGCTCCCCTCACTCCTGGGCTGAGGCGGATCTCTGTCTCGGGATGAATCGCGCCGTTGTTTTCCGCCTGGCAGGAAAGTGCCTTTGGAAAGTACCTTATAAAACAAACATGCTCCTTTGTCCACCAGCGTTTGTTTGATTCTGAAAATGAGTGAATGCAAACCAGGAAGTCTCCACGCCTCTAAGAAGAGCAAGGAGTCTGTAAAACAGCAGCCCTCGGTTAGGTGTGAAGGCCCTGAGGGTGGAGACCTTTTACTAACCCGTCCTCTCTCAGACTCAAGCACAGCGTGTTGAACGAAACCCCTGTTTAGTCCTTCTCTCTGGTCCTGTGTGCTCTGTCTAGGTCCTGTTCACTGGAACCAACTCTTCCCCATCGCTGATGGGGATCAGCAGTCGCCGATTGAGATTAAAACCAAGGAAGCGAAGTTCGACTCTTCCCTCCGACCCCTTAGCATCACGTATGACTCGAGCTCTGCCAAAATCATCAGTAACAGTGGCCATTCCTTCAGCGTCGACTTTGATGACACGGAGGACAAATCAGGTGGGCTTTCTATTGGGGGGGAGGTGAGGGGCTCGGACAATTGGACGGTAACTTCTTTTCTCTCTTATTTGAAACACCTACCCATTGTATGTGCCTGTTAGTACTTTGCTGGGACCTGTAATGAAAGTTGTGTTTGATTAGTTCAGGGACAGTGTCTTTCACACCATCAGTAGACGATGGCCAACCAAATGGAACCGTATCATTTATACGTAACACACGAGCCAAATGAATAGAAAGCGTGTTTCCTTCACCTGCCAGCACAGCTATGGCCCCAGAAGCAGATTAGTATCAAGTTTAAAAGTCAGGTGAAAGAGAAGGTTAGGAGATTCATGTTTTAAGGCTGCTGACAAATTATTTTTACTTTTAGTCCAGTATTAGGATGATGCTGTATTTGCTCTATTAATGATACATATAGTTAAATTTTAAAAACCCTTCATTGGAAGAAAGCTTTCACTTACTCAATAAGCTCAGCTTTGGTTTAGTCGCAGTTCCCCGTGTTTATGTAATGCTATATTGTTAGCTAGAATTATAAGCCCATAAAATTCCTCCCTCATACTTGTCAAATTCGTAAAAGTGATTCATATTTATTCAGAGCATTGTAAAACGTGCACAAAGGAAGGCTAACACGTGGTGTTTTCAACTTGTGGGGAAAGGAGGGACCTTGCTTTTCCTGTGTTAAGATGGAGACAATACTGTCTATCTACTCATCCAGGCTGGAAGTGAGATGAATAATTTGACGCTTGAAAACACGAAGTAAAATTGAAAGTGTTTTGCGGCCATTCTTCATCGTATCCCACAGCCTGACTGTTTGGTCAGAGACCATCTCACAGGCAGGCGAGGCCACTGTGACCCTCTGGCTCCCCGCCCCCCAGTGCGGAGCCCTGCTCCGGCGGGCGGTCAGCACACGGGCCCCGTGGTCATGGTCGCGGGTGGGACACGTTAGCACAGACGTTCCCGCGTGGAGCCCAGCGAGGCAGCGGGAGGCTCCACCAGGCGGGGCTGCGCTAATCTGGGTGAAGCCCCGGGCTCGGTCAGGCTTCCCAGAGCAGCCAGGATGCCAGGCCTTTGGGGACCTCCGTCTTCCTCCTGGGCCAGCGCAGCCTCAACAACAGCTGGATGTCAGTGGCCTCCGGCTAGTTATTTTATGTACACACCATTACATGCAGTTACAAGACTTGTCAAGAATGCCCCACCTTACATCAGCAGGAAAGATGGTGAGAATTGCATATGCCGTTTTCTATGAACAGCAAGAAACAAAAGGACAAGGTAATGCGCTTGTTTGGTCCAGACACAGCTACCCACCCAGATCATGTGAAACCCCTGGTACAGAGGTGAGAGGCAATGGCACAGGGCCCGTGGGGGACAGAGCCACAGCCCTCCTCACCCCTCCTCTCCGCTCACCTGCAGCTGTGCACCCGTCAGCTGTGCGGCCGGCACTCCCTGCTGCTGAGTGATGGAGATGCGCCCTGTCGGTGTGGGATGCTGAGCTTGGCCTCCGGGCCTCCGGGCCTCCGGGCCTCTGGGCCTCCGGGCCTGCCCAGCAGAGATTAATCGTTAGGAGACGCTTTTCTGTCTTCTTAAGAATGATTCCATTGCCATAATTGTATTTTTTAAATATATTTTTATTGAGCCAAGAGAAGAAAGGAAAGAGAGAGAGATAGAAACATCAATGATGAGAGAGAATCATCGATCGGCTGCCTCCGGCACGCCCCGCACTGGGGATCGAGCCCATGCACGGGCCCTGACCAGGAATGGAACCAAGACCTCTTGGTTCATAGGTCGACACTCAACCACTGAGCCCTCCTGGCTGGGCTCTGTTGCCGAGGTTTTAGAGAGCATATTTGTGGAGGCAAAGTGCTAAAAATATGCTCTGCCCAAGTGGCAACATCTGATGGGTTTTTAAAAAGAGTTAATTCTGTCCCGTGTTTCCTATTTCCCTAAGAAGATGCGCTCACTCTGCCCGCATCTGTAGAAGCAACAGCGGTATCGCAGTAATCATAGCTCGCGGGGCCAGCTGTCTGTCTACGGGGCAGGGGCAGGGCCGTGCGCTCCGTTTTTCTCGTTCCCCATGACATTGGGGGCAGGCGTTGTTGCTCTCCGGGGCCATGGCCTGACAGCTGGAGCTCAAGGTCAGAGAGTTTGTGCAAGGTCACGGGTGGTGAAGCCAAGGCGAGCCCAGGTCTTCGAAGTGCTGAAGGCGCTCCTGCGCCGCCTGCTGGCTCCGGGGCCGGGCAGCCTTCGGGCTCCCTGTGCTGCACCAGAGTGCAGCCTGCTGGGCTCCCAGGCGCCCCCGCCGCTGTCCTGTGGACGCGCTCACCCCTCACAGTGCGTTTCCACTCCTCGCCCGCCTGGAAGCTGGGTCCCTGCCCGAGAACGAACGCCAGGCACCTTTGTCGCCCCTTCCTCATGCCGCGGATTCCGGGAGACGCTGTGGGGCCGCGGAAGCACTCCTCTTGCTAACAGTGTCCCCTGTGTTGCTGTGTAGTCCTGCGAGGGGGGCCGCTCACGGGAAGATACCGGCTGCGGCAGTTTCACCTGCACTGGGGGTCCACGGACGACCACGGCTCTGAGCACGTGGTGGACGGAGTGAGGTACGCCGCCGAGGTAAGCCATCGGCCAGCTCCTGACAGAGCTGTCCTCTCTGGTGGGAGGGAAGGGGCCCGGGGAGGCGTCCTTGACCCCAAATAGGTCCCGAGCCTATCAGGGTCTCAGTCTGGGACCTTGCCTCGTTCCGTCAGCGCAGGAGCTTGTCAGCGAGCTGCGAACGGTGGGAGCCTCCGAGCGACCCCGAGGGTTCGGGTCACGGAGCCTGTGCGAACGTGAGCACCCGGACTCGGGGGCGGGTGGGGAACTGGCCCAGGAAGCATCAGGTCTGTGTGACACCAAGTCACAGCTCGCTCCTGAGAGGCCAGCGAGCGGGGGAGAAAAACATTCGTGGCCGGCCCAGCTCTGCATGTTTGGTCCAGACACAGCTCCCACCCAGATCATGTGAAACCCCTGGAACAGAGGTGAGAGGCCACGGCACAGGGCCCGTGGGGGACAGAGCCACAGCCCTCCTCACCCCTCCTCTCCGCTCACCTGCAGCTGTGCACCCGTCAGGCTGTGAGCAGGACCTGACGTCCTGGCTTCCTCACCGGGGTCACTCCTTCTCTTTAGGGTGCTAGCCTTTAAGAATACCCTACCTCTGCCCGGCCGGCATGGCTCAGTGGTTGAGCGTCAACCTATGAACCAGGAGGTCACGGTTCAATTCCGGTCAGGGTACCTGCCCGGGTTGTGAGCTTGATCCCCAGTGCGGGGCGTGTAGGAGGCAACTGATGGATGATTCTCTCTCATCATTGATGTTTCTATCTCTCCCTCCCCCTTCCTCTCTGAAATCAATAAAAATATATTTTTTAAAAGCTTACTTTTTCTAATCCCCTGGCTTAAAGCACAAAGCATAATACAATTAAATACTGCTGACCCCGACTTTACCATAAAACGGGAGGGAATTACCTGCAACTCGGCCAACGCTACTTCCGTGTGCCCTGGTGCCGGCTCGGCAGACGGAGGACCTTGCAGGCGGCCCGTGCTCATCCGCCCTCAGGCTTAGAGCGGCCAGGCCCCCTGTGCACCCCGCTGTGCGGAGAAGCCCAGCAGACGGCAGAAGGACTTGCTGCCGGTTTTATTCTTCCATCACTTGTACATCTGCTGTTCGGGGCTATTACCCAAAGGCCTGGTCACCTCCTGAGTGCTTTGTGCGAGAGCAGGGGCTCCCAGGCTGCGGGGGTGGGGCCCCGAATCCGAGACAATGACAGATGCCCAGGCTGCGGGGGGGGGGGGCCCGAATCCGAGACAATGACAGATGCCCAGGCTGCGGGGGGCGGGGGGGGGGCATAGCCTCCTGTGCTCAGCTTGACCGCTCAGTATTGTCCATGCTTGTTTTGTGAAGTTCTGTGTCTGAACGTAACGCATTCTGAGTCTCAGAAGCTCTGGGGCTGGGCCGGGCTCTGTCATGTCCCAAGGCAGCTGGGGACAGTGGCCCACCCTCCACACGCCTGAGCGTGGCCCTGGAGGCGACGGGTGGCGCTCTCCGCGTTGGGCTCCGAGTCTGGCCGCCGGGACTGCGGACGGGCCTTGACGCCGTGGGGCCTCCCGGGTCCCTGCGGATCAGGGGTCTTTCTTGTTTCGTAGAAGAGGCAGCAGGACGGGCCCGGCGGCCTGCCCCGAGCGGCGCGTGTGCCTCGGTGGGCGAGAGCCCCACACTGGCAGGCGTGCCCGTGTGATTGGAGCGTGGACAACGGCACGTGGCAGAGGCTGGGGGCTGAGCTGTTTTCTAAGAGCCGGACGTCACTGACTGGCTTTGAATTAGAAAGTGATAATTTTTTGCATTTAAAAAATATCATTCACGCTACAGCTAGAGGAGAGATTGGGGTGACGCCGGAGGGCCTAGGGTCAGTGAGGAGCCTGGGGGATCCTGGTGGCAGGCGACAGTGCAGGTGGCCGGCTGTCCAGCGGGTGGGGGGGGGAGCGGAAGGCAGATGTCTGCTGCTGCGACTGGGGTGCTGCGGAGAGGAAGTCTGGCCTTGCAGGTGGGCGCGCTGTCACAGGTAGACGGTAAGCACGCAGACGGATGGGTGAGTTCTCTGACGGAGCAATGCCACGTGGTCGCCTCGAGGGCTGAGTGACGGAGCAATGACACATGGTCGTGTTGAGGGCTGAGTGACAGAGCAATGCCACGTGGTCGCCTCGAGGACTGAGTGATGGAGCAATGACACATGGTCGTGTTGAGGGCTGAGTGACAGAGCAATGCCACGTGGTCGCCTCGAGGACTGAGTGATGGAGCAATGACACATGGTCGTGTTGAGGGCTGAGTGACAGAGCAATGCCACGTGGTCGCCTCGAGGACTGAGTGATGGAGCAATGACACATGGTCGTGTTGAGGGCTGAGTGACAGAGCAATGCCACGTGGTCGTGTCGAGGGCTGAGTGACGCGGCAATGCCACGTGGTCGCCTCGAGGGCTGAGTGACGCGGCAATGCCACCTGGTCGCCTCGAGGGCTGAGTGACGAGGCAATGCCACGTGGTCGCCTCGAGGGCTGAGTGACAGAGCAATGCCACCTGGTCGCGTCGAGGGCTGAGTGACGGGGCAATGCCACGTGGTCGTGTCGAGGGCTGAGTGACGGGGCAATGCCACGTGGTCGCGTCGAGGGCTGAGTGACGGGGCAATGCCACGTGGTCGTGTCGAGGGCTGAGTGGTCAGGAGGGGCCCTTGGAGATGCCACGTGAATTGAGACCGAATGGCCAGAAGCCGCTCGGAGAAAATCCAGAGAGCGCTTTCCAGGAAGCGGGGCAGCAGGACAGCTCGGGCAGGAGGGTGTCGTGCTGGGAAGGCAAAGGCGTTGGCCTCCGTGAGGGCGGGCGTGTGGGCCTGAGCAGGTCAGGGTCCTCCGCTGTGTGCGTGTGCGGGACGAGGACAGAGGCCCATCGTGTGCGGGACGAGGATAGAGGCCCATCGTGTGCGGGACGAGGACAGAGGCCCATCGTGTGCGGGACGAGGACAGAGGCCCATCGTGTGCGGGACGAGGACAGAGGCCCATCGTGTGCGGGACGAGGACAGAGGCCCATCGTGTGCGGGACGAGGATAGAGGCCCATCGTGTGCGGGACGAGGACAGAGGCCCATCGTGTGCGGGACGAGGACAGAGGCCCATCGTGTGCGGGACGAGGACAGAGGCCCATCGTGTGCGGGACGAGGACAGAGGCGGTGCCGCGGGGCGCGGGTGCTCTGTGTCTTAGGAAACCGCTCGCTGTCTGGGGAGAGGTGAGGCCGGAGGCGGTTCCGGGCCTGGGAGTGGCTTTCCAGCTACTGTGTCCTGATGTGAGGGGCGTCACCATGCTGTGTCCTCCTCACACATCAGAGAGTGAAGGGAAGGAAGACAAAGGAAGAGGCCCCGGAGAGCGGTGACACGGGAATTTAATTTGGGGCCGAACCTGCGGGGGTGGACAGTACAGCCGCACTGACCGCCGCTTCGCGAAGCTTCCCCGAGGGCCGCGTCTGCGAGGAGAGCGCCGGAGCTGCCTGGAACTCCGAGCGCACCGATGCCCAACGCACAGAGGAAGGACGCGGAGCTGAGCGGACAGCTGCGATTGCAACAGGAACGGTGCCTTCTGCACTAAGTCTTCTGCGTGTCCGTCCACAGGAGGCAGGGAGCGCTGAGGCTGACGAACACTGTTGTTCAGACATGGTTTCCACGGGGGACTCTGGTCCTTCCCTTGGCAGCCGCTGCAGTCTTCTTGTCATTCGCTCGTCACTGGGCTGTCCCTGTGAACAGGAGGCGCGTTGCCCGGGTCCGACTCGGGTGCCTGGGCCGTGCCCTCAGCCCCGGGTCCGACTCGGATGCCTGGGCCGTGCCCTCAGCCCCGGGTCCCACTCGGATGCCTGGGCCGTACGCGCAGCCCCGGGTCCCACTCGGATGCCTGGGCCGTGCCCTCAGCCCCAGGTCCGACTCGGATGCCTGGGCCGTGCCCTCAGCCCCGGGTCCCACTCGGATGCCTGGGCCGTGCCCTCAGCCCCGGGTCCCACTCGGATGCCTGGGCCGTGCCCTCAGCCCCGGGTCCCACTCGGATGCCTGGGCCGTGCCCTCAGCCCCGGGTCCCACTCGGATGCCTGGGCCGTGCCCTCAGCCCCGGGTCCCACTCGGATGCCTGGGCCGTGCCCTCAGCCCCGGGTTCCACTCGGATGCCTGGGCCGTGCGCGCAGCTGCGGGAGGTGCGTGCTCAGCAGAGGCGGGAGCGGGAGGACTGTGACAACAGCCCGGCCTCCCTGCTCTGCTCCCACAGAGTCCTGGTCGCTCTGTGTCCATTGGGAGGCCTCAGGCCTTCTCTCTCCGGCTCCATGTTTGTTTTCGGGCGCCCGTGGGCGTGAACCGGGAGTCACTCCTCAGGTTTCGGTGTCGGTGGCGTCATCTCTTACCAGGTGCGCTGGTGCGTGGGCGCTGGGCTTTGGGACAACATGCAAGTGCTTTCCTGCGGGCCCGGAGCACCGTCCGCCCCGGGTTCCTTCACCGCTTTCCCACGCCACACGGCGCGGAACACGGGCCGCGGCCACCGCGGCAGAGCCCGTGTCTCTCCGCTGTTGGGGGCGGGGTGCACTGTTTCTAGTTCACTGTTTATGGTCATTCTTTTATTTTCTTAAAAAGTATGTTTTTATTGATTTCAGAGAGGAAGGGAGAGGGGAGAGAGATAGAAACATCCATGATGAGAGAGAATCGTTGATCGGCTGCCCTCTGCATGCCCCCCACTGGGGATGGAGCCCACAACCCGGGCATGTGCCCTGACTGGGAATCGAACCGTGACCTCCTGGTTCATGGGTCGATGCTCAACCACGGAACCACACCAGCCAGGCATGCTCATTCTTCTTTATCCAGAAATCCCCCACAGGAGTTCCCTGTAGACGAACAGTTCCATTGAAAGGACGGGATAAAACCTCGAGCAGACTAATCCTTCCTCCGCTGTCATCCGGGAGGGGGTTCGTGCCAGAAACCCCCACGTTTCCTCCCTGAGGGGCCACAGGAGTCCCTTGGGGAGGTCGAACCCAAAGCCGGCCCCTCTCCCGCCGTCAAGATCTGGGCCACGCCATCTGGGTGTCACGTGGCCTGGGCTTCCTGTGGCCTCCGTCGCAGCGCACCCCCAACCGGGAAGGAGCCCCAGAGCGGTCTCTGCCGGACTGTGCGTGCCGCGTCCGTGCGCCGGTCTGTGCTCGGGGGGGGGGGGGGGGGGGCGTGTGCTGGACATGGGCGCCCTCGGGTTCGGAGGGGCCATTGCTCTTGGACAGAGTGGGACGTGGGGGAAGCCCCTCTGGTCCGGCCCGGCCCCCTCCCTCCCCTCAGCACACCGACCCTCCTCCGACCCTCTGCCTCCAGCCCAGCCTCTCTGTCCAGTTCACTCCTGCTCCCCACGCAGGGCCTGGACTCGGCCTAGAAGCTGACAGGTGAGTGGACACCTTACGGAGAATCCATGTTCACCATGGAAAGGCCTCGGTGCAGGAGTGAGCCTCTGACTGCGTCCAGGAGCCACCGCCCCGTCCGCAGCAGGGTCCCCTCTGGGGCCCACTGACGCCCCCGCCCCCAGCCTGGACCTGCCGCCAGCGGGGCCTGACCCCCGGCTGTGGACTGCAGTCCCGGGTGCGGGAGCGCGGGGCCCTACGTCACTGCGAACAGTGGCTGGGATGGTTGGGGCTCGAGGGTGTGGCAGGACTCTCTGGGGCCTCCAAGAGCTCTGGACGTGGCCGCAGCACCGTGCATGGCGGTGCAGGCCGGCCTCTGCACGCGGCTTCCCTGGGCCCGTGTCTGAGGGTGGATCTGAACAGGGCGCCGAGTCACACTGTGCCCTCCCTTCCAGCTCCACGTCGTGCACTGGAACGCGGACAAGTACCCCAGCTTCGTGGAGGCGGCTCACGCGCCTGACGGACTCGCGGTCCTGGGAGTGTTTTTACAGGTGAGGCCTCTGGCTTCACGAAAACAGCTGCTCGGCGTGGGGCAGGGTTTCAGTCGCCGAGTGGACATCCTACCATTTTTTTTAAAATAGCCTATTGATCTTTAGAGCGAGCGAGCGAGAGAGAGAGAGAGAGAGAGAGAGAGAGAGGCATCGGTGAAAGAGAAGCTTCGAGCGGCTGCCTCCTGCCACCCCCTATGGGGGATCGAGCCCGCCACCCTGACTGGGAATTAAACCCGCGACCTTTTGGTGCGTGGACTGAGCCACTCAGGCTGGGCTCTACCATTTTTTAATAGCAAATCAGTTATAGGCCTAATGGCTTCCTTTTGAAACGGATAGCAAAACTCCATGCTTATGGTTCATCTCAGGGCCTGGGGCTTTGCCTTCCAACCCCTCCTGTGTCTGTTGATCATGGTCATCAATTAGCAACAACAACAGCAGCCGGAGGTGACACGCGAGACCCCGAACGGCCCTGGGCCGGGCTTGCTGTGCTGGGCTGCACAGCGCCAGAGGGCACGCGGAGCGGAGCCGCGGCCTGCTCTGGAAGCACTGGTGGCACCGCAGTGGCTGTGGTCCCAAATGCACTGAGCACCTCTCAGTGGTCAGACAGGTATCGCTGTGGCCGCACCTGGGTGGGTGGGGCCCCCCTCCCACTGGGACCACATTCTTGCAGGGCGCTCCTCCTTGTTGCGACACCCACAGGAATGGGGAGGAGGTGCACACGTGTTCCTGAGGACTCTGCTCAGGACCATCTATCGCAGGCGTCCTCAAACCACGGCCCGCGGGCCACATGCGGGTGTTTTTGCCGTTTCGTTTTTTTACTTCAAAATAAAATATGTGCAGTGTGCATAGGAATTTGTTCATAGTTTTTTTAAACTATAGTCCGGCCCTCCAACGGTCTGAGGAACAGTGAACTGGCCCCCTGTTTAAAAAGTTTGAGGACCCCTGGTCTATTGTCTTGATCCGCAACCTCCCGTTGTTTTAGGCCGAATCTGGGGGACGTTTTTCCGCTAATGTTTTGATGTCATAGTAGTCTGTGCGGAGAGAGGGTCTGAAAGTCACACCTGGTGTGGGCGTGCAGGTGTGATGGAGGTTTCCTAAGCCAGGCTTTCCTCAAGTTCACCTGCTTCTGCAGCACCCCTAAAGCGGAGAAGCAGGGAGCTGCCACTGCCAGTTCGGGGGTCAAACTTGTAAGTCAGCCCAGGGGCCTGCAGTGTTCTGCCTCCTTCAGATTCTTCAGGCCGGAGAGCTGCGCTACACAACAATCGATGCTTGCTGTGGGCTGGCCTACGTTTTGTTTGTTTTGTTTTCAAAGAATTTAAAATCGTGACTGAAATGGAGCAATTCAGTCCTGCAACAATAACCACTTCTCACGAAATTGCATGTTTTCAGATTGGCGAATGTAATCCCCAACTGAAAAAGATCACTGACATCCTGGACTCCATTAAAGAAAAGGTAAAGCTAATTCCTGTTGACTGGTGACTAATATAGTCCCTTTTTCTGCTGAATTCTCTAGTCTTCTCTTACAAACACGGGCTGAGCCAGGGCCGAGTGCTGCTCCTGAAAGCAGCCGGCGTGTCCTTGACCAATAGAGCCGGCACAACCTGTCGCCACTCACTCCTGAAGTTTCTGAAGCAGTCTTCAATAACCCAAAATAATCGCATAAATCTATTTATGCATAATTAGTTTCTGTTGTCGGGGTTTTACAGAATAAGCCTTTGACTGCAACACATTTTAAAGACCACTTATATGAAAGCAAATCTTGTCCTTTCAAATGAATCTTAGCGATGCCTGACTTCCTCTAACATGTTTAGATGAAGGCAGGTCCTCTTTTTAAAATACAAACAGCAGGCGCCAAATAACTGCGTGACTGGGGCAGTTCCAGGGACATCTGAGGTCACTGCATGCATGTTTTTCCAAGTCTGCGACAGCTTCCCCCTTGTAAGGCTCTCTCTCCTGCCCCAGGGTAAACAAACTCGATTCACGAATTTTGACCCCTTGTGGCTGCTCCCTCCGTCCTGGGATTACTGGACCTACCCGGGGTCTCTCACCGTGCCGCCCCTCCTGGAGAGTGTCACGTGGATCATCTTAAAGCAGCCTATCAGCGTCAGCTCTCAGCAGGTAGGCCTGCTCCCGCCGGTCCCCCCCAGAGGAAACTGGGCGGAATGGTTTTCACCCCTCTGTGCCTCCCGCGGTGCTACGAGCCCGTGTTCTCCCTCCGAAGAGATGTCTGTCCCTTCCCCTTCGCCCTCTGGTTGGTGGTTTCCTCCCCACCTCTTAGCAATGCGGGGGCAGCGAGGCCCCTGGGAAGGCAGCACCGCTTGCTTCTGCCTCGAGTTTGGACTGAGACAGGAAGGGGCTGGGAGTCAAAGGGAAAGTCAGGAGAGAGGCTGCTCTTAAAAGGTGGCCTTCACCTTTCCTGCCTCAGTCCCTGGACCCGCCCCTCCCCCAGCTCCACCTTCAGGAAGCGGACCTGAGCCTCAGACCAGTGCCTGCTGAGTTTAAGAAGAAATCTGTGGCCTTTGGTGTCAGGGCTTCTGTGGGGCGTCTGAGGGCTGCAGCGTTTACTAAGAGGCTCTTCTTGAGACAAGTCTGCAGGCTCAGGAGTCTGCCAGAACCCTGCTGGGCTGGGACCTTCGGCCGACCATCTGCCAGGTGGCTGCTGTGTGTCCCCAAGGCTGCGCTTAATGGGTTTTGTTTTGTCTTTCCTTTTTGAATTACGTGCTGCAGAACCTTAGCAAGAACGCAGTCTAATAGTTTTTGCAGCTAATAAAGCACTTCTGTTCTGGGCTGGCCCCCCTGCCTAGCTGTTTATTCCCCAGTCAAAGACTAGAGCTGGTGGACCTCTGCCAAGGTCAAGGTCAAAGACTAGAGCTGGTGGACCTCCACCAAGGTCAAGGTCAAAGACTAGAGCTGGTTGACCTCCGCCAAGGCCATGTCCGGGGCACTTCCCCTTGCTGTGAGGTTCATGCGCCACTTCTGGTGGCCTTGTCTTTAGGACAAAACACCAATAATGCCTGGGGCCTACTTATTAATACTTTTACAAAGATCTGCATAGACATCTAGAGCTTGCCTGACACGAAATTTGCTGTGAGTTTTTCCATTAGAAACAAGGTGATTTGTGTTATGAGAACAGGGACCTGCCCCTGGGTCGGGGCCTCACTAATGGATCTCACTTTCTCCCCTTCCTGTGCCCACGTGAAAAGTGACACATGATAGCATCAAGGCATGTTTTCCCTCCTATTTCAAGGGTATCTTCATTCCTTAGAGCCACTTGGAAAGTAACTTTTAAAAAATCTACCTGTGATCGGTAAGAGATTATATCAAAATATATATTAGATCCTTAAAGTGCATAAAGTTAACCCAATCAAGGAAGCTTTCTGCCAGGTTTGGGATATGACTGACTGGCTGTGGGCTCATTACTGTACCTTATTTCAGGCGCGGTTAATTAATGTTGATTATGATTTTGGCTTTTTGCACATAAAATAGAGGCTGAGTCTCAGGGCGTTGGTGTGACGTTCACTGGGAAGCGTTCACTGAATCTACAGGCGCGGAAACCCTTTCAGACCCCTCATTTGCAACCAGGTTGAAGTGATTTTCTGAGTAATAATTCACAGTATAAGACAGTGCTATCTCGATTTTAAGACTTAAGAATGAAGCAAAATATACTTTAAAAGTCCAATCCCAGTCTTACCCACGAGAAAAACATCAGACAAAGCCAAGTCAGGGACATCCTGCAAACACCTGATGGCGCGCCTCAGACTGTCCGTGCACCAAGAGCAAGGGCGGCTGGGAACGCACCACCAGGAAGTGCTCGGAGACGGCGACTCAGTGAAATGCGTGTCCTGGTGGGATCCTGGGCAGAGAGAGACATCAGGTACAAAGGAGGCCTGAGTAACCGCACGTAAGGACGGACACATTTTGGTTCGTTATTTGTGAGAATGCACTCCATGGAAGGTGGTAACTCTAGAGGAAACTGATGCGGGTGACTTTGTAATCATTCTATAAATCTGAACCGTTCTAAACCAAAAAGTTTATTAAAAAACCCAAAACACAAGAGGGTTGGTAAGATCACTCGGTTGCCTACCTCTTTTATATAAAGTCTTTTGTGTAAGCCACCGGCTTGTTAACGAAAAAACCATTGAAACCTGTAAAGAATTTTAGTGAGTTTATTTGAGCCAAAATGTCGACATATGCCGGGAAGCAGAACCTCAATGAATTGAGATAATGCTCTGGAGAATGCAGGGTTACATCTATATTTATACCTTGAAATCAAAGAAAAGGGACGTAGGTGAGTTACATGAAATCCATTGGTGACAGATTAGGGAGGTGGGACAAAGCAAAGCGGGGAAACCTCTGGGATTGGGTGAAAAGTGAAATGATGGACATGTGCTTCTCTTACAGAGATAGATACAGGATACTTTAACGTAATTAACAGTTGACAATTAACTTGATAACAATAACAATGAAGGAATGTCCCGGTGCCATTTGTTGTGCCCTGAGGGGTCCGGGGTAAAAAGGAAGTTACAAGTTACCCAGACATCTCACAGACATCTCACAGATATGTTATCTTAGAGGCAAAAAGGCAAATGGGCTCAGGAAAGAAGATCTAAGTTGATCTTTGTCAGGGAAGATATCGGCCTAGGACATGACTGCCCACTATGACCTGTTTGTAGTTAAATATTTAATTTTCAAACCATCCTTTTTGGTTATTTCAGGTCTCTGAGTTTGCAAGACTGCCACACAGGCCTCCCCTGAGCTGGTCAGGTTAGCATGTGGCTCCTTCCGTTCACAATACAATAGGCCAGGACTGGGTGAATTCAGTATTCCCTATGGATTGAGGGCATAACCATTCACCTTTCCAATTTTCACTGACAGTGAGATGGGTTCACATTGTTTATTATTTTTAAATATGGCCCATCAACTTCCCATTGGAAGTATTCTAGTATTATAGAGGATAGTCCTTACGCCAGCCAGTTGAACTACTGGGAATTTTAAGCTTAGGATTTAACTCACACCTGGGCTTTTAAAAACACAATATCGTAGATCACATTTCCCATTTAAATTTTTTCCAAATTCCTGGGGAACCATATGAGTCCCATTAAGTGTCTGGCCTGGGCTTCTGCAGCCATTATAGTTGGCCATTGTTGCATAGCCACTTCAGATTCTTTGCATTAACATAGACAATAGGCCCTGTTGAGTTAGGGCACAGGCACGTTCCCATTGTTGGGTTTGTGCATAAGTTTTTAGAGTCTGTTCTATCCATGAAACTAAGGCTTTATTGTCTTTCCATGCTGCTTCCCCCTGTTTTTCCTTCTTCCGGAAACAGCATTCCCTCTAGATGACCTATTTGAGATAAGAATCCTTTTCTAATGAATGATGTTCTTCATTAGCTGCAAGTTCAGCTTGTCCCAGGATACCAAGGCCAGCCCCTACTCCTCCAAGTATTCCCCTTTTGCTTCTTTTAGGGAGACCAATGTTGTTGGATCCACCAGAAATATTGTTGCCATTGGGTAGCTATGACTTGGGAGCAGTTAGGGTATACTGAGTGGAGCCAAAAATGTTGAGTTTCCCATGCCATAGTTAAATGAGTGAAGGAGACTCCCAAATGGGCTAGAGTTTGAGTATTTATAGGGCTCCTCAAACGTCCAGGACACAAGGACGGTGGGGTAATTATAAACATATCTACCCACCAAATGATGTCAATAATTTCTGAAATGGGGACCCATTGATTTCTTTCTTGTTTCACAGACATCCAGCCATAAGAGCATGGCTGGTGAGTCTGAGGACATGATATGCTATGACAGATAGCACAGGCTGCTGCAAGCCTTTGGCCATCATATCCAGGTGTTTTTCTTAGTTATTTATCACCCATCTCTATAGCCATACAATATTCATCCAGATTACATTCATATACAATTCTACCAGTGGAATTATCAGGGAGATATTCTTGGAGGTATTTGCCTAAGGTGGGTCCTTTATAATAGATAGAGCCAGAAAACAACAACAACCACCAAAGCTTATATTGATGGTAGGAGAAGACCAATGTATGGCTAACAAGGCATTAATTTCACGATCATACCTGATAATCAGAACATCATTGTATACTAGGTGGGAAAGATTAGCAGGTATTTAGGTTAAATTTTCATATCTAATAAAGGAAGAGGTCTGGGGAGGCAGATATTGTTTCCACTAGGGAACCATAAGGATAATAATAATATGAAAATCATTTTATATACATTCAATCAATAACAATCAGTTGATATAAAACAAGGTTCAAGCAGTATCAGTTTGTGATCATACAGGCCTTGTTGATGTCATCTTGGGATAGCTGTCTGCCTCCGTGGTCGGCGACTTCTCATCCTCGAAAGGTCCCAGCTGTTCCTTGTCCTTGAAAAGTCTTTGATCTCCGCTGCAGACGGAGATGGGGTCAGAGATGGGAGTAGACGTCCATTCATAGTCAAATGCCTTTTTTAAATGAGAAATGTGAATCCATGAGCTACCTCCTTTAAGTTTAGTTGCACATGGGTTAGTTAGTAATACCTGGTAAGGTCCCCTTCAATGAGATTGGAGAGTCTTTTATTTGGTGTCTTTTCCAAGACAGCAAATCTGGTTGTAAGCCATGATCTTTGAACCCTTCGTCTCCCGGGAGCGCACTGTGAAATGAATCTGTTACCAATTTGTTAGTTCCTACAATGCAGAATGTCTGCTCTTTACTTTTCCCTATATTCAGGAAACAAAAGATTTAAGAGTCAACAATATTTTAAATAGAATCATAAGAATAATTATCCTCAATTCATTTAGTCCCATAGTTGTTTTTGTTTATTTATTCCTTGAAGTTCTATAAATCTTCATCCAGTTCAAAATATGACCTTCTTAGAAGCCTGCAAGTTAGAGTAAATCCGAGTCCTTTTCATGGATTTTTCTAGACATATATATATACCTACAAATGCATCAGAATAAAGCGGTCCACAAATGACAAAAATTTAAAAGTAGCATGGTTATAGATTTGATAAAAACCTTGCTTTTCTATAAAATATAACATTCCAAGACAACAACTTCTTGGTAAGTAATAATCCCTGTAAAATGACATAGAGAATAATATAAAATTTGTATACCTTTAGATTCAATTATAACTTTAACATATAAAGAATAATATGCAAGATTTTAAAATGAGGCACAAGGCTTATTGCAAGCAGTGTATTGAGCATTGAAAATAACACATAAACTCCCAATATGTGAAACGCAAATTCCCAGAGTATCACTGGCAGACACCCCCACAGGGAATCATGACTCTTGGCTTGCCGGTGTCCCTGACTGGACACATGCTACCCTCCTAAAGTTTCCTGTTTGAACTTGGCTCTGAGAATCTTTGCAAGTTTCTTTCTGAAGCAGAGTGCCTTAGCAACGCACGTGACCTGTCCTTGCTCTTGATTGGAGCTCAGGCACACAGTCTTTCCTGATTGGCTAATTCAAAGGGAGGGGTTGGCCCTTGCTCTTTCAAGGGGAGCATCAAGCTATGCGGCCAACATGGCGGCTGCCAAGTCACAGTCCAAAATGGAGGCTGTCTAAACTATTCTTAGACAGAAAAGATGATTTGTTTATTCTCACAACAAAGGAAAGAGCAAACCGAAATCCCTAAGAGATAGACAGCCACAATTATATTTCAGACAAACAGACAGAAATCTCACTAGCTGTTTTTGGAAGCTGAACCCTGAGAGGGAGAGCAAGAAGAGCCCCCAAGATTAAGAATTCTTGGCAGCTGCTGGGACGTTCTTGCAATCTCTCTCACGCTTTCAACCCCACCACACACAACTAGGCTTCCCCGAAGTGGGACTTGCCTTTTCTTTCAACAAATTAAACAACAACAGAGACACAAAAACATCAACACTGTTATACAGGCGCGCAGAAAACACACTAAGAATTTACACCAGAGAATGTCTAGCATTAAAATTACCAAAGCAGTGTCTTTGTCCCCGGTTTGGGAACTGCCCCTCTCTAGAATTTCAGTCCACTCCCAAAGGGCTACTCAAAAATGGCTGTAGACATTTGTTAACTTCAGAATAGTTCTGAGACAGTCCCTGAAAATCTTTTTTATTAATTTCCATCGATAGGAAGAAAAAAATTTTTTTTCTTAGAAGCTTCTAGTTTCCAAATCAAGATACGCTTCCCATATACTCATTCACTTTAATTTCAGAGCCGGCATTTTTTTTTTTTTTTTAATTCCTGCATGCAAAATATTAACATAGGTACCCCAAACAAACTGCATTTTTTCTTTCTGGCCATTCCTCAGCTAATATGTTCTAGTTAAATTTTCTCATTTCTGTTAAGTACTTGCAAGTAAAGGCTTCTTATCAGGAGTATTAAATGAGGGCTGGGGTCTTGGGAGCTTCTAGCCTTGGAGGCATAATTTCCCATGTTAATTTTTTTTATTTTTTTGGATATCTGTAGTCTGAGCAAACTTTAGATATGTTATGTAGTAGGTCAAATGTGGCCTCAGTTTCTCTCCCGGCTGTCTAAAACCACAAAAAAAAAGTTTTTTGGGGGCCCGGGCAGACCAAGCCTTTAAGGTGGCCCCCTAGAAAAGCCATTTAGTTAATTACAGTCGGAACTTCCAGACGGGGCTCCTGCATTTCTGACACTTCCACAAAATTCTTAGTCACCTAAGGACACCTCAGAATTGGACTATTCTTTAAAAATAAAAAAGTGTTGCCCCTTTATCTTCGGAGCTGAATGAGTTCAGCTCATTTATATGGCGAAGGTTATTTTTGCTCAGACTCTCAGCAATTCCAATTGAAAAGCCAAAATCAAAACCAGCCACCCATTTTTCCTCCAGTCCTGCCTAAGCCTGGGTTCTGCCAACCCTTAACCTGGGGTTTTGTCAACCCTGGTTCCACCTCGAGGATTTTAAAACACAGCTCAAATAAAGTCAGAGACCCTCTACCAAAACAAGGGGACGGTCCTGGATCCAAGAGAAAAACTCACCCACGTTCATCCAATGGGCGGAGAACCGGTGGGCTCAACGGGCCCTTTGCTGGATCCTAGCTCCAAGTCCAAGTCCAAAGGATGATCCCGGGTGAGTTTTCTTTGGAATCCTGCCGACTACGCCAAAAATGTTAACGAAAAAACCATTGAAACCTGTAAAGAATTTTAGTGAGTTTATTTGAGCCAAAATGTCGACATATGCCGGGAAGCAGAACCTCAATGAATTGAGATAATGCTCCGGAGAATGCAGGGTTACATCTATATTTATACCTTGAAATCAAAGAAAAGGGACGTAGGTGAGTTACATGAAATCCATTGGTGACAGATTAGGGAGGTGGGACAAAGCAAAGCGGGGAAACCTCTGGGATTGGGTGAAAAGTGAAATGATGGACATGTGCTTCTCTTACAGAGATAGATACAGGATACTTTAACGTAATTAACAGTTGACAATTAACTTGATAACAATAACAATGAAGGAATGTCCCGGTGCCATTTGTTGTGCCCTGAGGGGTCCGGGGTAAAAAGGAAGTTACAAGTTACCCAGACATCTCACAGACATCTCACAGATATGTTATCTTAGAGGCAAAAAGGCAAATGGGCTCAGTAAAGATCTAAGTTGACCTTTGTCAGGGAAGATATCGGCCTAGGACATGACTGCCCACTATAACCCGTTTGTAGTTAAATATTTAATTTTCAAACCATCCTTTGTGGTTATTCCAGGTCTCTGAGTTTGCAAGACGGCCACGCAGGCCTCCCCTGAGCTTGTCAGGTTAGCATGTGGCTCCTTCCGTTCACAGGCTTAAGAATTACTTTCCAGAAGATGATATCTCAGTGATGACAGCTCTATGTTTGAAGTCGCTGGGAAGCGTTATTGATTTATTTTTCAGTCCCACCATAAACTTCTTTTAGTCAGTTGGGGCCAGTTTTCCCCGCTGCTCTTTCTTGCCAAGTCACTGTCTGAGGGTTTTCATTTTCTTTTTCTTGATTCAAGTCCATTTTTCTCCCCTGAGTCACTGACTGAAATGCTTGGTTTACCTCCAGGCCGTGATCAGATACTGCGATCCTGATATCTGGATAACAGATGCGTCATTGTCTTGGGCAGGCGGACTTTCCCTGCCAAGTCTCTTTGGGTTATTCTGGGTTTTCAACCTCGGCTCACTCAGCTGCTGAAATCCGACCTGCAGGACACTGCCTACGCTCCTTTTCAAACACTCCCTTTGTTATGCCCTTGTGTGCGTACACAGCATTCACGGATCTCAGTGTGCAGTGGTGGCCTTGGTTGTTGTGTATCACCATGCGCTGCAGCAAGCCACTCGCATGCAGTCCAGGAGAGGGATCCTGCAGAGGTTTCCTCGTGCCCTTTGCCCTCCACTCACCCACGGCCTCAGGACACCACTGAGAGTCACTAGACTTGTTAACGGAAAAAAAAAACATTGAAACCTGTAAAGAATTTTAGTGAGTTTATTTGAGTCAAACTGTCAACATATGCCGGGAAGCAGAACCTCAATGAATTGAGATAATGCTCCGAAGAAATGGTGGGTTACATCTGTATTTATACATTGCCATCAGAGGAGGGACATAGGTGGGCTACATGAAATTCATTGGTGACGGATTAAGGAGGTGGGATAAAGTCAACCGGTGGGAAACCCCTGGGATTGGATAAAAAGTAAAATGATGGACACATACTTAGGTGGGTACAGGAACAATTAACATGATAATGAAGGAATTTGAGGCATCTGTCCTGGCGCCCACCACATTTGGTTGTGCCCCAGGGGCTCCAGCAAAAGAAGGAAGTTACAAGTTACCCAGACATCTCACAGATATGTTATCTTAGAGGCAAAAAGGCAAATGGGCTCAGGAAAGAAGATCCAAGTTGATCTTTGTCAGGGAAAATATCGGCCTAGGACATGACTGCCCACTATAACCTGTTTGTAGTTAAATATTTAATTTTCAGACCATCTTTTGTGGTTATTTTAGGTCTCTGAGTTTTCAAGACTGCCACACAGGCCTCCCCTGAGCTTGTCAGGTTAGCAGGTGGCTTCTTTCGTTCACAGACTTTATTCAAGTGGAATTACACAGACATGCACTTCTGTGTTTGATTTCTTTTGCTCAGCACAATGTTTTGAAGATTCACACATTTTATTTATTTTTGTTACAGAGTAATATTCTATGGTATGGATACACCACTATTTTATTTTTTATTGTTTTTTTATTGTTTAAAGTATTGCATATGTCTCCTTTTTCCCTGATTGACATCCCCCGCCACTCCCACCCCCAAGGGCAAGCCCCACCGCCCCAGTGTCTGTGCCCATTGGTTATGCTAATATTCGTGCACACAAGTCCTTTGGATATACCACTATTGAAAAAAAATCTATTGACCAATTGATAGACATTTGGATTGCTTCTAGTTTGGAGATGTTTGAATGTGGCTATCCATATTTGGATGTTAGAAATAATTGACATACACACTTTTCTGTGGACACATTTTCACGTCTTGTGGCAATGACTAGGACTGGCATTACTAGGCCAAGTGGTAACCTCATGTTTAATTTTATAAGGTACTGCCATGTTGTCTTCTAAAGGGCTGTTCCTCAGACTAACATAACTCGATGTGGGGTTGGGGGAGATGAGAAGAGATAAACCAAAGAACTTATATACTTACCAGAGGCCTGAGGTACGAAATTTGTGTGTGTGTGGGGGGCGGGGTCCCTCAGCCCAGCCTGCGCCCTCTCACAATCCGGGACCCCTCACTCCTAACCACCTGCCTGCTCGCTCCTTACCGCTGGGCTTGCTGCTCCTTAGCGCTGCCACTGAGGCAGGAGAGGATCGTGCCACCATCGCAGTGCTCGCCAGGCATGCACTGACTGCCATGGGGCAGCTTCTCTGTTGAGCGTCTGCCCCCTGGTGGTCAGTGTGCATCATAGCAATCAGTCGTTCTGTTCATTCTGCCATAAGGGTCACTGGGCTTTTATATATATAGACTAGAGGCCCAGTGCATGAAATTTGTGCACAGGGAGAGGGTCCCTCAGTCCGGGCTGCACCCTCTCTAATGCGGGACCCCTTGGGGGATGTCCAACTGCCGGTTTAGGCCCAATCCCATATGGGGCCTAACCCAGCAGTCAGACATCCCTCTCACAATCCTAACCACTTGCCTACCTATTGGCTTGATCGCTGCCTAACCGCTCCCCTGCCAGCCTCATGGCCCCCAACTGCCCTCCCCTGATGGCCTGATTGCCCCTAACTGCCTCTGCCTTGGCCCCCACCACCGTGGCTTTGTAATGAAGGAAGTCGGACGGTAGGAAGATGTCTGGTCTCTCAGTCTAATTAGCATATTACCCTTTTATTAGTATAGATATGCATAGCCATGGACACGGGCAGTAGGGTAGTGAAGACCTGGGGGGATGGGTATGGTCTTGGATGGGGGGAAATGGGAGATATCTGTAATACTATCAACAATAAAAATATATTTAAAAGTGAAAATAAATAAATAAATAAATAAGGACTGGTCCTTCTTTTAGTCTCAGTAGCAATGAGGTTTCTAGTTGCTCCACATCCTGTTAGCACTTGGTGTTGTCATCCTTTACCGTTAGCCATTCTAGTGGGTCTGTGCAATTTTACTATGCACTGATCTGATAACTAGTGATGTTGAGCGTTTTTTCATATGCTTGCTGTCTCTATGTATATCTTTTGTGAAATATCTGTTCAAATCATTTGCCCATGTTAAAATTGGGTTGTATGTCTTCTCATTATTGAGCTGCAAGAGCTCTTATCCAGTACAATCTGGATAAATGCCCTTTTTCAATACATGTTTTTGCCAAAGTTTTCTCACAATCTATGGCTTGCTTTTTATTTTTTTGCTATGTCTTTTGAAGAGGAAAAGTTCTTAATGTTAATGAAGTCCATTTTATAAATTTATCTTTTATAGTTTGTGCAAAAGAAATCTGATTAAGAAATCTTTGCCTAACTATGTGCTACAAAATATTTTCTTTTTCTTTACTAGTTTTAGCTTTTACATTTAAGTCTTCGATTACTTACGAGTTACATTTTATGTATGCTGTGCCCCATTCTCTTTTTCTTTTCCTTCTGATATTCTAATTACACATAGATTTGATCTTTTAATATCATCCATGAAGCTTTATTTTAAAAAATTTATCTCTGTTCTTCACTGTGGGTAATTTCTATTTATCTATATTAAAGTCAATTTACTCTTTCCTGTTATGTCAGCATGACTGTTAAATCTATCCATTGAACTTTGCGCTTTAGAATTTATATTTTCAGTTCTAAAATTTCTACTTGGCTTTCTTTTATTATTTCTGTTCCTCCACTGAGCCTGCCCATTAAGAGTACTGAGATTTCTTATGCATTTAAGAGGATGCTTTGTTTCATTTCATGTGGCCAATTGAACATCCTTGTAAGTTCCGAATTTGATTCATCTTGGGCCTGACTGTTGATTTTTCTTTCTTTGAGAATGTGTTCCATTTTATTGATTCTTGGTATGATGAGTGATATTTTTATCCTATTCTAATTGTTGTGCACATTAAGTTGTGGTGATTCTGGATTCTGTTATCTTTCTCTGATAAGTATTGTTTCTTTGGTGCTAGCAGGTAGTCTTCCTGGTTCGGCTTGAATTGCACTTTTTTTTCTTGTGCTGCAGCTCTGGTCTCCGTTTAGCCAGGCGTGGTTTGTAGGTATAGAGTTGGTGGATCTTCTCTCCAGCTCATTTCTTGCAAGACAGGTGTCCCCATGGCAGACTCCACCCATGTGGGAGCCCCTTTCATGTCCTGAGTGGTTCAGGGTTCCTGTTCAGGGTTCAGGTTCTGGAGAAGGCCGCACACAAAATGAAGAGAGACTAGAAAAGAATTAATTTGGGAAATGGGGGGCCAGGCGGGAGTCTACTTCTAGGGGGAGGACTACCCCTGCTCTGGCTTTGGTATCCCTTTTATTAAGGTTCTGAGATACACCCATATCCTTTAGGCAGGAAATTCCAATAATAGACAATCAGCAAGAGTTTACATATGACTAACAGGTGGAGGCTGCTTTAACTACCAATGTCTCAACTAAACAGTGAGTGAATAGCTCAGACCATTGAGAGCAATTAAGGTTGACCAGCCTTCTGGATTCCCTTTTCACATTTCTCTATTAGTGACAATGATCCAGTTTCCGGCACACCCAGCTCCAGGTGACAAACTGGAGAGATGGAATGCACTCTAGAGTGCCCAGCTCTCCCTCTGCGAGTGTGAATGCCCTCTGGCCCCGCTGCATGCTCAGCCTCCAGTGCCTGCGGCTGGTTGTTTTTGCATTATGTCTGTGTTAAAGCTTTTTCTACACGGAGGTTGTCTGTAGGGTCTTAGTCCAGCATATCTGGAAGTAAAACTCTAATGTCTTTTTTTTTTTTGTATGATTCTTTCTTTTTTGTTGTTTTTAGGTTTTTTGTTGTTAATCCTCACTGGAGATATATTTTTTAAAAATATATTTTATTGATTTTTTTTACAGAGAGGAAGGGAGAAGGATAGAGTTAGAAACATCGATGAGAGGGAAACATTGATCAGCTGCCTCCTGCACACCCCCTACTGGGGATGTGCCTGCAACCAAGTTATGTGCCCTTGACTGGAATCGAACCTGAGACCCTTCAGTCTGCAGGCTGACGCTCTATCCACTGAGCCAAACCGGTTAGGGCTGGAGGATATTTTTTCCATTGATTTTTAAACAGGGTGGAAGGCAGGAGGAGAGACAGAGAAAAACATCGATGTGAGAGAGACACATTGATTGGTTGCCTCCCACACACGCCCCAACCAGAGCAGGGATTGAGCCTGCAACAGAGGTACATGCCCTTGACCAGAATCAAACTCAGGACCCTTCTAATCCAAGGGATGATGCTCTAATCACTGAGCAAAACTGGCTAGAGCTCTAATGTCTTTTTTAATGGTAAAATGTTATATATTTTATTAGCAATAATTAATGATCTAAGAATGTTTTTCTTCTGCATCTTTAGACTATTTGTGAAATGAGGAAAGAATTTATTCGTTTGAACATCAATTTTGACTTAATATATAAAACTCTGTAGAATTAGCTTTGAAAATAAATTTTTAAACTGTACCAAACAGTACAAGTCAATTCTAGAATTGTCTAATAATTGCTCATTCTTGCAGGCGTGATGCAGAGATACAAAGAGATGTTCTAAGTGGCCCTTGTCCACATTTTAGAGAGAGTAGAAGGGAGGGGGAGAGACAGATGGAGAGAAATGTCGATGTGAGAGGGACACATTGATTGGCTGCCTCCCATATGTGCTCCGATCCAGGCCCGGGATCAAGCCTGCAATCGAGGTGCATGCCCTCTACCAGAAATTGAACCCGGGACCCTTCAGTTCACAGGCCAACACACTATCCACTAAGCAAAACCAGCTAGAGCCCAACTTGAGTTTTTAAGAATCACTGGAAGTCTCTTCACTCAGGTGCTCTGGGACCAGCGTCACTGATGTGGTTGGGGGGCCTGCGCGGGGAAGTTCCTAGGTTAGTAGAAACAGGAGGTTGAGGTGCTCGCAAGCCAAGCTAACACGCTTGTCTGGGGGCCTTGGTAGGGTTAGAAATGCCACTTACTGTAGGGATATACTTTGAGATGCTTACACCTAAAATGGTATTTGGAATCTACATCAAAGTAATCCAGTTGGGCGGGACTGGCGGTGAGAGAGGATGGGGGGACGGGAGGGGGGGGGACGGGAGGGGGATGCGGGGGGTGGGGGGGACGGGAGGGGGATGCGGGGGGTGGGGGGGGGGGAGATGCGGGGGGGGGCGGCAGTGCCTGCCCATGTGCTGATGGTTGTTGAAGCTGGGGCCGGGCTCCTGGTGGCTTACTTCTCTACGTTTGCGTATGTGTGGAAGTCTCTGTAATAAAAAGTAAGTAAAGGAGGAGGAAAGACGAGAGGAAAGTGGAGATGCAGAGGGCACTGGGTGGCTTCACAGCTGGCTTTCGTCGGCTTATCTGAACCTTCCTCACTTCCCCTAAGGCCTCATCTTTAATGGGATAAGAGCGAATTACTGAGCCGGTCGTGTGGGGATTATATGAAATCATCCTATTTAATAAAGAGGTAATATGCAAATTGATTGTCACTCCAACACACAAGATGGCGGCCCCCATGTGGTCAAAGATGGCTGCCCCCATGTGGACACAAGATGGCCACCACAAGTTGGCCAGCAGGGGACGGTAGTTGTGGGCGATAAGGCCACCAGGGGAGGGCAGTTAGGGGTGACCAGGCTGAAAGGGAGGGCAGTTGGGGGTGATCAGGCCAGCAGGGGAGGGTAGTTGTGGGGGACCAGCCCTGTAGGGGAGGGAAGTTGGGGGGGGGACCAGGCTTGCAGGGGAGGGCAGTTGGGGGGGACCCAGGCCTGCAGGGGAGGGAAGTTGGGGGGGAACCAGGCCTGCAGGGGAGGGCAGTTGCCAGGGACCAGGCCTGTGGGGGACAGTTAGGGGTGACCAGGTTGGCAGGGGAGGGCAGTTAGGATTGACCAGGCCGGCAGGGGAGAGCGTTATAGGCAATTAGGCCAGCAGGGGAGCAGTTAGGCATCGATCAGGCTGGCAGGCATAAGCGGTTAGAGGCAATCAGGCAGGCAGGCAAGCGGTTGGGAACCAGCAGTCCCTGGATCCTGGGGGGATCGGGCCTAAACGGGCAGTCGGCCATCCCTTTAGGGGTCCCAGATTGGAGAGCATGCAGGCTGGGCTGAGGGACACTCCTCCCCCTGTGCATGAATTTCATGCACCGGTCCTCTAGTAAATAATAATACAAGAATAAACTCAGTTTCTCATATCACAACTGTAAACCTACTTTTGCTCCACCCTGTATATGGAAATAAATATGTTTCAGAAGAGCATTTTAGTTATGCTCATCTTTGTAATAAAACATCTCAGGTGTGTGTGTATATGTGCTTACACATAGAAGATTGTTCACCTTGGCCAGTTGGTTCACCTTGGCCAGTTGGTTGAGCATAGTCCTGTACACCAAGAGGTCTCAGGTTCGATTCCCGGTCAGGGCACATGCTTGGGTCGCAGGCTATATCCCCGGAAGGGGGAGTGCGGGAGGCAGCCGGTCAATGTTTTGCTATCAAATCGATGTTTCTCTCTCTCCCTCTCCCATGCCCTCTCTCTAAATATATATAAAAAAACTATTCTTAGAAAAGACAGAAGCATTTTATAGTGTCAAGTGTCTGTGATGTGGGACTAGCAGCCTGTCTTCTTCCTGATACTGTCCGCTGCGTGAGGTGTGTGAGACACGTAGCCTTTCTGTAATGAGCGTGGCTGCCGGGAGCACCGGGCCTGCAACGCTGGGGAGCCCCGTGGTCCGTGGGTCCTGAGGGGACCCATCCAAGGCTTCACTGGGAGCCGAGGACACTGAAGCTGAGGTCCCGGGTGGGGCAGAGCTGGCCTGGGTCCCCGCTAGGAAGGCCCGTGCCCCCCCTCAGGCCCTGCCCCCACATCCCGTCGGGTAAGGAGGGCTCATGGCCTGTGCTCGGAAGCCAGACGCACCTCCAGATGCTGAGCTGTCAGCTGGGGCGGCCTTGCAGGCCGAGCCAGGCCGAGGAGACCTGCCTGCAGCTGCTGGCTCAGGGCACCGGTTCCTCAGCTCATGCCGGCGCCGTGCTCCCACTGGCACCTCCCTGACGCTGCCTCCTTCCCCCACAGCTGGCCGCCTTCCGCAGGCTCCTGTGCACCCCCGAGGGCCACGCGGCCGCCTTCCTGCTGAGCAACCACCGGCCCCCGCAGCCCCTGAAGGGCCGCCAGGTGAGGGCCTCCTTCCACTGACAGCCGTGGCCGGGGACCAGCCCACACGTGTCTGCGGAGAGAAAACAAGACCAAACAGGACACAGAATCCCTACCGACGGTCCCCCTGAGTTCCAGTCGGGGGTGCCCTGTGCCCAGTGCTGTCAGCCGCAGCAGCAGAATGGCCACAGACCTCGCTCCCGGCCTGGGATTCGCACTCGCGGCCTCGGAGCAGCACACGGCCACGTGTGCAGAGCCACGGGATGCGCCCACCGCAGCCTGCAGGGACACGGCAGCATCGCGAACCTCAGCTCGTGCTGAGCATTGTCCCTTGTCGTAGAGACCGAGCCAGTCATGGTCTCCGCGATGTTTAGTAAAAATCCCGAGTTCGTTTCCAGAATGATAGGATGGGGGTACCTCTTTCTGTGGGGAAATCAGTGATTCTGCTTAATGTGTTGGTACATTCCAGTTCATTAAAAGTTGGTCATATTTCCAATTTTAAAGTGAATTTTGGTTTTGATTGTGTCACTGATTCATGATGCCGTTGAAACAACGAGCAATAGGGGAGCTGGTGGGGTGGGGGAGGGATGTGGCTCCTCACGGCCTCCACTCCACGGCTCAGAGCCGCCAGTTTGGGTGAGAGATTCACTGGGATATAAACGCTACTTAAACGTCAGTGGCTGGTGCTGTATGTCCAGGGGACGTTATTGATAAACTGGGTAACATTCAGCAGATGCAGTGCCGGCCAGGAGCCCGGAGCCCAGCGCCCAGCCAGGCAGGCTGCCGAGGGCTGGGGAGGCCGGGCCCACTTCGGCCCGGGGTTTCCCCGAAGAGCAGGGAGTCCTGCTGCCTGTTCTGTCCGCCGGTGGAGCAAGTTCCTGAGCCTCAGATAAAGGTGCAAGCCGTCCACCAACCCGCCCATTTCCGGGCAAAGCCCCTCGCCCCTTGGCCCTGTCCCTCAGTCTGTAAGTGATTTTGCAAGGTGGCCTGGCAAAATTGATACTCACTTCAACCTATTGTTCTGGTGCATTTTTATATGTTTTGGTGAAGGAGGATGGGGTTCGGGCTCTTTCTGGTACAAGGACTGACTGCATTAAAGAGTGGACCTCATGCTGACGTTGAGAGAACTTAAACTGAGTTCCCTTGATTCTGATGATTTGTTAGCGCCCCCCCATCCCCCCGCCCGCCCCCGTGGGTTTTGCTGCAGGAGTTGTTCTGAGATGTCTCCCTGGTGGGGCCTGCGTGTCGGTGAGCTGTGGAGTAAAGACACGCGGCTGCGGAGACGGGTTCCTGGGCTGAAGCTGACGGCTGTCACTGGTCCCCCAGGACCCAGCCTGAGGCCGAGCAGGAGATTCATACTTAGTAAATGTATAACGAACCAAATATTTTTACAATTTTTATTTTATTTTTGCCAATTCTTTTGCTCCTTGGGATCAAATGCACCCAAAGTTGCATTTGACAAGGAAAAGGTAAGATGTCTCTTGAAAATGGTTTCTTCTTAAGGAATACTTATCAGCTCCACCTGTGGGCCCGGGTTCTGACAGCTTTGGAAATGCCAGGGGAAGGTGTGGCTCGCGTTCGGAAAGACACTGGGAAGTGTCCTCCTCTGAGAAAGGGGTGTGTTTCCCCTCGGGGGCCAGCGGCTGCGCCTGGCCTGTGGGTGGGTTCCAACCCCTGGGTGGGACTCACCCTGGGTAACTTGGGGTTCCCCTCTCGTCCTGGGTGGGTTCGTGCTGCAAATTGGACTTCTGGGGCCTGAAACTGTTTACACAGCACAGACTTCCTTGAGGACTGTCTGCACTTATTTCTCTCTTAGAGGCAGGGTCTCAGCGTGTGTTCCAGGGTCCTCATCTGAGCATATTAAAGAGCTACAAACCAGCAGGCTGGGTGGATCTTGTCCGGCACTCGGTATTTTCATTAAATTGGATTCAACCACAATAAAGAAAATGAGACAAACTTTGAACCGTACCAGGACCTGTACCTGAGAGACACGGAATGAGATGACATTTTACACTTCTTAGAGAATAGTCTCCAACTCACGGGAAAACTGCCAGCAGAGCAGAAACCATTTTTGTTCTGAATAACCAGAGAGCAAGTTGCCCACCTGCTGCTACAAACTTTGTCCTGGGAGCCGGGAGAGCCCACCCTCCCCAAGACTGGGCGCCCCTCCGGTCTGCCTTTGCTGCTCATGACTTTACTCTCCTGAAGGTGACAGGCCCGTCATTGCACAGAGTGGCCCTTGATGTGGGTCTGCTCCCTGTTTCCTGGCGATCAGATTTGGGTTATGCGTGGTTGGCAGGAATAGCCCAAAGCGATGCCGAAAGCTCGGCCCGCGGCACTGCACGCGGCCAGAAAACCGGTGGGGCCTCAGGCCTGGGCACGGGACTAACTGTTTCAGGGACTCCGGCCCCTCTCCCTCACAGCCTTCCTCACGGCGACTCCCAGCTTTCTTGCCACCTTATGTCCCAACATCAGCACCAAGGCCAGGCCAGGCATTGCACCCATCCTGTCGAGGTGCTGGGAGCGATGCCAGTTTCTCCCAGTTTGGGTTAAGTCCTTGGATTCCAGTCCAAACGGCTCACTGCAGCCACTGGAGCTCCGGGCCGAGCGTCCCTGGGCTCTGCCCGCAGAATGGCCCGCCTGCCGTTTGCGTCTGCAGGCGGCCGCCCCCTGCGTCTGAGCACCCATTTTGGAAAACTCCTTCCCGGCCCCTTTCCTGGTTCTGGTCCTGCCTTTCTGAATGGCCTGCCCGCGGACTCCACGCTTCTTTGCCACATCCTTTCCCAGCCTCACCTCTTATTTCATTGCCCCCCACAACCCCGCCTCTCCTCTGCCCTCAGAGTTCCCTCTCCGGGGCTCTGCCTTCTGCCATCCTCTCCCAGAAAGAGCAGGTGGGTGACGATTCCGCTTTCTTGCTAGGGCACAGCAATGCGGCCGGCAGGCCAGGGGCTGTTTCCCTGGAGTCTCATGAACCGACGCACCTGGCAAAGCCCTTCAGGTGTGGAGCGAAGCCCGTAGCGCAGCCAGGTCAGACCTGACGGGTCAGCACGCGAATTCCTCTCACGGGCAGGCCCCGCACACCTGCGCCGCGCCTGCTGGAGAGCAAGTCTGGGTGCTCATGCCCGTGGTGACGCGAGTCCTGCGTTAGCTGGCTCACCACTCCGATCGGCACGATCATCCGAGGGACGTTTGTCTCCTTCCACTGGCAAGGCCGCATAGACAGGAAACCCAACCAGAAGCAGACGGCGTGGTGAGTGTGGAACTCAGAACCCAGGATACAGAGAGAAGTCAGCCCTTCCTTTGTATGATCAGACCTGGAATCATCTGAAACCTCCAGCTCACCCAACGGGGATTTTCAAAATGAGTTCAGAAAAATAGAATTGTGTTGGCTGTACCTCCCAGCACTATCTACAAAACACGGATACTTCTTCCAAGAGGACTGAAATACTGGGTGTGTTGGATGTTTTCTCAGTGTTGTATCTTGTTGGATAATCTGTGCCTCTGTGGTTTCAGCTTCCATTTGGGGACGAATCAGCTTTCCCTGGCCCTGTGAATAGTAGCTCCCAGCCTGCCGGCCACTGGGCCTGGCCTGTGTGGAGAGCGCTGGTGTCTGCTCCCACCCACACGGCACCGGTTAGAAAGCCCAGCTCTTAGAGCTTTGGCTGATGCACAGACTTTTTCCTTTTCTTTTTTTCTTTTTTTAAAATGTTTCTATAAGAAATGTATAGACTTTTAAACTTTTTTTTTTTAGTCTCAAGTGTTTTTGGAAAGTCCCAGTAGAGTCCCCAAGAGCACGATGGCATTGTTGTCATCTGCTTAGCGAGCGGGTCAAACAGAAAACAGATCGCTAGCGCACCCGAAGGAGTTCAGTGCAGCCTGTTTCTTCCTGTCACCGTCTTATTTCTGTGGGAATGCTCTTCCGGGAAAACAGCTCTGATGCAGACGAGAAGCATAGATGAAATCGGGTACCGAGGGGATGAGAGGCACGGACCCATAATATGAGGCTGGCGCAGTTCCGTGACCACATCGCCGTCCTGCAGCTCTGAAGACTCTAGAAGAGATTTTCAGGTTGTGACACAGTAAGAATCGGGATCCACACAACTCCTGCAGGCCTGATCGCAAGGTCCCCGATGTGGCTCGCCTTCCTGAGCCCTTCTCTCCATGGGTGCCTCCCTCCCTGAGCCCTTCTCTCCATGGGTGCCTCCCTCCCTGAGCCCTTCTCTCCATGGGTGCCTCCCTCCCTGAGCCCTTCTCTCCCAGGGACCTGACCGTGCTGCTGGGACAGCCTGAGGCCAGGCAACAAAACAGTCGCCAGCCCAAGGCTGCTGCTCCTTTGTTTGCGTTTAGTGGCTGCGCTTTCTGAGTTTTCCCTTTAAAACGGAGCTGGACCACGTGCCTGAGTGCTCCCTCCGGGCCCAGGAGAGCACCACGGCCTTGCGGCTTCCCAGGAGCGCATGGGTAGCTGCGTTGCCCACTCACCACCAGAGTCTGAAGTTTGAGCCACAAAGATTCTCCTTCAAGGATTTTGCTAAGAAAAAGCAGAGCTGAATCTGGCTTCCTGGCCAATATTAAGGAGAAGAGGAAGCAGAGAACTCTGTTTTCTAATTCCAAGGATACACTTCTTATGACAAGGGAAGTTTCCTTGTCATAGGTAATGAAATGCATTGTGTTAACAATTAGTAAGATGAAAAGGTTATGAGGACACATTCCACTTGAACTTTTTAATAAAAGAAAGGACTGACATATATCTCTTACTTTCTAATGCTCAATAACAGATTAATGCTTGAATTACTCCCTATAACTGATTAATGTTTATAGTAAACTAGTGGCCTGGTGCACAGATTCGTGCACATTAAAAGGAAATTAATTATAAGAAATATTTTAATATCACTATTTGCTCTTTCTCTATAATAAAAGTGTCAACCAAATTCACAATCAACAATAACAGATTGAAACACATGCATGCAATTGACGCCAGCAAGAGCTTTATATGATTCGCACATGCATGAGTCAACTTAGCCTTTTATAGATATAGAATAAACTTGCTTAATTAGACCTGCTTTCTGATTTAGCTAAACTTTTTCCAGTCCAATGAAGAACTCCAACTTCTCTTTCAGGTAATTATTAGCAACACAGCAGTAAGTATCAACAATAAGCAGATTATTATTGTGGATCACACAGGGAGAACAAAGGGTGAAATATTTAACTGCAGCAGTGTTTGACTATATTCTGCACAGTGAGAAAACCTGAAGTCATTTTCAAGTTCTAGCATTTTTTACTTCTTTTCAGTTGGGTCAAGTTTTCTAAGCTTTCTAAATCTCTGTTTTCTGGCTAATGAAAAGAAAATAGGATTCCACCGAGTCTCCTATCTACCTACTCCAGGACTTCTGTGAAGATCAAATGAGATGAGGCATGGGAAAACGCTTCACAGACATTTGGTTAAAGTGTAAAATGTTTCCACCTGGCTATAAAGCAAGTCGTGTTCCTGGGCTGAAGAAACTCCAAGGAGGCTAGTTGCTAGGGAGAGGAAGCCAGGCATTGCTGTGTTATGTCATTACCCGGCACCCACAGCTACCATTTCCAAGCCGGGCTGGGCTGTGGGCCGCATTTTGCGCCATGGGGTCTTGGCAGTGTTGGCTGTGATTTGGTGGGGTGTTGCTCTGGGGTGGTGACAGGGCCTGTGTCTCACTTGGGGAAAGCTGAGTGTTGGTTTGTCAGCACCAGGTCCATGGTGCCGTTTATTTTTAAACTAGAGGCCCATTGCACGGATTTGTACACTGGTGGGGTCCCTCTGCCTGGTCTGCAGGAATCAGGTCAAATCTGACTCTCTGACATCCCCTGAGGGGTACGGGATTGCAAGAGGGTGGTTCTCCAGTGACATACCCTGGAATTGGGCTCCCTCCTCTCTGGTTCCAGGTGAGTCACCCAAGAACTGCAGCTGCCAAGTCACCACAGCTCAGCAACTCCTGCACTGAGCGTCTGCCCTCTGGTGGTCAGTGCGCATTATAGCAACCAGTCATTGCTGGTGGTCAGTGTATAGCAACGAAATTTGTGCAAAGGGGAGCGGGCGGGTGGGAGGGTGGGGAGGGTTCCTCAGCCTGGCCTGCACCCTCTCCAATCCGGGACCCCTCAGGGGATGTCCGACTGCTGGTTTAAACCGACAGACAGACATCCTTCTCGCAATCCAGAACTGCTGGCTCCTAATTGCTCACCTGCCTGCCTGCCTGATTGCCCCTAATTGCTCTCTCTCCCCTGCCGGCCTGATCACCCCTAACTGCCTCTGCCTTGGCCCCCGCCACTGTGGCTTTGTCCGGAAGGACGTCTGGAAAGATGTCTGGAAGATGTTGGTCTAATTAGCATATTACCCTTTATTAGTATAGATGTGTCAGTTTACCAGCACATCAGATAGTATCTTTCAAGTAACTTTGAAAACCTTAACCACGTGCTGTTCTTTGGGCTAATTTCATACAGGTGAGCTCATGTTTGAATACTAAATGAAGTACTGCCCTCAGTCCTGGCCCAGGGTGGTGGGTGTGCCTGCGCCTCTCCCTGTCCCTGAGACTGCACCTCCCCCTCTCTAGCTTCCTTCTAGTCTGTTCTCTCTCCACTTCCATCTCCGGGTGATTCTTTCTCGCCCCACAACTAAGTAACCTTCACTCTACAGATGACGCTACATTCATATCTCAGCCCAGCCCTCTCCCTGACCTGTAACTGCCCAGCTGCCTCTGGGACAGCCCAGAACGTGTGACAGACACCTGACAACACCTGCCCACATTGCACACCATGTCCCTGCCACTGCCCTCTCCTGGGAGGGTTGTCTCAGCAAATGGCACCAGCAGGTGCTCCAGACTCAAAGCCACATGCACCCCAGTCTCTGAACCACATCATCTGTGCGCCAGGCCTGAGGACTCTCCTGCTGGCTCCCCCCGCCCTCGGCTCTCCAGTCTTCCCCGCACAGCTCCTCCTTTCAGCAGCCTCCTGTCACTCAGAAGAAACCCGCATATCCTCTGAGTGGTCTGCACACCCGCTGTCCATTCCCGGCTGCTGTTCCACGCTCCGGTCTCCAGCCCCCACACTCCTTTCCCTCCAAAGGCCTCCTGGCCTTCACATCTGACATTCTGTGCTGGAAGCCCTCTCCTGAATCTCCACATGGCCCGTCCCCGTGCCTCCCAATGCCGCCTCCTCAAAGAGGCCTTCCCTGACTGCTCTCGAGTCGCACCGTTAGTCAAGGCTCCTGACCTTGCTGTATGTTCCTCCTGACCTTGCTTTATGTTCTGTTCCCCCTGGCCTTGCTGTATGTTCCTCCTGACCTTGCTTTATGTTCTGTTCCCCCTGACCTTGCTGTATGTTCCTCTACAGCACTTAAAGACTCCACAGTAACTTATCGGTTTCTTACACCATCTCTCTGTCTCTGCCACCAGAACGTAACTGCTTAAGAACACGGGTTTTACTTTGTGAACCAATGTGCCCAGCATCTAAGCAAGGCCTGGCTATGATAGATATCAATGAGTATTTAATGAGCAAATGCACATTTTTCATGCACATTTGCTATAACATGATTAGTGGCAATGCTGTACTGTATCCCTCAGAGATGCTGAGAGATAGATCATGGTTGTTCTCACCACAGGAAGGAAATGACAGTTACATGACATGGGAGAGGTGGTGGCTAACCCTGCGGTAGGAATCACATGCCATATGTAAAACTACCAGGTCAACACATTGCACACCTGAGACTTACACCGTGTTACACGTCAATGACATATCAACCAAAAATGAGGTCACAGAGACGCACAGTGTAACCTTTAACTTCCTGGTCTGGGCTGTGCTTCAGGAAGTCTGTCAGCGCTGGCATGATGTGGGTGTGCCACGCCCCCCGCAGCGCTTCGGAGAGGGATTGCAGTCTTTAAATGTGAGTTAGTGCAACAATGCACATACATGTTCACAGCTTACTTTCAGCAGCGCTTCAATAGCGTGAAAGGCTTCCGGAAGTTTCCATGAATGTTCGAAGGCATAACTCACTGTCTCTCACTCGAGGACCCTCGCTCACAACTCCGTGGACCTGTTTCCAGACTCAGGTGGCGGCTCTGCCCTGGACCCTAACACTCCCGGGGGAAGCTCAGGACGGGGGGACGGGGGTCCCTCACCGTAAATGGTCAGTATTTGGGAGGGGGACTATGCAGCACAAGAAAGAGTATTTTAACAGGAATTAAAGAAACTCTAAGAGGAAAAATGAGCAGAAACCCCCAGAGGGTGAAAAGGGCAGGAGTTAGGGTTACTCCTTGTTAACCACCAGGAGGTGCTGTTGGAAAAGAAAAGCTGGTTTGCTCTGAGGGAGGGGAGTGGACGGCTGGCAGGAGACGGGACACAGTGGCCTTTCTTTTTTTTTTTTTTCTTCAATTTTTTTATTAAGGTATTATATGTGTACATATCTTACCATTGCCCCCCCCACCCCACTCCCATACATGCCCTCACCCCCCAGAGTTTTGTGTCCATTGGTTATGCTTATATGCATGCATACAAGTCCTTCGTTTGATCTCTTATCTCCCCCACCTCTCCCTAACCTTCCTGCTGTAATTTGACAGTCTGTCTGATGCTTTACTGCCGCTGTGTCTATCTTTTTGTTCAAGTTTATAATGTTCTTTATTATCCATAAATGAGTGAGATCATGTGGTATTTTTCTTTCATTGACTGGCTTATTTCACTCAACATAATGTTCTCCAATGCCATCCAGGTTGCTGCAAATGGTAAGAATTCCTTCTTTTTTATGGCAGCATAATAGAGGAATCCACAGGCAGCAAAATCTCAGACATATGCCAAAAGAACTTCTTCACCGATACTGCCCCAGGGCAATGGCAGCTAAAGAGAAAATAAACAAATGGGACTACATCAAAATAAAAAGCTTTTTTACAGCAAAAGAAACCATCAAAACAACAAGAAAGCCCACTGCATGGGAGAACATATTTGCAAATGGTATCACTGATAAAGGTTTAATCTCCAACATCTACAGGCAGCTTATACAACTTAATAAAAGGAAGATAAATGATCCAATAAAAAAAATGGGCAAGGGACCTAAATAGAATCTTTTCAAAAGAAGACAGAAGGAAGGCCAAGAGACACATGAAAACATGCTCAACGTCACTAATTATCCGAGAGATGCAAATCAAAACAACAATGAGGTACCATCTCACACCTGTCAGAAAGGCTATCATCAACAAATCAACAAACAACAAGTGTTGGCGAGGATGCAGAGAAAAAGGAACCCTCGTGCACTGCTGGTGGGAATGCAGACTGGTGCAGCCACTGTGGAGAACAGTATGGAGTTTCCTCAAAAAACTGAAAATGGAACTCCCATTTGACCCAGTAATCCCACTTCTAGGAATATATCCCAAGAAACTAGGAACACCAATCAGAAAGGATATATGCACCCCTATGTTCATAGCAGCACAATTCACAATAGCTAAGACCTGGAAACAGCCTAGGTGCCCGTCAGCAGATGACTGGATCAGGAAACTGTGGTATATCTACATGGTGGCCTTTCCATGTGACCCCATCTGCTGGCGCTGGGTTCCAGCCCCCAGGGGTCCCTCTCCTTCATGCTACGTGTCTCATTCCAGCTCCAGGCGAAGTCAAGTCAGCTCCCAGCTGGAGCCTGTAACCCTCTCCCCCCGCCCCCCAGGGGCCCTGCAGGCCACGGTTCCCGCTGGGAGCAGCCTGCCACCCGCTCTGGTGTCTTTGCTCCTCTGGGCCCGTCTCTGCCTCAGAGACTCCGTGAGGCCGACGCTGAGCTCCTCCTTCTGAGGTTCAGGGCAGGGGCCGAGGAGAAAGTGCCGAGTGTCATGGGGAGGGCGGAGAGGAAGGGGTGGCCGTGAGCAGGGGGAGTCTCCGCACGCCGGGCCTCACGTTCCTGACTCACAGCAAACGGAGAACAGCATCAACAGAGCAAACGGACCGTGCCTCTTAGACCGGCCCAGGCCCTCACAGGAGGTGTCCCAGGGCCTGGCACCCCCATAAATGTTTCCCACGAATGAGACCATCTGTCCCCGAGGGAGACACACTAACCATCGCGTAGTCCCAGCGCCGTTTAGATGCGGCGCCAGGTGTCCCTGCTGATGTTGCTGCTCTAAGGAAGCGTTAAAAAAGAGGTGGGGAGATTGCTTTCGTGGGACACAGCTTGGAGGCATTCCTCTAAATGTGCATTAGAGGCGAGTCAGACGGAACCTTAAGGCCTTGACCTCCGATCTGGCCATCAAGGAAGCCAGTGCGGTTCGCCGAGTAACCCACTGAGGCCGATACAAAAACGATGCTGAGCTGTGTCCGCAGCTGCTTCTGCTGCGGCCCTGAACTTAGAGGCTCCATTGGAGGCTCGGTGGGGACGAGGAGGGGACAGCAGCAAACAGCTGACTAAGGGGCGGAAGAAACACGGTCCAGATGAGCACCCTGCTGCCCTGCACCGGCACACGCGGCTTAAGGCAGGGATGTGGCCAGAGAAATGCGTCCTGAGGCCATTTGGTCATTGCGCCAACATCAGAGGCTCCGGCACGCACCTAGACGTCCCGCCCCTGGCTCCCGGGGTGGGCACTGCGCCTGGGCGGCAAGCTGGGCGACACGTTACTGTACACACACGTGGGTAACGGCTCTACCACGGACGGCTGTGACGCCAGCGCGTCTGTAGGATTTCCCTACTCCATGGCCGGGAGTGTGTGGTCCAACTTGACTCAAAGTCCTTATGAGGCCTGTGACCATGTTCAAATGACGGTAACAATATCTACATGTGATGGTCCCACTCAACGTCCAGTCCCGGCCCTTACACACAGCCCTGTTGTGAGTCCCTGCCCTGGTCCTGTGTGGAACGTCTGTCTAGAGCCGTGGTTCCCAGCCTTTTCTTGGCCACGTCCCACCTACGTGTCTCTAAAATCCTGATCCCCCCCCATGACATAGAATTCTTGTTATTCAAAAAGTGACTCCTATTCACGTGGAGGAAGCCTTAAAGACCGTTAACTTGGTCTAAACAAGCTTCCAAAGAACATGGCATCCACGAAAGAGAAAAACAAAAGAATGAAAAGACAGTTGAAGTACTGAGGAAGAAATCACTAAGAAATTGTTTAAAAATAATAATATGAAGTGATGTGAAAAAATAGCAAATAAAGTTTCAAAACATAATAGAGAACAGAAATGCATAAATATGTCACAATATATATTTATATAGTGTATATGAGGCCCCTAGAACCATAAAAAATGCAAAAAATTCACTGTTAATAACTCATTCTCAAATTACCCCCCTTAAACATCAAATTGCCCCCCTGTGGGGCGTGTGCCCACGTTGGGAACCACTGGTCTAAGGGACTGGGCTCGGCTGCCCGGTGGAGCTTTGTCCCTGCCCTGAGTGCTCATCGCGGTGGTGGTCTGCGGAGGAAAATGCTATTTTCTCCAGCACCACGGAGTGGGCAGGGGAGGCACCCACCGCGGAGTCCTGGGGAGCCGGGCAGGCTGCCGCCCTGAGCAGAAGAGAAGGGATTTTTCTCTTTCTGTCACACCTGACATTGCCATGAACAGGTAAGACCTGCTGAACGCTGCTCTGGGCACAGATCAGCTCCTCGCAGGCTCGGGGCAGGGGCACCGTGTCATTCCCATTTCACAGACGGGCGCTGAGCGAGGCCAGCTCACCAGGGCATCAGGAGGTGTTCATGTATGTCACTCACACAGATGGCGGATTCATTATTTTTCATTGAGTTCACTGGGTGCCACTGGTTAATAAGATTATAGGTTTCAGGTGTACAATTCTACAACACACCATCCGTACACTGTATTGTGAGTTCACCGCCCCAAGCCACGTCTCCTTCCATCACCGTTTATCCCCCTTCACCTTCTTCTGTCTCCCCTCCCCTCAGGGAGCGGACATAAAACATCACATCAAAGGCAAGAAAACAGCGCTCAGAGTCCCACTTCCACACGAACGGCCACGCGGACCGCGCTGCCTCTCGGGGGTTGAGAAGGGAGCCCCTGGTGCGCTGCTCTTACAAAGTCTGACCGAGTGTTTTCCTTCCTATGGACGGGTAATGCTGTGGAGAACTGGGGCCCAGCTGTCAGATGTGACTCCAGGCCTGGGAATCCTACATTTGTAGTAATTTCCGATGCGCTTCATCACGGGAAGGGCGAGGGCTGATTTCCACCCCGAGTGCGGGTTTATTTCCCTCCCTCGAGCACGGAAACCCTCCCACTGGCCTTTCTGCCTGCAAGCTCAGCAGAGCAGGGAGCAGCTGTCCCCTTCCGTCCCCTCCGGGCGACATCAGCGGGCAGGCATCAGCGGTCAGGGCGGTGGCACAGGCTGGGGAATGTCACACCCCCTGCTGGTGCTAATCTCTCTTCTCCTAAAGCAGAGACATTGGGTCTCGGGTGTCACCCAGGGGCCAGCACTGAGGATGGAGCAAACACGGAAAGAATGTCTGTGTTGAATGTGTGTTCGAGGAGATGCCTGGATTTTAACTGGGGAGTCATGTCTGTCTTCCTAATAGAAAATTTTATTTTAAGTTTGGCTCCGTGGGGTGCAGAGGGGAGTGGACTAATGGGGCCACAGAATCCTGACCTCACACGTTCCCTCAGGTCCCAGAACCCTGTGCACCAGGAGGTCTCCTTGGAGCAGGGGCTGGGCCTCCCCACCCACTCTCCTGCCTTCAGTCACTGCCTCACCGCTGAACGTGTCATCTCTCTAAGACTCGGGCTGGTGGTGCTCCTGGCCCCAGTGCAGAGTCCAACCCTCAGAGGAGCTGCCTGCAGGGCCCAGCCGCTGTGCTGGGCCCAGACACCCCAGGCCCCTGAGCTGTGTCCAGACTCCCCAGTGACCGGTGCTGGGTCCAGACACCTCAGCCTTCTCTGCACAGCCCTGCTCCTCCTCTCTCTCCTCACGCATGCTTCCTTCTCTCAGGGATCCTGCTTTTGTTCCCTCGCCCTGGAAACCAGCGCCTCCTCTTGTGGTCCAGGTTGATTGTCACCGCTGGAAGCTGCTCATCTCAGCCATGCCGCTCCAGCACCGCCATCTGGAGTGCAGGTACCTGTGGCTGCCTCTCCAGCTGGGCGAGTCTGCGTTCTGTTTTCACGCCCAGAACAAGGGCAGTGGCAGGCACGTAGTAGGTACTTGTTTAATGTTACTAAACAGACTCATCCTATCTAATAAAGAGGGAATATGCTAATTGACCATCACGCGGTGCCCATAGCCACAAGATGGAGGCACCCAGTCCCCTCAGCCCTGCCTCAGTCCCCCAGCCCTTTTAGCCCTGCCGGGGGGGATGGCAGGTGCGCGGTGCAGCCGGACCTGCCCTCAGCCCCCAGCCACCCAGGGCCAGCCTGAGGCGCAGGCAAGCCTCAGATGGTGGTTGCCCAGCCGCCCAGGGCTGGCCAAGGCTCAGGTAACCAGGGCCGGCCGAGGCTTGCGCTGCCAGCAGTGGCAGCAGCAGAGGTGTGATGGGGGCGTCACCTTCCCCTGGTCGCCGGGTCGCCTCCTGCCCATGAGGGCTCCTGGACTGTGAGAGGGGGCAGACTGGGCTGAGGGACTCCCTATCCAGTGCATGAATTTTTATGCACTGGGCCTCTAGTCTATTTATAAGTAGGTTATAGCCACTGGTAAGTTAATAAAAAGCAAACAATGGCTGTTCACCATGTTTATTATTTTGTCCTCGGCCATCCTTTCCAGGGTCCTCCCTCTGAGCAGGCACCGTGGCGGGTGCTGGTGACCGAGGCGAACGGACATTGTTCCTGAGCTGAAGGGCCACAGGCTTGTGAGGGGGATGGACCTAGAAGGGTGAATTAGGGCCACTCATTTATTCTGTGATAGAGAAATGCTCTTAAATTTGGATGGTTTCATCATGAAATTTGAGTGGATGGGGCATGTTAAGAGTATAAGTGCAAAAATATATAAATGACACCTAACGTGTGGTCTGTGCTTCTCAGAAAAGGTGTGTTGAAGAGTAATTCCTCTTCCCTTCACCAGCAAGGACAGCGCCATGTGCCCGTCCACGTGCTGGGTTCTGAGGGCCCCTGGGCTCCCACAGGCAGCCCTGGATGGGGCCAGAGCAGGGGCCGGGGAGTGGCCCCGAGAGAAGGGCTGCGTCCAGGGCCGGGCCTTCGGCTGCCACTTTCCCGAAGAGCGTCACAGGCGTGCTGAAAGTGAGGCTGCCACCCGCGTGTGGGAGCCCATAAAACTGTCCGGCAAGACAGGAAAGCCAAGTGGGCTTAACAGTTAGGCTGTGACTTGCACCAAGGCTTCTGTGGCCCAGGCCCTGGGACTGGGATCCGCGAGCTGCATGGCCTGGGTGCAGGGAGACGCATGCTCAGGGGGTGTCGCGTGGCGGTGTATATATTCCTTTTTGGTAAAAATCCTTGAATTGCTCACAGGTCTAGTCGGTAGAATAATGGTCCTTTCAAGGCACATATCCTACTCCCCGGAGCTGTGGCTCAGTTACCCCACATGGCAACAGGGACTTACAAACGTGGGTGAAGGTACCGACTTGGAGGTGGGCAGCCCAGTCATCAGTGGGGCCAGTCTGGTCACGGCACCTGGAAAGTGGAGGGCCGCTCCTGTGTGGCAGGGGAAGATGTGTTCACAGAAGCTGGGCAGAGCGATGCTAACTAATTAAATTAACTTCCCCCCAGCTTTATTGGGGTATGATTGACATTGGGAAATGATTGCCATAATTGAGATGTCTGTTGCCCCACTTGGCTGCCTTTCTGTGTGTGGTGAGAACATTGCTACTGTCAGCAAATGTCAAGGGAGTAATACAGTATTATTAATGATATTAATGACTATTAATAGAGCTGTGTTTTAGAGCCCCAGAACTTAACTCATCTCTAACTGGAAGCATGTACTCTTTGACCAGCACCTCCCCCATTTCCCGCCCTGTCACCCCTGGTGACCCCTGTTCAACTCTGCTTCTGTGAGTTCAACTTTGTAGATTTCATATAAAAGTGAGATCATGTGTCATTTGTCTTCCTGCATCTGCCTATTTCAGTTAGCATAACATCCTTCGGATTCACTTGTGTTGTCACAAACAGCAGAATTTCTTTTTATTTGTGGTTGAATATATCACATTATTATATACCAGAGGCCCAGTGCAGGAAGAATCCTGCAATAGGGTTTCCTGCTGCACTCTACCCCGCCCCGCCTGCTCTCCTCCCTTCTCCCCCGCCTCGCCTTCTCCACCAGCCCACCTGCTTTTCTCCCTTCTCCGCCAGCCCACCTGCTTTTCTCCCTTCTCCACCAGCCCGCCTGCTCTCCTTCCTTCTCCCCCCGCCCTGCCTCCGCTCCTCCCTTCTCCTCCCCCTGGCTTGCTTGCTTCTCCGCAGCTTTGCTCCCTTCTGCAGCTCTTGGCTTCTTTCTATGCTGTCTTGATATGCAAATTAGACACCATCTTGGTTGGGGTAATTTGCATACTCAGCCTGATTGGTTGGTGGGCGTGGCTTGGCTGATGGGCATGGCTTGGGCGTAGCGAAGGTTGTGGTCAATTTGCATATTTGTCTATTATTAGGTAGGACTAGAGGCCCAGTGCATGAAATTCGTGCATGGGGGGTCCCTCAGCCTGGACCCCTGCGGGATCAGACCTAAACCGACAGTCAGACATCCCTTTCGCAATCCGGGACTGCTGGCTCCTAACCACTCGCCTGCCTGCCAACCTGGTCGCTCCCAAACTGCCCCCCTGCAAGCCTGGTCACCCCTCATTTGCCCCCCACCTGGCCTGGTCACCCCCTAACTTCCTCCCTGCTGGCCTGGTCCCCCCTTAACTGTCCGGAAGAAAGTCGGACATCCAGAAGATGTCCGGTCACCAGTCTAATTAGTGTATTACCCTTTTATTAGTATAGATAATCTGTATTGGGGTGGGCAAAAATAGTTTTACAATGGTGAGTTTATTCTTGTATTATTATTTATTAACTACTGGCCTGGTGCACAAAATTCATGCGGTGGGGGCAGGGAGGGGGGTTTGTCCCTCAGCCGGGCTTGCACAATCTCCAATCTGGGACTCCTCAGGGGATGTCAGACATCCCTCTCATAATCCAGGACCGCTGGATCCTAACAGCTCACCTGCCTGCCGGCCTGCTTACCTCCAACTCCCCCCCCTTCTGGCCTGATTGCTCCCAACTGTCCTCTGCCAGCCTGGTCACCCTCCAACTGCCTCCCTGCTGGCCTGGTCACCCCCTAGCTGTCTGGAAGATGTCTGGTCACCTGGTCTAATTAGCATATTATCCTTTTATTAGTATAGATGATCTGTATTGGGGTGGGCAAAAGTAGTTTTACAGTGGTGAGTTTATTCTTGTATTATTATTTATTAATTACTGTATTATTTTCCATATGAACAACTGTAAACCTACTTTTGCCCTCCTATGTATGGATCATATACACACACATACCATATGTACGCATTTTCTTTATTTACGTATCCATTGCTGAACATTTAGGTTGTTCCATATCCTGGGGATTATGAATAATTTCTGCAATGAATATGGGAGTACAGATATCTCTTTGAGATCCTAATTTCATTACCATGAATATATACCCAGAAGTGGGATCGCTGGGTCAAATGGCAGTTCCATTTTTAGTTTTTTGAGGAACCTCCATACTGTTCTCCACAGTGGCTGCCCCAGTCTGCATCCCACCAGCAGTGCACGAGGGCTCTGTTTGCTCCGCATCCTCGCCAGCACTTGTCACTTCTTGTCTTTTTGATGATGGCCTTTCTAACCGGGGTGAAGTGATATCGCATGGTGCCTTTATTTGCATTTCCCGGATGACTAGTGATGTTGATCCATTTGCATGTCTGTTGCTTTAAGGATGGTGGGAAGGGTGTTCCCAAGGAGACCAGATGCCTTTGTGAGCTGCAGAAGTGAAGTAAACAGACTCACTCCTGGAGCTGCCCAAAGAGGAACCCAGCCCGTTAATAAGTTGGTTTTAGCTCAAGGAGAGCCACGTGGAATTTCTGACCTAGGAAATCGTAAGATAATACATCTGTGTTGTTTTAAGCCACGAAGAGTTGGTGATTTGTTACAGCAGCGACAGAAGCCTTGTACAGGAATTATGAAAATGATCATAGGTATCTGACAAGGCGAGTTGAGTCTGACACGTAGAAGGATGCGGTGGGCAGCGCCCACTCAGCTCTGCGGCTTGAGGAGGGATTTGTGGTTCTGCTGGATGAGGAGGCGATGGGGCCTCAGCCCCTGCCGGGAAGCCTGGGGGAACCATGCGGTATCTCATGGGCCGATCTGCTCTGAGTTTCTAGTCCACCACTGAGAACTAACCCTTGCTGATCACTTTACAACACTTTCCACGCGATCTTCACCCGTGTCCTGGTTTGTACAGTTCCTACTTTACATAGGAGGAACTCCAGGCAAGAAGTTAACAGAAACTACAGGTAAGATGTTGAGTGGCCCAACCGTCAGGTGGGGGAGGAAGCTCAAAGCCAGCACATACCAGGCAGGTTCTCGCATCCTCCAGCAGAACTTTGGACCATAAGACAGGCCATTCTCCTTCCTGACTTATTCCGGATCCTCGAGTATTGAAGCATAAGAAAGAGTTCCTCCCTCAGTGAGGTCTTGCTTCTCACACAGGGAGCAGAAACGAATCTATAGCATTTCCCAGACCTGGTTTTAACCTATTTAACATTTTTAAAAACTGGAGTTACCTCAGCCTCAGGTTAGCTGGCTTTTGTTTAACTTCATTGAGAGTGGTTTTTATCCTTCCCGCCGCACGGAGCCCAGCACTGGTGGAAACCAGGAGTATCAGCTGTTGTTTTATTCAAATCATACAAGCTACGCTGCTATGTACAGAAATGTGCACTCTTGTAAAATGTGGTTGAATTCGAGCACATGCAGGTCAGGCATTTTTCCATACTCCCAGGAAACTGAGTGTATGAGCTGAGTGTATCAAAAGTATTATGTTTCAAATTTACTTATGTCTTCTTCTAAACTTAGTAATGCAGATGCAGAGGCGAGGATTTTCATAAATAAATTTTAAAATAAACAGCTTTATTGAGATATAATTCCCATACCATACAATTTAATGCCTTTTGATATATTGCATTATTGATTTTTAAAAATTGTGATAAAATATATGTAACAAAATTTGCTGTTTTGAACCATTTTTATGTACAAGATTCAGTGGCCTTCATTACATTTCCAATGTTGTGCAACCATAACCACTATTTCCAGAACATTTTCATCAGCCCAATTGGAGCTCTGCACCATGAAGCAATAACCCTCCTCCCGGCCCCGGTAACCTCTCCTCTACTTTCTGTTTTTATGAAATTATCTACTTTAGAGACTTCATGTAAGTAGAGTCATACAGTGTTTATCCTCTTGTGTCTGCTTCATTTACTTACCGTGTTTTTAAGGCTTATTCATGTTGCAACATGTATCAGAACTTCATTCCTTTTCATGGTTAAACACCATTGCATTGCATTTATATACCCCCTGTGCTTACCCCCTCACTGTGGATGGACACGTGGGTTGTTTCCACCTTCTGCTGTTATGAATGATGCTGCTGTGGACATGAGTCTTCCAGCATCTGCTCAAGTCCTTGCTTTCCATTCTGTTGGGTATACATGTACTAGGGGTGAGCTGCTGGGCCATATGGCAGCTTTATATTCGGCATAACTGTTTTCCACAGTGTCTGCACCTTTTTACACCCACACCAGCAATGCACAAGGGTTCCAATTTCTCCACATCCTCCCAACGCCCTCCTGGCAGGTGTGTGATGTGATATCTCATTGTGGTTTTGTGCCAATGAGCTTTTAAACTTCGAGCAGTGGCTGAAATTTTTGACTACCATGAATGGGAACCATTCAAGTTGTCTTTCCATGATATTAAGCTTGGATTCCTTCTCTCCTTCAATTTCCCTCAGTTTGTGCACCTTCAATCATTTTTAGTGTTTACTACGGCTCCCCCAGTCACCCCCATGTCTCCAGTGTTCCGGCTCTGGCCTTTCTTAGGAAGATCTGGGGGCTCTGGAAGGCGCAGGAACTGAGAATGAGCTGTAGAGGGAGGAACTTTGTGCGGTAGGGAAAACGTGTGTGGTGATGAAAGAAAGAGAAAGGAGCGGATGTAGGGAGGGAGGTGTTTTATGAAGGATTGTAACAATTATGCAGGAGAGAGAACGCCTGGGAATTCAAGGAGAGGAGGGGAGTGAGCAGCCACAGCCGGTGCCCTCTGTGGCCATGGCTCAAAGCTGTCGTGTCTGTGGCTCAGGCTTCATTGTGGAAGGAGAGGTGGCCCTGGGTCCGGTCAACCCCATGTGAGGCAGGAGGATGGACCCCTAGGACAGGGAGGGAGCTCCTGACACCCTGTTGAAGCTGGAAACCCATTTCTCCACGCCGCCGTCAGCAGGCACAGGCGGTCGGACACGCAGCGCCCATCACCCATGGATCCTGTGGGTGCGAAGCCCAGTCTGCGAGGCTTAGGAAAGAACACCCTCCGTCTCGTTGCCTGAGGAGGCTCTCTTCTCAAAATACGCGGGCCCGTACCCGGGCAATCGCTTCTGAGCAACGGCGACGTCCCTCCTCACTGGCCCCGTGACCCCAGCTCTGCCTTTCAGATGAACTTACACACCAGAGGCTCGAAGATGTGCATCAAACTTACACCAAGGAAAGGAGCCAGGGCAGCGTGCAGTTACTGATGCTCTTGGTTTCAAGATGGTCAGCTCAAGCTGCCTGTCCTAAATACTGACAACGCAAACGCCCAACCGTCAGGGGCTGTCAATAAATCAGAGCCGGCCCTCTCACTGAGCACTAGTCTGTCATGACGGTGATCTTATGGACATATATTAACTGACAGGGAGAATATTCAAAAATTATTAACAAATGAAATAGGAACGAAGTCTCATTTTGTGGTTTATCTATTTCTCCTCTCCTCTCTCTTTCTCTCTCTTCCCCACTACCCACAGGTTTAAATATCTGGAAGATTACATACCAAAATCTTAATAATAGTCTTTGAGTACTAGGATTGTGGAGAACTTTTACTCATTCATTGGGATGATTTGGATTTCATAAGTTTTATGCCATGAACCAGTTTACGGCCCCATATCCCCCGGCCACGCATCCTGGACAATCCCAGGAGAGACACCTTCACCTCTGCTCCCAAGGGGCTGCTTCAGCGCCTCTGACACACGTGCCGCCTGCTCCCTGCATGCTCAGAAGCTAGCGACGTTCTGGGCACCCTTTTTAGAAAGAGCTCTGGATTCTTCCTGGTGAAGACCAGCGAGGTGCACTCCGCAGGGCACAAGTGCCCGGGGGGAGATGGTCTGGCGATGACGAATCGCCCGGTTTGGTCCCCGAAAAGGAGAGCGTTGCCAGTTTCCGCTGTCAGATGCTTTGTGTTCTGCATCTTTTTTTTTTTTTTTTTTAGCTCAGGATTAGAGGGCCAGGCTCCCACGCCAGAGCGTTCAGCGAGGCCCACCCGCCGAATTCAGGGCTCAGCCTGATCACCACCAGCGTGGGAGACCTTGGCTGGACGCGAGCGCAGCTCTCGGGGCAGAATCGTTCTCCTGCTTGACATACGTGTTCAGGAAGGAAGCGAACAGTGCTATGGCGACTTCAACGCTCTGCAAAGGCGTGGCTCAGCGTTCATTTCAGCCAAGTATCATCTTTCAGGTGCTTGCTTAAAAACATGTCCAAATCATCGTTTCCCACGCTTTGCATGGCTGGCTGTCATAGTCTGGAGGCGGCTTGAGTCGCCCACCTCACTGCATTCGGGCTGTGGGTAAGGAGCAGTGGTAAGGACTGAGCCCACGAGTCCTTAGTTTACCTGTGTATTCATTTTTAAGCTCTAAACAAAACGCTGAAACTGAGGTTAAAGTGTTTACCGCAGAGTGGAATGTGGGGAGCGTTTACATTGCTTTTTGAGGTCACCTCTGCAATGTCCCTGGAGCGGGCGGCTGAGCAGGTCTCGGTCTTGGGCCTGTTGTCCCAAAGTCACCGCTCACCGGGTCCGAAGGAGACGCACCAGGCCACCGGGGCAGAAGGGCGTAAAAAGGGAGACTGCAGACGAGAGGTCGGTCCCTCCCTCCATCAGGCTAAGAGTGTTTGAGGAAGCGCACCCCCACCCCCACCCAGGAAACTGGAAAATGATTGAAGGACTTCGGGAGCACTTGGGGGCTTCCTTAGCGAGGTTTGTCCGATGGGCTCTGAGTTTTCCATACCCAAGTTCCCACCTAAACTTCCATCAACTTTCTCTTTCTCTCCCAGAAATATCTCTTCTCAAAGACAAAGAACGTGTCTACTCACTGGATGGAATGAGCATGTGCTGAAGGGGGCTCTGCACCTCCATCTTGAATATGGAGTTTTTTGGGCTCGCCTTCAGGAGTCGCCGTCCGGAAAACTGGTCCCAGGTGCCCCTGAGCAAAGGAGGCGCTGCCGCCGCGTGAGTCTGTCTGCTGACCCGTGCCCTCCCCGATGTGCCAACTCCAGCCCGGCCTTCGCGCGGGTCGTGTTCCGGAAGTGGACCCGTTCCCTCCGTGGGGTTCAGCAGAGGGAAGCTTGTGGACGTTCATAGGAAAGACAGTGCGTTTTCTGTGTAAGACTGCTACTCTCCCACGAGAATTCTGGCGGGCATTTTCTGTTCATTTCCAAAAATCTGTTTTCTTTATCCCTCCCCCCGAAAACAACTAACCTTCACTCAGAATGGCAACAAAACAAACTTGCCTATGGACAAAGGAGCTGACCGCGTCACTGAGTACATAGTGAGGGGCCCTGCGGTGGGCCCTGAGATGATAAGGTTCCCGACCTCTGGGAGGCGGCACCCCGCAGTCATTATGAGTGCGCGCCGGGGAGGGCTCTGTGGGGACCTCTGTGGGGACCTCTGTGGCTTCGCTTCTCTTTCTTGAACGGCTCCTCTAAGAGCTGCTGCTGCCGGAGCCTCCAGGGCCGGGGTCTGCCCTGTGCGGCAGGGAGTCCTTAGAGGAGGAGGAGAGCAGGTATGCGCAGGACGGGGCGTGCTCCCAGCTCAGGGTGCACTGATCTTGGGGTTCTCTATTCCTCTCACCCCTCCTTCCTTCAGCTCCGGCAGCCCTCCTCCATCGTTCTGTGGGTAAACGACCAGAGTAAGGACTTCGTGCAGGGCCATGGCGTTCCGGGGAGGATGTCCACCCTCCTGACCAAGTCGACTCCTGCGCAGTGTTCTTGCCTCCGGGGAAGCGGCCGGTCCTTCCCTCCACGCACGGCTCCTCTGGTGACATTTCCTCCACTTCTCACTGTTTTTCTAACTACACGGTCCGGCTCAGCCTGCCAGGCTGGACACAGAATTATGCAACACCCCGGGTTTATAAACATCAACCCCTCCCCTCCTGGCCCTGTTAACAAGGATCTTTTATGAAATCTGCGCCTGTCAATCTTATTGTCCTGTTAGATTATAAAATCTTTGCGGGTAGAGAAGGTCTCATGCCAAGTTTATGAACGAAATGGCACAGAAGCCAGTGAGAGTGCCCCAGCCACACACCAGGGCGCCAGGAGGCTGGTTTGCTCTGGGAAGGAGCGTGGAGCCGCTGTCCGAGCCCCAAACATGACCTGCCAGAAGCAACTCACTTCCTTCGTCACCAGGAAGCCACTCCTCAGTCTCCTGCGCGTCCGTGACCGCGCAGTAAACACAGCAGCACCCACAAAACGCTTCAACTCCACGGCCAGTCAGGGGCCTGCAGTGTTTCTAAGGGCTGATGTCTAAGCTCATTGCTTTCAGTCACACTGAGCAATAAAATTACTTTTTTTTTTTTTTTACGTACTGCCTACTAAGCGTCTACTGTTGTTTAGATTCAAAATGCTTTTTTCCTTTGACATTTTTATGACAATTAAAAAAAAAAAAGTATGGTTTCTGGAGGAACCTAAGCACATGTGATCGGACTTCACTTAGGCATTTATTTAGCCAAAAAACGTGCAGCTACAGCTCTAAGTCTTTATTAACTCACTTATTATCTCACTGCTTTACTCCTTATCACAAGCTAATAACAACACTCTTGTTATTTGTGTTTATAGATGAGGAAACCACGCGGCTGGAGGTGAAGGCACCTGCTCCGGTGAAGAGAGAGAATCAGAGCGGGGGTTCCTCCCTGGGTGATTAGGCGCAAGAATTCCTGGTCTCAGCCAGTGCCGCCGTGTTTCAGCCCTGTGTGAATTCAACCAGCTCCTTAGCTCCGACCTCGTGTTAGGAACTGTCTGGGCACCGGGTTCCAGAGACAGAGTCTCAGTCAGGTGGTGAAGAAAGGTTTGTGGGCGTTAATTATAACAGCATTGTCTGACCAAGAAGACACACACAGTGGCTGTGGACTCAGAGTGGAGACGCAGCTCAGAAGGCCGCTCTCACCGTGGGCGGGGCCGGGGAAGGCAGGCGGGAGCACGACCCACGTGCGAACATGGGAGAATCAGTCAGTGTCACAAGCTGCCTTTTTAGCCACAAAACTGGAGGATGTGCAAATCTGTGAATTTTTCATTACTAACAATTGGCAGAAAATAAAAAACAACTGAATTTTTTTCAATATTAGTGGGCATGTGTGTGTGTTCTGTTGAAGTGCTGGCGATGTTTGAGTAGTAAACATAATTCATAAATAAAATTCACCTATCTTGAAAACAAATTTTCTGACCTTAATTTTATCAAAATAACTAATAATTTTATCATCAAAACAGTCACATACTAGTATACTATTAGCAATAATAAACTGTCTAAGTATATACTCATGTTCAAAGTATATAGCTTTTGAACATATAATCATCAAATTGTAAATTAAAACAACTGCACAAAATTGAAATTATTTTTATAATTTTTCAAAAATTTATTTTTCATAAAATGTGTTTGTTATATGTTAAAAATAAAATAAGACATTAATTAAACATTTTAATCAGCTAAAGCTGAAATTTCTAAATAATTTTTTGAAAATTTAAATCAATTTATTAAATATTCTTACAAAAATAAAATGATTCCCAATTCTTCTAGAAATCAATGTCCACGTAGTTGCTAACTGAATAGATGAGCCACACACGTTACATCTATTTACATACAAATCTGAGTCACGGGAACTGTTTAAAGTTGCAAAACGTTCCTTAGCTCCCTGTACAGCTCTCGTGGATTCTCGCTGGTTCGTGAGCAGCTGTGGAACCGGAATCTTGAGCTCAGGGACAAGACGCTGGCCCTGGCCGCGGGACTGCGCTGCTCCCTGCGCCCGATGCCCCACACTCAGGGCGGGGGTGAGGGGGGGGCCCTGGGAGGCGGCACAGGGGTGCCCAGCACGTTATGGTTGTTGAGTAAATGTTTGCCCACAGCATTGTAATGACCCGTCCATGCCTTTGCCACCCTCCCCGCCTCTCCATGTATCTGCCCGTCTGTCTTGTTCCTTCCGTCGCGCTCCTCGCCCGGAAGGTTAATCTGTTTACTTGCTGAATGCCTGTAGCCATCTCTAAAATGACACCTCCATGATGATAGACTTGGATTATTATTATTTTTTTAAATTTATTTTATTGATTTTTCACAGAGAGGAAGGGAGAGGGATAGAGAGCTAGAAACATCGATGAGAGAGAAACATCGACCAGCTGCCTCCTGCACACCCCCTACCAGGGATGTGCCCGCAACCAATGTACATGCCCTTGACCGGAATCGAACCTGGGACCTTTCAGTCCGCAGGCCGATGCTCTATCCACTGAGCCAAACCGGTTTCGGCAACTTGGATTATTTTTTAAAATAAAAATTTACTTGATTTATAATACGCCTGGGAAACAGTGGTGCCCAATAAATACTTGTGAAGAGAATGGTCAGTTGTTATTTTTTTGTGTTTAGGTGTTTTTTTATTGTTGAAAGTCTTACAGATGTCCCCTTTGTTAGTTTTTTCTTCCCACTGACCCCCTCCACCCCACACCCACCCCTCCTGGGCCTTCACCGCCCGGTGGTCTGTGTCCATGGGAGATGCACGTACGCAGAGAACCTCTCCCCACCCACTCCCCCACCCGCCTTCCCTCTGAACTTCCTGAGTCCATTCCATGCTTCTGTCTCTGGATCTATTTTGTTCATCAGTTTATTTCGTTCATTAGATTCCACATCTGAGTGAGATCACGTGACACCTGTCTTTTTTGATGAGTCATTTTAATCCGATGACTGTACTTTTGGGCACAATGCTCCCAGGCCTGCCACGGCCCAATGCACAGCCGAGCTCGGACGCGTGCGCTGGTGCTGGGGCGCTGGTGTTGAGACTTGCTGGCGGTGGACTCAGGCTTGTCTTTGGGACTCGGGACAAGCTCCCCGCTCAGTTCTAGTTCTGGGCGGAATGCGGTGGCTCCTGCATCTGCCGTCACTGTGGGCGGAGCCGGGACCTGGGCTTGGCAAGTCGGACCTCCACCTGCAGTCTGGCCGCCTGTTGGACATGAATTCTAAAATGCCACCACTCGATGGCTTTTATCGTTACCTGTAATTAAAGAGAGACTTTCAACCTTACATTTCCTGTGTTGGAACTTCTTATTTTTATTTTGAAGGCAATTTTTTTAAATCCACGAATGAGTATTTTTTTATTAACAACCAAGTCAGCACAGAGGCATCCTCAGTTTCTGACAGTTTCACGCTCTTGAAAACATTCCATTTTCCATCCATCTAGGGGCTTATTGGAATTACTGTTTGAAAGACACCCCGACAGACTGGGAACAGCGGCGGTAAACTCTTAAGCGGTGGCTAGGACTCTCCCCTACCCGGTGAATTGTCGTGTAGCGTTCTTGCATGTGTTTTTAACACTGACCAAAATACTACTTGTATCTCTCTCCTGTGGCTGCCGGGGGCACTGATGACCCCTCTATAACAGACGACATGATTAAGCACCATTTTCATCTAAAAAAAATAGCCTAATACTTTGTAAACCACACAACACTGCTTGTAAATGATCAACCGTAGCCTCCGTTGCCCTAAAAAATGGTTTGATTTTAACTCTCAGGTAAATACATGATGATTTAATAAAATAAAATAGTTCAAGTGATTGCACGTGGCCAGAAATTCAAACAATTGCATAACAGAAGCCTGCTTGCCACAGATTAAGCTGAATCTTCTGTGTAACCACGAAAGGAGATAAGTTCTCCAGTGTAAATATGAGGGGAGGGGCGGGGCAGGCCGCCCGCATCTGTCACCTCGACATACCATCTTTCATGCAACGTTTTTGGGGTCCACCTACCTAAAAGTTATTGGGAGGTTTAAGAAAACTTTCTGCTTGACTCCCCTAGTAATTTTGTTCACTCTTAAGCTCTTTAATCAATGACTAAACTTCTAAAACGCGTTTGTAATGGAATATGATTTCTTAGACCAGCATTTCCTAATGTCCAGTGTGTAGACCGCCTGTCTCGGACTCACATGTGTGAGAATTAAAGTGCACATGTGTGTCCCATCGATCCTTCACGTTTGTGAAAGCGACGTAAGCCAATGTGGATGGCGGGCAAGGATCGAGCTCCTTTTGTACGTGTTGGCACCTTTAGGCACGTCCGGGCCCCCATGCACCCACCTCGGCGTCTGACCCCCGGGCAGGTTCAGTGAGGGCCGGCGCCCGCGCGTTTGAGCAGCCTCCCCACACGTATGTTTGCTTTTAGCAAAAAGGTGCAAGCTCGTCGTTGGGCTTGTCTGTGGCAGGAAGGCCACGGGCACCTGGCGGGAAGGACTTGCTCCAAGCTGCCTTGCATGACCTCAGAGCTGGTGACCGTGACCGGGCGCCGGTCAGGGGGCCTAGATGGACGTGCTCCGTGACGGCACTCACAGGCTGGCCTTGTCCACTCACGGGTCTTGTTCAAGAGCAAATTCTTCCTAGTCAGGCACCACTCTTGTCACCACTAATTTAATGAGCATAAATTATTTCTCACGTCCTCTATAGTCCATTACATGCCTTCTGTGTTAGTTTAGGGGCAAATGTGCTTCACGGCCACCTCTGACAGTGGCGGTCCTGCTAGGACGCCATTAAGCATTCCAGTTATGCGTTAGCTTAGACCAGGGATGGGCAACCTTTTGAGCTCGGTGTGTCAAACTTCGCCAAAAAACTGAGCATAAGTCGGGTAGTGTGTCACTTTGAGGAAAAAACATGATTTCGCAAATGTTTCATCCTCAGGAGCAGCAAATGTTTCATCCTCGGCATGCGGCCGCCTCAGCAGCCGCATGTCAGAAATGGCTACGCGTGTCAGTGCTGACACGCGTGTCATAGGTTCGCCATCACTGGCTTATACGAACAAGAGCATCATTTATACCGAAGTGATGTATAAACGCAGCACCTATTGTAGCCCAATCTCTGCAGGGAGGCCTGGGAGCCTGCATCTTAGCACACATCCTCGGGTGATACGTTAAGAGCACATCTGGCCCTTTTACAGATGTTGGTCCTGGTAAAGGCCTTGACGCCACCCTCTCACAGGCCTCCTTCAGGCGAACACAGACCGTTCGCTGCCACTTCAACAAGCACATTCACCTTCCCCCATAACATTCCTTACGCCTTCGATGCTCTCAGGAGCACCACTGCAGAGAAGCAATTCTTCTTTGCATTTGTTTTCGCGATGCCCTCAGCCCCGCGGGCCGCTGCCGCTGGAGGTGGGAACGCCGGTGCTGCCTGCAGGAGGGCCTCTCCGGCCTGGTCCTGGCAGGTCTGTCAAGGAGAAGCGGCCGGAGCACTGACTGACTGACCGGGGTTTGCAGAGGGACGTCTTCATGGGAGGGGCCCATGGAAGCACCTCACCCGGTTCCTGTCTACGGATCGTAGACGGTGAGCCCAGACCCCTCGTGGGGATGAGGCCGTATCCACCGAAACCCTGCCGTCTCTAGCTCTTTGCTCACAGCTGTTTCCAGGTGCTGGCATCATCTGTCCGCCCTGTTCTAGGAGTAGCGCGATTTCTCTACCGGGAGCTGAGTTGTAAGACACTCGCCTTGAAGAGTTTTCATGAAGAGGAGGGAGAAAGGCGAAGAGCAGCTGTCCGGGCAGAGTGCTGTTTCCGGAGCGTACGGGAACCAGGGAGAGTGCTGTTTCCAGAGCGTACCGGAACTACGGGGCAGGGCGTGGAGCGGTCGCTCGGTGGGAGGGCGCTGAGGAGGACGCGAGCTGTCAGGACTCCCAGGCCGTGGCGGGGAAGCAGTTACCTAATCAGCCTGGAGCCCTGGGCGAGCGAGCCCCCGGGCCTTTCCTGGGAAGCGGGAGCAGTGAGTGTGGCTTCAGGGCCTTCTTTGTTTCTGAGCGCCCGACTGGGGCCTCTGCTCTGTCCTTTCACTCACGTGGCCTTACCGACGGCTTTGAGGAGTCTGAGAACAGGAATCAGCATTCCTTTTTTTTTTATCCTCACTTGGGGAATGAGGATATTTTTTCCATTGATTTTTTTTTTCCAGAGAGAGGGAGAGGGAGGGAGGGGAGAGAGAAAAACATCCATGTGAGAGAGACACATCAATTGGTTGCCTCCTGCACACGCCTATCTGGGGCCGGGGATCAAGCCTGCAACCGAAGTTCGGACCCATGACCCTCCGGTGTGCAGGCTGACATGCTAACCACCGAGCCACGCCGACCAGGGCTCAGCGTCCCTATTTCTACATGAAAAGAGAGACTCTCACAGATGAAGACCGAAGTCTCTTGCCCACGGTCAGGGGCAAGTGAGAACGCCAGGTGTTCAGACGGTACCTAGCGTTCTTCCCACTGCAGCACTTATAACAGCCAACTGACATGGTCATTCAGCACCACGTGTTCCTTCATTGCTACCAGAGTTCAGGGCCCTGGGGAGCTGTTACCCCCAACAGCCATTTGTCGTCTCCACCCCGTCGACACAGATGTGGGGTCCAGGCCCTCCTGCCCCTGCCCCTTATACAAAAGATGACGAGGGCGTTAGCTGGTGGAGGCCATGCGTGTTATTCTGTCTGTCCCGGTTCTCAGTGTTGCTTCCAGGCCGCTGCGAGCAAGTACAAGCTGCCTGCAGACAGAGGCTGTGTGCAGTCCTCCCGGACGGGATGGGGTTGAGTGAAGAGTTGTAGGGACTTGGAGATCTCTGACCGAGCGCGAGTGCGGCTTCTCGAGGATCCTGGGGAGGCTGCTTGGGCAACGGCTCTCCCCTGGGAGTGGGTGGCGAGTGGAGTGCCACGCGCACGCCTCCTGACCAGGTCCCCTTACACCCAGTTCATCTGGCCCGAGCGGGGTTTCCCAACAGGCAGCCCTCGGGCATTGCAGTAATATTCCCAGGCCGGCACTACTCCCCTCGCGCGGCCTTTCGCTGCCAGGGAAAGTTCCATGCACCCTCTGTGCGCCCCGGCCTGACCAGGGAGGGGGTGCTGGCAGGTGCCCGGGTTTCCATCATCGCCAGGCGGCCGGAACAGTCTGGTGAGGAAGGGCTCCAGGAAAAACACCCCCGGCCCCTGTCAACAATGCATTTAAAGTGGAGCCGAGCGGCTGAGCCAGCTCCAGGGGGAAGGGCTGAGCTCCCAGAACAAAGGGGCTGCTTTTGTGCTGGACCTGCGGGGGGAGGGAATTCCGGGCAGAGTCCTGATCCTCCCGTTGGTCGCTCCTGGGGTGCTGCTGGTCCCGGCCCAGCTCTGCACAGTGGGGCCTTTGTGCCCGCTGGCTCCCGCGCAGACCCCGGAGCTGGAGGCTCTGCTGGTGGCGCTTGCCGCTGGCACCGGGGCCCCCCGCTTTTCTGCCTTGATTTGTTTTTTTGTGAAGCTGTGTTTGGACTGCCGATTACACAGACAGCGCCACAGTGTTTGCTGCCGAGCCCGATACGCCCAGCAAGGCCGGCTCCTTCCTGGAGCGGCCACCCCTCGCCGGGGCGGACGGGCCGTGTTCTGGTTACTACACTATTTTTAAAAGAATTGCTTTTAAGTTAAGTAAGAGGAGGCGAATGCAGCTTGGCTTAAGGATTTGAGTCCTTAAAACATGAGGCCGTGGGGAGGGAGAAAGGCGTCTCTGGCAGCAGCTGGCGGCAACGCTGGGCGAACAGAAACGGGTCCTTCATTGGACGGCGAGCAGCAGAGCTGTGATGGGGTGACATGCTTCCTGCATGACAGAAGCTTGACTGGCATCCACTCAGAAACAGCCGGGCAGAGAAATGCCCACGGCAACAGCGCCGACCTTTCGGGCTGTGGCCTGGCACCGCCGAGGGTAACCCTAGATCACCGAGTTCTCATTTGGATGTCGCCGAGACTGACGGGGCAGGTGTCCTGCCTAAAGCGACTGATTTATGACCATCTATATTCAGCCTCCTTCCTGCCTCTTGAACCTGAGCCTGTCCATTCCTCTGCAGAGCCTACGGGGAGGGGGGGGGGGGCGGGGGGAGGGGGGCGATATGGAGCTTGTCACTGGCAAGGCAGCTGTGGAACCAATGCAGTGATCGATGACCGACAGGTGCACCGTGCAGGGGCCGAGCCCGCTATTGAGCCAGGAGGTTGGACTGCGGCCCCGACGGGGGGCTCGTGTCCACAGGGGGGCTCGTCTCCAGCTCAGCCACTTCATCACAATGGGAGCGAGGGCGGACCCTTCGGCCCGCAGCGTCGGCTGCAGGAATGGACGGTGGCTCTACCTGTGACACAATTACTCACTCGGAGCCACTGGAGTCCCAGCTGCCTCCTGAGCACCCAGGGCTGACCGATCCTCAGCCCGCGTCCCGGGAACCCGGTGGAGAAAGTGTGCGGGGGCGGGGGGTTGCTGTGACCATGGCTTCCAGGGGTACACCTGGGCAGGCCCGGGGGTGGGAGGGGCTTGGGGAGCCCCGGCTCCCCGGGCCTCAGCAGGGAGAGTGCTAAAGCCAGGGCAGGTGCGGCCCTCTCTGGCGGGACACCTGTGAGCCTGACTTTGCTGGAAACTGACCTCTGTTCCTGGCGCCAGCTTGAATGGCACACCCACACCTGTGTGCCGGGGTCGGTGCGGCCGATGCCACCTGGCAGCTTTGCTCTCCGGCCCTCACCCAGTCTTATGCCCCCCCCCCAACCCCCGACTCTGGCCTTGCCTTTGATTTGGGGTCGACTTCCAGCACAGCGGGCTCCTGCCCGCCAGCCCAGCCAGTTTCCAGGAGTCCAGCTCCTCTCGTCCCTCCTGTCTGTGACCTGCCACTGACCATCAGTGGAGCCCAGGCCCAGATGACTTGGCCGGAGGCTGAGAGTTCGCTGGGGAAGGACACTGCGTGGGTCCCAAGCAGGAGGGGGCCGGCAGACCGCCTGAGCCAGCAGTAAGGGCGGTGCCCACTCCTCAGGGGTCACACTGCGAGGAAAAGTCCAACCGGAAGGAGAAGCAGTGAAACTAGGAGAACAGGAGCCGCTCACTGTGACCCCCGAACGACACGGGATGAGGTGGGCCTGCGTGTGCCCCTGGGTGCATCTGAGCTTGGAGTTCTCCGTATCCCGACAAGGCATTGACGGTATTTTCCTGTGTAACTTTAATTTCTCAAGGGGTGATATGTTCATGGTGTTCTAAATGGAAAAGAATGAAAAGCTACCGAATAAACACCTCTCCCTCCTGCCTCCATCCCAGGGGACCAAGCCACCCATCCCTTTCATACTCTCCTAGAGAGATCTGATGACCATAAGTGCACGCGGCCTCTCGTCTTAAAAGTACAAATACTGTGAATGCTTTTTGGCCCTTATCTCTTCCCCTTAGCAAGTTGAAATGTGGTCGTATCACTACATAAGGAAGGCGTTCTGGGGGGACATCATGAGACTCTTCTGTATGGACTGCCGCTCATTAGTGAGCCAGCCCCCCGGGGGCCTTAGGCACTTCTAGTCCTTGTGAACAATGTTGGGTGAGTGCATGTGTCACTGGAGTACTGGGTGAAGGAGGAGTGATGACGTCGAAACCTTACACAGGTAGGTCTTTGTTCTTTTCAATGTCCTCTCACCCACGTGTTACTAGATTCTAATAGTGGCCCGTGCACGGAGGGAAACGCTGGCATGTGCACTGAGTCTTTCTCTCATCTGGTGTCATTCCCAGGACAACACAGGGACTGACTATAATGATCTTTTCACAAATGAGGAGATTGAGGCTCAAATACTTTGTCACTTGTCTGAAGTCACACTGCAGGGTGCTGGTATCGGTGTTGGATCCCCACAGGCCAGGGGCCCTTCCCACCACTTCCAGGCGCGTTAAGATTAGAAACACACTTAATGTGCCTGGCGTGTGGCTCAGCTAGTTGAGCGCCATCCCATGCACCAGGAGGTCACAGGTTCACGGGCTCGGTCCCCAGTAGGCGACGCGCAGAAGGCAGCTGATCCATGGTTCTCTCCTCCTTTCACTTCTTTTTTCTCTAAAATCAATACAAACATATTTTTTAAAAAACCACACAATTCTATCACCGAATGTCAGCAAGAAGAGAAGACCAGAAAGAATGAAGTCCACCACGGAGGGCGTGGGTGTCGGGTGCAGCTCTGTGACTGAGAGGACGTGGCCTGCGTTTACCCGCCTGACCCACAGTGGGCACAGGCGGGAGCAGATGTGTTAGCTCCCTGAGCCTCAGCGTCCCTATGTGTAAAACAATTTTTTAAAAATCTTTATTTTCAGATTATTACAGATGTTCCTCTTTCGCCCCCCCCCGCCCCAGCTCTCCTCCACCCGGTTCCCACCCCACTCCAGGCCTCCCCCCGACCACTGACCTCATCCATAGGTGTAAGCTCTTTGTCCAATCTCTTCCCGCACCCTCCACAACCCCTTCCCCCCGAGAATTGTCGGTCTGCTCCCTTTCCATGCCCCTGATTCTATTACATTCACCAGTCTGTTCTGTTCATCAGATTTTTTTATTCATTTGATTTTTAGGTTCACTTGTTGATAGATATGTATTTGTTGTCACTTTGTTGTTCATAGTTTTTGTCATTACCTTTTTTCTTCTTCCTCTACTTAAAGAATACCTTTCATCATTTCATATAATACTGGTTTGGTGGTGATGAACTCCTTTAGCTTTTTCTTATCTGTGAAGCTCTTTATCTGCCCTTCCATTCTGAATGAGAGCTTTGCTGGGTAGAGTAATCTTGATTGTAGGTTCTTGCTATTCATCACTTTGAATATTTCTTGCCACTCCCGTCTGGCCTGCATAGTTTCTGTTGAGAAATCAGCTGACAATCGTATAGGTGCTCCCTTGTAGGTAACTAACTGTTTTTCTCTTGCTGCTTTTAAGAGTCTCTCTTTGTCTTTTGCTCTTGGCATTTTAATTATGATGTGTCTTGGTGTGGTCCTCTTTGGATTCCTCTTGTTTGGGGTTCTGTGTGCTTCCTAGACTTGTAAGTCTATTTCTTTCACCAGACGGGGGAAGTTTTCTGTCATTATTTCTTCAAATAGGTTTTCAATATCTTGCTCTCTCTCTTCTTCTGGCACCCCCATGATTCGGATGTTGGTATGCTTGAAGCTGTCCCAGAGGCTCCTTACACTATCTTCATATTTTTGGATTCTTTTTTCTTTTTGCTTTTCTGGTTGGGCTTGTTTTGCTTCTTCGTATTTCAAATCTTTGACTTGATTCTTGGGATCCTCTACTCTGCTGTTGGATCTCTGTATATTATTCTTTATTTCAGTCAATGCATGCTTAATTTCTGATTGGTCCTTTTTCATATCCTTGAGGGTATCACTAAATTTCTCAGAGGTTTCTAGAAGATTCTTGAGTAACCTTATAACCGTGGTTTTGAACTTTATATCCAGTATTTTGCTTTCATCCATTTTTTTCATTTGTGTCTTGTTTCTTTGTTTCTGCATTTTGGCTGCTTCCCTGTGTTTGTTTCTATGTACTGAGTAGCTGCTAAGTCTCCTTGAGTTGATAGAGTGGCCTTGTGTGGTAGGTGTCCTATAGGGCCCAGTGGCTGATCCTCCCCAGTCACCTGAGGTGGACACTCCTGGTGCACCCTTTTGTGGACTGTTGGCACAGTCTTGTTGTAGTTAACACTTGATTGCTGTTGGTATCACTGGGAGGAATTGATCTCCAGGCCAATTGGCTGTGATGACCAGCTGTGTCTACACTGGAAGATCTGTTGCACAGGAGACACCCTTATGGGGCAGGACTTGCTTCAGTGGGGCTTTGGTGCTCACTGAGTCTGCCCCTTGAGTGTGTCTCTTATGGATGTGAAGAGTTGTAATCTATTATGGTCTCACTCTGACCACTGGGTACAGTGGCTCTTGGGTCTCCAAGGAGGTGCAAGGACAGCCACTGTCTGGGGTCATCCAGCAGGAGCTACAGAGACATCTTCAGATTCCTCATCTTTGTAAGGGGTTTGGAAGTGCCCAGACAAGGCCCATCTGTGAAGTAAGGCTGCTGCTGCTGCCAGGCAGTGGGCCTTCTTTTGGAAGCTCTGGGGCTCTCTGACCCAGCTGCAGTTTGACAGGTTTTAGGTGGAAAAAGAACAGGTCATTCATATGCAAAAGCCGATGTGCATAGCTTGGGTGGGGTTGTAAATTGGGTGGGGTGGGGTCTCTGGGAATCACCAGGGTGGAGCAAACAGCAATGGCTGCCAGTCAGCCCTGCACTGGAGAAGTCCCTGGGTTTCCGTGTCCTGTGCCCCCATGCAGGAACAATGATCGCTGCGAGCACCTCTGAGAGAAAGCCGCTCTCACGTTCCGGCCCGATGCCAGAGAGTCCAGTTTCTCCCCATATGTGTCTGGGTCCCCCAGAGTCTTGCCCGGAACTGGAGTTCAGAGCAAGCGGAAGCTTGTATCTCCCTCTCGATTAAAAGAGCAGCACATCCAGGTGCCAGCACTTTCCGCACCTCCACACCTCTTTCCAGTCTCAATGCACTTTCTTCACCTCTCTAGTTGTGGAACTTCCACTCAGCCAGCTTTCCCTCGGTTCTGGGTGCTAGTTGTTCTGCCGTTTAGTTGTGGTTTTGATGTGGTTGTGAGAGGCAGCAAGTATAGGTGTTTACCTATGCTGCCATCTTGGTTCTCTCCCCATAAAACAATTAATAAAATCAACCTTACAGAGTGGTAAGGGTGACTAAGGACATATATAAAGTGCCTGGTGAAAGGAGGAACTCACTAAATGCTCATTTTCTTATAACAACATACGAGATCAGTAGATGGGAATACTTTATAAGCGGATTGCTCTGTGAATGCAAGGTGCTCTCATAATAACTATTTTCTTACGTTTTCCAATATTTAATCACTATTTTTGTGTTCATTTTAATAGATACAGTGAGTACATTCACTTTAGTGTTGAAGTTCTAACCATTACCTTGGGAAATTAAAATTTAACTGAAATAAATATCAACGCTTCTTAAAAGTGCTTTTCTCTTTTTTCATTCTAGTTACTTTTAAAACCGAAAGTCTTCTGCCTGAACCAATGGCCGGAACGTCCCTGGGCGCCACATGGCGCGCACGGGGGCGGGGACGGGATGGGCTGCGCGTCAGGGAAGGAGGAAGGCGAGGAAATCCCCTAGCTCTTCTCTGTGCACTGGAGGGAGAGAAAAGAAACCCCTCCCGCTCTTAAAAGTTTTGTGATCTAAACGTCACTCACAGATAGGACCATTAGGGATTCCCGACTGTCTGACCCCTGTGGCCACCGGTGCTTCCGAAGGCAGGCCGTGCGAAAGCTCTGCAGACGGCGGCCCGGGGAGCGGCTGTAACGCAGCACGTCCTGTTTCTGAGGCGAACAGCGTGAACAGTCATGCTCAGTGGAGTAAACCAGGGCTATACAGAGATTTGCACCTGCTCGGGTTTTGCTGACAACTGAGTTCAGGTCAACTCAGTGAGGTTTTTGCAGGGAAACTTTTGGTTTTTACGAAGTTTTGGATTTCAAGTTGGGAGCCAGGCACAGGGGTCCTGGGTTTCCATTTCCTATGTGGCAGGGGTGGCAGGGAGACCGGCAGATCTGGACTCCGGCGGTGACCTGGGGGACGTCCTTGACCTCTGTCAGCCTGTGCTTGTTCCTCCGAAAGAATGAAGTCCATCCACGGAGAGCGTGGGTCTCAGGAGAGGCTCATGACCAGAGAGGACCTGGCCTGCACCGACTCACCTGCCGGGCAGGGCGGTGGTGAGGGTCGGGTGGGGTGGGAGAGCGCGCTTCCCCGCCGCTCCCTGCTGAGCACCGGTGACTGAGACTGCGGCCTCTGTTCACAGGCAGAGGCCTCGAAGGAAACAGCATGAAGTCTGTCTCTTAGTGAAGAATTTAAGGGAGCAGGAGGAAAGGGGGCGCTGGCATAGGAGTCAGGAGAGTCCTGGGATTTAAACGTCCCACTTCCCCCGGGGCCGGCAGAGAAAGCCTGTGGGAGGAAGAGACCGAAGCAGAGACCAGATGCCACCGCGGTGCAAAGAGGACGGGGAGGGCAGGCCGGCGAGGGCCGCAGCGCAGGGGCAGCAGCGGGACGGTCCGGGATGCACGCAGACCTCAGTGCTGTCCCCTCAGAAGGCCTTCCTGACCTCACTTCACTCCACACCCCTCGCCAGGCACTCCCTACCCCTACCCTGATTTATCTCTTCAGCGCTCTTCTCACCAGCTAAAGTTACCTGTCTATTTCTGCTCTTGCTATCCGCAGCCGCCCCTGCAGAAGGAGAGCTGCGCCGGCGCCTGAGCACTTGGTTCCCGTCGGTGGGTTTCTAACATGGGCTGTAAGAATAAAGGAAGAGGCTGTACAATGGCCCTGAGGTTACTAAGAGCCTGCTGCATTCTGGGAGATGAATCAGGCCTTAGGTTTGGACCCCAGGGAACGCTGGCTCCTGGAACCCATGTCCTCCTGGAGCCCCATCACATGACTTTCTTGGCTGATGGATCATCAGCAAATAACACGTGCATAGGCTTGATGAGTACAAGTCCAGAGCACAGATGAGCCGCGTGAGAAAGCCTGGCCTCCTTCAAAGGAAATGGCACTCGGAGAACCGGGCTGCTATCCCAGAGGCCAGAGGAGCCACCCCCACCACATTTTGGTGAAATACGCAGCATGAGTGAGCCCCGGAAACACCAGTGGCCGAAGGGAGGCCACTTTGTCAGGGTTAATCTGCTTCTCTTCGTCTGTGCAAGAACCCAGTGGGAGCTGCCTGCAAAGGCACCTCACATCTTATCGGCGACTCCGTGGGGGTCACGCACAGCTCATCCCTCCAGGCCCATGGCGATGTGGGCACCTGTGACCTCTGGGCACGGACCCCCTCTCACCCTGGAGCACCCGGGTTCCGAGAACAAGTCCTCAGGGAACACAGCTGGCGGGGACGCCTTCGCTGGCCCACATTCGACACGCCAATGTGGAGACCGGGTTCCTGGGAGGAAGCGGAGAGTGCGCACTGATCCGTTTCCTGGATCATGTTTCCTGGCCGCAGCCTCTGGTTAAAAAAAGAAATTAAAAAAACAAAACAAGAAATAAAAATACAAAAGAACAGTTTAAACCCCATTAAATCCTTGTCAGCCTGTCTTTGGGGACAAATTTCACAGCCCTCCTTCTGTAAATCCTTCCAGAAAGATTAAAAAATACGAGATTTTGAATTATTTTATCTCCTTGAACCCTACTTGCTTGAAATAGTCACTAACTTCATATCTTAAATAGGAAATCAAGTCAACCAGGTTTTATTTATTCGATGAAATGCCAGCATTCCCTGAGACACTACTGGCATTTTCTTGTCAACCTACGAGGTAAAAAATTAAACATCAAAGTTGGTCTGGGACCTCAACATTAAAGCTTTTGAGCAGAAAGGTAGGAGCTGGCAAAGTGAACACGTCCCAGACGCAGCCCTTTCCTCCTGTCCCCATCAGCCCTCCCAGGCCGCCCTCTGCAGTGCACCGGCGCCTCCCTGCTTCTTGGGGAGGAACTCAGGACATCCTCGGAAGAGCTCCTTTCATGAAACCTGCATATCAAACCACCAGCATATTTCACAGTTTCTTCCGGCAAAATATACCTTACACTCATCTGCTTTACTCATTTCACAGCAACACACTCGTCCACCTTTGTTTCTCTTTCCTGGAACCACCAGTTTTGGAGAAATCATACTTTTAAGAAAATGTTGGTCATGCAAGAGGTAATCAATTTCTCCAGGAAATGCACCCTCTCCTATCAAAACCAAAACAGAATCCCCCCCACCCCCCCAAAACAGAGCTGGCCTTGGAGGCAGGTGAGGAGGCCCTGGGAGTGGGTACCAACAGCTGCTCTGAGGCTGGGGCCCCTGGAAGCTGAGTTCAGACTCAGACTCCTACAGGACCGAGCTGGCTCATGGGAGGTGATGGCCACTCGCTACTGGCCCCTCTGAAGGGAAGATGGCCCAACTCAGAACCCAGGACTCCCACAAATAGTAATCAACACACGAGCTCACAATCAGAGCGCACCAGTGACTCAAGAAGACAGCACTGTGTAGCTCAGATTCACAAAAGGTAACCCGTAGGAAAAGCGAGCGATAACATAGGTAAAGCATTGGCACACGCCTGAAGCACAGTGGGGCTCGCGATGGTCACTCAGTCTGCCCAGGTTTGCTTGGTGGTCCTGGCTGGTGTTGTGCAGCATGTCCCACCACTCACAGTTTAAGGGTCAGGTCAAGGGAACATTGTTCCCTCTCTACCTTTGCTTCAGGTACCCCCTTGTTGGGTTTTACTACAACTGAGAGGAACTCCAGCTTTTTAACAGTTAATTTTAAAACTAACCTTTGTCCACGCCTTTCCAGCCCTGGGAAGTGCCCCGTGCAGTGAATATCTCTGTCCATACGGGTGGTGAATGCTGCAAGCTCTCTGTGCGCTGATCATTTACAAAATGCAGATGTACGTACTTCCAAGGCATACCTGTGGCAATGTCTCCCTTTCACTAAAAAATCATATTCTTACTATTTCTGCAAAAGTGTCAGCACTGAGCGGCTGGCCCTCTCTCTGAGTGGCCTGCCTGCAGATGAACTCAGGATAATTTTCTGCTCATGCTTCCTTATTGCTTTCCTGTTTGGACAGTCTATCCATTGCTGTGAGTGGGGTGTTAAAGTTCCCTACTGTTGCATTGCTTTCAATTTCTCCATTTAGTTCCATTAATATTTGCTTTCTATATTTTGGTGCTCCTATTTTGAGTGCTTATCCTATATAATAAAAGGCTAATATGCAAATTGCAGACCTACCAGTCATTATGACACGCACTGACCACCAGGGGCACTCAGTGGAGGGGCTGCCCCCTAGTGGTCAGTGCGCTCCCACAGGTGGAGCATTGCTCAGCCAGAAGCCAGGCTCACAGGCTGGAGAGTGCAGCAGCAGTGGCGGGAGCCTCTCCTACCTCTGCGGCTAAGGATGTCCAACTGATGGCTTGACTGATGGCTTAAGGCCGCTCCCCACAGGGAGTGGGCCTAAGTGGTCAGTTGGACATCCCGGACTGGGCTCCCAGACTGTCGAGGGCTTCCGGGCTGCGAGAGGGCACAGGCTGGGCTGAGGGACCCCTTGAGTGCACAAATTTCATGCACTAGGCCTCTAGTCTCTCTCTCTATATAAATAAAGAGGTAATATGCAAATTAGGCCGGGACTCCATAATGGGTCATGACCAGACAAGAGGAGGTTGCATGCGCAGGTAAGGCCTAGAGTGAAGACAGAGACAGAGGCAGGGGGGCCTGCCTGAGCCGGCGCAGTGGCTCAGGCGGCCCCGGAGTGGACACAGGCAGGGGGCTGGGGGACGCTGCGAGTCAGGCACAGGTCCCGGCCCCCTGCAGGGTGCCTCCTCACACGGCGGGAAGCAGGGCCCCTCCTCGCACGATTTCAATTGTGCACTAGGCCTCTAGTATATTTATAAACATTAAATCGTCCTGCTGGATTGTCCCTTTATCATTATGTAATGCCCTTCTTTGTCTTTTATTACAGTGTTTGTCTTAAAGTTTATTTTGTCTGATATGAGGATAGCTACCCTGGATTTCGTTCTGTGTCCATTTGCATGGAGTATCTTTTCCCATCCCTTTACTTTTAGTCTGTGATGCTTCTTATGCAGTGAGACTTTTATAGGCAGCATATAGATCTTGTGTTGTTGTTGTTGTTAACCCATTCAGCCACTCCCTTTCTTTTGATTGGCAAGTTTAGTCCATTTACATTTAAAGTAATTATTGATAAGTATGTACTTATTGCCATGCTGGTCATTGCTGTCTGGCTATTTTCGTAATTCCTCCCTTTCCCTCCCTTCTCCTCTCCTTGTGGTTTAATGAGCATACGTAGTGTTATGTTTACATTCCTTTCTCTCTTTCTTTTTGTGTTTACTGTAAATTTTTTCTTTGTAGTTACTGTGAGGTTGACATATAATATCCTATATATAACAGTCTATTAAGTTGATAGCAACTTAACACATTCCAAAACTTTACACTTTTATTCTTTTCTTAAGTTTTTTATTTTTGATGATAACATTTTACATCTTTCTATTTTATACTTTCCTTAATAATTATTATAATTTTAGTTAACTTCACTTCTTTTGTCTTTTAACACCTAAGATTCTTTATCTTTAGCTGTTACCAATTTAATTATGAGTGTTTGGTGCGGTTCAGTTTGGGTTTATCTTATCTGGCATTCTGGGCTTCCTGGGACTGGATGTCTGTTTCTTTTCCCGGATTAGGGAAATTTCAGCCTTTATTTCTTCAAATGATTTTTCTGATCTTCTCTGTCTTCACCTTAGGGGGCCCGTACAATGCAAATGTCACTCTGCTGGATGCTCTCCCAGAAGTCCCTTAAGGTGTCATCACTCAGCGTCGAGACGGTTCAACCTGCTGCGTTGGCACTGGGCCTCAGGGTGCAGGGGCTGGGCGCAAGCCCTTTCGGAGCAGCTTCCTCATTCCCTACAGTTCTCCAGTTCTCTGGAGCTTAGTTCCCATTCATTTCCAAACCCAGGCATTTGGGGGCTCACCTTCCTAGTGCCAAATCCAAGAGTCAGGCTGCCTGGTGTGGCACAACCCTTTCCCTTCTCAGAGGAGAACCCACATTTTTTATTGCTGCCTATGGTGGGCCCCGGTGGCTGGGTGGGGAGCTGGGCAAGGCCCATCTCTCTGGCCCATCTCCCTGCGTCTATTTTATTGTTTGCTGTCGAGTCGATGTTCGTCTAGCTCTCAGGTCCTTTTCAGAGGAAGTGATTTCAGACACTGCTGTACGACTGCTGCACCCATGGGGGCAGTGAGCTCAGGGTCTTCTTATGCCGCCATCTTCAACCTCACTGGTCCCTGAACTTGAACAACTTCCCGCTGCTGGTGCAGAAGGTGAAACCGCCGCCTGGCACGCAGGGCCTCAGGCCGACCTTTCCCGCTCAGCTCTTGCTGGTCCCTGTGTAGGGTTTATGTTTAAGGAAAGCAGGGCTGCATGTTATCTGCACTCACTCTGTGTCTCTCTCCACCACCTGGGCCACCGCTCCCTGTCCTGGGCATGCACACCCACCTGTGAAAAGCCAGCCTGTCATTCAAAGTGCGTCTCTGTTGAGCGCATCTCTTCAACGAGTCTTTCCTGAAATCCATACTCTCCCAAGTTGAGAGAGACCCCTGAATGGCCATAGAATGTGCTTTGTATCTTCTTACGACAGTTCTCAGATTCAAACCTTGGTTTAATTATGCATACACTTGTCTCTTCAGTAGATTGTAAGACTCCAGGAATTTCCCACTATCCTTAGCAGACAATAAACATTGGTTAAATGTTGAAATGGGTAAACCACTGAATTGTGTTTGCTAACCCATTTCCATGGGAAGTTTGTGATGCTCTGCATGAGCCATTTGAACCCATGAGAATAAAGGTCCCCCTGGAAATGGAATAATGGAATTTTCAGTCCAGTTAGATGCTGCAATGCACAGCAAGCCAGGGACTCTCTCTTCAGTGGAAAATGAATCAGAACTTTAGTTCACCATTTCCAGCCCTTCACCTATGACTCGGTCTAATCTTAGTACCAGAAACCTGAACCTGCCTAACTGGAGAATAAATACATTTCAATTTCTAAAAGCTTGTAAACTGCGCCAGAGCTGGGAGTATCAGATTAGCCTGCACAGTGGCCACCTGCAGAGCCACGAGGGGCAGGTGACCAGCTGCTGGAGGAGGCAGAGTGCCACAGTCTTTTTCGCTGCAAGGGTTCAGGAATCTGGAGAAGGGGCTGCGTATAAATGAATAAACTAGACACTAGACAAGAAATATAAATTTGAGAGGCATGGGGGAGCCAGGGGAAGTTCCACTTTCTAGTGAAGTGGGCTCCCCGAATGTCTGGACCCAGGGCTTTTTATTTATTGGAAAACACATTGGCCCTTTAAGAATGCAAACAGGTAAAGTTTGATAAATAGGAAAAGATGATCAGGTTAGGGGGAATGTCTACAGCTGTTCAGCAGTTAATAATATGCAGATTTTCAGCCCTGCTGAAGCCCCAAGGTCCATCAGCCTTCTGATGAACTTCTTGCATAATTATGACTTGCTGGAATTTGCTTCCACATATCCCCCTTTTGGATTTAATAAATTTAATAAGAATGTATGCCATTTGCAGAACTCGGATCCTTTTAAGATTTTTAAATTCAATGGAAAGGATTGAGTTTTTTCATGTCCTTTTAAATTGCTGCCAGGCATCAAAGAAATCAGTCTGTAATAAGCTCCTTTCTGGCCAACAGTTCTTTGAGTCCCCTTTCCAATCACTGTCCAACAGTTTTTATGGGTTCCCTTCCCAATCACTGTCCATGACAGACAGCAATGATATCTCGGTTCTGGATGGTGGACAAACAGTGAGCAACAGCAATGCAGATCCAACCTTCTTTGGCTTTGTCCAGGGCAACCTGCAGTGACGCACAGCTGCTGACTGCTAGCATGGCAAGGCATCTTCACCATCCCCCATCTCTGGACTGTTTCTCCTCATCGTGTTGCTTGGGGCCACCACCAACTGTGGCTGGAGTAGTCTGGAGTTCCTCTCTCAGATCCATTGTTGCAGGAATCTACACAGGCATGGAGGAGTTTTCTGGAAATGTATAAGCATATTCTCAACCAAAGGTTAATAAAGGAATCCTTCTATAAACTAGACTCTAGGGATCTTTTCATTCTGCCAAAACATTTTCCTTTGACTTATTCTGACACCAGTGTAATCTCATGAGTGTCTTGCCATCCTATATAATAAATAGGTAATATGCAAATTGACCATCACACCCTCGCACAAGATGGCCACCACAAGATGGCTGACAGGGGAAGGCAGTTGTGAGTTGTGGGCGATCAGGCCAGCAGAGGGAGGGCCATTAGGGGCAACCAGGCCAGCATAGGAGGGCAGTTAGGAGTGACCATGCCTGCAGGGGAGGGAGGGCAGTTGGGGGCGACCAGGCCTGCAGGGGAGGGCATTTGGTGCAACCAGGCCTGCAGGGGAGGGCAGTTGGGGGCAATCGGGCCGTCAGGGGAGCAGTTAGGCGTCGATCAGGCTGGCAGGGGATTGGTTAGGGGGTGATCAGGCTGGAAGGCAGAAGCAGTTAGGGGCAATCAGGCAGGCAGGTGGTTGGGAGCTATCAGTCCTGGATTGTGAGAGGAATGTCCAACTGCCAGGTTAGGCCCGATCCCTGTGGGACATCCCCCTAGGGGTCCCACATTGGAGAAGGTGCAGCCTGGACTGAGGGAGACCACCCCCCTCCCCGCCCCAGTGTACAGATTTCATGCACCGGGTCTCTAGTCAGCATTACAAGTGAAAAATTTTTAAAGTGAAAAAATTTAAGTAATTAAGGCTTGAAGTAGTTTACTTACAGGAGATTACTGCACTATCCCCCCCCTTTTTTGTTTTAAATAATATTAAGAGGCTTTTGGAAATCTTGCAATGCAGTCTTGATAGTTTTTTAATTCAATTCTTAGCACAGAAGTATGACTGGTCTGAATTCATTGCATGATAATCAGCTTTTACTATGAGATGAACCATGAGTAAAAAATAGTTAATGCTCCAGGAATAGGTTCCTGCCTAATACAACTAAGTTCCCCTGAATATTCACTTATTTCAATTTGCCAATTTAAATTAGTCAGAAATAAGGCTTATTTTCTAACTTTTCCTTAGGTGTGGACAGTAAATGACACTAACTGAATTTCTGCTACTAGTCTTTGAGTCTCCTATATAATAAAAGGCTAATATGCAAATTGATCAAACGATGGAACAACCAGTTGCTATGATGCACATTGACCACTAGGGAGCAAACACTCAATGCAGGAGCTTCCCCCTGGTGGTCAGTGTGCTCCCACAGGGGGAGTGCCACTCAGCCAGAGCCCTGAGCTGGGCTCCCACCTCTTCCGCCTCAGCAGCAGTGCTAAGGATGTCTGACTGCCGGGTTAGGCCCACTTCCTGTGGGGACCGGGCATAAGTCAGATATCCCCTGAGGGCTCCCTGACTGCAAGAGGGCACAGGCCAGGCAGAGGGACCTCTGTGAGTGCACGAATTTTTGTGCACTGGGCCTCTAGTATCTACATAAGCTTTGTTTAGGGAGACAAAATGCAAATTAATTACTTTTCTTTTTGAGGCTTAATACATTGACTTTTAATTATAGTTTTCTGGATATTTGAAGGTAATCTCCTTTCATTTCCTCCCAGAGTAATCTCTAGGCCACATTTAGGCAATTTCTTTAAAAAATCTTTTTCTTTCTTTTACACCAAGCAACAAATGTGGATTCTTTTGAAATGCTGAACAATATTTCCATGCCTACATTTTAAGTGAGTTTCTTTTTATTTATGGTGACTTTATTAATGATCATATTTAATGCTTGAATAATAACCATCAGTTTACCCTGTAAATATTAGCAGAAGAGATTTAAAAATTTCTCCTATTTATTAAGCTTAAAATTTACTTTTAAACAGCATTCTTTTTGGCTAGTGCTCATTTGCATACACAGAGGGATTATGGGAGGTCTCAGTAACTATTTCATAGGACTTTACTAGAGTTAATTGTTTAACATTTTGGCTTCTCATATAACTTAATTTGTATGAGACCTTGATTGTATTGTAAAAAGATAATTTATTAAGCAATTAAAGTAGGCATGTCTATTGAAAAAGTAAAGTAAGCAAACTTATACATTTGACCTATGAAGTATAAATGCCATCCCATCCCCCAGCCTATTTAAAAGGCAGGCCATCTGAGGGCTATTGCTTGCTTTTGTTTTTAAAATTCCATTGCTAAAGAAATATTTAGCAACTTTGCCTTGCCCTCCCTTAGAGGTTGAAACCTTTATAACATTTAAAATATATGTATATAAATAAAATATAGTTATTAATTTTTATTTGATAAAGCTTTCCATGTGATTTCAAGTATATTAGATCAGCCTATTTCAAAATTATTTCTTTTAAGAAGAGAGAATAAATTCTTGAACAACTCCAGGGCCCTTGTAGTGTTCTAAAATTATCTCTCATTTAAATGCTTGAATTTAACTTGGAAAGATCATCAAATACACACACACACACACACACACACACACATACACACACATACATACTAGACGCCCAATGCACGAAGATTCATGCAGAATGGGCCTGCTTTACCCTGGCTGCCGGCACAGCCTTTGCTCTGGCCTGGAGCTGCCTTTCTGCCTTCGCTCCACCCAGAGCCGCCTTTCCATCTTCCCACACTGCCCAGAGGCCCAGAGCAGCTGGGGCGGTGCAAAAGACCTGCATTGTCGCCATGGTGACGATGCAAGAGTCCTGCCCCCAGCCACTGGGTGCCTGTGTATGCAAATCAACCTGCCATCTTTGTTGGGTTGATTTGCATACTCACTCCTGATTGGCTGGTGGGCATTGTGAAGGTACAGTCAATTTGCATCTTTCTCATTTAATAGTGTGTGTGTGTGTATATATACATATATATACATATATATATATATATATATATATACACTAGTGTTCCCGTTGCAGGAAAAATCCTGCAATAGGATTTCCTGCTGCACTCTACCCCGCCTCTGCCCCGCCCTTGTCCCCCGCCCCGCCTTCTCCTCCAGCCCGCCTGTGTTTCCCTTCACCCCCGGCCCTGACTTCGCTCCTCCCTTCTCCTTCCCCCCGCCCCCCTGGCTTGCTTGCTTCTTCGAAGCTTTACTCCCTTTTGCAGCTCTTGGCTTCTTTCGACACTGTCTTGATATGCAAATTAGCCGCCATCTTTGCTGGGGTAATTTGCATACTCGTCCTGATTGGTTGGTGGGCGTGGCTTGGCTGGTGGACGTGGCTTAGGTGTAGCGAAGGTGCGGTCAATTTGCATATTTGTCTATTATTAGATTAGATACATATATATCCCAAAGATTATATTGTATACTTTTTATAATTATTCTAAAAGATATCAATTAAATTTAAACTAGTTTTTATATTAAAAATTTGATTGCGACCATAGAATTCATCCTCTTTTTTAATTAGACCTAGGTTGAAATTTTACCATACTTAGTACTAAAATATATTTTGAATTATTAAATTCTCCAGAGAAAATACAAGAATTATTTTCTCAAAAATAAATTTCTATACTTTATGTATTTTGTTATCACAGCTATATGATTTCTCCTAACTTAATTTGAACTTTAAACTCTTAGAAGCCTCAAATTTTAGCTGGCAAGTTAAATACTTAGCATTTCTCAGACTAGTAATGACTTTACATTTTTTTGGCTCTGGCCTGGTCCCAGCAGCAGCAGCTGCTACAGGGGTCAGGAACTCCAACAGCTCAGAGATCGAGGGTGAGGAGGGAGCAGGGGGCCAATGGTTTCAGAGGAAGAGTCTGGGGTCAGGGCTGCGCTGGGCTGGAAGCAGGATGCTTGGTTGGATCGCCACCACCCTGTCCTGGTGAAGGCATCTGAACTGAGTTAGTGGCTGCTTGAAAGATGAGGTTACATCAGCATGATAAAGAGTAACTTCCATATTCCACAAGCTCAGGATTACCTGGGAGCAAATGTACAGGGACCTCATTTCAGAACAACATGAAGCAATCACAGGCTTTGGCCCCACAGTGGACGTGACAGGTGAGGCAAATGATTCTGAAACTTCACCTGATCCGTTAACCCTCTGTGACTCAAGAAAGTGGGCCCTGCTGGCTGGACGGGCTCCCCAACATGATCATGCTAAGAGGACTGCTCCATCGCAGGCCGGCAAGCCCAGTGCGGTCTTCATGCCACAGGGCTCTGCACCCCCACACGCAGCTTAGGCGTGGGATTAACGTGGGAGGAATTGCAGATCACTCAGTAGGTTTTCCTCATGTTTTATTCTAAATAAGTTTACAAAAGGTTGATCCACTTTTGACAGTTAAACAAGTCTCTCCCTTTTGCCTTCAGTGTAGCCTGGACTTGCTCACTTACTTCTGTGTTCATGGAGAACGGCTATGGCCATGGTCTCAGGGCACATGGATGCAGAGCAAGGAGCTGGGGAGGTTGGTGGTCTGACTGCACATCCAGGACCCATCTCCTTGCCAACATCCCCCTGGCAAGGTCTCTTCAGTGGATTGTAAGATTCCAGGGATTTCCAGTAGAGTGGACAGGGCCCCTGTCCAGGGACAGCTGGCTTCCAGCAATTCTTCTGCTGGGGAGCAATGGCCACCTTGAGCAGAGGAAAAAGAAGGCCACTGGGCTGTTCTCATCTGGAACAGAGAGAGGTTGCCTCTGCCCCTCTGCTTTCTGGGGCAGCAGTGAGTGAACACACGCTCTGTGGGACCACCCTGTAGGAAATGAAAATCCAAACAACAGAAAACACGGGACAGGGTGGGGAGGGGAGGCTAAACTGACAACACGGACAATACTGTTCATGGAAATATAACGTGCTATAATCACTAGTTTATAATATTTATTTGAATTATAAATGGACATAGAGTTGGGTCCCCAGAATATCATTTTTAGAACTTAGTGCTACTGAAAAATTAACAAGAATTATTTGAAATATGTACAAGGGCACCATTGAATCCGAGTTTATAAGAGCAGACATTTCAAAATAACGCGAAGGGTGAAATCGCGATGCTGGGCACCTGCCTGTGGGGTGTTGTAAGTGTGGAAAGTGACGTGTAGAGCAACTGCCTTTGTGTGTAAACAAGGATGTTGTGACCCAACAAGCCCCGAATCCAAATTTGTCTTCAGAACAATTCACACCAGTGTGTTTTTGCAGTCACACGGGTGCTTTCCATGGTGAGTTCAAACTCGCAGAGTTGTAGGTAAAGGGGTGCGTTTCCACCCATGGAATGTCATGGACTGGTGCATGCATGCCTTCCCAGACACACCCCCAATTCCGGGTACGATTTCAGGGTTTTTGTGAACCCCCAGGTGGGATCCCAGAAGAATGAGGTTTGGGTGTGCCACGTAGTGCGCGCAGCAGAAGTCAGCCCCGCGAAGGCTCGTGTCACCCGAAACACGGGCCTGACCCTGTCCTGCCCTGTTGGGCACCGGCGCCAAAATCTGGGCGGCAAAGTCAGACAGAGTCCGCTCAGCACAAATATTTGTCTAAAGCAAAATCCGGAGCCGTCCTTTGATTTACAACTTTGTGAGACAATAAAGTCGCTTGCCCTGCGTGAGTGAGCGCTGGAGAAGAGGGTGAGGCTTTTCCGCATGGATGAGGCCTTACCCGCACCCAGGCTCCGAGAGGGACTCTCAGCTCCGCAGGAAGGCACTTTAGAACCCCGGGGGACCAGACCTGGGGAGCCCTCTTTGGGAAAATATACTTCACACCCAGTAGATGGCGATTATTAAAACAAAGCACAACAAAACAAAAATCAAAACAGAAACTAGCAAGTGTTGGCAGTGGTGTGGAGAAATTGGAACCTTGTGCATTGCTGTGGGAATCTAACGGAAACATGCCACTCGCCTCCCTTCCCCCAGGGAGATGGCAATTTGGAAAAGGTGGGAATTTCCCAATATTTTCCTTCTCTGCCAGACACCGGCCGGAGAAATGTGTGGTGTGGGGTGTGTGCAAGCAGCTTGAGCAAGTGCAACGCAGGAGCCACTCCAGCCGATGTACGTGTAGGTTAGGTGTCTACCTGCTGGTAGTCGTTTGGCGGGCACAAGGGGCAGCACCGGGGGACAGAGGGATAGGTGTGGGGGTGGGTGCTGACCTTGGGGAGGGGAGGGGATGATGGTTTGAGCACTGGGAGGTCAGCAGAAGTCTCCTGTCATCGCTAGGACGGCGCGCCGGGTGGACACTTCCATAAGGTGACCCTGTAAGCGGCAGAGGTGGCGGTATTAGCGGCATCCTGGGTCTTGGAAGCGGGTGGAGACACTGGGCTCGGTCCCATAGGGGCTTACCGTGGTGTAGGGCTGAATTACAGTCGTGGGGCAGAACCGTTCTGCCGGTATCACAGAGCAGAACTGAGACCACAGCAAGCAAAGCCACTCCAGCCTGGTGGCTCCCGCTTCTTAAAACAGGACTCAGCAGAATCCTTAGTCACATAATTTCCTCCATAACTAAGGGGTGAACACAGCCCCGTCCTCAGGCTGTCACAGCCTAGCTGTGGAGACACGCTTGTCCCACGACTAGCTCAAGGTGGTGGAGACACGCTTGTCCCACGGCTAGCTCAAGGATGGGCATAATCTCAGGCTGCTTGCAGGTGGTCGCTGGGACGGCAGGTGGCTGGGCTGGGGCTCTCACTGAGACTCCCTCAGCCAGGATCAAGTTCACCGAGTGAGACAGTGAGACAGCAAAGATAACCCCAGCCCGAGCCACAGTGCCCAAGAGCAAGGCTGAGATGATGGAGAGAAGGGTCTGGAAGCTGCGTGCAGCTCGGGGTCCGTGTCCTGCACTCAGGACTGGGTATGAAGCATGCACCCAGCACTGACACGTGCCCTTGAGGCTCCGATGGTTGGCATTTTTCCAAGGTCAAAGAAAACATCACAGTTGGATGAGCCAGAGCCAGGATTCAGGCCCCAACGTTCCCGTTCCACGATTCCATGCTCTTCCCTATCTTGCCTTCACCCACGAATGACAGAATGAAGAAACTCCTGAATTAGATAGAGTGGGACCTGATGACCTGCAAGCTTTGGGGTTGTATCCATGAATAACATCACGAAAGTGCCTTGACTTTGCAGATACTGTATTGCTTGATGGCTCCTGACACCCCTGGGTGGTCCACCCGTGACACCTGTCTGGAGACCCTTTAAGACAGGCAGTGAGTATCAACTTCAAATGGGTAAAGGGATGTTTTGATAGCCTGTTCCCTTTTTTTTTCAAGTTTAACGTATGTCTCCTTTTTCCCCGATTGAAAAAGGAGACACCCCCCCCCCAAGCCACTCCCACCCGTGAGGGCAAGCCCTCACTGCCCTGGTGTCTGTGTCCATTGGTTATGCTAATATGCATGCACACAAGTCCTTTGGTTGATCTCTAACCCCCCTCCCCTGACATTTGTCTCTGGATCTATTTTTGTTCATCAGTTTATGTTGATCATTATATCCCACATATGAGTGAGATTTGATAGCCTGTTCTTACGTCAATGCCAGGACCAGGCTGGTGATAGTCACCGGATGGGACCTGTGGCTGGGCAGAAGGCATCTGACCTGGGCGGTATTTGAAAGCCATAGAAACGCTCTACTCAGGGGTGAAGGCACGCATTGAGCCAGAATTGAGGCAAGCACTCAAAAAAGGGGAAGGGTCCACGGCCAGAACACGGGCCTCAGTGAGAGGGTGGAAGACAGTTCCAGATTTCCTTAGCTCCGCGGCAGCCTGAACCCTCCTGTGACAGACTGGATTACTGGTCGACTTATTACCGAAATCGAAAAAGAGAACGCTGAGTCATCCCAATGCTTTTGTATCCTAATTTTTCTTTAGTCAATAGTTTTTATTTCTTAAAGAGAAACTGTGTGTCCACTAAAATCCATCTTTATGTAACTATCTAAATTTGAGAACACGAGGTCGTTTCCCTATTTCCTCATTCTCTATGCAGAGGTAGTAACTGGACAATAGCCAGGCAGAAATGACAGGAAAGACGCAGAACGCAGACAATTTATAAATTCTGTGTTTAGATTTTCTTTAGAATCGGTGATGAATATCTTAGGGGCAATTTATGGTACATTTTTGTTTTTAACATTTTTAATATGATTATTATGGAAAAATATTGAACACTTGGGTGTGATTCTCTGAATTAGTCCTGAAGTCACAGGGGCATTAAACTGAGCATCATCTCTCTTTAAGACAATTCTCCAAAAAAAGCTATTCTCCCTAAGTCTCAGGGGACAGGGTGAGGGGAAAGTTGATCCCCATAAATCTGCGTTGCGAAAGCTGCAGAGCCAGCAGACCCACCACCCGTCAGCCCCGCCCTGGGCCCAGGGCCACCCCGCGGGACTCGGACGTGGCTCCTTCCCACCCTGGATTTTAATTGGCTGTTTGGAACTGTCACTGACAGCCCAGAACTCGGAAGCCAGAACCTAAAAGCCCATATCGGCACCGATGACATCTCAGAAGACAACCAACTCCACCTGCGGCTAAGCCTGGCTCCAGGCCTCCTTAATGCCCACCACCCCCCTCGCTGGCCCTCCCCAGCCGCCTAGGCTCATGGGATGCGATCACACACTTACATAGTGCTGGGTTTGCTTCTGACAGAGCAGACAGGCGGACAAAAGGCCAGCCAAACCCATTAGAAGATCAATGATGAACCCAAAGTAATCCAAGGTAAATATTGTCCTCACATGTCCCTCTTTTCTGGACGTGGTTTTGTTGTTAGTTTATTCACGGTGTGAACTGACACCATGTTGGCAGGTGTTATTAGGCCCCGCCGTGTGAAGGCAACTCGCTGCAGGAGGGACGGGCTCCATCCACCATGAACTAGTCACGAAGGTGGGCTGTTGACGAAGTTCCCAGCGTTTCTCAGATTTTGTTTCCTCATCTGTAAAAGTGGTTGTAAGTACCAACTGCACAGGGTGCTTGTGAGGCTTAAATAAGATCGTGGGGTTTTTTAAAAATACATTTTTATTGATTTCAGAGAGGAAGGGAGAGAGAGAGAAACAGAAACATCAATGATGAGAAAGACTCATTGATCAGCTGCCTCCTGCAGGCCCCCAACAATGGATCGAGCCCACAACCTGGGCATGTGCCCTTGACCGGAATTGAACTGGGGACCCTTCAGTCCAAAGGCCAATGCTCTATCCACTGAGCCACACTGGCTAGGGCTAAGATCGTGTTTTAAAGTAAGAACAGAGTGCCTGGCATCCAACAAAAGGCCAAGAGGGGAGGGAGGTGTTTGTGTGCAAGACAGAAGGATGGGAAGGGGCAGGTGACTTTGAAGTCGAAGAGCGTCAGGCCTGGTCGCCTCATTCTGTCTGAGGTCACAGTCTCGCGAGATAGGTGGTGGGCGAGGCCGGGAAAGTGAGGTGCTATGAGCAGCGAGAGGACCAGGCCAGAGACCAGACGAGGCAGCGCACAGCTCGGCCGTACCACACAAGCAGGAGGTCCAGGCTCCAGAGAAGAAAGCTTTAAGATTTTGAGAGCTGAAAGCTCCAAGGTCCACCAGTTAGCAGACCGTTTGGTCAAAAGTCAGCATGCTCTTGCCATGCGACCCAGCATCCCTGGCGATAAAAACTCACATCCACACAACAGCCTGCACCTGGGTGTTAACGCAGCTGCATTCATCACTGCCAAACTGGGAAGCAACCAAGACGTCTTCTTCCCTTGGTGAATGGACACGTGGACTGTGGCCCATCCCACAATGGCGTATCATTCAGCGCTGAAAAGAAAAGCGTGATCAAGCCCTAAGGAGACGTGGAGGACCGCAAGGGCATGTCAGTAAGTGAAGAGGCCAATCTGAAAGGGCTACACTCCGTGTGATTCCAACTCTACCACCTTCTGGGAAAGGCAGAGCGAGACCGCAGAAGGCTCCGTGCTGTCAGGGTCGGGAGGAAGCAGGGAGGACAGCGGCGTGGAGAGCCTTGGGGGCAGTGACACGGCTCTGGCTGACGCTGTAATGGGGGACGCATGTCGTGCATGTGTCAAAGCCCAAAGATCATGCAACACTAACCGTGAACCCTAGTGTAAAGCCTGGCGCTTGGATGCTGATGATGTGTCGGTGCGTGTTCATGGTTACTCACATGTCCCCTCTGGGAGGGAGGCTGAGAGTGGGAGAGGCCGAGCACGTGGGGGCAGAGGGCTCATGGGACCTCTGTACCTTCTGCTCAGTTCTGCCATGAACCTAAAACTGCTGTAAAATAGAAAGTCTATTTTTTAAACAAATCAAACAACATGTCGTCGTGTTCTTCTCTTGGAAACCCCGTCTGAGCTAATGCTGAGAGGTTACGGCCCCAGAAGACGTGTGGGCCTCGTTCCCAGACCTGGGCTGAGGCGGACTCCTTCCCGGAGGGCCCGGCGGCCCAGCTCCGAGGCCTGCAGGGCCAGCTCGAGCCCGTGGAGAAGAGCCGTGTCAAACGGATGGGTTCTCTTGGCCATCCGAGTTCAGAAACGTGAAGCGGAACAGATTTCCAAGGAGCAGAAGCTGGTGGGCCAGACCGGGAGGCCGAGAGACCGGGAGGGAGGCAGGCGCACTCTGGAGCATGGCGCGTGGAGTGGGCGGGGATTGCGGGACGGGTCCCAGGCTGTGACCTCCCGTTCCCTTCTCTGTAGCACGGCTGTGCTGGGTTCCTCCTCGGAGTTCTCCAGGAAGGGTCTGTTGGCCTTATCTTGGCGTCTTGACAATTGCCCGCTTCACTTGAGCTATCTGGATGGATCCTTACTCCACGCGCCCAATGCACATGCCTGACCCAGGCGCCAAGAAGGGGAGGACACAGCGCAACATAAGACCCATTCAGTCCAGTTCACGAACTTGTCAAGTCATTGATTCTGGTCAGAAAATACACCCTCTGCGCAGGAATTGTATATAGTAACCAAACACATCTACCAAGACAGAATCACTTACAAAAAAACCCTTTCCTGCCTTCTGGTATTCGTTCCCATAGGACAATGCCTTCTGGTTTCTGCATGGAGTAAGGACTTGATAAATCTGATCATGTGGGGGCTGCCTCGCCCACACACCTTTGCGAGGGCCTCAGCGCCTCTCTTCCAGAGGCTTACTCAGCACCTGCTTTCTGCCTCCAGGCCGGCCTCGTGCTGACACAGGACCTAAACGTAACTAAACTGCTGCCCCCGCTTGTACTGTCGCATTGGCATGTGCTTACTCGGTGAGTGGCGAGGCTAACTGGTAAGTGACAAACTCCGTAGAAAACGGGTGTGGTCCTTTCCAGAATGTTTCGCCTTGCCTTGCGGCTGGCTGCTCCAAGGCAGGCTTTCCTCCGGGCTCACAGTCCAGTGGGGAGACAGGAAGCAAACTAGACCGGGCAGCATGTGACAACCTGGGAGTGCCGAGCAGGGGGAGGAGGGCGGTCTGCGGAGAGAGCAGCGAGGCCTCGGCAGCGACAGCGCAGTGTGTCCCGGGCGGCAGGGGCGCGGGGGGCACGGACAGGCCCGGGAGCTGAGCGCCGAGCGATGTGGTGACTTGTTAGAGTCTGTCCTGAACGGAGACTTCCTCTAAGCTCAGGAAGCAGCATCTTGAACGCTGAAGGCACGAGAGAACCCTGGCTGCAGGGACTGGGGGCGCTTGGTTGTGTCAGTCATCTTTGGCCACATACCGCCACGCTGTGTGACGGGTCACCCCAAATCCAGTGATTTAAACGACCAGCATTTCCTGGGCTGTAGGGAGCTGGGAGGGTGCACGGTCTGCTGCCTTCTGCCCATCTAAGCAGGGGTCACTCATGGGTCTGGGGACAGCTGGGGTCCCCCTGGTGTGGGGCTGGCCCGCCCTGATGGCCCGCCCAGGATGACTGGCTCCTGCTCCACGCGAAAGCTCGCGCTCCCCCAGCCTGGCCGGGCTGGTTTCTGCGGCAGAGGCGGGGTTCGAAGGCAGAGCAGAGGCATGTCAGTCTCCTGAGGGCCACACGTGAGACCAGCAAAGCGGGTCTCCAGGCCGGCCCAGACGGAGGGGGCAGGAAAGGTGGCAGGGCAGGGAACAGTGTCACCGAGCAGGGACGGGAGGGGCATGTCGCAGAGTGGCGGGCGGTGAACAGGGAGGCTCACGGCTCCCAGGCCTGGCGAGTGGAGGGAAGAGGTGTGAGCTGGTGGGAAAGGACAGGCGTGGAGGGCTGCAGGAGAACTGTGACAGGACCAGCTTCTCGCTTAGGGAGATGCCACCGGCAGCTGCACGGAGGGCGGGGAGGGACCAGACATTTTCCTTGTAAACAAATACCTGAGATGGAACTGTGCATCGTTTCCGTTTATTTATATCCCACCTCATTCCGAACGGTATGATGCCGCAACTCTTCCATCACCGCGACCAAAACGGCGTTGGCGCAGCCCCAGGGACTTCTGCCCAAAGGCCCTCTTGGAAGTCTGTCACTGTCCGTCTCGGCTGGGCCGCCAGCGCTACCCGGTCCCGCCAGGGAGCATTCCTGGAGGGGAGCTCAGCGGAGGGGAATTTGGCTGCTGGGAGGCGCATGTCAGCGCTTTACTTGGTGCTCGGGTTCCATGGCGGCTGAGAAGCCAGGAAGTTATGGCGGAGGGTGACTTCAGAGAGACCCTGGGCACCCTGGAAACAGGCCTCCATCTGCTCGGCAGGCACCGGTCCCGCGGGATGGAGCGCAAGTACCAAGAAGGCCTGCCGGCCTGGAGCAGGCCGCTGCGGCCAGAGGTGGACGCTCCCCGCTTGTTGGGGGGAGAGACCTGGGAGGCTGCTCGGCGCCCACCCCGGCTCTTGCTTCGGAAGCAGGAAGGGAGGGCGAGAGCTCAGGCCGGAGGCTCTCCCCGAGACGCAGGCAGGTGTGTTTGTAGGGACCCAGAGGGCGCTGGTTTCTGAAGCGCCGTGTCAGTGCGCGGTGGAGCCCCTGCTTGCAGAACTAAGAGCTGACTCCCACCATTCGCACTGGCCGAGGGGTCCGATGTCATTTAATTAGCTGGTCGTTAATAACAGGACAGGAGCCCGAGGAAGGCAGACACTGTAGGCAGGTCTTTGGGCAGCTTCACCGAAGCTGCAACTCGGCACTCCCCAGGGAGCCAGCGGGAAGGGGCCCATCGAAGGAGAGCGAGACGCGTGCACAGTGAAGTTGGGGTGACACGGGACGGTGCCTATCAGCCACACCTGAGAACAGATCATTGGCCACTGCAAGCCCCTGGACATCTGGGAATACGTCACCCCTCAACAAAGGAATCCTCTCATTCTCTGGCCTGGAAGGCTTGGCTCTTGGCTCGAGGGCCCTCTCGTTCCTGCTTCCTTGTATTTGCTCGTGTTTCCTCCAGAGGCACGCGGCCCTGCGGACCCCACATGCAGTGGACTGATGGGCTGCAGGGGAACACACGCTAAGGCAGCCTGGAGCTGGACTGGTCTACCCCTAACATGGAACCGGCACTCGACACCGGCTCTGACTGTAGCCCCTTTAAAGCCACAGCTACACTCCTTCCATGGTGGACTGGACAAGGGACCTTGGGAACTCAGAATTCAATTCCATGCCAATGAAGCTCACTTGCTCTCCCAACGGAGTCTCAGAAAATTCTTTCTCTTGGGTTATCTCAAGAATCCACTCTCAACACCAACAGGTGGGGACAAGGACCCCATTTCCACCAGTAACACGTTTACTCCCTGAAGACGTACGTGCAGCTCGTGCTCAGTACTGGGCCACAGAGCTGGTCCTTGCTCTTGAGTCGCTCACAGAGACACCGAACCAGACAAAGGGCCACAGATGGTGCTAGATGCTCGAACCTAGCGAGGAACCCAGTGCTGGGGACCCCGGGAAAGAGGGCTGAGCCTCGGTTCCTCCGCGTGGCTGCCCTTTGTCTCAGCTTACATCCTTGGCACAAAAGGCTAAACAGAACCGAGTTCTTGCTGGCTGCACAGGGACCTCTGTTAGCAGGTGATGCTACTAGCTCGTCCCAACATGCAAACGCCTCGGCCCAGAATGGCCACAGAGCCCAGGGGCACTGCCTGGGGCGCGTAGATTGTAGACGTTGTCATCTTCTCAGGACAAAGACGATGCCTGTCTTCCATTGCCCGTGCGACCCTGGTTCATGTGTTATCCCGGCGTATTTGTCAACACCCCTGCAAAGAGCTGGTTTGGATGATAGATTATAGGGTTCCTGCGCTGACGCCAGTAACAGCTCCCCGGTGAAACTGGGCCTCTGAGCTGTTCTTTTCCATCAGGGTGTTTTGTGTGGGTCCCGGGCCAGCCTCGGCCTTTCACAATCCCCGTATTGACCAGGGAGGCGAACTTTCACAACGTTTGGCCAAGACGAAGTGTTGTTGATGGTTGTGCAACCAAGTTTCCCTCAGGGCAGAGCTGACTGCGGCTGGAGATCAGGCCCTTGGGGACCCATTGCTGGGCACTGACGGGGGGGGCTGGGCCTCAGGAGCGGCTGGTGTCACAGCCTCGCCAAAGGGAGGAGAGACTCCCTCCTCCTACCCCCTCTCTCTTACCCCCTCGCTCCCCCCTCACTTCCCCTCTCGTACAGTTATTCCACTCTTGCATATTTGTTAAAAACTTGTCATGCTTCCTGAAAGACGCTGAAAATGAAAGTTTTTATGTGGTTTTTAAAATATATTTTTATTGATTTCAGAGAGGAAGGGAGAGGGAGAGAGAGAGAGAGAGAGAGAGAGAGAGAGAGAGAGAGAGAAACATCAATGATGAGAATCACTATTCAGCTGCCTCCTGCATGCACCCTACTGGGGATCAAGCCCACAACCCAGGCATGTGCCCTGACCGGGAATTGAACCCTGACCTGGTTCCTAGGTCGATGCTCAACAATGAGCCACACCGGCCAGGCATGAAAATAAAAGTTTTAAAGAATTGTATAAGGTACTAGGACAAAACCTTTTCTGTTTTGTGTATGACAGGGAGGGGCAGGAATTTGGGACTCTGTTCTCTTTTCCTGTCACAACCCAAACACCGATCTTTTATATAAATTGATATTTTTAAAATTAACCCTCCTTGTGTAATTTGCAAATTGGATGTGACTCAAGCGTTCTTTGCTTGGCTGGTGGGCTTTCACGGTTTGGGTTTCTACAATCACCACTGCTTGGGATGGGACTAGTCTGAGTTCTGTTATTACTTGAATGGCTGGAGAGACCAATCCGGCCCTCGGACAGTTGGGCACCTGAGCTCTGTCCGTCTGGAGTTGTGTGACATCAGAGCATCATTTGTCACATGGGATAGTGGGGTCTGGTCTTCGTGTTGGCGTGAGGCCCATGGTAGGTCTTTGTATCTAGTAGATGCTCAGCAAATGCTCATTCCCGTCTCTCTCCGTCCTGCTAAAGAAAATGTCGCCCCAGCCTTCCAGTTCCAGGGATTTGATCTCACGGCCATGGAGCTCCCTGTGACAAGCAATTCTTTGCCTGTGCGCATCCTCAGACAAGACAAATGGAGGAATGGCACCAGCGCCTCTCCAGGCTTCAGACTTGGGAGCCCCTTTGCTAATTCGAGGTGTCTGTGGTAGGCTGCTTTCCAGGTTTCCATAGAAAGTATTGATTTAACATTGGTCAATTAACTTAGGTAGCTTTCAAAACTGGCTGGAATAGAGGGAACCTCCCCAACTTGATAGAGAGCATCTGCAAAAACCCACAGCTAACATGAAACTTAAAGGGAAAGACAGTTTGAGTTTCCTCCTCAAACCAGGAACAGGGCAAGGATGTCTGCTCTCACCACCGCAACCTTCAGTCCTGGAGATGCAGCCAGCACAAGGGACCGGAGAGTCTCATGCTGAGTGAAATAAGCTAGTCAGAGAAAGGCAAGTGTCACATGACCTCACTCATATGTGGAATCTAATGAACAAAATGAACTACCAAGCAAAACAGAGAGAGTCATAGATAGAGAGCAGGCAGACAACTGGGGCGGGGGGGAGAGAGGGGAATATGGGGTGGAGAGATTGAGAAAAAAAAAAAAAAAGAGAGAGAGAGAGAGAGAGAGAGAGAGAGCGGGAGAGGGAGAGAGAGAGAACTAACTCATGGACATGAACAACAGTGTGGTGATTGCAGGGGGAGGGCAGAGGAGGATGGGGAGAGGTGAAGAGGGCATAGAGGGGATAAACTTTTAAAAAGGGAAATAAAGGCTACCCAAATTGCAAAGTAAGAATGAAACTATCTTTACTTGCAGATGGCACGATTTTATATACAGAAAATACCAGGAAGATAGAAAAAAATTATTAGAGCTAATAAACAAGTTCAACAAGGTTTCAGGATACAAGATAATTATGAAAAAAATTAGTAATATGTCTATACACTAGCAATGAACCATCTGAAAAAACCTTTTAAAAATTCCATTTTTAATAACATAAATAAAAATAAAATAATTGCAAAGAAAATTATCAAAAAGTGTTCAAGGCTTGTACTCTGAAAACTGTAAGACATCATGTAAAGAAATTAAATATATAATTAAATGGAAAGACATCGCATGTTTATTTACTGAAAGACCTGCTATTGTTACGATAGCAGTGCTTCCCGACATGATCTACATAGTAAATGCAATTCCTGTCAAAATCCCAGCTGCATTTTTCTTTTTGCAAAAATGGTTAAGCTGACCCTAATATTCATATAGACACGTAAGGGACCCCAGTAGCCTAAAGAAACTGGAGGAAGAACTAAGTTGGCAGACTCAGGCTTACCAATTATGAAACATACTACAGAGCTCTACATTCCACCAGTGGGCAGAGAGCACCGGGAGAGAGTGGGAAGTGCAGAACTAACCCTCGCCTTTGCAGGCGGTGATTCTCCACACGAATTCCAAGGATACTCATTGCAGAAAGAAGAGCCTTGTCAATCACGGTGCTGGGACAACTGGATGCAGAAAACGAAGGTTGACTCCTATCTCACACTGCAGACAAAGATTAGCTCCAAATGGACCCAAGACCTACATTTAAGAGCAAAAACTATAAATCTCTTAGAAGAAAACATAGACACAAGCCTTTGTGACTTTGAATTAGGCAAAGATTCTGACACCAAAATAAAAAAGGACTTAGTCAAACAAATTTTTTTTTGTGCTGCAAAAGACACTATCAAGAAAGTTAAAAGACAACCCACAGAATGGGAAAAAATATTTGCAAATCATACATCTGATAAGGGACTAGTATTTAGAATATAAAAGACCATTTGAAACTCAAGAATAAAAAGACAAAAATGCAATTGAAAAATGGGCAAATACTTTGAACAGACATTCCTTTGAAGAAGATCCACAGATGTCCAATCAGCACGTGAAAAGATGCTTATAGCATTAGTCATTGTGGAAATACAAATAAAAACCGTAGTGAGGTGCCCTGGCCAGTAGCTCAGTTGGTTGGAATGTGGTCCCGTACACCAAAATGTTGTGGATTCAATTCCTGGTCAGGGCACATACCTAGGTTGTGGGTTCAATGCCCAGTCAAGGCACGTACAAGAGGCAATGATCTCTCTCTCTCTCTCCCCCTTCCTCTCTCCCTCTCTTCCTTTCTCTCTCTAAAAAATCAAAAAGAAAAAATATATCTTCAGGTGAGAGTTAAAATAAAAACACACCATTGTGAGATACTATTACACATCCACTAGGGTGGCTGTTATCAAAAAGTCGAACAACAATAAGTGAGCCTCTTCCACTGCTGGTGGGAATATAAAATGGTGCAGCTCCTTTTGAAAATAGTTCCTCAAAAGGTTAAACATAGAGAACCCACGTGACGGACTAATTCCACTATGGGCACATCCAAGAGAAATGAAAACACATGTCTACATTGATGGGTACAGGACTGCTTTTCCGGGTGATGAAAATGTTCTGAAATAGATTCTGGGGATGTGTACACAACTCTGTGAATATATTAAAGCCACTAGATTGAACACTTGAAAAGAGTGACTTTTATGATATGTGAATCATATCTCAATAGAAGGTGGATTTAGTGATTGTTAGTAGCTAGTAAAGTAAATAGTACTTTAATAATCTCACTTACTACCATTTTTCCTTAAATGAACTAGAAAAGGATAAGAGATATGATATAGATATAGACAATAGCTCTTGATTTAATAAGTAATTTGGCCCAATCATTGTTCATTTATTTATTAATTCTTTTGTTGTTGTTGCTGCTGCAAATCTACCAGGACTTATACTGGATATTTAGATCAGCACAACACACTTCTTCGTAGAAGTAGCCTATGATCAAAAGCTGTCTTGTCAATTAAGAAAGAGGAGCTCAGTGAGGTTGAATATTGGGCCCAACATCACACAGGCAGTAAGAGGAAAGCGAGGATTTGAACCCAGGTATGTCTGTCGAGAACCCGTAACGCTCCATCACACCCCACTTCCAACAGCAGCATGTTTGCAGTGAGAGTGGGAGCGAGGTGACCGTGCAATTAGGGAGACACACAGAGAGTTGAATCTCCACAGGCAGAGATGTTAATTCCTGGACTCCTCTCAGCCCGGAGGGTGACCCCAGCGCGGCCCAGGCTTCTGCCCAGGCCGGATCCTATTTGACAGTCTCATCAACACCTTCAATGAAGACACAAAGGGCAGCTGGCCACATCTGCTGCTGACACAAAGCTGGACGTGAGTGTTCATGTGCTCAAAGCAAGCATCGGGATTCAAAAAGATGTCATCAGCCGGAGCTCTGGGCTGACAGGCAGGCAGACACAGGGAGCCGGCTTAACAGGCATTTACATGAAAAAGACCTGGGCGTTTTAATTGAGGGCAGGCTCAGGATGATCCCAAGGTGTGAGCCAGAAACACGTGGCTCCTTATCCCGCATGAAAGAAACTCGGAGTCCGGGAAAAGGCAGGTCACAGCCTTCTGGTCCCTCTGTGCACAGGCTGACGGCCCCGTTCAGCTGTTGTCCGGGGAGTGTCAGGAGGGAACCAGTCAGGCCGGGCCTCGGTGGTTAGCTCAATATGAAGACTCGGCAGTGCAGCAGGCATTGGGGGGAGGGGAGGAACATGGCTATTTGCAAAGATTTGTAGGGATAGCTGATGGTTTAATCCAATTCTGTTTAACAGACAGAAGCAGGACCCACCTGAGACAGGAAGACAGGTTTATGCTCATAAAATTATTTCCCAAACATTGGAGCTGTGGGAAATGCAATCCTCTTCTTTGCGATGTGGGGGCAGTGGTCCACAGGATCATTCGAGAATGAAAGTCGGGGTGAGCATTTGTGAATAACTTCCTTGAAGGCTGGATTCAAGGACCCATAAGATCTGTTTGAACTTAACAATAGCCATTGTATCAGCTACTATGTATTGAGAGAGCTATCAGGGTAAATATTGTACATGGAATAGCATATTTAACTCTCACAAGAACACAAACTTTGATTGATAGGTTTTAGACATTTAGGGAAAGGAAGATAGTAGGGGAGAGAAACATCGATCTGTTGTTCCACGTAATTTATGCATTCCTTGGTCAATTCTTGTATGTGCCCTGACCTGAGACCCACAACCTTGGCGCATTGGAAGGACGCTGTGACCAACTGAGCTACCCGCCCAGAGCTCAGAGCCTCGGGTCTTAAACGCTCTCCCTAAAAGCTTGTTATTTAATGTGTGATCATAGGCTGATGTGGTTGTGAGGCAATTGGATCAGAATCCTCCGGTGCAGAGTGAACACTTATCGGAGGCTGTTGTGCTGTTAGGTATCTGAAGAAGTCAAGGTCAGCAGGAACTCTCATCTTTGTGGACAATAAATGCCTGTGCAGTGGAATCTCAGCATTGACACGTTCAGTGTTTAAATAGGCAAAGGGCTAAGCTCACATCTCCACTCTTGGATTATTTTGAATGAGGCATTGCCAGAGGACATAAAAGCAGATCGCTTGGTTTCAAGTTTTCATTCCTAAAGTAGGACTTCAGTAGCCAGGCCAGGGGAGCAGGCGCCTTCCAGAGAATGGAAGGACCGAGGGGTGGAAATTACCGTATTGACCCATGTGCTGGGCAGATGACTTTCCGGCAACTTGATGATTTTATTTTCCTATAAATAGTGAACCAGCAACTGACAGGTGCTCTCTGATATGTTGTTTGGGGGGAAATATGTTGAGCTTCAATGTGTAGGCCCCACAAAGCTAAGTCTTTGGGAAAAGAGGACAGGCAGTGCAATGCTTTGCTTTACTAAATTCTTGTCTACTTCAGAGTAACTTTGGGACATCAAATCAGAAATAAATTCTTCATTCACTTACTTACTGTAGGAGACAAACAGATAAGTGAAGTAATTGTCCATTTTGGTAAGTAGGAGGAAGGATATGCAAATTATGCTCTCATAAAACCTAAGAAGGAGGGTCTGCTTTGATGGACTGGTCAACCAAGGCCGCTGTAAGCTGTTAGCTGAAGCTTGAAGGACGGGAAGAAAACTGCCCTGTGCACAGGCCAGGAAGGGCTCTCGAGGGAGAGGCTGCAGCAGGCAGACAGAGGAACAGGCGAGAGGGCCAGTGGGCGGACTGGGGTGCCAGCAGAGGGGACGGAGACAAGGGGGGGCATATTTGGAAGTTGAAATCAAACACTAGCATGGACTCTGTGCATACATGCAATCACCCAAGTACACCACACACGCGTACAAAAGAATCTAGACTCCCTATCCCAGTTCTCTATGATCTTCTGAATACTTTAACTGTCTCGGTTTATGTCAAATATTAGCATTATGGCTATTTTTTGTTGACATGTGATTGACATACTATGTTCTATTAGTTTCAGGTCTACGTCGTAGTGATTTGATACAAACTACCAGTTACAATATAAATACGTCGTGGGGATGTAATATACAGCATAGAGAAAGCAATTCATTTTCCTTAATGGGACACAAGGGAATTGTCCTTGATGATTCCCTTCTGTTGGTTAGAAATATATATTTTTTTCTCTCTCTCTCTTTCTGTCTTTCTCCCCTCATTCCTTCCTATTGCCTGTCCTCCTTCAACGCTATTACCTATGTAGCACTCGATATCGAGCCCTGGGCTGGGTATTAGGCACGTGGTTAGAACAAGACAGTCCTGGCTTCTGCCTCTAGCAGTTTTCATTTCCCTGGGTGCTGGTTAACCCAAGACAGAAATGCATCTGTTTTACATTTCCATGTTTTAAGCGGGAACTGACTAAACCAGTGGTTCTCAACCTTCCTAATGCCGCGACCCTTTAATACAGTTCCTCATGTTGTGGTGACCCCCAACCATAACATTATTTTCGTTGCTACTTCATAACTGTAATTTTGCTACTGTTATGAACCGTAATGTAAATATCTGTGTTTTCCAATGGTCTCAAGTGACCCTGCTAGTGGTTCTCAACCTGTGGGTCACGACCCACAGGTTGAGAACCACTGCTGTTGAGCCTAAGACCATCGGAAAATACAGATATTTACATTATGATTCATAACAGTAGCAAAATTACAGTTATGAAGTAGCAACGAAAATAATTTTATGGTTCGGGGGTCACCACAACATGAGGAACTGTATTAAAGGGTAGCGGCATTAGAAAGGTTGAGAACCACTGGACTAAATGCTTATAAATTCCCGACAGCAATCTGAGCACCTCACATGCGTCAGCTTCATCCTTAAACACATCCTTCTACTACGAGAGCTGGCCCTATGTCAGTGGCTGAGCTGGATTGGTGCCCAGGCCTGGAAGCCTGAGTCCTAGCCCTTAGTTATGATGTTTTGGGGCCTCTCCCATTCTAGTCAGAAGTGGAGACCACCAGGGGTGATACCCTAAATCTGATCACTATTCCGATCTCCGGATGTGAAGAGAGACAGGGCGTTTTCTGCATTTGCATCCCCGTGCTTAGTGGCAACCACGTTGAAACGCAGAAGTGAGCTGCATCCTTGCTTCCTCCTCCGGGTGAAGCCATGCCCACTCTGCGCACGGAGCCGCTAATTCTATGCGAGATCCATGGCTTCATCCAATGAAGGACGTGACTTACTAGAGTCATAAGCATGCAAATTACCCTTGCCCGCTACTTCCTCCCTTCGCTGCCCCCACTTGATCCCCATGTAGTCAGAGTGATTCCAGAGGGGAACAGGCCATGTTTCTCATCAGCATTACACCCACTCCACCTTGCCAGTGTCCCAAAGTAAAGGCTAACTTGTTAAAAACATTTTTAAAAATTTATTGGTTTGAGAGCGAGAGAGAGAATCATCAATTAGTTGTTCCACTTATTTATGCATTCACCAGTCAGTTCTATATGTGCTCTGACCGGGGACTGAAGATAGAGCCCGCAGCCTTGGTGCATCGGGACGACACTCTGACGGCTGAGCTACCTGGCCAGAGCTAAGGCCACCTCTTCACCGGGACCTACAGTGGCCCTGCCCGGCCTGGCCTCCACCATCCTTTCCCACCACCCTCCCGGATCCATGCTCTCCAGCCACGGTGTTCTTGAGGTTCCCTGCACCTCACACTCTCTTCCCTGAACTCTTCCAATGGCAGGTGCCTCCCACATGTAGTTCTTCCACTCACCTCCTCAGGAAGCTCTCCCATAAGGACCACGTATAAGGCCCCACTTTGCCAGCCCCGCTCCCCGAATCTCCCCTATTGGCCTCGGTGCGGATTCTGTCCACTGGCCTTTAGTCAGTACCACTCCCCTGGAATGCGGGCGCGGTGAGGCCCACTCACTCTCTGGCTCCCAAACACCTCTCAGGGCCCGGAATGGAGCTGGGCACGCGGGAGGCGTTAAGTAACAACGTCAAGTGCGTGACTAGGTGAGATTCTTTCACTTACAGGGCAGTTGGCAGATGCTATTGGGTTTGGCTAAAATAGAATTCCATTTGGCGTTCACGGAATTGGTGCATTCCATGCAAAGGAGCTCGCCATGGGCCGGTGACCAGACCCGGCGCCCCGCACCGCAGGCGGGCAGCGGCTGAAGGTCTCTGGCTAGGCCAGTGGGCTTTGCACGGCAATGGCTTGAAAAGCATGAAATGGAATTAGTGGCCACAGAAGTTTCTGTCTGTTGGCTGAAAGAAACCATCTCTGAGAGAGAAAATCGGTGCTAAAATTTGTGACATGTCATTTATTGACACCTGTAGTAAAATCTAAATTGAAATACAGATGCTCAAAGTATATTAAATGTATGAAATAAATTATTACTTATATTTCCATACAATTCAATACTAATATTTCTGAAATGTTTTTATTACTGTATCCTTATTAAAAGAACAATTAAATTGTTTACAGGACAAGTTAATGATGAACAGCTCTTTCTAGTTTATCAGGGCCAAAGAGAGAGTCTTTTTTGTTTCCTTAAATGATGTACCTTAAGAGGTCAAAGTGGATTTAGTAACAGCATGTCAGTGATGGGCAGTGTGAAGAAATGGCTGTTCCTGAGCCACAGCCGATGGGTTATGTTGTTAATTCGTTCGGGCCTGGGCCACAGGCCCAGGGACACGTGCACTGCCAGCGGCTGCCCTTGGCTCTCCTGGCGTCCAGGGGCGGGGCTGCTGGTTGCCACCTGAGCACTGAGCCCCGAACTATGTTCCTGGCTTGCCCTGTCAATCAAATATCAATCTGCCGAGGTTGTGCCCTCAGCCAATGGTGAAAGGATCTGAGGGCTCATCCTTCAGGGTCAGTTCTGACCTGGGTGAGCAAAGAATCCCACAGAAAGAAGCGAGTCCACGCCAGGTCGCGCCTGGGCCTTAGTGGGAGGGCACGTGGCCCGGCCCTGGGCTGCCCTGTGCCCTCCTGCCAGGCACCCGATGAGGCGCAGCGTCCCCTCTGAGAGGGGATTTCTCTGTGCGAACTGTCTGTCTTCTCTAAGCCTCCTTGGCACCTTCTGAAAAGAAGAATGTCTTTAAAGTCAATCATACATGATTACGACCGTACGTGAAACTGAAAACCAGAAACTGGTCCCCGTGGACAGCCTGAGGGACTCACGCTGTGACTGGACAGCGGATAAACTGGCAGGCGGTTTAACGGGGATTAACCGGGGGAGGAGGCCGGACAGATCTGGTCGGGGCAGGAGCTGGACACTGACCCTATGTTCTCACCGGCCCCGCGGCCCCCAGCTCCCGCCTGCCCTTGCGTGTCAGCCTAGATTGGAACTTTGTTGGCCCTGAAACGTGGGTGTGCTTTCCAGTCTGTCCCTGCTGTTGACATTCGCCAATGGTGCTCACAATGACCAGGTCCTGGTTAGGGGGAGACGTGAGCTTTCGTTGCCCTGCGAAGGAAGCCCTGACTTCCCGGCTGTGTTCGCTCTCCGCCACCCACTTACACTCCACGTCAACGGGTAGTCCGAAAACTCAAATTATGGACTCCCGCTTCTTTCCAGTAACATCTTATTTTAAGGTTAAAATAGATCAGATCCTGCAAAAGAATCTGGTTTAGTGTTGACTATAATTCCTTAAGGTCTTTTGAATTCACACGATACTTCTGATGCATGAAGAAAAGCAGGCTGGTCGGGTTGCGTGGCTCAGTGGTGGAGCGTCCACCTAGGAACCAGGAGGTCACGGTTCAGTTCCGGGTCAGGGCACATGCCCGGGTTGCAGGCTCAATCCCCAGTAGGTGGTGTGCAATAGACAGCTGATCAGTGATTCTCTCTCATCATTGATGTTTCTATCTCTCTCTCTCCCTTCCTCTCTCTTTCTCTCTGAAATAATATATATGTGTATGTGTGTGTATGTGTATGTGTATATATATATATATTTAAAAAGAAAAAGAAAAACTAATTCTGACACAAAACTCACTCCGAAAGCTTCAGTTCTAGTTACTCACTGAATTAGCTCCAGGAAAACACGTGTGCTAGCATGTAACAAAACATGTGTGTTCTAGACCTCAATCTCACACAGATCTCACTCAGCACTGTTAGTCCTTTGGGTACCATATGGTCAGCATGCACACTGCCTTCTGTTTCAGGGTCACAGAGTAAAAAGACGGTGCCAAATTTTGGAGAGAGAGAGAGCAGGCATTTCAGAGAGGATATATGAAAAAGTTTATAAACACTGCTGTGCTCAAACAAGGTGATGGCCACCTCCCAGATAAATCAACCCATAGCTCAAGGCATTCTCACCCCAGAGGGACTCCCCCCGAGGTGACTCCCTGGAAGGAGGACCTATCATAACCACCTTGAGGCCCGGGACTTCACCACATTATTCTCGTGTTGTTCTTTATGGTGATAATTGTCAACTAAGGAAGCTTCTGGCTGAAGAAAATTTACCTCCAAGTTTTATGCTACTTTTCAGTGATTTTAATACCAAAGACCAAACTATATGTCAGGATTTTCTGTTGACTATAATTTACAAGAGAAATTAACATTAAATAATTTTACATCACATTAAATAATTTTTTTCCAAAAAACATTACAAATCAAGAAGATGTATTGATTTCCCACTGCTGATAGGATTTTTTAAAATGTGGTGTGAGGTGGTTGAGTAAAACAAAGTAACAAACAATATTATAGAATCATAACTGAGCAGGAATTATGCGGGTTGTTTTTTCAATAATAAGGTAATCTTTATCATTTACAGGAAAAATCAGAAGTGTCCAAATAAAATTTTCTAAAGACAACAAATAATGAACCCTAGCTGGGCCTTACATTGTGTATAAGGCAGGCTGACCCACTGCTGATGGGATTGCTAAAAGGAGGTGTAAGGTGGTTTAATTGGCAGCATCTTCTTTTCTTATTGGGGCATGAAGTAATAGTTTATCCCAGGCTTTACAGCACCTACATCAGAGGAAATGAAGATTTTAAGCAGCATGTTATGGAGAAAAAGTTTTACTTTTAAAATACTGAAAATTGGAAATAGGAAGTGTGCCGGGGCTGACTGGCAGATCCTGAACGACAGGTGACTGAGTACTCCGACACGTTTCTGTGAAAGAGAAGCTAAGGGGCTAGTTGGCATAAGGAGCCAAAAAAGCCCTGCTCGCCTGCCTCCTTAGGTCTTTATTGTCACAACAGCTTGAACTAAAATTAACCTCTAGACACAATCAGCAGGGTAAGCATCCTTGAGAAAGCACCTGCATCTGTAGTGTCTTTCAAACAAGATGTTTTGAAGTCTAAACATAAAGATTCTAGTAAAACACCCGGGGGATCAGACTTGTTTGGAAAAGTCAAGGCAGGGGCTGCCACCTTCAGCCAACTCCAGTCCCATGCTTCCCCACAAGGGAGGGCCTGAGAAAAGGGCACAGACTTTCAGCTACAAGATGGATAAGATCGAGGTGCCAACGCTGTTGTATAATTGACATCTGCTGAGAGCAGAACTTACGTGTTCACCACACACGGGTAAATAGGCGAGTGATAGTGTGTTAAATAGACGGCAGGAATCCTTGCACAGTGTATATGTAGAACAATTAATCGGGATGCATACTTTACTTTTTAAATAATTTATCTCATATTTTAATAAATTCATATAAAACAAACAATGTATAAATTGGATTTAAATAGCTTATAATTTTGTCCATTATACCTCAATTAGACTGAAAAAAATAATGAAAATTTTGCAATTATGTCAACATAAAATATTTTAAAAATAGATTACTTAAACTTTATTATTCATTTGGAATAAATAGGATAAAATAGCTATGTGGTGTATCCCACTAATTCTAAGACTTCTGTTAGTCTTGATTACTTTGGAAAGATAAAGAAATACTCAGTGACTGTAAAGGCTATAAAAATTCAAACAATACAGATATTTTTCTGCTATGTTCTTCAGAAATTTGATGAAAAGTCATCTCTACTGTCTCTTAATGTCTTAAGGGGCACCACAATCTTTCGCAGTGAGGATTCCGGATCTAGAGAAGGGGCCGGGCACAAACGAATGCACTAGACAAGAAATATGAATTTAGAAGACATGGGGGGACAGGCAGAAAACTACCCTCTAGTGGAGAAGCTCCCTCAAAACTCGGTCCCATCTGCTTTTATTCACTTCAGTACACATCTGCCCTTTAGGAATGCATACAAGCATATCAAAGGTAAAGTTTGGTAAACAGTAAAAGGATTATCAGGTTAGGGTATTGCTTTGAGCCATTTGGCCAACAGCAGGGAAATATTATGCTGATTTTCAGCCCTGCTGAATATCACATTAATATGTTAACTACTGTTGGTCTTAGCCTCCGGCAAAGGGGCCCTGGTTTTAGATTTACCAGGCTTGTGCTTTGCAAAATAGCCCTTATAGTTTTTAAAATGATGCCTTAAAAACTTCCAGCTCTTAAATGTTTATTCAGTTAAATGTGTAAAGTGAGAATAATGACCAATGACCAAGTGCTTGCGCATGTGTCGCTTCGCCTGGTGCTGATGACCAGCGGAGGGTCCGCAGTTCCGACCGCCCCGAGCAGCCACCCGAGCAGCCCAGGCAGCAGCCTCCACAGGAATCAGGGCTTGGGGTTTTTCCAGCTTCTACGGAAGTGAGGTTGGTGCCTGGTTTTCCCCAGTGAAGCAAAATAATTCACGTCACATCGGAAGCAGTGTCCCCACCAAAAAAAGGTTAAAAGCACACAGAAAAAGTCACTGCAACTCAACATGGCTCGGCCTTGAGTTAGACTGTCTTTGGGGAGGAGGAGGCAGGCTTCCGAGAGCACTGATCTTAAAGGCGCAGGAACACCTGCTGTGAGACCTTACAGGCACACCGCCTTCGCACCTGCGGTGTGAACAGGTTGGCCTTCCCAGGCGGAATGGAAAGGATGATGGAGCTAAGGCTGGGTTCGGAGAGGGAGGCTGAGGCTGCTGGAAAGCAGGGAGGGCAGACGTCTAAAGAAGATTGAATCTCACTTTTAACAGCTCGTTTATCAAATAATATACCAAAGAAGTGCTATGCTTTGTTTGAATCATATTCTTTTTAGTTCTTATCACAGTTCATATTCTAGAAAAAGGGGCTGAGGCCAGAGAAGGCACTAAGAGTGCTGAATGGCGGTGCCCGGGGCGCCCCGCCTTCTCTCGGTAAATGCACCAACCCCTGGGAGACAGGCACTGCACCCCATTGCTCAGAGGACACTTCTGAGGCCCCAGAGAAATTGAGGCAAATGGCCATCTACCAGCTATGAAATGTGGAAACTAAACACAATCCCACTGGTTCATCTTACAAGCAAAACCGATCCTACATTATTGGAAATGAGACTCTGTCATCTAACTTTGATCCTAAGCAAAGGTATCCTAATGTTTAATGCATGAGCTGTCATCCATGTAACGTGCAAATACTACATTCTAAAAGAAGAAAAGAGAAGAGTTTGAGTTTGTGAGCCCTGAGGATTAGATCTCAGTGCAGAGCTTGGGGTCCCCCATCACTGCCTGCTCCCAGCCTCAGGGGAAGCCTGTGCCAGGGGGTGCAGTGAGCCAGGGACATCTGGGCCAGGCCTCGGTGCTCATGGTGAGCTTGCCCTGAACAGAGCCAAAATGGAAGGCCCATCAAGTGGCTCAGCTGCCACTGGGGTCACACTCGAGCTGGGCCTGCCACATTCACATAGAAGGTGGGGAGCCAAGCTTCCCGAAAATGTTCTTGGGAAGAAATAAAAAGCAAAAAAATAAAAATAAAAACTGACGTTTTCAGGGAGGAAGGTAAAAGTTATCCTATCTAATAAAAGAGTAATATGCAAATTAACTATCACTCCAACACACAAGATGGCCGCCCCCATGTGGTCAAAGATGGCTGCCCCCATGTGGACACAAGATGGCCACCACAAGATGGCTGGCAGGGGAGGGCAGTTGGGAGGGACCAGGCCTGCAGGGGAGGGCAGTCGTGGGCGATCAGGCCAGCAGGGAAGGGCAGTTAGGGGTGACCGGGCCGGCAGAGGAGAGAAGTTGGGGGAGACCAGGCCTGCAAGGGAGGGCAGTTGGGGGCAATCAGGCCTCAAGGGAGGGCAGTTAGGGGTGACCGGGCCGGCAGAGGAGGGCAGTTGGGGATACCAGGGCTGCTGGGGAGGACAGTTGCAGAGGACCCAGGCCTGCAGGGGAGGGCAGTTGGGGCAATCAGGCCGGCAGGGGAGCAGTTAGGCGTCGATCAGGCTGGCAGGCAGAAGCGGTTAGGGGCAATCAGGCAGGCAGGCAGGTGAGTGGTTGGGAGCCCGCAGTCCTGGATTGTGAGAGGGATCCCAGATTGTAGAGGGTGCAGGCTGGGCTGAGGGACACACAACTCCCCGTGCATGAAATTTGTGCATTGGGCCTCTAGTGTTATATATGACAGCTAAATAGATTAATTTAAAAATTTGGTTTTTTATTAGATTTGGTGTTTTAGATGTAAAAGATTTGATTTTTATCAAATATATTTCATTTTTATTATATTTCTTTGATTTTAAATATTTTTACTTTATGATTAGTGATTGAGCTTTATTTTTATATATAGATCACAGAACTCATTCTCTAAAATTAAAATGTGGTAAAAAAAATATAGGCCCCTGTAGCATATAAAATATTTGAGCACAATTATGCAATTACTTCAAATCTTAATTTATGTTTTGATAGCAAAGGTGAATATGGAGGCAGGTTCTCCCCCCTTTTTTTCCTGATGCACTAGAAGCACTAAATGCTATCAACTTGCTGAAGATTTAACTGAGTTTTATTGCCTGATATCTTGCAAAATAAAATACCAAATCAAGAGTAAAAATATATTTAAATGTTACCACCTTAGGTCTTCAAGTTTATAAATTTTACATATAGCCTAGTTGAAACTTCCACAATCAGAGACTCACCCCAAACTTCTGTTTACCCACATTACCCTCCAGGTTGTTCTTTTCATATTCCACCCCCCTCTCTTCCCTCCTTCCCTTACCTCCCTCCCTCCCGCCCTCCTTCCTCTGTATGAACATATTCATTGGGGAGGGGGGATCCTACAAATTGCCCAATGTGTCAGCTTTCCGGTGACAGTGTGGGAGAAGCGGTCAGGATGCTGGGAGATATTTGTAGTTAATCATTCCTCATGCCTTCCCTGGCACTATTCATCTCAGTGTGTACCTAACAGTTTTCTTTTTTAAGCCATTCCAGAAACTTCAAAATCTTGGATACAATTTAGAATGATCTCTTTGCTCTGTCAACGGGGAATTTTGAAATTTTTGTAGACAAACATGCTGGAATAAATCAATTAAGATGCAGATGATTAATTTGTGGTTTCTGAAAAGTGTATAGTGGCCAGAACTAACATGATTTGATCTAAATTGTCTTGAAATTTCAAATTTTATTAACTTTCTTATAAGAAAGTACAATGAAAACACCAATCACAATTTTTCAAGATGGCACACCGAAAACTATTAAATATTTCACTTTGCAAAATTTACCTAGTGTTTATTTGAGATAATGTGCAATTGTTCAAGTCTTTTTATTATTTATTCATTGTGCATTCTTTTAACTTTAATTAATGAAAATCCATTTTTAAAACTCCTTCTATGCCTAAACAGTAACAATATGAAGAATTCCTAGGTTGTTGGCTTTGCCTGGTATAAAGACGTTATCATATTAAAGACTTTATCTGTATTACAACTATGTCAAATAGCATGAAATTCAGTTACCAATCTTCTAGCCACACGTACCAGAAAGAGTGATTGTAACAATTTAATGAATTGAACAAGGTTATAGTTTACTAGGAGAAATAATGATGCCCTCAACAAATACAAAAACCTTCATCAACCACAGACAGCACACTCCCAGCAAAAGCAGAACACGGCCCAGACGGCCCAGGACCGTGGACTTTCTCACCAGCCTGACATTGAGCTGAGCCTGAGGGCACTAGCTTTGCTGCGTTTGCTTGAATTTTCCGAACTATCTGGGTTCTTGATTCCACAGGGCTATTGTGTGGATCCAGTAATCCCGGCACAAAAATACCCGGGGAGTGACTCCCCTGGAGTCCAGGTTATGAGCGGCTCAGTCTTTCCACATGCCTGGGGGATGAGCTAGCCCCGTGCGAGTTCCTCTTCCAGCTTCCTAATCCCACAGCAGACAGCGGCCTGCCAGGAGCTGGGCGGGGAGGACCCGCGGGCTGCAGCCCTGGGCAGGCTCTGAGCCGGGGCTAGCTGCCTCTCAGGGCCGGCTTTTTGCATCACCACTGCCTGGAACTAAGGAGACACTGAGAATGTAATTATCGGCCACACTGACGCCTTCCCTGTGCAGCCCAGGAGACATTTATCTCCCTGGCACCTGGCCCTGCGTGGCCGGCTCCCTCTCCTTTCGCCTGGATCGTCTCGTTAAAAACAACTTGGAGAGGGAGGAGCGCAGCGCGATGCTGGAAACCCTCTGAGGCGCCTTTTCTCCTAATTTCCAGGCTTGTCCTGGAGGCGGGGTCGTGGTTTGAGCAGCGGGCGCACTGTGTGCTGCCTGCAGCCTGCAGAGCTCTCACTTCCCCTGGCGGGGGCGCGGCGCGGGGCTGGGGGCGCGGCGCGGGGCTGGGGGCGCGGCGCGGGGCTGGGGGCGCGGCGCGGGGCTGGGGGCGCAGGCGCTGCTGTCCTGTGGTCCCCAGGCCCCGGCCTAGGGGACCCCGGTCTGCGGGTCGCCGCCGGGATCCAGGACAGGCCGCTTCCTCAGGCTCCAGGATAGTGGAGGGGGGACCTGCCTCCCCGCCCTTTCTCCCGCCCGCGCTCCTAGAACTTTTCAAGTCCCTGCGAGGGAGCGCGCACCCCGCCAACAGGCGCTTCCTTCCAGCGCGTCACGGGGTCGCAGCGCACAGCCGCCAGCGCCCGAGGGGGGTGTCTTGGGTGGCGGCTGAGCACGACTGCAACACCCTGTTTGCCCCCCAAATAATGCATGGTGCCGGGGGAGGGGGCACCAGGCGAAAGGCGCCGCATCTGTGCCCAGGACCGCGGGTGGGGCAGCCTCGCAGCTCCAGGGGATGGGACGGGAGAGGGGGTGGCACGGGGACCTCCGCCCACCCCACCCGACAGCTGTCAGCCCTTGGCATTCATTGGCTCCCCCCACCCCGCCTCCTGAACACCCCCAGCCAGCCTAGCCCCCCGCCCCCTCCTTGCTGACCTAATAAGGCCATGCAGGGTGTGGGGAGCTGGATAAAAGGCGCTCCGCTCCCGGGGACTCTGCAGACTGCGGACTCTGCAGACAGCGGGCAGCAGCCACCCGGGAAGAAGACCAGCCATGGCCAAGGAGTGGGGCTACGCCAGCCACAACGGTGAGTCCCCGACGGGCGGTCCGGGCGCCGGGCACCGCGCAGACCGCAGGCCCTGGGCAGCTCCCGAAGCCGCGGTGGAGGGTCGGATGGGGACACTGCCCAGCGCCCAACCGGCCTCTGCCCTCATCTCGGCAGCTCCCTGCAGCCGTGTCACTCCCTGGGGGCAGGGCTGGCTCCCTTCCCAAGACTGCCGCCTTCCAGGAGCCAGACCTCGCAGGTCCAGCTCTGAGTTCCGGGCCAGGCAGGCACTCACCTCTCAGCCCGGTGCGGGGACAGGGCGGGCTCTGACCACCACCTGTGGCCAGTCTTTCAGTCCAAGGCGGCAGGAGGTGGCCCCGAGGCCACTGCACCAAGCAGCCTGAGGCGGGTCCCTGGAGCAGGAGGAGCCCACCTGTGCGGCCGGGGGCCCGGCTGCCATCCAGGCCCCTGGGCGGCCCCGCTGTGTTAGTCACTAGCACGAGGGTCTGCGGCGTGCCCCGAGTTAACAGACCCCCCCTTGCCTGCCCAGGTCCTGACCACTGGCACGAGCTTTACCCAATCGCCAAGGGAGACAACCAGTCGCCCATCGAGCTGCACACGAAGGACATTAAGTACGACTCTTCCCTGCAGCCCTGGTCGGCCTCCTACGACCCCGGCTCGTGCAAGAGCATCCTGAACAACGGCAAGACCTGCAGGGTCGTGTTTGATGACACTTACGATCGCTCCAGTGAGTGGGACCCTCAGCTAGAGCTCACGGGGGTGCCGCAGTGGCGGTGGCAGCACTTAGCACCGGCACAGCGTTAGTGGGAGAGGGGCACTCGCCCCTGAAGAGGGAGATGACGCGCCTTTGCTCTTTGCTCTGGTCCCGGAGCACTGCGGGACGGGAGGGGAATGCCCCCGCCCGCTCACGCTGCGTGGCCAGGCCCGGGTCGCAGAGAGGGAGCTGGGTGGGGAGGCGGGGCAGTGCGCCCAGGGGAGTGACAGAGCTCCGGGTTCCAGGGCCCTCACCCCTCGGTTCTCTGCTTCCCCCTACACTTGGCAGAGCTTCTGTTCTACAAAGAGGAACAGTGCAGAGAAAGGAGTGGGCGGCCCCTGACGTGAGGGTGGAGGGGCCCTGGGGGCGGACAGGGCCAGAGTGTGCGGAAGAGGCTTGCCCGTCACTCTCCCTCGGGTTGTCTGATGGAAGGGAGAGGGAGAGAGAGAAACATCAAGGATGAGAGAGAATCATTGATCGGCTGCTTCCTGCACACCCCCCAGTGGGAATCGAGCCCACAACCCAGGCATGTGCCCTTGACAGAATCAAACCCGGGACCCTTCAGTCTGCAGGGCGATGCTCTATCCACTGAGCCATACCAGCTAGGGCCTAAATCTTTTTTTTTTTAATCAATTTTTTTTAAACTACAAATTTAACTTTTTTTTTTAATTGATTTTTTTACAGAGAGGAAGAGAGAGGGATAGAGAGTCAGAAACATTGATGAGAGAGAGACATTGATCAGCTGCCTCCTGCACAACCCCCACCAGGGATGTGCCCGCAACCAACGTACGTGCCCTTGACCGGAATCGAACCTGGGACCCTTCAGTCCGCAGGCCGACGCTCTATCCACTGAGCCAAACCGGCCTCGGCTAGAGCCTAAATCTTGATTTGAAGGTCTCTGCATAGTTCCCAATATCCTCTAAGGAATAGTTCAGCCTCTAACTCACTCCCCAGGCTGAGGGACACGAAACCAAACGAAGTGACAGGACTGAGGCATTTGGACGGCCCGCTCCAAGTCCTGCCTGGGAGCGCTCTGGTTTCGCTGTGCGCACCGACCGCTCCCCTGGGAGACTGTTCCCACCTCCTCGTTGGAACAGGCTGTCCGCGGCAGCCCTGGCCTGGACTAGGAAAGCGGCTGGAGAAGAGAACTCACTTTGCTCAGTGGTTGCCCCACTGGGCACCATGAGGAGCAACTCAGCCCTTAATCTCCGTCCATCCTCCCAGCAGCCCCAAATGCTGGGGTTATTAGCACCTTCCCCAGAAGTTCAGCAACTTGCCTGAGGACACAGGGCCAGCGGGGAGGGCACAGGGCCAGGGGGAGGGGGGCGCAGGGCCAAGGGGGGAGGGCACAGGGCAGGGGGAGGGGGTGGGCGCAGGGCCAGGGGGAGGGCACAGGACAGGGGGAGGGGTGGGCACAGGGCAGGGGGAGGGCACAGGGCGGGGGAGGGCCAGGTATCTGTCTGGCTCTCATCCATCAGTCACTTCCCACTGCTCCATACGCCCACCCACACTGTGCTTGTCTACAACCCCAAGGCTCACGCTGTTGCTTTGCTTTTATTTTCATAAATGTTAAATTGACATTAAAAATAATAATAGGAGCAAACAAGCAAGACAGGCCGGAAACAGCGCTGGCTTTGATAGATGCCAAGACTCTCTTGGAAGAGGGGGCCCCCGGCCCGGGCATCAGGGCAGCATCGGGTGGGGCGCAGAGGGGCCAGCTCCCCGCTGACCGGCTTCTCCTCGCAGTGCTGAGGGGCGGCCCTCTCAGCGGGCCCTACCGCCTGCGCCAGTTCCACCTGCACTGGGGCGCCGCCGACGACCATGGCTCCGAGCACACCGTGGACGGGGTGCAGTACGCCGCCGAGGTAGGAGCCGCCACCCCGGGAAACAGCCGGCCGCGCCCACCGCCCTGTGCCCAGTTGTAGCTGAGCAAAGAGCTGCGGTCCTTTCGCCTGAGCCGAGGCTGCCAACCTCCTGGGCTAGCGGCCCACAGTCACGGGGCGGGTGGGCGCCCGAGGGAAGAGTCCCCAGGTGGCTTGAAGAACGCGGACAGCAGCTGGATAGAGAGAAGTCCCGGCCGATGGGACTGGAAAGGTAATGGTCACCAGCACGGTGCCAGCCGGTGAGCACTGCTGTGCCCTCTCGCAGCCCCCCGAGGCAGGACAGGCGAGGAAACCGAGGCACAGCAGGCCGCGAGAGTCTCCAGGGCGGAGGGCAGGGCTCGGCCTCAGACCGGCTCCGCGGCCGGCAGCCTGTCCTGCGCCCTGAGCGCCTCTGGAAAGAACGCGGTGCTTTAGGAACGGCACTCCTGCCCGTCTCCTCGTGAAGGCTGCACATACGTGTGTGATTACATATGCACATACGTTCACACACACAACACTTAATATGAGCAAATGCTACTCCTTGTCTCAGTGAGTCCATTTTTAAAAAGCACGATTTGTAGCTCAGATCAGGGCCCCGAATTACAAGGAACTAAGACAAGCCTCCCGCACATCCTCTCCATGAAGACAGAGTGTTGGAGGCCACGGTGCCGGAGGCCAGCATCTTCCCGCCCCTCCCCCCTCCCGGCAGCCCGGGCAGCACAGGAAGAAGGGCGCCGGGGACACTCTCAGGCAGCTGGGCTGTTGGGTGAACTAACTCCGGGAGACCCACAGGCCCTCGCCGTGGCCATCTGCCCACAGCCCCCCTCAGGGCGCGAGACGCTCACTACTGCCAATGCCTCTAGACATCTCCCCCAAGCTCCGGTGCTCTTTGCAAATACGGCGGGGCTTGCAGTCTGACCTCTGTGCAGGGGGTCATCTCTCTTGTTTGACACTGAATAAAACAGTGTCAACGGCTAGGAATATTGTATTCCCTTGCCATTCTACGTAGCTCAGTATGGGCCTGGGACTAACGTACCTGGTGCCTGTGTTCCGCACTAGGATGAGGTTACCCCGCTGCGAACAGGAGGTCGATATGCAGATGCTCACGTCCCCTGCTGCCCCCCTACTTCCCAATTCCCTGTGACTGCAGGGTGCCAGCAGACCGAGCTCTGTCTCAGTCAGAGGAGGGAGCAGATCTCTGAATGCATAGTTCAATTTTTATTCATTGTTTATCGCAAAGTCCTAAATCTTCTTGTCCTCATTTTATACACATTTGAACATTCGACATGTCACCCAAACGGTGGCTGTTAACGATTAGAATCCCACCAGCTTCTCTGCGCTCTCAGCGGCCTCAGGCCGGAGAGCCGCCGGGTGTCCTGTGGGTATTGGACGCGGTTTCCTGGCGCCGGGGGTGAGCTCACAGCCTCTCTGCTTCCAGCTGCATCTGGTGCACTGGAACCCGAAGTACAACACCTTCGGAGAAGCTCTGAAGCAGCCGGACGGCATCGCCGTGGTGGGCATCTTCCTGAAGGTGAGCCGCACCTCCACGTGCTATTTCCAAGCTGACTTCTTTCCCACGCTTAGGGCGGCACGCGCTCACTCCCTCCTTTTGCTTAACGGGGAGCAGAATGAATTTCAGTATTCATTCAACTAATGCAGGTATTTCTGCTAAGACCAGCTCAAATGCTGCTTTCCCTTAAAAGTGTACCCTTTGCCATGTTCCTCAAGATGTGGGTCTGTAGATGAGAGTGGCGTGGAGGGCGGGCGGGCGGGCAGCGTGGCCGCTACCCTTTCCCCCTTCTCCTCCCCCGGCCTGCACACCAGCACAGCCGGTGCTGGGGACGCTGGAGGCCACGTGCTCCTGGTCTCAGCGGAGACAGCGCGGGAATGTGTGTGTTGTTGAGCCAGCCTCGGTTTAAAGAGGCCTTAGTGTCGTTAACACAAGACTTTAGTGGCAACATAAGCTAGACGCGAAGCCAGGAGTGGAAACTGCCTCCTTTCTTTTCGAATGACCTGATTCGTCTCATGTTGTTCCTTCGCCGGTCGTGTCCCGCTTGGACACAGCTCCACAGGAAGCGGGGCGGGTCCGGGTGGGAAGACAGACGGGAGTCTAGTTTTAGGTACATTGAGTCCATCCCGGTTCTAATTCTATTTAAAAAAAGAAAAACATGGAATGACTTTGCAAAGAACGTCAAGGTCACAGAAGCAGATCAACATGCAATTTTGTGGTTCTGTCCTTCAGAGGCCTGGAGTCCAAGTTTAGTTCAGAAAATGCACACTCTGAAATTTGGGGGGGGGGGAGAAAGAAATTTATGTTTTCTTTGCATGGACTCCTGGCAGAGTTATGAGTACTGGTTGCAGATGGATGGGTCAAATTGCTTTTTAAGACAGTCCTAAATTATGGAGAAGGGAAAGTGTAATTACTGGTTTTCTATTTTCTTGCAGATAGGACGTGAGAAAGGCGAGTTCCAGCTGGTTCTCGATGCGCTGGACAAAGTGAAGACAAAGGTAAAAACCCTCCTTTCCCTCTGAGGACAGAGAAGGAGCTCTGTCAGCTTTCTCCTTCTACATTTCCAGTGTATTTCCTCCACCTGAATCCTGCTGCCAAGTTTGATGAGTATGCTAAACACATGTATGCAAATAGGTACCATTATATCCATATGTTTACAGCTTTAAAGCACTTTCACATGCATTCCCTTATGTAATGCTCACAGTCTGTCTGTCACATAACTGCTTCCTTAATGAGTGGATGAGCATGGCCACCCCCAAACACATGCACACACCACACACACACACACACCATATACATATATAACATGCACACACACACTCACACCATATGCACACACACTACATACACACAACCACATGCATACACCATATACACACACATCACAGGCACCCCCCATATGTGTACACATATTCAACACATACCACATGCACACAAACAAACATGCCACACACACACGAAACACACACATGTATGCACATGCATCACACAACACACGACACACACATGTGCACATGTGCAACACAGCAGGTGCACACACATGTAACATGCATATACATAATGCACAGCACCTACACACATGCTACATGCACACACACATTTGCAGAGTGCCATGTGTGGCTGCTGGTAGCACCCACCTATGGTCACCCTCACAGGAGACCCCTAATGAACCGTTGGAGTTGTCTGCGGCTGCTCCATCGAATGCGGTCGCTTTGCCGCCACAGGAGCCATTCCGTGTTCAGCAGAACCTGCGCTCTCCTACCATTGAGACCCAAAGAGTAACTGCCGTGAATGGCTTCTGTCGCAGTTCAGCGAGGTTTCTCTTGTCGAGAATGACAGAACTACAGCTCTACCGGCAGCGGATGAGGAATAACATACTATAGGACGGTCCCAGAGCCAGTCAGACCTCACCGACCCGCTGCCCTGTGCCCTTTGCCCTTTATTTCTGAAGGCATGCGCTTTGTTTAAAAGCTCCATTGTCTCTACGGCCTTAAATTTGTTCTGACAAACAGTGGTGAGGGCCTGGGGAGAGCGGTGTGCACGCTTAGTGCACCTGCCTCTCACCTGCCCATCTCGCCTGCCCACCGTACCCCCTGCAGGGCAAGGAGGTGCCCTTCACCCACTTCGACCCATCCTGCCTGTTCCCCGCCTGCCGTGACTACTGGACCTACCACGGCTCCTTCACCACACCGCCCTGTGAGGAGTGCATCGTGTGGCTGCTGCTCAAGGAGCCCATGACCGTGAGCTCCGAGCAGGTGAGCCGTAGCACGGACGCGGCGCTGGCTGGCTCCCTGGGAGTGATGCTGAATTGAAAATGTACAGCTGCCCGTGGGAGCTCAGAGCTGCCCTACACCAGGGGTTCACAGGGGGCCCGGCAGGTGCGGCCACAGTCAGCCTGTCCCACCCCCACAGCGTGAGGTCACAGGGGGCCCGGCAGGTGCGGCCACAGTCAGCCTGTCCCACGCCCACAGCGTGAGGTCACAGGGGGCCCGGCAGGTGCGGCCACAGTCAGCCTGTCCCACGCCCTCAGCGTGAGGTCACAGGGGGCCCGGCAGGTACGGCCACAGTCAGCCTGTCCCACCCCCTCAGCGTGACTTCCTCGGGCACCAGGATAACGCACACCATTTCCAGGCGGCTGTGATGCTGGACGGTGACCGAGTTTGTGCTCTGGAAACACTTAATGGGTTTCGATGAACAGCATTTTGTTCACGGGAGGCACCAAGTGCAGGGTAGGAGGCAGGAGGCTCCTCCAGGCCTGGGGAGGAGGTGCTGACCCTGGGGAGGGGGTGTCACCTGTGAGGCGTCGTACGGGTAAGTTGAGGCTCAGAAAAGGCAAGTAATGAGCTGGTGGTCACACAGCCAAGTGCAGGAGCTGAGATTCCACCTCCCCCTGTCTGCTCCAGCACCCTGGCTCCCTCCTTACTGCTTATCTGCGGCAACAGTCCGGGCGGAGGCCGGAGCCAGGCTCGGGGAGAGGAGTGGGTACCCGGGGTGGGGGCGCAGCGTGGGCGTCCGGCGTCTCCCGGCCCTGACGCAGCGGCTTCTCTCCTCTGCCTCGTGGACTCAGGTTCCCGTGGTCGTCTTCATCAGCAGATCGGGTTTAACCATCAGGTTCTCTGGTACAAATATTTTGAAAGAGGAAATTTTCTTAAAGGAGAAAAGCTAAAAATATTTTCATATAGAAATAGAGCATCACTGACAAGAATTTCCTAAACTCCTCTCCCTAAAGAAAAAGAATCCGCTCTGAGAATTTTAAATGTAGCGCAATGGTTAGTTCCTTCTGCCCTTTACACGATGGGCTCCTGCATGTACCCAGCAAAGACGACTTACAGGTAGACTTTGCACCCACGTGGTCCCCTCCTCCGTGAAACGAACTGTTTCAGAACCCGGGGAGGAGGCTCTGACCCGGGGCCTGCGGTCCTGCACGAAATAGTTTTCACACGTGAAGAAAAGGCCTGTTCTACCAGGAACTGGTCACCCAGCAGCTCTGGACTGAGCATGGGAGCAGGTGCTGCGTTTGCCGGTCTTGTTTAAAAGCCGTGGGTCTCTAACCCTGTCGCACGCACTGTGTCCACTTGGTCCGACGTGGAGCTGACCGCCTTCCTTTGCCCCGCAGATGGCCAAGCTGCGCAGCCTCCTGTCCAGCGCCGAGAACGAGCCGCCGGTGCCCCTCGTGGGAAACTGGCGCCCACCACAGCCCATCAAGGGCAGGGTGGTGAGAGCCTCCTTCAAGTGAGCCCTCCCCGGAAGGGACCCGCCCCCAGAGCTCGGGCCCTGCCTCCTTCCGTGCCCCTCGTGCCACGTGTACTTCAGTCTCCACACCAGCGCTGAGCGATGCAGTCACTGACGGCAGGCTGAGCCGGAAAGCACCCGGCCTTTGTAACCATCCCCTCTCCTAGAAAAGTAGCGTTTGTAGTGCAGCTTCAAAAAAGAGATGGAGGAGTAAAGAGATGGAAAAAGGACTACTGGGCACCAGTTTTCTGTCATAAATTTCACAGAACTGCCGTTTTACAAATTTTCACATTATCCATTGTCCATCTTAGCAGCTGAGTGAGTAATTCTATCTGAGGAGTGGAGGCGTGTGTAAGTCATATAGCACTTAAACTTAAACTTGACCAGACCCGAATTGAGATGAGAATGTGTCTAACCCTTAACCAAAACCAACAGAGGCCCGTGATGTGTTAAAATGCTGACTCCTGTAAAGGTGACCTGGTTTTGATGATCAGTGAAACAAAGACGCATTCGACCAGGAGTTTTAAGAAAACGTGACCCGGTATTTGAATTTTTTCTTCCTAAAGGTGGTTGACTGTGGCCTAATACTTTTCTTTCCCGGAAGGAGGACCACTTATTTTAATTTCGCTCCTTTGATTTTTGCATGCTTGTTAACTAAACGGCCCGGCCCTCTGAGTTGCGGGTGGGATTCACCACTCCTGGCACAGGCAGGGCGATGTCTGACGTGCAGTGAGGCGGGCGGCTGATCAGCAAAATAATAAAGCCATGAACGCGAAGAGTTCCGTGCTGTGGTGTGTGTGCTTTTTGGTTTTTTTTTTAGTGAAGGGTTGCACACAACAAAACAGTGAAACTAAGAGCGGTCTGTGTTGATGGCTGAGGGGCAGTGGTAGCAGCCCACGTGCTGAGTTTGGTTGGCTGCTGCGCCCCTGGGAGTGGCGAAGACAGTTAGTGGGAGCCTCTGAGGAAGCCGCAAAAGGACCACCTGGCCATGAATTTGAGAGTCGTCTCCAGAGGTCTGAAGGCTGGTTCAGGATTTGGGGTTCATACCATAGGTGCTCCTGAGGGACAGGAATGACCCTGGTCCAACACATCAAAAGTCCACCTACTTAGCCCGGCCAGCGTGGCTCTGTGGTTGAGCATCATCAGCCTATGAACCAGGAGGTCTCGGTTCGATTCCAGGTCAGGGCACATGCCCCGGTTGCAGGCTCGATCCCCACTGCAGGGTGTGCAGGAGGCAGCCGATCAATGATTCCCTCTCATCATTGATGTTTCTCTCTCCCCTTTCCTCCCTGAAATCGATCCTATATAAGAAAAGCCTAATATGCTACATGTCTGGTCTGCAGGTCAACGTTCAATCATTCAAAGCACAATATGCTAAGCGGGGCTTACAGCTGGTGAGCACAGCGGCGATGGCAGGAGCCTCTCCTGCCTAAGTGGCAGCACTAAGGATGTCTGACTGTTGAACATCCCCCAAGGGCTCCTGGACTGTGAGAGGGTGCAGGCCAGGCTGAAGGACCCCACCACGAGTGCATGAATTTTGTGCACTGGGCCCTAGTATCTATACTAATAAAAGGGTAATATGCAAATTGGTCAGGACACCCTCACAGTAACAACTGAACAGCAGGCTGTGTGGGGTGACCAGGCCGGCAGGGGGGGCAGTGAGGGCTGACCAGGCCAGCAGGGGGGGGGAGTTGGAGGTAACCAGGCTGGCATGGGGGCAGTTGGGGGCAATGAGGCCGGCAGGGGGAGCAGTGAGGGGCAACCAGGCCAGCGGCGGGGGGATAGTTGGGGGTGACCAGACCAGCAGAGGGGAGCAGTGAGGGGTGACCAGGACAGCAAGGGGGTCAGTTAGGGGCAACCAGGTGAGCAGGGGGGGCAGTGAAGGGCGACCAGGCCAGTGGGGGGGGGCAGTTGGGGGCAACCAGGCCGGCAGGCAGAGGCAGTTAGGGGTGATCAGGCTGGCAGGGGGGCGGGGGCAGTTAGGGGCAATCAAGCAGGCAGGCAGGTGAGCAGTTAGGTCCCAGATTGTGAGAGGGATGTCCGCATGACGGTTTAGGCCCGATCCTGGGGATCGGGCCTAAACCAGCAGTTGGGCATCCCCTGAGTGGTCCTGGATTGGAGAGAGTGCAGGCTGGGCTGAGGGGACCCCCTCCCATGCATGCATTTCATGCACCGGGCCTCTAGTCTCTATATATTTAAAAGTCCATCCACTTAGACTTTCAAACCACTTACTGTCTTTAGATGTAAACTTCGATGTGCGTTTCGTCACCTCCCTGGCTCATGTTAACTGACTTTAGAAAGCGAAGTGGAGCTGGGCCCAGAGCCCCGGGAGGGCAGGTAATTTAATGGATGGCCACGTGGGTGAAGGGAACCCAGGTCGGTCAGTGCGAACTGATGTGTTAATTAAATCCCCTGAAATTAGGAGGCCTGGAAGTCCAATTAGCGGAGATTCACAGCGCATCCTCTCAGGTAGTCCTCTCAGGAGTGCCGTGGAATGTGTCCAGGGCACACTCCACGAGGACACGCATATCCGTGCCAGCCACAAGGCTGCAAGTACGCAGCTCCATGGCAAGAACTGTCCAAAGAGAAACCGTCTGATCAGGGGAGCAAGCTCCCTGGGCTGTGAGCTCCGTGAGGCACAGATAGGAGTCTGGACACTGACATTCCCCAGGTTGCCTGGTACTGCGCCTGGTACTTAGCACATGTCCAACAAATATTCAGTGAATAAATGATGATCACAGGACAATACGCACCTTCTTGAACAATACTTTACTCGGCAGGGTCCAAATTAGTACTGGTTTTTGCTCATCTTATTTCATTTAGATCTCCTTGGAAAATGATTCCTTTAGCTTCAGGTGGTAGCTTTCCAGTAAAACATTACTCCCTCCCTCCCCCCACCCGCCCCAGACCCCAGTCTGGGTCATTGCTCACAATTATCATCCAACTTAACCCTTCCTCCAACTTCTCCCTGGGCTCACAGTGCTGAGTTATTATAAATGTCCACGTGAACATAGAAACCGCACCGGGACCTTATTCCGTGGTGGCCATTTCCCTGGTGGTGCACAGACCTCCAGACAAGAGCCTTTCAGGCCCACGCCGCAGAGGGAGCGGGCCAGGAGCTGCGGGAGGAGGGACAGAGAAGAATCAACACAGGGCAGAAACGAGTCGTAATATTCAGATGATTATATCCTGAGAAGTCTGTGAATGGGCATCAGAATCAAGAATTTGCTGAATTTGAGCACTGCTAGGTCTCCAGGGTGAGCCTGTGCTATAATCCCTCTAAGGGCTGACAGTTTGTCTGTGAAGCGATAAATGACTGTGCAGCACCGCGGGCCCGAAGCTCTCTATGTGGGTCAGTGGGTGCTGGTGCAGATGAGCAGACGTGTTCTACACAGAACATGTCAGACTGCAGGTGTCAGTGTCTACCTGTGATCACTAAATAAATACCGTTGGTATGAACTATAAAAAGCTGGTTACGTGTGAAAAATCAGTATGCCTGTCATTCAAGTAAGAATTGGCAAAAACAAAATTGGTCTAAAAGAAATTCATAGGTTCAAAACCACACATATGATTAATTAGATGTCAGTTTCTCTTCTAAGTCTTCTTATTTGATACTAGAGGCCTGGTCCCCTCAGCCCAGCCTGCACCCTCTCCAATCCAGGAGCAGTCAGACATCCCTCTCACAATCTGAGACCTCTGGCTCCTAATCGCTCACCTGCCTGTCTGCCTGGTCGCCCCCAACTGCCCCCTCCCTGCTGGCCTGGTTGCTCCTAACTGCCCCCCCCCCTGCTGGCCTGGTCACCCCCAATTGCCCCCTGCTGCCGACCTGGTCGCCCCCAACTACCCGCCTCTGCTGGCCTGGTTGCCCCTAACTGCCGACCCCTGCCGGCCTGGTTGCCCCCAGCTGACCCCCCCACCGGCCCAGTCACCCCTCACTGCCCCCCATGCCAGCCTAATTGCCCCCAATTGCCATCCTGGTTGCCCCCAACTGTCGCCCCCCCCCACCAGCCTCGTCGCCTCTTACTGCCCCCCCCCGCCAGCCTGGTCACCCCTCACAGTCCCCCCACCAGCCTGGTTGCCCCATGCAGTCTGCTGTTCAGTCATTTGGTCGTCCCTCACTAACCCCCCTGCCGGCCTGGTCGCCCCACACAGCCTGCTTGTTCAGTCAATTGGTCGTCCCTCAGGCCGGCCCTGGGTGGCTGGGCAGCCACCATCTGAGGCTTGCCTGCGCCTCAGGCCGGCCCTGGGCTGCTGGGGGGCTGAAGGGACTGGGGGACTCTGGAGGCAGGTGCACAGAGAGGCTGGACCCACCTGGGGGCGGGCCCAGTCGTGCCATGTGCTTGTCACCCCAGTGGGGCTGAGGGGACTGGGCACCACCATCTTGTGGCTGTGGGTGCCGCCATCTTTGAAGGCGTGGTAGTCAATTAGCATATTCCCTCCTTATTGGCTGTGGGCACTGCCATGTTTCTGAGGGCATGATGGTCAATTAGCATATTCCCTCTTTATTAATAGGATTAAAGAGTAATTCTGGATGTAAGCATAACATATTATAGCAGAGGAAGAGTAAGTGAGAAAGGAAAGAAAAAATAATGATAACTGTGAATGTCAGGTTAATTTTTTTTTCAGATTTAATCATGTAAATTTAATGATTTTTTAAAACTACCCTAAGGCAGCAGACTTAAAATGCAAAAATAAAGCCATGTTTGTATGTTATTTTTCATCTAGGCCACTAGATGGCAGCACAACAATTATAAAAATGACAAAAAGCCAGCCTGTGTTTCAGAGCTATGAGATTTGTTGTTTTATTCCTGAACACCCTTTCTGCTCCTTTCAAATGCTTAATGAACCATTAATGTCCATCTACAAAGAAAAGACGGTGAGGCATTGTTACATATTTTTGAAAATTTTAGGAGCCAAAAATGAGGCCTGGGGGATTAGACGATAGTTATTGAACTGAAATGTAAATAAATGAGAAAGAAACATTCCACAGCCCTGCCCAGAGGCCTCAATTCAAGTCACACAATGCTTGCTGGCTGTGTGGCCTCAGGCAAGTTCATTTCTCCGTGCCTCAGTTTCCCCCTGTGAATAGGAGGGTTGTTTTAAGTATTAAATGGGTTGAGTTAATATAAACCTCTTGGGTTAGTTATTTTGGAATGTAATAAACTCAGTAAAGGGTAACAATTACCTTCTGTACACTGATTATACTTCAACCAAGAACAGTTCTAATGGAATATTCAGTACCTGAGGTCATGTTCTTTATGTCTCTATCAGCATCATGGACCATATGTCATCCTATCTAATAAAGAGGGAATATGCCAATTGACCCTCATGCCATCGCAAAGATGGTGGCACCCACAGCCAATAAGGAGGGCACATGCTAATTGACTGCCCCGCCCTCAAAGATGGTGGTGCCCACAGCCAATAAGGAGGGAATATGCTAATTGACTACCTTAAAGATGGCGGCACCCACAGCCACAAGATGGTGGCGCCCAGTCCCCCCTGAGGCTCAGGTAACCAGGGCCGGCAGTGGCAGCAGCAGAGGTGTGATGGGGTGTCGCCTTCCCCTGGTCACCAGGTTGCCTCCCACCCCTGAGGGCTCCCGGACTGTGAGAGGGGGCAGGCCAGGCTGAGGGACCCACCCTCCAGTGCATGAATTTTCATGCCCCGGGTCTCTAGTCAATTAGAATAATACTACAGGAGTTGCCATAGCGCGCCCCTCTAACAGGCCCCCTCTGCGATTGGTATTGGGGAAATGGAATTTAGACACAAGCCAATGGCCCCTGTCCCATACAATATGGCCACACCAGAAACCAGCACAACGCTAGGGGGGTGGCGGGAGCCCGGGGCCTCTCCTGGGGAAGGCCCTGCTCCACAGCTCGCACCTGCCCTGATAACAGGCACTGTGGGCAAACACCCAGAAAGTAAACAAGGAGAAAGGTGGGTGGGGTGCGCCCCGCTTCACTGACCTTTCAGTGTCAGCGGACAGAGATTTGGGGCTCTGCACGCAGGGGAGAGCCACCTTCGTGGTGAGTACAGAAGGTCTCCTGCCGTGAAATTAATTTGGGCTTGTCTGGGCACACCGCAGAATCAGAACCCTGGGTGAGTCGCCCACGTCAACCTGGGAGACAAGTGTATACATTTGGGGATGACCATCTTATTGCACAAAAGGAAATGAGAGAGATGAGGCGTGAAATCCAGGATCGAGGAGACGACTGGGAGCTAATGAACCCCTTTGGATTTGAAGGTGCCTGGTGGCAGCCACCTGACAGCTGGACCAGGTGATGATCACAGGTAATCAGCAGGGGCGAGAGCATTAACAGCGAGGTCACCGGGGACCGAGTGCAGAGCAGCGGCACAAAACCCAGCGATTTGAGAGCTAATTTTAGCCGGTGAGACTCGACTCTGCAGTAAACAGCATCGGATTCTCCCTTGTATTTAAATCATCCCCGGGTACAGGAGGGGCCTGGGAGCTCAAGGGAAATATTTTGACCATTAAATGTGCATATTCTTTGTTTCAACATGTCCATAAATTTCTGTCATACTCACTTGACTCATTTAAAATTTGAATGGTTCCTAACACATGTGATCAAGGGACTTCTTCCCCCCGGGGACACTTAACTCCCATGAAAGTACATTAGAAAGGCAGCCTTGGAACTCACTGTGCAATCTGGTCCTAGAACTCCCACCTCTGCTCCTGGGGGCAGTCGGCCTAATGGAGGCCCTGAGGCAGGCGGGGACATGTGGGTGTTTGGGGGCCCAGGGAGAGGGCTTGGCTAGGGAGGGAGACCGGAGCCGAGCAGAGCAGGGCCATGGGGAAGAACTGAGAACTAAGCAGGAAGGAGCAGGCAGGCAGCCATAAAGAGGCTGCTCTTCAGGGAAGACTAGGGTGGGTTCTTGCACTGGGAACCAATTTTTGGAGCAACAAGTCCATTTGAATCTCATCTGTGATGTAACTTGGTGTGTGTGTGAGTGTGTGTGATGAGTAATGGGGGGTGGAAGGCTATAGAAAAGGGAGGACTCCACCTGTCTTGTTATACTACTGAGGCCCCAGTACCTAACAGCATCTGAAACCTAGCCAGTGCTCAAAATGTATTTGTTGAATGGAAGAATGGGCAGATGGACAGACAGATGTGTGGAAGGAGGGAAGAATGGAAGGAAAGAAGGAAGAAAGGATCGGTGGAAGGGTGGGTGGATGGATGGATGGATGGATGGATGGATGGATGGAAGGGTGGATGGGTGGATGGGTGGAAGGGTGGGTGGGTGTATGGATGGATAGATGGAAGGGTGGGTGGGTGTATGGATGGATGGAAGGGTGGATGGGTTGATGGATGGATGGAAGGATGGATGGGTGGATAGATGGAAGGGTGGGTGGGTGTATGGATGGATGAAAGGGTGGGTGGGTTGATGGATGGATGGATGGATGGGTGGATTGATGGATGGAAGGATGGGTGGATGGGTGGATGGATGAATGGATGGATGGGTGGATAGATGGAAGGGTAGGTGGGTGTATGGATGGATGAAAGGGTGGGTGGAAGGGTGGATGGGTGGATAGATGGATGAATGAATGGATGGATGGAAGGGTGGGTGGGTGTATGGATGGATGAAAGGGTGGGTGGGTGGATGGATGGATGGATGGATGGATGGATGGATGGATGGATGGAAGGGTGGGCGGGTGTATGGATGGATGAAAGGGTGGGTGGGTGGGTGGGTGGGTGGATGGATGGATGGATGGATGGATGGATGGATGGGTGGATGGATGAATGGAAGGGTGGGTGGGTGTATGGATGAATGGAAGAGTGGATGGGTGGATGGGTGGATGGGTGGATGGATGGATGGATGGATGGATGGAAGGGTGGGTGGGTGGATGGGTGGGGATGGATGGATGGATGGATGGATGGATGGATGGATGGATGGATAGATGGATGGATGGAAGGGTGGGTGGATGGATGGAAGGGTGGGTGGATGGATGGATGGATGGATGAAAGGGTGGGTGGGTGGATGGGTGGGTATGGGTGGATGAGGCAATGAAAATCCTAAAATACTGAATGACACTGTACAACTATGAGCTGGTGTGAGGTCTGTCCCCATCTCCGGAGTCCTTGGAGGAGGGCAGGGGTTTCTATTGCCATCACCCAGGTCTCTCAGTAAAGAGACTTTGGATGGGAAAGGGAAGCAGCTTTATATGGGTCAAACCTTATCCTTTGCAAATTTAAATTTAAAACATGCATTTCACCTAGTATGGGAGAGGCATGTTGAGGAGCTATAAAGCACAACCTCCACCCAGAAACTTATCTCCTCTAGCACCTGCTTCTCTGTGCACACTGAAGAGGCCGGTTGGCAATGAGCCTGTGACACGGGAGCAGCGGCAGGAATCAGCAGATCAAATCTAGCACTTGAAGTTCCACGCGTTCACCTCCATTTTCCCACTTGTGACATTCATGCTCCATGTTCTGAGCGTTGTGTGAAGATGCCACAGGAACTGCCCACCCATTATAAGGATGAGTCTTCCTAACTCAGTGTGTCGTGGCCAGAGTGCACAGAGTTGGCTGATAATGAAAATTCAGTAAGCATTTCCCACTGACATATTCTGTCCCACGCCAACCAACCAGGTGGTCCATTCAGGTAAATTCCTACCCTCCACAGACTACACTCCACATACGTACTCATGCTCTTGTAATCACTACCTAGAGCAGTGGTCGGCAAACTGTGGCTCACAAGCCACATGAGGCTCTTTGGCTCCTTGAGTGTGGCTCTTCCACAAAATACCACGTGCGGGTGCGCACGTACAGTGCGATTGAAACTTCGTGGCCCATGCGCAGAAGTCGGTTTTCGGCCTGGGTGAGTCTATTTTGAAGAAGTGGCGTTAGAACACTCAAGGGGCCGAAGAGCCACATGTGGCTCGCGAGCCGCAGTTTGCCAACCACTCACCTAGAGTGTACTCATAGCTGAGAATTCCCTAGGGGTAAAAGCTTTTACTCAGTGAATTTACCAGAAATCAAACTCGGGGTGGTGGTGGTGGTAATGGTTTATTGTTGTTGGGGTTGGTGGTTGTGGTGGGAATGATAAGCTGGTGGTGGTGGTGGGATATGTTGTTGTTGGAGGTGGTGGTGGTGGGATGTGGTGGTGGTGGGAATGGTAAGCTGGTGGTGGTGGTGGGATATGTTGTTGTTGGTGGTGGTGGGATATGTTGTTGTTGTTGGTGGTGGGATATGTTGTTGTTGGAGGTGGTGGTGGTGGGATGTGGTGGTGGTGGGAATGGTAAGCTGGTGGTGGTGGTGGGATATGTTGGTGGTGGTGGTGGGATATGTTGTTGTTGGAGGTGGTGGTGGTGGGATGTGGTGGTGGTGGGAATGGTAAGCTGGTGGTGGTGGTGGGATATGTTGTTGTTGTTGGTGGTGGGATATGTTGTTGTTGGAGGTGGTGGTGGTGGGATATGTTGTTGTTGGAGGTGGTGGTGGTGGGATATGTTGGTGGTGGTGGTGGGATATGTTGTTGTTGGAGGTGGTGGTGGTGGGAATGGTAAGCTGGTGGTGGTGGTGGGATATATTGTTGGTGGTGGTGGGATATGTTGTTGTTGGAGGTGGTGGTGGTGGGAGGTGGTTGTGGTGGGAATGGTAAGCTGGGGTGGTGGTGGGATATGTTGTTGGTGGTGGGATATGTTGTTGTTGGAGGTGGTGGTGGTGGGATTGGTATGCTGGTGGTGGTGGTGGGATTGGTAAGCTGGTGGTGGTGGTGGGATATGTTGGTGGTGGTGGTGGGATATGTTGTTGGTGGTGGTGGGATATGTTGTTGTTAGAGGTGGTGGTGGTGGGATGTGGTGGTGGTGGGAATGGTAAGCTGGTGTGGTGGTGGGATATGTTGTTGTTGGAGGTGGTGGTGGTGGGATGTGGTGGTGGTGGGATTGGTATGCTGGTGGGTCAGCTCATAACTTGATGATCTAAACAGCCTGCCTATTATAATTTTTGTTAAACAAGCATTTTATAATATTTCATCAGGGAAGGTCTAATTTCGTCCTTTTAATTTGTTCTAACAGAGGGCCTGTTGTCACGATGGCGAGGCATGCTCAGCCTCCGTCCTGGGAGCTTAACCGACTGAAACACTGAGTGAGCCCCGGGAGGCAGAGGGCCCGGAGGAATCACGAAGTAGCCTGGGCGTCAGGAACGCCTGCAGCTCGCTCAGCGCCTGCGCTCTGAGCGGGGAGGCGCTCCATGTTCGCCGAGACCGCAGGAGTACACACAAATGACGCCAAGCCTTCTTGTTGAAAGGGTCATGCTTTTCAAAGTGTTTATGTGTAGAGTATGGAAGAAATAAAACAAAACCAGAGAACTGCCAAGAAATACTAAGGAGAAGGAAGATGGGGAGGGTGACTACCCCAGAGAAGTGGTAGAGCAGGCAGCCTGCGGGGCCAGGGCTTATCGGGCGTGAGCACCGCGCCCGCACGCTGGGCACGAAGTAGTGGTGAACGGTGATATCAGCGCCATGCGGAGGGGGCAGACAGCACAGCCAGGGCACCGGTGCCTGGCAGGACATGCCTCGGCCTCCTGCGCCCTCGGCCAGCAATGAGTCCAGCCTGTGGCGGAGCAGACCACAGGGCACAGTGCTAGAGCATGATCCAGGACTTAAGCAGAAATGATAGACACAGTGTCCTTCTATATACACAGATAACAAAATGTAAGCACCCCCGGGCACAGGCCACTGTCTCCCCCACCGTCCCGTCCCGTCCCCCAAGCGGGACTCGCTGACCCTGGACGCAGAGAGGAAGCCCCGGGGAGGACCCGCTTTGGCTGGCGAATCCTGGCTCTAGTCCTTCACCAGGAGACAGTGGGGTGCCCACATGCCCCCGCGTGGAAGCTCATTCATCCCTGTTTCCAAAAGGAAGTAAACCCCTGCCCAGTGGCGATTCCTGAGCAAAGAGACGCTTCCTCACGGGTGAGGCCGCTCCTGACTGACCAGGGTCACCACTGGGGCAGAAAGGCCCCCCGGGGGGTGCTCTCGGTGAGGCGACGGTCACCCCACGGTGCAGAGGAGAGCTTTGGTCTTGTCTACCCACTCCCACCAACAAGACGAGAGCGGCAGGTCCTGGGCACAGCACGCCTGGGCCGTGTGCCCACACAGGCCTGGCTTTCAGACCCCGCAGACATCACTGGGGACAGCGCTCGGCCGTGTGTCCGGACTTGGGGCTGGATGCTTTCAGTGGGAGGGCTGCCCTGTGCAGGGTACAGGTGGAGCAGCACCCCTGGGTGCCAGGAGCACCCCTCCTGTGACAACCAAAAGGTCCCCAGGCATTGCCAACGTCCTCTGCGGGCGAAACTGCCCCGCAGAGAACCGGGTAGAGCAGGCCTGCATTCTCACCGGATCGTGTTTGTTGGTGCCACTTGCGGCAGCGTCACGGAACATGCTATGTTGAAAAAGCATCATTTGCCCTTTTCAGTGTCATTGCCCAGCTAATCTTTTCACTCCTGTTCTGGGTAACAGTGTTTCAGGGCTCGGCCCCTCCCGAAGGCTGGTGGATTTCACTACTTCAGAAAAGTGCTGCTCCTTCACGTGAGAAAACCAGGACAGCTCAGGGTCTGAAAAGCGGGTTCCTCAGGGCAGGGGCCTCGCGCTTGGTGGGTGTGGGGTGGGCGCTGGCCGGCTGCGGGGGGTGGGGTTCCTGGGAACCTGACCGGCCGCTCCTGCGGGCTGCGGTCCGTCCTCTCCCGCGCCTCCCGGCCTCGTTCCGCGGCCGGCCAGCGGGGGGCGCGGGCTCTCCGCTCGGAGCGCCGACCGCATCCCCGTTTGCCCCAAGGTCACGGCTCCCCAGCTCGCTTGCCCGCTCGCCGGCCGGCCGGGCGGGAATTCCGGGGGCCTTCGGGGCTGAGACCCCGGCGCGGGCGGGGCCGGGGCCGGGGAGGCGGTCACAATGGGCCAGGAGGGAAGCGCGGGGCCGGGGCCACACCGTGGGCGCCGCCACCGGACTCCGCGCCCGGAGGGAGGGTGCGCGCAGAGCCCGCCGCCCCGCGCCACCCGGAGCGCGGAGCCGGTGCCGCCCAGGTCCCCGGGCGCGGCCGCGGGAGGCGCTCCCCGCGCGGCGGGCGCAGCCTGGAGGGCGCTGTCCCCGCCGCCCCCCCGCCCCCCCCCGCTGCGGGCGGGACCGCACCTCCGCCCTCACCTCCCGCCGCCAGGTCCGCCGGCCCCTCCCCGGCCGCCGGCCGCCCCAGGCACCGAGTTGGCGGGAGCCTATAAAAGCCGGTGACGGCGCGGCCGCGGACACACCGTGCCGGCCCCAGCCGCCGCTGGACGCGCCAACTCCTGCCCCGCCCGACCCGCCGCCACCATGTCCCACCACTGGGGGTACGGCCCGCACAACGGTGAGTGCCGCCGGCCCGCACCTGCCCGGCCCAGGGCCCCTGCGCGGGGTGCCCACCGCCCGGCCCTGTCCGCTGCCCCAGTCCCCGCGTCCGGCGCGCACAGGCCCAAGCGCGGGGGGTGGGGGGGGGTACCCTCAGCCGGAGACGCGAGGACAGCCCCTCCTGGGTCCCTGCCGGACACCCCCTACCTGGACCCAGGAGAAGAGAGAAAGGTTGTAAGGGGAAACGCTAGGTGTTGGTGGCAGAAGTCAGGGGCCCGCTCCCCCACACCCACCCTCAGCGCCACCTGTGGCTAAGGCTCCTGCACTGGCACCAGGACCGCTTGTCCCTGGCATTTCTCTGCGGGTAGAATTCCTTGCCCTGGACGGAGTTCACCCTTCACCTCTGACCCTAATGTCAGGGGTCACCAGGAGCTGGCTTGCCCGGCGGATCTGGGCTGTCAGAGTCAGAGGACGTGGGATGGCTGGAGCTGTGTGGCGCTCCGGCTGCTCTAACTGCTCCCCACACATGGATGCCCATTCTCACGCAGTCCCTATGGGAGGCGGCATTATTAACCCACGGTACAAAGGGGAAACCGAGGCAGGGGTGTTTTCCCGAAGGTTACTGGGCTCGGTGGTGCCGCCCAATGGGAACCTGCATCGCTGCCCTTTCCTGGGGAGTGGGGTCCTGTCCCCACACGGGGCTCACGCGTCCCTTCCCACCCAGGGCCCGAGCACTGGCACAAGGACTTCCCCATTGCCAAGAGCAACCGCCAGTCCCCCGTGGACATTGACACCAAAGCGGCCACTCACGACCCTGCGCTGAAGCCCCTGACGGTGTCCTACGAGCAGGCGGCGTCCAAGCGGATCCTCAACAATGGCCACGCTTTCAACGTGGAGTTTGACGACTCCCAGGACACAGCAGGTCGGTGGTCAATGCCTAACTGGTGCCTTTTACCCCAAAGCTGTTTCCCAGTGAAGGGGGACCCTTCTCAGCCCGGAAGAGCCAGGCTGGGGACGGGCACAGGTGCCAGGCTCAGAAGGGCAGGCCGATGACCTTGAAGTGACCTGGGCTGCTCCTCCCGGAGTCAGTCCCGGGTCCCTTGCAGCATGGAGAACCTGGGCCCTGCCTCTGAAAATTCCACGAGGCAAGGTCCCTGGCAAGAAAGACCAACAGTGTGTTTCGCAGAATTAGAACATCCAAGTTCTGTTTCTCTCTCAAGTGTCTGCTCTCTCCCTCTCCATTCCTCTCTCTCTGAAATCAACAAAAATATAATTTTAAAAATTAGAACTTCTAAGTTCTAAGTTTCACTCTCACATCGATATTTCTCTCCCTTCCTCTCTCTCTAAAAATCAATGGAAACATGTCCTTGGGTGAGGATAAAAACCAACAACACCCCCCACCCCCAAATTCTTGGAAACAAAATTCGGAGTATTTTCTGGGTGTGGGGCTGGTGCGATAAAGATGGTATCTGCCGAGAAATTCATCCCACAGATGAAGATGGTTAAGAGCTGGTGGCTATACTTGGCCCATTACTGACAAAACCAATTACCGTCATTTGATTGTAATGAGCTGTTACAGGGCGCTCGCTGAACGCTGTGTTTTTCCTTGTGTAGAAATAGAGCCCCCCTCCCCCATCCTCCCATTCAGCCATAGCCGTGCCTCTTGGCCCACTGGGTGATGTTATTGCCCTGTTTTCCCGAGCGCTGCCCTCTGAAGGGCAGTGACCGCTGCTGCAAACACACGGGCGGGCGCTGTGGAGGGCCCCCCGGACGGATGAGAAGGAGCGCTCGATGGGGCCGCTCCGACTGTGCAGGGGTGGCCCGCCGCTCTGGCTGTCAGTGTAACCAGCCCTCAGGGCCTTCCCTGTCCGCCCAGCACTCACCCAGCGCATGCAGCACCGTTCTGAAAAAGGCCTTCTCCACCCGTCCCCATGTTAACCTTTCTTGACACTGGGCTTTCTAAATAGTGATCTGGGAAGACAGGCTGATGGAGGGTGATGTGGACATGATCTGAGAAGTGTGTTCACCCTGTGCCCTGGGTCACCTCACCCAGCACACACACGCACACGCATGCACACATGGACACACAGGCATTCCGGCGTAGTGTCACGATTTCCTTGGTTTTGAGGATTAGAGTTGGTTGGTGGGGAGGGGGGTCCCCTGGAGACACTTCTGTGGGTTTCTGCCGCATCACCTTCCCCAGCGCGCCCGCCACTCCAAGCAGCAACGCTCGGCGACTAAGTTAAATGTGAGGGAGACAATCCTTTCCGCGTGTGGAGATGGTAACAGGACAAGGCCGAAGGTCTTGGCGGTATTGTACACAGAGAAGGGAGCTATAGCACTTCATGTTTGGTTATTTCAAAAACAAAAGAAGTCAGCTACTTCAGTCTGCAGCTGTCAGCTTGTTTTTTAAAGAGACAATGTGCATTCAGTGCTGCCAGTGAAATCATTGTTTCCCGTGGGTATCCCAGTGACAGACCTCCCTGGATGCTACAGAGAATCCACTATAACCACGTGCCGACTGCATGCTGAGAGTCTTTCTGGGACAATGAGAAAACAAATGGAGCCGTGCACCGTGTTAGCGGCGTGTATCTCGGGGAAGGGGGGCAGCATTTGGTGGTCGCCGTGAGCCTCGCCGGGGTCCGTGGCCCTGGTGGCAGCAGCCTGGCCTCAGAGGTTTGCTTTCTCACCTGGGAACCTGGAGTGAGCGTGGCGTCCGCCTGAGGGGGAGGCGTGTGCTGAGCTCTGAGGTTACCGCCAGCACGCGGTGGGGTTCCAGTCTGGTTTGTCAGGGTACCTGCAGGTCCCGTTTATCATACGAAAGGTGTCCTGCTGGTTCCTCCATGCTCCAAGCGGTAGCTGTGCGCCCTGCCGCGCTCCTGCCGCTCCTGGTGGGTTTTTCCACGGGCAGGGGCTGACCACCTGGCTTTCCGTCTCTGTGAGCCACACATGCATTTTTAACGTGGGCCGTGTTTAGATTGAACCGAGGACACAAGTGGTTTAGTTTAGGGAGGGGCTCAAATCCACGCCGTGGGGACACATGTGCTTCACTTGGTTCTCATTTTAAAAATCCTCACTAACAAGGAGATGCAAGGTCAGGCAGCACCGAGGGCCGGCGGGGGCTGGGCACCTCTGGAGAAAGAGGGGCGTGATGGGCTGGGTCCGGAAGTCTCGCAGGGCAGCAGGGCGGAGGAAACGGCGGCCTGGGCTGGCCGGGTCTCGGTGAGGCCCAGGCCAAGGCTTGGAGGGCTCCCGGCGCGCAGCACCTGCTGGCACGGCTGGGAGGCGCGGGAACCGGACAGGCGGGCGCAGAAGGACCTGCTCTCTTCGCACGTGAAAGGCTCCTTTGTAACTGTTCAAACACTGCAACACCCTCAGTGGTTTTGTTAAACAAGGAAGCTTGTTCTCTTTTCTAGAATGCAGAATGTATTAAATATTGATGGTAAGGGAAAACACACCCACGGAATTAAAACAGAACCAAAGCGATCGCACCAGGCAGGGGAACAGTCTTAGACTTTTTTCAAGATCCTGGACTCTCAGGTTAGGAGAAGCGGCCGCCGGGTGTAAGGGAGAGGCTGGCCTCCCGCTGCGGAGGGACTGCCTGGGGACCTCAGAATAGAAGGGAAGAGAAATCTTCAAAAAATAACCACGGTTAACACAGCACGCACGGTTTCCAGCACACTGCGCTTTTCTGTCCATGTAAGTCTCAGCACAATTTATCCCTCAGGCCACCAATTTCTTTAAGTAGACAGTTTAACTTCTCTTTTTGTTAGGAGTTATTGTTATGCTGTTTGCATTTTTTATATCCTTTGCCACTTATTTTATACTTTAAACCCTTAAATTTATTTCCTTTTCCCTCCCTCAGTGAGATTTCAGTCTTCTAGCACTTCTCAGAGGCTCAGATTTTCAAATATATCCTAACTGCTATCTCATCTCCAACTGAAATAACTGGGAGTCGGGAGCTGAGCCGGCAGAAGTTATTGCTGTGTTTAAGCCCAAGGAATTCTTTCTGCCTGTGGAGGTAATGGGCTGTGACCGGAGCTTGGGTTAAAGCCCTCATCCATCTTCTAAATTCCTTTAAAAACAAACCACCTTAAATTAATGGAAAATCGTTAATCTTGTTAGAGCTTTTTAATTATTAAAAAATAACTCCCCCTGCATGAGATCTTTTATTACTAGCTTTATTTGAGAGAAAAGAACAGCATTCAAAATTCCTAATTCCTGCTAACTTATTAACTTTTATTAATGTGTTTAAAACTCTCCTGCTTTATTGCAAAGTTAGAGGCAAATATCATTGAAAAATAATGTCCGGATTATTGGGCTAATCCATACACAGCTCTCATTATTTCTGTGTTGTGTGTTTTTTGAGAAATTGGAATGTTTGCATCTGTTCATATTAATTCAAAAAGAAGAAGGCAGGCAGCCGGCTGTGCTGGCCCCGGGCGAGCAGACCTGCTCTGGGCACATTCTGGGTCCTGCTTGCTTTTCAGGAACTCACTGTTGACGCTGTTAAACTTTCCTGCCACAGACAACCTTAGACCGAAAGGAAGCAGCCACAGCCAATGGGAGGGCTTGTCCTGCACAGCACAACCCTAACCCAACCCCACAGAACGGCAGCACACCGTACTGATCACGTTCATGGCTGTGTGTGTGTGTGTGTGCGTGTGTGTGTGTGTGCGTGTGTGTGTGTGTCTGCGTGTGCATGTGTCTGCGTGTGTCTGCGTGTGCCTGTGTCTGCGTGTGTGTCTGCATATGTGTGTGCGCCTGCATGTGTCTGCACGTGTGTGTGCGCACGTGTGTGTCTGCGTGTGTGTGTGTGTGTGTGCATGTGTGTGCGTGTCTGCGTTCGAGTCCGCAGTCCCTATAGTAGAGGGTGACGGTCTGCCTCCAGGAGCCCTCAGGCCGTGTCCGGAGTGTGTGACAGAGGTGAACTCCCACCCCGCTCAGCCTGTGCAGCGCTGCCAGGCCCTGTCTGTGCACACACTGGAGTCTCTTATGCTTGGACAGCTGCCCTCCGCCTGCCTCTACAAACTGTCCTCTTGCATTTCCGCGTGTCACCTGGAGCGAGGGGCAGCCTGCCATTTCGCTCCTCAGAAGCAGCGGTCCTCTTCTCCCTGGTCCGCCCGGACGTCCGCTCTCCCTCGTGGGGAGGCCTGGCCGCCGCCGCCAGGAAGGCCACAGGGGTGTCTTCTGATTATTCACGGAGAACGTGGCTCACCTGTTGGAAATGCTGTGTTAGTGGATTTATTTCTTCACATTGTTGATAGAAAACTCCTTAAATTTTAAGTTTAAACCAAAGGTCATTGGTTAGTTTATTGGTATTTTGGATTTAAGAGAGATTATTGACTTCCACTGAGGTCTTTGTTCTTTGGATGCATTTTATATTAAGTGCTCATGTGATTTGGAAGAAAAAATTCAAAAGCGTTAAAATGTCAGTTTTTAATTTGTATGGGTGGTCTGATTTATCTCAGTTTGACTGGCGTGAATGTCTTAATTTTACAAACAACCTATATTAGACATAATTTTCCCACGTAATCTGTACAGGAAGTCAGATTTGTCTAGACCCGTGGTCGGCAAACTGCGGCTCGCGAACCACATGCGGCTCTTTGGCCCCTTGAGTGTGGCTCTTCCACAAAAGCCCACGGCCTGGGTGAGTCTATTTTGAAGAAGTGGCGTTAGAAGAAGTTTAAGTTTAAAAAATGTGGCTCTCAGAAGAAATTCCGGTCGTTGTCCTGTTGGTATTGGGCTCTGTTGACTGATGGGTTTGCCGACCACGGGGCTGGACTACTTGGCGCTTCCTTTGCAGTTTGTGTATTTAGCTGTGTTGTGACCCCCGAGGCAGTGAAGGCTGCAGCGCCCGGGCGGGGGGTGGGGGATCGGGGCTTCGGGTGCGTGGGAGCCGCGTGGGTCTGTCCTTCCCCCGTGGAGCGCGTTTCCACCAGGCAGTAGGCCATGCCTCGTCCGCCCCACGGCCTCGTTGCCTTTTACAGAAACAACTTCTGCTATTTTTAAACCTTATTTTTGCAGTAGAAAAGCAGGTTTCATTTTAAACGGGGGAAGTTAGACGGTGACCTGAGACAGCCAACGTAAAGCGGGTAAATGAGCAGACCCAGAGGCATCCGCTTCCCAGCTTCCAACACACGCCCCTTTGCTGTTTCTCGGTTAAAAAGACAGGTTACAGCCCAGGGCACGTTATTATCATAACACTGCTCTGGGGGACTTCACTGACCAGACTTCACGTTAAGGATTTTGAGAAGTAACCAACTAGTTGAAGAAGGCCAGCAATGCAGCTTTCAATAGCAAGTAAACATTAACTGTAATAATCTTCTGAAATTACAACAGGCTTACAGTTTACGTAGCAGCATAGTTTTATTTTAATAGGAGTGGAAGCAGGTATTCGGTAATGACAGATTAGCATGGAATGTGTTTAATCATTGAGCCCAGAGCTTCACTTACTTTTCCTTTTCAGGATTAGGAAGTCCTGTTTAATAAACGCTCATATGTGCTCTTGCCTGATTCTAAATGTTCTCTGTAAGAAGTCAATGAGGACGGAATCTTAAGATCCGCCAGGGAGAGTGGGAACTAGCTCTAAGCTGCATGATCTTTAAAGTTTAAGATTCTGACAAGATTCTTCACCTGGAGGGAGATCAGTCAGCTCAGATTTTACTTAACTCATTTTCCCACTTGGGAGAATTAATGATGTTACAAATGGTTTTTATGATCAGCCAGCCAGTTAGTTAGTAGCTTTAAGAAGTTATAAAGAAATTAATTCCAACATCAATTTATTTCATAAACAAGTATTTTGTTTTAAGGTTATATAATTATGAAAAATAGGAATTATCTCGTTTTTGAAAAAGCCTATTTGGGGTGATAAGGCTAATTCTTTTCTCATAGACTTATGAGGTTAAAAAAAGCTTTTACAATTTATTGCTATTAAGTTTCAAGAGGTGTGATTTTTGTCAGAAAACATGCAAATTGATGTTTCTTAGCAGCTCTATAACATAGCACTATTTCTGATTTATGGGATTTTTCATTCTTCCTCTCTCCTGCCCGTGAAAAGGAGAGCCGCAGCCAAGGCCCCGCAGGAGCCACAGAAAGGCCTCCGCCGGGCCTCCCGCCGGCTCCCCTGCTCCCCAGTAGATGAGAGCGCTGCTGCCTGTACGCACACTGAGCTCAAGGGAAGCCGTGAGTGCTCTCCATCAGACTTGGTCCCTTTGGTTGCAGAGCCAAAGTGTGGGCTCATTCTTTCATGAATTATAAACCCAAACTAACAAAGTATACTCCTGGGAACAGATGTTTAATCCCAGTTCTGGAAAAAGTAAAGTTGAAGTAGTAGAACTAAACTAATTTTAAAAGCTTTAAAATATACTGGTTAAATCCCATTCATACACACAGGTCAGGTACAAAGTTTTCGGCGGGAATGCGGAAGCAGCGACCTCTTACTATGTTAATCCTCTCTTAAGACACAACTGGTTACAGATACATTGTGGTCTAACACCCTGATTTCTAGGACTGATTTTTCTGTAATTAATACCTGAACAGTAGAATCATGAGATAGTTATTCAAGTTAGAATTTGAAGTTCTTGGAGATAATAGAGCACCTCACACTGCATATAGTATGTGATCAGTACCTAGTGGAGTAAACAATTGGATATACCCATTTTACAGATGAAGAAGTTAAGGTCAGAGAGGTTAAATAAAAATTTTAAAGGGACGAAGCTAGTCAGTAGCTTTTGGGTTTGGATGGTCACTGCTACTAAAGAATTTGGAAAGCCAGTATGAGGAAGATAGGATTTTACAGCATTGAGATCAAGAATGCTGGTATCTCAGAAATTCTGGCTTGTAGGACTGTTCTGACAGGTTAGCTGAGTCGCCTCGGGACAGTCCCGGGCAGAGAGGCTGCCACATTTGTGCGAATGTGCCGGAGGCCTGCGCTGGCCAGCAGCGCCTGGAACGAACTTCCTCCGTGACTCACAGAGGAGTCGGTAGCTTCCTTAATATTTCTCCTCTCTGCCCTGACCCTATGACCCCAAAGCAAACCCAGAAGAGAAGTGCCACTGTGCTCAGAAGACAGAGGGGAAAGCATGGTCCTTTAGGCAACACGCGTGAGGAACAGCTGCAGCGGGTTCTGTTCCGCACTGGGGGCCAACCTGAGCCCGGGTTGAATTTTCAGAGTGAAAATGTTCTGTGGGGCACATATGCAGCCCTATGCAGTGGGATTCAAATGCAACATTTATAGTGTGCGTTTCATAGCACATGTGTGAGTATGCACGTGTACACACGTGTGTACACACACACACACACACACACACGCGTATATCTTTACATTTCAGTGCTGAAGGGAGGACCCCTCGCCGACACCTACCGCCTGGTCCAGTTCCACTTTCACTGGGGCTCGTCCGATGGGCAGGGCTCGGAGCACAGAGTGGACCAGAAGAAATACGCCGCAGAGGTGACCTGAGCCTGCTTTCCTCTGGGAAGCAGTGACACTTACTTCGCATTGACTTCAAAAGCTTAACTTTGCAAATCCGGCTTAAGCAGGGGAACCGCTTTTTACACAAAAGACTTCACGCTTGCTCTGGCTTCTCCAAGGACAGCCTTGGCGGAGCGAATGATTCCAGTGGGCGGGCCCCGTCTTCCCCTAAACCTAGAACAGAACGGGCGCTGCCCGCAGAATAGGCAACTCTTGCTGTTGATGAAATCACTTGCGAGAAGGCCAGACAGTTTAAATAGAATTAGAATGAAGGAAAGGGTTGCGTTTAAAATGCCCAGAGACCACAGTGTGTGTGTGGGGGGGGGGGGGGGTGGGGGGGGGGGTCTGGGTCCCGTTCTGTCCGTCCTCACTGCATGCTCTGTCTCTGCCCCAGCTGCACCTGGTTCACTGGAACACCAAGTACCCGGACTTCGGGACGGCCGTCAAACAGCCCGATGGGCTGGCTGTTCTGGGAGTTTTTTTGAAGGTTAGTGGACGGCCCAGGTCTTCCCCCTGTTTTCCGGAAAGGTGAGCCAGACAGGACACTCTCCAGAGAGCCTGGGTGGAGCTGGGACCACGCAGGGCTGAGAGGGGTTGGTGCTGTTTCAGGTGGGTGTGGGGTGCGCCCTGTGAGAGGGGCAGGGAGCCAGAGGTGCACTGCCTCATCCACTGGTTCCTCACCTCGAGCCGGACAGGCGCTGTGGGGAGGACAAGCTCTCCTCTGCCCGCGAGGCTCTCCCGGCCGGCCAGGCGGCCCACTAGACAGGAGGCAAGAGAAAATCACCCGTGGAGTACAGGCGTCTGTGTGGGAGCCCCGCAGACGGGAGTCGGAGACCTCGGGCAGGAGAGGGAACCTGGGCTAGGAGGCATCCGAGCTAGGGCTGGGGAGGGCCCGGGCCCGCAGGTCGCTGCAGGAGGATAAGAAGAGCCGCCCCGTAATCAGTAGTTTCCCTGCCCTGCAGCTCTGACAAAAGAAGTCATCTCTGCTCACCTCTTCTGAGCACAGCCTCTCACCAAGTTCTTCCACGCAGTTAAAGTGGGGAGGAGGGGTAGAAGTTTGCTAGGGTTGGCTTTAGCTCCACACAATCTGCACCCCACAGAGGCACACCGGGTGCTTATTGGGACCCCCAAAAGCTAAAGGAAGGGCGGGCTCTGCAGGGCTGAAGCACGGGGCTCCATAGTGGGGAATTTCAGGGAACGGGGACGGGGAAGGTTGAGCTGCCATCCAGACAGTTGTAAAGCCAGCGGAGTCCCTGGGCTGGACTGTGTCAAGGCGGGAGCCCCGTGTCTGTGAAACGGCCCAGGGAGAGCACGGGAGGCGCGGATTAAATGATGGAAGGAACCCGGGGCCGAGGGGTGGGGAGGCAGGAGGGCAGGAGAGCCGGGGAGAGTGTTAAAAGCGAGGGCGGCAGCGGCGAAGGCCCACGAGAAGGTGCGGCGAGCCCGGGCCGGTGTCCTTCCTCCTGAGCTGAGAGCGCGGTGGCCCTGAGAGGCTGCGCAGCTCGCCTGGCCGGCCGGCCGCGTGGGGAGGGCTGAGGGGGGCCAGGTAGCGAGTGCGGGCTTTGGGTTTCCTCTTTGGAGAAATTTTATGATAGAACTGCCCAGATCCAACGGGCGTGGCACCCCTGTCATCCAGCACCTTGTCCCGTGTCTGTCTCTAGGTCGGCGATGCTAAGCCAGGCCTCCAGAAGGTCATCAACGCGCTGGCCTCCATTAAAACAAAGGTACCGTGCGTGTCCCGCCACCCCCGGGGGCTTTGGGGAAACGCTTTTGTTCAAATGGAATAGTTTGGGCTTGACAAGGGGTGTTCGGAAGAGCAATTAGTAGAGGTAAAATGTCGCTTACATATTTATTTACCTCTTTTAATCCAAAAGTCGATCCTGATGCCCGTCCAAGTTAGACTGGTGTTTATGTAATCTTGCGTCCCCGTCCACGCGTCCATGTGCGCGTCAGGGGCTCGTGCCTGGGAGGAGGCGGAAAGGTCGCCCGGCCCGCTGGTCACTCACCCCATCTGGCCGGGATTTCCTGAGGACCGGCCACTGCACGCCGTGGTGAACACCGTGAACGGGCCCCGCCTCGCGGAGGTTCGGCCCCGTGGCCTCCTTGAATTGATGCACCCCCTGGTGAAACCCTTGCTACGCACAGCTGCGCCGAGGCCAGTGGGCATCGGCGTAAATTAAACGCGGCAACCGCCGGTGGCAGCCCTGGCTCCGCAAAGCTTGTGCTCACAGCAGCCTCTGACTTCCGAAACGCTCACCCCCACCTCCAGCTGGACGCCCTGGACGCCTGATAAGCCTGATCTGAAAGCGCTAACTCAGAAAGACACCCGCACCCCACGCTCACTGCGGCGTTATTCCCGACAGCCAGGACGGGGCGGGCCAGGGTCCACACCCAGTGAGCGGACCAAGGGCCTGCGATGCCGGAGGGACTCTGACTTGGCCATGAACAACGAAACTGGCCGTTTGTGGGGCGCCGGGCTGAGAGGAGTCAGTTCTCCTGCTCACGGCTGTGTTTCGGGGAGACGTCTCTGTTAGGCACCTTTTATTCTGTTTCCCGGGGGTGGGCCTCTCGTTAAAAATGCAGCGTTGTGGCTGTTAGGTGTGCCGCCCCCCGGCCAGGAGGCTCTAACCGGAGTGTCCCTTGTGCAGGGTAAGAGCGCCGCCTTCCCTGGCTTCGACCCGAGCGGGCTGCTTCCCGGGAGCCTGGACTACTGGACCTACCCCGGCTCGCTGACCACGCCGCCGCTGCTGGAGTGCGTGACCTGGATCGTGCTTCGGGAGCCCATCAGCGTGAGCAGCGAGCAGGTGGGAGTCCCGACGGCGGGCGGGCCGGGTGCGGGAGCTGTGGAGTCAGCCGACCTGGTACCCTCCTGGTGTTCTGGCCGCGGAGCAGGGTGCGCAGAGCTGAGCGAATAGCACGCGATAAACATTGCTCGCTATTAACCATCACCTCAGGCTGTACACATGGACAGACGGAGGGTGCGGGGCGAGGTGCCTGTCACCGAACGGGTGCTCTTCTGTGACACTGAGGAAGCGAAGCCCTGCGCCATGACCTGTCATGCCCAAGGTCACACGCGTCAGGACGCTCCTCGGCTCCCTGACAGCTGACGAAGGCGAGCGGGCCTGGCAGAAACCACTGAACTCGGTCCACGCGGCCAGCGTGGCCGGAGGCCGAGACAGACCCCTCGCCGTGCGTTGGGTGCAGTGCGGTCGGTGCGGGCAGGTGGTTAATGCCTGCAGTCCCAGCGGGGCAGGGGCAGGGGCGGGGCAGGTCACCGCCATCAACTTCAATCCAAGTTGACTCTGTGGGGTGACTGTGGGACTATTACTGAGCCAGATAGCTCAGGCTGTTGACTGGTGGCTGCTGACCTTCATTCGTTCAGATCAAGTCTCGATCTCCAGGGTGGGGTGTGCAGGAGGCAGCCAATCGATGATTCTCTCTCGTTACTGATGTTTCTCTCTCTTCCTCTCCCTTCCTGCTTAAAAAATAAAAGATTCACCCTAGCCAGTCTGGCTCAGTGGACAGAGCATCAGCCTGTGAACCAAGGGCAAGCTGCAGGCTCCTCCCTGGCCCGGGCCCTGGTCAGAGCTCATGCAGGAGGCAACCAATCGATGTATTTCTCTCATATCGATGTTCTCTGTCTCTCCCTCTCTCTTCCACTCTCCCTAAAATCAATGGAAAAATATCCTCGGGTGAGGATTAACCATAAATAAATAAATAAATAAATAAATAAAATAAAAATACAAAGACCCACCAAGACAAGGACTGGGCTCCCACTCGGCACAGCCCTCGGGTGTCCTGCGCATTTAAGCAGAGACGCCGGCCTGCCTCCGGCTCTGGGCTGGCCGACCGTGGGCCCCACCTAACCGCACAGGTGCTGTGGTTTACCCTCCCTAGGCAGAAGCAGAGCTTAATTTTCACTTAGGATTGTTGCTATGTTACACCTCAGGGTATGAAGTCAGAAGGAACGAAGAAAGGATGGAAAATGTCCCCACCACCAGCAGCAGCGATTCCCAGCGTGTGTCATGGAAAGGTTTCCGTCTGTGCACGCATGCGTGTGCACTCTGTGGTTATCTTGGGGTCCCGTGAGATGTGCACATGGATACATGCTGCTGTGAACATAGGGGAGCCCAGTTCAGATGTGACCCAGCACATGCCTCAGCACCGCCGTGAAACGCTTCTTTTTCATTTTTAATCTTCTCTGTGTCTCTTAGATCACGGCGTTCCGCAAGCTTAGCTTCAACAAGGAGGGGGAGGCGGAGGAGCCCATGGTGGACAACTGGCGCCCGCCGCAGCCCCTGCACTGCCGCCAGGTCCGGGCGTCCTTCCAGTGAGGCGCGGCGGTCCCCAGCGCCCGAGGCCCCGGCGCGGAGCACAGGCCCACGCGGCGAAGCGGACCGCTGCTCTGCGTCCGACTGCTGGGCCCCCCACTACACCCTTCCTGTCCCCCCGCCCCCCCCATGCGCTTGCTATTCCCGTGGGAGGAGCCGGCCGCTGTCCGGCGAGGCAGCGGCGCGGTGGTTGGTGCTTTGCTGGGTGGTGGCCTTTCCGTAAGAAGCGATTAAAGGGATCCGAGAGGAACCTGCCTGTCACAGCGCGTGGCCGTGGCCGTGGCCGTGGCCGTGGCCTCACACGGAGATGTGACAGACAGGACGAGGCGGCTCAGATCTGCACGTGCGGTGCGCTGAGCCTGTGACGTGAATCAGGTAAAAAGCTCAGGATTCTGTGTGAGTGAACCAGACGGGACCAATGTTCTGACTCCAAGATGTTGTACAAAAGAGAAGTTTAAAGTCCGTATGTATTTGTAGCAACGTCGTCGTGCCTGTGACGTCTGCTGTAGCTCAGTGACGTGAGCGCCGTGTCCGTGAGGCGGGATCTGTAGCCGCTGGTACCGTGGTGGCTGCGGCACAGTACACTCCACCCAGAAACAAGTCCTCTGTTCACAAATGCCGTATTTGGGGAACATCCTCTAATAAAACCGGTTTCTCTTTGGGGCGCTGTGTTTTGTGCTGGAGGAGTGGGCGTGTGTGGTTATAATTCCATCGGTTCATGGTGGGGTGACCATGTCGGCTCACTCGGGATGGAAGGAACCCGAAGGTCCGTGCCCGTCTGCCCAGGGAGAGGGGCGCGGCCGGAATCCACGGCTGCCTGGGGGAGGGGGGGGGGAGTGGCCTCTCAGCCTCGCTGTGTCAGCAGGTTTCCATATCTGCCCGCTCCGGCCACGGCGGGGTGACAGGGAGCGGGCCTGGACTTGTGAGCCGCCCCGGTCCTTGCTGGCCTCTTGGGGTGACCTTTCTGCGAGGGAATCTGGGTAAAGGCTGGCTGGCCTGGGCCCCGACCTGCGTGTGCTGACATCTTTCATCTGGTCTGGGCGGGACCCATGGCCGAATGTATCCCCGCCATCACCTCCAGTCGCCAGGCCCCGCCCACTCCTATCATAGCCCAGGGGTCAGGTATGAGGGACCCCCCGCCACACAGGGAGAGCCCCCCACAGGGACAGCTGCCTCTTCTGACCAGGTCGTGAGTCCTTGCTCCCCTCACCACCCACGTTTGGTTCTGAACATGGGTGGGACAGGGACATCTTCCTCTCTCACACACACACACACACACACACACACACACACACACCCCACCCCCGCCCCCGCACGCTGGGTCAGAAAGCTGACCCTCCTTCCTGCGGGACCGCCCAGCCTCTCCTCCTCAGCGCTGACCTGGCCCCCGCCCTGCGCCACCCCACCCCCCCCCCCCCCCCCCCCGCAGGGGCGCCAGAGCAGCGAGCTGCACAGAAGGAACAGGGTTTCACAACAGGGGTGTAGGGATGATTGCACAGCAGTGGAATGTGCTTAATATTACGAACTGTACACTTACAAGGGGTAACATGGTAAGTTTTATCACAGTTTTTTAGAAGCCTGATAGGAATTACTTTCTTGTTATCCAGCGTTTCATTCCTCACCTCTGTCTGTTGAAAACGGGCATGTTTTGCACAAAACAAGCAGGTACTCACAAATCTCACTTAGAAGATGGGAAGGGCCTTGAACAAGCCTGGGCACCAGCAGGAGGGGGACTCGGGGTGACAAGTGCCCGAGGCCGGGCTGGCTCCGCAGTTCGATGGTCTGCACTGAAGCCTGGCTTTGCGTCTCAGCTGCAGGAACTGGGGCGAGCTCTAATCTCCTTAAATCTCCTGCTTCTCCTCTGCAACGTGAGGGGATAATACGAGCAAATCACCTCCGTTCCCGTGAGCGAACCCGTCACGGAACGCCAGCACACTCGGGAGCACCAGTAAGCATCAGCCACGACAGAGCAGCCACGAGGGGCCCCGACGTGCCAAGTGAAGTCATCAGGATTAGCCCGGGCAGACGGGCGCTGCCCGAACAGCCACCCCCTGTGCCCCGTCCTCCGCTCCTCCCGCCCTGAGGACCCCGTCTCCTTTCTGGGTGATGCCCCAGAATCCATGTATGTCCTGACCATCCCATGGAGTCTTTCTGTTTATAGCAACCAAAACTGCCCGAGGATGAAAATAAGCATTTCCCCCATTTGCTTCCGCGTCTAGAAAGCATTTATGCAACCAGAAGGCAAAATTCAGTGGCTTCTTATTGCACTGCCTCCTGCGACATGCATGGAAGGGGGGTTCTTAACCCTTCCCTGCCCAAGGGGACCACACAGCTCCTCCCCGAGGGCCGCGGGGCCGGCTGCAGCCCGGCCGTGGCGCCCAGATAAGCTCCCACCAGCCAGGCCTTCCTCCCGGGCTCTCACTTTCATTTTTCTGAAAGGAAGACGACGACTCTATGTCAGGCTGACATTCTTGTCTTATTGCTGACGACTCTGCAGAGCTCACTAGTATGCGCCATGCCAGTTGGAGGAAAAGTATTCGATACTTCGTATGCACCACTGTTATCAACAGACGTTAATAGGCAAGGCCTCAGAAACACATAAAAAGGAGAGGGCTGTGAATAAAAGGAAGTTTAGAGCGGGAAACGGAGTCGTTAGGGCCCTGCTGAGAGGGGATCTTCCAGCTGTGTGACCTTGGACACCCGCTCAGTGGGGCCTGGCTCCTGGGGAGTGCTCGGTAGTAGCTCTTCTCACACAGACCCTCCAAAGCAGATGTGTTTTCTCTGAACAAGGCAGGTCCTCGCCGAGGGTCGGGTCGCAGCGGCCTCCGCCAGGGGCGCAGGTAGGGTGAGGCGGAGTTCAGCGAGGCCGGCAGACTGCCGTGTGAGCACGGGCCCTGCTGTCCCTCCGGTGAGGGGACGGGTGAGGCCTGTGACCCCCGCGTCAATTCCCTCTTCGCTCACTGGAGATAATTAGGGTTCCTGCTTGTTAGGGTTGCTTTGAGGATTGAAGGGGTACCCCAGGTAAAACTCTTAACACCACCCTGAGGTGTTAGCTGAGGGACGTTACCTGAGATGGTTAAGAACCCATCGACCTTGCGCAGGTCCGTGGCGTGCGTGGCAGTGGGCTTTCCCAGGCCTGGGCCGTGCCCCCGCCCACAGGTGAGCGGCGGCCTCCCCCCCCCCCCCCGGGGGCTGTCCCTGCAGAGCCCAGGCAGCGTGCTGCAAGCCCCTGGGACGCGGGGACCTTCTGCGTGCAACTCAGGGAACACCCGAGGCTGGACAGGCCCCGGCAGGTGGGCCATTCGCTGTGGATGGCGGCTCGGGAGTGAGCGTGTGGGAACGCGCGCATCAGACGGTGGAGAGCTGTCGGCCGGCCGGCGCCAGGGCCAGTTTTCCGCGGACCTCGTTGAGTTCAATGAGCAGCCGGGGGAGGGAGGCGTTCCCACGCATCCCCACGTCTTCTCCACTGCGCCGGGAGCCGGCCTGCAGGCCACTGCTGAGATTTTACTCGCCCATCCCGCAGGTGCCTTTGTTCCAATGTGTGTTTGTGGAGAATTCCACCGTCCGTTAAGTAATGGATGGAATATATGTGGGAAGTCTTAATGGCTGCGCCAAAAATCACGGCATCTCTGGAAGGGAGACGGCGGGGCCCGGTGCTCACACGGGTATGGCGTGGCCTCCACAGAGGCCGACACCCACAGAGCATCGGCGTGGATGCCAGAGGGGACAGCAGGAACACATCCAGCCGCACTCGGGTCCTGGCGTCTGGGACGTGTCGCTGGAACGTTCCTTGTGGGGGAGCCGTGGCCCGCCTGCTCACGTGTCCCCAGCGCTGGGTCCCTCCAGAGCCCCGGGCCCCACAGGGCAGCGCCGGCTCCCAGCGCCTCTGCAGCCTCAGCGGAGGGAGCGGAGCCTGGGAGCTGCAAAGGCGCCGCGTGAAGGGGGCACTGGTTTGGTGTTAACACTGAGTCTCTGAGGAGAAACAAACTCACGTTCCAGCTTTCTTAAACGCCTTGTTCTGGCTCCTCTGGACTCCAGAGAGGTTTCTTTTTCCTTTCCTTCCCTTTGCTCTCCTTCCCTTTGCTCCCCGGGGACAGGAAGCAAAGCCTGACACCCGATCCAGGAGGCTGTCCGCCAGGCCAGGAGGGACAGAGCTGGGACAGAGACCAGGGGGCGGAGCAGCCGGCAGGGCGAGGCCCTGCATGTGGATGCCCAGCCGCCCCTCCGAAGGCAGGAGCGGTCCCTCCTCCTGATAACCCAAGAGCCTGCGGCGGAGCAGAGGCCACGCACGCCCGGCGCAGCCCGGCCACCGCCTGCACGCGGGGCTCCGAGCCGGGCCGCCTGTCCCCAGGAAGGCAGCTGACCAAGGACTCCCTCCTTTCAGAACTGAAACAAGAGCCGCTTCACCGTGCCTCTTCCGTCAGGATGGGCAAGCCCGCCTCGTCCCACCTCCGTGTGTGGCGGGGCTGTAAGTGGCCGCAATCCCTTCCGAATCAGAGGCCGCTCCTTCCTGCGACCGCGCTCACGCAGTGACCCCCGCGGGACAGGCGGCCAGCAGCTACGGTGGATGGCAGCTCCTTTTTAAAATATATTTTATTGATTTCAGAGAGGAAGGGAGAGGGAGAGAGAGAGAGAAACATCAAGGATGAGAGAGAATCATTGATCGGCTGCCTCCTGCACGCCCCACACTGGGGATGGAGCCCGCAACCTGAGCATGTGCCCTTGACCGGGACCGAACCCAGGACCCTCCAGCCCGCAGGCCGACGCTCTGTCCGCGGAGCCCCGGCCAGGGCTGGCTGGCAGCTCTAAGAACCTTTGCGCAGCACCCGTGTCTCCTGCTTCGGGCAGGGGGAGGCGGGAAGCAGCCCGCAGGCCCAGCTGTGACCAGGCTCTGCCAGCGGCTGGAGGGCATTATATCTAACCGGGTTTCCTTTTTGTTTTGTTTTCTAATTAAATCTTTATTGTTGAAAGTATTACGTATGTCCCTTCCTTCCCCCATTGACCCCCTTCCAGCGGGTCCCGCCCCCCTGGGCCCCAGGCCTTCACCCCCTGCTCTCTGCGTCCATGGCCCTGCCTAGATGCATGTAAGTTCTTTTGTTGGCTTCTCCCCCTCCCTCCCTCCCTCCCTCCCCCGCTGGAACTTGGTAGACCAGGCCTCACCCCAGATAAGCCCTGGAAGGAAGCTAGCTCCCTGAGCCTCGGTTCGCCATCGGAGGAATGGAGATAATAACCCCAGGGCCTGTGTGAGGGAGACAGGCCTGGCCCCCGGCTGGCGGTGGGAGTTTCTGTCCCTTCCTCCCTCTCCTCTCCCCGCCTGTCGGATGCCTCCCTCGGTCTTTAAGGCACAGCGAGGAGGTGTGATGACCCCCCTTTACAGACGGGCACCGCGACCCCGGGGATTGAGTCAGTCACCTGTGTCACACAAGTAGAACAGAAATGCCCGTGAATCAGTGTGACCCACGCAGCCTTCGGCAGGGCTTGCTGAGCCTGGAAGGACAGCCTTTTCAGGCAAATACTGCCAAAGACCACATTTCCTTGTTCAGGGTCCAGGTCTTTGGTGGGCTCCCAGAAACGGGAAGATGCGCCTGGCCATCACCTTTAGGCTTCCGCCGGAACAGCTATTTTTAACCGCTTTTGTGTATGTTTGGGCTCCGCACGTCCCCCCCACCCACTTCCTGTGAATAAAGAAAAGAAAGAACGCCGGAAGGCGTTTAGGGATTGGAGTGTCTGGGTGGCTGTCCCGTGGCACCCTTCTGTCCCTGCCTGGTGCACAGCCTGTGGTCTGGGGTGGGGGGTCAGCCTCTCCCCTGTCTGGTGAGAAGCCCTGAGGGGTCCAAGGTCAGGGCAGGCCCGCCCCTGCCGTGTGATTGGCACAGGAGCCCACCTATGGTGACTGGGACGAGCCCGGAAGGGCAGGCGCTTCTCTGGCCCCGGGATTATTTCTGCGAGAGGAGAGAGGAGCGAGGCCCAGTTCAAACCAGTGCACGGTGCTTTGGCCGAGGAGGGGCTGCTTGCTTTTCAGAGAATTACTCACACAAACGATCTCTCTGGCCCTGGACGGGTAGCTCAGCTGGTCAGAGCGCCCCCCCAAAAGCAAGGCTGGGGGTTAGATCCCCAGCCAGGGCACATGCAAGAATCAACCAGTGAGCACGTAACTAAGTGGAACAACAAATCAATCTCTCGCTCTCTTGCTCTCACTCTCTCTTCCTCTCTCTCTCTCTACCTTCCTCTTTCTCTCTCTCCCTTCCTCTCTCTCTCTAAAAATTAATAAAGAAAAATTAAAGAAAACTGTTCTCTTGCTGGTGCCTGAGTGTGACCTCCGATGCTCTGAGCCATTCTGCTCCGTGGGGGCGGGCCACCTGAAGACAAAGCCAAGCGCAGCTGGACCAGGACACGAAAGGGAGTGACACTCTGAAGCCACCGGCACCTGAGGGCCCAGGTACATGAGCCCATCAACCTCCTGTCGAAGTTCGAGCCATTTCAGGCGGGTTGTCAGTGACTCACGACAGAAAACACTCCAGCATTCAGGGTGCCCCAGCCGGTTTGGCTCAGTGGGTAGAATGTCGGCCCGGGGACTAAAGGGTCCCAGGTCAATTCCAGTCAAGGGCATGTACCTCGGTTGCAGGCTCAATCCCCGGCCCTGGTCAGGGCATGTATAAGAGCAACCAATTGATGTGTCTCTCTCACATTGATGTTTCTTTCTCTCTCCCCTTCTCTTCCACTCTCTTTAAAAAAAAAAAAATCAGTGGAAAAATATCCTCGGGTAAGGATTAACAAAAAACAAAACAACATTCTCGTGATTATGAGACTCCTTGTAATTTTCATTGGTCATTCACAGTGGTTAGAAAGAGTTGCACAAATGATTCATGCAAAGTGATTCTTTGGTTCAAAAGGTCAGCTCTACCTTGAGCGGGACCCAAGCAGGGTCATAATTTAATGTTTGATGACTTTGACACAGAATTCTGTCAGTCACTAAAAGGATTTTAACTGGGCTCCTCTTGTAGGTATAGCTCATGTTTTTTAATAAAAAGATGGAGTTTGCCCTAGCTGGTTTGGCTCAATGGATAGAGCGTCAGCCTGCAGACTGAAGGGTGCCAGGTTCGATTCCAGCCAAAGGCACATGCCTGGGTTTAGGGCTCGATCCCCAGTAGGGGGCATGCGGGAGGCGGCCAATGATTCTCTCTCGTCATTGATGTTTCTGTCTCTCTCTCCCTCTCCCTTCCTCTCTGAAATCAATAAGATATATTTTAAAAAAAGAGATGGATTTTATGTAATGTTAAAATCGTTGTACCAGGAAGCCAGAGATACAGTCAGACCATTTCAAAAATGATCAAAAATGTGCTCAGAGGGCAACAATTCTAAGGTTAGTTTATTATTTCCACTGTCCTCTCTCAATAGCTTTCAGGAATTTGGTTTTGCCTTCACAAACTCAGTACCAATCTTCTCTGGAAATAACTATAAAAAAGTAAGAGGCCTATTAGTTGGGGAGTTCTCCATTAGAACAGTGGACATACACTGCTGTGGTGAAAAAAACAACAATAAAACACAAGTTTTTAAGTAAATAGTTAAAAAGTTTAAAACATCTATCTTCTCTCCCTTTCATAGGAAATAAAAGATGTGGGAACAAATCCTAAACCCCTCAATTAGCTTGCCTGCTGTCAATAATGGATCAGCTGAAGCTTTAACTGCCTGTACTTTGTGAATTGCTCTTGGGAAGGAAGAAAAAGCTGACTTAAGGAGCTTTACAGATGTTGCTTAATAATTTTTTAAAAATATATTCTTACTAGAGGCCCAGTGCACGGATTTGTGCACCGGTGGGGTCCCTTGGTCTGTCTTGCACCCTCTCGCAATCTGGGACCCGTCAGGGGATGTCGGACTGCCAATTTCAGCTCAATCCCCACAGGCCAGGCCAAGGGACCCCACTGGTGCACAAATCTGTGCACTGGGCCTCTACTATGCATATAAGATCTTTGGTTAATCTCTTCCCACCCTCCCCCCTTCCCTCTGAGATTCATCAGTCTGTTCCATGTTTCCATGCCGGTGCATTGAGCATCTGCCCCCTGGTGGTCAGTGCATGTCATAGGTACCAGTCGAACAGTTGAACGGTCGAACAGTCGCTTAGGCTTTTATATATATAGATTGATTTCAGAGAGGAAGGGAGAGGGAGAGAGAGATAGAAACATCAATGATGAGAGAGAATCATCCATTGGCTGCCTCCTGCATGCCTCCTACTGGGGATCAAACCCGGGCATGTGCCCTGACCAGGAATCAAACCTTGACCTCTTGCTTCATAGGTCGATGCTCAACCACTGAGGCATACTGGCCTTGCAAGTTGCTTTGTAATTAATTCACCTTCTCAGAAAAGGCCAGAGTGCCCAGTGAGTGAGATAAATACCAGGACAACGAAACTGAACTAACATGGCCGATTTGAGAAATTCTGACGAATCTCTTAGCTTGGTCCTTCTCTTCTCTATGAAATTGGGTTAATAGTCCTAACAGGCAACTCTGGCTTGCTTTTGAGTCCTGTTATTACATTTCATTTTCGTCTGATGTAAAGGGTTATACAAAGGGTTACATGTCTGGCCTAGAGCTCTGGTACATTACTCAGAGGAGAAAAAGTCATTTTAAGGATGAACAGATGTCAAAGGAACTCTGTGATGCCCTCCCGTAGCTGGGCGAACGTGCTTGGGTTGTAACTGAGTGCTGAGCCTCCTGCATTGAACTGTTCAGTACAGTTAAAACCTGGGTTGAAAGGCACTGTGTGTGGAAGTAAGCAGGGACCAGAGTCCGGGATTCCTGAGTCTTCGTTTCATACTTCTGGTTAGACACTGCTTGGCCCATAGAATAAGAAATAGAACAAAAAATGCATTTCAAACATCAGAAGAATATTTGGGTTATGTTATTATTCTTAATTTGGAGGTTTCAGTATATGTACAGTGTCTAGAATAGTTCTGTTGATATAATAAACCCTCGATATAATAAATCTTTCCAAACAAATTAATTAGAATCACACTGGAATACATTGTACTTACTTATTTAATACTAGAGGCCCGGTGCACGAAATTCATGAATGGGGGTGTGGAGGGGGGGGGTGTCCCTCAGCCCTGTCTTGGCCTGCAAAGACGACAGCATCCCTCACCCCGGCCTCTAGCCAGAGGTTCCTCCCCTCCTTCTGCACAGCCTCTGGGAAGATGCTTGTCCTGGGGCCTCCTCAGGGCCCCGGCCCACGGCGCCCTGCAGCTCGGGTACTCGGGGGCTTGGGCTTTCAGGTCTGGCTTCCTCACCTGGCATGGTGAGCATCAGCTGCCATGGGAGCCTTGCCTTAGGAGTCACCCCTTGGACCATACTACTTGCGAGTGTGTGTGTGGGGGGGCCTCGGTGGTAGTGATTTGATGTCTGTAGCATGCCTGCTGACACCCACCACTACAGCGCCACACTGGTCCCGTCTGGAGTGCTGTCAGGGGGCTTCCAGTCTGTGACTGGGGCTGATGGGCTGTGATTGGGGGCTGCAGGTGGAGGACCCCGGCACCCATAGGGCTGTCAGCATCAGGAACTGGAAAGATCCATTTTTCTGGTTCCTCCCCTGCCATGCGGATGCTGAGCTCCGGGCCCCACAGGCCCCTTCCCTCCCGCTGAAAGGCCGGCCGGGGCGGGGACATGTGTGCGGCCCCGGAGGCCCCTTCACTCCCGCTGCATGGCCGGCTGGGGCGGGGACGTGGGCTCGCTGCCCCAGAGGCCCCTTCTCTGCCGCAGCATAGCCGTGGCGTGGACGCTCCCACTCCTCTGGCCAGAGACCCCTCCACAGCCAAGGAGCAGATGCTGGGCTCCCGTTGCCGGGGCAATGCCTCCAGCGTCTGCTATGGGCGCCGCCATTTTTGTTGCAGAGTGATGGCTAATTTACATATTACTCTTTTATTATATAGGATTATTATATAGGACTAGTAGCCCTGTGCATGAATCCGTGTGCCAGTAGGTCGCTGCTGCCCTCCTGTAGCACCCCGGCCCCCTCCTCCCCTCCCCCCTCATAGCTTGCTGCCCTGCCCCCTCCTGTAGCTCTCTGCTGCCCGCTTGTAGTTCGCTGCCCCACCCTCCTGCAGATCCATGATCTGGTTGTTACGGGGTTGGGATAATTAGCATATTCCTCTCTTAATATATAGGATACTCTGCCAATTTTCATCAAAGATTTGGTTAGGTTCTAAAGATACATACAATAGAAAGAAATGAAAATAAATAAAGGAGAACATTCAGGCAAGAGGAAAGTGTGGGGAGGAAAGTAATAAATCTCTGGTAAAACTGATAGACAGATATCCAAATATCTGCTAGCTGGAGGCCGCCCACAGCTGGCTCCTCACTTCAAGCTGCAGCGCAGAGGGGGCGGGGCCAGCGCAGAGGGGCGGGGCCAGCGCAGAGCGGGCAGGGCCAGCTGCAGGCACAGTGCCCTGAGACCAGCAACAGTTACTCAGGAGAATCTCAGCCTTTTGGACCAAGAGACCTGGGAATAACTTCTGACGGGTCCTCTCCACGCACATTGCCGGGTTATGTGCATATTCGTGGGACATGTTGTGATTGAAAAGATGTCGTTCCTAGCAGCCCCTGGGCCACCCTGGCTCGGGGACAGGGGCTTGGCCAGGACTCTCACCTCCTCTTTGCACAGCAACCACCACAACATTGGGGACAGCCCTGACTTGGGAGGACGGCTGCCTTCCTCCCTCGGAAAGCTGGGGGCACCTGCAGTCCTCTGTGCGGTGTGTCTGTCTTGGTCCCTTCCCTGGGGACGAGGCCACTGACCCCCGTTTCCGTCAGCACTTCCGTGGTCGCCGCAGGCACGAAGCTCAGACACAGGTTGCTCTCGGTCGTTCGCGGCTCGACTGTAGCTCCATCATAAGAAGCCACTAGACAGAAAGACATGCCATCATGCTGCCGCAGCCTCCAGGGCGGGAGGCCGAGCACCGCCACAGGTGAGGGGCTTCAAGCAACAGAAACGTGTTGCCTCTCAGTTCTGGAGGCTGGAAGTTCAAATCACAGCAGGCGGCACCCCTCCTCCCTCCCCCCGACACCTGCAGAGAACAACAGTCCTTCCCGCACCTGGCTGGGCGGCTGGGCAGCGGTGGGGGGATGGGGGGGTTGAGGGCAGTGTCCTAGGACTATTGGTTCGCAGACACACCCTCGAACCCTCCACCCCCACGTGGCTTCCTCCTCGTGTCTTCACGTCACCTTTCCTCAGTGTGTCTGTTTCTGTGTCCCACTGTCCCCTTTCTATAATGACACCAGCCGTATTGATGAGAGCCATGCTAATGCCCTCAGGTTAACTGGGTTACCTGTGAAAATACCCCATCCTATCTAATAAAGAGGGAATATGCAAATTGACTGTCACACTGTAACAAGATGGCTGCACCCACAGCAGAGGCAGGGATCCCGTAACACAAGATGGCTGCATCCACAGTGGAGGCCGAGTTCCCATAACAAGCCTTAACGAACAATCAGCAGGGACCTGAGGCTGTGTGGTGCTGGGCTGGGGTAGGGGATCTGAGGCTGCACCCCCTGCCTGGTGGGGCTTGATGGGGTTGGGGCCAGCTGGGTCTGGATCTCGCCCAATGGGGGTGGGGCTGGCCGGGTATGGGTGTCCTGCGATTTTGAGGCACACGTGGGTGGGCGGGGACTTGATTCTGGGTCCCATGGCGCACCCCAGACTCTGACAGGAAGAAGATTTTAATATACATTTTACTAATTTTCTTTCATCTCTGACACTTCTATTATAGAGAAGGGCAAATAGCAATATTAAAATATTTCCTCTAATTAATCCCCTTTTAATAGGCATGAGTTTCATGCACCGGGCCACTAGTTTCCAAATAAAGCCCTATGCTGAGGTTAGAACGTGTCTTTTGGGGGAGGACAAAATACACCCATAACACACGTCATCTCCACCCTGGTCTGCACACTCACAACGCACAAGGAGCTGTGCTCAGATCTGGTTTACAGCTTCAAATGGTCCCCACCAGCAATCTTCAACCGGTGCGCCGCCAGGACTTTTAAAACATGCAGCACCTGGCTGTTTGTCAGGGGCACTGACCTCTCTTCCCCTAGACCAACAAATTAAAAACTGACAGCAGCCAACACAACAAGAGCCGTCCGGTGTGAATGAGTCAAAATCAGGATTTTGGTAATTACTTTATGTGCCATGAGGTGGAAAAGGTTGGCACTCGCTGGTCTGTACGGACGGGAGAGGACGTAGGCTTGAAAACAGAATGGGCTGAGTGCCTCCCAGGAAGGTCTGCCTGGCCCTGTAGCCCGTGCCCGGCCCTGCTCTGTGCCTCCGGAGCCCGGCACAGGCCTGGGGCCACATCTATCCGGCTGCTTTTAGAAATCACCTCGCCGGCTTCTCCAAGGCAGACAGCAGCTGCTTAACCTTCCCAGCGCTTATCCAGGGGCTTGGCACACGCTGCCCCTTAAAGGGCACTGTGGAAGGAGTGGGTGAGCGAATGGACGGGTGAATGGAAATGGACAATGGTGTGCGAGCCACTTGGACTGGCTCCCCGAGGGCTGTCACAGGGACGGTGTGTGAGCCACTGGGACTGGCTCCCCGAGGGCTGTCACAGGGACGGTGTGCGGGCCACTCGGACTGACCGGGCAGCCCGTGCTCACGGCCACACCCTGTGGGGCTGGCCAGTAATGCCAGCAACAAAGTCTTTGCTGCTCAAAATGTTGTGAAAAATGGATAATGCATTAGACAAACCCTGACTCTTTCGGGGACCCAGCTCTGGGCATGGAGTCAGAGGCTGGACTTGAACCTGAGCTCTGCCTCTGACTGGCCAGCATCTTGTACAACTGACTCAGCGACTCCAAACCAACGTCCATGTTCTAATCAACAAGACGGTGAAGTGATTGTTGGCTTCATAAGCGGAGGAATTCACGTGAGAAACCAGAAATGAGCTGGTGGCCGAGACTAACCCAATAATGTCCGTAGCTCCATTATTTCCTGGGAATGAATAATTCACCCGCTTCGATTGCTTAAAAAGCCAGTGTTTACTAAAACATGTCTGAGTCAAAAACCTCAACCACAGTTTTTATCAGCGAGGAGATTAAATATTGATACTTATTGAGCCCGGCGGAGGGCGGAGTGGCTGGTTGGAGGCCCTCAGGCTGAGCAGCTGTGAGGTGAAGCCCAGTGCGGGCCGTGTCCAGGTGACCTCTTGGCTGTCCTTGCATTCTCCAGAAACGGGGGGTCAGGGGAAAGGAGCTCCATGTAGCGGGGGACACAGAAAGACAAAACCCAACACCTGAACCCCCCACGTGCAGACCCCTGGTCCCCTCAGGGATGAGGGCTCCGTCTCCAGGTGCCTGTGTCTTTAAATAGCTGTGGGGGGTCCTTCGCGAGCCGTGGAGAGGAGCCCATTGGGGCAGTCCTTTGTGGTTTACAGGTGGTGTCCTCTGATGGCATGCGTCATGGCTCTCACGCCAAGAGGGGTGAGGGTCGCACTCGTCAAACACGGGAATCCTGCCGGCCGCTGAGGAGTGAGGAATATTGGGGTTTTCTAAGATGTCATTTGTTAACAAGTTCTTCCTTTGAATCCTAATTCGCCTCGAGTAATGGGATTTTGAATTTCCTTCATGTTGGTGTGTTGCCATCTCCACTCAAGAAACACGGGTGTGAGCTGGAGCCCTCGTGAGCCCGGGGCCGAGGCCCAGCGGGTGCTCCCCGTCAGTGGAGCCTGAGCAGCCTGGGGAGCAGGTGCAGTACCGCCCTGAGCAAGCAGGCGCCTGCAGTCATAGCAGCTCCCACAGTCACGGTCACAGCAGCGCCCACAGTCACAGTCACAGCAGCGCCCACAGTCACAGTCACAGCAGCGCCCACAGTCACAGTCACAGCAGCGCCCACAGTCACGGTCACAGCAGCGCCCACAGTCACAGTCACAGTCACAGCAGCGCCCACAGTCACAGTCACAGTCACAGCAGCGCCCACAGTCACAGTCACAGCAGCGCCCACAGTCACAGTCACAGCAGCGCCCACAGTCACAGTCACGGCAGCACCCACAGTCACAGTCACAGTCACAGTCACAGCAGCGCCCACAGTCACAGTCACAGCAGCGCCCACAGTCACAGCAGCGCCCACAGTCACAGTCACAGCAGCGCCCACAGTCACAGTCACAGCAGCGCCCACAGTCACAGCAGCGCCCACAGTCACAGTCACAGCAGCGCCCACAGTCACAGTCACAGCAGCGCCCACAGTCACAGTCACAGCAGCGCCCACAGTCACAGTCACAGCAGCACCCACAGTCACAGCAGCGCCCACAGTCACAGTCACAGCAGCACCCACAGTCACAGTCACAGCAGTGCCCACAGTCACAGTCACAGCAGCGCCCACAGTCACAGCAGCACCCACAGTCACAGTCACAGCAGCGCCCACAGTCACGGTCACAGCAGCGCCCACAGTCACAGTCAGAGCAGCTCCCACAGTCACAGTCAGAGCAGCTCCCACAGTCACAGTCAGAGCAGCGCCCACAGTCACAGTCACAGCAGCGCCCACAGTCACAGTCACAGCAGCGCCCACAGTCACAGCAGCGCCCACAGTCACAGTCAGAGCAGCGCCCACAGTCACAGCAGCACCCACAGTCACAGTCAGAGCAGCGCCCACAGTCACAGTCACAGCAGCGCCCACAGTCACAGTCACAGCAGCGCCCACAGTCACAGCAGCGCCCACAGTCACGGTCACAGCAGCGCCCACAGTCACGGTCACAGCAGCGCCCACAGTCACAGTCACAGCAGCGCCCACAGTCACGGTCACAGCAGCGCCCACAGTCACAGTCAGAGCAGCGCCCACAGTCACGGTCACAGCAGCGCCCACAGTCACAGCAGCGCCCACAGTCACAGTCACAGCAGCGCCCACAGTCACAGCAGCGCCCACAGTCAGAGCAGCGCCCACAGTCACAGCAGCGCCCACAGTCACAGTCACAGCAGCGCCCACAGTCACAGTCACAGCAGCGCCCACAGTCACAGTCAGAGCAGCGCCCACAGTCACAGTCACAGCAGCGCCCACAGTCACAGTCACAGCAGCGCCCACAGTCACAGCAGCGCCCACAGTCACGGTCACAGCAGCGCCCACAGTCACGGTCACAGCAGCGCCCACAGTCACAGTCACAGCAGCGCCCACAGTCACAGTCACAGCAGCGCCCACAGTCACATCAGAGCAGCGCCCACAGTCACGGTCACAGCAGCGCCCAGAGTCACGGTCACAGCAGCGCCCACAGTCACGGTCACAGCAGCGCCCACAGTCACAGTCACAGCAGCGCCCACAGTCACAGTCACAGCAGCGCCCACAGTCACAGTCAGAGCAGCGCCCACGCAGGGGTCTGACCCTGTCGGCCTGGCTGGAAAGGCTCTTCACTCCTGTTCTCATGAGAAGGAAGTCACTGGCTCAGAATGCTCATTGCGCACGCACTTCAGGGCAGGCAGTGTGCGGGGGAGACCCCTAGGAGGACACGCAGGGATCCAACAGGCCGCCACCAGGCAGCCTTGCAAGGCCGGGGTGGGGGGAAGGGTTTATGGCCAGGAGGCGCCCAGGAGGGCGGTCACTGAGGAGATGGCTTGCCCCCTGATCAGGCCGGGGCCTGGGAGCCGGCCTCCTGGACGTAATCCCAGACATCAGTGCGATGGCTAGGGGCTGTGCCTTCAGCACCCGAGCCTCAGCGTCCTCCTCTCTGCAATGGGCTTACAGCGGTGCCACCCTGAGGTTGCTGTGAGAATGAGCGTGGTGCGTGTAAGGCACAGGGCACGCAGCCAGCGCCCAGGGGTGCACACCTGGGATACAGTCTCCATTGAAAGAGATCAAACCGCGGGCGGGGGTGAGGAGGAGCCCTGAGACCGGGAGCCTGGTCTGCTCGGAGCGAGGGGTCGCGGTCGTCCTTAGAGCCCCTCTGCAATGCCAGGGCCTCCCTCAGGGAAACACCCCAAAGAAAATCCGCCCCGGCCTGTCGGGGACCAGCGGCTGCGAGAGGTGAGAATGAGAGCCACGCCAGGCTTCCTTAGGTTCCCTGTGTCACCGCACGGACCTGCGTTGTTTCCTCCCAGACCGCTGTGCTTGCTGACTTAGAGAAACAGAACAAAGCAGCCGTCCTCCTGACGCCGGGACAGCCCGGGGGGACGGGCCAGCTGCTCCCCCAAGGCCTGGGTCTCTCTGGTTACACTGAGTTCAACAATCTTAAACTCATGGAAAAATCGTCTAGGCTTTTCGTGTCCGTCCACGGCCTGCGGTTCCCTCGAGTTGTGACAGGGACTTGTTAGAGGGCGTGAGCCGTCTGTCTCCACGGTGACACTATTCGAGCCGGGGCGACCGGCCTTGACAGCACTGTGGACCGAGCACATGGCATCGTGGTGTCAACTCCCCCCCCCCAGTTAAGGAGCCGGCCTCCACGCCACGCGGAAGCAGGCAGAGCCCTCGTCCCGTGGACTTGCGGCGCCTGGCGGACAGGCTGCGAGGGAAAGCCGGAGCGGCAGAGCACAGTGACCGTCAGAGGTGAGATCCGCTAAGTCCCGGAGGTCTGCAGCGCCACTCCGTCATCTCTGGCCTCGGGCAAGGTGGCCCCAGGCAAGACGGAGTTAGGTGCCCCGTGTCCCAGGTGCGCCTTCGTCCCTCTGGCCTCCGGGTCCCGTGAGGCTCGTTCAGAGCGCTGCTTCCTGCCGGCGGGGTCTGCATTCCCGGGGACCTCCTCTGCAGCGTCCCCAGGGGAGGCTGGGGGAGCAGATGCGAGGCCTACTGAGCGCGTTCCTTAGAAGAGCGACCCCTCTGACCCCCAGCGATGAGGCTGCGAAGTTGGGGCTTCCCTGGGGATGGAACTGACTCCTGGAACCCCAGCCGCCGCCACCTGCTCCTCTCGGCTCCTCGGCTCCTCGGCCGGCCTGGGGGCTGCTTCCGGCTTTCGTCTCATTCAGGAACCAGGGAACTGTCTGGGCAGGAAGCTGGTCATGCAATTCTCTCAAAGAGAAACACGTGAAAAGACAGCACAGGCCCTGGCCGGGGGCTCAGTTGGTTGGAGTGTCATCCCAAATGCCAAAGTTGTGGGTTCAATCCCCAGTCAGGGCACATATAAGAATCTCCCAATAAATGCATAGACAAGGAACAACAAATCGATGTCTCTCTCTTTCTCTCTCCCTTCCCCTCTCTCTCTCTAAAAATCAATCAATAAATAAAAATTTAGAAAAGATAGCATAGAGTTATTTGTACATAAGTGTGAATTATTTGTTCGACACACATTGACTGCAGACAGCACACGGGCCCTACGGAAAGCCCGCCTACGAGTAGCCCACATTCCAGTCCCTCGGTAAAGGCAGGTCCTTGTAGGAAAGCAGGGACCGATGGAATTTTCACTGGAAAGTATCTTTTCTGGAGAAGTAGGCGTGTGCATAAGTAAACATGTGGAAGTTGTCATGCAGCCGAATTTCTAAGTGAAAATTTGGGAACAGGTTAAGTACCCATCGTGGTGGGAATAGCTGGACGGTGGGTGAGATTTGTGCTAGCCAGACCCCGGGTAGAAAAACAAAATTGGTCACGTTCCTCCTACAACTCAAGGCAAAGTTATATGTTGAGCTCCAAGGTAGCCCGGCCACTTCCAGGCAAACCTGGTCAGTTCAGGCGCTCCCTGTTCTGTCTCCCCCCAAGGCCAGGTGCACCCCAGGACCAAGGGAGCTTCAGGCTCGGGCCCAGTGGCCGTCGCTCGGTGTGCGCTACATGGAGCTCCTGGAGGGGCCGGCGCCGTTCTCAAGGCCCGGCCACCTGGCCACCTGCTCTTGGACTCCCCTCCCCACCCCGCACACCTGAGAAGCGGGGACCCCACCTCCTTCAGGGTCCAGGTAGGCACCCCTTTCCTGTGGAGAAACCATTCCCTCCCACAACCAAGAAGCCCTTCCTGTATGCAGGCCTTCCCGCCCCAGGTTTCCCTCGGCACATTGCTCCCTCTCCGGGGGCAGGGGCAGCGCGGCCCTCCTCCCGCCCTGCTGCGGGGCTGCCGTGGCCCTGGCTCCTGGGAGACACTTGTCACCCCTCCCCAGCTGCCCCTGCCTGTGCCCTGATAGGGAGAGAGCAGTGAGGGGCCTGTGCCTCCCGGGGCCACGCAGTGGGGACTTATCTCTACCCCCAGGGCCACAGAGGGAGGAGGGCCTGCAGCCCCTCTGCTGCCTGCGGGGCTGTATCTTCGAGAACAGCCACAGCCCGTCTCCGCACATGCTCTTCTCACGAGGAGCGCCGATGTTCCTCCCACTGAGAGGTCAGGGGCCGTGCCCTCTCCCCTGAACCGGCAGGACTCTGTGCCTGCCTCAGCCCGCAGCGTGTGGTGGAGATGACACCGTGCGACTTGGGAGCTAGGTCATAAAAACCTCATGCCCTTCCGCTCCTTCTCTTGGGACACTTGCCTTGGATTCCGGCCTCCGGTGAGGAGTCTGGCTGACCCGAGGCCACCGCGCGGAGAAGGAGCCCAGGCCAGTGACATGGAGCAGAGACAACAGGAGGCCCTTTCCTGGTTAAAGGTGGTGTCTTTGCTCCTTCACCCCTTGGCTCCATGTCCTGAAGGTGAGAGATGAGTCACTCAGCCTGTGAGGATGTGGAGCAATGAGCAGGAGCTCCGATGTCACACTCCCTTACTTTAGTTATGGGCAGTTTTTCTCACTTAGAACTTGCATACAGGAAGATTTTACAAACTAGAGATAAATTACAGAAACTTCTCAGTATAATATACAGACAGATATGTAAACAGACATATAGAGGAATAAAAGGATGGATGGATGGATGGATGGATGGATGGATGGATGGGTAATGCGTGGAAAGATGGATGGTGAAAGAGAAATAGAAAGAATGAGAGAGAGGGAGAGGCTGATTTCTTTTTAGACCTAAGAGTGGCTTTTGTTGAGAAGTATTAGCTGATCCAGAAGACATTGTATGGAGTCATACTTTGAGATCTGGAGAGTTCCATGTCTTTCTGTTTACCTGTAGTTTACATGATTAATCTTTACTCTAGCTCACTTCTCAATGCACCTAAGGGGAAACGATTGTGATTCAAATTAAATTGGCCCACTTTAAGACCTGTCTCAGTTTAGTATGACATGTGGAGAGAGAGAAAGAGAAAGAGAGAAGAGAGAGAGAGAGAGAGAAACACAATTCCAGCCCCAAAATCATTGAACAGTAATGTAGACCTCTACTGAAAAGCTCTTGGAGACACCCAAGTGGGAATTCCGTGGTGGGGTTTACATAGTACATTATCAATTCAGCTTCCTAACTCCCTCATTAGACAGCCTCCCTGTCCCCCAATTCTCTGTGGTTATAAATGTCCTCACATCCTCACCCCACAAAGAGCCTGCCTCTCCAGAGGACCGTCCTTGTATGTAGAGCAATCCTTTCTCTCTAACCCTTCCCTAGAAGGATCTAACAGCCTGAGCGGTGTGGAGGGAGGGGCTGTAATGACTTGTTTTTGTTCTGTCACACAGAGATTGTCCTTTTCTTTCTCTTTAGGAATAAAAGTTAAGTTTAGAAATACAAATTTGTGTCTGTGAAATTACGAACCGCTTTCCAAAGTGGTAAAGCCCATCCCCACGGGGTGTCCTCCCTGAGTCCCGAGAGCAGGCATCTCCTTGGCAAGGAGAGAGGAAGGAAGGAGGGGAAGGAAGTTCAGACTCATCCAGGCTTCGGAGGAAATGCGTGCTTCTAGGAGATGCAGAAACCCTGGGATCCAGTCTGAGGACTTGGCATCAGGCTGGCCAGGCTGCCTCCTGCCGGGCGGGCTCTGGGGGGCACCGATTCCAGGGCCCCTCACGCTCCTCACTGGTGACATGGGGTCATGAGGGCCTGTCCTGTTGGACCTCCGCCGCTGCCACAGGTGAAGCTGCTTTGAAAATCACAGGCGCAATCCAAATGTAAGAGTGTTCATGGATCCAAGAGAGAGAGTGAGGGTTCCCCTCCTCTGGGTGGTGGAGGAGACCCTATCAGCCTGCCAGGGCTGGCATCACCGACCCCATCCTGAGGGGCTTAGACAACAACATGCCTTCTTCACAGCCCTGGAGGCTGACGTCCCGGGCCGAGGTGTCCGCAGGTTGGCTTCATTCTGAGCATCCTCCTTGGCTTACAGGTGCACCCCCCACCTTCCCCTCACATGGTCTTTCCGCTGAGTGTGTCTCCGTCGTACTGTCTTCTTAAAAGGACCCAGTCATGGTGGACCTGCCCACCCCGATGGATGACCTCATTCACCTCCGTCACCTCTCCAAAGGCGCTGTCTCCAACAGTCACATTCTGAGATATGGATGCTGGATTCAACATCCATTTCGGGGGGACACCATTCAGCCCATTCCTAACTGTCACCTTTCTTTGTTGAGATGTTAGTTTTACTTTCTTGATTTTGGTGTATTATTACTGAAGTTGCTTTGTGAGCAGTCAGACTAACGTGCTGGCTTCTTCCCCCTTCGTCCGCTCACAGTTTGAGGAAACGCTGAAATTCTGAATTCCGTATTTCAGGCTTTGAGTTGCTGTGGGTTTGAGGCAGGAGAGGTAGCGTCTGTGAGACCTTATCCATCAATCTCCTTTGAGGCTATTTCTGGTTTTCCTGCCAATTCACCATGAAGTCAACAGTCCTGGTGATTCATCTGCGTTGATAACCAGCTTCCAAAAAAAGAGAGGGCATTTCCATCGTTCAAGATCTGCTTCCGAGTAGTAATTCATTGTTCGTGGTAATGTGCAAGCCATCTTCTGGTGCCCGACGAAACCTGGTACTTATCTGTACTTTTCCAGATCAAAGATAAAGAAATGGAAGCTGTAATTTTCATTAGTCTCACCAAAAACTGTATATAAAGCCATGAAGTACACAGGATAATAGCTCAGGAAATGTTTACCTTCTATATTTGTTAGGCTGGCAAATGTAGAATATATTTAATACATATTTCAAATATATATTATGGATACATTATATATATATACAATACATTATATATTATACATGGATATACTATGGATATTACATATATGGATATATATGGTTACATGTAATTAATTTTCCCAAGTCTCTCACCACCTGAGGTACAAATGGAGTCACCTTGACAGAAACAATTCAAATTCCACCAGCTTCTTTTGTTTTTATAAACTTTTTATTGTTGGTGGTATTACGGATATGGGGGAAGGGGGAAGGGGGAGATACCTTTAATAGTATCCAGCTTCCTCACTACGTATTTAGAGAGACCTGAGCCGGTTGGGAGTTGAGCTCTAAGAGACAGATGTCATCATGTTGAACTGATCAGCCCTCCTTTCTGCACCCGACGTGTCCCTACTGACTCGGGTGCCTGCGTCAGACCCGCAGCTAACCTGGCAGATTGCAGGTGCCTCGGTGGCGAGTTCCCCAGACACATCCGTGTGCCCTGAATCCCGGCGGCGTGTCCAGCCAGGGCTCCTGCCACGGATAAAATACGTTACCTTGAGATCTCTCTAACCTCAAAGGAGCGATGTTTGCTAAGTGTACTCGCTCTAATTTGGAGATGAGGAAACTAAACTGCCTCAAGGCTAAGCAATGACTCAGTTCAATTGGAACCCAGACATTTCAGCATGGAGTCTGGGAGCGGGCAGAGCGCAGGCCCGAGGGCACTGCAGGGCAGCCTGGCCGGCCTGCGCAGCGCGAGCCCTGGTCTGGGCACCTCGGGGACACGGCCCCGCTGAGTCACGAGCACCCAGACGTAACCCTAGTGAGAAGCAGGAGGGACCCTCTGAATCCAGCTGAATGGTGTCATTGAGCTGAACGCTCAGTCTAATCAACGCGAGGACCTCACGCGAATCCACAGCGAACCAGGCCAGGAGGCCGCGAGAGCGGCTTCAGGAACAGCAGTTTATTGTTCGTGCCTGGCTAATGGTTCCGAGGATGCGGTGAGAATAGACCCGCTTTTCTAAATGTGAGTTTTTGGTTCATCCGAAGCCTTAGCATGACTGGCCGGCTCCTCACGGCATGCACACATTTTCTCTCTGTTTAATTCCCGTGGCCGAGGCTGGGCGGGGCCTGGTCTGCCAGAAATAAGGCTCTTTCTTCAGACAGGGCTGTGCCTTCAGAGGTGACCTTGGTGCACTTTTATATTCACAACCCGAAATGGCCATTGGAGAGGTGCTGACATTTGCTTATTGAGGGTTTAGGGACTGGGAACTTTAAGGCGTTTCCCTTTATAAATTACTCGGTACTTACCGAGGCCACGTGGGCCCAGCTCGCCGAGTGCAGGGCCGTGTGAGGCCCCGCTGCTTCCCCGACAGGCTTTCCCGGCCACGGCCACGCGGAGCTCGGCCCCGGGTGTGAGCAAACCCGCGTCCCCGGGACAGAGGCAGAGACCCCCTTCCCTGCCGTCCGCCAGTGCAGACTCCACCCGGGGAGCAGCTGGCTCCCAGGAGGGTTCTTCTTTGACATCAGCACCATGAACATTCTGTTTTCTTTCCTTATTACCTGAAGGAGCAATAACAGTTACACTCCAACTGCCATTTATTCTGCGGATCTTCCTCCCCACGGCACAGCCCGCTTTTGGGGCCTCTGACTTCCCCCACTTCCCTTTCGGGGAAGGGGAACCGCAAGGTCAGGCTAGCCAGCCCTCCGCTCCCTCTCATGACGGAAGTGTAGAATGAAACCTGGGAGAAACTGCATGGGTAGAGCTTTCTCTGGATTCCGAAAAGGTTTTCATTACGTTTTCAAATGCTTTAAATTAGTAAGACCCTTATGAAAAACATATTTATTTGACTTCATAGCGAAAGCTGTGGAAAGGAAAGTAAGATCACAGACTTAAATGTTAAAAGTCGAATGTTGCCATTTATGAGAACAGTGTTTCGGGAAGGGAGGAGGTGAGTGTGCCCCAGACCAGGGCCAAGGGTCACGCCACCCTGTCGCTAATACTCGCGAGGCACAGCTGTCCCTGCACCTGAGTATCCGCCCGCCCGCCCTCCCCCTCCAATCCACGCAGATGTCTGTACAGGGGTCAGGGGTCTCTTCACGGGAATGGCTGCGTGACCTCCAGCGGAGGAAGGGCCTGGGATCACAGGAAACGGGTTTTAAAGTGAACACTAATAGCGCACTCGGAAGTAGGGCAACTCCCAGGGTCTGAAAACGCAGAGGAGCCGACACGGGAGTTCCGGACGAGCGCCGATCACTGTTCTCAGAGGAACACAGGGAAAGGCTGTTTTGGACTGATTGTTCATGGGACATTCTGCTCGTTACGAAGGGACAGGACCACCCACCAGCCACGTCGAGGTCTCTGTTGTATGTCCGATACGTGGGATGATTACCGACCACCTCACCACCAACCCCTCCGTGACCTGGTGAGGTCCCCCTGCTGTCGTCGTTTTCCAAATGAGGAGGGGACCCAAGGAGACCTAGCGGCGTGGGAAGGCGCACAGCTTGTGAACTGGGGGGAGGCTCGCCTGGACTCCTGCAGACAGCTGAGCACCCGGGAAACCTCCCGTCTTCCATTGTCTTCTTAAAACTCACACACCGGCCTGGCCGGCGTGGCTCAGTGGTTGAGCGTGGACCTATGAACCAGGTGATCACAGTTCGATTCCTATATAAATTTTACTAATTTTCTTTCATCTCTGACACTTTTTTTATAGAGAAAGGGCAAAAAGCAATATTAAAATATTTCCTCTAATTAATTCCCTTTTAATGTGCACAAATTTCGTGCACCAGGCCACTAGTTTAATTATAAGTAGCCTCATGAAAATTCCTAATCACATCAAGTTTACTGTTCTACTTTTATATAAAAAAATCAAGTACTAATTTTTTCCAAGTACTTACAATTTATCTTCCATCATTCAATTATATATATTTAATTTATATGTCTAGAATTCATATTTTTAAATAAAAATTGTGAATTAGATTCTAAGGGCTGGGGAGCTAATAAATGGCAAATATATGTGAGATAATTCCACCGCTATGATAACAGTGTTGAACACCTGCTTTAAGACACAAAGCGAGGACTACGGCAGGGTGCCCGGAACTGGCGGGCTAAGCTCCCACCCACTCTTCCGTCGACGAAGATGATTCCTGAGAATTAGCCATGCGTGCCTCCCATGTCCCTTCTTGTGCTCCGTCTGCAAGGATAAATCGAAGCATGGTGGCACCTTGCCTTGATGTTTCAAGGATAAACTTACCTTTTAAAGAGGAAACACATAAAGTTAATACTGACTTGATCAATAGAGGGACTCTCAGAAGCGCAGAGACCAGCACGATGAGTCAGCACGAGTCGCTCATCGAGCCAGCACGATGAGTCAGGTGCGAGCCGAGCACGTACCAGAGTGCACATCTCCTTATAAAGAGATTCCGGGAGTAACTACTGTGAAACATGCCCCCCCTGGTAGAGAGGCAGGACACCAAACAGCTCCACGAATCGGGAAGTTAATGGTCACACTGCTAGGAGGCCAGACCTGTGAGAAAAGCAGGGCTTTTCCTGCCAAGTAACAGAAATAATGACTAATTGATGTGCCAAAGACTAATTTGGGGAAGGAAAAAAGATGGCATAGAAGCGAGAAAAAAAGCACATGGTGAACATCAGGAACTAGTCTTAGATAAATGAACAGAAAATATTAGAAAGCAGAAACATTTGAATGGAAGAGGTGAGTCCAGCGCCGGGCAATTGGTGCAGGAGACATCGAGGCTCTGCTTATGGCGCAGGGGAGCGAGAGGAAAGCCTGAAGGACTGCAGCAGCTCCGCGTGGTGTTGGCAGTGTGCCTCCTGAAATTACCCAGGCGCTGGAATTGAGTTCTCTTTCTTAGTAGGAACAGGAGACACTAAAGAGGAAGCTTTAAATGTAAAATAACCCAAATTCCTAGAACTGCTCTGACCACGGAAAGCCATAGAAGGATCGGAATTTGCAGTTGTCGTAACCAGAGGAGCATGTGGAGCCAGTGACGTGAACGTAGTGGGAGGACTTGAATGGCTCTAGTAACTAACCCAGAGGCCACCACAGCGGGGACAGCGGGGACAGTGTGGACAGTGTGGACAGTGTGGACAGCGTGGACAGTGTGGACAGGTGGACAGGTGGACAGCGTGGACAGTGTGGACAGGTGGACAGCGTGGACAGTGTGGACAGCATGGACAGTGTGGACAGTGTGGACAGCGGGGACAGTGTGGACAGGTGGACAGTGTGGACAGGTGGACAGCGTGGACAGTGTGGACAGTGTGGACAGTGTGGACAGTGTGGACAGCGTGGACAGCGTGGACAGTGTGGACAGTGTGGACAGTGTGGACAGTGTGGACAGTGTGGACAGGTGGACAGTGTGGACAGGGGGGATAAGGTGGACAGTGTGGACAGTGTGGACAGCATGGACAGTGTGGACAGTGTGGACAGTGTGGACAGGTGGACAGTGTGGACAGCGTGGACAGCGTGGACAGTGTGGACAGTGTGGACAGTGTGGACAGTGTGGACAGTGTGGACAGTGTGGACAGTGTGGACAGCGTGGACAGTGTGGACAGTGTGGACAGCGGGGACAGGTGGACAGTGTGGAGAAAGTGGACAGCATGGACAGCGGGGACACTGCACAGTCTCAGTTTTCGGAACGAGAAAACATCGCTTCTGGCTAATGTGTAAAGCCCCCGCTGTGCCCAGCACTGAAGCAGACAGGGTGCATGGAAGCAACGAGAAAAGCACCGATTCTGCCTCAGAACCTGCTAACGTGGCTGGATGTTTGGGGATAATTCCTCCTGGCCCTCTCCTGCTGGCCCTCCACTGAGCTTTGAACAGGAAAAATGCCGCATGAGGAATGACGGAAGCAAACACCTGGAAGCCGTTGTCAGGCTCCTTGCTGGTGATCTGCGCAGCCAAGACCCCTGCGCAGCCTTATTCCACGCCCGGTGCAGCGCCCGCGCCCATTGACGGTCTCCCCGCCATGCGGGGGCACGGCCGCGTGAGGGGCTCCCCGAGAGCCGGAGGCGGGGTTCCCTCCCACCGAGGTCTCCCCTCCTGTTCTGTGTGGCTGAGCTCCGCCACGGGGCGGTCCAGCTCCGGCCACGGCCGTCCCTGCTCAGACTCGTCCTGGCTCCTGTCATGGCCCCGCCGGCCACTTGCTCTCCGTCTGGACCCTCCTCCCGTCTCCTGGGGTCACCTGCCTTCGCTCCCGGGTTTGCTTTCTGGCTTCCTCCTTTCTTTGGGGAGGGTGGGGCAGTGGTTGGTTTTTCCATGCTTTCCTCCACCCTAGTCTTGAACTTTTCTCTCAGCACACCCGGCCTCAGGCTTCGTGGCTCCTGGATCAGAAGCAGAATCCCAGCTTTACTCCCCGGGACACAGCGTGTTCCTTATAGCACCTCCTTTATTAAAAACAAAAACCGCCTCCAATCCTTACCGAAGGCGCTGTCACTGCGATAGCTTCACCCCATCTTCCCTTCCGAACCAGGGGCTTCGCCACACTGGCCCCGGCCCCCCGAAGAGCAAGACAGCAGATGGGGAAGAGGAGCCTGGTGTTCGGGCTGCCGGCCCAGGCTGTTTCTCGCTGAGGCCGGCCGGCTCCTCGGCACACACAGTGAGCCCCTGTGAGCCCCACACTCATGCCTCATGCCTCATGCGTGTGCTGAGAGACCATCGGAGAGGGCAGGAGGGAGCGCGCCAGGCAGCTCTCAGCTCCACCCCACCTCCCCCAGCGGGGCATCAGGCCCTCCCCCAGCGGGGCACCCGGCCCTCCCCCAGCGGGGCACCCGGCCCTCCCCCAGCGGGGCACCCGGCCCTCCCCCAGCGGGGCATCAGGCCCTCCCGCAGCGGGGCATCAGGCCCTCCCCCAGCGGGGCATCCGGCCCTCCCCCAGCGGGGCATCAGGCCCTCCCCCAGCGGGGCATCAGGCCCTCCCCTGCTGGGCAGAGCTCCTCCATCCCCAGCCCAGGTCCTTCCTGGAGGCACTGAGCCAAGTCTGACCTCAGGTACAATGACCAGGAAACAGGTCCGGATCCCACCTGCCTGCCCTCCCCCCGCCTCCCCTCCATGCCGGGGGCTGGGCACAGCTGGGCACAGCTGAGTGTGTGTGACTGGGCTCTGTCGAGAACACGCCTGCGGAGGAGCCCCGTTGCGGTGTGGACGCGCTGAACCCCAGCACCGCGGCTGCCCCCCTCCCACGTGCATGCCCGGCCTCTGGTCCTCGGTCACCTCCGCGGTCGGCCTCCTCCGGCCTCCGTGGGCTGCTGCTCACACCCTTGTCTCCTGCCCACTGCAAGCGCGGGCCCACTCTAGGCTCTGCCCCCGGCCCCGGAGGCCTGGTCCCCGCAGCGGCCACTGCCCGTCACCTCCTGCGGCGCCCTGGAGCCCAGGACCCGCGCCAGTCGGTGAAATGAGTCACGCGTTTCCCGGCGCTCAGAGCCTTGCAGCCCCGCACTTCCACCCGCAGGGGTGCCCCTCTTCTCCGTGGGATCCCACGGCCGTGCTTGGGCTCATTCCTCTGTCTCATTTCACGCCCTGCTGTAAGGAGAGTGAGACTCCTTTGTTTTTCCGATGGGCTTTCAGCTGGGCTAAGTCAGAATGTCCAAAAGGCATTGTGCAGCCCGGCCAGTGTGGCTCAGTGGTTGAGCGTGGACCTATGAACCAGGAGGTCAATGTTTGATTCCTGGTCAGGGCACATGTCCGGGTTGCGGGCTTGATCCCTAGTGTGGGGCTGCAGGAGGCAGCCCATGGGTGATTCTCCCTCATCATTGATGTTTCCATCTCTCTTTCCCTCTCCCTCCCTCTCTATGAAATAAATAAAAAAAATTTTTAAAGGCATAGTGCAGGCTGCCTGGATTTCAGGGCGCCACGAGGGCCCAGCAAAGCCCCTCCGAGTCACCCTTGGAGAAACCTTTCTAAGATACGCAAGCGGCTGTGGTGTTTTGTTGGTGGTTTCTTTGCCTTAATAAAGGAAAGAGAAGTGGGTTGATTCTTACTTTGGGGAGGGGGCTCTCGCCAGGCTCCAAGGCACTGGCCACGAAGGTCAAGTTTATTCGTTCTCTCACTGTTTCCTGTGTCCAAGGCCTGATGAGGAACGGGCTCTGGAGACGGAGCGTCCGCCAGGGGCTGTGCCACGCGGAGCCCTGGCACGGAGCAGTGAGCGGGACCTCTTCCAGCCCGAGCCCCACAGCGGAGGCAGGGGTGCTGCTCCGGGGGGAGGGGGGCACTTTCCAGAGCGGCGGGCCACGGGCAGCAGACACACCTGTGCCAGCTGGTGAGCAGCGTGAGAGCAACACCGCAGGGAGGAAGGGGTGGGACCGAGGGCCACGGCGCAGGCTGCTGACCCGCCGTGCCCAGGGGCGTCCGAGATGGTGTCGGAGCAGAGGCCTGAGTGGAGGGACGTGTAAATGAGAGGGAGAGGGAGCCAGCAGGAGGGGCAGGGGGAGCCCACAGGCCAGCGCGGGGGAGGGACCAAGCCGGGCGCAGGGGCCAGGGCTGTGCAGTCCCCCCACCTCTGCCTTCTCCACCGCCAATCTCCCATGTTCTTTGCTCCTTGTCATTCTCCTGGAAGGGCAGCGGGGAAGGAAAAGAGTGTTAATTAAGGTTCTGCGAGCTGGACTGCCTTTACCTGGCTGGAACCCTGCTGCATTGTCTGTATTTAATTCTTAAGTCATGTCACGTGAGCATCTTTCTCTCCCAAATTAGATGGTATTCCACCAAAATCACAAAATAGTCTTTTTCCCTCTAACCCCCCGACCTCCCAGATCCTAGGAGAGCTTGCAGTCTGTTGCTAAATGGATGAGTCAACCTTCAACGCTGGTTTATCGTCGACACTAACCACTGAGAGACCACTTTTCTGCCCTGGCCACAGGCCACCCCTCCTCCTCCAGGCTCTGCGGTTCATGCCCGCCCAGCGCTGCGACTGCAGTGAGGTTGCAGCCACGTGTGGACTAAGAGAAATCTGCAGGTGTGTGTGTGTGTGGGGGGGGGGGGGGGTGTTGGGCGGGGGTGTAAACATTTTGTCTTTCAGGATTATACATATGTAGCATATATTTGTTTCAGCTTGTTCTGTACACATTATTTCACATTATGCGTTCACTAGTACCATTTTTGGCAATGGAGACATTTTTAATTTTTACCTATTAAAACATATGATGCTTTTGTGAAGTCTGAGTGGTTTGTACACAGAAAGGGCATTCTCTATTCAAAACTAGAAAACCATGAATTTATTTATTCCCATTAAAATATTAGAACCATTTGAAATCTTGTTTTGATGTAAGACATAAAGAATTTATTTTATTTTTTCCAGAAGTCTTCACTCCATCAAAGCCGTTCATTGATTCCGCCCCCCCCGTCCCCTGCCCGTCCCCATGAATAAATGGATTGTGTCTCCCTAGCAGTTTCAGAAGGCCAGAGAGCCAGGCAGTCAAGGGAAGCTGATTCAGTCATGCTGCCATGTATTCACCCGACTGAGCATGTTTTCTGCTTCTAATAAAATGTTTTCTTTCCTCTCCTGGGAATGGTCCCCCCCACCCACACATCATGCTGGTGATTAACCAGCTCACGGAGTCCCGTGTGCATTGCTTGGTTGTCACTGAGCTCAGCTGGCGTCGGCCTCGGTCTCCACAGGCATCTGGGACCTTTCCGATGTGCTCAGGTAGACATTGTTGTCCTGAACTGTGCTTTTCACGGCAAAGAATACTAGCCAAGCAGGATATTTACCTTCCTTTCAGCCTGAAACCTGAGCTAGAACCACTTTGGTCTTTAACTCGGTTTGCTTTATCTTGGTCTCCAAGCCAGGACGCTCAGGGCCAGCTATTGTGCAAGGCTGCTTCTGAAATGACTCCTCCTGGTCCTCCCATGCTCCCTCCTGGGTCATCCCGCCTCTTCTGTGGGGGCGGGGCCCAACCGCTCGTTTCTAATGAACAGAATGTGGCAGAAGAGATGAGAAGTTACTTCTGAGATTAAAGTCTAAAAACTCAGATGTCACCCAACCAGCGTGGCTCAGTGGTTGAGCACCGACCTATGAACCAGGCGGTCAGGGTTTGATTCTCCGGTGAGGGCACATGCCAGGGTTGTGCTCAATCCCCACTGGAGGGTGTGAGGAGGCAGCCAATCAACAATTCCCTCTCATCATTGATGTTTCTATCGCTCTCTCCCTCTCCCTGCCTCTCTGAAATCAATAAAAATATGTTTTTGAAAGAAGTCAAACGTCTGTCTTCCTGGGGCTCTCTCGTCCTCTTGTCTCACTCACCTTGGTGATGACGCAAGCTGTCGTGCTGGAAAAGTCCACGTGACAAGAAATAAGGGCGGCCTTCAGCCACAGTCCACAAGGAACCACAGGAGGGAACCGTGGCATGACCTTGATTTCAGCCTTGAGAGGACCTTGAGGGACAGCAGCTGCTTAGCCAGGTCCTGGACCTACAGAAGCTGAGACAGTAAATGTTGCCGTTTTAAACCACTAGGTTCTGGGTAATTTGTTTTGCTGTGACAGATAACTAATAGAACAAATAAGGAGTTGGGTAATTATATTAAATAATATCACTAATACATTATTAATAATATTGTCAACATACTAAAATTATATTACAATGGTATAAAAGCATGCAATCCTATCTAATAAAGAGGGAATATGCTAATTGATCATCATGCTCTCACAAAGATGGTGGTGCCCACAGCCAATAAGGAGGGAATATGCTAATTGACTGCTACACCCTCAAAGATGGTGGCGTCCACAGCCACAAGATGGTGGCACCCAGTCCCCTAAGCCCAGTTGGGGCACCTGCCTCTGGAGTCCCCCAGCCCCCTCAGCTCCCCAGCCCCCCAGGCCCAGCCCAAGGCACAGGCAAGCCTCGGATGGTGGCTGCCCAGCTGCCCAGGGCCGGCCTGAGGGACGACCAAACGACTGAACAGCAGGCTGTGTGGGGTGACCAGGCTGGCAGGGGGGGTGCAGTTGGGGGTGATTAGCTGGCAGGGGGAGCCTTTGGGGGAGATTAAACTGGTGGTGGGGGCCGTGAGGGGTGACTAGGCCGGGGGGGGCCAGTTAGGGGCTACCAGGACAGCAGGGAGGGGCAGTTGGGGGCAACCTGGCTGGCAGCAGGGGCAGTTAGGGGTGATCAGGCTGGCGGGGGTCGGGGGGCAGTTAGGGGCGACCAGGCAGGCAGACAGGTGAGTGATTAGGAGCTAGCATTCCAGAATTGTGAGAGGGATCCTGGATTGGAGAGGGTGCAGGCTGGGCTGAGACACACACACACACACACACACACACACACACACACCGTGCATGAATTTCGTGCACCGGGCCTCTAGTTTAATTATAATATTAGAAAGCTAACATTGCTAGTGAGTTTCATATGTGGAAATCACTCTTCCAAGACTTTTGTTTTTCCATCTAATTTTCGCCACAGCCTATGAGAAAGTTAATGTAACTGCAGAAATGCATGTCTTCAACGTGAGCCTCACTTTCTGTCCACGGACTCATCCTTAACCAGGAGGCCTCAGGGTTCTGCTCAGCATCAAACTGTCTAGGAAGAAAGCCTCAGGTCTGTTGACCACAAAAATAGGGTTTGGGTCAAACTGGGAAAAACAGCTTGACTTCAGGTGTGTTTCAGCCCCAGGCCCATGAGAGGAAAGGACATTAGTCACCAAACCTCACCAAACTGGACAGGCGGCTCCATGGCTGAGATCAGGACCTGATACAATGGTCAGCTATCCCTACCCTGTCCCCAGCTGACCAGCAGAGCCCACAGCCTCAGCTCCAGAGTCCCTGGTACAGCCCATGCTCTAGACGCCCGCGGGAGTCAGGTCTTGGAGCAGGAGCTCACCTGTGACTCTAGTCTTGGTGCCATTTCCTTCAAAGTAAATTCTTACTTGCTTAGCTGGAAACTCCTGTTTGCGTGTGATTGGGCTTTCATGCACACAGGCAAGTGGACCCCTTGAGTTCCATAACATTAACACATTTATTTGCATTTACAGAGGAAACAGAAGCTAGATTTGAGCCCTAAGCGTGTTCTTTGAACTGCATGGTGAGATTACAAAGAAAACTGCCTCCATCTGCCAGAATCACTGGGTTCCAAGATCTTTCCTTGATGTCTTTCCTTTCCCTGGCAAGGTTCTGCTTCCCTCCCCCAAGCCAGGGGGTGACTTCCAAGGTCCAGGCCAGGGGCTGACTGACTTTGGCCTTGGTCTGTAGATGGAATGACCTCACTCTAAGCCTCCTGTGGGTGGGTGACCAGGCATGTGGTTGGTAAAAATGGTCACCTTGCAGATCTTGGACATGAGGGGAGGGGCAGCTCCTGGAGAAGCTGGGAGGACATGGAGGGGGAGCTTGAATGCACTCTGGTGACATCCACGTCCCCATTTATAGGCATCTCCAAGGCCCGTGCCTCTCCTGCCCGTGTGGCTGGCTCAGGGAGTCCTTCCCTTTCTGCTCATTTCAGCTCCTGTTGAGACCCGGGCCTGTGCTCCCGCTCATGCAGGAGTAGGTGCCAGTGCCACCCGAGCTGCTGGGGAGAGTGCCTGCACCCACTGCGGGGCATCACCATTTTCTTTTATATGTGGACTAGAGGCCCGGTGCATGAAAATTCATGCACTGGAAGACGGGGGGTCGGGGGGAGAGAGGGGGCGGTCCCTCAGCCTGGCCTGCCCCCTCTCAGTCTGGGAGCCCTCTGGGGCGGGAGGCAACCCGGCGATCAGGAGAAGGCAACGCTCCCATCACACCTCTGCTGCTGCCACTGCCAGCAGCGCAAGCCTCGGCCAGCCCTGGTTACCTGAGCCTCGGGCGGCCCTGGGCAGCTGGGCAGTGCCATCCAAGGCTTGCCTGCACCTCAGGCCAGTCCTGGGCGGCTGGGGGGCTGAGGGGAGTGGGTGCCGCCATCTTGTGGCTGTGGGTGCCACCATCTTTGAGGGTGGAGCAGTCAATTAGCATGTTCCCTCTTTATTAGATAGGATGGCAACTTGGTAGTATCCACCAGCATCTAAATCCCACATTTGCAATGGCAGAACCCTTTGGCCCAGAGTTCCATCTTCAGGAACCTCTACTATAGGAATAGTAGCACAGCGGGTGAAGAATGTAGGAACACAGGGAAACATAGGTACCAGCTACTCCAGGAAGGCTGGGGTAAGTCAGGGATCGCCCACCCACTGTGAGGCTCTGCACACAAAGGAATAGCTGGTCCGTCCATGGAAAGATGTCCTTGGAAAAAGTCAAAGTGCACACTATACTGCCGCTTGCAACAACGAACAGAAATCAAGTATGCATCCCTATACTCTCTGTCCACATGTGCAGGAAAAGGGCCGTGGGAACAGCTGACGAGGAGCAAAGGGAGCTCAGGGCTCCGTGTTTCCCTCTGTAGGTTTCGGCCTTGTTTGTTTGTAACGTGTACACTACCTCGTTAATTTTTAAAAGCAATTCTAAGAAAGAAGATCGTTTTCTACAGTGTCGTGTTTCCTGAGAAGACACCCCAGGAAGCACAGAGAGGTGTAGACTGGACGGGGACCTCGGGGCTCGGCTCCGCTCCTGCTCGACTGTCTGGACGGATTCGGGCTCCTGTCTGCTGGTGTAAAAGGCGCTGGAGCAGGGGCACTGGCACAGCAAAGGCTCCGCAGGGGAGAACACCGAGCCAGGCCCCAGGCTCGGTGCCCCCAAGCCAAGCGGGGCTTAGGGGCTCTTATGGCGGAGGGCCCGGAAGTTGCTGGGGTTAACCGACAGGCAGTAGGCTAGCGGTCTCCTGGTTTGGGACACAGATGTCCAGGTTAGGGAGAGACGTAGTCTGGGTTGGGCAGCACTTATTATGGGATGCAGAAAGGGACGTTCCCAACCAGCGACTGAGCTTGTCTCCGGGTTCGTGGCTTGGCTTTAGATTTGGAAAACAAACTTAAAGGAGGTCGGAGCAGTTCCTGGACCACTGCTGTATAGCCGCCTGTTGATGACTGCCATGTCCTGGCAGGCTGACTCGGAGCAATGTTAGGGATATTTCATTCTCTGTTTCAACTGGGGCTCAGCAGGCCCATTTGTCCGGCTTTGCTCACCCAGCTGAAAGGGGGTTAGAGATACATGGTCACTAACATCCCTTCCAGTTTCAGCAATTTATGAACACAGATCTTTTTCTTTTTTAGGTTTTATGATATGCGCCAACACAATTTCAAAGTTAGAATGACATTTGGAAGATATACATCAAACAAGACGCATGAGAATTAAGTATATCTTAATTATGGCATAGGTAACCAATAGTTTAAACCAAAAAGGTTGACCTGTCTCTCTCATCATTTCATAGTGAAATGATGACTGCATTGACGTTTGTGTAAAATCACAGCCCACAGTACGTTTACTGGCCTTGCAGTATATTTTGAGATTCCCCCCGCAGGGGTGAAGCTTCTGGAGAAGAAGGAGGGGTGGCTGACGGGCCGGGCCCACGTGGGCCAGGGAGGTGCCTCACCTAGACAGGCTCCCGGGCCTGACAGGAGATCCCGGCATGCACTGCGCGTGAAGCCTGGGGTTTTAATCAGGGCTGAGAAGCCCGTTGGAGGCAAGCTGAGTCAGGACTTCAGCCCAGGGCGATGTGAGCCAAAGACAGGGCAGGAGGGCCCGGCCAGTCAACTCAGCTCCCACCGCCGGGTGTCCCGTGGCTCGTCACTCCACAGGCACCTGCCTGCCAGGCGGCCAAGTCCTTGGATTGGGAACTCCTGGCTCAGTGTTAAACCGCCTGCAGGATAGCAGAGCAGGGTGGGAGGCGGAGGAGGAGAAGCAGCCGTTTCCTGCTGAGTCATGAGAGCAAATAAATGCAGTGCTCGGTCTGTTCCAACGGGCGGTCCCTTTGACACGTTTCACGTCTTGGACCAGGTTGTACAGCGGCCTGTGGGTCAGTTTTCCTTTTCAGGTGCTGAACTTGGAAAGCCACTGCTTTTCTCAGAAGGGCAAGCGCTCTGCTAGAACAAACGCTACTTTCAGCGAATAGTCTTTCTTAGGAATCACTCACCAGCTTATTCTTACAGGCCTCTATTTACAAGCTGGTGTCGCCCACTGGAGAGGGGAACCCTCGAGGTCAGACTCTGGCCCTCACACCCCGTCCGAGGCCCGGCATTTGGCGCGTCCACAAAGCCTTGCTGAGAGACTGGGGAGGAAGAGGGGCCACGCTAGTCCCCGTGACTGGCACGTCACTGAAACCGTTCATGCTTGTTCACAAGCTGAACTTGACTGAACTTTCTGGAATGCAAACTCTGCAAATGCAAGGATTTCTGCTGTTTGTCCACAGGTGGACCCGGCAGATTCCAGGAGGCCTCGGCTTCAGGAAGCCCCGCTCTCCAGAAACTGTAGAAGGTTCTAGACCACACAGAAAAATCAAGGTCTAAACATCTAGCTGTGCTTGCCCAAACAGGACTGTTTGGACAAGAAGACTCTGGCTCGGGTTCTGAACCCAGAATACATTGTGGCAACTGATTTGTCTTTTTTATTCATTTTTTCCCCTCAACTGTCAAATACCCTTTTATCTATTCTTGTGTTTATGAAACTATTAAAAAAAACTTCTATCTTTTCCTCTTGTCATGATAAACTTTCTCTTTTTGCTCATATTCATTTTCCCAGCCTTGTCTCGGCCCTCACCTCCCATATCCTGTGAAAAACAAAAACGACTGAACTGTATGTCATGCGAATCAGGTGCTGACGCTGTGTTGGGTGTTACCAAGCCTGGCCTCACGTAATCTGCACAGGGAGGCAGGCAGGACTTACTGCCCCACTTGCAGTTTGGAGATTGTAGGGGGCGGGGTGGCTGTGGGCTGAGCCCACACAGCCTGTCCCAGCGCAGCCACACTGCAGGGTGCACAGGGAGGGCCTGATGTTCACCCCAAATATGTCTCAGGTCAAAAGGATTCTTTTCAGCTGATTATTTTTAAGACACAGGAACTCTGAGAACTGAGTAAAAGTTACCCCTTTGAAAGGGAAACCTACATTTATTAAATGAATCTCCGTTAGAAAGGGGCCTGGCCAGGAAGAGGATCATCAGAGACAACTATTGCTGCCCAGAGAGAGAGAGAACCTGCAGGGGGGGACCCTCTGCTCGCCTCCAGGCAAACTGCCTCGCCCTCTGCAGCCCAGACCCCCACCCTGTCTTTAGCTCAGGAGGGTGCATGAGCCTTGGTGGTCTGGATGCCTTTTGAGTCTCAGATCTTTGGGGAGCTCCCTACATAATTAAAATGGTTCCCCCCTCCTGTTAATCTGTCTTTTATTACAAGGGGGTTTCAACCAAGAACTCAGAAGAAGAGAGGAACCATTCTTTTCCTCCCTTGCACCAGGCAACCCCCATTTCTGAGACTGACTGTAAAAAACATGGCAGATGGTGAGGAGACAGGAGAGGGCTAGGGGCCACAGAGAGGAAAGGAAATAGGGAAAGTCAGGCCGTAGTTGCTAAGGCAACCGACTGAGCGGCGAAGAAGAGCGTGCAGGAGACCTGAGCCTTGGAATGTATGGACTTGGCTAAGGCAGAATTCTTTGAAAGGACCAATCAGAAGCCAGCAAAGCACAGCTCTACCCCTAGACCAAGAAGCGCATGCTCTTCTCTCGCTGGAGCCCTGGGTTCCTGGCTCTCCTGTGGCGGGGGATGGGCTCCCCTGCGCCCCAGGGCTTAGGGCCACGTGGGACTCCACACATGGACTAATGGACTGTAATTAGCTCGGATGCTGAGCCACACCGGCTGCAACATGGAGCGGATGCTCTGAGCACTGGCCTGCTTCCGGCTCTCCTGGAACCCCAGCTGCCCCTTCCCCAGGACTGGCTGAAGGGGCTTTGGCGGCAGCCTGCTTTGCTCCCGCGCCCCCCCCCCCCGCCCCCTGCCTGCTGCAGGGAGTCCATCTATCCCTCATCTATCCCTCAATAAACTTTGCCACCGCTTCCACTTACCGTCTTTGAACTCATTTTTCGACTTTGCAGGACAATGAACATCAACAGGACCTACCTCTTGAAATCACTGCAGAAATTACAACCTGGAAGGAAACTGGAGGGAGGACAAGCGAAAACAGTCAGCTAACTCGGTGGCTGCACGCCAGTGGAGCCCAGGACCATTTCACCAAACAAAGCAGCATTATCAGATCAGGAGCTGCTTTGGAGCTGCCTGTACTAGGCAGGATTAAGCTGCTTCAGAATTCCCTAGGACACTCTGACAGCTGTTTTTATTTAAATATTCCTTGCTTTATGAGCGATACCTAAAGAAACTGTGAAGACGCAACTTGCTTTCGACAACTTTAGAGGAAAACTGATCCCACCCTATCTGCCACCAGCTTGAAGTCACACTGGGTCACAGGTCACCTTGAAAAGTGGGTCACAGGTCACCTTGAAAAGTGGATTTCACACAGAATTGAGTGACTGACTCCCAGCAATCGCTTTAAACATCTAGAGATTGCAATCAGAACGAAGACTCTCTGGCTGTTAATTTCAGCGAATTGATGAGTTACAGCCCGCTCCGATAATTTGAGGAAAGAAGGGAAGAAATATACCATTGTCACTGTCACTATGAGATACATCCAAACCTCTAAAGAATTTTTATGAGTTTATTTTAGCCAAAAGGATGGCAATTACCGGAAAGCAAAGTCTCAACAGATTGAGAAAATGCTCCAGAGACTGGCAAAGTCAAAGCAGAAGACATAAGGGGGTTACATGAAATCCACTGGTGACGGATCCAGGAAGCAGGAGGAAGCAAAGTGGGGAAATAGCTAGGACCGGGTAGAAAGTGAGCTGGAGACACGCATGCTTCTCACACTGCGGCCCGGATAGTTAGCATACCGATTATACCGATTATAGCGGAGAGGAGGGCGCAGGGGCCGGGCAACCACAGGGGTCTGTGCTCGCCTGCTCCGGGAGTCTGCGCCCTGAGGGTCTGGAGGAGATTCCTCTGAGATTCCCAAGGAATGTCTGTCAAGACGGACCTCTGTGGAGGAAGCTGCAGGCCTGGGACGGACTACCCGCCTGACTTGCTGCTAGTTGGGCAGTTTCACGTTCAGACCCTCCTCTGTGGTCACTTTCGGTCTCTGCGTGCGGGCCTCCCCTGAGCTTGTCGTCACACTACTGCCATGTGTAACATCTCTCTCAAGAAGAAAGAAAAGGTGGGAGGCAGAGAGCAGACATTCTGCGAGGATTTCGATGTAAAGTGGAACCAGAGGGGATGAAACGAAGACTCGCGCACGTGCCCTCAGAGAAACTTGAGAACAGGTGTCGGGGGCAGAAATTGAACAGTGGGGACCAGCCGTAGTTATAAGAAATATTAATCATGCTCTGTTAACCGTGACGGTTCTCTTTGATTAGAGAAAGCACTAACCTGGCTGGGAGCTGCACGCCCCAGGACGTGGAGCTCACGGAATGCAGTCCATCCTCCTGTCCCGAGAACTGCCTGCCACCACGGGAAGACAACAACCTCGCGGCTGGACAGTCCGGTCCCGAGGCACCGCCCTTTGCGAGCCCAGCCCCCCAGCCCGCATTGCCTGTAACCGGTATACCTGGCCGCTTCCCCATGCCTGTGATTCCTACTTTCCTGTGTAATCTCTGTGCTTTACCCCATCGAGGCAGCTGGCCTGTGGGGAGGGGAGAGCAGATTTGCGTGGATGGCCGCCTGCTCTCCCTGCTGCCGCAGGATTGCAATAGACGCTCATATAGGATTTGACCCTGTCTCTGCTGAATTGGACTTCCTCCTGCACTGCACCTGGAGGCCCCTTGTTGTCTGGTGGGACAGGGACACTTATTTCGAGCCAACGACTGACGTGCAGAGAAACAGAACTTCCCCTGACCGGCGAACGGCCCCAAGAACCCTCCTCATCCTGAGCCAGCCACCTTCCCGCGGGACTCTGGCTGCACCCCTAGGCACCCCTCCTCGTACGTGCGGCCCCCGAGCCCTCAGTGCCTCCCTGCGGCTTGCTGCACTGCGCGGTTCCCAACTGCACTTCCTCTGCCTATTCCTGAATGTGCTCCATTTCTGGGCATTTGAGCCTGCCTCGGTTTACCTCTTTATTTAGGTTGACAATGTGGGCGGAACAGAGCACTGTGACATTGGTGAGGAAATTCCAGATCCTGGGTTGGGCAATTCTGTAAGGAGAACTACAAAACTTGGCAAAACATGATGCATCGTTCAAACTGTAAAGCGTGCCATGCGTGTTTGGAGACTTGGCCTTGTTAACGGGGACGGTAAAAGCTGGTGTTGGTGGTGAGGTGCAGGTGGAATTACAGGATAATTGGCAGTGCTTCATAGCGACTACCACCTACTGTGTTTGGGAGGGATGGTGAGCGGACTAGAATGTTGAGCTCTGGACCCTCCTGTCTGAAACCTCAGCTCAGACACACGCGAGGAGGACTTCCTCCTGCACTGCACCTGGAGTAGGACTTCCTCCTGCACTGCACTGGAGGAGGACTTCCCCCTGCACTGCGCCTGGCGGAGGACTTCCCCCTGCACTGCGCCTGGAGGAGGACTTCCCCCTGCACTGCGCCTGGAGGAGGACTTCCTCCTGTAGTGCACCTGGAGGAGGACTTCCTCCTGCACTGCGCCTGGAGGAGGACTTCCCCCTGCACTGCGCCTGGAGGAGGACTTCCCCCTGCACTGCGCCTGGAGGAGGACTTCCCCCTGCACTGCGCCTGGAGGAGGACTTCCTCCTGCACTGCGCCTGGAGGAGGACTTCCCCCTGCACTGCACCTTGAGGAGGACTTCCTCCTGCACTGCACCTGGAGTAGGACTTCCTCCTGCACTGCACCTGGAGGAGGACTTCCTCCTGCACTGCGCCTGGAGGAGGACTTCCCCCTGCACTGCGCCTGGAGGAGGACTTCCCCCTGCACTGCGCCTGGAGTTGTACTTCCGCCTGCACTGCGCCTGGAGGAGGACTTTCCCCTGCACTGCGCCTGGAGGAGGACTTCTCCCTGCACTGCGCCTGGAGGAGGACTTCCTCCTATACTGCACTGGAGGAGGACTTCCTCCTGCACTGCACCTGGAGGAGGACTTCCTCCTGCACTGCACCTGGAGGAGGACTTCCTCCTGCACTGCACCTGGAGGAGGACTTCCCCCTGCACTGCACCTGGAGGAGGACTTCCCCCTGCACTGCACCTGGAGGAGGACTTCCTCCTGCACTGCACCTGGAGGAGGACTTCCTCCTGTACTGCACTGGAGGAGGACTTCCTCCTGCACTGCACTGGAGGAGGACTTCCTCCTGTACTGCACTGGAGGAGGACTTCCTCCTGCACTGCACCTGGAGGAGGACTTCCTCCTGCACTGCACTGGAGGAGGACTTCCTCCTGTACTGCACTGGAGGAGGACTTCCTCCTGTACTGCACCTGGAGTAGGACTTCCTCCTGTACTGCACCTGGAGGAGGACTTCCTCCTGCACTGCACTGGAGGAGGACTTCCTCCTGCACTGCACCTGGCGGAGGACTTCCCCCTGCACTGCACCTGGCGGAGGACTTCCCCCTGCACTGCGCCTGGAGGAGGACTTCCTCCTGTACTGCACTGGAGGAGGACTTCCTCCTGTACTGCACTGGAGGAGGACTTCCTCCTGTACTGCACTGGAGGAGGACTTCCTCCTGCACTGCACTGAAGGAGGACTTCCTGCTGCACTGCACTGGAGGAGGACTTCCTACTGCACTGCACTGGAGGAGGACTGCCCCCTGAACTGGACCTGGAGGAGGACTTCCCCCTGCACTGCGCCTGGAGTAGGACTTCCCCCTGCACTGCGCCTGGAGTAGGACTTCCTTCTGTACTGCGCCTGGAGGAGGACTTCCCCCTGTACTGCGCCTGGAGGAGGACTTCCCCCTGTACTGCACCTGGAGGAGGACTTCCCCCTGCACTGCGCCTGGAGGAGGACTTCCCCCTGCACTGCACCTGGCGGAGGACTTCCCCCTGCACTGCACCTGGAGGAGGACTTCCCCCTGCACTGCGCCTGGAGGAGGACTTCCTCCTGTACTGCACCTGGAGGAGGACTTCCTCCTGTACTGCGCCTGGAGGAGGACTTCCTCCTGTACTGCGCCTGGAGGAGGACTTCCTCCTGTACTGCACCTGGAGGAGGACTTCCTTCTGTACTGCGCCTGGAGGAGGACTTCCTCCTGTACTGCACTGGAGGAGGACTTCCTCCTGTACTGCGCCTGGAGGAGGACTTCCTCCTGTACTACAGCGCCGTCACACGGGCTGTGACTAGGGAAGACAGGTAGCATCTCGGGATCCCTTACACCCCCAGGACTAGGGCTCCAGTCTGTTGTCTCCCAGAAAAGGAAGGTCGGCGGGGTTCAGTTGGGTTATATGCCTTCCGCCAGGTACATGGACAGTCACTGTGAGCATTCATAGCCTCTCCAAGAGGGAGAAAAATATTACAAACCAGATCGGAACTAAAAACTGAAAGCTAAGGAGCAAGTGTTACCAGGAAACCCCAGGTGGGCTCGGGCTGCCTGTCGCCTTGTCCAGTAACGAAGACTGGGTTGAATCACAGAAGGCGATTATCGAGAAGGCCAGCAACCAAGAAGACAGCGCCCTTAGAAGCATTCGAGTTCTGTCTTCCAGCAACGTGCAGCGGACAGGATTATTAAGGGCGAGGCTGGGAACGGAATGCTGCTACGTGCGGCCCTGGGGGTCCGCAGACGTCCGCTATTGTCCTTGTCATCAGGCGATGAGATGATGTTGACGAGATAATGTTTTGGCTCCTGGTGGGTCGGCCTGACCCTGCTTGTCGGGTCTGCTTGCTGGATTCACAGCTGAGTCACCTATTCAATTGCTTCGCACAGGCCTTGAAAAGGAAACTTAAGAAAAACTTAACCCCCTCTTCACATATAAGAAACTTAATGCCCTGTTCACATAAGTGTATGTGTTAAGATTTAAAATGATATGATTACTTTTCAGATTAATGCAGGTGCTCTATCCATCAGATTGTAAGTTCCCCTATCACAAGCAGAGCTATAGAAAAACCAAATAGGGCCTTTTATATTCTCAAATGTTCGGTGCTTTAACCAGAACCTCCCACATCAGCATCCTGTGGAGCCGGGCAGAGAGGGCTGCCTGTGTGGTGGCCGCCTGTGTGATGGCCGCCTGTGTGGTGGCCGCCTGTGTGGTGGCCGCCTGTGTGGTGGCCGCCTGTGTGATGGCCGCCTGTGTGGTGGCCGCCTGTGTGGTGGCCGCCTGTGCGGTAGCCGCCTGTGACCGCCTGTGTGGTGGCCGCCTGTGTGGTGGCCGCCTGTGTGATGGCCGCCTGTGTGATGGCCGCCTGTGCGGTAGCCGCCTGTGACCTCCTTTGTGATGGCCGCCTGTGTGGTGGCCGCCTGTGTGATGGCCGCCTGTGTGATGGCCGCCTGTGCGGTAGCCGCCTGTGACCGCCTGTGTGGTGGCCGCCTGTGTGGTGACCATCTGAGCCATTGCGAGACCCAGGTGGACCCGCAGCTTTGCCTCTGATGACTTCCATGTGAACGTTCTCGACTGACGTCCCGTCCCAGTAACGTACTCAGACAAAGTGGCTTTGCGCTCCGCTCTGTCAGCTTAGTCTAAGGTGACCAGATTTTAACATTGGTAAAGCGGGACACCATTGACCGGGGTTTTTGTTGTTTTTTGTTTTGTTTTGTTTAATATATTTTTTAATTGATTTTTTACAGAGAGGAAGAGAGAGGGATAGAGAGTTAGAAACATCGATGAGAGAGAAACATCGATCAGCTGCCTCCTGCACACCCCCTACTGGGGATGTGCCCGCAACCAAGGTACATGCCCTTGACCGGAATCGAACCTGGGACCCTTGAGTCCGAAGGCCGACGCTCTAGCCACTGAGCCAAACCTGTTTCGGCCCGGGGGCGGGGGGGGTGTTCTTGATTAAAAATTTGGTCTGTATTGTAATCACTTTTGTTTTTTTTAATAAAAGGAAATTCACTTCTTAGATCATCGTTGAATTTGCATCCTCTTTTCTTACTCATTATGTTAAAAATCTAAAAAAAATAATTTAAAATTATATTATAAATTATTATATACATATTGCTTAAAAACACAGTAAGTAGGTACATAATTACATGAACATATTTTATTGTTAGTTTATAAATTAAATTAATTTGATTGTTATAAAGTAACTATATTTTAAAAATTATTTTAATCCTATATTTCTTTCTAAATAATAACAATACTAACTTGTATTATTTTTCCTCTGAATTTGCCGTAACGTAAGTCGTAAGTGTCACTTTCAAGGCCGGTGCTAGACTTTTTGCCGCCACTATAAAATATAAATAATACGAGTACTGTCTGCTAAATTCAAGAAAATTTATGTATTTATGAAATAAATAAGTAAATAACTTACCTAAATTATCTGAATAGCTGATTTGTAATGACATCACTTGTTTAACTAGCTTACTAGCACGCAGTACGATGTGTATCGTCTGAGAGACAGTTACAAAATGTTTTCGTCGTTGCCAATCCCCAAAAATGCCATTGTTCATTAAGTCCAAACAATGGTGGTCGAATTCTAACAACTGATCAACAACGCGGACTTTGATAAGCAGTTCTCGATAATCAGTTCTCAACAATTATTTGTTATTATTGAAGTTTAACATTATAAAATTAACAAAAATAATTTAAAACTCATATCCTGGCTAAAGAGCCACATGGCCGCCAAAAACCGTATATTCCCTTCCCGTTCTCCCACTGTTTCCTAGCTTGTCGTGCATTCTTTCCAAAAATCGGGACTTTTTTAAAACGCCGCGGGATGCGGGACAAACTGTTAAAAATTGGGACTGTCCCGCCAAAAGCAGGACGTCTGGGCACCTTAGCTTAGTTGCAGGAAAAATCAAAATGGAAAGAACAAGAGGCCCAGGACAGCCGGTGGCTGCTGAGTGTGAAGCAAGAGCACAGAATTCTTGGGCGCAGGAAGCCTCTTCAGACACAGCCGGCGACACGGCTGCTTCGCTGGGGGGGGACACAAAGCACACAGCGTGCCGGCAGGTGGGGGGGGGGGGGAGGAGGGAAGCACGCTGTGAGGGGCCGGCTGATGGCGGCCTGGTGTGCAGCCTCCTGAGCACAGGCTGCCCTGCTGGAGAGGGAGCCCCTGCTGGGCTCCGGTGAGCCGTCTTCCAGGCCTGTGGTAACTCTGTCCGTTGGGGGTAATTTAGTCAATCGTCCACATACTAGAAACAAGCCTGGCTCTCCTCCGGCTGCCCAGCGCCCCGCTGTCCGCCCGCGCTCACCACCACGTGGGACTTCGCGGCCTCTCCCTCCCTCTCTCCTACTGGACAGGAGCACGTGAGCGCACTTTTCCAGAGTAAGAAGGTATGCGCGGTCAGTCCTGCGCCCGTTCTGGTTCAACTGTCAGATCAGTTGCTTCACTTAAGCCTCATAAAGCGTTAGAACAGTGGGCACTGTTAGCTCTCTCACTGCAGCAGGAAGGACATTGGAACTCAGAGACGTCCCTGCCTGATTTCTCAAAGAAAGCTGGGGACCAGGACACCGGCGAGGTGACCCCAGGCAGCCGGAGCCCAGGGGCCCTGCTCACATCTTGTGCTGCGCCAGCTCCGAAGCTCTGGGTTATGGCCGAGGATACTGTAAGGGTTAATGTTTACTGTGTGGTTACTGTGTGCTGCCAATGGACAGCAGCCCCTTTACATTTATTATTTTTTTTAAATATGTTTTTATTGATTTTTAGAGAGAGAAGAAAGGAGAGGGAGAGAGAGAGAGAAACATTGATGAGAGAGAAACATCAACATGGATCGGCTGCCTCCTGCACCCCCTACTGGGGATCGAGCCTGCCACCCGGGCATGTGCCTTGACCAGGAATCAAACCATGGCCTCTTGGTGCACGGGTTGACACTCAACCACTGAGCCACCAGGCTGGGCAAGCCCTTTACATTCAGTAACTCAATCCTTTTCACAAACCTAAGAGGCACTACTACTATTATCCCCTCTTGGTAGATGAGGAAGGGGGCAAAGAGGCAGGTACAGAGGCAGGATAGAACCCCGCTCTCCGGCCCCAGAGTTCTCAGCACTGACCATGGTGTGATATACAGGTCCCAAGGCTAGGGAGTTGGGTCCGTGGGAGCTGGTCCTGCCCCAGACACGTGCTCCTCCCGCGGCACTGAGCCTGCGCAGGCCCTGGTCACTGAGGGTCACCTTGGCCTTCGCCCCGGCAAAAGGCACTAGCTGCTGTGCTCATGGAACAAGGCTCAGTGGGAGGGGCAGCTAAGCACGGTTTGACTGTTTCCCAGCAAAGAAGTACGAACAGGCAACGGACGGGGTTTTCAGTGCCTGATAGAGTGCACCTGAAGAGATTTATTTTTTCTTGGCCCCAGGTTCCAAACACGGATCTGTGAAATAAAGATGTTGTCTTTCGTGTACCTCACAGGCTCGGAGACGGCCCAGAGACGGCGAGGGGCCCACAGCGTCCGAGGCTCAGCGCTCAGCTGGTCCATCCTTGGGACTCCCAGGCTTCCGGGGCCTCTCTCCACGGGCCTGGGCAGCTGAAATCCTCGTCGCCTTCTGCTACTCTTCTTCTAAAGTCATTCTGTGGTCTTAGTGCTACTTCTCCTCCAGCCACTAGTGATGGCTAACTGAGCACCGGCCGCACAGCAGGAAGCGCCAGGGGCTGGGGCAACGTGAGCGGCCCCATGGCTGCTGCTCTCTTGGAATGGACCGCTTGGCAGTGCCTGGCCACTGGGCACGGGACGTTTGAGGGACATGAGCCATCGCACCTGCCTCCAAGCTCTACTTGCACTCGGTGCTCAGAGCCAAGCATTGCTTGTTCACGTCTCAACGAGAGAAGACTGTCTACCTCCCAGCGTCACCGTCGGGCCAGCACATGGCAGGTACAATTCCTGTCTGCTGAGGAGGACAGCAGATCAGGAGCGAGGAAGGGAGGGGGAGGAGGGAAGTAAGATGGAAAAGACTGAAGGAGACAATGAGCTGGAAGGCATCCGGGTTCTGAGCAGGTGGAAACCTCGGATTCCCCCAATTTGGCTGGAGAGAAGTCACCTCGAGGAACATGAAAAACAGGAGAAAAACATGGAGATATCAGAGTCAGATTGTGGACTCCCTTAATGAAAGATCGAGGCATTTGTTTGGCTATTAAATATCTTTAATGTTACTTTTCAATTACAGTTTATATTTACTATTATTTTGTATTAGTTTCAGGTGTACAGCACAGTGGTTAGGCAATCGTATACTGTACAAAGTGTTCCCCCAATATTTCCTGTACCCGCCTGCCCCATACACAGTTACTACAATATAACTGACTATGTGTACTTTACATCCCAGGCCTGTTCTGTAACTACCGATTTGCACATCTTAATCCCTTCCCCTTTTCACCCATCTCCCAACTCCCCTCTGGCCACCATCCGTCTATCAGTCTGTGTCTATGAGTCTATTTCTATTTTGTTTGTTTTGTTCTTTAGATTCCACATATAAGTGAAATCACATGGTATTTATCTTTATCTGACTGACTTATTTCACTTAGCATAATACCCTCTATTTATACTGTATTGTTCCAAATGGTATGATACTATTCTTTTTTATGGCGAGTAATATTTCATTGGAATTCTCTCTGGAAAAAATTCATCTTAAACTCCATAAGGAGAGAAATCTGTTTGCCAGTGACACATCCAAAGCATCTGAAAAAAGCCTAGCACCCTACAATTCCCAGATTTGCTGTTGAATGAAGAGAAGATGCATTTGCTCTAGAAAGCCCCTTGGGATGAGAAGGGTTGGCAGTTGCTTTTGAAAACAATGTTACCAAATTCTTGCCCAGACACAAGGTTCATTTTTTGTCCATACTTCAGCAATGGGCAGCCGAAATCATCATGGTCATTCCTCATTCAAAGAAAGAACCTAGAAATATACTAGTATATGGGGTGGTCAGGAGTGAAGCAAAGGAAAAACTAACTTAAGAAACACAATTCTGTTTAATTTACCTCACCCGGAAAAATGTTGACACTGCTGGTAAACTTTGCCAGGTGCAGTTTTCAGAAAGAGTCACTCAGAACACAAAACCACTTCTCTCAACACAAAGGGCAGTTATTTTTGTAAAGAACTCTGCACAAGTCTGGGCCTCGGACCTGACGGGTTCTCACAGGAGACTTTCACTCCTGGTTCCCCCTAATCCTTTCATCGTGTTCTATGATTTTGTTCCAAGTAATTTCGCTTTGACACTGTTTTGTATTCTAATACAGGACTTTATTAGCTGGGCTTGCTCAGCGAGTCTTAACTTTCTTCTCTTCTACCTCAACAAGTATGATGACTGATGTTCAAAAGTGTGAGGCCTTCACATGAGGGGATCTATAGTTATGTACAACCTCAAGGTGAAACCAAGATACCACCAACCTCTACTCTTTCAGGAAAGCATACATGCTATGCATTGATTGTTTGTGTTGCCCAAAATAATTCATATGTTGAAGCCCCAACCCCCCAAATTAGGAGGATTAAGAGATGGGGCCTTGGGGAAATAATTGGTGTCGTGAGGGCAGATAGTGAGTGGGATTCATGCCCTTATAAGCAAACATGAGAGAGCTGACCTCCATCCCGGCTAGGAAGGTGCCTATGTGCAAGCCAGGAGCTGGGCCTTCCCCCAACACAGAATGAACCTGCTGGCTCCTGACTCTTGGACTTCCCAGCCTCCAGATGGTAAGAAATAAGTGTCTGTTGTTTCAGCCACCCAGCCTATGGTATTTGTTATAGCAGCTGGAGCTGACTGAGACATCTATAAACTAATACTTTCAGTGGGAATAACATCATAGGGATAAACTTGAATAATTTCTAATTATTGATCATCTATTACAGTCATGTATTGCTTAATGACATCATTAGGCAATTCTGTTGTTCAAACATCAGGTGTCCCTTTACAACCTGGGTGGTACAGCCTATGGGCACCTAGGCTGTATGGTTCCTATTGCTCCTGGGTGACACACCTCATGCCGGTGACTATGCTGAATACTGTAGGCAACTGTAACACATTGGTATGTATTCATGTATGTAAACAGGTCTAAACATGGGTAATAGCACCATAAAAACACGTTACTATTTTGTACCCCCTATTTCATCAGGTACGTAAATGCCGACTTTGGTTGTTACCAGAGCAGAAGTTAGATTCCAAGCAGAGCCGCTGGCCAAGGGGCTTCAATAGACTGAGAAGGACAAGAGTCTGCTTCCGGTGTGTCTGCTCGCGCACCTCCCCGCCCCTCCTCCTCGGCAGTGAAGAGCTACTTAAAAAGCACTTTCTGAGGACGCTGAGGCAGTTACTCAGATGCTCTTTATAAATCAAGGAAGGCCGGGGTCACTGTCAGCACCTTGGAAACTATTTGAATGTCGAGCCCAGTGGGCTTGATTACTCATTTCATCAGGAGGCAGTCTGATGATAAATGTATCCATTAAGGAAGGACTAGTCAATTATACCGAAATAGTGGGCAGCCTTCACATTCAACAGAAATGCCAAACCACTTATTCATGCAATCACCCTCTTTGATGCACCTACACTCATTTTGAATATCACCATGGAAACCATGCAAACTGTCCTTCGTGAGATGCGGTGGGGCTTTTAAAAGTACATTTTAAATCACCTGCTAACAATTGCCTTCAAACCAAAAGCTCTAGAAACAGTTGTTCTCCCTTTTAGGACCCTAAGCATAATTAATGTAATTCCGTTACCTAATAAAAAGCAGTGAGAGGCTTTTGAATAAGACGTTTCGGCCTTACCTTGCTTTTATAAAGAGCTTTCTTTAGATGGAACAAATATGAATAGGCTCGCTGCTCTTTGTTCTGTTTGTCTTTCTGGTTTCCAAACTAAGACAAAATGAAAATTCACTGGATACATGGGTCATCGGAGTTCAAGTTATTTCAAACTGAAACAGGAAATCTCATGAGAAACTAGTGATCTTTTTCTGAAGAAGAAAACATCTGGGAATAAACTGTGGGTCAACATGTTTTTGTGTTTTAGAGCCGCAGGCAGCGCTGCGGCACCCGATTCCCTCTGTTTGAGGTGCATGGCCGGGCTGCGGGTCCAGCCAGCATTGTGGTAAGCTGATGGAACCTCCCGGGCCCTGAGGCCACAGGACTGCGCTCTGGGGGCCCCTCTGTGTTAAGCATCTAGTTGGGCTGCACAAGGTAATTGTTCACGATGCCCAGGCAGTGAGAAACATGGCAAGAAGGAAGCTATATTCTCAGTCCATGTTCAGTCCAGGCAGAGCCCAGTTCACAGTGCATCTGAGGAGCTGAGAAGTCACAAGGGAGGAAAGGCTATGATGTCGTCTTAGTTTCTGATGAACTAAGTTGGTTTTCAACTTCAGCTGCACCAGGCATGCTTTGAAAAAATAATGAGTTTTAATCCACACCGCCTGGTAATTGCACCGATGTGGTTAGGGTATGACCCGGGCATCTCTCTGAGCAACCACTTGCATGTCATCTCTCTCCAAAGTGCTCAGTAAGACCAAAGAGTCCAATTCAACAGTCTCAAAGGGTAGGAAACAAGGAAGTACAGTCAGTCCTGGCCAGTGGGGCTCAGTGGTTGAGCATCATCCCATGCACCAAAAGTTTGTAGGTTTGATTCCCAGTCAGGGCACATGTCTGGGTTGTGGGCTCCATCCCCACAGGGGGCATGCAGGAGGAAGATGGTCCATGCTTCTCTATCATATTGATGTTTCTCTCTTCCTCTCCCTTCCTCTCTCTCTAAAAATTAATTTAAAAAATCTTAAAGAAAGTATGGTCAGGCCACTAGCCAAGATCTGCTTCTAATGTTGCAATACTTCCTCAGGGTACACAGGGATTCTTAATCCCTTCAACTATGGTATTTCTTGGCAACTGGGTTGAAATTGCCAAGTGGGAGTGCTGTTAGTGCTCATCTCTCATACACACAGTCATTCACTCAAGGGCAGCCTCTGCTCTATTAGTCCTCCTCTCTGGCCTTGACATTGAACTCGGGTCAGCTCAGGCAAAACCCTTTTTTGTGATGCGTGTCTTCTAGGGGCCCCTGCTAACCTGTCAGGAACACAGCAGTCCATCGACTACTCCGACTACTCTGAACCTTCAGGGACAGGCTTTGGGATCAATACCACTTCCTATGAAATGGCTCTTTCCCCCAAAGATAAAGCGAAAGGTTCAAATGGATGTTTGTAGAATATACTTAATTTCACCCTCAGATCCTTTATATCTCAGATCCTTGCAAAGCTGATCCTTAGGATATCTGCCTCACCTATTTTTTAATTAAAAGGACCATTGATGACTAACACTAAACAAATAAAATCAATGAAAGGGTGATTCAACTTCCACATCTCTAAGAATAGAGACTGTTAGCAGCAGCATTTTTTAAATATTGAATTTTTAGAGTGAGAGGAAGGGAGAAGGGGAGAGAGATAAAATCAATGTGAGAGTGAAACATTGATTGGCTGCCTCCCATATGCCCTCCTCCCTCCACCAGGGATCAAGCCTGCAACCTTTCAGTGCAAGGGATGACACCCAACCAACTGAGCCACACCAGCCAGGGCAGCAGCAGCTTTTAAATGGTGATTCTCTCACATAAAAATTACCAAAATAAAGCCAGTCCAGAAAACCATAAACTTTGAAATGCTCTCTCCTGTGGTTTGGCATTAATATAACCAATTTGTCAACTGCAAAATTACTCTCCTATACAGAGTAATTCTATTCTTCAAAATAATGGTGTTCTCTAATTTGTTTTAATTTGGAAGAAAAATTTATTATTATAGATACAGGGATATACTCATAAAAATATTTCTGAGCCCTAGCCGATTTGGCTTAGTGGATAGAGTGTTGGCTTGAGGACTGAAGGGTCCCAGGTTTGATTCCAGTCAAGGGCACATGCCCGGGTTGCAGGCTCAGTCCCCAGTAGGGGGTTTGCGGGAGGTAGCCAATCAATGATTCTCTTTCATCATTGATGTTTCTATCTCTCTCTCCCTCTCCCTTCCTTTCTGAAATCAAGAAAAAAAGAATATAAAAAAATATATATATATATATATATATATTTCTGAGAAAATTGTGTTGATGTCACAGTCATTTATGAAAACAATGTCAGCAAGCTTGAGACTAGATTTGCCTTTCTCATTTTGCTTTTACATGATTTTATGTGTACATAATGATGTCATAAATTGCTTATAACTGTATTTGGTTCTTTTTTCACCTTGGAATTTTATCTGTTTTAATTAATTTGTTGAAGTAAAACAATAGTACACATTTAGCGACTGTTTGGCCCTGGAACGCGTGCACTGAGTGGAGTAGCTCTCATGTCAATTGAACAATAAAGAACTAGGGCTCATGGAACGCTTCTGCATTTACATTTAAAATTTGTGGAGACAGCCCTGCTGGTGGCTCAGGCGGTTAGAGTATCATCCTGATACACCAAGGTTGTGGGTTTGATCCGGGTCAAGGCACATACAAGAAGCAACCAATGAATGCATGAATATGTGGAACATCAATTCAAGGTCTCTCTCTCTCTTCTTCTTCTTCTTCTCCCTCCCTCCTCTCTCTCGCTAAAAATCAATTTAAAAGTTAAAAACATAAGATACAAAATACATAAAGTCTGTGGGGGACAGGAAACTACCAGGCTGGCTTTTGAAGATATCAATATCAATAGCATATGTTTAGCTCTTCAGTGTATTTTCCTTTCAAATGGTTATTTTGATAAAATTTTGGCTTCGGTGGTTGTGTGGCAGGATACTAAGAAGCTAGGAAAATCCCTGGCCAAGTGAAATGGGGAAACGAGACAAGGAAACTGAACGAGGCCAAGCCGTGTGAGCAGCCAGCAGCCGGCGTGGGAGCTGCAAGACCTTATCTTCCCCAACCAAGGGCACTTTGAGGGCAAATGGTTCATACCCTCCTCCTTATCCAGAGAACACAGCTTAAATCACCCTGGCCTGGGAAATAGAGAACAACGATACAGTTAATGCCATTTGTGCCAGCTAAACCCAAGGACAGATATCACTGGGGGGTGTTAGGCAAAAGATAGCTATTAGGGCTAGAGGAGGGGAAGAGGGAAAGAAGGGGGAGTTTTCTTTCACCCACTAAACAAAGAAGTCAGCTGCCTTAGGACTTGCCAAACAAGATGGCCAGATGTATGTACCAACATTCCGAGATAAGCCACAATGTAGAAGGGAACTGTGAAACCTATAGAGGGAAGGGTAGAAAACCTCGGGAACCCCCACCGGGCGTGTGCTCAGACTGAGTTGCCCGCTTGTGCTTTATGCCAGGTGTAGACTTAATAAATTCACTTGCTTTGCTTCAGCACTGCTGTCTATCACTCATCTGATCTTCCTTGTGAGACTGAGAAGAGGTGAGGAGGGGATAGCCCCAGCCTCCCACTCAGGGGGCTGATGGGTAACAGTTGGGATAAAGAGGGGAGGGAGGGAGATTTTTATTTTAACCAGATAGTTGTGTCCTTTCAGCCTAGAGAGAATCGCAGGTCAGGGGCATGGGGAGAGTGCTGCAGATAACACAAAGGGCTGTGAATACACTGTTTTCAGGCAATGGCAGGTCTAGGTTTTAAGGACAATCATTCGCAATGTCTCTTTCATCAGTGACTAGGAGATCTAGTTGGTTCACTAGCTATTGCCCAATACATTGAGAACTATGGATGTAATAAAAATAGAAAGCAAGACTTGGCCCTTTTTTGATGGCACTTAACTTTTATTCGGGCAGCAATAAAACTCTGCAGCAGTCAGAAAGCTTTACAAGAGCGCTTGGCAAGTGCAAACGCTTTGCTACAAGCTCTCAGGAAAGAAGTCTCCGCCAATGCGTCAATGTAAGTCGTCCGCATTTGCTAGTGACCACATTCACTTAGCTGCACAGGTTTTAGCGGGGGCGGGGGGCGGGGGCGGGGAGGACTAAGTAAAAGCAAAACGAAAGGCAATTGGAAACCTACTGAGGAAGAAGCTTACACCGCTTTCTCACACAGTGCTGTCCTAGAACTGTTAGCTGCAAGCGTGAGGCACTGCCCTAGACCAGGCTCCGGGCAGTCTTCAGGCCAAGTATTACACTGTATTATATCTCAGAAATCACTTAACCTTTTGCACTCGGATGTCGAGTGTGACTCGACATGGTTAGCATTAAATCCCAAGTAGAAGAAAAAAGCAAGTGAGTGAAAAGGGTTAAAATACCTTCACTGTAGCTAGAGATTTTATGAAACAAACGAAGAACATTATCTTTGTCTTTCTAACCACGGGTCTTTCTACAGCGTGGCAACCGCCTCATGAACACGATGCCACGTCTCACCTGGTGCAGAAAGGTGGATGCTGGGCTGGGTAATATTTTTATAAACAGTTGAGTTTCCATCCATCTTAGACAAGGTTAGCACCATCCAAGGCAGTCTCGTCACACAGAATTATAAGTGTCATTGGTTTCTTGAATTAACTCTGTGAGTGCGCTCTGTGTGTAGCTATAGCTCTCTGTGACTACAGAATTCAATAAGGAGATTTATTTATTTTTATTTTTATTGATTGCTTTTTTTTTTTTTTTTGAGAGAGAAACATTGATTTGTTGTTCCACTTATTTACACACTCCTTGGTTGCTTCTTGTATGTGCCCTGATTGGGGATCAAACCCACAATCTTGGCCTATAGGGATGACACTCTAACCAACTGAGCTACCTGGCTAGAGCCTAATAATGAGATTTAAAAAGACTTTAATTGAAATTCAAATTTCCCAATCAGAAATGTATGGTGAAGGTGAGTTTGTGTCTTAGGGATATTATTGAATACTAGGGGCCCGTTGCAGGAAGATTCCTGCAAGCGGCCACCAAGGCAGCCTCAGGCCCCCCGCCCCGCCCCGCCCTGCCCGCGCTTTCCCTCTGGCAGCCGCCTTGCTTTCTGATTTTCCTCCCTCTTCCTTCTATGCTGTCTTCAGTCTTCACTCCTCTCTCCCTCAGCATATGCAAATTAACCGCCATCTTTGTTGGGTTAATTTGCATACTCGCTCTGATTGGCTGTGGGCATAGCCAAGGTACGGTCAATTAGCATTTTCCTCTTTTATTAGTGTAGATTCCTCTCCCATATTTCAGATATTTGGGGAGCTCCATTAACTTTAGGACTGTCCTCTCACTGATTTTACTGAACAATTGCAAAAGTGATCCATGCTGCAGGTAACACGAGAGAATGAGCATTCCTGATTTATCAAATGGTTGTGAGGATAACTGTAGGCACAGGAATCCCACACCAAATCCTCATGGTAGGTTGTATTGAATAAGCTTTACTGTACAGCCGTCTACAGTGAGCCGAGCATGGCTCACTTCCCCTCCGCGTGGCTCCATAAAGCTTTATCCTAATTTCACAAAGAGGGAGCTAAGCATGAGAGATTAAGCAATCTGCTCGGAGTGTGCAGCAGGGCAAATATGTGAAGGTAATTTGATTCCAATGCCCATATCATGTTTAACATTGTAGAAAAATATCATGACAAAGTCCTCACATAATTAAGGTATTATTGTCCCTAAGTATTCAGTGCCACTCCCGGGGAAAGGTTTGATTTCCCGGCCTCACTGATGTCAGGTGTGGCCATGTGGTTTCCTCGGGCCAGTTAAATGTTCCGTTTCCCAGCCGTGGCTCTGAGAGCCACACGTTGTTTGCCATGACCCCGTCCCTGCCGTGGGCCGCAGTGGCCCAGGGAGGAGCTGCTCTGTCCACAGAGACCAGGACACAATGGACACCCAGCAGGAGCTGGAATGACACGAGTTTGTGGTTCTAGTCCCTGAGGTTTTGAGATGTGGGGTGACCTAGCCTCCACTGACACAGAAATCAGTGCCTACACACACAGCCCCTAAAACATGTGGCAATGACTTTAAAGCCAGGCTGTGGGAGAAAGGAACAGTCCCTCAAGGTTGGCCCAAGGCAATCCGTGTGATGAGCTATTTCATGTAATGTGGCCTCTAGTCGCCTGCAGAGCAATGGAGAGCTGCTCATGAGCTTGCGGCTCTGGGCCGAGAAGGTGGCGGCGTCCTGAGCGCCTCGGGATGGCACTACAGGGTCATGGACAGAGGCGCGCAGAAAGCCGGGGCCAGAGCCTAGGAACGGGGGAGAGGAAGCAGGAAAGCCAGACATGCAGGAACCTGCAGGGTGGGAAGAGGCCCCATCCTGGACCAGAGCCCGTGAATGACGAAACAGAGCTGGCCTTCGGATGGCAAAGGGAGCCACGTAAAATCCAGCCACGTCCGAGTTAAGTCCACGGCCCTCACATCCTCCGTTAAAACCCGTGAGGTGACCACTGTGACATCTCATACCCCCGGCACTGAACTACGGCTCAGGACCAGTCTGCCGGGTGCCCGTGTCCGAGGGAGGGTGGGAGCCTCAAGACACACCCAGAAGGGCACAGGAGGCCTGTGTGCCAGCAGAGTCGTGGGAGTCAAATGGATAAGGGGCCAACTGCATTGTTAAAAAACTACCCCATAGCGGGGCCGGTGTTGCTCAGTGGTTGAGTGTCAAGTCATGAACTAGGAGGTCATGGTTCAATTCCCGGTCACTGCATAGGCCTGGGTTTCAGGTTCCATCCCCAATAGGGGACGTGCAGGAGGCAGCCGACCCATGATTCTCTCTCCCTCACCCTTCCTCTCTGAAATAAATTTAAAAGAAAACATATTAAAAAAAACAACAACTACCCCATGGACTAAAGGAGTCTGACTTCTGAGACTCAGGCCCCTAAACTTCTGCGAGTGACAAGCCCAGAGCAACGTAGCTCAGCACCTTGTGAGGGCCTGACCCCCGGGTCCCCTTCAGATGTCGCCAGGAGTAGTACGGAGAGGAAGGCCTGTCAGAGACCGGGGGAGCCTCGGGAGAAGGGGGGCTCCAGAGCCATTCCCAGGGGCAGTCAGGGAATTATCCAGGACCATCCCCACCCCCAGGTTAGCGGCCACTTACAACTTCCCGTGTGACCTCTGACTCCTGGGCGCCAGCGGCCGTGGCTCCCACCCGCCCCCTTCAGAAGGAGGCGACTTGGGCAGCTCTCCCCACCTGCTCAGCCTTGCGCAGTGGTGTGGGGGCAGATGACTTGCTCCTGGATCTCCAGACCAGCGAACCCCTAGGCTGTCGGCCTGATGCTGTGCCTAGTAGGTCATCGTGTGGGGAGGGGCCAGTGGGTTCTGCAGGGGCCAGCTGGGAAGAGTGAATTTTGTGTATTTGATGTCCGTCCCTGAGAGCGAGCGTACCATCCCAACCCGCTGACACGAGGCTTCGACCTGGGACGTGGCCTGGCCAGTGGAAGAGATGACGGCACAGAGCCACAGCTGATGGTGTGGACTTACGCGTGGACGAGGAGGGAACCCTGGGTCACCGGTCACGGCGGCGCACCCCAGGCTCTCCCGGCCGACAAGATATATCACTGATTCTTCACTCAACATCTGTTACATGATCACATATGGCAGCCCTGGGGGCAAACAGTCCTAAGAAGAGAGGACTTGCTTTAGAGCGAAGGGGCGGCGGGTTAATCTGACCCGAGCGCGGAACTCTCGCTGAGGGTTCGGATCGGGAGCTAGAAAAAGGCACTTGTATTGCTCAGGATTAAAGGCAGGCGTGCGCACCTTTAAGCTTGGGGATGAGAGGGAAGTGGGCAGCACTCTGGCATGTGTACTGTGACTCTCAGATGTGTGCTTCCCATTCAAACTCACCTTTCAGACGTGCAATGAGGCTTCATTGCCCCATTAAAAGAAAAAAAAGAAAGAAAGAAAGAAAAAGCAAAGGCATCCTCGGAGCAGCAGGGAGCCATCCGGTGCTGCTGTGTTTAGCTCGCCCTGAGCCTGCGGACAGTCTACGCCAGGGCAGGATGGCATCCGGGCAGGAGCGAGACGTGTCCCAGGGACTCAGAGACTCAGAGAGTGCAAGGAACTAATTTCTACTTTTGAAGGGATTTCATTGCGAACTCCTAAATGTCAAGAGACTTGGAATTGAGGACAGACCTCAGGTGCCCTGACAGAGTGAAATGAGACACCTGGGCCTCTCTCTCCAAGCGCCCGTCTGGGCCTGCTGTGCAGATGGCACCGTCCGCAAAGGCCAGCGCTCCCTCCGCCTGCATTTGGAAAGATCACCTGAGCCTCAAAGGCCCTGGAGTTCAATGTAAGTGACAGGGTCAGAGGTCCATCCTGAGCTGTGGGTGGAAGGAATCGGTCAGGAGGATGAAGAAATTCCCTTCGATTCTTGGGTTCTTAGCGTCATTACACAGGCTCCCTAACTAATTGTGATGGATTCTTCCCAAAAGGCCTTGTTTGTCTTACGTTTTTGCCAAGGAATCAAGATGATGATCATACCCTTTTCTGGATGCAGGGGAAGGGTGAATATCCTCAAACAGGAGGCTCCCCTAGTCAGCACCGGCCAGCGGCTCTGCTTCGACCCCTCCATCCCAGGGGCAGGAGGGAGACTCGGTCCTCGACCCACCCTCCTCACCCCCACCCTCCTCACCCCCACCCGCCTCACCCCCACCCTGACGCTGCCACACCTGGTCATCACACATGTCAGCCTTCTGCAGGTTACGATTCCCCTTTGCCCGGAGACAGCCTCTCCAGCACATGGCCCAGAGCGCCCGGCAGAGCCTCACACATACACCTGGAAGTTGCAAGGCCAAACTGTACAACCCCCGGCAACTGTACGTCTTCATCCCGGTCCTGAAAAAGTCAAGTCTTTTTGTTGTACTACTCACAGCTGTTGTTTGTTACAGTGAACAGAGGTTAAAATCAGCCGAGATAAAGGCCCATGGGTCAGGGTCCAGGCAGGGGACAGGGTCCAGGGAGACCAGACACGAGCATCCGTGTGTCCTCTCCCAGGTGAGTCCTACGGAGAGCGCTTAATTCTCCCGGCAACCATTTGTAACAACCAGGGTTTTTATTGGGGAAATTCACCAAGTCTTAGGATCCAGGGTTTTTATTGGGGTCAATCACATAGGCATGGCTCATCACCCCTGTGGCTGACCTAGTTCCATCCCCTCCAGAGGTCAAGCTGACACTATATGGACCAAGACCCCCACCTAAATCACTCTGTTAACAAACAGTGTCTGACACTGCCAAGGCCTCAGGTGAGCAAAGCCGCTCTCACAGCAGACGCTCTGGGGCTGGGAGGTGACCCCAGGAGCAGGAGCAGGCCAAGCTCGCTGTGGGATGGTTAGGGTTAGGACCACCAGGAAAACGCCACGTCTCTAGTGGTTGGTCCCCACACGCAGACGGCATCCGGTCCCTCTGCCCACCTCACACAGAGGAGCCTCCTGTGGCCCGACAGGGCCTCCTCACGTAGCCCCTTTCCTTGCATCTGTCTGTGCTCCTCCAGATTCAGTCTCACAGTGTCTGTCATGCCAGGGTGGAGATGAGCTGTCCGCCTCTTGCCTCGATGCAGGACTCCAACGCGCGGGTGGGCTGAGCGGGGTAAATCTCATTGTTGGAAGATTCCTCGTTTCGGTTTTCTTCCCTCAGAGGGTTCATCCTTTCCGTGGTCAAGGTTTCTCACCCTCAACACTGACATTTTACTCCAAATCTGTGTATCCCGCTGGTGAGGACCAACACCGCCCCCTTCAGGCAACATCTCCCCAGCTGAGAACGATGGTCTAGTGCCGTGGTCGGCAAACTGCGGCTCGCGAGCCACATGCGGCTCTTTGGCCCCTTGAGTGTGGCTCTTCCACAAAATACCATGGCCTGGGCGAGTCTATTTTGAAGAAGTGGCATTAGGAGAAGTTTAAGTTTAAAAAATTTGGCTCTCAAAAGAAATTTTAGTCATTGTACTGTTGATATTTGGCTCTGTTGTCTAATGAGTTTGCCGACCACTGGTCTAGTGGAAGACAACTTGCGTCCTGGAGAGATGCAGAGGCCAAGTCCAAGTCTCCGTCCGATGGCGCCTTGAGGTGCTCCAACGCCAGTCTTTGATTCTGGAATGTACTGTGTTCATACAGCCGAGAGATGGGAAGAATTCTGCACTAATGAGGCCAGAACCGTTTGTCTGAACCTGAGTGGTCCACCCAGGGGGTCAGTCCATGACCTCAGATTGTGGCTCTAATCCCAGGCCTCGGGAGCTTCGGAAGCCCATTCTTTTGGAGAACTAGCATCCTCTTCCCACCCTCCCCTGCCTCCCGCCCCCCCGCCCCCGCCAGGTGGCTATTGCTAGAATGCCTAGCTGCCCTTCCACAGTCCCATTTTGAGGATGGCAACGGCTGTGAGCACAGGTCCCCACGTCCCGTGTTTCCCAACAAAGGGACAAAAGGCACTTTACACGGCCCCCTCTTCCTCATCAGCGCACCAGCGACCCCACTCTCTAGCAGGCTATGCAGCCCCTTTCTTGTGAACAGCTGAGAGTCTCCCGTCATCTTAGCACAGCACCACTTACTTAGCCGCTCCCACAGAGGACACCTGTGCTTTTATAAGAGCGTGCGGTAGTGGGACGTTTGTGTACATGTCAAGAAGCGGAGTGGCGTGGTCCAGTATAAGAAGCATTTATAATTTTGAAACTGCAGAATTGTTCTCTGTAGCTGTCATGGTGCCTCCCACCAGCAGAGCCTGACAGCACCCACCTGCCCACATCGGTCTCTGCTTCCCTTTCACTGACTGGCTAAAAGCTGTATTTCCGAGTGGTTTTAATGTGCATGCATCTTATTATCGATGAGGTTGACTGTCTCATCATATATTTGAGTCATTTAAATTTACTCTCTGTAAACTATTTGTTCATTCCTTGCTCATGTTTCTTTGGGGTTGTTGGTTTTTTTCTCTCCAAAAGCTCTTTACATATTACTAGAGGCCCAGCACGCAAAATCGCATGAGACCCAGACCCAGACCCAGCACGCTGCGGGACCCAGTGCTGCAGGACCCATCAATGCCCTTCCTGGTGACTGGTCTTTGGTCGATACGGTGTTACGACCACTGGGTTTTTATTATATAGATAGGGACATGTGTGATATGAGGGGCAAATATTTTTCTAATATTCTTTTAGGATGTTGGTTACAGTAATTTTTTCCCCTAAACAGTCTTTTAAAATAAATTTTTTATTTAGTCTAACAATTTTTCCATAATGATTTTTGGTTTCGAGTTATAAAGAAATTCTTCACATTTTTCTAATGTTTTTAGGATTCCTCCTTTTTTTGCTTTTACATGTTTGATCCATGTGGAATTCATCCTGTTAGCTGGATTCGAGTTACACATCCACTTGGGGCTTCCCATCACCATCTGTAGCAATAGCCCCCTCCCCACATCGATGAAAGAGGCCACCTTTATCAGATACCAAATCCCTCTGGGATCCAACACTCTGTGTATGTCTGCACTTTCTGCTCATTTGTGGACTTTCTATCCTGTTCTCTCTTCTGTCTATTCATACAATGCTGCCTCACTATTCACACACACACACACCATGCACACATACCATGTACACACACCACACACGTACACACATACACACACACCCATACACAAAGACTAGATGCAGAGAACTCCGTGATCCATGGCCAACATGAGACTGTACACACACATGTGCACACACGCACACACACATGCACACACATGCACGCACTTTACTAATTGCTCAGGCTGGTGTTCCTCTCTGCTCTTTTCCTTCCCCGGAACTCACTGGCTCTTTGCTCCTTTGTCAGTGCCTCTGGGAGGGGCTGGACCGGGGTCAGGACGGGCCCTCATCTCTGCAGCCTGTCCACCTGCGCACCACTCCAGGTCCCCTCCGGGGCTTGTCTGGATGATGTGGGGTATGGGGGGGAGCGGAGCACAGTAGGGAGGCCCCGACTCTGTTCCTGTGTAGAAATCAGCCCTTTGGTGAAGAATCAGGCAGGTGAAGCGAGAGGAGTCGGGAGGCTCACCTGGGGCCGCGGAGCCAGCCGAAGGCTCGTGCTTGGCTCTCAGAGGTTTGCCTTCGAGCGGGAGTCCTTGTTCCTCTGCAGCCGCATGGGTGGCCCCTGCATGCCTGCCATCTCCAGCCGCTTGGGCACCTGCCTGAGCAAACCAAAGTTGCTACCTTGCTAACAGGAAAGGTCAGAGACCAGACTTTCTCTGTTTCTCGTTCTCCAGCCACAGCCATGAGTCTGGCACCGAGAAACTGGCCTCGCACCCAGAAGCCTCCTGGATTCCCTGGTGGCCTCAGTTTTCCGCTCCAGCGCAGGCTGAGTGTGAGGCTCCGGCGCAGCCACTGTGTCTCAGCCTTGGCCGGTGCTGTCGGACGCATTTGAACCCCTCTGGCCGCGCTGACCAGCACTGCTTCCCTCACATCACCAGAAGGAATTTGGACGTGCTGGGCGGAGACAGGGAGCGGATGGGCCTGCAGGTTGGATGGGGCCTCTGACCCCAGGGCCTTTGCATCCTAGACAACTTCACGGACATGTGGTCTAAAAACTCCTTGCTCGGTCTGAGCTTGTCTTCACTGTCTGTGCCATCGCCAGATTTAATGGACCGTTAGAAGCTCCACACGACCGGGGCTTATGGAAAGTCTGCGTTCAGAGGTGAGCCCTTACCTCTTCCTAGCTGTGGTTGGCTTTAATACACAAACAGATTCACCTGGTAGCTTCGGCACACCTGAATCCTGACACACTGACGGCCACCGTCCTGCCTGGTCCTCTCGTTACCCGGGATAACCAGCTGACATCCATCAGCGTCATCATGGTGACCCCACGAGTGACCTTAGCGTGGGCGACCTTGACTGGGGCGACCTCGGCGGGGACTCTGGAGTCAGGCCACTCAATGTTTGCTCTGCTCACGGCTGCTGCCGGCACAGAAACATCGCGAGTGTTGTTGCGAGCAGGTGGCATCACGCCTGCGGAGTCTGAATAATGATGGGCCACTGGGTGACCTCAGGACTCTGTGCTCAGAGCCGGGCACATCTGGGAACTCCGGAGGGTCTGCGAGCCCCACTGGCCAGCGGGGCCAGGGAGAAGTCCCCGAGGCGTGCAAAGCTTGGTGTGTCCAGGCGATGGCCAGGCCCGGCGCTCGCCACGCTCCAGACGCCCCTGGAAATGAAGGCCCTGCGGCGGGACAGACCATGCGGTGTCCCAGGGAGCCCTGGTTCTGCGTGCATCTCCCTCAGCATCTCCCACGCTCCCGCCGTGTCCCCTCACAGCCGGTCTCGAACCTGCGTCCGGAGAGCCTGCTCCACAGGCCCAGGCTGGACTCTGCCCCGTAAACCCTCTGGGTTGTTCCAGCAGAGAAGGGTCCCTGTGATGTCTCAGCAGATAAACGGGCCTCCATCAAGAGGGACGCCTCCTCCTGCCCCTGGCGCTCTGGGGCCCAGCCTCACCGCCCGCGCTCTGCTCCTCCGCGCCGTGGGGCCAAACTGCCGCCGGGGCCAGCCTGCCCCCCCTCCCGCCGGGCCCGTCAGTACAGGTTTCTCGGGAGACAGCCATGTCACTCAATGTTGTCCTTGGCCACTGTCACCCCCAAAAGGCCGAGGCAAGAAGTTGCGGTGAGACTGTGGGCCCACGGGGCCTAGGTATTTGCTCTCCGGCTCCTGCACAGTTTGCCCACCTCTTGTCTCAATGACGTTGCGTTTCCTTAGCCATCGCTGTTTCCCAGCTTCCTGGGAAGAGGCCCTTGCGATGTTCGGACCAGGAGCCCGAGGGCAGCAGGCCCCGCTGGGTCACTCAGTCCTGACTTCTGGGCACAAGCCATCTTCGTTGGCCCGAATCCTGCAGCTGCCGAGGAGCAGACAGGGACCTGGGCTGCTGGAGCGAACCCCGAACTTCTATCCTCCCGCTGCGACAGCCAAGGGCCAAAGCACCCTGTAAGGACTCTGGGACGGGAGCCGGTGCTGATGGGCAGGCGTCTCCGGAGGGAGGGCAGGGCCAGGAGCCCTGGTGGAGAGCAGGACCCGGGCAGCGGGCAGGCGGAGCGTGGAGAAGTGCGAGGGTCTGACGTGGGACAAATGTGACTGCGCGTGGCAAGGACAGGCATCGGCTAAAAATAGCAGCCGCGCCAGGGGAAAGGACACGGGTTTCCAGCCGCAGGAAGGAGGCAGCACAGGGAGGGGCTCTCGCGGGCTCCCAGGGAGGCGCTGGCTTCTCTGCGGCCCGGTTAGTGCCCGCAGTGTGGGCAGCTGGGCTCGGAGGAAACCGAAGTGCTTAGGAGGGTGAGCTATGGAATAAATAGGGTTTTCTCAGAGCTGCTGAGATTACCTTCCCCCCGAGACTCAGAGTGACCCAAAGAATGAGAAAGAAGCAGAGCCGGGCACACAGCTGGCAGCCCCGCGATCCCACGGCTCAGCGTGCTTCCGTGTCACGCCCCCGTGCCCTCTGGGTCACCCTCACCCGAAGGCCGGTCCCTTCACCAACGTGGCGGCCGGCGGGGCGCAGGGGCTGCCTGTCCCCCTGGTCCGCAGGCAGATGAGAGAGCCCTACACCAGCACCGGGCCAGTCGTCCGAGCGCAGGCGGGAGCAATGACACCCCTTCACCCAGAAGTGAAAATGCTCCGGTGGGTGACAGGAAAGCCAATGGATTTCACGTGTGTGATGTAACTACAGACGCCAAGCCTGCCCGCTCCGGGAAAACAGGATCTCTGAGTTCCCGGCGTGACTGTCCCCGCGTCCCTCTAGGCCGCCGGATCACACGGTGGACGCCCGTCTGTGCCAGTCCTCCCGCGGGCACTGAGGCCCCGGGGAGACCGCGAGTCAGACAAGGGCCGGCTGGGAGGGCAGAGCAAGAAGCCAGAGGCCCGGGCAGAGGAACCCTGGAGCTGTCCGACCTGATGGGATGATGAGGTCGGGATGAACCCTGGGGGAGCAACTCAAGCCTGGAACAGGGGTTACGTTTCGGAAGGTGAGGGGACAACGGTGAAGATTGGTGGGGGCAGGGCACTAGGGGGCCCTGGAGAGGAGGCAGGAGTGGGGGCGGGGGCTGCGTCCACAGGAAGTCTGAGGGACAATCGGGAGGGATACCCAAGGTCTGGATGAACAGGAGGACAGGGCGTCTTCAAAGGAGGCAGCGCTCAGCTGTGTCCCAGACAGCCAAGAGGTCGAGAAAGATGCGACTGTGAATCCTCCATTAGATGCGCCCACAGCGAGGGCCACGGGAGCCACGGCCAGGGTGGGTCCAGGGGAGAGGGTGGTCAGAGGGCCGGAGCTGAGCTGGGGAAGGAGTGGGACCTGAGGCAGGTCAGCTGGGGAGGGACTGGCAGAGGGGGAGGCCGCATGCGGCGGGAGGGTCGGGGTGGGGGCTCCACAGGCAACTCTGCCTCCCCCCGACTGCGAGCCTCTCACACAGCCAGCAAGTGGGTCCCTCGGCCTGACTGCAGCCCACGCCGCACCGGGTGTGGGCGGCCTAGTGACGGGCGCGCCGGTGCTCCGCGTGCGAGCATGGACACTGAGCGGACAGGCTGGGCGGTCCCGGCGGGCTCCTGCCTGATTTGCTGAACTTGACTGTGAACATCCCGGCTTTCATTCCGTCGGTGAGAATGGTTTTCAGACCTTTCTCAGCTCCATAGGCTCACAGGATGGTTTTCAATCGAGGTCAGAGCTTATTCAGCAAAATGTTAGCCCAGCTGGTGTGGCTCGGTGGTTGAGCTTCGACCCATAAATCAAGAAGTTGCTGGTTCGATTCCCTGTCAGGGCACATGCCTGGGTTGTGGGATCAATCCTCAGAATGCATGCAGGAGGCAGCCAATCGATGTTTCTCTCTCATCGATGTTTCTATCTCTCCCTCCCTCTCCTTCCTCTCTCTCCAAGCCAATAAAAACATATATATTTTTTAATTTTAACCATTTGTTTTTAATTGCAAAATGTTTGTATGTCATATAATTGGTGGGGAAAGCACCGGTCCCACTACGCAGAGAGAAACCTCTCGAAACGGTGTGGTCCATCTCGTGTCCGTCTCTCGCTGTCCATGCATTTGCTAGGCCCCGGCGTGCTCAGCCCCTCATCGGCCTGGGCCCTCGGCAGCAGCTGTGAGATGAGAGCCGACACCGTCTGTGACAAGATCACACTGGGAAGGAGCAATCACCCCGCTCCGCACCCCCCCAGGACTGACGGTGGGGCCGAGCGAGGGGAGGCAAGCTGAGCTTGCCGGTCCTGGATCAAGTTCTGCCTTTGTTTAAAATTTAATATTTTGTTCATCATGGACTTTTGCACTAAATAAATATTCCATTGAAATACCGTAGTACCCATCTTGATTACTGAGCTTTTTAGTGCCCTAAGCCTCGCGGCTCACCTCCTCCTGGCCTGGTGACGCCCTGGCGGAGAGAGGGGCTCTGGGCTCAGATGTGGGTTTGGACTCACCCCTTCCGCCTAGTCCAGGTGTAACTTGAGCCAGTTACCTGACCTCTGGGAGCTCAATATCCTCACTTGTAAAGTGGCGATAATTAAGTTAAGTGGGTTAATAGAGGCAAAGTGCTTAGCCTGGGGTTAGCAAATGGCCCATAAATAGAATATTATTCCAAACAACACGAGCAATCCAGGTAACCACTGCCCGTGGAAACGGAGTGTAGGCCCATACGTGATTGAAAGTTTTCTAAGTCATTTACCAAAAAAGTGAAAAGAAAAGGTGAAAATAATTTTAATAATGTTACTTAACCCCACATATCTGGAATGTTACTTCAACACAAAGTCAATATAGAAGTTATAACGGGTATTTTACATGTTTATCCTTGCAGGGTGTCTCGGTTTGAACAAGCCACATCTCACCCGCTCAGTAGCCACACTGGTCAGTGGCTCCCATGAGGACCACACGGACACAGACATTCCTGAGGGTCACGGGTGAGCACTGAGCAGGCATGCGGGGGAGGAAGGCAATGTCTCAGCTCTTTAGGGGGAAATTTGGAGCCAAATCTCCACATTCAGGGCAGTTTCTTTTATTGTTTAAGTAGCCCTCAGGTGTTTGTTGAAACCTGAAAGGCTGTGGAAATTTGGGAACACAATCAGGAAGAAAAATACCCGTTAGGAAAAATACATTACTTCTTTAATTTCTACCATATTACCAACCCTATTTGCTTATTCGTTTATTCGATGGCACTCTAAGGACATCTTAATATTACTTATAAACTTAGTAGCCATGGATTTGAAATTCTATGAGTTTTAAATTAGTCTATTCTCTGAACCAAAAATTGATGAGCACTTGAGAGCATAACACCCAGATACTTTATAGATATTTTAAGGGCTCAGAAAATTTAAACTGAAAGGGAAAAAATCCAAGTAAATTAAAACTTAGCAAGAAATTATAATGTTAAAGAAAGTCTTATTTAGACCCAAATTCCTAAAGAGACATTGAGCCTGTGGTAGTATGTTTCTTATTGAAAAGGTAAGAGTCTGTATTTGTTTAAATCACTTAATTTACTGTGTCAAGAAAAAAAAAGAAAGAAAGAAAACACTTCCCTAAGAATGTGGGCCATCTCCCGTTCACCTGAAGTTAAAAGGCTGACATGAGAGGCAATGCGCATTTATTTGGAATCACAGAATTGCAATTTAGGAAGCACAGATTCAGAGACCCAAGTAGTGTCCCGATGACAGGGTGAGGGAAGGAGGCTTTATGAGCAAAGGAAAAGAGTAACTGCATGGAGGAGGGAGGAGGTGTCTACTGATGGTAGCCAGCCAGCCGAGAGCCTCCGCAGCTGCCCGTGCTGGCTGCTCACTCGGTCCCGGCGAAGGGTCTGCAGTCCCCCGTCCTCGCGGTCGGGCCTGCTCCTTGGCTGGCAGTGGTTAGTCGCGGCCGGACTGGCCCAGTCCAAACAGTGCCGAGGCTCGAGGGGCAGGATGCACCAGGTGGCTCCTCCGGGACAGCGGCTCCTCCCGTGTCACCTTCAGTCCCGAGGTGCTGAGCGTGGTCAGAAACAAGTCTCACGACGTTACCCCCAAGCACGTTTGCCTCCTGGCCTCCGGCTGCCCTCCCGTGGCACCGGACCTGCCTGGCCCCAGGAAGGCCACCACAGGAGCAAGGCGTACAGGCCGGCACTGCGTTCATGGGAGACACCCAGCCCGACTCCTCAAAGCAGGCTGCTGTCCGAGCCCGAAAGGAAGTGCTGCGTGCGCGTGCTCACTGTTACCCTGGCTTTGAGCAGTTTACTTCCAGACGGGAGTGCATGCACTGACTGTTTGGAACGGTAGGGTGGGATTTCTTTACCTGATGGTGCTTTCTCCACGACCTGTGCCTTTAAGGTAGACGCTGAGTCATTCACGACGCATTTAACAATTCCTTCTTCCCCCACCTCCACCCTCCTGGACTGGAATCGCACGTAGAGACCATTCAGGCGGGTTCCTGGTCAGAGGCCTGGACAGAAGGTCACATACAGCGCCCGTGTGTGCCTGACCCGGGTCAGCCTCCCCGGAAAGCTCTGGATGAACTGAATCGCGGGCCACTGCCCATCGGAACAGCATCAGACCCACAGGGCTTCCCATGCGCAGGAACGTTCCAGAACACCGAGCTATAGAGCACGGCAGTCTCCAAGGTCTGTTAGACAACCATTCCTAAAGGCACCATAATAAACTGTTTCACTGCTGTCACCCCTCTCCAAATTAAAATGAAGTTCCCATGTTAACCGGCTGTAAGATTTCCCTTACACTAATGTATAATATCACGCTGCTATTTAAAAGAATCTGTGGCTTGACTATTAGTTTAAAAACTGATTTCCCGGTTTCCCAGCCTGGACAGTGGAGGCGGCTGCGTCTCTCCTGGGAAGCTGACAGCAGCCAAAGGCACCTCAATTCCTCATTCTCGGGCCTCAAGGTCTTGGCGGGGTCCAGAACCAATGTGCCCAGTGTGTTCTAACATAATTTTAGCTCTGGTTCATGAAAATGTGTGGTCCACGCCCCTGCCCATGGGCGGGTCCAGGTGGAGGCATCTGCCCCGCCCTTCCTCTCTCCCCCCCAACCCCTCCTGCCAGTGCTCCCCCCCAGCTCGGCCGCTTCGCTCATCAATCACTTCCTTTCACACTCCTGGTCTCTTTCCATCTTCCCAGTCTCTCTGGATCCAGGAGCCTGAGAATAGCAGCCAGATGTGCCTACCTCCCGCCCAGGACCGTCCTCGGAGGCAGCCCGAAATAGCGCCGCCCTGTCCGTGCTGGGGCCTCAGCGTCGCGGGCAGCTGGACTATTTTAAGGGAAGCCTGGGGACAGCCAGGTCAGACCCCAGAGTCCCGCCGCTTGCTCGTGGGCCCTGCACTGTGGGCTGTTTCTCCAGCCCGGCCAGCCGCTGCCAGGAGCACCCCGGGGCTCTGAGTGTGAGCACAGGCCGGTGACACCCCTATTCTGTCCTGCTCACTTTAAAGGCATCTAAAAGTGCTTTTTGCATGAATCATACTAAAAATCAAAGAATAATGAATTTAACCAAACTAAGTTCATCTATAAAACAAGAATAAGTTAGTCTTTTTGTTTTTAATTCTCACCCGAGGATATTTTTTCCATTGATTTTTAGAGCGCGGAAGGCGGGGGAGGAGGGGGGAGAGGGAGAGAGAGAGAGAGAGACCTCAGTGTGAGATGTCAATCTCACCATCAGTGCTTGGTTGCCTCCCACACATGTCCCGATGGGCCTGGGATCGAACGCGCAGCCCTTGAGTGCACAGACTGGAGCTCTAACCACTGAGACCAGCCAGGGCTTAAGGATCCGTTACTGTCTTAGAAGCAACTCTGGTCAATTCCGTTGTCACGGAAGTTAAGGAACACACATGTGTGGGAAGCAAACTGGATTTGGGAATACGGCCATTGGAATGACACACGGGGCGGGGGGGGGCAGAGGTAGGCTGACAGTTGTGAGTACAGGGACACAGTTTATTCTTTTATTGCTTATTGCGTTGTTTTCCATACGAATAACTGTGACCCTCCTTTGCCCCGCCTGCTCCAGGGCTGTCGCTCGGTTCGGGGGGCGCTGATGAGCCCTCGGTAGACAGACTCTCCTCCGAGGACACAGCCCGGGTTTTCTCTGTGCCATCCCACGTCCAGGAAGCAGCCCGCTGGGTTCTGCTCTCCACTCCGGACCCCCGAGGTCTTCCCGCCCACGGCCAGGCTCGCCCTCGCTCGGGGCTCCGGGCTAAGGTCCCTGCAGGCCCCCTGCCCCTGCTCATCCGGGGGCTTGCTCTTTAATCTGCACTGAGCCTGGGACAGGGCGGCCTGCCAAGCGGGACAGGAGAACACCAGCGCGAAGGTGGAAGGGCATGGAGTGATGCCCGACCTCCAGGCTCCGGGGAGAGGCTGGAGAGCCCGGTCCCGGCTCGCCCACCGGCCTCCACCATTGTCCGCGGTGGCCAAGGACCTGCAATGGGGGGCGGAGGGGGGCAGGATACCTTGCCAGGAAATGTACTTTTCAGGAAAGCACTCAAAAGGTAAAGATTAAAAGCACTTTATGAGACCCAATGGCAATATTCTCATCCAAGGGCATGCTTAAAAGTTAAACTTTTACTGGGAAACTATAACAATAAAGATGGGATCATTAAATGCCTTAAAATGCAAATTCTCAAGAATTTCAACATAGGAATTTAAAAATGGACTAGTAATCTATTTCAAGTTGTTTTGGAGAAAGGTGTAATATAAATTAATAAATACAATTTTTTAAAAATTCTAAGTACTGTCAAATAAGCTAAATATATTTTTAAAGCTTTGAAAGTAATTCTAAAAGAAGCATTTCTAAAAGAGAAAAAAAACCGACACGTTTCACTATCCTGTTAACGCTCCCCTGTGCGCCTCCTTCGGCTGTGCCCCTCCCTCCCCGGTGCCCCTCCCTCCCCGGTGCCCCTCCCTCCCCGGTGCGCCTCCCTCCCCTGTGTCCCTCCCTCCCCGGTGCGCCTCCCTCCCCTGTGCCCCTCCCTCCCCTGTGCGCCTCCCTCCCCTGTGCCCCTCCCTCCCCTGTGCCCCTCCCTCCCCTGTGCTCCTCCCTCCCCTGTGCCCCTCCCTCCCCTGTGCGCCTCCCTCCCCTGTGCCCCTCCCTCCCCTGTGCGCCTCCCTCCCCTGTCTCCCTCCCTCCCCTGTCTCCCTCCCTCCCCTGTGCCCCTCCCTCCCCTGTGCGCCTCCCTCCCCTGTGCCCCTCCCTCCCCTGTGCGCCTCCCTCCCCTGTGCGCCTCCCTCCCCGGTGCCCCTCCCTCCCCGGTGCCCCTCCCTCCCCGGTGCGCCTCCCTCCCCGGTGCCCCTCCCTCCCCGGTGCCCCTCCCTCCCCTGTGTCCCTCCCTCCCCTGTGCCCCTCCCTCCCCGGTGCCCCTCCCTCCCCGGTGCCCCTCCCTCCCCGGTGCCCCTCCCTCCCCTGTGCGCCTCCCTCCCCTGTGCGCCTCCCTCCCCTGTGCCCCTCCCTCCCCTGTGTCCCTCCCTCCCCTGTGCGCCTCCCTCCTCGGTGCCCCTCCCTCCCCTGTGTCCCTCCCTCCCCTGTGCGCCTCCCTCCCCTGTGCGCCTCCCTCCCCTGTGCCCCTCCCTCCCCTGTGCGCCTCCCTCCCCTGTGCCCCTCCCTCCCCTGTGCCCCTCCCTCCCCTGTGCGCCTCCCTCCCCTGTGCCCCTCCCTCCCCTGTGCGCCTCCCTCCCCTGTGCCCCTCCCTCCCCTGTGCGCCTCCCTCCCCTGTGCCCCTCCCTCCCCTGTGCAGAGGCCAAGCTGAAGCCCTGCAGACTGCCTCCCACTGACCCGCGCGGACCCATCCGCTCCTTTCTGTGTCACGCAGCTGGTCCGTGCCCAGGGCCAGACTTCGGCTCTCAGGCAGCTGACACGAGTCTGCGGGTGTAAAGCCAACCACCGGAGCCCGTGTGACCTTCCCTCCCTAGACCAGGGCACCAGGAAGGTCAGGCTTCTGCGCCAGCGCCCGGCATTTGCTATGGAGTCTAGAGCAGGGCACCACCTGGCTGGCCCGGGCGACACTGGCAGGCAGGCGAGTGTGGGACAGATGGTCCCTCTGCAGGGTCCTCGCCGCTGCTCTGCATTGCCCCCTCGTCCCCCTCCCGCATCCCACCCGGGCGGCGGCCGGGCCAGAACTGGGCCTCCCTCCATCAGTCCCACCGGCTGCCCAGTGCTTTCTGCCCCCAAGAAAAGGACTTTCCTTCCGAAGAGACGGGTTCCCACTCGGCTCGGAGCCGTGGCCCGTGGCCTTCAGGAGTGCTTGGTGTTTCCTGGCTCCCGTTAGGTTTCAAACCCTCCCAGGACAGGAGAAGCTTAGGGAGCGGAGCGTGTGAAAGCTGCAGCCACACCTGGGATTGCAATTGACTCGGTCGGGTGAGGCACAGGCCAAGTGCGGCTGAGAAGGTCCCAAGGGATTTTCACATGAGCGGGAGCTGAGCTGGCCAAGTCGCCGACATCTCTGGCGCCAGGACAGCGTCCCCAGGTGCTCAGCGTGGAGCCTGCATGTCCATAGGCACCCCAGCCTTTCTCCTCCTTTCACTCGTCGTGCCCCCTTCTGTGGGGTACCCCTGGACTGCCGCTCTCCCTTGCCAGCCACGCCTGTCCCATCCGTCACCAGCACCACTTCCTCGGCTCTCTCCTGCTCAGGAACCCCCAGGGAGCTAACCAGGCTCCGTCTTGGGGAGCACAGCCTTGGGCCTCAAAACTAATAGTGACAGACCTGTCCCCACCCTCCTCCTCTGAGCCGGAACTGTTCTAGGCACTTCACACGCATGACGTCACTTATCCCCACACAGCCTCAGGAAGTGGGCACGATGTTAGCCCAGTTTGTAGGCGAGGAAACAGGCGCAGGGAAGTTAGGTAATGCTGTAGCAAATCCCAAAGAGGACCCTGAGTCCCACCCTGGCTGCGGATCCAGCACTGATGAAGGTCCTGCTGGGCAGGCTTCCGCGGGCACAGGTGGGCTCTAGCCCTGCGGCAGCCCTTCCGTCTCCCTGGGAGGCCTCATCAGAATGCCCGTCTCTGGGCGATCAAAGCTCCGGTGTAAGCTTTCCTAAGGTCTGAAGGGGGAGCTGAGCAGCGCTGGACGCCGGCCTGAACATGAGAATGCTATGTCACCCTGCCGGCTGGCTCGGGGGGGTTGGAGCGTCGTCCCGAACACCAGAAGGCTGCAGGTTCAATTCCTGGTCAGGGCACCTGCCCAGGTTGTGAGTTAGGTCCTCATTCAGGACACATAAGGGAGGCAACCTATGGATGTGTCTCTCTCTGCGTGCCTCCCTTCCTCCCTCTGAAATCAATACACGCGTCCTCAGGTGAGGATGTAACAGAAGAGAGAATGCCGTTTCCCTGTTGAGTCACATCCACTCGTTTCCTCCCCGACGCCGGAGGCCAGGAGTCCGGCTATGACTCCCTGTGAAGCCCGGGTCCCAGGAACTTCGCCCACTTGGGAGCTGGTCACTGAGTCCCAGGCACCGTGGGAGCCAAATATTTACTCGGGCGAAGCTGCCAATCATCAAAGCGTTTCAGACTTTCTCCTCCATTTGCCTTTGGGGCTGAGGTGCGCTCCTTATCTAGCGCCCTTTGTTCCCTCCAGCTGCCTGGGCACCGGGTGGGAACAGGAGTCCCCGTGGAGGGGCTCTCCTGACAGGCCTGGGGATCCGTTCCCTCCACGTCCACAGGAAGACGAGAGGCGTGGAGATGTGAGTGGCTCTCCCAGAGGCAGCATCCTGCTGTGAGGACCCAGACTCTCGCCCTCTGACTCCCAATTCGGTGTGTTTTTTTTTTAACTCAACACACCAATATCTTCAACAGCAACCTAGGAGAGGACTTAGTGTTTGGAAACACCCAGACTTTGCTGAGAGCTGTTATTATTAACTAGAGGCCTGGTGCACGAAATTCGTGCATGGGGGAGGGGTGTCCCTCAGCCCAGCCTGCACCTTCTCCAATCTGGGTCATCCCTCTCACAATCCAGGACTGCTGGCTCCCAATGGCTCACCTGCCTGCCTGCCTGATTGCCTCTAACCGCTCCCCTGCCAGCCTGTTCGATCCTTAACTGCCCCCCTGCCGGCCTGATCACCCTCAACTGCCCTCTCCTGCAGGCCTGGTTGCCCCAAACTGCCCTCCCCTGCCAGCCATCTTGTGGCAGCTATCTTGTGACCACATGGGGGCGGCTATCTTGTGTGAGGGTGTGATGGTCAACTTGCATGTTACCTCTTTATTACATAGGATAAGGTGGGGACCAAATGGGACCACAGGGTTTGTACTATTGGTTTTGGTTTCGGTACAATCAAGGCACCGACTCTCAGGAAATGGACGTTTCCTTGGAGGTTGGGACGGTGGCTGTGCAGATTCTGGGAAAGGGTTGTAAGTGTCTGTGAGCAGCGTCAGCTTCCCTGAGAGCAGGTGCCCTCCCAGGGATGAATGGCAGAGTCGGCCCCAGTTAGTCCAGGTCGTATCTTCCCTCGGGGCCACAGCGCTAATCACATCCATTGTTTACGGTTCAAACAGGCAGCGGAGCCTGGGACCTGAGGTTTAAGGACCACACAGTCAACAAACATTTGTACAACAAAGTCAAACATGTGGAAGTCAAACAAACACACACCATTTACCATCAAACAGCTCTAAGCTCAACCAAGAACAAGGAACATGGCCTCGTGCAGAAGACAGCTCCCGCCTCCCTTCCTCGGCCAGGCCGTGAGCGCAGGCGCCAGGCAGCTCAGACCATCCACACAATTCTAAACAGAAGCCTGGTCGCTTTTCGAAGACCCCCACTGAACGGAGTCAGCAAGAACGCCTGGGGGTGCTTCCAGGTGAGGACTGCAGGCCCTGGACACTGGGAGGGGGGAGAGGGTGTCTGGTGAGCAGAGCAGGGAGGGCTGGGGGTGAGCGCTGCGGGCCGGGCCGGCTGACGGAGCAGGGCCTTTCACCTCGGGGCACACGGCGCGGACTGCGGCCGCGGAGGGTGGACGCTGACTCACAGCCTCTTCTTTCTTAGCCTTAACCTTGATGTCCGTGGCTAAAACCTGACACTCTCATGGTTTCCACGCGCACAGCCTTCCAACAGCGGCAAGCAACGGGCCGTCCAGCAGCAGGGAGGACGCAGCGGACAGAAATGGCAAAGGCCGCCTCGGCCCGGGCTAGTGCCGCTCCGTGCCTCGGGGTCCAGCACCGGGAAGCGCAGGCAGGTCCACTTCCAGGGCGGGGAGGGGCCGGAGGTCGCGGAGGGACAGGTGCCAGGTGAATGACCGCGCCAGGTCTCGTCGTCCGTGACCCGAGAAGCCGCGCTAAGGACGCCTTTCCCAACGTCCAGGCTGATCGGGAGGAGCGGGGGCGGAAGGCGCTGGAGGAAGGTCATGCCTGTCCTCCCGCAGAACCACTGCTCCCGGGGCCGAGCATCGGGAGAAAACGGTGCTGAATGACTGCGACCGCGGACGCTCAGCCTTCTCCATCTCGTCACAGCAGCCTGCGGCACCCCGGCAAGTAGACTGTAGCTATCGCCGATCTGAAAACAATGGTCTTCGTCTGAAGACCTACTGGAAGCCAAAGTGTTGGAGGCCCAGCTCAGCTCCCTGAGAGCCCGAGAGGATGACATAGCTTTCAAAAGGGTTTTCGCTCCTCTCTCCAAAAATGGAAGATTCTAGAATCAATGGATGGCTTGCTCATTCTTTTATTATTTACATCCACGACTACAAAGGACAGACAGGAGCACGAGGAGGCTTAGAATTCTCCAGAGCCCCTTTCGCTAGAGGCCCAGGCCACACTTCCTGAGAAGACGGAGGGGTGTGGCCACCTGGCCGTGGCCACGCCCTTCCTGCCTCAGCTGAGGCCACGGACACCACTTGCCCACGCAGGAGCACGCTCACGCTCCCGGCCCCACCTGCCACACTCACCACCTCACCACGGGGAAGGGAGCCTGGCTCCACCCCCGCCCCCTGGCCTGCGAGCCAAGCCCGGCCCTCCCCCAGGAGGGCGTCAGAGGCCCCGCTGGTCCTGGTTTCCCCGCTGCGGCTCATGAGGGCTCCGCTGCTGACCAGCCTGTGTCTGCAGACGGTTTAGCCCAAAGCCCTGTTCCTGCCTGACCTCCAAGCATGGTGACTCCTTCTGGGACATGACAGCCAACGGCCTGGCAGTCTCAGCGTCCTCGGTCTGCCTGCCTCGCCGGACACTGTCCTCAGGGGGACTCACATTTCCTCTCTTACTTTCCATTTAAATAAGAGAGGACTCACATTTCCCCTCTTACTTTCCAGTAGGAGTGAGAAGAGGGGCCGTGTCCTCTCGGCTTCCCCATGCCACTTCTGCACCATTGCTCCTCACCCCCCGGCAGCCCTGCCCCAGTTTTAAAAAGAAAAACACTAGTCATTTAATTTCCATCAAAGGCGCTGAGAATATGAAATGGGGAGAGGACAGTCTCTTCGACAAGCTGTGCTGGGAAAACGGACAGCCACAAGCGGAAGAAGGACACGGACGAGTATCTTACATCATACACAAAACTCAACTCGCCCCGGACTGAACACGCGAGCACCGGCCTGAGCCCACACAGCTCCCGAAGGCGCCTCGCGGGGAGGTCCGAGGCATCAGTCATGCAGTAATGCTTTAGGTTTGACACCAAAAGCGAAATAAACAAGTGGGACTACGTCAAAATAAAAAGAGAATGTAGGACAATTCAGTAATAATAAAAAGAATGCAGGAAATTTATGCAGAAACTGCTGCGATTCAGCAGAGATGGCGAGCGCTTGAACTGACGCTGTGCAGGGCAGGTGGAGAGCAGGCCATGGAGGAAGGCACTCGGGAAGGGACGGCTCGAGGGCTGGCGGAGCGTGACGGGAGTGGGAGGCGAGGACGCGTCCAGGTGAGAGCCGGATTTCCCGGCTGGGAAGCTGCAGGGCTGGCGAGGGCGTTTCTGGGATAGGAATCCAGGGCAAGGACACGACTGAGGGCTGCCAGTGAGAACTCACAGCTCACCGCGCTGAGGACGGCAGGAGAGAAGACGTCCCCTAGGCAGCTGAAGTAGGATGCTAGCCGTCAGGACAGCAGTCTGGGCTAGACGTGTGTCTCACTCAGGGTCACCAGCATCTAGATGGTGGTTGGACTTCGGAAAATAAGAGGACCGAGGACGGTCAGCAAGATAGTAATATGCGCTGTGTATTTCTCAGCCTGAGTGTGGGCAAACGTCCTCAGACCCCAGCACCACCGCGCATCCTGGGCTATTCTGAGGCAGTGTGTTGCTACCGTGTCGTGCTTAATAAATACCCGCAAACTCGATGCCATCATGCTTTTATAAACCGACTTGATCAACAGACAACACATGTGACTTATCCACAGGGATTCCTCTGAGTATCAGCCCACGGGCATGGGAAACCACTGGTCTAGGAATTAGACTGTCCAGGCTGTGTTCTCACTTTTGCACTAAGTCATAAGTGATCATAGGAAAACCCCTTTGCACCTGACCTTCAGTGTCCACACCTGTGAAACCATGGGCAGACCCTGTCCGTCTGTGATTTTTTGTTTTTGTTTTTTGTATTGTCTCCAGTTTTCCAAAGGAAAGTATGTTTCTCACTGGGGCTTTCAAAGGATGGTTTATAACCCGTTTAAAAATGTGCCGTGTGCAAAACTCCTAACCAGCAGAGCCTGATGTGGTTAAGGGGGGGGGGGGGCCTTCGCTCTGCCTAGTAATTTTCTCAGTAAGAGAATGTAATTGTTATGTGGGTTCCAAAATGAAGATAGGCTGAACTCTGCAGATAAATAGTGATCCCAAAATAGAAGGTTGGTACACAGAAAGGGCAGAGAGGGACCGAGAACCGGCGTGAGCTCACTCCTGCAAAGGCACCACTTGGAAACTATTTCTGAGCGAACGTCTGACTCGGGCACAATCCACCCATTGATGCTTGTTTACCTGCTTGTTTGCTGGGGAATGGAGCCGGGAGAACTCTGTACGTCTAGTGATGGAGCCAGGAAGCTGCCGCCGTAGTTCTTTAAATACCGCTCATTAATTTCCTGTCTCTTCACACTGAAAAGGGACAGAAAATAGAACCGTTAATTTTTCCTTTCTGCTCAGAGATTAATGGACAAGGCTCACTGTAAGAGGGCTGGGTGCATATCTAAGAAATGTCTGTCTTCAGGTTTAATCGTGGTGCAACCCCGTGATATAAAATGATTAACTGGTTCAGTTAATGCAGAAAAAAAATAAGCTTTTTGCTCAAAAAATCCCTCAACCACCAGCTCTTGAAAGTTTTTCTAATGTTCAGTATATTTGAAAAATTGTAAATGAGTATGGCTAAACTGATGCTAGTAGTAGTTTAAGTAGTCAATTTTTTAAATCTAAAAATGGACATTTTCTTGTATTCCAAAAAAAAGAGCTTTTGTTTGACCCAAAGCAAAACGTCATTGACGTTTTTAGCAAGATTTCATTCAGTTTGACCAAATTTCCACCATTATTTTGTAGCAATCTAGAAGTGGGTATAATTTCTAATATATTTAATGAAATAAACATTTATGTTGGTTAATCCCATTAATTTCTTAACTACTAATCTGTGCCTCGCACCTAGTGAAGTGGCCCAAGGCGTGGACGGGGCGGCCTCAACACAATGGCAGCACACACCAGCCTACTGACCGTGGGGGTTCAACAACGGCCAGAACGTTCCTTCCCGGCAGGACTTGGGCCTGCACAGAGCGGCTTGCAGACCCCACTGGCTGCGGCCGTGGGGGCCTTTCCCCTGCCCGGGCCGCCCGGGAAATGGCCCACAGGGCGCCTGGACGCCCCTGCGCCACGGCCCAGCACAGCCCGGCCCGGAGCGCACCGGAGTGCAGGCTGAAAGCCTTCTCCGAGGCCGGCTTCTGCAGGCAGAGCCCACGTGGCGGGGGGTGGGGGGTGTATTCTAGGAGGTTCAGGGGAGACACGCTGCCCTCCCGGGTCTGCTGGTTCTCCCTGGGCCACAGCCAGGTTTGCCCTAAGTGTCAGCCGCTGAGGACACTTGTCACTTGTCTTGAAATTGCCCCCTTCCTGACTTCTCTCTCACCTCGCCTCTGACTTGATTTCCCCGCTCACAGACTTCCCTGTCACTGGATCTGGCCGTGTTGCTTTGGCTGCGCCTGTCTTCCCAGCTGACTCACATCCCTCTGCGTGGGGAGGGCAGAGAGTGGAGCGGGAGGGGGAGAAGGAAGCATCCGCCCTGTGGCATGCCTGCGCCTCGCCATTCCTTTTCCCGGCTAAACCAGCCTCTCTAAGTGGAGACCACCAAGAAGTTTTTGCAGAAAAGTAGTTTTCAGGAAACTTCGGGCAAATGGGAAGAAATTAGTTCCGGTTTTACCGATGACCATGGGGTCACGCCAACTTGGGGCGGGGGGACGGACGGAGCTCATGGGCTGTGGCAAGAGAGAAAAGAGAGTGGCCTGCGGGCGGCTCCCCAGGAGAGGGAGGTCCCCCGCAGAGCCACGCCGGGGGAGAGCTGGCCAGGCTGCAGACAAGAGGTGGAAGGGAGGCGACAGAGGAGGCAGGCGGCCCTGAGAACCAGGCCTGGCCCGGGTGCAGGTCGGTTTCCCGCAGGCACCTAGCTGCTCATTCTCCCCCGTCCTTCCTGGCCCCCGGCCACGCCTCGCGGAACCCGGCAAAGGAGCGTCGCTCCCTAGACTGCAGGCACCGGCTTCTCGGGCCGAGGCAGAGACAGGGGCATGTTTATCGGGTTAGGAAGGACTGAGTCACAAACAGGAGCCCGAGGAGGGCAGAACCAATCTCAGCACTGCAGGCACCCAGCCGACCTCAGCCGCACTCCGCTTCCTGAGGAAACCGAGGCCCCAGAGAGTGACTTCACGTGGGCCAGTTCGGAAAGTGACGCTCAAAACAACGGAAACAAACAATAAAACAAAACCCACACAACGTAGCTGAGTGTCAGGAACAGGATAAGATCCCAGTCCCCTAAGGAGGGCCGCAGGCCCAGCCAGGTGGGTCCTCCCTCTCCTTCCAACTTCCCGGAGGCCCGCCCAGCACCACGCCGTACACACCCCACCTGCACACACCCCTCCCTGCACACGCCCCACCTGCACACACCCCTCCCTGCACACGCCCCACCTGCACACACCCCTCCCTGCACACGCCCCACCTGCACACACCCCTCCCTGCACACGCCCCACCTGCACACGCCCCTCCCTGCACACACCCCTCCCTGCACACACCCCTCCCTGCACACGCCCCACCTGCACACACCCCTCCCTGCACACACCCCTCCCTGCACACGCCCCACCTGCACACACCCCACCCTGCACACGCCCCACCTGCACACACCCCTCCCTGCACACGCCCCACCTGCACACACCCCACCTGCACACACCCCTCCCTGCACACACCCCACCTGCACACACCCCTCCCTGCACACGCCCCACCTGCACACACCCCACCCTGCACACGCCCCACCTGCACTCACCCCTCCCTGCACACACCCCTCCCTGCACACACCCCACCTGCACACACACCCCTCCCTGCACACGCCCCACCTGCACACACCCCTCCCTGCACACACCCCTCCCTGCACACACCCCTCCTGCACACACCCCTCCCTGCACACACGCCTCCCTGCACACACCCCCTCCCTGCACACACCCCTCCCTGCACACTCGCCTCCCTGCACACACCCCTCCCTGCACACGCCCCACCTGCACACACCCCTCCCTGCACACACTCCTCCCTGCACACACCCCACCTGCACACACTCCACCTGCACACACCCCTCCCTGCACACACGCCTCCCTGCACACACCCCTCCCTGCACACGCCCCACCTGCACACACCCCTCCCTGCACACACCCCACCTGCACACACCCCTCCCTGCACACGCCCCACCTGCACACACCCCTCCCTGCACACACCCCACCTGCACACACCCCTCCCTGCACACGCCCCACCTGCACACACCCCTCCCTGCACACGCCCCACCTGCACACACTCCTCCCTGCACACGCCCCACCTGCACACGCCCCACCTGCACACACCCCTCCCTGCACACACCCCTCCCTGCACACGCCCCACCTGCACACACCCCTCCCTGCACACACGCCTCCCTGCACACACCCCTCCCTGCACACGCCCCACCTGCACACACCCCTCCCTGCACACACTCCTCCCTGCACACACCCCACCTGCACACACTCCACCTGCACACACCCCTCCCTGCACACACCCCTCCCTGCACACACCCCTCCCTGCACACGCCCCACCTGCACACACCCCTCCCTGCACACGCCCCACCTGCACACACCCCTCCCTGCACACACCCCACCCTGCACATGCCTCTCCCTGCACACACCCCACCTGCACACGCCTCTCTCTGCACACGCCTCACCTGCACACATCCCTCCCTGCACACACCTCACTGCACAAGCTCCTCCCTGCACACGCCCCACCTTATATCACTCCCAGTTCCCAGGGCACCTCCTCGCATCACTGCAGTGTTTGAGGGCGTGAGCTGGGGTCTATTTGCCTTCGAATCCTGTCTCTTCCCTGTATTGTCCTGGGGCCTTGGCCAGCCACTTAATTCTCTCTGCAGCTGTGCGATGGGAACCACCAGTGTCTACCTGCAAAAGGACCCTTCACGGATACAAGGAGCTTACCCACATGAAGTTCCTAGAGAACTGTGGCACAGGAACACGCTCAGTAATAGCAGCTAGTCCTGTGCTCTCTCCATCGCTGTTCTTGCTGAAATATTTATGGGTTCCAGAGCTCAGAGAGAGAGACTTAGTCCTCTCCCCCCGCCCAGCACGGTCCTGGCTCAGGCAAGAAACCCAGGAAGTATCTTCTGCAAATGAGTGAGTGGACCCAGAAAGGCTCATTTGTTATCATCATTCCATTTGCAGAAGTGGCTCCGGGTCAGAATTACCTCTGAGGATGGTGATAAAATGGAGTGGTACATTTTGAGGCAGGCGGACCTGGCCTTTTACCCGAAGGTTGAAGATGTTTAGGAGGTATTGTTCTCTTTCATGCAACTAAGCCCTGAGCGGTTCCCAGAACCCAGTTGCTGAGACTAACAAAGGCATCAAAACTATTCACCATTATATCAGAACTAGGGGCCCGGTACACAAAATTCATGCACCGGGAGAGGGGGTCCCTCAGCCCATCCTGGACCCTCTCCAATCCGGGACCCTTCAGGGGATGTCTGACTGCTGGTTTCGGCCCAATCCCAGCACCAAAACCAAGTCGGACATCCCTCTCACAATCTGGAACCGTTGGCTCCTAACTGCTCACCTGTCTGCCTGCCTGATCACCCCTAACTGCCCCCCTGCCAGCCTGATCACCCCTAACAACCTCTGCCTGCCAGTCTGATCACCCCTAACTGCCTCCCCTGCTGGCCTGGTTGCCCCTCACTATACCCCCCTGCTGACCTAGTCATGCAACACAACCTGCTGGTCAGTCATTTGATCATCCCTCGCTAACACCCCTGCTGACCAGGTCACTCCACGCAACCTGCTGTTCAATTGTTACTGTGAGGGCATCCTGACCAATTTGCATATTACCCTTTTATTAGTATAGATCAGTGATGGGCAACCTTTTGAGCTTGGTGTGTCAAACTTTGCCAAAAAACTGAGCATAACTCGGGTAGTGTGTCACTTGGCCGCGTGTCATCAGAAATGGCTACGAGTGTCAGTGCTGACACGCGTGTCATAGGTTCGCCATCACTGGTATAGATGGTTCCGTTGCCTCTTTTATACCTCAGGCCTAGAACTTCTACATAAAAATATCTTTTTATGGTATTAATTATCATTATATTAATATCATCAAAAGCCAATATTATTAATAAACACTAATTTAATTAATGTGTTGATTATTAATTTATTCATTAATATTGATATTAAACATTAAAAGGAAACTCAGAAATGATTGCATTTTAAAGGGAACAGTTCCACATCCAGCAGGAATATTTGATCCCCTGTGCAAACACCCACGTCCAATGAAATCTCTCCAGCCCTTCCGGGTCTGCATGAATGCTCGTCAGCAGGGAGGCAGGAAGGAATCAGGAGCTTCGAGTGTGCTAACCGCCCTGTGACAGCGCAGACAGGAGACCAAGCTCCGCATGGGCTCTGCCCCGTGGAGGGAAAGGAAGTGTCCCTTCCCGCTGCGGCCTGGCCCTGCCTGGGAGGGAGCCCTGTCCTCCCTGCCCTGTCCTCCCTGCTCTGCTCTCCCTGGGCCGGGGATCAGCAGCGGCAGCTTCTGTAACCAGATACGGGAAGTGTCGGACATGAGAGTCACCCTGGCGTTCAGACTACAGTCTGAAGTGACAGGCGCTCTGCTGTGTTTCCGTTTGGGAACACAACACGGATTGTAGCTCAGTAGAATCTAGTGCGCAGGGGGCGCGGGCTCTCAAGGAAAACGCAGCCCAAGAAGCTCTGGGGATCGCTGGTTGGGTGCCTCTTTGTCAGACAGTCTTAACGTCGGAGCAGAGCTCACGGGAACGACCCTGTCCAGGCACAGGAGCCTCACCTCTAGTCCTGAGGTCCCCAGGCCACTCTGAGTCCCTGCTCCCCGTCACCGGCTCTCAGCCTGCCCACGGAGGCCACGCCCTTTCCATGGTCACCTCTCCACGGGTTCTTCTTTGGGGGCGATGACACAGGGGCCTTGTGCTCAGGCCCCGATGACCTGGAAGTCAAGGTGGACATGCGGAGAGGAGAGGTTTGCTCGAGATATCAGCTCCAAAGCTACTGCAGTGCCTTTGACCCCCCCACCCTCACCCCACAAAGAACCCGAAACCCACGCCCAGGAGCCCTGAAGCAGCACGTGCCTTCTGGCGGGTACAGGTGGCTTTGGGGACGTGCAGAGATGGCGGGAGTCTCCTTGGTCCTCGGTGCCTTCCCAGGCAGCCGCTCGGCTCCTTCTGCCCTCAGGTCTCAGCCTCCTCCTGTCTCACCACCACTCCAGCACCTTCCTTACCTCTCCCGATGGGCACTTCAATGGCTTCACTTAGTTATTGTGTGACTTTGGGTGAGAGGAATTTCTATTAAACGATTTATTTCTCTTCAAAATTGAGTTAATTACAGTGTCCATCTCAGAGGGGGTGGCATCCAGATTAAATTACATGAGATAATCCAAGTAACAATGTTAAACTTGGCACATAACATATGTTCAGTGACATACTAATGTTAGACAATGCTTCCAATACGTATTTCCATGTGCTTGATGGGATAAAAATTATGCAAGTTTTGATGTTTAGATTACCATAAAAGACAGTGATTTTTGTTGTTGCTGACACAAAGTCTATTTTTAACCCAAGCAAAAGTTGAATCACGCTGGAGAAGCACGAGGGAGGAAGCACATGACCGAGGAGCTGTGGGGGAAGGGCCCTTTTGAGCAATGACGCTGGGTCCTTTGAAGAACTGTAATCACAGTGTCTAAATGGCCTCAGAGCATTTATTGAGCGACGTTTACTGAGAAGGACATTTGTTCTGGAACATACTGCAATCTTCATTGCTTGTATTGCTTCCGTAATGAGGATGGTTAACAATGCAATGTTCACAGGTTTAGTTTCTGATTCAGAGGGGAAGGGAGTGACTGGGGCGTAACTGGAGGCCATGCCCCTGGAGGCCAGAGCGGCCTCTTCCCTTACCCCAGGGGTAAGCTGTCGGGGAAAGGTGGGAGCTTAGCGTGGTTGTGTGCAAATCGAAATTCAGATTCTTAGCTCATCTAATGGTCACACTGAGCGAGGCCAACAAATGCTTTACCCACCCTGGAGCTAAGTTCAGAATCAGGCGAAGCCCAGGCTTGTTTCTCATAGAACGGAGCCTTCCGGGATATTCCAGGACATTCATCCTGGGCCCTTTCTCAGCCCGGCGTGTGGGGAAGAGCTCCTTAGAACAAAGGTTTGATGGATTGATGTTACTTCCCGTCAAAACTGAATCCGGGGGGTCAATCCTCCGGGAGGCGTTTGCCTGGCTTCCCTGGCTTCAGCTGGGTCTCCCCCTAGATTTCAGGTCAGACGTCGCCTCTTCCTGAGTGTCGGCTCAGCAGCCTATCTGGTGAGTTCCTCGTGCTTCCAGGTGACCCTGGCCTTTCACTGTAGGCATTGCTGGATTCCGTTAGCGCCAGGTCTCACTCAGTGAACCTGAACACCCATCTGTCCGGATGGCTCTGCTTCAACAGGGGAAACACTGTTCCCGTGAGAGTGAACAGGGGAGTGCAGGCCAGTCTGGTCCACGGACGTCGGGAGGCCGCAGCCAGTGCTGGTCCGTCTCCGCCGGTGGGCAGGTGCCGGGTGCCAGGGGAGGGAGCCAGGCGGAGCCGAGACAGGAGCGCCGTCCAGCAGGTCCTTCCACAGGCCAGTGGAAACTCAGCCTGAGTGTGATGAACAAGGAAGCTAGATTTGAGGAAGAAAGCCCAGGTCATGTGGCTCCGAAGCTGTAAGTTTTTTGAGTTGCCAAGAGCGCCGCCGGGCCCCCTGGGTAATTTTCCACTCGGGTATTTTTCATTCAGCTTCACTGACCAGCATAACCGGAACGTGACTGTGCTTCCTACGTGAGGCGTTGGGCATTGTCATCTTTCCAAATGCTGCAGTTTGAACGTCAGGTTCAGTTTTGTTGTTGTTAATCCTCACCCCAGGGTATTTTTTCCATTGATTTTTAGAGAGAGTGGAAGGGAGGGAGGAGGGGGGGAGAGAGAGAGAGAACGATTGGTTGCCTCCCTAGAGTGCCCCTACCAGGGCCAGGGATCAAACCTGCAACCCAGGTACCACCCCTTGACCGGGAATCAAACCCTCAACCCTTCAGTGCAAGGGCTGGGGCTCTAACCACTTAGCCACACTGGCCCGGGCAATATCAGGTTACTGTTAAACTTTAGAAGAATGTGTTCAGGGGGTCGGTGGAGCCTCAGTGTTCAGTGCTCAATGTTAGGTTGAGTCATGGCACAGTAAGGCAAGCGCACAGGTGAAAGGGTCCGGCTAGAACAAGTCACCAGGGTTCAAGGTGGGGCTGAGCCAAGGCTTGAAAGCATATCAGGAACAAACAAGCAGTGTGTTTGAGGTAAGTGCAGCGAATAGGTGTGCTGATGACGGCGAGCAGCGCCACGTGGAAGCTCCCAGCACCCTCTGCCTGCTCTGTCAAGGGGTGACCAGCGCACTGGGAAGAAGGACCTTTTGTCAACGACGCAGTGAAATTGTAGCGGAAATTAAGGCAGGAAATGGTAGAGAGGAAATGTTCTTATTTCAAAGGAGCTTACATCTCCTGGACAAACCGCCTTGATCATTGGGGCCTGCTTTTTTAAAAGTATTCAAGGTTATTTATTATATTCGCCTTTAATATTCAAGGTCTGACTTTTGCTCACTTTTTAAATGACTTACAAGTGGGGCAGATGGGAAATTCTGATGTAACCTTCGTTCTTAAAGGCCACTGAACTAGTAAATGCCAAGCAGCGTAAGGGCATTTTATGTGGTTTATGATAACAGCTTTTATTTAACCCACATGCATATGCAACTACCGTCGCTCTCACTGAGAGAAATCTTCTCGAGTTACTAGGAAAGGCCCATCGCTGGGCTCAAGGGCAGACCAGGAGCCAAATGTGTTTCTTGGATGAAATGAACCCGCTGTGAAGGCAGTGCTTACTGAAAACACACATGCATGTAAAAATAAATTTGTCAAACACCCAGATTGTGATATGTGCATTGTAACTTCTCTCCATGCCAAAACTACTCACATCAGCTTCTTCTGTAAAATACTTTGAAATACTTTTTTTAAATATCTTTTTATTGATTTCAGAGAGAAAGGGAGAGGGAGAGAGAGATAGAAACATCAATGATGAGAGAGAATCACTGATCAGCTGCCTCCTGCATGCCCCCCACTGGGGATCAAGCCCACAGCCCGGGCCTGTGCCCTTGACCGAAATCGAACCCAGGACCCTTGAGTCCACAGGCCAACGCTCTATCCACTGACCCACACCAGCCAAGGCTGAAATACTTTTCCAATGGGTGTACAGCATCCGTTTGGTAGCATTCCAGCCCCAGATGCATAAACTAAAGCCAATCACACGGAAACTTAAAAACCCGAACTGAGTGCCAGCTGTGGAGTAAGTAGCCTGAATTCTTCAAACGTGTTGTGGCTGACGTAACAAATGAGCAAAGCCGGCCGGGGGACCGAGGAAGCTGGCAGACACAGCGGGGGGTGAAACCGGTCCCGCACTGGAGTCCTCCCGGGACCTGCTCTAGGGACCACGGCGGGGGACGATCGTGGGATGCGGGACAGGACGAGGGGGAAGGAATGTACGGAGGAAAGCGCTCTGGCTGCCACTGCGGTCCCGCGGCGTGGGAGCTGCCCTGGTACTGGAGTTGCTTTGCTCTTAGGAGGTCGGCAGTGACGAATGGAGGAGTAAAGGGAATGCGACATGCAGTCTATTGTCCAATCGCTTTTGAAAACTGTATGAAAACCTGTGTGTGTGCATGTGGAGAGAGAGAGAGAGAGTGAGAGAGAGAGAGAGAGAGAGAGAGAGGAGAGCGAATGGTAAACAACAGGGCCAAACGTGAAAAACTCGGCGAGTCTGGATAAAGCATATGTAGATGTTCTGTGTTCAAATTTTCTAAGTTAAACATTACGTTTCAAAATGTTAATGTTATAAAGAAACTAGGTGGTGGGGGGATCAAACACAAAAGCACCCTAAGTCACATTCTACCCACGGCTCCGAGGTGCGTGCGCCCCGGCCTCCCTGCGGGGGGGGGGAAGGGCCCCGCCAGCCCGCGGAGCTGCCGCCACCTGCCTGCGCGGCTCCGTGTTGTGCCCTGTGCTTCCTTCCTGAACGTTCGCTCTGGAAAGGACGGAGGCGGCACATTGCAAAGCAGGCCAGGTGGCCTTGTCAGGGTGGCAGCTTCGGGCCAGGGAATGAGAGTGTCCGGGCTGGGGAGGCAGGTGCGGGCCCCTCCTCTCTCAGGGGGACCGGCGTCTCCTGGAGAGGGGGCTGCAGCCCAGGACGGCTCCCAATAGCAAGCTTTCCCCTTAGGCTCGCTGGTAAAGGCTGGCTTTCCACAGCCCTGCCGCCCTCAGATGCACTTTCACAGACTGCGTTTTCACTGCGTCTCAGCGAACGGTCCTCGGGTCCTATCTGTCAGTGCCAACACAGGACAAAAATATGTGAAAGGGGAGAGTGTCCCTGGTTAAGGAAAAACACGTGAGCTTCCTGAGAGAAATGCAGGTGGATCATCCAGACCCAACCCGCCCACCAGCACGCGTGGAGGTCTCGGCAAACCATCATGGGCTCTGGGGCGCCGGGCTGAATCGTGTCATCCCCAGGCCTGGCACCTCCACCATCTAACTCAGAAGTCCATCTGCATCCGTCCCCGCTTGAGGCTGGAGACGGTGTGGGCGTTCACGCCACAGCCCAGGCCCGGGCAGCGCTGCCCACTGGGGAAGTTAGGCACGAACTCCCAGGCGATGTGAGTTAGCTGCTATTAGATATCCATTTACTGTCCCCTAATTGGCAAATTGAAAACAACAACATAGGCCTGGCCGGGTAGCTCAGTGGGTTAGAACATTGTCCCCATACGCCAAGGTTGCAGGTTCAATCCCCAGTCAGGGCACATGCAAGAATCAACCAATGAGTGCATGAATAAGTGGAACAACAAGTCCATCTCTCTCTCTCTCTCTCTCTCTCTCTCTCTCTCTCTGTGTGTGTGTGTGTGTGTGTGTGTCCCTTAAAAATCAATAAATTTAAAAAAAAACACATAAAGTAGGCATTAAAAAGGAAAGAGACAAAAAGTAAGTCATAAACAGGACCTAATACTCCTTGGCCGTTCTGCTTTGCACACAGTTTTGTAGGGAAAGTCTAAATGGCTTCAGGTGTCATGTGAGGATGGTCGCAGTTAATGGTCCCCGCCTCCCTCCCGTCTCCTCTCCGCTCCTGCCCTGGGACCGCCGGCCCCTGTCTGAACAGTCAGGCCCCACCCTCCCCTCTGCCACTTTCTCCGTGTCTCAGTCAGGGGACAAGCCACCACCACACACCCTCCGACTCACTGAGACCCTGACCCGTCACCTGTTTGTGAGGGCGTCCTCCCCCCGTCAGTTTGTCTCCCTCTCGGAGGACGCACCCAGCCAGTTCTCCCACGTGCTTTATGGAAATCACATCGTGTCCATAGGTCACGCGCACCTGTGAGCTCCTAGGGCCAATTGGCCTGTTTTTATCTTTGCCTGCTTTCCAGCACCTTGTCCGTGGCGAGGCGCGCTAAGTGCCCCGATTTCATCTCATAGGGAAGCCGTACCCTCGAGTCTTTCCAAAGACCTTGCTCTGGCAGCTGGGCGGCCCAGGTCCGCTGCAGAGGGAGGAGGCCCTCGCGTTGGGCGCGCAGGCGATCTACTGCCCAGGACACCAGGATGGAGAGGCGCTCGGCTCTGCCTCCAGTCGCCCCTTCCCACGCTGTCCAAGGAGCACTGTTTCTGTGAGACACGGGAGAAAATAAAACTAATAAAAATAGCCTTAGTGCTCAGATAGGCCTGTCTCATTTCGTGTTTAACCGGATCACACTAACATAACATTTCAGGGATAAAGAATGGCCATTCGGCTATTCCCCCCAAACCGTTTTTATTTCTGATTCGTGGGGAGTGTGGCCCAGCGTCCCGTGGCTGTGTGAGGAGCCGGAGTCACGGGGAGGGGCGTGAGTCAGGAGGGGTGGGGGGTTCCCGGCACATGTGGGCGCACACGCACATACACACACACACCCACTGTAAGCACCGGAGAACCCACAGCCTGGGAGTCAGTGCAGGATGTTACAGCAAAACCCACCGAGGAGGGAGGTGCGACTGTGTGGTTAGGACTTTGGACCGTCCTTGTAGAAATAAGCCTGGTCACTCCATGGCCCCACACAGTGCCTGTTGGTTAGCTGGGTGTTAACCTAATAAGACTGATTATTTTTAGATCGGGGGTGGGGAGAGGGGTGGGGAGCGGGTCCTGGACCACGGGCGCTTGAACCACTTTTTGCCAAAAATGCTCCTTTGAGAAGCTAAAGAGAGGAGCAAGCAAAGTCGTCACACACTGTCTGCTGGGAACACGCGCCCGGGGTGCCAGGCGAGCAGTGCTGAGCCCCTCCTCCCGACTTGCGTGGTTTCATGTCTAATCATCACTCATGTGTCTTCAAACCCCCTGGGCCGCTGGGCCGCTCCAGGCGCCCTGAGCTCTCACGGGAGGTCTCCAAGCCTGGGCACCAACAGTAAAGTCCAGGAACCCTACAAACTCCCTGAGAGTTTTAGCAAAGCTTTTGTTTTAAACGAATAAACAAAACATCTTGATTACATAGTAAGTTCCATGATACCCATTTTCCTGATGAAATGAAGAATGCGTAAAGCTTTAAGGTGTATTAGAATTAGGTCAGCTCTCTCCATGTTCAACCTGGGCCCTCCTGGGTCACCAGTTGTAAGGCAATCACAGTTCCCCAATCCTATGGCCAAAGCTCCTGGGACTGTTCTATTTGAGTCTCTAGATATTACTGCTTTGCTCCATCTGGAGCAGGAAGATTATGTGAATGATTCTGTTCCAAGGAACTCTTCTTTCCAATCATACAGTCACTTATCATACAGTCACTTTACAATCATACAGTTACATTTTCTTACAAAGAAAAGGCCAGGCCACAAAACTCAGCCAAAGGATTTGTAGCTCCTAGAATTCAGCTGAAGAGAATCTTAAGAAGGGAGGGTTCTTGGTATTGTTTTTAATTCTGGTCTTTAACCTCAAAATACAATGGCAGGTCTACAAACTCGTAACCTGTGCTTGGTTCTGTTTATTCTACTTTTCCAACGTAGACGCTTTAAATGATTAACTTGTGAGTTACCCATTACACTTTCAACAGTCCACTGAGCATGTCCTTCCTAAGCAAAGGGAACATTTCAGCAAGCTCAGCAGGTCTGCTGGAGGGAACCGGAAAATACAGACGCACCGGAGGGCTAAGACACAGAACTGACACCTCTTAAGACCAGAGGACCTTGAGCCCTTGCCCGTTCCTCCGTCCCCACGCCTCTCCTGTGTGCTGCTGGAGGCTTCGGGGATGCGAGGCTGGTGCGGGCGGCCAGGTCTCACCGGGAGGCCATTTCTTTGATCTCATCGCTCCTGCTTACCCCAAACTGAGCTCCTGTTGCCCCAACAACCCACAGCCCGGGGCCGAGTAGCAGCAGCACTGTTTGGACCAGAGGGACCAGAGGAGGCTGACGTGGGAGCCGAGCGGCCGAGAGGCAGAGAGCCGGCGACTGCCAGCAAGTCCGGATCCAGGGAGCAGCGGCGTGCTGGGCACTGTTCCCACCGGCGAGGTGACATTAAGCCATGAATGATGGCTGCTTAATAATGAAACCAGCAACATGTGTGACATGGTGAGGCTCCTACCACTCGAATTGCCCAGAGTTAGTGGTGCAGACTGGAAATGGACCTGCAGGCGGGAACCCTTGATTCTGCCTCGGACGGACACAGGAAGATGCATGCCACCGCCTGTAACTCCCAGGAGGAAATGAACGGATCCAAAGGCACAGCTATGGGCACAGCCTGGCAGGGCCCTGGAAGCAAACCCGTGGTTCCGCCACGACCCGGTAGTGCACGTCGTTACCACCGCGGGGTGAGGCCACGGCGGTTTCTCCTCTCTGTCATCGGAAGCAGTGTCCTCAGTTCTCACGTGCCGGCTTTTTCATATCGCAGCCCCTCTCAGCAGGAAGCATCTGCATCACAACCTCCTGCAAATATAATTAACCATGCTTTTCTGTGAATCCTCACCAGAGGATGTTTTTTCATTGATTTTTTTTTTTAGAGACAGTCGGAGGGAGAGAGGGGAGAGAGAGAGAGAAACATCAGAGTGAGAGAGACACATCGATTGGTTGCCTCCCTCAATCGCCAACCTGGGCCGGGGATCAAACCTGCAACTCAGGCACTTGCCCTTGACTGGGAATCAAACCCGTGACCCTTCGGTGTTTGTGCTGATGCTCTAATCACTGAACACTCCAGCCAGGGCTATGCTTTTCTTTTCAGTGGCACAAAAGGTAATCTCCTAATCTCTGGCATCTCACAGGCAATGCAAGTGAGTCTCACTGGGTTAGAAATGCCCCTTACTCACCAGCCATCACTGCTTATTTCACTTCTCCAACTTGCATATGAGATTATCCTATATAATAAAGAGGTAATATGCAAATTAACCCTCATGCTCTCACAAGATGGCTGCCTACGACCAGGCTGGCAAGGGGGTTAGTGAGGGATGACCAAATGACTCAACAAGCAGGCTGCGTGGGGCGACCAGGCCGGCAGGGGGGTTAGTGAGGGATGACCAAATAACTGAACAGCAGGCTGCATGGGGCAACCAGGCTGGCAGGGGGGCCACAAGTGGCAACCAGGCTGGCAGGGAGGCAGTTGGGGACAACCAGGCCAGAAGGGGGCAGTTGGGGGTAACCAGGCCAGCAGGGGGGGCAGTAAGCGGTGACCAGGCAGGCAGGCAGGTGAGCTATTAGGAGCCAGCAGTCCAGGATTGTGAGAGGGATGTTTGACTGCTGGTCTAGGCCCAATCCCCAGGATTGGGCCTAAACCAGCAGTCAGACATCCTCCAAAAGGGCCCGGATAGGAGAGGATGCAGGCTGGGCTGAGGGGACCCCCCACCCCCATGCATGAATTTCGTGCACTGGGCCTCTAGTATATTCATGCTATTGTTCCTAACCACCAGAATGTTATTGTATTTTATTTCAGGGATGATTATATTATACTAGAGGCCCGGTGCACGGGGGTGGGTGGGAGGGTCTGACATCCCTATCACAATCCAGGACTATCACAATCCCAGTAGGATCGGGCCTAAACAGGCAGTTGGACATCTCTCTCACAATCCAGGACTGCTGGCTCCCAACTGCTTGCCTGCCTGCCTTCCTGATTGCCCCTAACCGCTTCTGCCTGCCAGCCTGATCACCCCTAACCACTCCCCTGCCAGCCTGATTGATGCCTAACAGCTCCCCTGCCAGCCTGTTTGCCCCTAACTGCCCTCCCCTACAGGCCTGGTCACCCCTAACTGCCCTCCCCTACAGGCCTGGTCCCCCCCAATTGCCCTTCCCTGCGGGCCCGGTCGCCCCCAACTTCCCTCCTCTGCTGGCCTGGTCACCCCTAACTGCCATCCCCTGCAGGCTTGATCGCCCACAACTGCCCTCCCTTGCAGGCCTGGTCCCTCCCAACTGCCCTCCCCTGCTGGCCATCTTGTGGTGGCCATATTGTGTCCACATGGGGCAGCCATCTTTGACCACATGGGAGCAGCCATCTTGTGTGTTGGAGTGATGGTCAATTTGCATATTATTCTTTTATTAGATAGGATAGAGGCCTGGTGCATGGGTGGGGGCCAGCTGGTTTGCCCTGAAGGGTGTCCTGGATCAGGGTGGGGGTTCCCTTGGGGCATGGGGCGGCCTGGGTGAGGGGCCTGTAGTGGTTTGCAGACTGGCCACACCCCCTGGCGACCCAAACAGAGGCCCTGGTATCTGGGTTTATTTATCTTCTATAATTGAAACTTTGTAGCCTTGAGCGGAGCCAAGCCTCCTGCTCGCTCCGTGGCCACAGCCATTTTTGTTGGGATTTATTTATCTTCTATAATTGAAACTTTGTAGCCTTGAGTGGAGGCCTGGGCCGACTGGGGTGTGCAGAAGCTTAGCTTCCTCCATCGCTGGGGAAACCCAAGCCTCCTGCTCTCTCTGTGGCCGCAGCCATCTTGGTTGAGTTAATTTGCATACTCGCTCCTGATTGGCTGATGGGCTTGGCTGGTGGATGTAATAAAGTGATGGTTAATTTGCATATTATTCTTTTGTTAGATAGGATTATTGTATTATTTCCCATACAAATTCATCAAGAATTTAATTAACAGTGATGGAACCACCATGACCCAGGGAACCGAAAGCCCAGAATTCTGAAGATTCAATTGTACTCACGTATACATTAGCATAATGTGTTTATTGAGGTAGAGATACAGACCAATATTTTTTTAAAGATTTTCAACAAGTACTAAGTGAAAAGGACACATTTTTCTTTACCTCTAAGATTCAACTAGATGTTTTCCTGTTTCTAACACTTCCTCAGGCCTTTCAAGGACCTTAAGACAGTGGGAATCTCTACGAGTTTTGACCATCGTGTCTCCAGGTGAGGGCTTTACCTGGAATGCTGGGAAAGCAGGACCAACTGCGAAAACTAGTCCTCTCTACAGTCCACATGCCGTGCTTTCATCACGGTGGGATCTACTCCACAGGGTCTCCACGTCACAGTGGGATCTACTTTCCGGGGTCTCCACGTCATGGTAGAATCCACTCCATGGGGTCTCCATGTCACAGTGGGATCCACTCCAGGGGTCTCCATGTCATGGTGGCATCCACTCCAGGGGTCTCCATGTCATGGTGGCATCCACTCCAGGGGTCTCCATGTCACGGTGGGATCCACTCCAGGGGTCTCCATGTCATGGTGGGATCCACTCCAGGGGTCTCCACGTCATGGTGGCATCCACTCCACGGGGTCTCCACATCACAGTAGCATCCATCCAGGGGTCTCCATGTCATGGTGGGATCCACTCCAGGGGTCTCCACATCATGGTGGGATCCACTCCAGGGGTCTCCACGTCACGGTGGGATCCAGTCCAGGGGTCTCCATGTCACGGTGGGATCCACTCCAGGGGTCTCCACGTCACGATGGGATCCACTCCAGGGGTCTCCATGTCACATTGGGATTCACTCCAGGGGTCTCCACGGGTTGAGAGGTCCTGACTCTCCAGAGTGCACAGACCTGTCCAAACTGCCTGTTCCTCAGCCACATGACACCCACAGGTAAACCCTCAGGTAGGCAGAGTGTTCAACACTTGAAGCTAAAGGTGTGGGCAACAGTGCTCACCTTCAAACCTCTACTGTGGCATTTACACCATGGAATGCTGGGCAGCAGTAAAAACAACGGACCTCTTGCCCTTCATGATAGCATGAAGAGACCTGGAGAGTATCATGCTAACTGAAATAAGCCAATCAGAGAGGGACAAGTATCACATGATCTCACTTGTATGTGGAATCTAATGAACAAAATAAACTGATGAACAAAATAGGTCCAGAGACATGGATGCATGGAACAGACTGACAGGTCTCAGAAAAAAGGGGGGTGGGGATAAGAATATATTAACCAGAGAACTTATATACATACTAGAGGCCTGGTGCACAAAATTCGTGCATGGGGGGGGGGGGGTCCCTCAGCCCAGCCTGTACCCTCTCCAATCTGGGACATCCCTCTCACAATCCAGGACTGTTGGCTCCCAACCGCCCTCCCCTGAAGGCCTGGTCCCCCCCCCCACTGTCCTCCCCTGTAATCCTGGTCCCCCACAACTGCCTCCCCTGCAAGCCTGAGTCCCCCCCAACTGTCCTCCACTGCAGGCCTGGTCCCCCTGCAACCTCCCTCCACTGCAGGCCTGGTCCCTCCCAACTGCTCTGCCCTGCAGTCCTGGTCTCCCCCAACTGCCCTCCTCTGCCAGCCTGGTCACCCCCAACTGCCCTCCTCTGCTGGCATGGCCACCCCTAACTTCCCACAACTGCCCTTCCCTGCAGGCCATCTTGTGGTGACCATATTGTGTCCACATGGGGGCAGCCATCTTTGACCACATGGGGGCGGCCATTTTGTGTCTTGGTGTGATGGTCAATTTGCATATTACTCTTTTATTAGATAGGATATGTGTAGCCCATGGACACAGACAATTGTGTGGTGAAGGCCTGGGGTGGGGCAGCGACTGGGTAGAGGGAGGCAAAGGGAGGGTATTGGGGGATGTTTCTAATAGCATCAATAATTAAAAATACATATTTAAAATCTCTATTGAAATGCCTGTCAGACAGTGTTGGAACCAGAAATTAATCTCAGAATTGCACTGAGCTGCCCTTCTCTCCTGCTCGCCTGCTGCCCGGGGCCTAGCATTACGCAGGCTCTTCCTCTTCCGGGCCAGAGAGATTCATTTCCTCGATGAGTGTTAGATCTCAGCTGCATGTGGCCACTCTGCCAGCTCAGTGAAGATGCAAAGCAAATTCCTTCAAGGGACTTACAGTTGAATACACTGGGCCTGCAGCCTATCCACTTCCTGAGGCCGCCCTATTGTTCAGAACTTTTTAAACAGAACTGTTTACCTTGAGGCACAAAACAGTCTTCATCCCCTTCATTGTCTGGTTGTCAGAGGCCTAATGTAGCACAGACCTCTTGAATGGAATGGTGCAGGAGAAATGAAGGTTTTAAACAATCAAAAACCTATTGGCATAAGGAACAAGTTGCTACAGTTCAGAAAGAAATGGCTTTCTGGGCTCAGAAAGGCCAGGCCTCCAAGCCCTGAGGTCCCAAGAAAAGAGGCTGCTCAGCTCGAGGACATTGAGAAATGTGCCCCCAGTTGCTCTCTGCCCTCCCCTCAGAGCCTCACAGGAGGGAGGAGGAGACTGGGAGGAATTGACAGGAAACCCGGGAGGGAGGCGGGTGGCCCTCCTGGGTTTGGCTGGGCAGGGTATGCTTGCAACAGATGCAGGCGGTGCGGACAGGTGACAGGCACACCCCTCTGCACAGTGGCCAGCAGCAAGGCAGAGACCCAGACCACACACTCCTCTTTCCTGTTGATCGAAAAGTTCACTAAGGTACAGACCAGTACATCTTGGGTCATAACTTATTGTAGAATGAGACCTAACTGTTCAAATAATCCTATTTTGTTTTGGAATGTACCTCTGTGGTAATCAGCTCAAATGAATATTAGCTACAAGAATAAACAATCAAATACATTTATCACAGAATTTGGAAAAACAGGCCCTGCAAAATTTGGACTTCAAAGATGTCCCATCTATATATATAAAAGCCTAAGCGACCAGAACACTGGAACTACTGGAATGACCGGAATGACCAGAATGACCAGAATGACTGGTCACTATGACGCACACTGACCACCACAGGAGCTGCCCCCTGGTGGTCAGTGTGCTCCCACAGCCAACCTCCTGCGCCACCAACCTTCCCTGGTCCCTCCCAACAGCCAGCCAACCTCCCATGGTCCCTCCCCCCGTCCGGCAGGCCCGGCCAGAAGGCCCTGGCTGGCAGCCAGCAGCTGGCAGGAAGGAAGGCCCTGGCCAGCAGCCAAAAGGAAGGCCCTGGCCAGCAGCCGGAAGGCTCCAATTGGCCCTGATCACCGACCAGGCCTAGGGTCCCCACCCATGCACAAGTTTCATGCACTGGGCCTCTAGTCTATATATGTAAAAGCCTAAGTGACCATCACAACTGAACGGACAACCAAACAGGCTGCATAGGGAGACCAGGCCGGCAGGGGGGTCAGTGAGGGGAGACCAAATGACCAAGCAGCAGGCTTTGTGGGGCGACCAGGCCAGCAGGGGGTCAGTGAGGGATGACCAAACGACCAAGCAGCAGACTGCGTGAGGTGACCAGGCCCACAGGGGGGCATTTGGGGGCAACCAGGCCAGCATGGGGGGCAGTGAGGGGTGACCAGGCTGGCAGAGGGGGGCAGTGAGGGGTGACCAAGCCAGCAGTGGGGCAGTTAGGGGCAATCAGGCAGGCAGGCAGGTGAGCAGGTAGTAGCCAGTGGTCCCGGATTGTGAGAGGAATGTCCGACTGCCAGTTTAGGCCCAATCCCCGGCAGTCAGACATCCCCCAAGGGGTCCTGGATTGGAGAGGGTGCAGGCTGGGCTGAGAGGACCCCGCCTCCGTGCATGAATTTCGTGCACTGGGCCTCTAGTCTATATATATAAAAGCCTAAGTGACTGTGTATTTTAAACAAGTGATACTGCAGATACTGGTGATGTGGCACCAACACAGGACAGCACAGTGGCAGAGTGCTCAATCATTTACTCGCCTTTCATTTGGAAGTAGAACTTATAGAAACAGCTGTGATGAAGGATATAATACTAAGTGATTGGTCCAATCAGAGACCATTGTGAGGTTGGCGAATAATGGCAATAAAATTATATCTGCAGATGCTGTAAATCTGAAAATACTGCAGCTCTTCTAAGATTGGGTGGAAAATGCTGGGCAGAAATCAAAGATGTAGACTATACATCATCTTCCTACTAAAAACAGACACAGTGTGCATCAGCATTCCTATTTCTTAGAAACCTATTGCCAACTCCAATGCACTGACCACCCAGTGGCTGTGGGAAGAAGCATCCTCTTGAATTATGGGAAATTTTCGTTATCTTAATGACTTTCTATTGCCGAGGTAGTTAAATTCTTGGACTGCCTCTCTTCTGAGTTCATCTGCATGGGGCCTTTCAGATAAACTCAAGAGCAGACCAGGAAGAAGTTTGTTTCTGTGAAGTGTCATTCTAACAGGGAAAGAGCTTCATGTGAAAAAAAATGGTCTTGGCCTGTGCACTTGCCGTTTTGAATTTTTAAATATCATAAACCAAACACCAGACAGCCCAGCGTTACTCAGGGGATATTTGCAAATAGTTACTCAGACTGCTGTTTGACTGAACAGGAGATGGAGGTAAAGAATGCGAAGAGTCCAGGAGAAAGAAAAGCCACTTGGTTCTGATGTCATGCACACACACATCTCTATATATAAAAATCCAGAGACCGTAACACCATCACGACCACAACAACCTAACAACCGGAGGCTATGACACCCACTGCAGCCAGCAAACCGGCCTGAACAGGCTGATTGCCCCCAACACCCCGATCAGGGCTGGGCCAGCTGGCCAACTGCCTTGGCTAGCAGAAATTTGGGGTCCGGGGACCTTGGAGTTGCTCAGTCTCAGTCTCAGGCAGCTGTGCGGGCAAAGCTCTCCTTTGGCAGAAGTGGACCCGGGACCAGGGCGCTGGAGTCAGGGATGGGGTGGGGAGGCTTTCCTGGTGGCCACAGCAGTCCCCACAGGCCACGCACAGCACCTGGGAACATTGCAGGCATGTGGTTGCTGAGACCCAGACCAGGCCTCTGGCCACAGATTCATAGCTTTGGGGAGACCTAGGGCAGGGATCTGCCTCATCTTCAGAGAGACAGAGGTTCTTCAGTGCCCCCAAGACATGGGTGGGCCCAGCCAGGGATCAAGGGGCATGGAAGGACTCCTGGCAGAGGGGCAAGGACCCTCACCCCCTAGGTGGGGGTTGAGGGGTGGTGCCACCTCAGTGGAGGGGTGCTGCACTGCAGGGTACTGGACTGACTGACGTGATTCAGAGAAGCTCCCAGTGCTAATGAGCCTCGCTCAGGTGGCCTTCACACTTCAGAGGCAGTGACTACTGCTCCTGCCTTGACCCAAAAGCAAGCTCGCGACACCCTGCCCCATGGCAGAGCATGCCTAGGCAGTGAGTGGGAAGCCTTCCACCTGCTTCGGAGAAGTGGGGGCAGTAAAGAATGGGGCGAGAGGAAAGAATGTGGAGCATCCGCAATGAAGAGGTGCTTGAGAAAGAGGCTGGGAAGCCTGACTGGAAGGTTTGTTCTGTTTGCTGGGCGGCTGCCCCTTAGGAAGCGCAAAGAGCATGGCTCTGAAGGCTTCCTGTGTGCTGAGTCAAGTTCCACAGCCAACTGGAATTGGCCTCAGTTTCCTGGTCTGTAAAATGGATGAAGGGTGTCCCAGTGCCTTCACTGAGCTTTGATGGCCAATTGAGATACTATATAAAGAAAATGAGGGAAGAAGTGAGAAAGAAAAGGAAGGACAAGCAACACAAAAGAAAGACTGAAAGGAACCTGTAAACCCATTGTCACTTAAATAGGGAATATAGTCAATAGTGTTGTAATGATGGTATGATGCCAGGTGGGTACTAGAAATATCGGGGAACACTTTGTAAAGTATATGATTGTCTAACCACTATTCTCTAACTAATATAAAACCTGAAACCAATACAAAATAATGTTGAATGTCAAGAAATGAAAATTGGAGTGAAATTTTTATAAATTTCAAAGTTTAAATAAAAGCTGTAAAGGAAGGAAGGGGAGAATAAAAAGTGTTTTTCATTTTGCCACTTCATTAAAAAGACAGTTGTCTATATGGTGCTTTTATACTTTTCTAAGTCATTATCTCATTTTAATTTCCGGGCAACTTAAAGACAAGATAAGTATTCCCTCCACTATTCAAAGAAAGGAAATCTTGATGTCTGGTCCTAATGATTCAATCGTCAAGCCCTTATTGTAAAGCAGGGTTAGTAAAATTTTCTGTGCAGGGTCATATCTATACTAATAAAAGCCTTGGGGGTGATCAGGCCAGCAGGGGACGGTATTTTGGGGCAATGAGGCCCGCAGAGGAGCAGTTAGGGGGCAATCAGGCAAGTAGGTGAGCGGTTAGGAGCCAGCGGTCCCGGATTGTGAGAGGGATGTCCAACTGCAGGTTTAGGCCCGATTCCACAGGGATCAGGCCTAAACCTGCAGTTGGACATCCCCCGAGGGGTCCCATATTAGAGAGGGTGCAAGCTGGGCTGAGGGACACCCTCCCCAGTGCACGAATTTTATGCACCGGGCCTCTAGTATGTATTATAATAAGTTTTTCACTTCATAGATCACTAATGTCTTTCCTGTTAAAAATCATACTTAGAGAACATTATTTATCATTCATTTTAATTGAACTCAGAGAGAAGAAGGGAGAGAGAGAGAAACATTGTTCCGTTTTTCCTGCACTCACTGGACTGGGTATTGAATCTGCAACCTGGGCATGTGCCCTCACTGGCAATCGATCCACCACTTTCTGGTGTATGGGATGACGCTAAGCTGGGACCCTGACCCCAAATTCCAGCCTCCAGAACTGTGAGAAAAATACATTTTTGTTGTTTAAGCCACATAAATTTATGATATTTTGTTATGGCTGTCTGAGCTGACTAACCTATACTAATAAAAGGGTAATATGCTAATTAGACATCTTCTGGTTGTCCTTCTGGACAAAGCCACAGTGGTGGAGGCCAAGGCAGAGGCAGTTAGGGGTGATCAGGCAGGCAGGCAGAGTGGTTAGGGGTGATCAGGCAGGCAGGCAGGTGAGCGGTTAGGAGCCAGTGGTCCTGGATTGCAAGAGGGATGTCCTGGATTGGAGAGGGTGCAGGCCGGGCTGAGGGATCTCCCCTCCCCCCCATGCACGAATTTCGTGCACCAGGCCTCTAGTATAAAAATAAAAAGAAGCCTGGCCGCAGTGACTTAGTGATTGAGCATGGACCCATGAACTAAGAAGTCACCAGTCCGATTCCTGGTCAGGGCACATGCCTGGGTTGTGGGCTCAGTCCCCAATGGGGGGCTTGCAGGAGGCAGCTGATCAATGCTTCAATCTCATCAATGTTTCTATCTCTCCTCTCCCTTCCTCTCACTCTAAAAAAATCAATAAAAACATATTTTAAAATAATAACAATAAATAAAAATGATATATAGCAGGAGTTGTGAAATACAAAAGTAAATGACCTTGTGTGTTTTGTTTTGAGCAGCATGCATGGACCTTCTAGGCCACGTTTGCCACGCTCTGAGGACCGCAGCAACAGGCTTGCTGAGGACAGCTGGGTGGATGGGGCGGAGGGACCTCGTGGCCTTCCGGGTGCCATGGCCACTGGCATGGGGCAGATTCAGGCTGTGGTTACAAAGCAAGTAACCTTCAGGAGGCAGGAAATACAGGGGCTCCTCTTACATGGTCAGAGTCCAAGGCCATCTACACCATTCACACTGCGAACAGCAAATCCTCTCAGTCTATAAAACTAGTTGAGTGCAGTGGCTTCATAAAAAAGTGATATCGCAATATAAAGTCCTGGCACAAGACATAGGGCGAGCTTATAGTTACAGGGGTGAAGTATCCATTTGCAGACATAAGTTATCTTGGAAAATGATGTCCACATGTCTATGCAAAACCCACCCATCAAATTAAGAGACTATTTGATATGTCTCAAAATGTTTCATTTTCTGCCTAGATGGCCATTTCCGCCCCCCTTCCCTGCAGCAGTAAACGCTGCGCCTTTCATTGTTTATCCAAGGAAGGGATGTGACAGGAAAGGCATTGCTTTGAAGACAGGGACAGCCTGGCACACAGCAGCTGGACGTGCAATTTCCTCAAGTTCAAGTTCCTGAAAAAGGAAATGAAAGAAACTCAACTCTTGAGAAAGTCCCCGTGCTGGCTTTGATCTCAGTTATGGGACGTGCTTGAGGAAAGTGCGTGTTTATGCTCGGATTCAAACAGGATGCGCCGTGCGTGCCTCACAAAGCCAAGTGCAGAGCAACAGTGGCTTCACACTGTCAATGGGAAAGAACTAGCTCCTTTTAATACCTGTCAAACTGGTGAGAGAGGGCAGGGGGGAGGAAGAGAGAGGGAGGGAGAGGAGAGAGAGAGAGAGAGAAGGAGAGAGAGAGGGAGAGGGGGGAGAGAGGGGGGAGAGAGGGGAGAAGGGGGAGAGAGAGAGACGGAGGGAGGGGGGGAGAGAGAGACATTAGTTGGTTGTTCCACCTATTCATGCATTCATTGGTTGCTTCTTGCACGTGTCCTGACAGGTTTGAACCCACAATCTTAGTGAATCTGGGCGATGTTCTAACCAACCGATTACCTAGCCAGGGCCTGCCTCTCTTTGTATTTTATTTATTTTTAATATACTTTTATTGATTTGAGAGGGAGAGAGAGAGAAACATCTATGTGAGAGAGAAACATGGATTGGCTGCCTTCCCCATGCCCAACTGGGGATTGGCCTGCAACCTGAGATGTGCCCTGACCAGGAATCGAACTGGCGGCCTTTCCGTGCACAGGACAACGCTCAACCAACTAGCCCAGCGGCCAAGGTCTGCTCTTTTCAGCAGCGGCAGATTGCTAAGATGATGTGTCTCGGGCGTTAAAAGGCCCCAGCCCGGTGGACCTCCCAGGGAACACTGTGGTGGGGCGTCCCCCGGGAGGCCCGGTGGGGGTCCCGCTCTGGCTCGGGGCAACCATGTGATGTGGTGTCACCTCGGGCAAGTCCGTCAGTCCGCCTGGCCCCAGCTGCCCCCTCGGACATGGTGGATCAGCTGGATGTGCCACGGTGCTTTCTACCCCGCCCCCCCCCCCACCCCCCTCCCGATTCCTTAGTTCCTGTGGACTGAGCACCGTCCCGGCCAGGAAACACCGCTAAGTCTTACCCTTCCCAGAGACAGTTAATAAAAATGTGTAAGAAGTCAAATAGAGCCACAGGCCTGTCACTCAGTGGGCATTGTCAGGGTTCAGCATTCCAGGGAACAGCACCCAGTCCCAGCCGCCTTCGGGCCAGCACAGCACCGCAGTGCGGGTTCTGCGAGTGGGTCCTCTCGGGCGGCCATGGCGTCCTGACTGCTCTCCGGGGCCTCTGCCGCGAAATGTTTTATTAAACTCGGGGATGGAATTGTTCATGTTCTCGAGGCAAATACTTTGGAGGTAATGGAAACACATCTCAGAACAGTCTGGAGCAGCAAAAGGAAGCGAGAGAGAAATAATTCATAAAGCAGAACCCTCCTGTAGATGCTGGGGAGGAGGCTCCTCTGTGAGCGAGAGGAAATCAGACCAAAGCAGCCCGTGGAGAGCAGCAGCCGGACCGCCGCCCTGACTGCCGGGGAGGGGCAGGAGGCCGGTCCCGCCGCTGCCTGTCCTTTCCCAGAGAGGCTTTCTTCTTTTTGTGAGAAAACATATGCCATGCCGGGCCCATCTGGAAGGAATAATCTTATTCCTGCTTCATCTCATTTCCTTCTCTACTTCTTTCCTGTTCTCTGCAGCCCAGGGAGGTGGTAGCTTGGAGGCAGGGGCAGGCCCTGGAGCCCAGTCTCCTACCAACTTAAAGCTGCTCAGTTACATCCTCACACTTTTTGTACATGGGTATCAACCATGGTACTAATGAGAAAACATTTTTCTATAAATGGCTCATCTTTTAATTAAAAAATTTTAAATAACAAATGGTATTTTATAAACCAGTTTAGGAAAAATAGAAGTTAAACATAAAAATACGAACAATGAAAGCAATACAGTATTTTTTAATTCCCTAAAACCTGCCCGACCCTGACCTCTCTCTTTGTTAACCAGGAAGATTACTAAGAGGGCGAAGTCATACTCATTTGGAACTGGCACATCTCACCTGACACAAGGGGCAGGAGGGAAGGTAACGGAGAAGGAAGAGTTCTCACTCTGTGACCCACGGTAACAGAACGCCTGTCTGTGGGTCATCAGCGATCTTCCCTACGGAGCAGGGGTGAGCCCAAAATGGAAGCAGGGCAGCTTCTGCTGACATCAAACAGAAAAATCCATTTGTTCTACAAGACTCATGACTTAGGTTGACTCTTTCGCAAGCCATCCAGTCCTTCCCCTCACCCGGCGTTCACTCCAGCTTCTGCATTAAGCACCTCAAGAAGATTCAGAAACAAAAACAAGAATCTTGGTCCCTGATGAAAATCTTAGTTGTTTTAGGAGAGAAAGCAACCACGTTCAGTAGAGAACAGAGCAATCATTTGAACGTCAGCTAACATAGCAACAGCTGCCTTTGGCCCTTTAATAACAGATAGTGAGCGCCTACTGTGGGCCAGGCTCCGTGTGTGCCTACTAATCCCACATGGCGTAGTGCCTTACCGACATTATCGTATTTCTCTTCCTGCCAATCCAATGAGGAGCTACACTGTTAGTCTCCATTTTGGATGAAGCAACTGAGGTTCAAAGAGGGACGTAAACAAACCCAAGGTAACACGCCTGGCCCCAGGCCTGGGCTCACCCTCAGGGCTGCCTCCTGTGGTGGGGCCACGGAAGTCTGCAGAGGGAGCTGGGGGCTTAGCCCCGGCTGCTCATTCCTCTTGGTTCCTGTCCAATACAGGCTCGTCCTGAGAGAAATGATGGCACCTTCCAGGTTCCCAGCACTTAGGGGCAGTTTTAACCACCAGCTGCCTGGATTGTCAAAAGAGGGCCTCTGAGCCCCAACCCCGGGGTCTGCTGTGGGGTGGCCCGCGGAGCCGGGCTGGGGCGGTCGGCAGAGAGGACTGGGGGACCCTGTGGACCAGGAAGGAGGCTCTGACCCTGGCCCAGAGCTGAGTTCTGAAAACAAGGCAAAGGCCTTGGCGACCACCGCAGCCCAGCTGCGTGAGGGCCAGCACGCACGCCACTCCCAGGCCTCGCCGTGGGGACTGAGGGGCAGCTGTGCCCCCCAGGCCCCTGGCTGGCGCTGAAATGTGATTCTGAACTGAAGGAACGCTTCAATGAAACGTGTGGGCTAAGATGTGATGAAGGGAAGGTTATCAAAAGAGCCCCCGGACAGCTGGGAGAAAGTTCAAATCGGGTGCAGCAGCCACAGCTGAGGCATCGGGGAGCCGGTGAGTCCTGGGGGTGTCAGACGCAGGCTGCCTGCAGATATGGTCTGGGGTTCAAGCAGAGCGGGTGTGGCCTTGCTCCCAGGGCCGGATCCTCCTGAGCCCTGCAGGCACACACTGCTCTTCGGTGACGCTCCTCCACCTGCTAGGCGCACACTGTGTAACCCACAGCATGTGCGGTGGGATGCAGTAAAGGTTAACATCCATGTTTATCAGGCAGCCTCTCCGGTCCCCTAGGGCCTAGGCTAATTCCTGGCCAGGAAAAGGGAGCTGCTTTCAGGGATGAGAGTGCGAACCAGTCCCAGCTGCTGGCGTTCATGTATTGTTAGCACGAAGGAGCCAAGGAGGTGCAGCGGGAAGGGCAGTCCTGCAGTAAACGGTGCTGCCACATGCAAAGAAGGAAACGGCCACCAGCACACACCACACGCGGCATCACGCACAGCGGTGGGAGCCGCGAACGGGAGGCCTGAACCCACAAAACTCCCAGCAGGAAACAGCAGCGAGCTCCTTGGCCGATTCTGGGTGACGACTTTTTGGATTTGACACCAAAAGCAAAGGCGACAGAAACAGAAACAAGCACGTGCGGCTGCATCCCCTGAGAAGCCTCTGGCCACGGAGAAATCGTCACCAGGAGAACCAGCCTCCAGAACGGCAGGAAGCACTTGCAGATGACACGGCTGACGTAGGAGCCTCGTTCCTCAAACAGTTCCTGCTCAGCCTACAGCCCTTCCCTGCGGACACCTGTGGGTCAGTCGCGAGTCCCTCGGTGACAAAGGAGAGAACGCGCAAATACAAGTCAGTTCCCCTCTGTTAACATCTGTGCTGTGAATATTTTGTGTTTTTTTGCTTTTGTTGCTGCTGATAATTATTGTTAAATTTTCATTTTTTACTGTACATTCCTTTTTTGTTAAACTTTCCTTTACATTTCATGTCCTTTTTGTTTTTGAAGTGTTTATTTGTAGATTAAACAGTACAATAGACATGGACTGTGTGTAAGGAAGGTTAAAACGGGATCGTTTGGGGGTCTGGAACGGATTAATTCCATTCACGTTATTTCTAATGAGAGAAGATGATGCGGTTTTCAAACAGCCTTCTGGAACGAATTAAGTTTGCAAAGCGAGGTTCCACTGTATAAGGAACGCATACAACTCAAAACAAAAAAAAAACAGCAATCTGATTTTTTTACATGGACAGAGGATTTTAGTAGATATTTTTCCAAAGAAGGCAAACAGATGGCCAACATCACTCAGCATCAGGGAGACGCCAGGCACAGCCCCTGAGAGAACGGCCATCCTCAGAAAGACGAGGCATGACAGCGCTGGGGAGGATGGAGCAGGGCAACCTCGTGCCCTGCGAGTGGGAATGCAAAGTGGTGCCGTGACCACGGAAAACAGTATGGAGGTTCCTCAAAAAACTGAAACTAGAGCTACCACTGACCCAGATACCCCACTTCTGGGCACGCATGGAAGAAAAGAAAACACTAACTCGGAAACACATGTGACCTCGTGTTCACAAGAACCAAGACATTCTTCACCCTAAGAATGCGGGGAGGAAGTCTCGCCATTTGCTACGGCTGGATGGACCTAGAGCCGTGGTCGGCAAACTGCGGCTCGCGAGCCACATGCGACTCTTTGGCCCCTTGAGTGTTGCTCTTCCACAAGATACCACGGCCTGGGCGAGTCTGTTTTGAAGAAGTGGTGTTAGAAGAAGTTTAAGTTTAAAAAATTTGGCTCTCAAAAGAAATTTCAATCATACTGTTGATATTTGGCTCTGTTGACTAATGAGTTTGCCGACCACTGCCCTAGAGCATATTATGCTAAGTGATCTAACTCAGACAGAGACATCCAATGTCACATGATCTCACTCAGGTGTGGAACCGTAAAAACAAGCACACAAACAGCCAAGGTCATGGATGGAAGCAGCTGGGGTGGGTGAAATGAGCGAAGGGGTCAGTACACCTCCGGTTTCAAAATCATAACCCACGTGTCTGTAACGTGCAGCACGGGGACTATAGTTAATGACACCGAACAGCACTTCTGAACGTTGCTATGATCATAGATCTTAAAGGTTCTCACACATGAAAAAATGTTTGTAACTGTGTGTGGTGCCGGATGTTAACTGGACATCACGGTGGTCGTCTCACAGCATACGCAAATACTGGATCCGTGTGTTGTACACATGAAACTCATATGATGTTCTATGTCGATCATGTATAAATTTTAAAGATGAGCATGTCTGCTTTCCGGTGGCTGCCAGGAGCCCACGGGAGCGCGCCCTCGGGACTAGCAGGTGGCCTGCGCTGCTATGGAACCCACACCTGACCCTGCCGTCAGCCACAGGGGGTCAAGTGAGGGACAGCTGGGTATGTAAGCCTCGGAAACGGCATGTTTTCCTTTTAAAAATGTAATCACTGCTGATATTCAATATTATTTTATATTAGTTCAGGTGCACAGCATAGTGGTCAGACAGTCATATACTTTACAGTGTTCCCCCATAAGTCTAGTACCCACCTGGCCCCATACTCGGTCATTACAGTATTAGTGACTGTATTTCCCATGCTGTACTTTATACTCCTGTGACGATTCTGTAACTACCAATTTGTATTTCTCAATTCCTTCACCTTTTCACTCTCCCCCAAAAACCCCTCCCCTCTGGCCTCCATCAGTCTGTTCTCTGTTAATGAGCCTGCTTCTATTTTGCTCATTTATTTTGTTCTTTAGATCAATATGTGAATGAAAGTCATATGGCATTTGTCTTCTTCTGTCCGATGCATTTCACTCAGAACAATACCCTCCAGGTCCATCCTTGTTGCAGACGCAAGATTTCATTCTTTTCTCACACTCCGTTGTATACACGCACCGCTTCTTTCTCCGCTCAGCTGTCCACAGACACTGAGGTTGCTTCCATATCTCAGCTATTGTAAGAAATACCTTTGCATTTTTGTGTTTTTAATTCACATACTCTTATACTTATTTAAAACCACTCACAGTGACATGATCATTGATCTACAAAAATCAGTAGCATGTCTGGTATGAAAGCAGCCATCTCTCGTGTAATCAGCCCTCAGCTTGCGGAGACAGTCAGATCCCGCTGCCGAGGCTCAATACAGACACGGCAGAGACCCCGAGAAATGTCAAGGGAAGTGCTCAGACCCGGGCCGGTAGCTCAGCTGTTAGAGCGTCGTCCTGATGCGCCAAGCTTGTGGGTTCCATCCCTGGTCAGGGCACATACAAGAATCAACCCATGATGCATAACTACGTGGAACAACAAATCCATGTCTCTCTCAAAAAAGTCAATACATGTTTTAATGGAGCTGGCAGTACACACCTTCCAGCGGCCCCCTGACAGGAAGAGCTGCCTCTGCCGACCCCATCCTGGCCCTGGAGGCACAGGGAAGGCACGGACATTGGACACGGGTCTCGTGTCAGGGGCGCCCATCCTCTCCCACCAGGAACCAGCTACACACACCCAGCAAGACCCGCAAGGCCATCCCGGGCGGAACCTCAGACCTTCCTGCTTCAGGAGGGCCTCACCTCAGAAGAGTCACGGTGGGATTAGTCTGCCCTTGGACAAGCGCTGTGGGTGGCCACGGGGAGGTACCCACGGGAGAGAGGTGGCAGCAGCTGAGACATCGCAGAGACAGGCCACGGTCAGGGAAGGGGAGGGCAGGCCTCCAGCTGGCTGGTTTGGAGATGAAGCGCGGTCACCGCAGCTGCAGCCAGGCGCTGCCGGGAGGGCTGTTACTGACCAGCCCGGTGTTGGGGCGGGGAGAGCAGGGCCCAGACCTCCTGGTCTGATGGGTGCCCGTGGCCGTCTGCTCCCATGGAGCATGAGTTGGGATTGCTGTGGGAGCTGGGCATGATGCCAGCTTCATGGACAAGGGCAGAGTGTGAACAAAACTCCTGTTTTCTGTACTGGAGTTTGATGATGCACAGGTAGGGAAGCTCCAGGGAGACAGGTGCCCACAGTGCTGACACCCCACCCCAGGGGCAGGGGAGCAGGCCGGGCATGGACCTGGTGCCCCCCTGGCTTCTCCTAGAGGGGGAGAGTTAGGTGTTCAAGATAGAAGCTTTTTCTTTTCTTAAGATTTTTTTTTTAAGGGAGAGAGGAAAAAAAATCCATGTGAGAGAATCATTGGATCGACTGCCTCCTGCACGCCCCCCACCAGCATCAAGCCTACAACCTGGGCATGTGCCCTGACCGGGAATCGAGCCAGCGACCTTTTTGTGCACAGGACAATGCTCAACCCACCGAGTCACACTGGCCAGGACAAGGTGGGATCTTTAGGGAAACCCAGAGCCCTAATGGATGGTATTTGTGGCCCTCGCTGTGTCACTTGGGCGTGTTCGGGAGTCCATGCTGCCCATCCCCTTCGAGCCGGCAGGCATGGTGGCTGCAAGCTAAGGGCTGCTGGGCTCAGCCCACACTCTGAACCGGCACAGGAGACACTCACCCACAGCCAGAACCCAGAGCTGGAGGAAGCCCGGACGTCCTGCGGCCGCGGAGCCAGCTGTCACCATCCGAACAGAATCGGCTTAGCAGTCTCCCCTCGTTGGCGGTGTTAATGTGACTCCTCCACTAGCAGGAGAGCCGGTCCGTCCCTGAGGCAGGACTCCTCTGCCGCCTGCAGGCTGCTCACTGGGGCACGTTGCTTACCTTCCCTGGTCCTTTTTTCCTATAAACTGAGGGTAAGAGTGTTATACACTGAAAGGATTTCAAGGAGAAATACGTGAAAAATATATGTAAAATTTACAAAGTGGAATGCCTCATTCGTAATAGATATTCCCTAAAGGTTTGTTCCACTTGGAAAGCATTCCATAAGGTTTCATTAGGAGAGAAAACTGGCCGGAGTTAAATGTTCCTGGTCTGCAATGACCCGCTAAAGATGGAGCACCTGGGCTCCAGCCAAGAGCTCCGTTTCCCGGGCCAGGCCCAGCGTCCGGAGGCTCAGCTAGAGAGCCATTAGGAGGTCACTCTGGCTAATAGTTAAACCAGGGAATACATTTATTTACCTTCAAATCTTCATTCTAATACCTCCTAATTGGGTAATCTTATTTACTTACTAGAGGCCCGGTGCACAAAATTCGTGCACAGGGGTGTGTGTCTCTCAGCCCAGCCTGCACCCTCTCCAATCTGGGACCCCTCGAGGTAGGATCGGGCCTAAACAGTCAGTCGGACATCCCTCTCACAATCCAGGACTGCTGGCTCCCAATTGCTCGCCTGCCTGCCTTCCTGATTGCCCCTAACTGCTTCTGCCTGCCAGCCTGATCACCCCCTAACCACTCCCCTGCCAGCCTCTTTGCCCCTAACTTCTCTCCCCTGCAGGCCTGGTCACCCCTAACTGCCCTCCCCTGCAGGCCTGGTAACCCCTAACTGCCCTCCCCTGCAGGCCTGGTGCCTCCCAACTGCTCTCCCCTGCAGGCCTGGTCACCCCTAACTGCCCTCCCCTGCAGGCCTGGTAACCCCTAACTGCCCTCCCCTGCAGACCTGGTCACCCCTAACTGCCCTCCCCTGCAGGCCTGGTAACCCCTAACCACCCTCCCTTGCAGGCCTGGTCCCTCCCAACTGCCCTCCCCTGCTGGCTATCTTGTGGCGGCCATCTTGTGTCCACATGGGGGCAGCCATCTTGTGTGTTGGAGTGACGGTTAACTTGCATATTATCCTTTTATTAGATAGGATTACAGTGTCTCAGTTGCCTCATCTATAAAATAGCATCATACTGATAATTATGTCATAGGGTAGGCTTTTGTGTGTGTTTTTCTTGATGTTTTTAGAGAGAGAGGAGAGAGAGGGAGAGAAAGAGAAACATCGATGTGCAAGAGAAACATCAGTCAGTTGCCTCCTGCACACACCCCAACTGGGGATTGAACCCTAAACTTGGGTCTGTGCCCTGACTGGGAATCCAACCAGCGACCTCTGGTGCACAGGAGGACACTCCAATCAGCTGAGCCACACCAGCCAGGGCCTCGGAGGGTAGGTTTAAGGGACTGACACATAGCACAGTTGTTTCCCCCTTATCTTCGGGGGATCCCCGCCAAGACCCCAGGGGATGGCTGAAACCTCGAACAGTACTGCACCCTGTACTCGTATGTACGATGTCTGTTCCTATTCCTACTCGCCTAGGGCACCGGGCAGGCTGCTCTGAAATTAGGGGCGCTGCTGAGTGACCTGAACACAGCGCTGCGGGAGCACAGCAGCCCAGCTGAGAGCGCAGACGGCGACCGGGTGGAGGCCCCGGGCAAGAGGAGGATTCGGGCCGCGGCGGGACACAGCAGGACAGTCATCACACGCCAACTCAGAGCAGCACACGATCTAAAACCTACGAATTGTTTATTCCTAGATTTTCCCATTTAATATTCCTGGACCAAGGTTGGCCACGGGTCACGGAAACCTCGTGTAACTGGAACCACGGAGCGTGAACCCATAGCGGCTGTGCTGGGATTGTCATCAGCGGTTCTGTTAGAATGGTGGCAGTGATTACTAGTAACTTTCTCTCCGGAGCAGAGAGGACAGCTTAGGTCACAGTGTGTAACTGCCGCTCCCAGCACTTCAGTGGCTAAACCACAGAGGTTTCTCTTGCTGATGCCATGACCTTTCAGGTGGGCGAGACTCTGCTCACCACTCAGGTCATCACAGTGGGCCAGGGAGCCAGCCGGAGGGCAGATGCCTCCCGCACCTGCTTCTACTGTTACCATGGTAACAGAAGACCCCCTGGAGGGTCTGATCCTGGCAGTTAAATGTTTAGCTATGGGTTGATCTCCCCCCCCCCCAGCCCACTGGCTGGAGCAGGTCACACGACCCCCTCCGATGCCTGGGCGTTGGGGAGGGGGTCCTCCCAATCCTGATGAGCAGGGCCTTGGCGCCGTGAGCAGTGGCACCGTCTGCCACATCCCAGTGCCTTCCTCAGGAGCGCCGCCCTCATGCAGACACAGCGACAGCATTGCTGGGGGGAGCCGTATCTTCCCCTCAGACCGCAGTGAGCATCCCTAAGCACAGCTCGGAGGGGAGATGCAGCAAGGCTTGCATTCACGCGTGTCACAGCACTCGCAGAAAGGGAGCCGTGCCGGCCGGGCTCAGCCGTGGGCGTGTTGGCACACAACAAGGCTGCGGGTTCGATTCCAATCAGGGCACATACCCAGGTCGTGGATTTGATCCCCAGTCGGGGTGCGTTTGATGTTTCTCTCTCTCCCCCTTCCTCCCTCTAAAAATCATTCTCGTAAATTAAGGAAACCGTAACTGTAATTGAGCTCTCTGTATTCTTAAGACATAAAAAACTTACTGGTAAAAATAAATTATCTTAAAATCATCTTGAATAATGATATTATATCAATAAAATGGGAATCATTTCAGAATAGCTTTTACCTTAGTCATCACAGAAACTATAAATTTGCCATTAATCCCCATTTTATAGAAGAAAACATTGGATTCCTCCAAGATGAAATTGGCGTCACGGGTGAACCAGCTGCTTCTCTGTTGTCTGAGACTGCTTAGGAAACTGGCTCCGCGGTGCACACGTCTGTGCTGATGGCGGTGCACACGTCTGTGCTGATGGCGGTGAACACGTCTGTGCTGATGGCGGTGAACATGTAAGTGCTACTGGCGGTGAACATGTAATTGCTGATGGCAGTGAACACGTCTGTGCTGATGGTGGTGAACATGTAAGTGCTGATGGCGGTGAACATGTAAGTGCTGATGGCAGTGAACACGTCTGTGCTGATGACAGTGAACATGTAAGTGCTGATGGCGGTGAACATGTAAGTGCTGATGGCAGTGCACACGTCTGTGCTGATGGTGGTGAACAAGTCTTGCTGATGCCGGTGAGCAAGTCTTGCTGATGGCGGTGAACATGTTTTGCTGATGGCGGTGAACATGTCTGTGCTGATGGCGGTGAACACGTCTGTGCTGATGGCGGTGAACATGTCTGTGCTGATGGCGGTGAACACGTCTGTGCTGATGGCGGTGAACATGTAAGTGCTGATGGCGGTGAACATGTCTGTGCTGATGGCGGTGAACACGTCTGTGCTGATGGCGGTGAACACGTCTGTGCTGATGGTGGTGAACATGTAAGTGCTGATGGCGGTGAACACATCTGTGCTGATGGCAGTGAACACGTCTGTGCTGATGGCAGTGAACACGTTTTGCTGATGGCGGTGAACATGTAAGTGCTGATGGCGGTGAACACATCTGTGCTGATGGCTGCTGATGGCGGTGAACACGTCTGTGCTGATGGTGGTGAACACGTCTGTGCTGATGGCGGTGAACACGTCTGTGCTGATGGCGGTGAACACGTCTGTGCTGATGGCGGTAAACACGTCTGTTTTTATGGCCTGCGACTCTGTGTCAGGGTCCTGGAGCCTGGCTGGCACCGCAGGACCAGGGAGGCGATAGTTTGCAAACTGAGGCAGTCTGCGTGTGTAGCATGGACCACCGCCTGCTCCCTGCGCTCTGCGGCTGAGCCCTCAGCACCGGAGCACAAATACGGCGAGCCGTCATCAAACCCCCGAGAACTCTCCCACGGCGACCGCCCTCCTGACAGAGACGGTTTTTGGAACTTCCACAAAACACTTCTTTTCTCTTTTTAACAGCAATGAGCGCCAAACATTTCCCATTTGCCTTATTTCCTAGCTCAGTCTTCAGAAACGCTTGCAAAACTGACGCTGGGGGGACCAGCGTCTCTCCGATCCCGCCTCCCAGCCGTGTCAGCCCAATGAGCGGGTTTGCAGCCCGAAGAGCGGGTTTGCAGCCCGATGAGGGGGGTTTGCAGCCCGATGAGCGGGTTTGCAGCCCGATGAGCGGGTTTGCAGCCCGAGGAGCGGGTTTGCAGCCCGAGGAGCGGGTTTGCAGCCCGACGAGCGGGTTTGCAGCCCGACGAGCGGGTTTGCAGCCCGATGAGCGGGTTTGCAGCCCGAGGAGCGGGTTTGCAGCCCGATGAGGGGGGTTTGCAGCCCGACGAGCGGGTTTGCAGCCCGACGAGCGGGTTTGCAGCCCGACAAGAGGGTTTGCAGCCCGATGAGCAGGTTTGCAGCCCGATGAGGGGGGTTTGCAGCCCGACGAGCGGGTTTGCAGCCCGAGGAGCGGGTTTGCAGCCCGAGAAGCGGGTTTGCAGCCCGATGAGCGGGTTTGCAGCCCGAGGAGCGGGTTTGCAGCCCGAGGAGCGGGTTTGCAGCCCGGACTGAGGTCTCCCATGGCCCGTCCTTTCCGCGCAGTCACTGAGCAGAGGGGGCAGCGCTGTCCCGCTGATGGAACCGGCCCTTTCTCGTCCAGTCGTCGCCACGGGAAACCACTTTAAAGACTTTCGCACATTGTTTAAAAGTCGCCGTGAGAGGAGTCCTGCTGGACTGAGAACTGCCGCCCAGAGCCGCAGCCTCCGTCGCCAGCGGGGCTCCCGCTCCTGTGCAGCTCAGGTGGCATCTGCTGCCAGGAGGGGGCTGGTGCCCCCGCCGCCCTACCTCCCCTGTGCCCCTCAGCCAGGTCACTAGATCTTTCGTCCAAAGTGCACCTGCTGTGTGTGCATGTGCACACACGGTTTTCTGCGGAGAGGGCTGGTGGATCTCTGGCGCTGCTCCTCATGGGTCGATGACCCCCAAACGTCTGAGTCCTCGGCACCTGCCTGGCTCCGGGGTGTCAGCAGGACAGAGCGTCTGCTCACAGCCACGTCCGCCCGGCCAGAGGAGGAGGCAGAGCGGGGCGGGGCCTCTCTGAGTGAGACGTGACCGTGTGGATAGCCAAGTGCCTTGAGTGGGTGGAATCTGACCGTCTCGGTTAGATGTTTGCTTTCTAAAACTATTTCCCAATGTTTTTCTACTGCCAAGGGCCCTCGGTTATTTGGCCTCTTTTAAGACAGAGCGGCGTGTCCGGACGCACTTGGCTCGGGGCCGCGGTGTTGTCCCTGCCAGGATCGCTGTGCTGGTCAGGTACTCACGTCTGGAATCCAGAAGAGAGGCCGGAGCCGCGCATTTTTGTCCTGTTTTTGTATCAGAATCTCAGCTTGTCCCTCGACCCTGAGCACTGAGCATGCTCAGTACTCCCTGAAGCGATGGAGCAGGAACGGTTCCTCTTCCTTGGGCTCCAGCAGCATTTCTGAACCGTGCACTTCCAGTCAGCTTCCCCGAGCGTGAGAGCCCCTCGGGCCGCGGGGCAGCCTGGCCTGGAGGTGCAGCCCCGGGCAGTCACAGCCCCCCCCCCGGAAACGGAGCCGCCATCAGTGGGGGGCCTGCTCGCGTCCCTGGGGACAAACTCACTGGAAAGACTGCTGTGCTGGTTCCAGGTGCTGGCTGGGGGTCCCGTCTCCACTCAGGCCTTGCCGATGGGTGTCCGGACACCTGCTCCTGGCACCTGACGGCGAGCGTTGCAGACGCAGGCTCTCAGCATGGACAGTGGGGCTTCGTCTTCGGGGCATCGGAAATATTCAAACGTTTCTCAGGCAGATGGCCTCACGGGCGGAACTGGCCTCGTGGATTTGGCTCAGCCGTTCTCTGGTGGGCGTGGACCCTGTGCCCATGTCCTCCGTCCTCCCACCCCTGTTGTCTGATACCCACCAGCTTCACCTGGCGGGTCACTTTGGTGTCTGTGAAACTTACAAATAGTTTATTTTCTTTCTTAGACTCACAAATGTCTCTTAGCCGGAAGGAACTGGACTTGATGGCACTGTGGCCTCCCATCAACAATCTTTCACACATACCCGCTCTGGAAGCGTGCAGCCGGGGTCTCTGAGGAGCCACGCAGCATCTGGGGGAGAAGCCAGCTGCCTTGCTCTGGGCCCCGCGCAGGCCTGCTGCTGGCTGCTGCCAGCTTCCTCAATTTACTGCTCCACAGACCGGAATCTGATAAGAGGAGAGAGAGGTGGAGGGGAGTGGGGGGAGGATAGAGGAGGGTGAGAAGGAGAGGGAGGGGGGAGAAAGAGTGATAGAGAAAGAGGGAGAGAGAGAGAAGGAGAGGGAGAGAGGGAGAGAGAGAGAGAGAGAGAGAGAGAAGGAGAGAGAGAAAGCAGAAAGTGGGCTGGGGACTGGAGGCACCAGAGGAGATGGGCGTGAGTGGGCAGTGAATTCAATGCAAGAATAATTTGCTCTTTGCCAGAGAAAAGCAAAAAGCATTTCTTTGGGTAATAACGAACTTTGGATTATTGATGAATCTATGAGTGTGTGGGCTGTAACCAGGGTAACCGAGGGGGCAGTCTGGGAGGTTCCTGGGGAGACAGAGAAAGGCCTCATCTGCGTGTGCGCCCCCGCACCACAGGCGCCCGCGGGACCAGCTCACCTGTGGGTCAGGGAGGGGCTGCGGGCGGCTGCAGAGTCCCGCCCCCTCACCCCCAGGAGAGGGCGATGAATTCAGGAAAGAGAGAAAATGTGGGAAAATAAAGTCGGGCTGCGGGGAAGCCTGGCTCTGGTTTTGACACACAGCCACGTAGGAGTCTGTGCGTGACGGTGTGGGGGTTCAAGACCGTGCACGTCAGCCTTCGTCACCAGCCAGTGCCCCGGCGCAGGGTCCCCCGCCCCCCAGCACCGACCCCTGCCCGCGGGCGCCAGGCTGCAGATGGAGAGAACCGTCGGCTAATCGTGCGGGGCCAGCACAGCCCACGCACCTGCGGGCCCGCGAGGGATCCGATGCAGAGGCGTGGGCCGCTGAGGGAGAGGTTTCCGGGGAGAGAACCGGGCCCAATAGACTAAACATTTCCCGGTTGTCACTGACCGACACTACAGCTGCCCTCGAGGACGGGCAGCTGGCCGCCCGGAGGCCGCTTCCGGACAGCCATGACGACTGTGTCTGGACCACTCCGCCTTCCCGTTCACCTTCACTCGGCCATGAGTTCAAGCTTCGAAGCTGCAGCTTCCCGGGCCAGGGCTCTGCCGATGGCCTCCTGCAGAGGGAGAGCGGACTCCGCGGCCCGTTCCTGTCCCGGGTCCTGCTGCCGGTCGCGCTGACGCCCTGCGGAGTGAAACCCAGATGCGTGGCTCCGGGGACGCAGCAGAGGCTCTGTCAGCATTCTGGCAGAGAATTCTTTAAGAGCAGAGAAAAACTGGTATCAGACGTGGCGGGAAGATCTGAAAGGTGGGTCCGTGGGAACGGAGGCCTTTCGTAGTTTGTCCGTCTCCACCGAGAACTGGCCCCGCCGCCCCCCAGGCCAGGACACGCTGCTGGCTCCCATCAGGAGGCCCTCGTTCGCTTCGGGGCCCTCGGACTTCCCCGAGGAGCCGCATGGCCCGCCCGTGGGAACACGCTTCGCTTTCAGCAGCACAGCCCGCGTTCAAAGACCAGGCCGGGAGGCGGCGCTGCGCGGACTGGCCAACAGCGCAGGCCCAGCTGGTCACCGAGGACAGACCGAAGACAGTCACTCACTCACAGCACGTTTACCTTCGCACAGGGTGCCACGCTGCTCCGTCTGAGGGCAATTACAGAGCCGTCTCAGAGTGCAAAAGGGAACCTGCCTGCGGACACGGGCCGCACGCTTAGCTTTGTGCGGACACCGGCCGAGGCGCGGGAAAGCGAGCCGCACGCCGCCGGCTGCGCCCCTCTTCCCCGCTCCCCGGCTACTGCATGGCTCTGCACACCCGTCATTTTCCACATTCTCAGTAGCACTGTCTCCAACCTTTAAAAATGTTTGCTACAAATATTTCCTCCTTGTCTGTTGCTTGACCATTAACGTTGTTATGGTACCGGGAACTGGGTAATTTGTGCAGAGTTCAAGTATGATGTTTTTCTTTATGGCATGTGCATTTTGAATCTTGATGAAAAGACTTGCCCACCCAGATTTATAAACCTACCCTCCGCCCATATTTTCTCCTAATTCTTTGATAGTTTTACATTTTATTTCACTCTTTAATCCACTTGGAGTTCACTTTTGTGTATACTGTAATTTGAATGATGTACTATTATCCCAGATGGAGAGCCACAAAATCATTCACTGAATGGCTACTGCTCGCCTCTCTTCCAAGGAGTATGGATACTATTAGCATTCCCATTTTACAGATGGAGAAGCTGAGGCAAACAAAAATACAATGACTGCCCACAGGCAGGCGAGCGCTAAGGACACGGTCTCTGTGCTGAACAAGCCCCGCTTCCTGGGCCCGGACTTTTTCCATTGAATGTACTGGGGGGACTCTGGTTGATAGTTTACAGGTCTCGGGTGTACAGTGCACAGCACCTGTACGCTGTATCACTGCTCACCACCCCGGTGGAGCTGAGCCAGGACTTTTTCCATTGAATGTACTGGGGGGACTCTGGCTGATAAAATGTACAGGTCTCGGGTGTACAGTGCACAGCACCTGTACGCTATGTCACGTGCTCACCACCCCGGTGGAGCTGAGCCTGGATTGCAGCAGTTCCTCTCCGGCTCCGCAGCCGCACCCTGTCTTGGGCGCGAAGATCCTTAGGGAGGAGCCAGGTACCACCACCTCCATGAGAACCACTGTCTTCCAGGGGCCACAGGCAGAGGTCGGAGGCCACAGTCAGAGGTCGGAGGCCACAGTCAGAGGTCGGAGGCCACAGTCAGAGGTGCGGAGGCCACAGTCAGAGGTGCGGAGGCCACAGTCAGAGGTGCGGAGGCCACAGTCAGAGGTCGGAGGCCACAGTCAGAGGTGCGGAGGTCACAGTCAGAGGTCGGAGGCCACAGTCAGAGGTGCGGAGGCCACAGTCAGAGGTCGGAGGCCACAGTCAGAGGTGCGGAGGCCACAGTCAGAGGTCGGAGGCCACAGTCAGAGGTCGGAGGCCACAGTCAGAGGTGCGGAGGCCACACTCCTGTGTTCAGGGCTTGGATTTAAATGAAGGACGGTGAGGGACCGGACTGGAGATGCCTCTTGGACGCCAGTGTTTGTTCAGATTTTCCTTCTTCCTGGAAATGGCCAACGTCCCAGCATCCTGGATGTCATGGGGACAGAGCTGCTGGAGTTAGAAGCATCCTCGCATCACTTCCCTTACCCCCCATCGGTCCCTTACCCCCTGCACCGCTCCCTGCACCCACATCTGCTGAGCAGGAACAACACGTGCCCTTCTCCCCTGTTCTTACACTGGCTGAGTTTTTGTGCATTTGAGGTTTAGTAGGAGCACCGGAAGCCGGCTGCTTTGCTGGACCCATGGAGATCGAACAGGTGTGTGGAGGGGGCATGTGTGTGTGGAGGGGGTGTGTGTGTGTGGAGGGGGTGTGTGTGTGTGGAGGTGGGGTGTGTGTAGAAGGGTGTGTGTGTGAGGGGGTTGTGTGTTTGGAGGGTGTGTGTGTGTGTGGAGGGGTGTGTGTGTGTGTGTGGAGGGTGTGTGTGTGTGTGGAGGGGGGTGTGTGTGTGGAGGGGGCATGTGTGTGTGGAGGGGTGTGTGTGTGTGTGGAGGGGTTTGTGTGTGTGTGGAGGGGTGTGTGTGTGTGTGGAGGGGTGTGTGTGTGTGGAGGGGGCATGTGTGTGTGGAGGTGGGGTGTGTGTAGAAGGGTGTGTGTGTGGAGGGGTGTGTGTGTGTGGAGGGGGCATGTGTGTGTGGAGGGGTGTGTGTGTGTGGAGGGGTGTGTGTGTGTGTGTGTGTGGAGGGTGTGTGTGTGTGTGGAGGGTGTGTGTGTGTGTGGAGGGCCGTGTGTGTGTGGAGGTGGGGTGTGTGTAGAAGGGTGTGTGTGTGGAGGGGTGTGTGTGTGTGGAGGGTTGTGTGTGTGAGGGGGTTGTGTGTTTGGAGGGTGTGTGTGTGTGTGGGGGGGTGTGTGTGTGTGGAGGGGGCATGTGTGTGTGGTGGGGGTGTGTGTGTGGAGGGGTGTGTGTGTGGAGGGGGGTGTGTGTGTGTGAAGGGGGCATGTGTGTGTGGAGGGGGTGTGTGTGTGGAGGGGTGTGTGTGTGGAGGGGTGTGTGTGTGTGGAGGGGTGTGTGTGTGAGGGGGTTGTGAGTTTGGAGGGTGTGTGTGTGTGGAGGGGTGTGTGTGTGTGGAGGGGGGTGTGTGTGTGGAGGGGGGTGTGTACGAGGAGGATGGGTGTTTGGAGGGTGTGTGTGCGAGGAGGATGGGTGTTTGGAGGGTGTATGTGTGTGTGGAGGGGTGTGTGTGTGGAGGGAGGTGTGTGTGTGGAGGGGTGTGTGTGTGGAGGGGTGTGTGTGTGTGGAGGGAGGTGTGTAGAGGGAGGTGTGTGTGTGGAGGTGGGGGTGAGTGTGGAGGGGGAGGTGTGTGGAGGGGGAGGTGTGTGGAGGGATGTGTGTGGAGGGAGATGTGTGTGTGTGGAGGGAGGTGTGTGTGTGGAGGGAGGTGTGTGGCGGGGTTGTGTGTGTATGTGTAAAGGGAGGTATGTGTAGGGGGAGGTGTGTGTGTGGAGGGAGGTGTGTGGAGGGATGTGTGTGGAGGGAGGTGTGTGGCGGGGTTGTGTGTGTAGAGGGAGGTGTGTGTGTGTGGTGGGAGGTGTGTGGAGGGAGGTGTGTGTGTGTGGAGGGAGGTGTGTGTGTGTGGAGGGATGTGTGTGGAGGGAGGTGTGTGGAGGGATGTGTGTGGAAGGAGGTGTTTGGAGGGAGGTGTGTGTGTGGAGGGAGGTGTGTGTAGGGATGTGTGTGGAGGGAGGTGTGTGGAGGGAGGTGTGTGGAGGGATGTGTGTGGAGGGAGGTGTGTGTGTGTGGAGGGAGGTGTGTGTGGAGGGAGGTGTGTGTGTGGTGGGCATGTTTGTGGAGGGGGGGTGAGTGTGGAGGGATGTATGTGTGGAGGGATGTGTGTGGAGGGAGGTGTGTGTGTGTGGAGGTGTGTGTATGTGGAGGGAGGTGTGTGGAGGGAGGTGTGTGTGTGGAGGGAGGTGTGTGGAGGGATGTGTGTGTGGAGGGAGGTGTGTGTGTGTGTGTGTGTGTGGAGGGATGTGTGTGTGGAGGGAGGTGTGTGTGTGGTGGGCATGTTTGTGGAGGGGGGGTGAGTGTGGAGGGATGTGTGTGTGGAGGGAGGTGTGTGGAGGGAGGTGTGTGTGTGTGGAGGTGTGTGTATGTGGAGGGAGGTGTGTGGAGGGAGGTGTGTATATGGAGGGAGGTGTGTGGCGGGGTTGTGTGTGTAGAGGGAGGTGTGTGTGTGGAGGGAGGTGTGTGGAGGGATGTGTGTGGAGGGAGGTGTGTGTGTGGAGGGAGGTGTGTGGAGGGAGGTGTGTGGAGGGATGTGTGTGGAGGGATGTGTGTGGAGGGAGGTGTGTGGAGGGAGGTGTGTGTGTGGAGGGATGTGTGTGGAGGGAGGTGTGTGGAGGGAGGTGTGTGGAGGGATGTGTGTGAAGGGAGGTGTGTGGAGGGATGTGTGTGGAGGGATGTGTGTGGAGGGAGGTGTGTGGAGGGATGTGTGTGGAGGGATGTGTGTGGAGGGTTGTGTGTGGAGGGATGTGTGTGGAGGGATGTGTGTGGAGGGAGGTGTGTGTGTGGAGGGATGTGTGTGGAGGGAGGTGTGTGGAGGGATGTGTGTGGAGGGAGGTGTGTGGAGGGATGTGTGTGGAGGGATGTGTGTGTGGAGGGAGGTGTGTGTGTGGTAGGCATGTTTGTGGAGGGAGGTTTGTGGAGGGATGTGTGTGTGGAGGGAGGTGTGTGTGTGGTAGGCATGTTTGTGGAGGGGGGGTGAGTGTGGAGGGATGTGTGTGGAGGGATGTGTGTGTGGAGGGAGGTGTGTGGAGGGATGTGTGTGGAGGGAGGTGTGTGTGTGGAGGGATGTGTGTGGAGGGATGTGTGTGGAGGGATGTGTGTGGAGGGATGTGTGTGTGGAGGGAGGTGTGTGTGTGGTAGGCATGTGTGTGGAGGGAGGTGTGTGGAGGGATGTGTGTGGAGGGATGTGTGTGTGGAGGGAGGTGTGTGTGTGGTAGGCATGTATGTGGAGGGAGGTGTGTGGAGGGATGTGTGTGGAGGGAGGTGTGTGGAGGGATGTGTGTGGAGGGATGTGTGTGGAGGGAGGTGTGTGTGTGGAGGGAGGTGTGTGTGTGGAGGGCATGTTTGTGGAGGGGGGGTGAGTGTGGAGGGATGTGTGTGTGGAGGGATGTGTGTGTGGAGGGATGTGTGTGGAGGGGGGGTGAGTGTGGAGGGATGTGTGTGGAGGGGGGGTGAGTGTGGAGGGATGTGTGTGAGGACGTGGCCCTGCAGCAGTCTCGGGGTTTGCGTGGTCAGGGTGGTTGATGAACTGGCACCTGACGCTGCACTGGCAGACTGTGCGCCCTGTCAGCCTCGCCGGGGGCCTAGCACAGGAAGCGTGACCCTGTCACGCAGTCACCCGAGAGCTGCCTGTATCTGCGCGCTGTGACAGGACAAAGTGTCCCCCGTCTGCTCACCAGACTGCAGCTGGACACAATCTGATCAAAGCTGTCTGTGCAGCCCTGGCTGGTGTGGCTCAGTGGATAGAGCGTCAGCCTGTGGACTGAAGGGTCCTGGGTTTGATTTCTGTCAAGGGCACATGTCCAGTTTGTGGGTTTGATCCCCAATAGGGGGTGTGCAGGAGGCAGCTGATCAATGATCTCTCTTATCGTTGATGTTTCTATATCTCTCTCCCTTCCTCTCTGAAATCAATAAAAGAAAATCTATACTAATAAAAGGGTAATATGCTAATTAGACCGAATAGACTGGACATCTTCTAGACGTCCTTCCAGACAAAGTCACGGTGGCAGGGGCCGAGGCAGAGGCAGTTAGGGGCTATCAGGCAGGCAGGGGAGAGCGGTTAGGGGCATCAGGCAGGCAGGCAGGTGAGCAGTTAGGAGCCAGCAGTCCCGGATTGTGAAAGAGATGTCTGAGGAGGCCCAGATTGGAGAGAGTGCAGGCTGGGCTGGGGGATCAGCCCCCATGCACGAATTTCCTGCCCCGGGCCTCTAGTATTAAAAAGAGAACAGGTCTGTGCCTCCACACTTTGGGGCTCATCTAGGACAGAAGAAAGAAGTTTTTGCTGTTGGTCTTCTCACTTTTTGTGAGGAAATACCCGGCCACATTGACTTCAGGAGAAAAGACTCAGAGCATCTGGGAAGAGCTGTGTGAACTCAAACTCCCTGGGAAGCCACGCGGCCACACAGAGCCAGGACGTGTTCTGCTAAGTGCACGGATGGCCCTTTTTAGTTATGGAATTTGTTGGGGTGACAGTGGCCACCAGGATCATACAGGCTGCCAGCGTAGACTTCTATGCTAGGCGGTCCTCTTTTCACACGTGCTTGTCCGGGGTTATTCCCGCCAGGAGCTCCGAGACTGGGAGCCCGCCTCCCGCGGCAGCGTGCTCAGCCCAGGCTGCCGCCCACCACCAGGGACCCACTTGCTCCCCTCACTCTGAGCGCCCGGCTTTGGTGCTGCCCAGTGATTTTCTAGGGACGCAAAGCAGAACTGAGAGTTCAGCACGTAGAACGGAAAAGGGAGGCAACTCCCCTTTTGTGCCCACTTGAGATATTGTCCTTCATTAGAGAGAGAGAGAGAGAGAGAGAGAGAGAGAGAGACAGGGAGAGACAGGGAGAGAGACGGAGAGGGAGAGAGGGAGAGAGGGAGAGAGAGAGAAAGAGGGAGAGACAGACAGGGAGAGAGACAGAGAGACAGAGAGATGGAAAGAGACAGAGACAGGGAGGGAGAGACAGGGAGAGACAAAGACAGAAACAGGGAGGGAGAGACAGAGAGGGAGAGACAAAGACAGAAACAGGGAGGGAGAGAGAGAGACAGAGGGAGAGACAGAGACAGAGGGAGAGACAGAGACAGAGGGAGAGAGAGACAGAGACAGAGGGAGAGACAGAGAGGGAGAGACAGGGAGGGAGAGACAGGGAGGGAGTGAAGCAGTTGCACACGTGGTTTGGGACGTGGCGTAGCTGTCCTGCCGCCACCTTCGAGGCTCCCCTCCGTGGAGAGCGCGGCTCCGGGCAGCAGGGCGAGCGCGCCGTGCCAGAACTGCCTGCACAGAGCAGAGGCCAGACGCCAGCCCCTCACCGCCGGGCCCAGGGCACTGCTGCCGGCCGGCGTCCTACGTCACCTGGCCCCACAGGGACTGAGCAGAGGTGCTCCTGGGCGATGGCCCGGGTCCCAGCTGACGGCCCGCGGCTGAGCGGCCGTGCTCCTCGTGACCGGAGCGCGGTGTCCACTCCGGTGGCCTCAGCCCCACCCGGCTCCACACTGTCCACACGCGGAGTCCCCGGAGCCCGGACAGGGGCTGCGTCCGCCGTGTCGCCTGCACGGGGACCTCCCGTCCCGGCCGGGAGACGGCAGCGGGTGCTCAGAAAGGGGTAGCCTATCGGAGTCACTGTCCTCGGGGTCAGAGCGTCTGTGACCGGGAGACCTGGGGGGGCTCTCCTGGCAGCGTCGTGCGCGCTGACGGGAACCACGTCTCCCGTGAAGCAGCAAGAGCAGCGGCAGCGGCCGACGGCCTGAGGCCTGGCAGCACGGCACCCAGGCCTTCACGGGTTTCCGCTTCCCGCCAGACGCCAGCGGCCCCATGTCTGTCCTGTCGGGACGGGCGGTCTGAACCGGCTGCTCCTATAGCCCGAGCCCTGGAGGCCCCGCCGTCTCCCAGCCAGGCAGGCCGGTGACCCCGGAGGCAGGTCATGTCCCCTCTGAGCTGGGAGCACCCCCAGAGGCTGGGAGCCATCCACCCTGGGGGAAGCTCAATGTCACCACGTGGGGACCCCAGGCAAGGCCAGGCCTTCTGGAAGGGAGTCCCCAGCCAGCCCAGCTTGTCCAGTGTGGCCACCGCCCCCCGCAGCCCGAGCGCCGGGCCCGCCACCCAGCCACACTGCGGAGAGGAAGGGTCCCGTGAAGAGAGGGCGCACAGCACTGCTCAGGCGCCGGACACAGGGCGGTCGTGGCGGGCACCGCGATGAGGCCGGCGATCCGACCCTCTGCCCAGCTGTCACGTTTCAGGCCAAAGGTCACAAGACTCACAAGCAGCACACACGTGGGGCGGACACAGGGCGCTGACCACGCAGAGGCCGCGGGTTCAAAATACCTTTGGCGTTGGCAGACGTTACCTGTTCTTGTTTTTATTTATAAATGTGATTTTATTGATTTTAGAGAGGGGGAGGGAGGGAGGGAGGGAAACATGGATGAGACAAAGGAACCTCCATGGCTGCCTCCCACACGCCCCCTACTGGGGATCCAGCTAGCAAACCCCAGATGTGCACTGACCAGGAATCGAACCCTGACCTCTGACACTCAGCCACTGAGCCACACCAGCCAGGGAGCCTGTGCCTTCTTATTGACACTTAGTACGTTCCTGCGTGTCCCTGTCTCTTAGGCACCGTAACCCGAGGTGAGGACAAGCCCACTGCTCTTTCCCTGCCCTGCCCGATGCCGCCCCTCCTCGCGCACTCAGCACGCCCCGCTGGGCGCAGCCTGTGCCCCCGGAAAGCGAAGGGGACTCTGCAGACCCGGCCGGAGCCGCGGCCGCCCAGCGCCAGGGAAGGCTGTGCAGTGTCTCCCTCCCCTGGAAGCAAGTGACACTTTATATTAAATCACGGTGCTGCCCTCCCTGGTCTCCCAGCCTCCGAGTCATGGGGAATGTCCTGTGGACGTGCTATTCTGTCTCCTGCTCACAAGGAAGGGAGGCGGGAGGCGGAGGCGGGGGCGGGCATGGGGCATCTGGCAGGTGTGCCTGTGGGACATGCGGCCGAGCACGTGCAACTTTCCATGCCTCCACTCCTGCCTTTGCCGTGTTAGTCACGTACACGGGTTTGGGGTTTTCTTATAATTCTGAGCTGTGAAGAGAACTCCGTAGTCCCACCTATTAACTCATCCACTGATTCACGCACTCGCTCTTCTCGCTGGTACTTGCCCAGCAGCGCCCCGGTGCTCCGGGAGCTCAGAGTCTCAGGGAAGGTAAACATGCAAACCCACAGCTGTCATGCAACAAGAAATTCGATGGAAGGAAGTGAGGTGTGAGTGTGGGCGCCGGGAGCCAGGGAAGCAGCCCAGGTCTGCGGGGAACCGGGGCAGGTTCCTGGGGAGAGGCATGTTGGGTGCGAGCTGCGGATCAGAGCAGTGAGGGGCCGCGATGGGGCGCGCTCCGGCAGCTGGAGCATCAAACAAAACGGGATGGGCAAGGAGCCTGGGCAGGGAGAGCGCCCGTGGGAAGACCTGCCTCTCAGGGAAGGGCTTTTGTCCCGGGGGTGGGGGAAGCACCGGCATTTTGAGCGAGTCGCGGATGGAGCCAGCTTGTTTTATCAGATCTGCTCACGGCATCGGGAGGGATGAGAGGCGTGGGGAGGGAGGGCGGCATAGACAAGGAAGTGGGCCGTCAAGGTCGCAGGCAAGAGATGATGCTCAGAGCCCAACAGATAGTTTCTTTTTTTAAAATATTCTTATTGATTTCAGAGAGGAAAGGAGAGGGACACAGAGAGAAAAACATCAATTATCAGAGAGAATCACTGATCAGCTGCCTCCTGCACCCTCTCCCCCCACTAGGGATCCATCCTGCAACCCAGGCAAGCACCCTGACTGGGAATCAAACTGTGACCTCCTAGTTCATAGGTCAACACTCAACCAGAGCCAACCGGACGGGCCAACGGGTGCAGTTTCACTCAGAGTAGATGGTCGCTATGAAACAGTGAACAGAGGAAAGCTGGGTTCGAGTCAGACCGATGGTCGGGCAGGTGATGTGGCAGCTGCCAGGGAGAGGGATATGAGGTCCCGTCCTAGGAAACTCACGTCTGAGGAGCGGGGCCGACCAGGTCACCGTCACGCACACGATGGGACAAGCACGAAAGCTCAGGAACAGACAAGCCAGAGCAGGTCCCGGTAGAGGACTCACATTCCCATCATCACAAACTAGCGTCAGAGGGGCCGCAGGGTGTCGAGGGCCGACCACACCCCAGACTCTGGCAGGTGCTCGGTGTTCACCCTCCAGAGAGGAAGATACTCACGCTACTTGCTTGACACACTCGAGCCGATTACTTTTCAATGGTCTCTTTTCCTCCAAAGATCTGAACCCCCAACGCTGTCAGACCAATGACGCAGCTCCTGCCCGTCTGGCTGAGGAGAGAATGTTGGCTGTACCCTTGGTGATGGTCATCCAAGCCACACCATCCTGTTCATGAAACAAAGGCCCTCGAGCACCTATTCAGATCGCCCCGTTAATGATGGATTTAGCTCTTATTTAACCTGATTGTGAGGAAACATTAACAGATTGTCGATCTTGTCCCACATTTGTGCTCTAGTTAACAGCCAGCTGAATATTAACCACCAGTGAGTGGTTTGACATGGGGGTAGGGAGGAGGTGAGGTCACATGAGTGGCAGGTTCAATGGAGGGACGCCTCACTCAAGGACACAGTCTGGCCTCCCTGTGTCATTGTGTGTGTGTTTGTGTGTGTGTGTGTTTGTGTGTGTGCTTGTGTGTGCGCTTGTGTGTGTGTGTGTGAGAGTGTGTGTGTGTTTGTGTGGGTTTGTGTGTGTGTGAGTGTGTGTGTGTGAGTGTGTATGTGTGTGTGAGTGTATGTGTGTGTGTATGTGTGTGTGTGAGAGTGTGTGTGTATGTGTGTGAGTGTGTGTTTTTGTGTGTGTGTGTTTGTGTGTGTGCTTGTGTGTGTGCTTGTGTGTGTGTGAGTGTGTGTGTGAGAGAGAGTGTGTGTGTGTTTGTGTGGGTTGTGTGTGTGTGTGTGTATGTGTGTGTGAGTGTATGTGTGTGTGTTTGTGTGTGTGTGTGTGAGAGTGTGTGTGTATGTGTGTGTGAGCGTGTGTTTTTGTGTGTGTGTGTTTGTGTGTGTGCTTGTGTGTGTGCTTGTGTGTATGTGAGTGTGTGTGTGTTTGTGTGGGTTTTGTGTGTGTGAGTGTGTGTGTGTGAGTGTGTGTGTGTGTGTGTGTATGTGTGTGTGTGTGTGTTTGTGTGTGTGTGTGTGTGTGTGTGTGTGTGTGTGTGCGTAGCTATGGGAAGACATGTGCCAATGTCAGTGGACATTTGCATGGAGGGAAATTAAGCTAAAGGACATTCAGACTATCTGAGACCGTTGGAGAACAGATGCTGTCAACGGCTCTTCTTATCACTCAAAAGATGTCCTGTTTTATACTTTTCCTATAATTTATTCCATTCAAAGACCTGGTTTTTAGGAGCTGCCAGGCTATCTATCTGGTCCCAAGCAATCTCCATTGACCACCGTCCCAGCTGTTTTCACGGCCTCAGTCATCTTCTCAGGAAACTGGAGGCTCTGAAGGCAGGACCTGCTCACCCCCAAATCCCATTGCACATGTGGGAGGGGCAAGCTCATGTGCGCCAGGCTGTCCTGCCTGCCATCCGGCTGTCCTTCCCGCTGTCAGGGACCCTAAGGAAGTCCCTTCACTCTCCACCTCCAGTTTGCCCATTTGTGCAAGAGGGAATCGTATCTTTGAGGGATTAAATTAGACAATAAATTTAAACAGTGTTCTGTAAAACTGCACTAATTATCAAACAAATATCCTCTAAATCTATCCTATCTAATAAAAGAGTAATATGCAAATTAACCATCACTCCACTACACCCACAAGCCACGCCTACCAGCCAATCAGGAACAAGTATGCAAATTAACCCAAACAAGATGGCTGCAGCCACAGAGCAAGCAGGAAGCTTGAGTTTCCCTGACAATGGAAGAAGCCAAGCTTTCCGCACAACCTGGCCGACCTAGGCTACACTCAAGGCTACAAAGTTTCAATTGTAGAAGGTAAATAAATCCCAGATATCAGGGCCTCCCCTTGGGTTGCCGGGGGGCGTGGCAGGCCTGCAAACCACCACAGGCCCCTCTCCCAAGCCGCCCCATTCCCCAAGAGGACCCCCACCCTGATCTGAGACACCCTTCAAGGCAAAGCAGCTGCCCCCCACCTGTGCACCAGGCCTCTATCTATCTAATAAAAGAGTAATATGCAAATTGACCGTCACTCCAACACACGAGATGGCTGCCCCCATGTGGACATGAGATGGCTGCCACAAGATGGCCAGCAGGGGAGGGCAGTTGGGAGCGTCCAGGCCTGCAGGGGAGGGTAGTTAGGGGGGACCAGGCCTGCAGTGGAGGGCAGTTAGGGGCAAACAGGCTGGCAGGGGAGTGGTTAAGGGGTGATCAGGCTGGCAGGCAGAAGCAGTTAGGGGCAATAAGGAAGGCAGGCAGGCGAGCACTTGGGAGCCAGCAGTCCTGGATTGTGAGAGGGATGGCTGACTGACTGTTTAGGCCTGATCCCACCAGGCCGCTGCTTGGCAAGTATCAGGGCCTAAACGGGCAGTCGGACATCCCTCGAGGAGTCTCAGATTGGAGAGGGTGCAGGCGGGCCTCTAGTGTGTGTATGTATATATATATAAAAGCCTAATCAACTGTCCAACTGTTCGACCTTCCAACCAGTAGCTATGACACACACTGACCACCAGGAGGAAGATGCTCAACGTAGGAGCTGCAATTCTCAGGTGACACACTGGGAACCAGAGAAGAGGGAGCCCGATTCTGGGGTGCGTCACCCGAGAACCACCTCTTGCAATCTGGACCCCTTGGGGCATGTCAGAGCGCCAGTTTCAGCCTGATCCCCACAGACCAGGCCAAGGGACCCCACCGGTGCACAGATTCGTGCACTGAGCCTCTAGTCCTACATTATAATAGAGAAACATGCAAATTGACCGCACCTCCGCTATGCCCATGATTGGGCCTGCCAGAGGCTGGGGGCGGGACTCCGGGTGGCCTAACTGGCCATTGAGAAAACCAAGATGGCGGCGCCAAATCCTCTTAGTTCCGGGGGTCCTGGTGAGTGATGGCAACCCTAGAGGGGCGTGGTATGCACAGCTAGCAGCCTCCCGGGAGTCCCGGGACCCATCGCGACTGGGGGGGCGTGGCCGGGCACGGCCAGCAGCCTCCCGGGGGTCCCGGGACCCATCGCGACCCGGGGGGGCGTGGCCGGGCACGGCCAGCAGCCTCGCGGGGGTCCCAGGTTCAATGGCGACCCGGGGGGGCGTGGCCGGGCACGGCCAGCAGCCTCCCGGGGGTCCCGGGACCCATCGCGACCTGGGGGGGCGTGGCCGGGCACGGCCAGCAGCCTCCCGGGGGTCCCGGGACCCATCGCGACCCGGGGGGGTGTGGCCGGGCACGGCCAGCAGCCTCTGCGGTGTCCCGGGACCCATCGCGACCCGGGGGGCGTGGCCGGGCCCGGCCAGCAGCCTCCCGGGGGTCCCAGGTTCAATGGCGACCCGGGGGGGCGTGGCCGGGCACGGCCAGCAGCCTCCGCGGTGTCCCGGGACCCATCGCGACCCGGGGGGGTGTGGCCGGGCACGGCCAGCAGCCTCTGCGGTGTCCCGGGAACCATCGCGACCCGGGGGGGCGTGGCCGGGCCCGGCCAGCAGCCTCCCGGGGGGGTCCCGGGACCCATCGCGACCCGGGGGGCGTGGCCGGGCACGGCCAGCAGCCTCCCGGGGGTCCCAGGTTCAATGGCGACCCGGGGGGGCGTGGCCGGGCACGGCCAGCAGCCTCCGCGGGGTCCCGGGACCCATCGCGACCCGGGGGGGCGTGGCCGGGCACGGCCAGCAGCCTCCCGGGGGTCCCAGGTTCAATGGCGACCCGGGGGGGCGTGGCCGGGCCCGGCCAGCAGCCTCCCGGGGGTCCCAGGTTCAATGGCGACCCGGGGGGGCGTGGCCGGGCACGGCCAGCAGCCTCCGCGGGGTCCCGGGACCCATCGCGACCCGGGGGGGCGTGGCCGGGCACGGCCAGCAGCCTCCCGGGGGTCCCAGGTTCAATGGCGACCCGGGGGGGCGTGGCCGGGCCCGGCCAGCAGCCTCCCGGGGGTCCCAGGTTCAATGGCGACCCGGGGGGGGCGTGGCCGGGCACGGCCAGCAGCCTCCCGGGGGTCCCGGGACCCATCGCGACCCGGGGGGGCGTGGCCGGGCACGGCCAGCAGCCTCCCGGGGGTCCCAGGTTCAATGGCGACCCGGGTGGCGTGGCCGGGCACAGCCAGCAGCCTCCCGGGGGTACCGGGACCCATCGCGACCCGGGGGGCGTGGCCGGGCCCAGCCAGCCGCTCCAGGGGTGATGTCCCTGGGTAATCGCCACCCTCGCCTAAATGGCTGGTGCTGAGAGGGATCAATGGGGCCAGTGGAAGGAGCAGGTGGTAGTTGACCACCGAGGCCATCTGCAGCAGCCGGATGCAGAGCTGGGGTCCACGTTCTCCAGGTTGGCCTCCGTGGGGGCCCGAGTCACACCCATAGTAGCCAAGTGGGCATGCTGGCATAGTAGCCCCAGCATGAGGCCAGCTTCCCAAGCCAGGCTGCGGAGGGAGGGAGGGCCTCTGGGCTGGGAGCACTCCCCCACCCCAGAGGACAGGGCACAGAGAGCGAGCAGCAGAGAGCTACTAGAGGTGGTGGGTGTGGTGGCCTGGCTTCCAAGAGGCTGGCTTCAGCTGCTGTGGCCTGCGCTGAGGTGGCTGGTGGTGGGGGCAACTGCGTGGGCGCATCCGAGGCTGGGGCACTGGGAGATGTGGGACTGCAGCCCAGAAAGCGAGGCTCCGGAGGACCTGGTCACCGACCCCAGGCATTGAAGCCGCCTCCTACAAGATGTATCCTAGCCTAGGTGTGTGGGAAGCAGGTTCAGGAACCTCTCCCTTTGCGGCTCCAGAGCCCAGGCCTGCCAGGGCCCCAGAGGAGACCCCTGCCAGGATCGGGGGCTTGACCAGTCTCTAAACCAGGGCGGCCATTAGCCCAGGCCTGCCAGCACCCCAGAGGAGACCTCCACCAGGATCGGGGGCGTGACCAGCCTCCAAACCACCAGTGACCCTAACCCAGGCCTGTCAGTGCCCCAGAGGAGATCCCCACCAGGATCGGGGCGTGACCAGTCTCCAAACCAGGGCGGCCATTAGCTCAGGCCTGCCAGCACCCCAGAGGAGACCCCTGCCAGGATTGGGGTCATGGCCAGCCTTCAAACTGTGGCGGCCCTTAGCCCAAGGAGGCCTCCTGGCCGAGGACGCCTGAGTCTGTTCTTGACCTAGGGCCGGACTCTCCCCACAAGGGACTCAGAAGCCACCAGAGTCTAACTGCCAGTCTCTGGGAGTGCATCCACTGTCCACCAAAAAGTAGGGCCATCAAAGCATTCAGTCTCAGTGCAGGCACAGGTCTGTGGCTGACGGGGTGGAGGCCAGACCAAAACAAAACAGCAGAAACACCCTGCCCACCTGGGCGGGTACTGTTGTAGTCCACGTGGCCTGGGCAGTGTAGAAAGCGCTACCTTCTCCCAGGTCCTGTGCTGGCACCGCCGCCTCGCTCACCCTCAAGCCCCCCTGAGTCCTGACAGCAAAGTGTGTGGGGCATTCTGCAGGAGTTGTGCCGTTCTAGACACACTTTGGGATGAATTCAGAGCCACATCTCATTTCCCATGACACTGGAAGAACCATGTAAAAGGATTTTGACAAAAGCTTTCCACATCTCTGTTTATTCTTTTGAATCCATAAAACGACCTTAAAAAAAGCATCCGGGCCACCTAAGAAAGAATGCACTTTCTGGCCAGAGCACGCAGGATTCTTTTGCCCAACAGGTTAAAGGGAGCAGAGCTGGCACAGTGGGAATGGCCCTGGTGCCCTATGAGGAGACCGGGGGAATGGGGTTGCCGAAATTCCATAAGCCTCTTGCCACCTTCTCCTTTGCAAACCACACCATCCAGATCCACCAGGACTGGAGGCAACTGGGAATCACAGCCGTGATTTGGGACATGGTGAGCAAATCTTGAGGGGCCTCTGTAAACATCTACAACTGATTATAAGACTGGTCTTTATTTAAAAAGAAATAAAAGAACAGCTTTGTTGAGAAATATCCATATACTGTACATGTCACCTAAAGTGTACAATGAACTGGTTTTTTAAAGTAAATTCAGAGTGGTACAACCATCACCATGCTCAATTTTTAAATATCTTCATGACCCATCCCCTCCAAAAAAAACTTCTACCCATTGGAATCACTTTCCTGATCATCTTCCCCAAAATAGATTGCACTTTAAAGGTGGGTAAAGGAAAGTTGAGGGAAGTTAAAACACTGCACAAAGGATATTGTAAGATGACAAAGCCCAAAGTGAAGCTCATGTGTTTTCTTTAAAAAATATATATTTTTAAAATGTCAGAAAGGGAGAGGGAGAGAGAGATAGAAACATCAATGATAAGAATCACTGATCAGCCGAAACCGGTTTGGCTCAGTGGATAGAGCGTCGGTCTGCGGACTGGAAGGTCCCAGGTTTGATTCCGGTTAAGGGCATGTACATTGGTTGCTGGCACATATCCTGGTAGGGGGTGTGCAGGAAGCAGCTGGTCGATGTTTCTCTCTCATCGATGTTTCTAGCTCTCTATCCCTCTCCCTTCCTCTCTGTGAAAAATCAATAAAATATATTAAAAAAAAAAAAAGAATCACTGATCAGCTGCCGCCCACAGGCCCCCTACTGGGGATTGAGCCCAAAACCCAGGCATGTGTGCCCCTGATCAGAATCAAACCCGGACTCTTCAGTCCACAGGCCGATGCTCTCTCCATTAAGCCAAACTGACCAGGGCCATGTGTTTTCTTCAAGTTCTGCGTGGTTTTAATGGTCCCCAAATCTATACTAATAAAAGGATAATATGCTAATTAGAGTGGTTGTCTTCCGGACATCTTTCCAGACAAAGCCGCAGTGGCTACAAAGGCCAAGGCTCAGGCAGCCATAACCAGCTGCAGTGGCAGCAGCATTGGGGTTATGGGGGTGGTGCCTCCAGAGGAAGGCCATACTGGGGGCCAAGGCACAGGCAGTTTGGGGTGATCAGGCTGATAGGGGAGGACAAGGTAGGGGCAATCAGGCTGGCAGGAGATCAAGGTAGGGGCGAGCAGGCAGGCAGGCAGTGGGGTTAGGGACAATCACGCAGGCAGGCAGGTGAGTGGTTAGGAGCCAGCGGTTCCGGATTGTGAGAGGGATGTCCGACTGCTGGAAGTTGGACATCCCCTGAGGGGTCCCAGATTGAAGAGGGTGCAGATTGGGCTGAGGGGCACCACCCCCCCACCCCCACCCCCAGTGCACGAATTTCGTGCACCGGGCCTCTAGTATGCTAATAATATGCTAAGGCCACTCAACCGCTTGCTGTGACATGCACTGACCACCAGGGGGCAGACAGTTGACCAGTAGACCAGTCACTATGACATGCACTGACCTTCAGAGGGCAGACACTCCAACCAGTAGGTTAGCTTGCTGCTGGGGTCTGGCCGATCAGGACTGAGCGAGACAGGCCGGACATGCCCTGGAGCCCTCCCGTGGTCCCTCCCTAGCTGGCCAACCTCCCGTGTCCCTCCCCGGCCCCAATCGTGCATCAGTGGTGTCCCTTGGTCTGGCCTGTACCCTCTCGCAATCTGGGACCCCTCAGGGGATGTCAGAGAGCCAGTTTTAGCCCAATCCCGCTCAACACAGGAGCTGCCCCGTGGTGGTCAGTGCACTCCCACAAGGGGAGCGCCGCTCAGCCAGAAGTCAGGCTCATGGCTGGCAAGCGCAGCGGCAGTGGCGGGAGCCTCTCTTGCCTCCACAGCAGTACAATAGATGTCCAACTACCGGGCCTAAGCCATCAGTCGGACATCCCCCGAGGGCTCCCAGACTGTGAGGGGGTGCAGGCTGGGCAACATCAAAAACCAAAAGTACATCCCAGATGTTCATGAGGTTTTGTTTGTTTGAATGGGCTGAGGGACCCCCTCCCTGAGTGCACAAATTTTGTGCACTGGGCCTCTAGTATATTAATAATGCATATATTACCAAGCATTACACTCAGAGAAGTAAAACGCCCTTTACTGGTGATTCTGATCAGTGAAAACACCCCTCTTCTGTCTTTTTTTTTTTTTTAATATATTTTATTGATTTTTTACAGAGAGGAAGGGAGAGGGATAGAGAGTTAGAAACATCAATGAGAGAGAAACATTGATCAGCTGCATCCTGCATACCCCCTACTGGAGATGTACCCACAACCAAGGTACATGCCCTTCACTGGAATCAAACCTGGGACCCTTCAGTCCGCAGGCTGATACTCTATCCACTGAGCCAAACTGGTTAGGGCCCCCTTCTGTCTTAATTAGCGAACCTCCTAGGGAAGGGCTTTCTGAAAGGGAAACATTGGTTTTACGTGATTTGTATGGTGATGTTGTTTGTAGCAATGATCTTAGGTGTTTTTAGAACGACAATGCGATGCCACCAGTTACCTCCAGAGCTGCTCCTGCTGAGGCAAACTGGTGTCTAACAACATGTTTCAACTCAAAATAGAGTCTGTTTACTCACAGATGCAGAGAACAAACTGATGGTCACCAGATGGGAGGGGGTGGGGCTGGGTGAAAAGGTGAAGGATTAAGAAACACAAATTGGAAGTTACACAATAGTCATGGGACGTAAAGTACAGCGTAGAAAATACAGTCAATAATGCTGTGATGATTACGTATGGGGCCAGGTGGTGCTGGACTTAGGGGGTCACCTCACCTGATCTTTTGAGATCCCAAATGCAAACAGGGTGAGGCAGAGTCTTCCGAGAATGCTCTCCTGCCCTTTCCCCATCCTCCAGCCACGCTGCTCAGAAAGCTGCTGGTTTCTGTGGCACCCAGACTCCCCTGAGGCCATGTTCTCTGGAGTGGTCTGATGGGCAAAGATAAAGGGCCAGCGTTATAACAAAATCCTAACGTAGCAATTGCCTATGAGAATCAGCAGAGGAAGAGCATTTAAGATAAGCCAACAGGTACCCTCCCCACAAATGAATGGCGTGTCCTTAGAGAGCACCCTACACCTGGACAGCCCTGGAGAGGGGCCCCCCCGGCCACGCCCCCTCTGGCCTCCTGGCCCTGCCAACTCCGAGAATGCAGCCCCAGGCCAGAGGCCACCACTCAGAACCAGAACCAGAACCCTCCTCCACAGGAAGAGGCGCGAGGCCAGCAGTTCCATCCGTGGGACCAGCGTCATGTAACAGGACCGCTGTGTGGACATTTTGTCCTCCATGTGTGCTATTGAATCAATTCCAATTTTTTTTAATCCCCAAACCTGGACCGCGTCTGAAATAAAAGTGACAACTGGGTTTACAGCCCCAGGTGATCATTAAATTGACCTGAGGGGGGAATGGGGAGGACGACTGCTCATGGAGAACAAGGACACAATGGCCGACCTCAGTACCTGTCCTCCATCTCCCTCCTCCCCCACAAGCAGGACCTGCGTGGCGGTGAAGGCAGACGTGTGCCGTGAGCCCGCACCACTCCTGACCCAGCCAGCACCCTGCATATCTGAGACCACCTCCCTTACCCCGTGAACACGACGTGTTGCCTGCCCTTAGCCTCGGAAACGGATGTAACACAGAGTAAACCGCAGAGTGGACTGGCCCCGTGTCCACGTTGGCCAACGTCCCCCTGCTCTTCTCTCTCCTGAGGCCCCAGAGCTGCCCGTGACCCACGTTCCCATTTTGCACAAGAAGAAATGCACGTTCAACAGGAATAAGTGATTTCCCTTTGGTGTAAAATGTGCACTCAGGGGCTTTCCAGGAATTCTCTGGTCCTGTTCACTGAATTTTAGAATACCAGAATATTCGTTGCTCAGGCCCAGTCCATGCGGCTCAGTGGTTGAGCATCGTCCCATAAACCAGGAGGTTGCTGGTTCAATTCCTGGTCAGGGCACGTGCCCAGGATGTGGGCTTAATCCCCAGCAGGGGGTGAGCAGGAGGCAGCTGATGGGTGTCTCTCACATCATGTTTCTATTTCTCTGTCCCTCTCCCCTACTCTCTCTCTAAAATAAATAAAAATTACTTTAAAATAGGTATTTGTTGCTCAGATGGTTGCTAGGAACTGGTGGCTGGTACTGGTGGCCATTTTTATTGCGGACCAGTAGAGGAAAATGAGGTAAAAAGAGCTATTCATGGATTTCAGTGGGTTTCAGAAAACCCATGTTACGTTACAGGAAGCAGGTGATTGGACTGTTGGAATTTGTTCCTCGGTGTCTTTTTCCAGGTGCCACGCCCAGCTGCACCTGTGGGCGCACTGTTCTCTGAGGGAGGGCACTCGGGCAGCCTCTGGCCACTCCTCAGGTCCTCCTGAACTTGGGATAAGGAGCTATTGATGTTTATTCCGAAAGGAAACGGGAAGGAGCTAGAAACCAGCTCCCACAGGGAGGAACTCCATGTCTATCTCTCTCCGCTGAATGTGTCTTCCTCTTGTTCGGGCTGATTCCTCTCAAGCAGGGATTTCTGCTGTTTGCTCATCCCATGCGTCATCCAGTGGTACCCGGTGGGGAAACCCACCCAGAAAAGTAACCCCGGGGTCCTCACCGCCGATGGCACAGTGCAGGGCTCAGTCCACAGAAACCTGCTGGGAGCTGGGGCAGGGTGGGGGGCGGGGGGGTTACGTGGGGAAGTAGCCAAAGGGCAAATGGGCAGTTCACAGGGAAGCAAAGGGCTGGGGGTCTTCAAAGGGCTGGCATTCTGGTTTCTGCAGCAAAGTGGTTCATCTCTCCATGCTATAGGCAGCTCCAAAGCGGGAGGGCGGCTGCACTCCCAGGTGAGCTCCCGGTCCTGAGTGCGGCTCCGGCCAGGCTAGACTGTGCCTTCTTTAATCAGAATAAAGCCACCACGGTTAACAGAGCAGGACTAACATTCCTACAGTTCTAGCTGGTTCCCCAGCATTCGATTTCTGCCCCGTCAACACTTTCTGTTCACCCAGTTCTTCAGTCAAACCAACAGCAGCAGCTAGTGCTTCCCACCAACACCGCTGGCCTGTCGCTAGGGTTGGCTGGCTGCTCCCAGAAGAGACCGAATTTACAAACTTCCGTGGGAATTCCCGAGGCTCAGGGGGGCACAGGAGCCCACCCAACAACCCACACCAGTGTGTCCTTCAGACAAGAGGAGGCGGTGGGAGTGCTGGCAAGTGGGATTTCTGTCTCAATGGAGATGGCCGCTGTCAGCCCCCTGGCCCGCCCCGCAGGATGGACTTGACTCGTTTGCAGCTTTCCGCTGGGAGTTCCTGAGCCGTCTGTCCGCTGTTCGCGCCTGGGAGACCATTCCAGGGCGTCCTAATGAATCCCCCTGCTCCGGGGCAGCAGAGGCTGTGGTGGGGCTGGATGTGCCTCCGGCGGCTGGGACACGGACCCGTGGCCTGCTCTGCTCCCTGTGTCCGCGGCCGGGCGGCCATGGACACATTGCTCTGAAAACGCGTTCTCGGTGTCCGTGTCTGAGGCTCTACCATCAGCTGCCGACGAGAGCGGCTCCTTGCCCTTGGGCTCCGGGGCACGTGCCCACGACCATTATTACGTCTGGTCTGTGGGGAGAGTAAGGCACAGGGACAAGCCCAGGAGTCACTGCTGCGCTTTGCTTTCTTCGTGTTGAAACACGGGCTACCCATTCCAACATGCACTCCACAGGTATTTCTCAAGATCGCTCTGTGCCAAGACCATGTGTGGGGGCCCCTTGGGATTCAGTGGCCCAAATGGAGGAATGTCAGCTCTCCAGAAGCTTCCGTTCTTGGGAGGGACAGATGAACTGACTCGTAAAACAAATGAAAACAAACGATGGCGTCACACATAGGGCCCTCTGAGTCCAGGGGTCTGGAGCTAACGGAGAAATTCAAACTGCACCTGCGGTCTGGGAAGAGGAGCCAGCCGGGGAGACATCAGTCACATACACGGCCTTGCAGGCGAAGGCACAGCCGGGGGAGACGGGAACAGGGTGTGCTCAGGACAGCCTCCCCCGCTGCGGAGCCCCCTCTGACTCCCCGCTGAGGACCCCCCCCTCTGACTCCCCGCTGAGGAGCCCCCTCTGACTCCCCGCTGAGGACCCCCCTCTGACTCCCCGCTGAGGAGCCCCCCCCTCTGACTCCCCGCTGAGGACCCCCCTTCTGACTCCCCGCTGAGGACCCCCCTCTGACTCCCCGCTGAGGAGCCCCCCCTTCTGACTCCCCGCTGAGGACCCCCCTTCTGACTCCCCGCTGAGGACCCCCCTCTGACTCCCCGCTGAGGAGCCCCCCCTTCTGACTCCCCGCTGAGGACCCCCCTCTGACTCCCCGCTGAGGACCCCCCTCTGACTCCCCGCTGAGGAGCCCCCTCTGACTCCCCGCTGAGGAGCCCCCTCTGACTCCCCGCTGAGGACCCCCCTCTGACTCCCCGCTGAGGACCCCCTCTGACTCCCCGCTGAGGACCCCCCCTCTGACTCCCCACTGAGGAGCCCCCCCCTCTGACTCCCCGCTGAGGACCCCCCTCTGACTCCCCGCTGAGGACCCCCCTCTGACTCCCCGCTGAGGACCCCCCTCTGACTCCCCGCTGAGGAGCCCCCCCTTCTGACTCCCCGCTGAGGAGCCCCCCCTTCTGACTCCCCGCTGAGGACCCCCCCTTCTGACTCCCCGCTGAGGACCCCCCTCTGACTCCCCGCTGAGGACCCCCCACTGACTCCCCGCTGAGGAGCCCCTCTGACTCCCCGCTGAGGACCCCCCTCTGACTCCCCGCTGAGGACCCCCCTCTGACTCCCCGCTGAGGAGCCCCCTCTGACTCCCCTCTGAGGACCCCCCTCTGACTCCCCGCTGAGGAGCCCCCTCTGACTCCCCGCTGAGGACCCCCCTCTGACTCCCCGCTGAGGACCCCCCTCTGACTCCCCGCTGAGGAGCCCCCCCCCTCTGACTCCCCGCTGAGGAGCCCCCTCTGACTCCCCACTGAGGAGCCCCCCTCTCTGACTCCCCGCTGAGGACCCCCCACTGACTCCCCGCTGAGGACCCCCCTCTGACTCCCCGCTGAGGACCCCCCTCTGACTCCCCGCTGAGGAGCCCCACTGACTCCCCGCTGAGGACCCCCCCTCTGACTCCCCACTGAGGAGCCCCCCCCTCTGACTCCCCGCTGAGGAGCCCCCTCTGACTCCCCGCTGAGGAGCCCCCTCTGACTCCCCGCTGAGGAGCCCCCTCTGACTCCCCGCTGAGGACCCCCCCCTCTGACTCCCCACTGAGGAGCCCCCCCCTCTGACTCCCCGCTGAGGAGCCCCCTCTGACTCCCCGCTGAGGAGCCCCCCCCTCTGACTCCCCGCTGAGGAGCCCCCTCTGACTCCCCGCTGAGGAGCCCCCTCTGACTCCCCGCTGAGGACCCCCCTCTGACTCCCCGCTGGGGAGCCCCCTCTGACTCCCCGCTGAGGAGCCCCCCCTCTGACTCCCCGCTGAGGACCCTCCTCTGACTCCCCGCTGAGGACCCCCCCTCTGACTCCCCACTGAGGAGCCCCCTCTGACTCCCCGCTGAGGAGACCCCTCTGACTCCCCGCTGAGGAGCCCCCCTCTGACTCCCCGCTGAGGACCCCCCTCTGACTCCCCGCTGAGGAGCCCCCTCTGACTCCCCGCTGAGGACCCCCCTCTGACTCCCCGCTGAGGACCCCCCTCTGACACCCAGCTGAGGAGCCCCCTCTGACTCCCCGCTGAGGAGCCCCCCCTCTGACTCCCCACTGAGGAGCCCCCCCCTCTGACTCCCCGCTGAGGAGCCCCCTCTGACTCCCCGCTGAGGAGCCCCCTCTGACTCCCCGCTGAGGACCCCCCTCTGACTCCCCGCTGAGGACCCCCCTCTGACTCCCCGCTGAGGACCCCCCCTCTGACTCCCCGCTGAGGACCCCCCCTCTGACTCCCCGCTGAGGACCCCCCTCTGACTCCCCGCTGAGGAGCCCCCTCTGACTCCCCGCTGGGGAGCCCCCTCTGACTCCCCGCTGAGGACCCCCCCTCTGACTCCCCGCTGAGGAGCCCCCCCCTCTGACTCCCCGCTGAGGACCCCCCTCTGACTCCCCGCTGAGGACCCCCCCTTCTGACTCCCCGCTGAGGACCCCCCCCTTCTGACTCCCCGCTGAGGACCCCCCTCTGACTCCCCGCTGAGGACCCCCCACTGACTCCCCGCTGAGGAGCCCCTCTGACTCCCCGCTGAGGACCCCCCTCTGACTCCCCGCTGAGGACCCCCCTCTGACTCCCCGCTGAGGAGCCCCCTCTGACTCCCCGCTGAGGAGCCCCCTCTGACTCCCCGCTGAGGACCCCCCTCTGACTCCCCGCTGAGGACCCCCCTCTGACTCCCCGCTGAGGACCCCCCTCTGACTCCCCGCTGAGGAGCCCCCTCTGACTCCCCGCTGAGGAGCCCCCTCTGACTCCCCACTGAGGAGCCCCCTCTGACTCCCCGCTGAAGACCCCCCTCTGACTCCCCGCTGAGGACCCCCCTCTGACTCCCCGCTGAGGAGCCCCCTCTGACTCCCCGCTGAAGATCCCCCTCTGACTCCCCGCTGAGGACCCCCCTCTGACTCCCCGCTGAGGAGCCCCCTCTGACTCCCCGCTGAGACCCCCCTCTGACTCCCCGCTGAGGACCCCCCTCTGACTCCCCGCTGAGGAGCCCCCCTCTGACTCCCCGCTGAGGAGCCCCCCCCTCTGACTCCCCGCTGAGGACCCCCCTCTGACTCCCCGCTGAGGACCCCCCTCTGACTCCCCGCTGAGGACCCCCCTCTGACTCCCCGCTGAGGAGCCCCCTCTGACTCCCCGCTGAGGACCCCCCCTCTGACTCCCCACTGAGGAGCCCCCCCCTCTGACTCCCCGCTGAGGACCCCCCTCTGACTCCCCGCTGAGGAGCCCCCCCTTCTGACTCCCCGCTGAGGAGCCCCCCCTCTGACTCCCCGCTGAGGACCCCCCCTCTGACTCCCCGCTGAGGAGCCCCCCCTTCTGACTCCCCGCTGAGGACCCCCCTCTGACTCCCCGCTGAGGAGCCCCCTCTGACTCCCCGCTGAGGACCCCCCTCTGACTCCCCGCTGAGGACCCCCCTCTGACTCCCCGCTGAGGACCCCCCTCTGACTCCCCGCTGAGGACCCCCCTCTGACTCCCCGCTGAGGACCCCCCTCTGACTCCCCGCTGAGGAGCCCCCTCTGACTCCCCGCTGAGGAGCCCCCCCCTCTGACTCCCCGCTGAGGAGCCCCCCCCTCTGACTCCCCGCTGAGGAGCCCCCCTCTGACTCCCCGCTGAGGACCCCCCTCTGACTCCCCGCTGAGGAGCCCCCTCTGACTCCCCGCTGAGGACCCTCCTCTGACTCCCCGCTGAGGACCCTCCTCTGACTCCCCGCTGAGGAGCCCCCCCTCTGACTCCCCGCTGAGGAGCCCCCCCTCTGACTCCCCGCTGAGGACCCCCTCTGACTCCCCCCTGGGGAGCCCCCTCTGACTCCCCGCTGAGGACCCTCCTCTGACTCCCCGCTGAGGAGCCCCCTCTGACTCCCCGCTGAGGACCCCCCTCTGACTCCCCGCTGAGGAGCCCCCTCTGACTCCCCGCTGAGGAGCCCCCTCTGACTCCCCGCTGAGGAGCCCCCTCTGACTCCCCGCTGAGGAGCCCCCCCTCTGACTCCCCGCTGAGGAGCCCCCCCCTCTGACTCCCCGCTGGGGACCCCCCTCTGACTCCCCGCTGAGGACCCCCCTCTGACTCCCCGCTGAGGACCCCCCTCTGACTCCCCGCTGGGGAGCCCCCACTGACTCCCCGCTGAGGAGCCCCCTCTGACTCCCCGCTGAGGAGCCCCCCCTCTGACTCCCCGCTGAGGAGCCCCCTCTGACTCCCCGCTGGGGAGCCCCCTCTGACTCCCCGCTGGGGAGCCCCCTCTGACTCCCCGCTGAGGAGCCCCCTCTGACTCCCCGCTGAGGAGCCCCCCCTCTGACTCCCCGCTGAGGAGCCCCCTCTGACTCCCCGCTGAGGAGCCCCCCCCTCTGACTCCCCGCTGAGGAGCCCCCTCTGACTCCCCGCTGAGGAGCCCCCTCTGACTCCCCGCGGAGGACCCCCCTCTGACTCCCCGCTGAGGAGCCCCCTCTGACTCCCCGCTGAGGAGCCCCCCCCTCTGACTCCCCGCTGAGGACCCCCCTCTGACTCCCCGCTGAGGACCCCCCTCTGAATCCCCGCTGAGGAGCCCCCTCTGACTCCCCGCTGAGGACCCCCCTCTGACTCCCCGCTGAGGACCCCCCTCTGACTCCCCGCTGAGGACCCCCCTCTGACTCCCCGCTGAGGAGCCCCCTCTGACTCCCCGCTGAGGAGCCCCCCTCTGACTCCCCGCTGAGGACCCCCCTCTGACACCCAGCTGAGGAGCCCCCTCTGACTCCCCGCTGAGGACCCCCCCTCTGACTCCCCACTGAGGAGCCCCCCCCTCTGACTCCCCGCTGAGGAGCCCCCCTCTGACTCCCCGCTGAGGAGCCCCCTCTGACTCCCCGCTGAGGACCCCCCTCTGACTCCCCGCTGAGGACCCCCCTCTGACTCCCCGCTGAGGAGCCCCCCCTCTGACTCCCCGCTGAGGACCCCCCCTCTGACTCCCCGCTGAGGACCCCCCTCTGACTCCCCGCTGAGGAGCCCCCTCTGACTCCCCGCTGGGGAGCCCCCTCGGACTCCCCGCTGAGGACCCCCTCTGACTCCCCGCTGAGGACCCCCCCCTCTGACTCCCCGCTGAGGACCCCCCTCTGACTCCCCGCTGAGGACCCCCCACTGACTCCCCGCTGAGGAGCCCCCTCTGACTCCCCGCTGAGGACCCCCCTCTGACTCCCCGCTGAGGACCCCCCTCTGACTCCCCGCTGAGGAGCCCCCTCTGACTCCCCGCTGAGGAGCCCCCTCTGACTCCCCGCTGAGGACCCCCCTCTGACTCCCCGCTGAGGACCCCCCTCTGACTCCCCGCTGAGGACCCCCCTCTGACTCCCCGCTGAGGAGCCCCCTCTGACTCCCCGCTGAGGAGCCCCCCTCTGACTCCCCGCTGAGGAGCCCCCTCTCACTCCCCGCTGAGGAGCCCCCCTCTGACTCCCCGCTGAGGACCCCCCTCTGACTCCCCGCTGAGGAGCCCCCTCTGACTCCCCGCTGAAGATCCCCCTCTGACTCCCCGCTGAGGACCCCCCTCTGACTCCCCGCTGAGGACCCCCCCTCTGACTCCCCACTGAGGAGCCCCCCCCTCTGACTCCCCGCTGAGGACCCCCCTCTGACTCCCCGCTGAGGACCCCCCTCTGACTCCCCGCTGAGGACCCCCCTCTGACTCCCCGCTGAGGAGCCCCCTCTGACTCCCCGCTGAGGACCCCCCCTCTGACTCCCCACTGAGGAGCCCCCCCCTCTGACTCCCCGCTGAGGACCCCCCTCTGACTCCCCGCTGAGGAGCCCCCCCTCTGACTCCCCGCTGAGGACCCCCCTCTGACTCCCCGCTGAGGACCCCCCTCTGACTCCCCGCTGGGGACCCCCCTCTGACTCCCCGCTGAGGACCCCCCTCTGACTCCCCGCTGGGGACCCCCCTCTGACTCCCCGCTGAGGACACCCCTCTGACTCCCCGCTGAGGAGCCCCCTCTGACTCCCCGCTGAGGAGCCCCCCCCGCTGACTCCCCGCTGAGGAGCCCCCCCCTCTGACTCCCCGCTGAGGAGCCCCCTCTGACTCCCCGCTGAGGACCCCCCTCTGACTCCCCGCTGAGGAGCCCCCTCTGACTCCCCGCTGAGGAGCCCCCTCTGACTCCCCGCTGAGGAGCCCCCCCCTCTGACTCCCCGCTGAGGAGCCCCCTCTGACTCCCCACTGAGGACCCCCCTCTGACTCCCCGCTGAGGAGCCCCCTCTGACTCCCCGCTGAGGACCCCCCTCTGACTCCCCGCTGAGGACCCCCCTCTGACTCCCCGCTGAGGAGCCCCCCCCTCTGACTCCCCGCTGAGGAGCCCCCCCCTCTGACTTCCCGCTGAGGACCCCCCTCTGACTCCCCGCTGAGGAGCCCCCTCTGACTCCCCGCTGAGGAGCCCCCTCTGACTCCCCGCTGAGGACCCCCCTCTGACTCCCCGCTGAGGAGCCCCCTCTGACTCCCCGCTGAGGACCCCCCTCTGACTCCCCGCTGAGGACCCCCCTCTGACTCCCCGCTGAGGAGCCCCCCCCTCTGACTCCCCGCTGAGGAGCCCCCCCCTCTGACTCCCCGCTGAGGAGCCCCCCCCTCTGACTCCCCGCTGAGGACCCCCCTCTGACTCCCCGCTGAGGAGCCCCCCCCTCTGACTCCCCGCTGAGGAGCCCCCCCCTCTGACTCCCCGCTGAGGAGCCCCCTCTGACTCCCCGCTGAGGAGCGCCCCCCTCTGACTCCCCGCTGAGGAGCGCCCCCCTCTGACTCCCCGCTGAGGACCCCCCTCTGACTCCCCGCTGAGGACCCCCCTCTGACTCCCCGCTGAGGAGCCCCCCCCTCTGACTCCCCGCTGAGGAGCCCCCTCTGACTCCCCGCTGAGGACCCCCCTCTGACTCCCCGCTGGGGAGCCCCCTCTGACTCCCCGCTGAGGACCCCCCTCTGACTCCCCGCTGAGGACCCCCCTCTGACTCCCCGCTGCTTCTCCCTGGAATCGGGGATTGGCCGCTGGCGGCCTCTGCCTCCCAGGTCACTTCCTGCCCTCTTCTGGAAATGCCGCCTAAAAGAGTGGGAGCAGGGCCTCCCAGTAGAGCTCTACTCCCAGAGAAATGGCCTAGACGGCGTCTCTTAACCGGCTGGAGGGGCGGTGTTCAGCTTCCCGTTCTGAGCTGGACACCTCCGGCGTGGCCTGCACATCTCCCTGATTCCCTCTCGGTGCGAGGGAGGCAGCCTGGGCGCCGCGACCACGGCGAGGCTGCCACACACTCGGATTCCGCGGGGACTCCCTGACGGAGAGACAGAGGAGCCGGGGCCAGGGCCGGCCACGAGAAGCAAGCTCCCACCGCTGGGCACCATACAGGTGACGAGGCCGGAGTGGGGACCCCCACCGAGCCCCGTGACCAGCACATGCCGTACACACGTGTGGACACTGGAACTCCCGCTGCCCAAACGCTCCCCTCGCTGATGCCGGATTCTCCGTGAGGCCGTCGAGCCACGCGCCCCGGCGCTGCCGGTCCGAGAGCACTGCTTTGTCGAGAAAGGTGGGGACTGGGAAGTTCACAAAATGTCTGAAAAGAAGAAAAGAAAACGTCTTTAGGATGTGCAAAGGAAGTTATCCGTTAGAAACAGCACTTTCACCTAAAAATGTCATCTCAGGCCCTAGCCGGCTTGGCTCAGTGGGTAGAGCGTCGGCCTGTGGACCAAGGGGTCCCGGGTTTGATTCCGGTCAAGGGCGCGTACCTGGGCTGCAGGCTCCTCTCCAGCCAGCGCCCTGGTCGGGGCTCCTGCAGGAGGCAACCCATGGATGTTTCTCTCACATCAATGCTTCTCTCTGTCTTTCCCTCTCTCTTCCACTCTCCCTAAAATCAATGGAAAACTATCCTCTGGTGAGGATGAACAATAAATAAATAAATACATAAATGTCATCTCACACGTTTGTGGTCTAGAAAAGAATGAAGCGTGGGGAGCCGTCTTTGCTCAGGTCAGGAGTTACCTGAGAGCCAGGATTTCCATGTCCAAAAAGGAAGCTGAGAAGCCCGAGGATCAACAGGGGCATTGAATGATGATCGTCAAAGGATACTTTTATTTATTTATTTTTAAATGTTCTTATTGATTTCAGAGAGGAAGGAAAGAGGGAGAGAGAGATAGAAACATCAATGATGAGAGAGAAACATCAATCGGCTGCCTCCTGCACGCCTCCTACTGGGGATCGAGCCTGAAACCCAGGCATGTGCCCTGACCGGGAATTGAACCTTGACTTCCTGGTTCATAGGTCAATGCTCAACCGCGGAGCCACACTGGAAGGGCAGACTTTTGTTTTATTGTGTAGAATGAGTCATTCAACTAAACTCTGGCAATTTTTAGAATGAATCTGCCGTTTTGAATGCTGCTGGATCCGGGACAGCACCGGGTGGGTCTGTGAGTAAACGGAGCATCCAGACATCTTAGGGGACAGAGGAAAAACTTTAAAAAATCAGCAGTGGCACAGGAATACTCCAGGACCTGTCAAATATGAGCCGGCAGACATTTGTAAATGGCCTCGCCACACCCTTCGCTTCCCCGTGAGCCTCTGGGTGAAGGGCAGAGAGCGGGGGCCGGCCCACCATCTCCCGCTAACGCGTCCCCAGCTGTGCTCCTCCATGCCGCCTGGCCTGCATCGAGGGCCTCGCCTGCCTGCGCCCTCCAGCCGTACCCTGGGCCCGCCCTGTCCGGCCTCCACATCTCCTCCTCAGGGAGAGGCGGCGGCGTCCTGATGTCCCCACTTTTATAATGGCCGTGGGAGCCACGACATACTGAACAACCAAGCTTCTTTCGGACAGCAGAGCCTTCCTGGTGAAGCTAGCCAATTCTGTTAGCTCTGGGCGACCCCTGCCTCTCCTAGTCAGAAGTGTTTGATAGTATTTTTAAACATTTGCAATAGAGAAATAACGTGACATGTACTCTATTCACCAGGCATATGTCACATACAGAAACCATGCCAATCATACACATTCGAATACGCCTAGATGTATGTAGACTATATCTTTCTATGTCCTTAGGAGGACAGCAAATATTGAATCAAGAGACCACAGGTTTCTAGTTTTTTAAAAAAGGAACACAGTGAGCAGAAACTCTTGGAAATAAAAAATATTATAATAAAAATATACAACAAAAGGTCTTAAAAGTAATTATCTAATTTTTGAAGCTCCCAAGGGGAGAAAGAAGGCAGGTGAGAGGAACTTGCAGGAGGCGGAAATCGAGGCTATTTCACAAACTGGACTGGGGTAGAGACTGGAGAGCCCACTGAGCACCCAGCGGAGTGAAGAGCAACAGCCCATGGTGGCGGGGAAATCTCAGGGCGCGGCAGCGCAGAGCAGACCCGAGAGTTCCCGAGAGAAAAGTCGGTCATGGGTAGGATCAGGCAGAAGATCAACTCTGTGCCCCTGAGGCAACACCAGAACCTGGGGCGAAGGGGCAACTCACCAAACTCTGTGTGGAAAGGAATCTCAGTTGTGCATTCCATACCCCCTTGCCAGCGACTCCCCGAGAGAAATGTTCGAGAAATGCCTTTCTAGACACCCATGGTGTGTGAAACTTGGCCAAGGTCTGTGAACCTCTAGTGTGGAGTTTCCCCAGGAATCTCTAGAGAATGTTCTCCACCAAAATGAGAGGAAAAGCAAAGAGCAAGGAAGACCTGAGATCCAGGAGGACATGCGGAGACTTAACAGAGAAGTCAAAACGCCAGGCCCCAGCTTTATGGTCGGCCAGGAAAGCCACAGGCCTGGATGGGGAGAGAATACTGGGAAATGCAAAGAAAGGCAGGTGATAGGGTGGGATTTTTTGGGGGGGTGAGGGGAATGGTTTGTTTGTATTTTAATCATCACCCGAGGATTTTTTTCCATCACTTTTTAGAGAGAGTGGAAGGGAGAGGGAGAGACAGAAAGAAACACCAATATGAGAGAGAGACATCGATTGGTTGCCTCCTGCATGGGCCCCGATCGGGGCCAAGAGCCTGCAACTGAGGTACGTGCCCTTGACATTCAGTCCGAAGACCAACGCTCTATCCACTGCGCCAAACTGGCTAGGGTGGTGATTGGTATTTTGATGTGTTTGTTAACAGTCCATTAAGGAACCACTGGGAAACTTAAAAAGAATAAGTGTCTAGAATAAGGTGTACTGGTATAGAAAATTAAGCAAATAAAAAATAAACAATAGTTCAGGGGGAGTCAGAAAGTTACCCAAAAATCTATAATAATAAAAGTGTAATATGCTAATTAGACTGGACATCCTTCCAGACGACCTGCCGGACGAAGCCAGGGCTGCGAGGGAAGCCCGGATCCCGGGTGCCAAAGGGAAGCCGGTGCCAGCAGCCGGGGAAGGAAGGCCTACTCTTGCACGAATTTCATGCATTGGGCCTCCAGTAGAAATATAATCACAATGTATTCCGTGAATCATATTACAGGATCACAATAATGTAATCAGTGAAAATTGATTTAACCGAGTGTCACAGGACGGGAGTCACAAAGAGACCACCCTCGTCTGTGGCACAGGCAGTGGGAGGTATTGCTCGGCCTCAGGCCTTAGGCTCTGGGACCACGGAGAGCTCCTTGGAGAAATGCTGGTTTCCCGTCTTGAGTGAGGGAATGTACAAGACAGGCCTGAGGCTGCAGAGTGGCAGCCCAGTGTTCAGCGTGGCATTTTGTTTGTGCTTGGAATGTTCATTATAGAAACATGAAAAGTGGTTTGGGGAGTAAAACGGGGGTGGGGGGCAGTATAGGGAGCTTTTCTAGTAAGTGAACTTCAGGACTGTTGGACTATCTATAATAATAATAATAGCCTAGGTGGCATCACACCCTCACGTCGTCATAAGATGGCCGTCACAAGATGGCTGCGCACTCAGCGGAGGCCGGTCCCGGCATCTCCGCCACCTCGCGTGGAGGAGGTGGGCCCCAGTGGAGAAGGCGGGTCATGGCAGGGGAAGGCAGTTGTGGGCGATCAGGCCGGCAGGGGAGCAGTTAGGCATCAATCAGGCTGGCAGGGAGAAGTGGTTAGAGGCAACAGGCAGGCAGGCTGGCGAGTGGTTAGGAGCCAGCGGTCCGGATTGTCAGAGTTATGTCCGACTGCTGGATTAGGCCCGGTCCCTGGCAGTCAGATATCTCCCAAGGGGTCCCATATTGGAGAGGGTGCAGGCCGGGCTGAGGGACACCTCCCCCGTGCACAGATTTCGTGCACCAGGCCTCTAATTTTACAAGAAGAACACAAATGTAGTCAATGAATGAATTGCTAAGCGATAATTGAAGAGGCAGAGAGTCGCAAATCTGGGCAGATTAGTGAGTTTCTCTGGGACCCGATTTCCCAGCACATACACACACACTCTGCGGCAGCCACACAACATTGTGTACAGCTTCCTGCGAAGCTGTGTCTGTTAAACAGTGACATGTGCAGCCTGACACCTAGCAGGTCTACTGCAGATATTGTTTGCAGAGCAGCAGGAAAACCCACCTGGGAAGTGACGGGAAAGGGGAGCGTGGCTGCTGTTCGCTGTCTTGCGCATCCGTCTATTAGTTACGCTGCGTGAATTCCAAGCCCTGGAAGAGCAATGGTGTCCGAGGAGTTATTAGAGCAAGAGGCTGCCTGCGGGGTGTGGCGGGGGGCGGGGGCGGCTCTGAGAGCGGCAGCAGGGCCTCCTGGTTAACACGGTTCATGTTCACTCACTCTGCTTCTGGGGGATTTGGGTTTTACAGTGGAAAGGAAAGATGCCCGGAACAGACCAAACTAAGAAATAAGTGATAGGAGAAGAAAATCACTCCTCATCTGTTGTTGGCATTTGCTTATGGGTCTGTCCTTTCACGAAACCGTAAGGTTCTTGACAGCAGGAGCCGTGTCATCTTTACCTTCGTATCTGGGGGTGATGCTGAAAATCTTTAACAAAATGTGGGTGATGCTGACCACACACCCCCAGGGGGCTGGGTTGTGTGCTGGGGAAACACTGCCCGCTCCGTCCCAGGTGCCTGGCACAGTGCCTGGCATAAACGGAGGGATGAGCGAGTGCAAAAACAACCACCAGAGCCCAGCTCCCAGGATGGCCCTGTGTCACTCTAATACCTTCTTGGACTCACAGCCTTGCACAAGGCAGCGGGCGGTGGTACTGCTGAGCCACGTGACGGAGAGCTGTCCGCAATGGATTCAGCTGGCCCAGGGCCCTGTAACAGTCGCCACAGCCTTGAGTATTATCTTCTATCTATATAATCTTATGTAATAAAAGAGTAATATGCAAATTGACCATCACTCCAAGACACAAGATGGCTGCCCCCATGTGGACACAAGATGACTGCCAAAAGATGGTCTGCAGGGGAGGGCAGTTAGGGGTGACCAGACCAGCAGAGGAGGGCAGTTGGGGGAGAACAGGCTGGCAGAGGAGGGCAGTTGGGAGAGACCAGGCCAGCAAGAGAGGGCAGTTGGGGGGGACCCAGGCCTGCAGGGGAGGCAGTTGTGGGTGATCAGGCAAGCAGGGAGGGCAGTTAGGGGTGACCGAGCTGGCAAAGGCAGGCAGTTGGTGGTGGTGGGGGGTCCAGGCCTGCAGGGAAGGGCAGTTGTGGGCAATCAGGCCAGCAGGGAGGGCAGTGAGGGGTGACCGGGCCAGCAGAGGAGGGAATTTGGGGGGGACAAGGCCTGCAGGAGAGGGCTGTTGGGGGGAACCAGGCCTGCAGGAGAGGACAGTTGTGGGGGACCAGGCCAGCAGGGGAGGGCAGTTGAGGGGGCGGGGGAACCAGGACTGCAGGGGAGGACAGTTAGGGGGGACAAGGCCTGCAAGGGAGGGATGTTGGGGGAGACCAGGCCTGCATGGGAGGGCAATTAGGGGCCACGAGACCTGTAGGGGAGGACAGGGGTAACCAGACTGGCAGGGAAGTGTAGTTAGGGGTGACCAGGATGGCAAAGGAGGGTAGTTAAGGGCAATTGGGCTGGCCGGGGAGCAGTTAGGCGTCGATCAGGCTGGCAGGGGAGTTGTTAGGGATGATCAGACTGGCAGGCAGAAGCGGTTAGGGGCAATCAGGCAGAGGCAGGCGAGCAGTTGGGAGCCAGCAGTCCTGGATTGTGAGAGGGATGTCCGACCACCCGTTTAGGCCCGATCCCACTCAAGGGGTCCCAGATTGAATAGGATGCAGGCTGGGCTGAGGGACAACCCCCCATGCACAAATTTCGTGCACTGGGCCTCTAGTAGAGGAATACGCAAATTAGCCGGGATGCCATAATGTCACAACCAAACAGCAGGGACCTGAGGCTGTATGGCGCCTGGCCGGGCCGGGGGACCTCAGGCTGTGCCCCCCACACCACAGGGCTTGACAGGGGACCTCAGGCTGCACCACGCCCCCGCCCAGCAGGGTTTGACGCGGGACCTCAGGCCACACCCCACACCCCAGCACTGGGCCAGGGGACCTCAGGCTGTGCCCCCTGGCAGTGGGGCTTGACAGGACACCTCAGGCCACACCCCTCACCTGGCAGGGCTTGACAGGGACCTCAGGCCATGCCTCCCACCCTGGTGCCAGGCCGGGGGATCTGAGGCTGTGCCCCCTGCCCAGCAGGGCTTGACGGGGGACCTGAGACTGTGCCCTCCTCCCCCAGAGGGGCTTGACGGGGGTGAGGCTGCATTTTCTAAGCATGTGCGGGTAGTGGCGGGGACTTGACTCTGGGTCCCGCAGTGCGCTCCAGACTCTGACAGGAGGAAGATTTTAATATATATTTTACTAATTTCTTCCATCTCTGACACTTCTATTATAGAGAAAGGGCAAATATCAATATTAAAATATTTCCTCTAATTAATTCCCTTTTAATGTGCACGAATTTCATGCACCGGGCCACTAGTTGAGACTATAATCTCAGTAACAGAGAAAGCCCATCCAAGCTAAATGGGCTCCCATCCCCCCCCCCCCACCCCCCCTGTCTGCACCTCCTCCTCCCCCCTCACCCCTCCCCCGCTGCTGCAGCAAAGATGCTTTGACAGCCACCTGCCACCGAAACCCCGCGATTGCCTGTCGCCCCTCTCAGGGCACACCACAACCTTGAGCAGCACGCTGCTGGGCAGAGCCCAGACACACCCCGAGGCCGTCCATGGGCTCTTGGTGGCTGTCGGGCAGTCAGTGATCCACTGGCTTCTCCATGTTTGCTTTGCTCTCTTCTCAGAAGGAAGGGTCAGGAGAAAAAAATGAACCACAGAGAGGGGACACCTCACTATATATTACAATGCGTGAAGACCCCCAGTGCCCTGCGGGACCCCCGGCTGCGAGGCCGTGAGCAGGACGGAGGAGACAGGCAGGGAGAGGTGGGAGCGGCCTGGGCGAAGGGGCGAGGAGACAGGGGAGGAGACAGGGCTGGCTCTCGGGCGGGTGGTGAGTCATTTAACTCTCGGCCGGGAGAAGGCACGGGCTGCACCCACCGGGTCCAGGTGCTGATGGTCTGTTTGCTTGGCGGGCTTGTGGAGATGAGTAGAAAACAACTCACTTACCTCTTCTGGAAGGAAAAGACTATGTGGGGAGAGCTGCAGGCGGCTTTTAATTATTTAAGTCCTGTTTCCATAGAAGATTTGGGCACAGACTGTGCCTTCTCCGCTCACGGTTAGAAGAGGCTGATGGTGTGACGTCACAGCAGGAGCTCAATAATGATCCCCGAGAGATGACAGAGGTTGGACCAGTGGCTGCTGTTGGAGGCATCGCTGGAGAGGTATTCTAAGAGCCCAGTTTTACAATTTACACGGGGAGGAAAGAATGTTCAGTCGCGGGAAGTACGGAGGCACTGGAGAGCTGGAACGAGGGTTTGCTGAGACAGACAGCCCATCCTTGTCCCTGAGGGCTGCGGAGAGGCGAGGGCAAGGGCGATGGCGCGGGTCCAGGTAGGCCAGCACCCGGGGGAGGGGGCGCTGGTCAGGAGTGGTCAGCCAAGTGCTGTCCGGGGTCTCTGACCAGCCTGTGCCCTCATCCCGGGAGGGGCAGTGAGGAGCCACAGGGCTGTCTCCATTCCGGGGCTGTGAAACCCAGGCCAGCTGAGCTGAGCACTGCAACCCCAGGCTCTAGGAAAGTTCCGGATCTGGCAGGGAGCAGCCCTGCAAACCCTGAGGGGGTTAGGAAGCTGTTCTCTCTCCCAGGCCCAGTGCCATGCTTACACCGGCTCGGAGAGCAGACCCAGGCCAGGAGCGGGGATGGCCAGGCCCAGGGCCACAGCTGAGCTGCAGGGCCAAGCCCAGTGCCCGGTTCCGGTGGAACTGTGTTCTCCAGGACCGGCAGTCGGACACGCGGGCGGCTCGGCCATGCCCGGTGCTGTGGACGTGGGACGCCCCGGCCAGGGAAGCACTGCTGTAGCTTCTCTAAGATCCCAGCAGGGCTCGCATCGCGGCCGGTCCGGGTCCGGGGCACAGGAGAGGCGGCGGCTCCAACGCGTGCCCCGCATCAGGCCCCTGCCCCGGCCCGGGGCTGCGTCTGCTCCGAGGAAAGGTAACGACTCTCCTCAAGGCGGCAGCTGCCGGCTCTGGTTCAGGGGAGGCAGCTCCGCGCCCATCCGTTTTGTTCACTGGTTTCTTTATCTATAGCTTTCATAGAGAGTAATTTACATACAGTAAACTACATGCATTTTTAAGTATATTTTTATTTATTTCAGAGAAAGGAAGGGAGAGGGAGAGGGAGAGATAGAAACATTGATGAGGGAGAAACATCGATCGGCTGCCTCTTGCACGTCCCCACTGGGGATCGAGCCAGCAACCCGGGCCTGTGTCCTGACCGAGAATGGAACTGGCTACCACCTGGTGCGTGGGACGACGCCCAAACACCTGAGCCACACGGGCCGGGCAGCTACACATATTTTAAGTGTACATGTTGATGCTTGACAGATGTGTACAACCATGAAACAGTCAACAGTCAGGGGGCTGGGCACACCCATCACCCCCAAAAGTTCCTCAGCCCTTTGCTCTGCCCTTCCCCGCCCCCATCCCTTCCCGTGCCTTGGGTTCCCTGAGCAACTACTGATCTGCAATCCATCACTACAGTGGAACATTCTCTAAAGTTGGTGTAAATCGTATCACCCGGCACACACTCGTTTTTGTCTAACTCCTTTCACTCAGTGTGATTGTTTTGATCCATCCATATCCTTCCATGTATCAAGAGTTCATTCTGTTTATGATTCTATCAAGTTTTCCCATCCAACCTCCTGAAACTTTCACTCCACTGTGAGGCATCCCTTTGAGTCAAGAAAAGCTTTTGACCTTTAACCCGTCACTCTTAAAAACTCAAATCCGCCCCCGAGGTGTCCTCTGACAGCTGTACTGGCGGTTAGGTGGCCGCCTGCTGTGAGTGGGACACGCGGAGCAGACGCCGAGGGGAGGACGGAGGCTCCTCTTCTGGGGCCTGACCGGGTCGGGGTGGGCCGGGGTGGCCCGGAGCGGGCTCCAGGCTCAGTGCAGTCACAATGACATGCATGCGGCACCTGGCGCAGGTGGACTGGTTCCCAGAGAGCCATCGGTGGCGACGAGGAAGGGAGCAGGCTTTTTGTGTGCGTGGGGAGAGCTGCAGGCGGCTTCTGCTGCCGGGCACCTGTGTGCTGCCGGGCACCCGGGTGCTGCCGGGCACCTGCGTGCTGCCGGGCACCTGCGTGCTGCCGGGCACCTGGGTGCTGCCGGGCACCTGCGTGCTGCCGGGCACCTGCGTGCTGCCGGGCACCTGGGTGCTGCCGGGCACCTGCGTGCTGCCGGGCACCTGCGTGCTGCCGGGCACCTGGGTGCTGCCGGGCACCTGCGTGCTGCCGGGCATCCGGGTGCTGCCGGGTACCCGGGTGCTGCCGGGCACCTGGGTGCTGCCGGGCACCTGCGTGCTGCCGGGTACCTGCATGCTGCCGGGTACTTGGGTGCTGCCGGGCACCTGGGTGCTGCCGGGCACCGGGGTGCTGCCGGGTACCTGCATGCTGCCGGGTACTTGGGTGCTGCCGGGTACCTGGGTACTGCCGGGTACCTGGGTGCTGCCGGGCACCTGGGTGCTGCCGGGTACCTGGGTACTGCCGGGTACCTGGGTGCTGCCGGGCACCTGGGTGCTGCCGGGTACCTGGGTGCTGCCGGGTACCGGGGTGCTGCCGGGCACCTGGGTGCTGCCGGGTACCTGGGTGCTGCCGGGCACCTGCGTGCTTCCGGGCACCTGGGTGCTGCCGGGCACCTGCGTGCTTCCGGGCACCTGGGTGCTGCCGGGCACCTGCGTGCTACCAGGCACCTGCGTGCTGCCGGGCACCTGGGTGCTGCCGGGCACCTGCGTGCTTCCGGGCACCTGGGTGCTGCCGGGCACCTGCGTGCTACCAGGCACCTGCGTGCTACCAGGCACCTGCGTGCTGCCGGGCACCTGGGTGCTGCCGGGCACCTGCGTGCTGCCGGGCATCCGGGTGCTGCCGGGTACTTGGGTGCTGCCGGGTACCCGTGTGCTACCGGGCACCTGCGTGCTGCCGGGTACCTGGGTGCTGCCGGGTACCTGGGTACTGCCGGGTACCTGGGTGCTGCCGGGCACCCGGGTGCTGCCGGGCACCTGGGTGCTGCCGGGTACCTGGGTGCTGCCGGGTACCTGGGTGCTGCCGGGCATCCGGGTGCTGCCGGGTACTTGGGTGCTGCCGGGCACCTGGGTGCTGCCGGGCACCTGGGTGCTGCCGGGCACCTGGGTGCTGCCGGGCACCTGCGTGCTGCCGGGCACCTGGGTGCTGCCGGGCACCTGCGTGCTGCCGGGCATCCGGGTGCTGCCGGGTACTTGGGTGCTGCCGGGCACCTGGGTGCTGCCGGGCACCTGGGTGCTGCCAGGCACCTGGGTGCTGCCGGGCACCTGTGTGCTGCCGGGCACCCGGGTGCTGCCGGGCACCTGGGTGCTGCAGGGCACCTGGGTGCTGCCGGGTACCTGGGTGCTGCCGGGCACCTGGGTGCTGCCGGGCACCTGGGTGCTGCCGGGTACCTGGGTGCTGCCGGGTACCCGTGTGCTGCCGGGCACCTGCGTGCTGCCGGGTACCTGGGTGCTGCCGGGTACCCGTGTGCTGCCGGGTACCTGGGTGCTGCCGGGCACCTGCGTGCTGCCGGGCACCTGGGTGCTGCCGGGTACCCGTGTGCTGCCGGGTACCTGGGTGCTGCCGGGCACCTGCGTGCTGCCGGGCACCTGGGTGCTGCCGGGCACCTGGGTGCTGCCGGGCACCTGGGTGCTGCCCGGCACCTGGGTGCTGCCGGTTGTCGTTTCAGGACCTTGCCCTTTGACCTTCTGCTGGCGCCAGACGCCCTTCCTCCTGGGGCTGTGCAAGGGCTGTGGTCTCCCAGTTCCTGTCAGGAATTCCCTCCAGGGGGACATGTTCTGGCCAAGCTTAGGCGTGCCGAATGAGTTTGCCTTTGGCATGTGTTAGGTTTTGTAAGGCTCAAGCCTTGTGTTCTCCAGTCAGCCCCTTCAGGGACCTGCCCGAACAATCTGAGACCGTTTATTCACAAAGGCCCGTGCACCTCTGTGTTCACTGCAGCACTGTTCACAATGGCCAAGGCATGGGAACAAGCCATGTCCCTCAATAGATGGTTAGGTGGAGGAGATGTGGTGCATACATACCACGCGATACTGCTCAGCCATAGGAAAAGCAGGAACGCTGCCATTTGACAACAGGGAGGGCCTGGGGAATGTTAAGCTAAGCAAAGGGAGTCAGACAGAGAAGTTAAGAACCGTATGATCTCACGCATGTGGAATATTAAACTGAAAGCCACAAATGAACAAACAAACACTCACAGTCACAGACAACAGTGTGGCGGTTACCAGAGGGGAGGGGTTGGGGTAGGAAAGGGTAAAGGGGGGCACTATCTGGTGATGGAAGCACTGACTTGGGGGAGGGGCATACAATGCAATATACAGATGGTGTAATTACACACTGGAAACCTATATAGCCTTTTAACCAATGTCACCCACTACGTTCAGTGAAAAATTACTTTTAGAAGGAATCTGAGCACTGCCTGGGCAGCAGGAGGCACCGCGGAGGGACGCTGAGTGACTCCCGCTGGCCGGGCTCGCAGCAGCGCAGCGGAGGGGGCGCTCACCCCTCCACATCCCCTTCCCCTGGGCAGACCGAGGCGCCGCCTCTGCTGCAGGAGCATCGCATGTGCTGGGACCACGGAGTCATCGAAGTCTCCGGTGACGGACAAATGTCCCAACGGTGGCTTCCCTGACAGCTCGCCAGCCTGGTGGGCACGCGGTCCCAGCAGTCTCCTGCCCCCTCCCCCACCCCGACTCCTGCTCCCGACACCCTCCTTCTGAGCCACAGGGAGGGGCGGGCCTGGGGTCCAGCCAGGGTCCCTCCATTTCTTTCCAAATCTATTGTCAGCTCCTAGCACCTGGGTGTTTACCTCGGGCCTTTCTTCCTGAGTGTGATTTGTGTAACTTAAAAAAGAAAGAAAGAAAAGATGGACAAGCTGCTTCTTGACCTCTGTGGCCAGGAAAACAGCCTTACTTCGGAGTTAACGCGGGAGCGAGGTCCTGGGAAGCCAGAGGGGAAGTGAAGCACATTAACCTTTCAAGACATTGTCTTAGTGCCTGTACTTGAATCATTTCTGTGCGCTTGCAACCCCTTCATTTTAATGGGCTCAGAGCCATGGTAAAATGGAATTTAGTAAAATGTCCCGGGTCCGAGCAGAGAGCGCAGAGGGCTCCCTCACTGGGTCTGCTGTTTGACCCGAGAGCCTGCTTGGCTGCGGTTAAACTGAACGAGTACTTTGCGGCCTTTTAGACAAAAATCTGAAATTTAAAAAAATCGATATTGTCATTATCCCAAACCACTGACCAAGAATCGCATCACTGTGCTATTTTGCGCAAGGGCTGAGCCGCGAGGCCCAGGACACGCTCACGCTGCCACGTCCAGCCAGGCGGCCCGACAGGAGAGCGCTGTGCAGAGCAACCAGGACCTTCCCCCGCTGGTTTCCGGTTTCCAAGGGAGTGAACCCAGAGCCTGGTGAGGGTCCCATCCACCCCAGACCCCCAGGTCACGGAGACCACGATGCCCAAGGCCTGCAGGCTCCAGAAACGCATCACAAAAGCCACGCCCGTGACCTTCATCCACAAATGTGCCCTCGCGGCCCATCTGGAAGGTTCAGACTCACTCATCCATCCAGGGCTACGTCCAGGACCAGCTCAGGAGAGGGCACAGGAGAGGGCCTTCCCCTCAGGCACGGACGAGCTCCTTCCTGCCTCAGGAGCCTCAGCCTCACACCCCGTGCGCTCCGACGGCCCTGCGCTTTCACGCCACGTTCCTGAGCTTGCCTGACTCAGCCTCCTCTCATATGGATATGAAGTGTTTTTATTGATTTCGGAGAAAGATGAAGGGAGAGGGAGAGGGATAGAAGCATCAATGAGGAGAGAGATGCATTGATCAGCTGCCTCCTGCAGGCCCCACACCAGGGGTGAGGCCCGCAGCCCGGGCAAGTGCCCTGACTGGGAATCCAGCAGTGACCTCCTGTTCACGCTCAGTGCTGGGCTCAGTGTGCATTGCTGTGCGAGGCTGGTCTGCACCCTGGTGGGGGTCACGGGCCCTGCATTTGTCAGAAGTCCTAGAACTGAAGTTTTCTGGACGTAATTACCAAAGAAAGTGTCCAGGTCCTATTAAAGGGGTTCCTAAAGAAGGAGTTTGGGAAACTAGTTGAAATCACAGGGCTTCCACTCCTGCTTTTCTCGAGACGTCGGGGGAAATCACTTGCTTCTGTGCTGTCACTCAAATCATTCCTGATCTTCTTCCAGCGAGGCCTGCGGTATCACAGCACACGGAGACGCGGGGCGAGCGCCACAGCCAGACCTGTGAGAACACTCCGCGTCTCCCAGCCTCCACCCAGCCTCCACCCAGCCTCCACCCAGCCTCCATCCAGCCTCCATCCAACCTCCATCCAGCCTCTCTGGTGTGGTGTGTGTGTGTGTCCATGTAGTGTATATACACACATATAATCTCCATCCAGCCTCCATCCAACCTCCATCCAGCCTCCCCCTCCTCCTCCAGCCCCTTCCAACCCCGGGCTTTTCGCTCAAGGGTCTATACTTCTTCTTCATCATGCCACACTGAGTGCTGAGCAGGCCGTGCGCCCACCGCCGGGGAGAGGAATAATCTCGTTCACACAGAGTGCTCCCTGGTAGAAGGGGGGGCGGGGGCCAGAAGCAGGTGTGCTCCGCGCCGGGGCCTCCCCGGGGAGACTGCGGACCGCGGCCATCAGCGCACCTGCCTCAGCCCTCGGTGGCGCTCACCTTCCTCCCCTGTCTCAACCCGACCCAGAGTCTTCCATCCCGCACCCCACTACTGGGCCTGCGGTCACCCCACTTTCTACAGCCTCTGTGTGTGTAGGGTGTGTGTGTGGGAGGCGGGTGCGGGGGCATGTGTGTGGTGGTGGTGTGTGTGTGTGATGTGTGTATATGTTGTGGTGGTGTGTGTAGGGGGTGTGTGGTACGTATGTGTGTGTGTGGTGTGCATGTGTGTGTGGTGTGTGTGTGATATGTGTATATGCCATGTGGTATGTGTGTGGTATGTGTTTGGTACGTATGTGTATGTGTGTGTGGTGTGTGTGTGATGTGTGTATATGTTGTGTGGGGGGGTGTAGGGTGTGTGGTGTGGTACATATATGTGTGTGGTGTGTAAGTGGTGTGCATGTGTGTGTGTGGTGTGTGGCGGTGTGTGTGTGATATGTGTATATGTTGTGTGTGGGGGTGTGTTGTAGGGTTTGTGTGGTGTGGTGTGGTATGTGTGTGTGGTGTGTGTGGTGGTATGTGTATGTATGATGTGTGTATATGTGTGTGTGGGGGTGTGTGTGGTACGTATGTGTATGTGTGTGGTATGTGTGGGTATGTGTGTGTGTGGTGTATGTGCTATGTGTGTGTGGCGTGTGTATATGGTATGTGTGTGTACATGTCTGTGTGGTATGTCTGTGTGTCTCTGTGTATGTGTGTGTATGTGTGTGGTGTGTGTATGTGTATGTGTGTGTGTGTGTGATGTGTGTATATGGTGTGGTATGTGTGTGCGTATGTAGGGTGTGTGTGGTATGTGTGTGGTACGTATGTGTGCATGTGGTGTGCATGTGTGTGATGTGTGTATATGTTGTGTGTGGGGGTATAGAAGATGTGGTGTGGTGTGTGTGTATGGCGGTGTGTGCATATGTGTGTGTGTGTGGGGGGGGTGGTATGTGTGGTGTGTAGTGTGTGTGTGTCTGTGTAGTGCATATGTGTGGTGTGTGTATGGTGTGTGTGATGTGTGTATATGTGTGGTGTGTGTATGTGCATGGTGTGTGTGATGTGTGTGGTGTGGTGTGTTGTATGTGTGGTGTGTAGTGTGTGGTGTGTAGTGTGTGGTGTGTGTGTGTGTCCGTGTAGTGTATATGTGTGGTGTGTGTATGTGTATGGTGTGTGATGTGTGTGGTGTGGTGTGTTGTATGTTTGGTGTGTAATGTGTGGTGTGTGGTGTGTGGTGTGTGGTGTGTGTGTTTGTCCATCCGTGTAGTGTATATGTGTGGTGTGTGTGATGTGTGTGGTGTGATGTGTTGTATGTTTGGTGTGTAGTGTGTGGTGTGTGGTGTGTGGTGTGTGTGTTTGTCCGTCCGTGTAGTGTATATGTGTGGTGTGTGTATGTGTATGGTGTGTGTGATGTGTGTGGTGTGGTGTGTTGTATGTGTGGTGTGTAGTGTGTGGGTGTGTGTGTGTGTGTGTGTCCGTGTAGTGTATATGTGTGGTGTGTGTATGGGTATGGTGTGTGTGATGTGTGTATATGTGTGGTGTGTCGTTTGTGTGTGGTGTGTGTATGTGTATGGTGTGTGATGTGTATGGTGTGGTGTGGTGTATGTGTGGTGTGTAGTGTGTGTGGTGTGTGTGTGTGTCCATGTAGTATATATGTGTGGTGTGTGTATGTGCATGGTGTGTGTGATGTGTGTGGTGTGGTGTGTTGTATGTGTGGTGTGTAGTATGGTATGTGTGTGTGTATGGTGTGTGATGTGTGTGGTGTGGTGTGTTGTATGTGTGGTGTGTAGTGTGGTGTGGTGTGTGTGTGTGTGTGTGTATGTGTGGTGTGTGTATGTGCATGGTGTGTGTGATGTGTGTGGTGTGGTGTGTAGTGTGGTGTGTGTATGTGCATGTGTGTGTGTGTGTGTGTGTGTACTCCGTTAGAACAATGAGGAGGGGAGGATCTGGACACTCCTGTAAAAACCTCTGACAGGAGTAAGAGAACTGCGTTTTTCAATGAAGGACGTTCCCAGTTAGCATGTGGAGACAAGTAACATCACCAAGAAGGAGTGAGGGTGCTAGCTCCGCCCACTTACGGGAGCGCTGGCTGCTTACACTGGCTGCTCCGGGGATGTCCCTCAGCTCACGGTCCGTCTGCAGGAACGAAGTCCTGAGGTTCCCCACCGCTCCTCCTCCCAGTCTCTTCTCGCCTCCTGTGGCAGCCATTTCAGAAATAATTCCACGGTGAGGGTTATCAGGGCAGAAATGCATCAGTCGCTTTTCATGTGCTTGAAACCATAGCTTTCCTTGCATCGTCCCTGGAAACTGCGGAGACCCTGTGGGGATGCTTCCAGATCTGGGCTTACATTCAAAGGGAAAACTGGCCGTTAAACAGTAGAATGATTTGGCTTTGGGTTCAGAACTGCAGAAACTTACAAGCTACTGAAGCATCACAAAACACCCGAGAGACTCACTCGAGTTCCACAAATCTATATTCCTTCCCACTTCAGGGCTGGGACTGCATTTCCCTGTGGCCTCGGAGTGCGTCACTGTAGCCCTGACGACAGGGAGCCACTGACTGGAAACAGGGAGGGCCGCCCAGCACCGCGGATGGGGGCGCCCAGGGCCGGGGAACCTCCGTGCTCTCCACACGCAATCTGACCGGAGCTCCTCGTGGTGGACAATTCACATCCCCCCCGGCCGGCAGGTTTTCTCAGGCAGGATCAGCGTGTGCAAACAAACCGCCACAGGATGCGGCAGGTCAGAGGATGCGTGACCAAGCTTCACGGCTCCGTGGCATCTCAGACGGTTTTGGACTGAGGTTATAGTCTCTGGCTGTGAAAGAATATGTCTGACTTCCCACCGTGGGTAATAAAAGGGTGTTTAAGTTTACATAATTAAATAGAAATATGTGTAATAATGACACAGAAAATTGGAAAACAGGCATGATTTCCCACCATGTTTCTGAGTTTCTCCTTTTGGTCTTGCACTAAATTTTTTTCATATTTATGTGTTTCTAGGGTTTGCAGTTCGAAGTCAATAATACCATCTTTTATTCTGAAGTAAATAATAATAATCTTCCCAAAAACACTCTAAAAAGAATTCCCAGCGTGTACAGACATCCTGAGAGCAACTGTGTCGGTATCTGGTCACTGTCCGATTCGTCATCCAGTGTTCAAACACGGCAGCCAGGAGTTGAGCCTGATTCCTCCAGGAGCCATTTTATAAACCGCCGTGGCTACCGTGTTCCCGGCTAATGAGGATCCATGTGACCCCAGTTCTCTCCCATCTCTGGGGGAGCATACACAGAGCGGAAGTCGCTGTGCTGTTGGGCGGGGTCTTCATAGCCTGGCTTCAGAAACCAGGCCAAGACCAGCATCTGACTGTCAGCACGACGCCAGCTGGCTCCTGCAGGGACTCCTGGTTGCCCCGAAAAAGTCCAAATGCTTTGCACCAAGGCCACCCTCACTCTGCCCCGCTTCCTCGGCACGTTCGCTCCCACCCGTGCTTTCCGACATAAAGGCGCCAGATGGCTCCCTCTTGAGAAAGTCAACACTAATTCATGGTTTTAAATTGTCGTGAAGCCCTTGCTAGGCACCAAGCTCTGTTCAGCACTGGAAGTTCATCAGTGCACAAAACAGACAAAAATGCCGGCTACATGGACCTCAGATTCCAATGGAGAGAGAAAGACAGCAAATAAATGATTCGTTCAGAATGTCTCTTTTCCCATCAGCACTCTCACCTATGGCCACCTGTTTGAAATAATTATCAAAAAATAAATCAGCCCTAGCCAGTTGGCTCAGTGGCTAGAGCGTGGGCCAATGAACTAAAGGGTTGTGAACTTGATTCTGGTCAAGTGCACGACCTCAGTTTCACCTTGATCCCTGGCCCGGTCGTGGTGTGTTCGGGAGGCAACCAATCGATGTGTCTCTCTCATATTGATGTTTCTCTCTCTCTCCCCCTCCCTTCCACTCTCTCTAAAAAAAAAAAAAAAAAAAAAAAAAAAAAAAAAAAAAAGGAAAAAATGTCCTTGGGTGAGGATTAACAAAAATATATAAATAAACAAGTAAATTGTAACTTTTATGTTGATATAAAATAAACACATTAAAGATTTTATTCCATTCAATCAGGGGGGTGCCATGTGCATGTTATAACTGATTCAAAAGAGAATCCAAAAAGTAGACCCAAACTTTACAAAAAAGAAAAACACGACGTCGTCTTTGGGAGAAGTCACCAGAGCCGGTGGCTGAGTCTCACTCTCTGAGACATATCAACGACTTCGACTTTGGATAAACGGCAACTTAGCTCTGACTTCATCAAGATCCCAAACAGTTGTTTTTTGTTTGCTGTTTGTTTTAAAAAGGAGATTGCCCTTGCTGAAGTGGTGGCCTCATCCAGGCAGTTGAAGAACAAAATCTGCCATTTCCCAGAGAAGGAATTCTCCCTCAAGGCAGTAGCAGCTAAATCTTGCCTGAGTTTGCAGCCTGCCCGCGGGCCCTGCACACTTCCCTCTAAGACTGCAGTGTGCATCCACTCTTGCCTCCTCTCCTTGGTGACCGAAATTGACCCTGTTCGCCACCCTAGACCTTCACATGAGGGCCTTCACATTACCTGTGCTCAGGAGCCTGCCATCTACTGGTGGAAACAGAGAAATACCCTGGCGGAAGGTTTTCCCTCCAGAAAAATAAAATAAAAATAAAATAAAATATAAAATAAAATAAAATAAAATAAAAACACCACTTGAGAATACAACTCTAGGGTTAATTGTATAATAGTAAACTCATATTTGTCTGAAGTTATGACTACTTTACAAATCACTTTTAAAATAGTGGAGTGAATCATAAGCCAGGAGTCAGAACATCTTCCTTCTATGCCCCAGTTCTGCCATTATTGACTTATGGTTCTGTTACAATTCCTTACCCTTTCTTTCGGAAGTTGGGCTCCCCTCTCTTTAAGGCAATAAGACTGTCTTTGATGTTCCCAAATCTTTGTTATTTTCAATACATTTTATAATTCTAATTCTATATGGCATTTGAAGAACTCTTCCATCAAGAAACTTCCAGAACAAAAAGAAAAATCACTTCAAATATTTTTAAAAGCTGTTTTGTAATAATTTTTAAGAGAAATTTGCAAACCAAATAAAATAAACTTTTTTAAAACCTTGTATCTTGCAGACATAGAACTAATTGATGGGAACTGCATGTGGCACATTTTTCTTCATTAGGAAAGAGGGATTTCAGATATTGGGAGATATCTGGGAATTTAATAATTGGCCTCAAAAAGCGGAGTCCCTCCCTACTTCTGCAGCTGGTGTGACATCATATCAAATGGCCTCTGAGGTCCCTTCCTTTTTCCTTTTATAAGACTGTAAGTTTTGTTAGTGTAAAAGTTTTTCTGGTTACAAATCTTCCTTCTGTGACATTTTATCATACTTATAACATAAAATAACGAATGTCCTATCTATAGTAATTTATTTTCCTTAGTTCATACTTTCGCATAGAAATATAGGGTGTCCCAAAAAATGTACACACACTGTAACAACTGAGAGCTCAATTTTGAAAATGAAATGTATTTTAATAAGCACTTTTTTATAATTATTCCAAGTGTGTGAACACGTTTGGGGGGACATCCTATAGTATTCTCAGCATAATAACGTCATTTATTATTTCTACTGGCGAAGTTTTCATCCTCAGTTCATGCAATCGCCATGCAACAGGTCCTGGGATCTCTGCCATCAACATAGAAAAAAAATTAAAAATAGGAACTGTTTGGAGGGGCGAAGAAAGCACTGTAAAGCTACCGAGTTTTAAAACATGTGAATTCAAAAAGGTGTCATTTCTTCAGGTTGTTGAACGACTGCGGCCGCGGGGTGGGCAGGGGCCGGAGGGCGGCGCTGGCGGACGCGCCTCGCCCTCTCCCGGCCCCGGGCCCGGGCAGTGCTGCTGCCGCGGGGAGCAAACCGGCGCCAACGACCGTCTCCGAGGTCCGGGCGCGGCCACACCTCGGGCTCCGTCCCGGGGCTGCGGAGCGGGAGGCGGACCCCCTGCGCGTGAGGAGCGCGTCTTCCTACCCAGACGAGCTCCGCGCTTCAGCTCCGGCCCCGCGGAAACCCCGTGAGCTCCCGTGCGGGCGCGCGGTGCCGCCGGGGGAGGCGGGACCTGCCCCCCAGCCCCGGGCCGGCGGGCGCCGAGCTCGGAGAGGCCCTCCGCCCCCACCGGCGGGGCTCCGCCCGGGCAGAGAGGACGTTGTTGGGGCCGAACTCTGCCGACTGATCTGAACGCGGTGACCGCCGAAGGGGCCCGGAGGCGCCCGCTCCCAGCGAGGGGGCAGCCGGGAGCAGCGTGGCTGTGCCCGCGGGGCCCGAGGCGCCGGCCTCCGCCGCGTGCTCGCCCGCAGCCCGGCCCTGCGGGGCCCTGGGCCCGGCCCGGAGGAGCCCGTCCCCGCCTGGCGGGCCGAGTGGACGCGCAGGAGCAGGTGACCGGCCCGGAGTGGCCCCGGCCGGACGTCCACCTGTGACCGCGCACGGGTGAGGACCAGCCCGGGAGCCGCGCTGAGCTCAGCATCCGGGACCGCTCACCCGCCCACTGCCCGCACAGCCAGGCCAATCAGCTGCCGGCCGCTGGGCGGGCCGAGCCCGCTGCCGCTGTGATTGGATGCGCGGTCTCAGCCCCTCCCACGAGCTGTGGCTTCCCAGAAGGCGGCCATTCACTGAAGATATCTTACTGAAATGCGCATTTTATTTAATATAAGTATACTTTGGAACAGAAAAAAATGAGTTGGATACTTCTATAATAGTGTGATGCATGAGCTCTGTAACACCCTAAAAAATAATTAGCCAACACCGGTTTGGCTCAGTGGATGGAGCGTCGGCCTGCGGACTGAAGGGTCCCGGGTTCGATTCCGGTCAAGGGCATGTACCTTGGTTGTGGGCACATCCCTGATGGGGGGTGTGCAGGAGGCAGCTGATCGATGTTTCTCTCTCATCGATGTTTCTGACTCTCTGTCCCTCTCCCTTCCTCTCTGTAAAAAATCAATAAAATATATTTAAAAGATAAAAAATAAATAATTAATGTGCCCTAGCCGGTTAGGCTCCGTGTATAGAGCGCCGGCCTGCGGACTGAAGGGTCCGGGTTGAATTCAGGTCAAGGGCACATGCCTGGGTTGCGAGCTAGGTCCCCAGTAGGGGGCGTGCAGGGGACAGCCAATCAGATTTCCCTCTCATCATTGATGTTTCTATTTCTCTCTTCCTGTCCCTTCCTCTCTGAAATCAATAAAAATATATTTTAAAAAGTTTATTTTAAAAATAATAATTAATGTTATAAATCAGAATTTCTCAAATAATGTTCCAAAGAATACCACTTCTTCAGGTTGTCGAGGCCTGAAGTGCCCGAGCAGAGGCAGCCACTGGCCAGTCGGGTGTTTGGAAAACACCGTTTCCAGGTTAGCCAAGGACTTCTCAGAGACTCCACTCGGTGATGCTCACTCTGTGTCCAAGGGGACCTACTTACTACCTATTGCCTCTCCCAAACCTGTTTGTTCACGGGCTTTTCACCCCCACCCGCCCCCTTTCACAGAACACCTCGAGATGTGGTAAGTCTCTGTGAATCAAGGTGGTCGTGAAACCAGGCTGTGAAGTAACAGGTGAAAAGATGAAGTAATTTGCTTGCATTAGTGATGAGACCAACGATGTTTGGAGATGGGGAACAGCAGGGCTCCTGATGTCTTAAAAAGTCTCTGACATAAGCAACTGGAAGCCCCGTTTAAACTCTGATGTGACATTTCCCAAATGAAAAATGTCCAGTTAAGATGAAGCAGACGACAATTGCTGTGATGTTGTGGTGACCTCTTGTGGCCCAAAACCAAAATGACCTTTTGAAAAATGAATGCTGGTACCATGAGCATCAAATATCTTGGAGCTTAAGTATCCTGTTCCATGCTCACCCAAACGGCCATCGGTGTTCTCTCTTCGGGCTGGTGCCAGGGGACTCCTCACCTCATGTATTTCTGTAATGGTTGGATTTTTGCAAAAAGCATGCTTTGCTCAGTTGAGCAGAAAATAAAACAATAAAGACAGAACAAAATATAAAATACAGGAAGAAGTAATCATCTTGCTTGCTCGGGCAATTATTCATTTATCTGCAAGTCAGAATAGAAAATTTGGGTAAAAGTGTTACCGGAAAGGGGACCAGGACGGAGCGGTCGGCCCCGAGCCGCTGGTGGTGTGTGGGTTCTTGAATTTGTATAGAAAAGATTTCACAATATGAGTCCAGGTGACAGTGAGCACACATTTCTTAAAGCTGGGACAGGGAAACAAGGGAGGGTGTGGGACAGAAGACGCAACAGGGGCCTAGGCAGAGCTGCTGTGGCTCAGAAAGGCTAAGGGAGAGAAGTGAGGCAAGGCACGCTGCTGTCAGAATGGTCATGGGAGCCGCTGGCTTTCAGGGTCCTTCTCTGGGAAGTCAGAGAAAGGGCGCCTTGGAGACAGGTCGGGGTTAGCCCGGACCAGCTGCTACTGCCCATTGCTCCCCTTGTTGCAAGTCTCATGGGCCCCTGGAGTTTAGGAGGTGCACGACTCAGGGGGAAGAAAAGGGGAGGAGAAAGGCAGGGGCGTGATCCAGGGTCCTTTGTTTTGAGCGTTTTAAAGGCTGGGAGTTTAGGGGCCTCAGGGGAGACCTCAGTACAATATTCATCAGTGTTCCAGGTGCCCTTTCAAGGCTGCGGTCTCCACTGATGGCCAGCACCAGGGCAGGGTCAGATCATCGCAGCCTGCCCTGGCTTCGCCCACCTGGTTCTGCTGCTTTTCTGGGCCTGGAGCTGAAAGGCACCTGAGGCCTAGATGTTACCTCCAGGGAGGTGACTTTCTGCATCTGCTGGAAATTGCGCCGCCACTCTGGTTCAGCTGTCTGCCTGCTTTCCCCATCCACTTGCCAAGGAATTTTTCTACCTTCTTACCAGGCTGCCTCAAGAATACTAACTAATGACCTCAAGCTTATGAAATAAACAGTCCTCCTAGGATTCTGAACTCTTTACCTGCTCTTTATAGCGATACCTGTGTAAATATTATGAGTGGCGATTGATTCTTTCCTGATAGGATTAAGAACTGTTGCTGTTAGAGCAGGTTTTGTTTCCAGAAATGAAACAGGGTCACTGAAGAACAAGGAGACATGTACTATCCCAGGCCCGAGTATAATTAATAGCATATAAAAGCAAAACTATTATTTTGTTAAAGTACAAAAGGTGAACCATCAGGGCAAACAGCACATGGCCAGTCACTGGCGGCTCAAGTTCACAGCCAGCACCTGAACTGCTCTGCCATCTCTTCAGGAAGAAGAAATTATTAAGGGATCTTTCAGACTGAATTCTCCCAGATCAGCAAGGTGCCGAGTCCCATCCTCACCTCAAACCTCAGCATCCTCCTGCCGAAGGCCCGGAAGCCGCGATTCCCAGCACCATCACAGGCTCCCGGTCTGTGAGAAGCAAGAGAAAGCAGGTGTCCCCCAGCCCCGGTAACGAGAATTGGGGAGGGGAGGCACCCCAGGTTTGCCTGGAGCGCCAGCCTGAGCCACCCCTGCTTTCTGGTTTCCTCACTGAATGCACTCGGATCCGGCTGGTTTCTTAAACATGCACAGGAGTTGGTTCATGTGCTCTGACCAGTTCTCTGGGGAGGGCTTCCCTTGGGCTGGTGTCGGCGGTGTGTTCTGTCTGTCAGAAAAGCTAAGTGCCGGAGAAGGTAAGGAAAGGTGACCTGGGCCTACCACCAAGCCCTGCAGTGCTGAGCGAGACTGCTCCCAGCCCCTGCTGCAGTGTGCCCCACCCTGCCTCCGCCCGTGGGGCTCACCCAGCCCCCCTCACTGCAGATACTGGTCTTGTGGTCAGCAGTTCAGATAAGAGCAGGGCAAAGACACTAAGCCAGGTACAGAAGGTCACCAGGATGGACAAGCCATTGTAGGGGGGACCTCGCCCCCAGGGTGACCTTTCCTCCCCTACCATGTGGCAGGTCATGCAGTTCGGTCCCCTGACCTTCCCTCCCTAGAGATAACACCTAGGCCTCAGTTGTATGTCAGCTCCAGGCCCAGAGAAGCAGCAATACCAGCCACGGCTGACGTCAGGACCGGCCGCATTGGACAGTGACCCCCTGCCCAGGTGCGGCCAACCCATCAGTGGAGACCACACCCTGAAAGGACACACGGGAAAGCTGCTGAGTGTTCTACTGAGGTCTTCCCCGGGACGGTCCCTAACGGTAAACTAAAGCATCAGCATTTTGTTCCCCCAGTGAACCTGCATCGGGGGTGGTCCTCACAGAGCTGACATTAAACACGCCAAAGCGAAGGCGGGACTTACATGCACCCTGGGCAAGGATTCACAACGGATGGGAAGGGTTCTTGGAAAACAATCCAGCATAAAGGGGTCCCGCTTCCAGGTCTAACTACTACCTTATACGAATTAGAGGCGACAGAGCAGTAAGTTAACTGACACCTCAGGATGGAATCAGCACATTCCAAACCGTGGGAAACGGGGGACAATGACCCAGTCACTTCCACAGCAGGCAGCGGGGAGGAGAGGCTCCCATGCAAGGACGCGAAGGGACATAGGAACCCAACCAAGCGTAAAACCAACAAAATTTATGTCGAAAAAGTTTGGACTTTGACGGTATATTTAATATTACAAGGAATAACTTGATTGCAATAGGATTGTGATGACATTGTAGAAGAATCTTTATCTTTTAGGGATACCTACTGAAATGGTTATGGATAAAACTATAGGATATCTTGGTGTTACTTGACAATTATTCAGGGTGGGGAAGAGGAGGGCAAGGTCAAAGGTCAGGGGTTCGAAAACTATGACTCAGAGGACAAGGGTGGCCACCACCTGTTTTTGTAAATAAAGTTTTATTGAAACACAGTCTCGCTCATTCATTTACATGTGGCCGAGTGGACTGGTTGCTACAGAGACTGAGCCTTTCCAGAGAAAGCCTGCTGATGCCGCAAAGCTGACCCAACGTGGCCTGAGCGATGGTTACTGAATCTAGGCAATGGATTTGTGCGGTTAGTCTGGTATTGTTTCCTTTTGTGTACGTCTGAAATGACTCCTAACAAAGAAATTTAAAACAAAAACTAACAAACAGGAAGAACTGGATTAGGATTCTTCAGTCTGCCTGCTCCCAATTCCCCATCAGGGCACATGCCCAGGTTGCAGGCTCAAACCCCAGTGTGGGGAGAGCAGGAGGCAGCCAATCAATGATTCTCTCTCATCATTGATGTTTCTGCCTCCCCCTTCCTCTATCTAAAATCAATAAAAGCATACTTAAAAATTAAAAAGCAGCCCTCTCTGCCCTGGCGGGGTGGCTCAGAGGTGAGAGTGCCAGCCTTGTCCCGGTTCCATTCAAGGGGTCAAGGGCACATACCTGGGTTGCAGGTTCCATTCCTTTCCCGACCCCCGGCTGGGGCAGGTGTGGAAGGCAACCAATTGTGTCTCTCTCAAATAGATGTTTCTCTCCCCCACCTCCCACTCGATAAAAATCAATGGGAAAAATAAATATCCTCACTCTTTGGGTGAGGATTTTTTTTTTAAAAAAGGCCCTCGCCTGGCCGGTGTTGCTCAGTGGTTGGGTGTCGACCTATGAAGCAGGAGGTCACAGTTCAATTCCCATCAGGCACATGACCAGGTTGTGGGCTCGATCCCCAGGGGGGTGGGGGGTGCAGGAGGCAGCCCATCAATGATTCTCTCTCATCACTGATGTTTCTATCTTGCCCTTTCTCTCTAAAATCAATTTTCCAAAAGGCCCTCTCTTTCTTCACATTGCTAGTCCTGAAGAAATTGAGGACAAAGCTCCGCTGGGGGAGGGATGTTTACAAAACATTCCGGTGTTTTCCCTTTCCTGGAACAGCTGGGGCCCGCCCCGCCCCTCACCCCACCCCCTCCGGGGGGCCTCCTGGGCTGATGGGTCATCAGCTTATTCACTGTTGCCATCAACACCACTGGCCTCTGCCCAAAGGCACTGACACCGGAGAAAACTAGTCACAAAGACCCCGCTGTCCGGGCAGGCGCTTCCCGGTGACTCCTGTGCCGCCAGCGCGTTCCCAGACCGCGAGGCTCCGTGGCTCCCAGACGCTGCTCCCCGGAACCCTCTGACCCGACCCTCGGACCGTCCCCATGCTGGGAAGCGCCGAGCTGAGCTTCAATGTGGACCACGGCTACCTGGAGGGGCTGGTGCGAGGCTGCAAGGCCGGCCTCCTGACCCAGCAGGACTACCTCAACCTGGTCCAGTGCGAGACCCTGGAGGGTGAGCTGATCCCGCCGGGAGGGGTGAGGGAAGGGATGCGGGAAGGGCTGCCGCGGGCCACCGGGGAGGGCGGGTCCCAGCCCCAGCCCAGAGCAGGTCTTCCTCCAGGGCCCGGACCTCAGGGCCCTGAGCTGGGACCAGGAGGCAGTTCTTCTCCGCGTTCAGGATCCTCGGCGTGAAGTTTGCCTTCCTTTCACGATGCGCGCAGGCACTTTCACCAGTGGGAAGGCAGTGTGTTCAGACGCTGGCGCAGGCCTGGTGTTTGAGATACCACGGTGCTCCCTGTTCAAACCCGGAGGGTCTGCCCCCTTCAGCCAGCTACCCACTGCCTGGCACAATGTCGCACGTCTTCAGGCACCTTGCTAACTGTACTTTGGAATCCTACCTGCTTTTAGTCCGGGCATCTATAGATGTTATCTGGATAAAGACATCCCCAACTTGCCCAGGGATCTATGGCAAACAACAAACAACAAAAAAGCTAAGAGCCTCAGCCTGGAGAACTGCACTCTCTCCCCAGTTTCCCAGCTTGTACTGAGGGAGAGTGTCTCTGACGCTTACAAATAGCCAGCGGCCTGCGGTGAGCCGGCGGGCGGGCCTGCAGGTGCCGGGGAGACCTGGGGCTCTCCTTTAGAAAGTGCGATGGCCACGCCACTGGGTCCAGTTGTTTGGAGAAATAAATGAGGTGTATGTGGGAGAATGTTGTCAGAACCTGGAAACTCTCTGCAAATGGAAATTATCTGTTTTGAAACCAGGGGATTGAGGTCTGGTCGACATAAAAAGCTGTACATGTTTATTGTAGACAACTCAGTGAGTTCAGAGATAAGTGTGCACCTGTGAAACCACCACCACCTCTGCCACAACCCGCCCCTCACCCCACACCCCCCCCCCCATCATCAGCATCATTAGTATCGCTATTATTGTTGGGGCTAACTACAGGCTCTGTGCTGTGCTGTAGATCCCCACGACCTGCTCCTCTTGTGAAACCGAAACTTTCTGCCCTTTGACACCTCCCAGTCCCCCCTCTCCGGAGACTATCTCTAAGCTACAATATCTTCAAAACCGTATCAAATAAATCTCATGGTGCAGTATTTTTATTCTTAAAAACAGCTACTCACTCATTTTGAAACATGCTTATAAAATCAGTACTGGATGTGTCCATAAGAAGGTGCTTTAAAACTTCCAGATCATTCTAGAAAAAGCAAGAAATCTGTAAGGATCCAGACTGCAAAGCGGAAGAAGGTGAAGGTGACTTTGCAGGCAACTCGCGGGGGGTGGGGGGGGGAGAGGGGGGCTGAGGGGCCTGAGGTCGGTCACTGTGGGTGGTCTGACCAGTCGGGCGGTGGAGGCCCAGCCGCCCATAAGCGATGCACCATCTCCTTTCATGGCGATGGACACAGCCAGGAGAAGCTCCCAGATGCTAACTAATGCTGTTGGCTACAAAAATAAACATGATCCCAACTCCTAGTCACGTCAGCATGTTATATGAGGAGGTGGGGGACTGAGGAGTCTCGTATCAAAAATCTGCATAAATTGAGGTAGAAAAAAATTAATGGACCTGACAGAATGAGAGCTTCTGAGATAAGTCATTTGAATAAATTCTATTTAGTTTTCAGTCAAACTTTCAAATGGGCTAAGAAATGCAAATTTAAACTCAAATACAGAAATGTCTTCAGGTCTATGGCCATACCACCCTGAACGCGCCAGATCTCGTCTGATCTCGGAAGCTAAGCAGGGTCGGGCCTGGTTAGTACTTGGATGGGAGAAATGTCTTCAGGGTACACAACTAGGCATTGGCAGCTCACCAAGGAATGCCAAGAGGAACCGCCCGCGGCTCCAGCTGGGGGAGAAGGGAAGGCTGCACACGGCAGACCTGAAGAGTGACCTTCTGAGTGAAGTGCACACGGCTGCACACGGCTGCACACGCAGAACGCCCATTGGTGGCGGGAAGGACCCGAAGTGATCCCGTAGAGCCGCACGTGCGGGCCTCTACGTCCTCCGCGGCTGCTTGTCTTAGCACCTCATGGGTCTCTCTTTCCTTCCCCCGAATAGTATATTTCCAACCGTTTTTGCACAACTATGTTTGAATCCATGCCAATCGACTCTTTGCGGCACCCAGGAATATCAATGTGACACGAAACTGGGTCGTGAGTGCTGAGAAGGTCAGTCTAAACACGATAAGGGGTTCACGTCCTGGGCTCGGAGCCGAGGACCAGAGGCCGTGACTAACCTGCCCCTCCTGCCGTCCTCAGGATGGAGGACAGGAGGGCTGCGTGCATAGTTCACTAGCATGTCTGCTCTGAGCTGAGTTAGGATCCAAGACCAGGGCCCGCTTGCTCACAGCTCCATTGGACATAGCAACTGCCTGCCCGCCTCGCCTGGCTGTGTCTCGCGCTGTGGGTTGTAAGTAACGTGAATGGCAGTGCACCTGTTGCATCTGAGAGAACGCAGCCGCCTGCCCAGCCTCCCTATCGGATAGACGTTAAGGACTTTGGGATTTGTTTGCTTTTGCACACAACATGCACATAAAATGATGGATAAACAGGAGTGGGGGTGCAGCATCACAAGAGTACTGTGTGCCGAAGCAGACACTTTCTAGAAGAGAAAAGCTAACTTGGCAAAGATAAGTCCTCTCATCTTTAAAAAAGGAAGTGTCTGATATATGCATATTGTTGTTTTTTATTGATTTCAGAGGAAGGGAGAGGGAGAGAGAGAGAAACATCAGTGATGTGAGAGAAACATCAATTGGCTGCCTCCTGCACGCCCCCTATTGGGGATGGAGCCCACAACCCGGGCATATGCCCTGACTGAGAATCGCACCTTGAGCTCCTGGTTCATGGGTCCACGCTCAACCACTGAGCCACAGTGGCCAGGCCTCAGCATATTGTTTTCAAACCACTTGCAAGAAGCACATACGGTTTCCGGTGGCTCGGCAGAGAGGAAAGGAAGGTTGTCAGACAAGCCTTGGAGTCCTGGTGTTCATGTTTGTGCAGAACTGTGTGCGTGTGGTCAGAGCACTCATCTGTTCCAGGCTGCCCTGAGGGACGGAGCGGAGCCGCCTCGGGGCCTCTGACTCAGCCCCTGCAGGGGCAGGAGAGGGAAGCTGGGCCGGGTCTGCTTGGAGGCTGCGTTCTTTACCAGAGACTTGAACCAACTAGTAACGGCGAAGGGGCGTGAATGACCGATCCCCTTGTCCTGTTGGACCTCACTCTTCGCAGCCCGGGCCCTCCGCGCCTCCGCTGGCTCCACGGCGCTCCCGGAGGTCAGGGGCCTGGCCTGCCCTCCAAGGCCGGTGCCCGCGGCGGCTCCTCGGACTAAGCTGCGCAGGAGCCCCTCACGGCTTTTCAGGCCGCGCTGCTGTTTTCATCCGACTGATTTTTAAATTATACGTAAGACTTGCAAACATCCTTTCCTCTTCAAAGAAGACAAGGTGGCACAATGAATGCTGCAGAGCTCTAGGATTTAGTAATAAGTCTTTTCTAAAACAAACAGGCGTGGTGAGAGGAGGCGACCAGCCGTCACAGGACGCGGTCCTGTCCTGTTTGGAAGGGACTGAGAGGGGCAGGTTAAATCTCACTAACAGTGACGTCCCTCGAAGCGGCACGACCTTCATTCCTTCTCAGCGGTGCCTTCACGTGGCAGTTAGTCAACAACCCCTGCCTAGTAAGCTCTTTCTCCTGCAGCCAAGGACGTGCAGACAGAAAAGGAATGGTCCCTGCCCTGGTGGGGTTGTTCGGTGAGAGCGTCCTCAGATAGGCCAAGGTTGTGGGTTCGATCCCTGGTCAGGGCACATACAAGAATCAACCAATGAATGCATAAACAAGTGAAACAACAAACCTCTCTCTCTCTCTCTCTCTCTCTCTCTCTCTCTCTCTCTCTCTCTCTCTATCAAATAGATAAATTAAAAAAAAATTAAAAAGGTATAGTCCATGCCCTAAAAGGGCTTTCATGCTAGAGAAGAAAATAAAACCCCGGAAATGCCGTCTCCCTGGCCTACGTCCGGTTTCCAGGGCGATCACAGATTTCTGAGGATGTTTTGTAGATTGAATCGTAAGAGTTCCCGGGGCTCCCCGAGGAACCTGACAGCGCATCTACAACAAGAATTACTCTCTGCTAGACTCTTGAATTCCTGAAATAATTCTCCCATTTCATGGTTATGGTTAGTGGTGTTTGAGATATGATTCCAAACGTGGGCGACAGTAGGTTGGAGAATGCCCATGCGCGGTGGGTGGGGCGGGGAGTTGAGCTGGGGAGATGTTCTGGGCCGCAGGAAAGTCACTGGATTACTGATAAGGAGAAATAAAGCGTGTGGGGGATGGAGCCAGCGGCTCCGAGACTGGAATGCCTGGAGATAAGGCTGGAATTTAGGCCGGAGAAGGTGGAGGGGCCTTGAGGGTCTGATTGCGGGGCTTTGAGATGCTGAAGGAGCGTCAAACACTTGCTGTGACACCAGGAGCGGGTTATTTCTCTGGCCTCCGCGTTTCCGCTCTGAGATGGGTTATTGTTAAGGTTAAGAGACAATGTCTGTTAAAACCGTCCGGTCTGTGAAGAGTCCGTTAGGAGGTGGCCACAGTGCCGGGCGGCCGGGGTTCTGAACCACAGGTGGGAGGCTGGGACCCAGGCATCACGGAAACGCAGGCGATGCGGGGCGGGCGGTGAGACGCCAAAGAGGGCGACACTTCATCGCTGTAAGAGGACGGTAAAAGAGCGAACACGGGAAGACGTGGCTTTTATAGACAATGATATACATTTTAAAATCAGAGTAATTGTAAGACATGATGGTCAATTCCAATATTTTGGTTGGAAAAAATTCTGGTTTAGAGAGTAAAAACCACAGTTCTTAGCCAACTGAGTCACATCACTTTGGTGTAGAGGCCACAAGTGAGAAGAAAAAGGAACTAATATTACGGTGGCTTCTACACACTGGCTCCTCTCCGCCATCTGGTGTAATCCTCACCGCACCCCCAAAGCCTGGGTCCCACACCCACTTGTAGAGGAAGACACTGCCGAGGGTCGGGGACCCAGGGCCTGCGCAGAGGGCACCCCGAACAGGTGCCCTGGAGGGGCTGCCTTGACCTCGCCCACCTGGCGAGCGGGTCTGCGTGCTTAGTGAGGCCCAGACAGGAAGCTGCCAGAAGACAGACAACAAACTCCGTTTCCTGAAACTGATCTGCCCAGGGAATTAATAGATGACCACGCAGCCCTGGTCCTTGTCCTGTCTCAGTTGTGATCAGGCAATTCCTGACCCAGGGACTGAGCCCAGAGACCCATTTTCCACTGTGACCCGTAACCTGCATGCCCCTGCACACGCCTGCACACATGTGTGCACACCACACACCTCTGCACACCTGTAAGCCCCTGCACATGCCTGCATGCACACGCACACACACACGCACACGCGCACACATCTCTGTGTCCCATGCTCTGGTATTTGTTATGGAGCCTAATCGAGGCCTTTTTTCTATTGCTATAATCCGATTTAATTGACAGTGATCCCACAGGTTGGACATTTTTCATGTCCTCATTTGTATAAAAAAGAAAAACCCCGCCACTTGTTGCGCAGCTTCTCTGGGTGAAGAAGCCGTGAATTTCCAAGTGCGCTGTGCGTCCCTGGGCGCCGTCCTCGGGCCGGGGGCTCTGGGGGCCATCACCAGATTCACTGGCAGAGGCTTTCACGCCTGCAGTTAAGAAGCCTGTTTATTTAAAAAAAAAAAAAAGAGTTCCCTGAAAGAGAAGAATCCACACAGCAAAATAGGAAACTGAATCACAGGAAAATCTGAGAAAGAACAATATACATTGACCTGAGACAGTTACTGATCAAGTTACTATGATTCAAGACTAAAGAAGGAATTCTTTAGACATTCGGGCAAAAGTAAGTCATTTTCAGGAGAGACGGAAGAAAACTGCCCTAACCCTTGGCCATGTACCAGCAGGTGCCAGGGGAATGTCCAGCGTCCTGAGGAAAGGAAGTGTCCCCGGGCATGGCCAAGTCATATTTACAATAGTGAGATCAGTAGCTATTCCAGTCTCCGGAGCTCAGGGCCCTTCCTGGAAGAATCTCTTGGCCATGAGATAGAGCCAGCCCAGGCCTCAGCACGGAAGAAGCTCCTGTGAGGACTGCAATGAAGACACCCAACCCGCCTGAGGGTGAGAGCAGTGGCTGGAAAGCTGTGAGCGCTGGGCAGGCAGAAGTAAGAGCTGACGGAATCGGAAACTGGGACGAGGAGAGGAAGAGAGCGCACTGTGCTGACTGCCTCTTCTCGTGGTACGTGAGCAAGGAGTGCTTTCTAAAATTAAAATGTACAGAAAGATTAAAAAAGAAGCCTGTTACTCCAAATCATGTCTCCACAGCGTCTGATTCCTCACGTACCTACTCGATGAGCACTTGGGGAAAGACGGAGCGGACCCATCGTGAACACTGTAAATCTGCGTGGAGGCATTGCGGTTATTGGTGGCCCATCGTGGCCCGGGCCGCCTGGGAGTCCTGCGATGCTCTTAGCGTCTGCGTGCAAGTGTGCCTGGGCCGGCGTGGCGCCCTCGAGCTCCGCGAGGCATTTAGTTTCAGGGTCTCCCTGGTGGCCCGAAGGTTTGCGAGTTGTTTTGCTTAAAAGAAACGTGTCACATGAGCAAATGTCACGGTTTCTGCAGAAATGCCCTGTGTCCCTTCCTTGGCCAACAGTCCTCACACGGAGCATGCAGACTGTCAAATGATAGGAAGATCTGAAATAAAAGACAAACGAGACATGGCCCCCCAAAAAGTGTATTTTTAAATTAATTAAATAGGTAATTGAGCAAGTAAATTCTGCAGCCAGACAAACAGCATTTCCGACGCATAACCTCCTCCAGATCCCGAGGAGGGGCCCTGGCCACTGAACAGAATCGCTTGTTTAAGCGTCACTGCTGCCTCCCACTGGCCACCCCCACCAGCCACCCCCACCAGCCACCCCCACCAGCCGCGCCCCCCATGGCTTCTGTGTCCTCAGGAGAGAGGTGCCTGCCAGCCCTGCTTGGAACACCCCTGCTCGCTCTCTGGCTCGTTTCTCACTCCCCTTCTCCCTGAAGCTCTGGCGACAGGGGCTGCGGTGGCCCGGCCGCCTGCACTGGCTCACGGCGCCCTTCCTCTCGCTCCTGCGGGCACCGAGGCGCCGGGGCGTGGCGGCCTCCCTGGCACGTTCCTCAGCCAGGGTCCTGGTGTTAGTCGCTGAACCCTGATGGGCCCTCTGTTTGTGGTGCCTCGTCCCCATCAGACTGCGTTTCCTGGGGGACGAGGAGTCCGTGTGGAGCGCACAGGAGCTATTTCATCAGCGCCGCGTGCCGTCCCCTGCGCCCCAGGATGCGACAGAAGCCCGGCTGCGGGCCAGACGGTGCCAAAGACGGTCTGGTCTTCAGACCCTAATAACACGTAAATCCGGGTGCGAGGCTGCGCCAGGGTAGCGGCTGTGGGTTAACCGCTTAAGCCTGAAGCGCCTTGGGACAGGGGCTGTGCTAGAAGTGTCCTCAGGGAACTGGAAATTCAGACGAGTGAGAGCAAGTGATTCTGCCGAGAATTCCGGCCGCGCAGGACAATGGACAACCTGATTGAACGGGTTGGCAATAAAATACAGATTCTAAGCGGCTCTGGAGTCAGATGAGCCTGGTTTAGAATTCGTTTATCACCTTGATCTTGAGTCAATTATTAACCTCTCTGAGCATCAGCCTTATCTGCAAACATCATTCCTACCTCCTAGGCTCGCCATTAAGTGAGCTAATACACGCCTAGTACATACTAAGCCCTCAGTCACCGGTAGCTACTGTGTCAATGTTGAAGGATCCGTTATAATGGGCAAATCTGGGGGAAGCTGGGGGCTCCTGGAGAGGGTGGGGTCAGCATTAGCCAAAGTAAGGAGGCTGGGGAACGCCTTATGAGGAGGAAGCACAGTAAGTGGAATTGAATTCAATAACCTGCCGGCCAAGAGCATTGATCAAAGGCTGCTGGCCTGGGCCTGGGGAAACGATTGATTTCAGGGTCAGGAGACCCTGGTTCGAGCTATGCCCCTCCTCCCCCCACCCCCATCTAACTGTGCCCGTTAGCCCCAAGCTCGGGGTCCTCATCTGTAACGAGGGTGCCTCCCGCACCGCTGGCCCCTGTCACTGAGGAATGTCTCTTTTCCACCATGTTGGGCTGGACCCCCAGTTCCTTCTCAACAGTTTGCCGAGCTATTTCCGGCTCCAGGAAGCTCCTCGCCATCTCTCACCGGGTGGTCGTTAGTGTTCTCCGGCCGCGCTAAAAATCCTGGACTCCTAGGTCATAGAACATGTGGCTGTACCAGAATACCCATATCGATATTGAATTGTTGGTTGCTTTAGAGAAATCCACTTGTCTAAATCATACATAGACCTCAGGCTGGGGTCTGTAAGGTAATAATAATTAACGTGCATCAGCGTAAAGCTTGCGTGAATTCAGTGACGGTTGTAAAGCCTGTTCATGTGTGTTCAAACGCTAACCCGCTCTGGGGTTTCGTTGGATTTCAGATCTGAAAGTTCACCTGCAGACCACTGATTACGGCAACTTCTTGGCTAATGAAACGAATCCTCTCACTGTTTCCAAAATCGACACGGAGATGAGGAAGAAGCTGTGCAGGGAGTTTGAGTATTTCCGGAATCACTCCCTGGAGCCGCTGAGCACGTTCTTCACCTACATGACGTGAGTGGCGGCGGGAGCCCTGCGGGCCCTGGCGCACGGCGGGGGTTCTAGGCCTTTCCTGTGGCTCTCACGTGCGAATGCATGCCAGCCTCAGCCACTGAGGAGCTCAGGGGCCGCACCCACTGTGAGAAAACAGACCTCACGTATTAACCTTGTGATTGCGGGGGGTGGCCTCCGGATACAGCGTGCTTTCCGTTTTCTCTTTTCAAACCCCCAGTGGAGCTGGTGGTGAAAGTGTCTGTGCTGTGGGGACTGGCGGTGACACCATGTGACATTTGTGAGCCACTTGTGGTGGCGCTGAAACATCACAGATTGTTCTTCAGGCCACAGCTGGCCGTCCAGGTCCCCTCACAATGGATAAGGCGCCCCAGCGCAGTCAGGAGTGTCTGTGTTTACCCTTCTCTGTCACCAGTGGTCCCAGTCTTTCAATGCAGAGGCCCTTCACTCTAAAAAATGCTGAGCCCGGTCGGTGTGGCTCGGTGGTTGAGCATCAACCTATGAACCAGGTCACAGTTGGATTCCCGGTCAGGGCACATGCCCAGATTTCAGGCTCAATTCCCAGTAGGGAGTGTGCAGGAGGCAGCTGATCAATGATTCTCTCTCATCATTGATGTTTCTCTCTCTCCCTCTCCCCTCCTCTCTGAAATCAATAAAAATATATTTTAAACAAAAATATATATATATATATATACTGGAGGCCCGGTGCACGAAATTTGTGCAGGGGAGGGGGGCCCTCAGCCCGGACTGCACCCTTTCCAATCCAGGACCCCTCAGGGGATGTCCAACTGCCGGTTTCAGCCCAATGCCTGTGGGATCGGGCCTAAACCAGCAATTGTGGGATCGGGCCTAAACCGGCAGCCGGACATCCCTCTTGCAATCTGGGACCACTGGCTCCTAACCGCTCACCTGCCTGCCTACCTGATAGCCCCTAACCGTCTCTGCCTCGGCCCCCACACCCAGGACCCAGGCTTCCCTCCCTCTGGCTGGCCGCAGACACTGGGACGTGGGGGGGGGGGGCCCTCAGCCCGGCCTGCCCCCCCTCACAGTCCAGGAGCCCTCAGGGGATGTCCTACTGATGGCCTCGGGGAGCGGGCCTAAGCCACAGTCTGGCCTCCCTCTGTGGGAGATGACCAGGCTGATCAGGGGAAGGTGCACCCCCATCACCCCAGCCACTGCTGCTGCCTCTGACCTCCCTCTGGAGGAGGCACCGCCCCCATCACCCCTCTGCTGCTGCCACTGCTGGCCTCCTTGGTGGCCTGCCCTTGGCCCTTGCAGCCGTCATGGCTGCCTGCCTTTGGCCCTCACAGCCACTGTGGCTTTGTCCAGACGGACATCTGGAAGACGTCTGGTCTAATTAGCATATTACCCTTTTATTTAAATACTAGAGACCCGGTGCACGAAATTCGTGCACAGCAGGGAGGGGGGCATGGGAAGGTGTTGTCCCTCAGCCCAGCCTGCAGTCTCTCCAATCTGGGACCCCTCAAGGGACCTTCATTTTTTCCTTCAAGAGTGTGGTAGAAAAACCCTAGATCACCTTCTTGGATTCTTATAACCCAAATTACCAAGAACACTGCAAGTGGTGGCCTACAGGGAGCTTAGCCAATGAGTTGTCAGAAAAGGTATTTACTCTCAAAATGGTTTGGCTCAGTGGATAGACCGGGGGCCTGCAGACTGAAGGGTCCCAGGTTTGATTCCTGTTAAGGGCATGTACCTTGGTTGGAGGCATATCCCCAGTAAGGAGTGTGCAGGAGGCAGCTAATGGATGTTTCTCTCTCATTGATGTTTCCGACTGTCTATCCCTCTCCCCTCTTCTCTGTAAAAAAAAAATCAATAAAATATATATATTTTTAAAAAGGTGCATCCTCTGCAGCTCATGCAGCCCCTGGGTTGTGTCCACTGGGCTAGGGGCGTGTCCCTGCCACCCGGTGGTGGCTGCCGGGGTCTCCGCACACCCCAGAGGCCAGCAGCCATCCCCCTGTGGAGGCCGCTGGGCTGGGGGCGTGGAAACGAACTGCCACTTGGTGCTGGAGCTTGGAAAGCCTCTGGGGTGGGGCGGGAACATCCCCATCTCCAAATGCCCCGAGGCCAGCAGCCAGCCCCACCATGGGCCCCAGGCTCGAAGCTTGCAGGGACCCTGGGCAGCACACAGCAATGGCCTCCAGGGTCTCGGCACACCCCAGAGGCCAGCAGCCAGCCCCCGGTCCTGGGCGCCTGGCTGGGGGCGTGACCCCAAACTGCTGCTTCGTGCAGGAGCCTTTGCAAGCGGCTGGGGGCGGGGTGGGAACATCCCCGTGTCGCTATAGCGACGTGGGGATGTTCCCGTCCCGCCCAGTGGCTTGGCGCCTACACCCATAGGCTCTGAGTGGCCAGGGGGCGTTCTGGGGCCCCTGCCGCTCAGGACCTAAGCGCAGGCCTACAGGCTAGGAGTGGCCTGGGTCCGGAGGATGTTTCCGGGACCCAGGCCGCTCAGCGCCCGCATATGCAAATTAACCACCATCTTGTTCGCTCTGATTGGCTGTGGGCATAGCGAAGGTGCGGTCAATTTGCATGTTTCTCTTTTATAAGGTAGGATATACATATATATTAGCCCTAGCCAGTTTGGCTCGGTGGATAAAGGGTCGGCCTGCAGTCAAGGCCACATGCCTGGGTTGCAGGCTCCATCCGCAGTGGGGGGTGTGCAGGAGGCAGTGGATTAAAGATTCTCTCTCATCACTGATGTTTCTATCTCTCTCTCCCTTTCCCTACCTCTTTGAAATCAATAAAAATATGTTAAAATTTAAAAAATTAAAATCAAAAAATATATTTTTTTTAAATAAATAAAATTTTAAAAAATGTTGAGCTTGTACACAATAGTAAATGGTGCTTTTATTAATCCAGTTAATAAATTATATCCAGTACTCAAAACTTTGGTCCCCTCCAGCAGGCAAGCTGGGCACAAGGGTCGGCAGAAGCTGGTCTGTGTTGCATATTGCAATGTAGACGCCCTTACAATGTTATGAATACGAGGCCAGGCCCTAGACTGGCTCAGAAAGGCATAAAATGAAAATGTCCCTCTATTCCTCCTGTCCCCCTTCCCCACTCAGCTCCTCCCGCCAAGAGTGACCACTTCTCATTTTCTTAAGCACTTTTCCAGGAAAACATTTACATTTGTATATTTATACTGACACACACTCAGCCCGCCCGCCCCCGCATTCCAAACCCATGCAGTGCAATCAGATGCCTCTGCAATTCCCCCACCTAATGTTCCTCACAACGATCCTTGCAGTAACTGCACAGGATTCCGTGTTTGGTGTGTATCATGACTCAACTGACCAGTCATCTATTCACAAACAGTTTATTACTGTGTCCTTGAATTCGTTTCCAAGCCAAATTTCTGCCAGTGGAAGTAGTGAATCAAAGGAATGGCTTTTTTTTGTTTAAATTTGCTAAATTGTACTCAACAAAAGCAGCCTCCATTGGTGCTCCCTACGCAGTGCATGGGGAAGCCTGTCACTCACACTGTTACCAACACTGGACATTGTCTTTTTTTTTAAGATCTTTTTATTGATTTTTAGAGAGAGGGAAAAGGAGAGAGAGAGAGCAACATCGCTATGAGAAGCACAACATCGCTATGAGATGCACAACATCCATCAGCTGCCTCCTGCACGCCCCTCCCGGGGATCAAGCCCAAAACCTGGGCTCATGCCCTGACCCAGAATCCAACTGGGAACCTTCTGGTGCACAGGACGATGCCCAGCCGGCTGAGCCACACCAGCCAGGACTCGCACATTCTCAATTAATTGCCCATCTAATCGGTTTAAAAATTGTATCTCTTTGCTTTAATTTATATCTCTTAGCAAAACTGAGCATCATTTCAATTTATTAGTTATCTGTATTTGCTACCTGACCATTTTTTGTGGGAATATTCAGCATTTTGGGGTTGACATGTAAGAGGTCCTTGTAAGTGAAGAAAGTTAACCCTTCATCATATATGTTCCAAAGTTATTTCCTCCGTTTGATAGAATTTAACTTTTACACCTTTTTGCTGTAGAAAATTGAATATTTTTAATGAGCTATAACCATCATTCTTTTCATCTCTTGACTCCTGATTATTGTATCCTGCACAGGAAGGCCTTCCCCACTCTAAATCCATTAATCCACGTGTCTCTTCTTCCACTCACGTATTGTTGATGCTTCATTCTTTACGTCTAAGACTTTGGCTCATCTGGAATGTGCTTTGGTGGAAAGAACGAGACCTGGGCTGCAGTTACGTTCCCCCCAGAAGCTCTGCAGCTGTCTGCTGTTTCTGTGAATAAGTGAGAAGACATGACCGCAGTCCGAGGAGGCAGCAGGGGCAGGCGTGTCCCACATGGTCTGGGCCGGGCCCCTGGTCTGTGACATGGGCCCTCCCGTCAGCACTGGGCCAGGACGTGACTCACGGGAGACACAGCCGCCGGCCTTTCACAGGAATCCACAAACAGACAGTGATTGGGGATAAAGACTAGGTATGAGGTGGGTCTGACTCGGGTCTTTAGAGGACGCCGCAGGTGGACAGAGCTGGGGACCAGAGAAGGCTGAGCGTCTGGGCTGAAGCCTCGAGTGCGATGAGTGATGGGTCCGTCTGGCTGCAAAAAGGGAGGGAGACACGGCGAAGGGAGGCTGGAGACGCAAATGCAGGCCAGCTTAAGGACAGCCTCCAACGCCGGCGAAGGCAGTTGGGCTGTATCACATCAGAGGGTGTCTTCATGCGTGTGTGTCTGGGTGTTGGTATCTGCCAGACCTTCCTTACATGTGACAGTCTAAGCAGAAACCCACCTGTAAAGGGGCGAAAGCAGAGGCCAGGGGTGCTCTCAGGACTCCCCCTGCCGTGCCGGTGAGCGGATAGTGCTGGACTCCGTCAGACCCGACTCCCTGGCCATCACCACGTCGCCTGCAGTGCCTCCAGCACAGACATCGTCATGGGTCCTTATGGAGATGTTGAAAGTCCCACGCAGTGTGACAAGATGGCCCTGGCCACGTGGGAGGAGAAATGATGAAGTCCCGGCATTGCCTGGATATGACTATGCCGAGCCCTGCGTGTGCTCTACCCAGAATCTTGCTAAAACCTCCTGACCAGGCTTTCTTGGTTCTTATTGCCTTTTTAAGGATGAAGAAACTAAAACCTTGCGGTAACTTGCTGGGGCCACAGATCGAACAAGCGGAGGCGTCCTGGTCTGAAATAACTGTTAACAGTGGGCTTTGTAAAACCAGTTTGCTTAGACGTTGGATGAATTCCGAAAATCTGACCTGAGGTCTAATTTTAACCAAGTCAGGAAGCCGCCACGTTTTGTACGTTTTGAGTTGAGGGACAGGTCTCACATGACAGAAATTTGCCCCAGCCTGGCCAGTGTGGCTCAGTGGTTGAGTGTCCACCTGTGAACCAGGTCACAGTTCGATTCCCAGTCAGGGCACATGCCCAGGTTGCAGGCTTGATCCCAGTAGGGAACGTGCAGGAGGCAGCTGATCGATGATTATCTCTCATCATTGATGTTTTTATCTCTCTCTCCCTCTCTCTGAAATAAATTTTTTTTAAAAAGATGCATTACAAGTCCAAGAATTAAAGAATACGAATAAGAGAAAAATAAGAATAAGGAGAAGAAGAGGAAGAAGGAGAAGGAGGAGGAGGAGGAGAAAGAGGAAGAGAAGGAGAAAAGGAGGAGGAGGAGGAGGAGGAGGAGGAGGAGGAGGAGGAGAAGAAGAAAGAAGAGGAGGAGGGGGAGGAGGAGCAAGAACAAGAAGAAATTTGCCCCAAATATTTGGGGAAATGCTGTCCCTGGAATGGCAGGTTGCTCCATCGATGGTGATGATCGCATGACTCATTGTTTCCTAATTTTAGAACCTCAAACATGGAAGGAGCCTTGGTGTTGAATAAGCGAGCATCATCATTTCACAACAAACCCCCATGTTGAGCTAGTTAAAATACACAGTTTTAAAAAAATTACTTACATTTCCAAATATTTCCAGCTGTAAGTGATATTTTAAAACTGTCCATAAGAGCACAGGTGGTCCCAACCCTGGGTAGAGGTCACTGCCAAACTGGACGTGGGCGGGTGGTTTGGGCAGGGTTAGCATCCCGCTGGTGCTGTGGGCAATGGACGGGCTTTAATGTGGGAATCCCATTCCTTCTGACAGCCGAGGGGACGGGAGAGAGCAAGTCTGAAGAGCCATCTCCCTCGCCCCACCTGGGCGCTCTCTCTCTCTGTCCCGGTCCGGAATCAGGCGGCAGTACGGCCACCGGGCATTTGTGGAATCCATGTTCACTCCTGTAATCAGCAGCATGTTACAGAGCTAGGAACACCCCCCGTCCCCCCTCAGACAACTCAGAATTTCATGTTCTATGCGGCCCTGGTGTGCTGGCGATTTCTTAGCCAATACGTTAGGGGTAAAACCAGAGGCCAGTCCCGCAGAGAGTGTGCTGTTGTGTCGGACGGTTTAGGAGTTGGTTGATGTCGTGGGTATGGAAGAGTGCAGGTTGCCGTCTCTACAGCAGTTCCCTGGGTGGGTTACAAGATCTTTCCTTTGCTCGTTGTCACCTTTCTGGTTAGGCGTCAATCGACCACCAGGGGGCATGACTGGTCACAGTAACCCCTTCTCCAAAGGACTGCACTCCCTCAACTGTCCCGGGGGAGATTGGAGGCCTCCCGGACTCTGCTGCTGAGCCAGATAACCCCTCATCTTATCTTATATGGCTTTATCTTTTTCATTTATTTTTTTAAATATATTTTTTTATTGATTTCAGAGAGGAAGGGAGAGGAACAGAGAGGTAAACATCAATGATGAGAGAGAATCACTGATCAGCTGCCTCCCGCACACCCCACACGGGATCGAGCCCACAACCCAGGCATGTGCCCTGACGGGGAATCGAACTGAGACCTCCTTGTTCATAGGTCAACACTCAACCCCTGAGCCATGCCGGCCGGGCTGTTGGCTTTATCTTTCTAATGGAAAAGAAGAACATGCACTTTTTAAGAGTTTTTTTAATGTATTGGGGTGACATTGGTTAATAAAATTACATAGCGTGCAGGTGTACAATTCTATAACACATCATCTGCATGTTGTATTGTGTGTTCACCACCCCAGTCAGGTCTCCTTCCATCGCCATTTATCCCCCTTTTATCTTCTTCTACTGCCCCCCACGCCCCTTCCCCCTGGTGATCACCATGCTGTTGTCTGTGTCTATGTTTTGTTTTAACTTATGTAGTGCTCATTGATTTTTAGAGAGAGTGGAAGGGAGGGAGAAGTGTGGAGAGAGAGAGAAACATTGATGTGAGAGAGATATCATGAATGCACCCTGAATGCACCTGACCAGGGCTGGGGATTGAACCTGCAACTCTGCGGTGCGAGAGCCAACGCTCTAACCACAGAGCCACACCGGCCAGCGCTATTAAATTTATTTATTTTTATTTTTAAATATATTTTTATTGACTTCAGAGAGGAAGGGAGAGAGAGAGAGATAGAAACATCAATGATGGAGAGAATTATTGATTGGGTGCCTCCTGCACGCCCCCATGGGGGATCGAGCCCGAAACCAGGGTGTGTGCCCTGACCCAGAATCCAACTGTGACCTCCTGGTTCATAGTTCGATGCTCAACTGTTTAGCCACGCTGGTCAGGCTATTAAATTTATTTGATGTCCACAACAGCACAACAGCCCTACCAGGTGGCACTGATATTACTGGCATTTTAGAAATAAGGAAACAGATAAGGACTGCACTTCAGTACCCGTTTCCCAAAGACCAGAGACCAGAGGTTAGGGTTAGAGTTAGGCACTCATAAGTTTGTTGCATATCTTTCCAATTTTTTTGTAAAAAATAGAAATATGTGTGTGTAAACAAACAAATACAAATATGTGTGTATATACAATTATACGTACACTAGGGGCCCAGTGCACGGATTCATGCACCTTGGAAGGAACTGTGGGCCGCGAGGCTGCGGTGGGCACAGGGGTGGGTCTCGGTCCATCCTCCGTGCCCCCGCCCGGCACCTCCCGCCCAGGCCCCCAGGCCCCTGTCTGCCGGCAGCCCTGCTCCTGTGCCGCCGCTCCCATGTACCCGTGGTGCCGGCCCCACTCGCACCTGCTGACGCTCGGACAGATTGGGGCTGGTGCTGGCAGCCGGGGCAAGCGGCGGGCTCCAGTGCCGGCAGCGGGTGCGAGTGGCGGGCTCCAATGCCGGCAGCGGGTGTGAGTAGGGCCAGTGCCGGCAGCAGGTGCGAGCACCAGGCGGGACTGCGGCACGTGGGAGCAAAGAATTTTCAGTCACCACCAGAGGCTCACCCCGATGACAGCGACCAGCGCCCCGCCTTGGTCTGGCGCCCCCGCTCACCTGCTCCACCATCCCACCTCGGCTGACGCCTGCCATATTCCGCACATGCCCCCTGGTGGTCAGCGCACGTCATAGCGACCGGTTGTTCAGTTGTTTTGCCGTTCGGTGTATTTGCATATCAGGGTTTTACATTTACAGATAGTAGGTTTCATTGTTTGTTTTAGAACAGGGAGACCATATTATATGTATTACATAATTCAGTTTGTCTTTTTCATGTAATCTATGAAGAATTTTCTACGTAAATTATACAGAGCTATCTTATGCAAGGCATATATTGTGTTCCACTGTGTGCGTGTGCCATCACGTGTTTAACCGTTCTGCCTTTGCCCAGCCAGGTGGTTTCACTTCTTTGCTGTTTCATGTAATGCTGCAACAGACTTCATTGTACATATATGGGGCTTTCTCATATATGTACATCAGAGTTGCCAGAACTTCTTTGGGGTGGGTTCCCAGAAGTGAAATTGCTTTGTCGACGGATATGCGATTTTTGACTTTGATAGATGCCTGCACGTTGCTCTCCATTCTTGTCTCTCTCCTGTCCGCTCGGCTGCTTGTTCTCTCCGGGCCGTAAGACATGCGGTTCTCTCAAACCTGTCACGATTGGTGTCTTGAGTGGGGCAGGGGAGAGCTGTCCCCTCTGCTCTCGACGGGCTGCAGAGCAGGTGACGGTCAGCACTCCACGCTGACCCCTCTGACTGGCACAGAGAATCGCTTGTTGGTGTTTCCTATGAGTCACCTAACGCTCACAAACGTGGCCAGGAAAGGGCCACCTTGGAGCAGTCTCCTCGATGGAAACGGGTAGAAAAGGCAAGGATGAGGCAGCGATGACCCGGAAAGGGGCCGGGGCAGGTGCCAGGTAGCAGTCAGCTCCTTCACTTCTCTTGCCCAGCGGGCATCAGAGTGGACCTGACAGTGTGACCGATTGAAAAGCACCATCGCGCTCGTGTGCAGGCCTCTGGGAGGCCACAAACAGGGACTGGACAAAGGCCCGTCTTCAAGGAGATTAGAGCTAGTGCGGGCGGTAGGCGTTCGCTCCAAAGGACGGTATTTGAGGTGCTGTGTGAAGTGACGTGCCCAGAAGCACGGCTGCACAGCCGTGGATCAGTGCTTGCCTCCTCAGATATGTAATTGTGAGTGGGCGAGCTAACTGGTCCTCTTGTTCACCATTGTCAATGCCAATATATACCGAAGATTAATCTCACCCTCGGATAAATAGAAATGGAAAGTGCAGGGAGAGAAAAGGCACTTCTAGCTGGAGACACTTTGAAAGCTTAATGAGAAATGTGGCTCCTGAGTGTGGTCTGGGAGGCGGGGAGGGTCCGCGTCTCGCGTGGGGGAAGGGGAGCCAGCGTCTCCTGAGAAAGCAGGGCAGAGGCTGGTGCAGGAAAGGGCGGGCTTGGAGGCACGTTTCACCTGAACGCCGCTGGGAGCAGGGCTGCAGGGAGTCTGAGGTGCGAGGGGAAGGTTCCCTAGCCGTTTCACAGCCACCAGGATTGGGGGGGGTGCTCCCAGGATTGGGGGGAGTGCTCCTAGGAGTTTGGGGGAATGCTCCCAGGAGTTTGGGGGGTGCTCCCAGGAGATTGGGGTGAATGATGCTCAGCACTCTTGTTCTAAATATGCTGTTACTTCTGAGGAATTTTTCAATGTTTTCTTTTGCTAGAAGACAAAAAAATGAGTGAGAGCAAAATGAATGGCTTTCTACTATTGTTTTAATTTTCACTTTTCTCTCTTTAAAAAGGGAAAGTTCAGGGAAGTAAGAAATGTTACCCAAAATGTCAAATTTCAGGAGGGAGCAGAATATTTCTGAGGAGATTCTTTTTTTTTCTTTTTTAAGATTTTTTAAAATTGATTTTTAAAGATAGAGAGGAAGTGAGAAGGAGAAACATCAATGTGAGTGCGAATCATTGATCTGCTGCCTCCTGCACGTTCCCTACCAGGGACAGAGCCCACAACCTGGCCACATGCCCTGACTGGGCATCGAACCTGCAACCTTGCGGTGCACGGTCGACATCCAACCAACTGAGCCACGCCAGCCAGGGCTGTGGGGAGACCCAGCGCTCATAGTTAGCACGCCTGACCCAAAGGCGGCCTGTCCCGGGCGAGCTGTGGACCTGGCGTTGGATTGAACGAACTGGGACAAAAAGACACGTTTGCAATGTCGTCGAAGCAAGCTCGGCCCTCTTGTCCGGGTCCCGAGGAGGACCTGTGGGGCCTGTTGCAGGTAGATTGGCACGTTTTATAGGAGAAGTTCACTGGTAATGAATTACTTAACGCAGACCAAACGTACTTCACACACCCAGTCCTTCCCATGAAAGATGGCTCCTGATTCTGCATGTATGTCCCTGTCCCTGTATGTACTTCCCACATGGACAAGTGTGCCCTGGCAGATGGCACATTGTCCTGGTCACCTGGCACCGAATTTTCGCCGAGAACACAGTTGCGTGTTGCAGAGCCAGCCTCTCAGGTGGCGGGAACCCTATAGCTCAGTTCTTGGGGGTGGGGGGGGCGGGGGGGGACGCAGTGGGGAGACACGGGTGCCTTACGGGATGGTCTGCTATGGCCACGGAGTTTGCCAGCTGCTGGCTGTCCAGTCCCCTGCTAAGGGACGCCCAGCCCGTGCTGAGGCCTCCGGGTGACACAGGGGCAGGCCTTTCAGATGTAAAAGCAAGTGTCATGGATGACGACTAGCTAACCAGCAGTGTTTCAAGTTTAATGAATACATTCCCCAAAAGATAACACAAAGCCTCCTGGGGTTCACAAATCTTAAAGGGAACATCCTATAAAATAACGACCACACGAGGGTAACTCTAGGGCTACAAGATGCAAAGCAGGATGGCGACAGATTCGTAAAATGGGCACAAGTCAGACTTTGAGCGAATGTTGCAACAGGTAACATGGTTTTAGTCTGTGGGCGTTCCAGTCTTCACGCCACTGCTGATCGATAACTCTCATCTGCGAAGAGCAGCAGGTGAATTTAGAAAGGGTTCCACTGACTATACTCAGGGCAGAACTGCAGAGACGCAGAGATCTTGGGCTCAGCGGAGGGCATCACCGGGCAGGTTCTCCCAGGAGCGACGGCGTGGCTGGTCGTCTCTGCTCCTTCCCCACAGTCCCCTTCACGGGAGACGTCTTGCTGTGGGACTGCGGGACCCTCCTTAGCCAAAGCCACTCCCCAGGGCTTTCCCGTGTGTGTGTGTGTGTGTGTGTGTGCACGCATGCATGCGTGTGTGTGTGTGCGTGTGTGTGCGTGTGTGTGTCCCGTGCCCTCCCAGGTGCGGAGACGCCCCTCCGGATGAGAGGCCGCTGGCCTGTCCTGTCTCAGGGCCCGGCTCCGCCGCAGGACAGCTCGGGGCCACGCACCTTCCCCAGGAAGCACGGCCGGCGTCTCCGCCCTGGGCGCGTCTGGCTGGGGGCGTGTTCCTCGACGGCCGTGCCTTCCTCCAGGTGCGGCTACATGATCGACAACGTGATTCTGCTGCTGAGCGGCGCGCTGCAGAAGAAGTCCGTGCGGGACCTGCTGGGGCGGTGCCACCCGCTGGGCCGCTTCTCGGAGATGGAGGCCGTCAACATCGCGGAGACGCCCTCCGACCTCTTCCACGCCGTCCTGGTGGAGACGCCCTTAGGTACGAGCGTGGGTGCGGCGCCCGCTGCCGTGTGCGGCGCTGCCTTTGGGAGCGTGCCCCACGTCCCCGCGCTCCGTGAGCACAGCGGGTGGAGAGGTGCTCGGAGTGGAGGGGCCGAGGAGGCCCAGCCCAGCCCGCCTGCCTCGGCTCAGACAGGGAGCGCCTGCGGGCACCTGGGGCGTCGGCACCGGGAGGGAGCGCTCGTCTCCACCGCCCCCGCTCTGTGCCGGACCCAGCAAAGGCATGACAGACCTCGCCCCTTGTCAAAACACCCCTTCCCAGGGTGCAGTTAGAATCGGCGCCTTCCCTTCCCTTTCACCCTCGGTCCGCACAGGCTCCGGAGGGAGCGGGTGTCGGGCGCCCAGGGGTGTCCGCCGGTCCTGACGGCACGGAGATGCCACGGGGCCGCTGCGCACGCGTGCTTGTGAGGAAGTCTGCACAGTAGCAGTGCCCTTTGATCATCTGTCAAAATACTCGCCATTTTGGACACAAGTTTTAGAGAAAAATAAATGTGTCGTCAAGTGCCCAGTGCTATGGGGCAGGTCCCAGGAGGGCAGGGGGTCTGGCACCGACGCCGTGAGCGTGACGCGGGCTCAGCCTGTCCACCAGGCACGTGGGCAGTTCGGTTCCCCTCCGTCCCCCACGTAGAGTTTTTAAAACGAAATAAGACATAAATAAGCACAACTCCGTGCTCCGCAAAAGTAAGGGCATGAAAGGTAAGTATTACCATTGGGTGGCAGGAGACTGCGGACGTGAGTCTGGACGCGGGCGCTGCCCACGCCGGGCACTGGCGAGGTCAGGGAGCCGCGTGCCGCGCAGGCGCCGCCGTAAATGCTTAAGGACGGGCCTCGGTCGGTGCCCCGTGGCGGTCGGCGTGACGCGCCCGCGGATTGAAACCCGTGTCCTCGTGAGCCCAGGCGGTGCGTGCAGGAGACACTGTCCGCGTGCAGTCCTGCGTGTCACTAACTCATCCTCTGATGACTTCTGTTCCCAGCTCCATTCTTCCAAGACTGCATGTCTGAAAACACACTCGATGAGCTGAACATCGAAGTTCTGCGCAATAAGCTGTACAAGGTAACTGCGGGCTCTATCGCACAGTCCATCCTGACCAGGGCTCCTTGTCAGACGCGGTGCCCCGGCCCCCGTGCACGGCCAGGCGAGGCCTGTGTGGAGCGTGCGTGTCGGCTTCCCGGGCAGGAGGTGGCTGAGGGGAGGTCGCAGCCCCCGCCCTGCGTCCCCAGGCTGGCCTGGAGCGTAAAGTGGCGATGGGCAGGCGGCCCAGGGGTCACCCCGCATTTACCGGCGCCTCTGTCAGGCGGAGCTCGCTCTGTCCTCCCTTCTGTGCGAGGCCTGCTGCCCGCCGCCTGTCCCCACGATTGTAATCCACTGGCCGTGGGCAGCGCGCCGAGATGACCGGCTGGCGTGGGACGGCCTAGGTGCCCTCGCGTCCTCTGGCCGCTGACTGGACGGTGCCGCCCTCCAGGTCTCTCTGTGTAACAGGCGCTGAGTAAACTGTCCCGGCACTTGGACCACCAAGGCGCCTTCGGACATTCGCCCAGAGCAGCTGGATGAACGTAGGCGCCACCCTCTGGGCACTCGCCCTGCTGCGGCGCTGGGTCCCCCCAAAGCGTTGTGTCAGGCATCGTCCTGGTTATGAATATGGGCTACAGGGGCACCCCGATGCAGCCAGCGGGAGGCGCTGTCCAAGCAATGCGGAGGCGCTAACCCACTCTACCCAGCCAGACGACGAGGCCGGTGGCGTGCAGTGCCCTAGTGAGTGCAGCGGGGCCTCGGCCAGGCGGCTGACTGCAGCCAGGCCTGCCTACCCCCTGCCCCCGTGCTCAGAGCCACCGTGCGCCTCCCGAGAGGGGATGTCAGCACAGGACCAAAGCGGGGTCTCTATGGGGCTTGTGAAAGGGCTTGGCACGCTCGGTAGAGGAGCCAGAACAGCCGAGTGAGGCCACCGAGACGCATGCGGAAGAGCGGAGGTACGTGGTGACGAGGCGAGATGAGTGCCGCTGTGTGCTTCCTGCAGTTCTTCCTCAGACTGCGCCACGGGCGTTAGTGTGAGCACCTCCTCCCGGGTACTCATTCCCTCCCCGGCGAGAAGGGACTCAGCCTCCACGAAACGCTGAGTAAGCCATGAAAGGCAGATCTAGACATTTCCACAAGGAGCGATCGTCACCCTGCTGTTTGATGGTCTCTTCTTTTCCAGTCGTACCTGGAGGCGTTCTATAACTTCTGTAAGAACCATGGTGACGTCACAGCAGAAATCATGTGCCCCATTCTCGAGGTGAGAAAGCGTGCTTGAAGCGTTCACGCCAAATGTGTGTTTCCATGTGTTTCATTTCTGTCGTCGGCCTGATGCTGCTTCATCGCAGAAGCTCCTTTATCTGAAGTGAAACGAGCGATGTGTTTTACTCTCTGTATGCCATCGATGTCTTCCGTTAACAGGGGTGTTTTCTGGCCCTGGCTGGTGGCTACATAGGTTGTGGGTTCGATTCCGGGTCAGGGCACATACCTAGATCGAGGGTTCTATCCCTGCTCGGGGCATGTAAGGAAGGCAATAGATTGATGTTTCTCTCTCTCTCTCTCTCCCTCCCCACCCCTCTGAAATCAGTAAAAACATATCCTTGGGTGAGGATTCAAAAAAAAGAGTGATTTTCCAAGTTTCCTACATTGAAAAGTTGTTTTAGACTTAGGAAAGAATAACACTTATAAAAATGTGATCATGCTTGCTGTATAATATGAAGAAAGATCATAATTAGTGAAAAATTTAGTAAGCTATGGCAATTACACGCTACAGGAATCAGAAGGACCCCAGATTCCCTCCAGGGAGGGGACACAGGCCGCTGGGACCCACAGGGCATCGTCCCTGTGAAACCCTCACTAAAGCCGCTCGTGCACCCCGCGCTGGGTGGAGAGACTCTGCTGAATCTAACTACCAGCGGCACTCGAAGCAGCCACTTTCCAGGGCCCAGAACATGGCGTCCACACTCCCAATCCCGTGGTTTAGAAATGGTTCTTCACTTCACGCCAACAAAAGCAGGATGGGGGTTACGTTGAAACCAAAGGTATACAGCAGCTCAGGCACTAGCCAGCACTTGGTATGTGCAGGTATGTCCTAAACTTCACATGCATGGATTCACTTGGACTTCAAAACAGCACAGAGATGAGAGTTTAGCGTCTATTTTTCAAAAGGGCAACTGAGGCACAGAGAAGGCCTGATGTCACAGTTAGCGGGAGGCAGGCTGGGAACTGGGCATCCTGGCCCCTGGCTCCAACTCCGACATTGAGCTCACAGCGCTCACCCACAGGAAGGCTGCGCTATAGGCACGTCACGTCGCGTGGGCTGCACGACCCCAGAACGCCACGAGCGTGGTCTCTGTGGCAGGACCGCGTAGGTTTGTCACCGGGCCGGCAGGACCGGCTGCTGAGTCCCCGGTTCCCACAGCCGTTTCCTGTCCCTTAACCTACCACGTTAGGTTAGGTTTCCCTCAGGCTGCGATAAAAACAAAAATCCATTTAACCGTCTTCATACATTTATGTAGAAACATCAGTTACATGTGGCATGCGATTATTATGTTTTTTAAAATATATTTTTATTGATTTCAGAGAGGAAGGGAGAGGGACAGAAAGATAGAAACATCAGTGATGAGAGAGAATCATTGATCGGCTGCCTCCTGCAGGCCCCACACTGGGGCTCCAGCCCCCAACTCAGGCCTGTGCCCTGACCCGTAATCGAACCGTGACCTCCTGGTTCCTGGGTCGACACTCATCCCCTGAGCGATGTGGCCTACACCGCATGGACTCCACTCAGAACTCAACTTGTTGAAATCCTCCCTGCTTCCGAGGGCCCCACAGACCCGCCTTTTCATGGAAAGCCCTTCTATTTCCTCCCCCGTGATGATTTCCTCGGACCCCTTTGTTCTGGTAACGCCCTTTGTTCTGCCCGGTTCCCTACCACCTGGGCTCCGTGAGGAGATGTCATGGGGACGGTAAGAGGCTGACGGTCTGTGGGTGCGATGTGACCAGATTTGTCAGGTTGATAGCAGCATCAGATCATGTAACCTCCCTTTTATTTGTGTCATTTATGAAGTCCTCACGCATGTGGTCTCGTGCTCTCCCGTGTGACAGGACACAGGCTCACAGGCGGGGCGTGTTACCCGGGCTTGCGTGAGAACATTTGACTGGATTTCAAGACTGTGACTTCCTATGGAAAGTCAGCTTGTGTTCAGGGCAGCCCTGCTTCTGTGCGGCTCAGGCCACAGGACCAAGAGCCCAGAACATGCTGTCTGGTCTCCTGGTCAGCACGCAGCTGACAAGCCCGGCCTGCTTCCAGCTCCCGTCGCTGTCCTCCACGGCCCCCGGCCCACCCCTGCTCCCTGTGGCTCTCCTCCACGGCCCCCGGCCCACCCCTGCTCCCTGTAGCTCTCCTCCATGGCCCCCGGCCCACCCCTGCTCCCTGTAGCTCTCCTCCATGGCCCCCGTTCCACCCCTGCTCCCTGTAGCTCTCCTCCATGGCCCCCGTTCCACCCCTGCTCCCTGCGGCTCTCCTCCATGGCCCCCGGCCCACCCCTGCTCCCTGTAGCTCTCCTCCATGGCCCCCGTTCCACCCCTGCTCCCTGCGGCTCTCCTCCATGGCCCCCCCACCCCTGGTCCCTGCCACTGTCCCCCACCCCTGCTCCCCCCCGCCCACCCCTGCTCCCCGCCGCTGTCCCCCACCCCTGCTCCCTGCGGCTCTCCTCCATGGCCCCCGGCCCACCCCTGCTCCCCACCGCTGTCCTCCACAGCCCCCCGCCCACCCCTGCTCCCTCCAGATGTGAACAGGCAAGAACGGGTGGCCTGACAGCCCAGCTCTACCGGGTGCAGCTGACAGTGACTTGGAAGAAGTCCAAGAGTACAGTGACCTTCTGCAGCAACAGAAAGGCTGTGGCTTCAGAATGAGTGAGAGTTTGTAAGGAGCGTGAGGGGAAGGACAGGGTTCTGACATACCTGCGCCCACAGCCGCTGCCCGGGCCCTCCAGCCAGGGTGTCGGATTGTGGCCTGGGGATGGGCGCGGAGGGTCAGCCTCTTACCGTCCCCATGACATCTCCTCACGGAGCCCCGGCGGTAGGGAACCGGGCAGAACAAAGGGCGTTACCAGAACAAAGGGGTCCGAGGAAATCATCACGGGGGAGGAAATAAAAGAGCTTTCCATGAAAAGGCGGGTCTGTGGGACCCTCCAAAGCAGGGAAAATTTCAACAAGTTGAGTTCTGAGTGGAGTCCATGCAGTGTAGGCCACGGAGACGTGTTCTCAAGGGGAGAACGCAGGCGTGGCTGCTCAGTAGGCTGTCTGCGGTGTGGCCCTCTCCTGCACAGCCTCAGCCGCCCTGCTCCGGGCCCTCCTCCGTCCCTCCGCGTCCTGCACTCCCCGGCCTGGAGCTGTGGCCGTTGCCCTCCCCCCCCGGACCCCCCCGCCGGTTCCTTAAATCCCCCTCCCCCTGACCCTGAGGAGGCGCAGAGGACCTGCCCGTCAGCCCACTCCCGCCCGGGCTCCATGCCAAGGTCCCTTTGCCGTGGACCACCCTCTGGCCCATCCTCTCACCCCTGCGAGGTCTGAGAGTGCGACGGGCCGGTGCTGTCCAGGACCCGAGGCAGCGGCCTTTGGCTCCAGATAAGGCGGCCGGGCCTCTGGCCGGGAGGATGGGAGGACTGGCCGCCTCGCTCCTCGCCTGGCTCCTCGGAGCACTGTGCTCACAGAAGGCTCCGGCAAACCTGCGGCTCTGGGTTTGGGAGGGGCCGTGAGCAGAAGCTGCCCCAGGATCTCTGACGTGGCAGAATCGCAGGCCCTTCTGGCGGGCCCCCCGACACCTGCCACCTGCCACCTGCCACGGGTCGGGCGCTGGATGTTCCGAATGCACGGTGAACAGGAAAGGCATGGCCCCCAGAGGGTCTGGTCTTGAGGGGAGAGAAACCCAGGCAGATTTTTGAATGACGGGTCACGTGCTGGGTGGGAGCTCGGGTACCAAGAAGGGTTCCCAGAACCGGCAACCGGGGAGCAGCCGGGTGTGGGCTGGGGTGGGGTCGGAGGAGGAGGACCGGGAGGAGGAGGCCACGGAGGCCCCGGGAGAGAAGGACAGGGTGGGTGCGGGTGACCTGGAGGCCCCGCGGGCCGTCTGCCCGGTGCTTCGCTCAGCGGAGAAGACAGGCGAGCACACTCGACCTACCGACCTTCACGTGGCCACACCCACCACCCTACAAATGAGGAAACTGAGGCCAGAGAACGAGATCACTTGCTCCGAATCGTATAATTCTTAGCTACAGAGTTAGATTTGTTGCTATTTAACTTAAAAAAACAACCCCGACCCAGCCGGTTTGGCTCAGTGGATAGAGCATTGGCCTGTGGACAGAAGGGTCCCAGGTTCGATTCCAGTCAAGGGCACGTACCTTGGTTGCAGGCTCCTCCCGGGCCTGGGCCTTGGTCGGGGCTCATGCAGGAGGCAACCAATAGATGTGTTTCTCTCACATGGATGTTTCTCTCTGTCTTTCCCCCTTTCTTCCGCTTTCCCTAAAAATCAATGGAAAAATATCCTCAGGAGAGGATTAACAAAAAAAAAAAAAAGCAAAAAAATAAAAAAAAACAAGCAAAACAAAAGAATAACCCCACCCAAACCACGGGTAGCACGGACTTTCCTCGTGTGACGAAGCCTGACCCACATCCAGGGGCTTGGCGGGCTCGGCACTTTCTCTCCCGCCGGCCTCCGCCGGGCACGTCTGCTCTGCCCCGGGGCACCCACCGCGCCACGCAGGCCTCACTCCCGCTGCCAGGAGGAGGCGCTGCGGGCTGCTGGCCCATGGCACACCCACCACGTGGGGTGTGGAGCAGGGCCGTGGCCCTGGGGCGGCCTGGTGGCAGCTGCTCGGTGGGGAGCAGGTTCATAAGCCTCGCCTGTGCCGCCGTCAGATGCAGAGCCCGAAGGGGAACTGGTCGCTGGGAAACGCGGCCGCCCCGGGGCTCTGTCTGCAGCCTGAGCGGGGCGGCTCCCACCGCTTTCTCTCCTGCAAATGCAGTTTGAGGCCGACAGGCGAGCGTTCATCATCACCCTCAACTCCTTCGGCACCGAACTGAGCAGAGACGCCCGGGAGGCCCTGTACCCGACCTGCGGCCGGCTCTGCCCCGAGGGCCTGCGCCTGCTGGCCCAAGCGGAGGACTTCGAGCAGATGAAGAGGGTCGCGGACCACTACGAGGTACGTACATGACCCGGTTCCCGCGCTGTCACGGGGGCCTGGACGTCGCACCCTCCCTGCCGGGGCTCCCTCCTGGGGGCGGTGAGGAGCACAGCGATGTCTCTGTGGCCTCGGGAAGCACGGTTCTCAGGGGCGGAGGCGGTGATTCCCCAGGGCGGGCGTCCGGGAACCTGGGCTCACGTCAGAGCAGGTGGAAGAGCCGACCCGGAGGCCCTTCGACGCGGCCGGGGGTAAGCAGGTGAGGGGCCCAATGGCCACTGCAGTAACAGCAGGTGGCCCCGGCTGTGCGCCCAGCTCGGGGGGCAGGATGGAGAGGCCCCCCACGCCTCTGCAGCTCAGGGCCTCCTCCTCCCAGCCGCTCCTCGCTCCTCTAACTCAGCCCTGCAGGCGGCTTTCCGGAGCTGAGAGACCTGCCCACCCCTCTCTGGGCTCCCTGGAGGCCTCTGGGGACCGCGGAAGGCGAGGCTGTGCCCAGACCCCTGCTACACCTCCTGTCCCCCGGGGCTCTGTGACCCCCCCACCCCCGCACTGGCAGTCCCACGGGGATTTATCCGCTGTCGTCTCTAAGGTGGCGCATGCACTGCACCCCTGGGGGAGAGCTGAGCGTGGACGAGCTCCTATGCCTCGGCCGGTGGGTCTGCGCTCGCCGCGGGCTCAGCTGTGCTGCCCTCCCACCGCTGTCATCGTGGGAAATTGGACATTTCCTCAGGGGGCCCGAGAGTTACGTGAACATGTCCTCTGGGGATAAGCTTTTTAAACAGATGCAGTTTCTGTTTTGCTAGGAACCATACACATTTATAAGAAACTAGAGGCCCGGTGCACGAAATTCATGCACGGAGGGGGGTTCTCCCTCAGCCCAGCCTGTACCCTCTCCAATATGAGACCCCTCAAGGGATGTCCGACTGCCCGTTTAGGCCCGATCCCAGTGGGACATCCCTCTCACAATGCAGGACTGCTGGCTCCCAACTGCTTGCCTGCCTGCCTTCCTGATTGGCCCTAACCACTTCTGCCTGCCAGCCTGATCACCCCTAACCACTCCGCTGCCAGCCTGATTGATGCCTAACAGCTCCCCTGGCAGCCTGTTTGCCCCCAACTTCCCTCCTCTGCCGGCCTGGTTATCCCTAACTGCCCTCTCCTGGAGGGTTGATCACCTCCAACTGCCCTTTCTTGCAGGCCTGGTCCCTCTCAACTGCCCTCCCTTGCAGGCCAGGTGCCTCCCAACTGCCCTCTCCTGCTGTCCATCTTGTGTCCACATGGGGGCAGCTATATTGTGTGTTGCAGTGATGATCAATCTGCATATTATTCTTTTATTAGATAGGATAGAGGCCTGGTACAGGGGTGGGGGCCAGCTGGTTTGCCCTGAAGGGCGTCCCAGATCAGGTGGGGTTTCTCTTGGGGTGTGGGGCGGCCTGAGCGAGGGGCCTGTGGTGGTTTGCAGGCCGGCCACGCCCCCTGGTAACCCAAGCAGAGGTCCTGGTATCTGGAATTTATTTTCCTTCTACAATTGAAACTTTGTAGCCTGGAGTGGAGCCAAGCCAAGCCTGGGGCTCCCTCCGAGGCCCGCAGCCATTCATTTGTGTTGGGGTTATAATTGAAACTTTGTTGCCTTAAGCGGGTGGGCCCGGCCAGGGTGTGCGGAAAGCTTTGCTTCCCCTGTTGCCGGCAGCAACCCTGGCCTGTTCTCTAAAGCTCCATTCTGCCGCCATTTGTTTGAATTTGTTTACCTTCTATAATTGAAACTTTGTAGCTTGAGTGGAGGCTTAGGCCTGGCCAGGGCAGGCAGAAAGCTTGGCTTCCTCTGTTACCTAGGAAACCTTGCTCTCTAGCCATCTTGGTTTGGGTTAATTTGCATACTCGCTCTGATTGGATGATGGGTGTGGCTTGTGGGCATGGCTTGTGGGTGTGTCGGAGGTATGGTCAATTTGCATATTTGTCTATTATTAGATTAGATGAGGATTTGTTACCGAATAGTCTCTTCTCTACCCCTAAGGTTTACAAGCCGCTGTTCGAGGCTGTGGGTGACGGCAGCGCGGGGAAGTCGCTGGAGGACGTGTTCTACGAGCACGAGGTAGGACCCGCTCCTTCTCCCGCTCTGGGTCTTAAGCGTCTTCTCAGTGGTTCTCAGCGGGCAGCCCGGTGGGCGCCACCCTCCCGGTGCCTCCCCCGGGTTGTCCAGGGTGAGCACGCAGCTCGGGCACAGCTGTAACGCTTGGGAACTGTTCCTGCGGAATTGCACCGAGGGTCCGCGTCACGGTTCCCTGAAAAGGCAGAAAGGCCCCACTTCATCTGTCTGGGTACTGAGCTGCCCAACAGAGGACTTGTTTCGTTTTGTGTTAGACCTTTTATACCGCAGTGTCCCCTAATCTCAGACATCTTCCTAGTGTGGCCTATGCACTCCTCCAAGCCGCTGGCCCTTCCGCCGCCATTGATGGGAAGCCACCGGGGAGCCTGGGATGGACCCCGAGAGCCTGTGGGCTGCACAGGCCGCAGCAGGCGGAGCGGGTTCCTGACGGTCCTGCTCTGAGGGCTCTCGGGGCCCGAGGGGCGTCATGACCCCTTGGCGCGGTGGCAGCAGCTCCGGCGCCTCCAGCTGGCAAGGAGCCTGCCAGGCACCGGTGGGCAGGGAAGGAGCCAGGCCTGGTGACTGCGTGGTGTCCAGAGCTGCCGGGGGCCCTCAGCCCCCTCTCCTTCCCTCCACAGGGACAGAATACGGAACTGTCCCATTTCCGACTGCCCCAGTTCAAAGTATTTTCTTGAAAAATTTATTTTATCTCCCTTCTACAGAGAAAAACACAAACAATTGCCCTATAAGTCAGGTTGTACAGAGCGTTCTAGAAAAGCTCATCAGAGCTGAGTCTGGACACCAGGGGCTGGGATGCTGCCCTGGGGGGAGTCAGGCAGCTAAAACCTTCCCAAGCCTTTAAAGGCTGTGGCCAAGGAAAAATGCTTTCCCTAAATGAGACAAGCTGGACGCCAAGTAAATATGGCTCCAACATCACACACAGACACCCAGATACACACACACACACACACACACACACACACACACATAGACACGCACACACAAAGACATAAACACACACAGACACGCACTACACAGACACACACATAGATATACACATGGATATACACAGAGACACATACATGGACACACATAGACATACACACAGACATACACATGGACACACAGAGATACACATAGACATACACACAGACACACAAAGACACACACATGGACACACACAGACATACACACAGACATACACATGGACACACAGAGACACACATAGACAGACACACAGACACACAGACATACACATGGACACACACATAGACACACATGGACAACTACATAGACATGCACACAGGCACACAGACATACACATGGACACACACATAGACAGGCACACAGACACACACATAGACACAGGCACACAGACGCACGCGCACACACACACACACAGTCCTAAGGTCTGCTCAGAGTGATGCTGAGATGGGGAGAGTGCCCTGGGGCCCACACGCCTGCTCTGGACTGTGGCGTCTGCACTTCCTGCTCACGCACAGCCGTCGGCCGCCGCCTCCTTGGTGACCGTGCGCTGCGGGCGAGCTGACGGTGCGTGCTCTGCGCCCTTGCTCAGGTGAAGATGCACGTGCTGGCGTTCAGCAGGCAGTTCCACTGCGGCGTCTTCTATGCCTACACGAAGCTGAGGGAGCAAGAGATGAGGAACGTCGTGTGGATCGCCGAGTGCATCTCGCAAAGGCATCGCACCAAGATCAACAGCTACATCCCGATTCTGTAACCGCCCGGCCGAGGGGCAGAGATCACAAGTGGGAAGCCGATGCTATTGAACAAAACAAAAGGAGTCGGGTTAGATGATCGGGGCTACACAGACGGAGGCCGCGCGGCCCTGCCTGGATTGCAGACCTACCTTGTTCCCCCATTCACGTCTCTTCACCGGGCCTTGGGCATGCGTTTTCACTAACCCTTGGGGACTTTCCCTACTCTGAGGTGGTTGTGTTAAAACCAAATCTAATAAAAGTGTTTGACTCCTGCTCCTCATACTTCTCCACGGGCCCAAATACGGGGTGTCCGTTTCACTGTTTTCCCCCCCACCTGAGGATATGTTTTACAGAGATTCTAGAGAGGAAGAGAGAAGGAAAAACATGGACTCTTGCCTCCTGCATGCACCCCAAATGGGGAATCAAACCCCCAACCTGGGTATGTGCCCGACCTGGAATCGACCCTTTGGTGCACAGGACAATGCTCTAACCACTGAGCAGCCACCCAGGGCCTGTTTTACTCTTTAACTGTCCGTTCCTTCCATCGTCCGCAAACCCCGGAGCTGTGCGCCGCCCACGTGGCCACGTGTGATGGGAAGGCTCCTTGCCAGGGCAGGTGGTCAGGTGGGCTCGGAGAGCCGCAGCTCAGCACAGACGTCCTGCGCGCGGCAGTGTCCGTTTGTCTCAGGCTGCGATGTGCAACCTGCACAGCTTTCTCTGAACACGAGACACAGCTCTCTTTCGTACGGCTCCTTCACGCTTTTACACATTAAGCAGCAGAAATCACACGGCCCATTTGCAGCCCGTGGATTCTCTATAAACCTTCACTCAGATCGGTGCCCGGAGCCGCCAGAGGAAGACAAGCAGCTCACACGCTGCTCAAGGCCTTTCTTTCCAACCAACAGGTTCCAGCACGGGAACCCGAGCTGCGGGTGTGGGGGCGGGGCGGGAAAACATTGCCCGACCGCCACGTCCTGGCTGGCCTAGTGATCACACCGACAGGAGACAGGTGAGCCAGAGACAATGACCAGGCCAAATCCGTCGTGTGGGGAGCCTGCATACAAGGGAGGCAGGCTCAGGGGGGTGTGGGTACAGAAGCCCTGCGCTAGGGATGAGGTCAGGTGTCCTGGGGAGCGCACAGGGTCACTGCAAGACGATGGGAACAGAAGTGCAGTAAATAGCGCTGCCCCGCCAGATCGGTGAGTCGATTCCAGATTATCGCTGAGAACCTGTCATGGGCAAGGCCCCTAATTCAGTTCTAGGTCAAGGGTGGGGAACGTCCGGCCCACGGGCCGTAGAAGGCCCTCGACGTCATCTGGTCTGGCCCTGCCGAGGCCTTAGGGGTGAGCTAATGAAATGTTTGACCAAATACAGCAGGCCACTTTTTAAGCTGATATTTTGTATGGCCCGTTAATGATGTGATCAATATCCAAATGGCCCTTGGCAGAAAACAGTTCCCACCCCTGCCTTAGGGACTGAAAGGCAGGGCAGAAGTTTCTCTTGGTCCTGAAGCTAAAATGGCCGTTAGCTCAAAACAAACCGCAGAGCAGATCCTGGGGTCTGGTTCTGAACCCCCACAAGGGGTTCATTAGTAACAGCGCTTACCATCTACCACTGACAAGGTCCCGTCGATCGGGCCAGAAGCACAGGTAAGACGGACACGGGAAGGAGACAGACGCCGTCTGCTTTGTGTTCGTTTCAGGAGGAAACGAAATTCTCCTTGTTGGGTTCCTCTCGTTCGTTTTGAGTCATTTTTACTCCAGCAAATGGGAGCGTCCGCTTCCCGGTCCTGAGCACAGCGGTGAGGGACACACGCCAAGCGCAGAGGGACACGCGTGCCGGACTAGTGCTCTGTCCCTCTGTCCCCCAGCACCGAGGTCCAGGGCCGTGTGGCTGTCAGGGGACAGGCCTTGTAAATATGGAAGTGGGTGCAGAAGCCACAACCCAGCCCCCTGCCCTCAGCAGTTTCCTCGGTGACATCATTACTCCGTCTGCCTCCACGGCCCCGGCCCCCCGCTGCAGCCTCCCACCCCTGCCTCTGACCGCTCACTCTTACCAACTGTCAGAGGAGAAGGACTGCCCACTTTATTCAGGGAGTTAGCACGTGCTGAGCACTTACTGGGCACCGGCCACCTCAGGTCCCCGGCAGGCACCCCGCTCTCGCTGGCCCCTTTCGGATCTCCAGTCTGGAACAGGCTTCCTTGGGGCCACGCCCACCCACGCCCTCTCTCTACGTGGACATTTTCCCACTGGGTCTCCACACGGCTGGCGCCTTCCCTGCGGGCTTTGCTGCCACCGCATTGCCTTCTGCAGTGGGCACCTGTCCTCCCTTTGGGTCTGTACACAGCAATCTTGCATACTCACCTCCTCACGGAGGTCCTCCAGGCTTACGGGGCACCTTGTACTGGCCTCTGTCGGACACCCTGCTCTTCCTCACAATTCTTACCGAGTTTGTAACCATGGGCAGGTTTGTTTGCTTGGTGATGTTGGTTTTCCCCATCCAACCGAGCGCTCTCTCTGCAAGTCCGAGATGTATTCCCGGATCACCGCTGTCCGTCTGGGCACAGGCCTGGCACGCGGCAGCACTGAACAGATGTCTGCCTAGTGAATGAGGGGCAAACCCCCTGCCGGAGCGTTCTGTGATTCAAACCATAGAACCGCTAAAAGAGAAACTTGGAATTTTTAAGAGTTTATTTAAGCAAAAATCCATTCCAACCGGACAGCTCCAACAGGAAGTGGTTAGAGTGTCCCGGACAGGAGCCGGGGAGGGGTTTCTAGAGAAAAGGCGGAAGCAAACAAGGAAAATGTCTGATCGCTGTCGCTCAAGCAGCCGTCTGACTTGGAAAAGCCCAGGCGGCTGTGGGTGGTGGCTGTTCCTGAGTTCTGGTTCCGGACCCCGAGACCCCCACAGGCCTTACGTGGGCAGCTGAGGCCTGGGAGGCGCTGCGGCCCCGAGGCTCCTCGCTCGGGTTGCTGCACAGAAGGAAAGGCCACATGCTCGGGGGCACAGACATCTCAGTGCCAGGAAGATAGGACAGGCCGTAGCCCTCTCTCCGTGGAAACAGGACCCCTGGAAGGCAGGCGCTGAGTCCCGGCTCCTGATCTCCGGTCCCACAGCATCAGGACATTGCGGCAATCACCAGCTCCTGGAACAAATAAGCCCAGATGCGGGCAAGGATCGCATGGCCACCCACAGCGCCTGGGGACCGAAGGCGGAGCGTGACGCACAGCTTCCACCCCGGGAGCGGGACAGCAGGTGGGGCTCGCCGCCTGCAGGCTTGCCTGGCCCAGTGCTCTCGGTCAGGCCCGGCCCATTCCATCGCAGGAATGTGTCAGCCAAGAACCACTTACCTTAAATGGAGCCCACAACACAGGTCTCCACAGAGGACAGGCCGAGGGCAGGTAAATCCTCCAGCCTTGCTCCAGGGGCCTGCACAGCAGGGTAACCTGAGACCTGACTGACTTATCTGCCTGCTGTCCAACACTGACCTCTCCTGGAACTCCCAGGAGTCAGAGTACAGCAAGGGCTGGCTCATTCCCTTGTTTGCGGAGTTTATTAAAGGGGAAAAGACCATTGAATCATCGAGGCAGGTGACTCTGCTGTGCACTGTCTGTTCCTTCAAGAACATTCTCTCGCCTTCTAAGTGTGTTCAATGTGCGGAGACAAAAGCAGGAGCCTAGAGGATTCGGTTTGGGCAATGAAAATTAATTTTCATTGTGTGTTAAGAGGGAAAAAATAGATGACCTTTAGAAAAAAGGAGAGAGATAAAAATCATTTCAAACAATTGCAAATGACATCCAAAGTCCCCGCCATCGCTGAAATCAGTGTTGGTCTGTCCACCAGGCCCACCAGGCCCACGCACGCGCCACGCGTCCCATCAACCACAGAAGGACACGCAGGACGGTACCCTGAGCTGGAGGAGGGGGTCTCAGATCGGCTGAAGTATTCGTTTGGGGGTCACATTCAGTACACACTCACCGTGGGCGCTGTTGGTGTTAGGTCGCACGTAGGCATCTTTTCAAAACAATTTTCTTGACTTAAACATGGAACTCTCTGGGAGAGAAGGGGGGCCGTCCCGATCCAACGCCCTCAGGCTCAGGTCAACATTGAGTCACACAGACGAGGCGCCAGACGGTGCCTGGAGACATAGGAAACCTCTAGTTCCGAGACCCTTCCGTGAAGAAGGCTGGAAACCCGCTCACCGGGGATGCGGTGTGTCCCCCCGCACCCCTTCCTCCCCCCGCCCCCCGGGCACCCAAACAACGCATCTGCCAATGTTTCCCAAATGCATCGCTCCAGCCACAGCAGACACGCCCCGCTCAGCCAGGCCAACAGTCCCAGTCCTTGCAGGAACCTCAGGAAGACGCCGACACGGACCGGGCGAAGGCAGCCCCGGAGGCGAGGGCCCCCGGACGACCCGCTCATGGCTCCGCTGGTCCTCGGGCGTCCTTGCTGCGGACCCTCCCAGGCGTGGAGAGGTTGTCGGGCTTCCTCAAAGGCGTGCTCTGCTTGGATCACACGTGGGAGCCCGGGCTTAAAACGGCAGTGTGAAGTGGTCTCAGAGGTGAGCTTTCTCCACATCTCCACGTCTCCACCTCCGGCTGACCGGCAGGCGCTGCCTCCATGGGGGCCTTCCCTGCACCTGCGATGGCCCGACCTCCCGTCAGATCCTTTGCTGTGCTGGCGGGCTCAGCAGATCGAGACCTCACAGGTGAGCCCTTCAAATCGTGTTGGTTGCCCAGCAAGCACACACCTGGGCTGTAAGGAAGCCATGGTTAGAGCAGAGGGGCCTTTCTGGGAAGACATGAGAGCCAGGACTTGGAATCGACGTCCCTAATTTCCAGAGCTTTGTGGACTTGGACAAGTCACTGAACTTTTCCTTTTTCCTCCTGTGAAAGTGGATAATTTTATCTACTCTTAAGATTGCCATAGGATGTAGATGAAATAACATGCTGAAATGCTTAGTACGCCGCCTGCACAGAGCAGGAGCTCGTCCATGAGCTGCTCGCACCTCCTCCGGGCTGCGTGAGAGACTGGTGCAGCGGCGTCTGTCACCGCTGGGAAGGAAGACCATCTCTTAATTGCCTTTGTTTCTCCGTTCGTTCAGAACGCAATGTTTGCGCAAAAGAAATCACACGAGCTGTCCAGATAAAATGAAACGTATGCTACTGGACACTGACATATAAAGATAGATGACTAAAATAACTACTTCATTCCCAGCTCACAGTCGGCTGAAGATTAGTTAATTCTAATAAATGAGGCCCGTCGCCTTCCCTGTCCACCTGCCCGTACTGTCCGGTCTCTCTTGGATGGTCATGTCTCTGTTTCCAACCCAAGGCTCCCTCCCCAAGCCCCGCAGCGCTCCGACTCCGCCCCTTCCTCTCCAAGTCCGGCCTCCTGTCTGTCAGCAGCTGGGCTCAGCCTCAAGTCCCGCCTCCCCTCGGTTTCCTGGGCCTCATCCCGGGTTACTGGGTCTCCTCCCACCACACTCATCCAGTCTTACCATAAACCCAACAGGGAGTGGGATGAACACCTTCCGAAATAGAAGACTCTGTGTGGCGTGAAACTCTTCTTGATGGGGATCCTTCCCTCCACCGCCCTCCATTTCTTTGTTTTTGTTTTCATAATTTCTATCTTTTAGAAAGTTATCTGTGGGGGCGCCATGTCTGAGTTGAAGAGGGGTCCCAAGGACCTGGACACCCTGCCTAGTCCTAAGGGGCACGGCACCTCCCTGCACAGGAGGGGGAGGGCAGCCACGAGCAGTCGCACTGGGAGGTGCCCCCGGCCCTCTGCGTCCTGACCCTCCCCCAGCGGCCACCCAAGTGCCAGCAGCTCCCACAGCCCTCCCTGGGTGCCGTGTGTGCGCGCACAGTGTACAGTGCGGAGTTACATTCATAGCTGCCTTTCTAAAAGCACTCAGTTAGACAGTATCTTCCGTTACCATTTCAGAATAGGCAAGGCACAAAAAACCACAGCAACAATAGCACAGCCTAGCCATGGGGCCGGGCTGCGGGAGCCCACGTGCGGTCTTTGCAGCCAAGTCCGTTGGTAGCTTCCTGGGGGCGCTGTCGTTTCCTCCCCCGCTGGCTGCCGGTGTGATCGGAGTTATTTTGATGACTGTTCCCCAGCTTCTTCTATGGAGTCTGCTTGTTGCTCACCCACTGGGAGCAATGAAAGTAACTGGTCCTGAGGTTGGACTTGGCTGTGAGCGAGGACACAGCCCGTCGGTGCCTGCGTGGACCGCGCTTGGACTCAGTGGGCCCTTGGGCTCGAGGCATGAACCCCAGAGCTGAGGTTGTCCGGTCACCGCGGGTACGGAAGATGTTGACCTGTTAGCGTTCTGGGCGACAGGACGTGCTGGAGCCAAATCAGCCCTTGATAAGTCCTCCAATCCGTTTGAAATTATGCCCGTGATGCTCCTTGAGGACCTGGGGTGGTGGAGGTGCCCGTGGCCACACTGCGGGAGCAAACCATGCCTCTGACTCCTCCTGAGAGCCCAGCGAGGGGGGGGGGGTAGAGTCTCTTCCATCCTGCCTGCTCTCAGCTGGGGGTCAGCCAGGCGGGCGGCGCACTCCCCTTCTGCTCCGTCTGGATAAAGGTTGCTCTGGGTTTCCCCACATACAAGGCGATGTTTACAAAAGGCCACCCAAGCTCTCAGCCTCAGGTGGGGAGGCTCGCAGCGCCGTCATCGGATGAGAAGAGCTGCTCTGGAGCGGCCGGAGCGGCAGGCACTCCACGTACCTTTCTGTTTGGCGCCGAGGAAATGGACCTCCGCTCTAGAAAGGATTTAAGCCAAAACCCTTTACAAGCTGGACATGGCGTTTAAACTTGAAGTGAAAAGTCATTTTCGTGAAGGGGGAAAACATACCCTTTTTATGAAAAACATGAAAATAGGACACCTAAAAAGAAAAAAAACAAACAAACCCTGACTTAACTGTGTTGATATGGTTTGTAGAAAAGATTACTGCCCAGCTGGTGGGGCTCAGTGGTTGAGTGTCGACCTATGAACCAGGAGGTCAGGGTTCGATTCCCGTCAAGGGCACATGCCTGGGTTGTGGGATCCATCTCCAGTAGGGGGCGTGCAGGAGTCAGCCAATCAATGACTCTCTCTCATTGATGTTTCTGTCTCTCCTTCTCCTTCCTCTCTGAAATCAATAAAAAATATATGTAAAAGGAAAGGTTGCTGTGTATCTGTCTACCTCTGTCTCTGTTCAATCGAACGCCTTCGGGCGCTGTCCAGTCTGTACACAGAGGCCTTCACCATGTGAATCTACGAGCAACGTTAGCCTGTAGCCAGGACCTGCTAGGAGCTCCCATACCGCCCGCTCCTTGTAGTGGTGTTTCGGTTAGACCAGAGGTCAGCAAACTCATTAGTCAACAGAGCCAAATATCAACAGTATAACGATTGAAATTTCTTTTGAGAGCCAAATTTTTTAAACTTAAACTTCTTCTAACACCACTTCTTCAAAATAGACTCGCCCAGGCCATGGTATTTTGTGGAAGAGCCACACTCAAGGGGTCAAAGAGCCGCATGTGGCTCGCAAGCCGTAGTTTGCCAACCACAGGGTTAGACTCTTGTCTTCAAGTGGAAGAAGCTGGCGCTAGTACTCCAGATGACCTGCAGAGTGAGTCTGAAGGGCTGCTCGAAAACCCAAAGGAGGGCAGGGTGCCAGGCGATGAGAGGGCGGAAGTCAGGGCAAGTCCAGGAATCACAGGGCTGGTGGGCCCCTGCCCGGCTGGGAACTCGGGGCACCTGACTCTGTGAGAGCCTCGGTTTCTGCTCCTCTTGATGCAGTCTCCAAGTCTGCCCCTGGATGGTCAGGGCCACGTGGGAGTCAGGTGACTGAGCCAGCCCCGCTGGCCTCCAGACTCCAGACTCTGGTAGCTGCACAGTGATCACTGGTTTCCCTGTGTTTACCTTTTCAATCAGTGAGTAGTTTCCACACTTTAGTAAGTGCCTGCGGATGTGCCGGGGGAAGGCGAAAGTCCAGGTGTACAAAGGGAAGTCCTCCCTCAGACGGACACGCAGCGAGTGGGCAGTGGCTTTGATGGCAGCAGGGCTGGCCGGCTGGCGCCTGTGCAGGGGGCCTGAAGCTCTAGAGAGGGTCAATCCACACTGGCCTCCGTAGCAGGGCCACTTCCCAGAGGAAGGCGAGGTAGGTCCTGCCGATTATGGCTACGGGAGCTTTCTGTGCCAGGAGAGCTCGCCCCCCCCGCGGGCAGCAAGCGCAGCCTCCATGTGCCGCCCTGCAGGCCGGAGGTGGCCGGGCTCACTCGGTCCTGCACGGCTGCAGCTGTGACATCTGAAGAAGTTGACAAAAGTGAGTCTGGAGAGAGGCTAGTTCCGAAGTTTCTGTTGTGCAACGTGGAGGTGAATGGAGAGGCCCTTCAGTCAATGAAGAGGTTCTGCTCTGGGGAAGTGGCACGATCGATGGAGGCAGGTTTGGGCAGCAAGGGGAGGGGGGGAGAGGAGAGCAGCTGAGAGGCCCTGAGGAACCACCGCCTCCGCTGAGTCCAGCTGGGTTTCTGTCCTTCACCGGCTAACGAGAGGCTGCAGAGACAAAAAGACCCTGGACGTGAGAGTCCCTGACAGCAAGCCCGTTCCTGCTTGCCCGCCCATGCCCCATGTCCTACTGTCCTCTACCCCTGTGACCTCCACCCTGGCCACGGCCTCTGCATCAGGAGGGCTCGCTGCCATTGTTCCGTGTCCCCGGTGAGCTGGTCTGAGGGGACGCATCTGGGGTCTGGAATTTAGGAGGATAGAGACCAAGCTAGGAGAGTCCGAGGGAGCCTGAGGCCCCGAGGGAAGGAAGAGGGGCGCATCCCAGGAGAAGCAGGAGGGCGTGGCTGCACCACCTCCGTCCTGCCCGCCGCCTGCCGTCAGCAACCTCAGCCGGAAAGGTTTGCTTCTGCGAGGCTGGACCAACCCACATAAAACTTCGGGCCATGCTGACATTTCATCTTCGCCATCAGAGGGAGAACTTTTAAAGCAGGGGTCCTCAAACTTTTTAAACAGGGGGCCAGTTCACTGTCCCTCAGACCGTTGGAGGGCCGGACTATAGTTTAAAAAAATCTATGAACAAATTCCTATCTTACGATAGGAATTTAAGATATATGCACACTGCACATATCTTATTTTGAAGTAAAAAAACAAAATGGCAAAAATACCTGCATGTGGGTGTAGTTTGAGGATGCCTGTTTTAAAGTAATGCGAGCACCCTAGCCGGTTTGGCTCAGTGGATAGAGCATCAGCCTGCAGACGGAAGGGTCTCAGGTTTGATTCCAGTCAAGGGCATGTACCTGGGTTGCAGGCTGGATCCCCGGCCCTGGTTGGGTGAATGTGGGAGGTAACCAATTAATGTGTCTCTCACATCGATGTTTCTTTCTCTCTGTCTCTCCCTCTCCCTTCCACTCTCTCTAAAACTCAATGGAAAAATATCCTTGGGTGAGGATTGACAAAACAAAACAAAAAAGAAAAAGAAAGAAATGCAAGCAGCCCTGACCCGTGTGGCTCATTGGTTGAGCGTCACCCTGTGCACCAAAGGGTGCCGGTTGGACTCCCAGGGCTGGGTTGCGGGCTCCATCCCCAGTAGGGGGCGAGCAGGAAGCAGCAGATGGAAGTTTCTCTCTCCCTCTCCTTTTCTCTCTCTCTAAAAATCAATAAAAAATCTGTTGGGGAAAACAATAAAAATGCAAGCGTTTGGAAATCATTTTCACCACTAAGAAAACAAGTTGAGGGAAACAGTCCTCCCCAAAATAAACACACTGCAATGGATCCCCAAGAACGTCCCCTTTACGTGGGTCTCAGAAAAATGTTCTGTTACTGAGTCAGGGGCCAGAAAGGCCTTCGCCTGTGTCTTGAGCTATTTACATTCTTCTCTTTTTAAATCCTTGGGTCTGCGCCGCCCGGGACCTGAATCCATGTCCTTCCTGTGCATGGGATGGCGCCCACCGGAGCCACCTGCCGGGCAGCTCACCCCATGGCTGAGTCTCCAGACGGCTTCAGACCTCCCTCTGCCACCATGCACCTTTGGAGGTTTCTTTTCTTCCTGCCTTTCTGGGTTCTGAGATGTACCCCTTCAGAACTTGACACTAGTACATAGCTTGGCACGTCCTGTAACACACTCCACTTTTCTCAAGTAGACACAGTCAGTCCTGCTGGGAAGGAGGGAAGGGCGCACTGGAGAACTGGCAAGAAGCAGTGCAGGGAGGGGCGGGTGGTTGCGAGGCCGACCAAGCCCGGTAACCTGGCCACAATCTCAGAATCTCAGGCACGACATGCTGTGTGCCATGAGCTCGGATTCTAACAACCAGCAGTGTTGTTTTCAACTTCGCTGAACATTTCCTAGTGCGTCTTAAGGGTACCTGTGAAATGCAGGTAATTCTCTCTTAAGATGTCAGAAATTCTTTCATGCACTCTACCTTGTTAACAACAAACAGCAGGAACGTATGAACGTCTGAGACGGACGCTGACGGCTCACGTCTAGGTGCCTGAGTTGAGGCGTGTCTAAGATCATCTAAACAACCGCCGCTGAGACTTTCCCCTGCGCAGACGCCGGCGCGGAGCCCCTGTACGGCCCCGCCATGTGTGTGCATAGCCTCCCGTGAGCCTCACAGCCACCCCAGAGGACGGATGTGGACCACTCTTGTCCATCCTGTGGCCCTGCTGGCCGGGCTCCACCGCTATCTGGACAGTGACCACTGCGCTTCTCAACCTGTCTGTCCCCTAATCTAGAAACTCTTTGGCTGGCATCCTCTCACCCTGCAGTTCGAGCGCTCGTGTGACTGCAGCTGAAGGCGTCCTCCACGCAGTCAGATGCTCCTGCATCAGCCGCCTGTCCCCTCCGTGGATCCTGGTGCACGACTTGGTCCTCCTGTCAGACCACGGCTGTGCTCCACTGATGGGGCTGGATGACCCAGCGAGGCCATTTCAGTGCGAACACAAGATAAGGAAGCCTTTGCCCCATCCACAGACACGTGCCCATATCCAGAGGAGAA